>NC_058375.1:110322439-111718439 GCF_018350175.1 Felis catus | reverse complement strand
CCATTCAGCAGGCCTGAGTGCAGCCCAGGAATGTGCTGGTAACAGGCATGGCCCCAGGAGACTGCCCACGTCCACCTAAAGCCTTGCGTCTAGAAGGACCCAAGACCTGGGTCCTGGGGAAACGGGTTCCCCAGACGGGACTTCACAGCGGAGCTGCGGCCTGTCAGCAGAGACCTGAGACTCTCAGTTCTGAGAACACTCTCAGTTCTGTGCCAGCTATCCCACAGCTCAGGGGACAAGGCACAGACCTCGAAGAGCCCAGGCTGAGTGGTCTCACTTCCTGGACACGGGGCCCCAAGTCCCAAGCCCCTGCCCCAAGCCCACCCCCAGCTAGTGACTTTCCCTAGGTTGATCCCTGTCTAATGAGGCTGGGGTTGGGGCCACTGCTCTGTCCCCATGACCCTGCCCTCTCTAAGTGAGTGAGTGCTCAAGACACCGGGGGTGCATGGCCTGTAGGTGCCCCACCACCCCTGCCAGCTGGTAGCAGTGTTTCTCTCCCCCAAGTAGCCCTGCCACCAGCTCCTTCTCAGAGGTCACTCAAGCCCAGACTCAAGCCCTCTTGTGCTCCAAGGGGACAGAGGCACCAAAGGGCAGACCACATCCTCCCTCCCTGCCTCCCAGTGAGCCAGCTACCCACCATGCAGGACCACAACTGTCCTCCGGTGCAGGGATGCAGGCTATTCACCTCAGCCCTGCCCAGCAGCCCTGTGAGCACAGCATCACAGACAGCCTGCCCCAGCCCCCAGCAACAGCACCCATGGTGTAGGCTTCCCACCTCCGGGCAGAGACCTGGCTCCCTGGAGTGGGCAGAGGGGGTAGCAAGGAGGCATGCGGCGAGCACAGAGAGGCCAACACGCTCAATGAGGGCGGTGTGGCTGCCAGGCAGGCCTACAGGGTCCTCGCCTGCTGAACGGGAGCAACAACCCCCTCCTAAGAGCTCAGGTGAAAACCCAACAAGGTCATGTCAATAAGGGGCTGGCACCATCCCCTACTGAGCATTTCCTAGCGCTCTGCATGACCCCGTGTCCCTCATGTGCACCTCTAGGGTGGAGGCCTACTCAGGCTGGTGAGCGCTCCAGCAGCGAGCTGTCCCGGAGGTCATGCCACCCGGTGTCCTCTCCTCTCAGGAGCCCCTGAACCGGCCTTGGTCACCTTCTAGACAGGGGATCCCAGGCCTGCCGAGCCCGAGCCAGCAAATCACCCACCTGCCCACCCAGCCACCCCATACCGGAAGTTCCTATTTCTAACTCAGAGAACTCTGTCCCGGCTTGAAGCCCACTCAGCCTCAGGCCACTCTTAGCAGAGATCACCATCCTCGGTTCCCAACCGCCTCTCCTTCCACACTCACCCTCTGCCCTGCACCACCTCCCCCGCCCCCCAACCCCAGGCCTCTGAGCTTGTGCAAAGGAGCAGGCAGGAGGCAGCAACCAGAGGCCCTGGGCAGAGTAGTTCTAGGGCAGCCCTCCAGCACGGGCCAGCCACAGCCTGGGATCAGCAAGCCTGCACCACAGGCAAGGCCGTAGTGGGAAGGGCCATGGCTTCGAGGCCTGGAGGGCAGGCTTGGAGGGCTGAGCACACGGTGGCCTCTGTGAGCCCATCTGACCTTGTACAGCCCACGTCCGTGCCCCCGCAGTAACCTTTCTGCTCAGCCCTCCTTCTGTCCACCTATGGATGAGCATTACATGCCTTCTCAGGACACTTCCGAGCAGCAGCCCTGCTCCGTGGCCCAAGCACTGTCCCACTCGGCATGTCTGGGAGCTACAGTCTATGTGCCTTGGCCAGACTTTCCAGGGCCTTCCCAACTGTGTTCCCCCCTGCCTCCTCTCACTGCCCCACTGCTGCACTCTGCACGCACTGAACTCTGACCTCCTGAGCCCATGTCCTACCCCTCCTGACGTACACATACACTGTTGACTCTGGCTAAAGCAATGTGTCTACTTGCAGCCACCTGGCAAATGTCACCTGCTCCAGGAGGCCTTTCCTGGACTGGCCGGGATCCTCCCTGCTGATGCCTCTTCAGCCATCGCACCAGTGGAAGCATGAGGCCACTACCAAGCTGACCGGCTGCCCGAGGACCACCCGCCCGTGTCCCTGCATCTAGCCACAGTCCATGCTCAGAAATGGATGGGGGAGGATGAACGGAGGGGTGGATGAATGAGCAAGGGGGAGGCTCTGGGCCAACCTCTCAGGCCAGATTCTGGCTCTTGAGGCAGAGGCGCAGGGCGTGGGATGAAGGAAGAAGGCCATGCATGTCCCGAGAGAGTAAGAGAGAGCTGGGCCGCGGTGGCCGCGGCTGACCTGGGAGGGGGTGGTCACGCTGATCTCAGGGACAAACGTGTCATCAAACAGGCTGAGGATCTGCTCCTGCTTGACCTCCTTGGACGGGGTGTGTTTGGGAGGTGGAGGGACTGGTGGCCCTTTCCGGAGCTGTGGGTCGGCAGCAGGTGAGGGGCCGCACAGCGGGGCACAGCAGAGCGTGGGGGTGGGGGAGGGGGGACAGACAGAGACAAAGCCACGGTTAGTCACACCCCAGGCCCTGGCCCCACCCAGGCAACTGAGGAAGACAAGAAGAGTCACGGCTGCCTGAGGCACAGGACCACAGGGCCACCCCTAGAGGGAGACTGAGGCAGGAGGTCCAGAAATGCTATGCAGAGACAGAGTGGATGACAGAGAAGGGGACAGGAGGGGGAAGAAGTGAAAGGAGAGAGACAGGGAGGGAACAGAAAAGAAGAGGAGAAAGAAGGGAGAGCCCGGGCAGGGCGGGGAGGGGGCTGCAGGTCTGGGCTGTCACCCACCTGGGTGAGACACTGAGGAGAGAAGCTGTCGCTGAGAAATAGCTATGACCTGGGCTCTCTGTCCTTTCAGGACCCTCTCTGCATCTCCTGCGGGAGGGGCCCATGCTCTCTTGTCTGTCACCCGTGGAGGTCAGCACAGAGCAGGAGCCAGGGCCCAGCAGAGGGCCAGGCAGGATGGCCACACACCTGCCCATGGAGGGCCTCCAGCAAGTCAGGAACCATGCCCCGCCCCCCAGCCTTGGTTTCCTCACTTGTTGAGGTGGGGTGGGCATCTGCCTCACAGGGTGGCTGTGACAGTTTAATGAATGAAAATGTGGGAAGTGGTGGCATAGTGCTGGGCCCAGAGCAAGTGCTATTCAAGTGTGGGCTCTTGTCACACTCTTCACGTCTAATCAGCTGTGGGGCAGGTCATGGCCAACCACCAAGAGGGCTGCTGCCAGGAGCTGACAGCTGGGAAAGCCTATCAGTTCAGACGGGGCCACAGGCCAGTTCCTGGGGACATGGCAGAAAGCTGGAGGAACCTGGTGAGGGTAGGAGTGGGGGCCAAGCTTCTTGGGGGAGGCTTCTGGAAGCCCAGGGCCTGTGCCCCTTGGCTACCTCATGCTCCCCTCCCCGAGCCCTTTCCCTCACTGACCCTGTGAAGGTCCTGCATGGCCTCATGCCAAGAGAGAAGGTGAGGAGGACAGAAAGCAATGGCCTCTGCAGATCTGGATGCCCTGGGGCTGAGGGCCCCAAGCCCCTTGTAGGGGGGGGGGAAGGAAGATGAGGAGGTCAGCAGCCCCAAGGGTCAGGGAAAGAGGGAAGGAGAGGGTGCTGTGGGGGAGCAGAGGGAGACACACGGTCACAGGCATTCCCAGGAGAAGTCAGGGCCGCTGAGGGGAGCCCAGGCCGGTGTTGGGGAGAGGACTGGGAAGGAGAGAGAAGCAGGAAGAAGAGGGAGCAGGGGAGGGGGCACGGCGCCTACCTGAGACGGGGACTTGGGGAGGGCGGCCCCTGCTGCTGCTGAGCTAGGCGGCTCAGGCTCATGGTTGACTCTGATCTCCGGGGCGGCCGGGGAGCCATCTGGAGGAGGCGAAGGGCTCTTGTCCCCTTTTGCAGGGGCGTTGTCACTGTGGAGGCGAGACGGGGAGAAAGCTCAATGGAGGGAAGTCACTGCGTACAAAAGGGAATGTGCAAATGCACAGGTGTGCCTGTGATGGGATGTGTGCACGGATCCGTGTGGAAATGCATGTGCATGCGCGCATGAGCATGTGTCTGTTAACATGTGAATTGGAGAGCGTGTATGTGTGTGTGTTCACATAGATTCACCATGAAAATGCGATGTCCACGTGTGTACGAGTGTGTGTCCCAGTGCTTACAGGTGAGAAGTTCATGTACGTGTGATTCAGAATGGGTGGAAACGAAGGGGTGTGGGCACAGGGCCTGCCTTGGAGACAGTGACGGCCCGGGAGGAACTCCAAGCTGGAGGTCTTCAGTCCTCGGGGAAGCCACCCACAGGCCACCGCTGGGCTCCACCAGGGAGCCGAGCTCCACAGCACGAGAAAGCCAAACATCCTAGAGGCGAATGAGTCTCATCCCACACGTCTTGCAGCAGCCCTTGTGCCCAGCTGGGCCCACCTCCTCAGCCAGCCCCCAAAGGCCCCGGCCGGCCTCCCCGCCAGTCCACCCACTCACACCAGGACACCGACCACTGCCCGACTCACAGGGCCCATGCTCCCACCCACACCGTGGTCACCATCCACACCTTTGCGCCTACAGGCCCTTTAGGGCAGAGGGCCACAGAGTGGCATCCGGGGGTGAGAGGCTGCGGTCTCTCACATGAGCACCACTTGGGGGCAAGGGGGCAGAAAATGAAAATGTACATTTGTTCTTGCATAAGGAAACCATGGGACGGTACCGATAAAGACCAGCCACCGGCCGCAGATGGCTGTTGAAGGTTATATTTACATTAAGGGAAACTAAAAGTTCAACTGCTCAGTCACACTGGCCACATTTCAAGTGCTCACCAGCCTCCCAGGGCAAGTGTTGGACAAGGCAGTTCTAGAAGGATCCAAAGAAGCTACTGACCACATCGCCTGGGGGGTGGGGTGGGGCTGGAGGATGGTGTTGAGATGATGGGACAGACATCGTGGTCCCTTCTCATCTCTACTGAATTTGTGTTTCGTGGGAATGTATTTGCCTCCTTAAAGCATACATATAAACATAGTATACACACACACACACACACACACACACACACACACAGATTTTAAAACCCACCACTGTGCTACAAGACCCCTTTCCCCTTCCCCTCTCGCCGAGGCTCCTTTCTGGCTACATTCCTCCCGTTAACCTCCTGGTCTGGGCCACAGCCAGGTGGACGTGCTGTGGCACACAGAGGAACCCACTCAACCGAGTTCAGGCTGTCTGCCCTCCTCATTCCCACCGGATAGCCCCTGAGCCCTCCGACCCCACGACACACACACACAGGCCACAGCACAGCCCTGCTGCCCCGCCGGCTCCCTCCCACAGCAGCCCTGCCCGCAGCACCAAACAGGGGACATAGGTTAGGGGTTAGTGGCACCCTCGGAGCAGGATGCTAGGCGCATGCACAGGGGTCAGCCGGCCAGGTGCCGGCCCCAGACACCCCCACAATGCAGCACTCGGTGCCGGTACCTGTTCTTCTTTCTGAGCAGCCGGGAGAGCAGTTTAGTTTTCTTTCTGTGGGAACGGACGGGACGCAGAGGCCTTCATTTTGGGGAAACGCCCAATTTGAGGCTGGCCTGCTCCCTTTCCTCATCAGCAACCCCTCTGCTCAGAGGGGTGCCAAGGGGCAAAGCCTCCCCTAAAGCTCAAAGGCCATGAAGAGGGCCTGACCCTGCCCTAACCCTAACTCCCATTGCCCAGTCCCGGGAACCCCACTGACCTGGGCATGCGGCCAGGCACCTTGGAACAGAGCTGACAAAGTGAGAGGGTGCAGCCCCGAACCAGGGCTGACCAGCTGAGGGAGACTGCTGGCCACCCACCTTGCCTGTGGTTCAGCACACGGGGGCTCTGGGGGCCCACAGTGCCTGGAGGGGGGTGCAGCTGGCCGCTGGGAGGCCTCTGAGAGGAGGCAACCAGGCTGCAAAATGGGCCACCTTGCAGTGAAGGAGGTTCACAGAGCTCCACTCCCCCCATCCCCTCCATTCCCCTCCCCATCCGCTCACACCAGCCTTCTCCCACAGGAAGACTGGGTCCAGCTGCTGCACTGCCCAGGTGGCCTCCATTCACCACCCTCCCATCTTACCTGTAGGCCCAGCACAGGGAGAGACTCTTCCTCCCTGCAGGGACCTGGCCTTGATTCCCCACCCCTACCCTGCCCCCTGCTCACCCCTTGGCCTCAGGGCCTCCTGTGGGCTCCTTTCTCTCAGTCACACACATTCTGGTTCATTTTCAGAGAGAAGAGGAAGAGCAACATTCCCTGAATAACTCCTTAGTCCTCCATGGCCCCCCAGTTGCCCCAAGACACAGATAACTGTTCCCCGTTTCACAGAGAGGAAGCTGAGGTCCATCCATACCCTGTGGGCTGTGCTGTCACAGGTGCAAGCCAAAACGGAAGGGAAATCCCAGACGGGCTATCATTTCCCTTGACCCGCAGCCAGAGGGCAAGGCACTTCCCTCCTCCCTCACGGTTTCCCCTCAGGAAGCAGGAATCTCCTCGCAGCTGGAGGGGACCCTGAGAGGCCAGACCAGGCCAAGGACAGGAACAAGGATGATTTTGTGTGTGCCCAGGATGCCACCATCCAGGGACTTGGGCTTTCCCAGGAGCAAGGAAAGGAAAAGGTGGCACTACGCCCCTGCTGGGGGAGGAAGGCTCCCCTTCCAGGTGGCTCCGCACCAGCACGGAAGTTTGGAGTCCCCGGGCCCCACCTCCAAGGCTTCGCAGGCACCCTGGCTGCTGGGCTCCACAGGAAGGGAAGCCAGGCCCAGGCCCAGGCTCAGGTGTCAGGTGACGCTCAGACTGTCCAGGAGTGCTCCTTCTCTGATGCCACACACCAGAGGAATGTGGGGTGCCCTAACCTGTCCCCCTGAGCACAGAGAGGCCAAACCCCCAGGGCGGGGCAGACACAGCCCTGCCCTGGTCTTCCAGGAATGAGCAAGCTCTGCCCCAGGACCCTGCCCCAGACCACACCTCCCTCCACCCCACCCTCAGCCAGACTGCCAGACAGTGCTGGGCTACACGCACCTGGGCTGGGCCTTGACTGTGAACGTGTTGCTCCCGTGCTGCTTCTCCAGGCTAACCAGCACATCGTTGAGGTTCTGGTTGAGCTGCAGGGGGACAGCAAGCAGGTGGGGAGAGCCTCTGGGGCCACCAAACACCTCTGTCTCTCCAGTAACATCCCTGCTCCTCCCCATACCTAACCCCTTCTTGCACCCTGTCCCTTACCAGGAGTAGGGAGCTGGGAATTGCACACCAAACCCAGAAAAACGAAGGGGAAGAATGGAGGGAGTGGGCTACATTACTAATCGTTACTGCTTCTGAGGACCATCCTCTCTCTTCTTTCTACTTGTAGCAATTTCCTAAAATGCCTCATTGCAGCTTGTACAGTTTTTAAATGTTTTTAAATTGTTTTTGCAAACTAACTGTTGATTCTAATTGTTAAGGTCATTGTGCCAAGATGTTTTCAGGCCACCCTACAACTGCCAAAGATTTCACTAAAAGCACAGACAGGATAGAAGAGGTTTATCCCGTGTACACAGTGATTCTCACTCCTGAAAAAAATTTCCCTCTTTCGCTTTGACCACTAGGAAGCTCAGAACTGAATTTTCCTCCTACTTTACATAAATGTTTTCTTCCTCCAAACACCTCTTCCCTTTTTAAACTTTTCATAAGTTGTCTCAAATGTTTAAAGGCAGGAAGGAAAAGAATGGGAAGACCTAAAAGGCAGGAAATCATAGTCAGGGTGGTGGCTCAGGAAGAGGCCCCAAGCTGCTGCTTCTCCTCCTGCCCTGGGCCTGGACTCCACCGCCATCACTTGGTTCTTTTGGGCCCAAGAGACAGGGTCAGTGACCCCTCGAGTGCACGAAGGGAGGGGCCGCCATCACTGGGTCTCTCCAACTCTGCTTTGTAGTTTAACTGCCAGTTAAAATGAAAATAATACAACATAGGAATTCAAGCTAATCAGACCCCTTCTTACCCCGGATTCTGGCAGATAAAACAGACGCGTTTCAATGTCTTAAGAAACATGAGAAAAAAATTGAGAAATTCTAGGAACTTATTGACTATTTGCCTACGAACGGGGAAAGGGCCAGCATTCTCAGAGCTCCCTGAGCCAGTGTTGCCTGAGAACACACTGAAACCTCAGGAGGGGCTGGTTCCATCCAGGCAGGGAGGATAGGACGGGGCGAGGAGGGGGCAAGGGCCAGGCATGTGGGCCCTGCTCACAGCCTCCCCAGCACTCTAGAGCCTGGACGCTCTAGAGTGGCGAGCTCCTGGAGGCCAGGACCAGGCGGCTCTCCCCAAGGCCCAGAGGCAGCACTGTGGTTACTAGTGTGCACCAAGCCCCAGCAGGAAAAGAGGGAGCTTGGCCGGCCCCGTCCTTGCCTCTGACCCTGGCTCTTGGCAGCAGAGTGTGGCCCAAAGGGGTCACTGGGACCTACCTTACTCATCTCCTTGTGGAAGTTCTCCTCCAGGCCAGCAATGCTCTGGAACGTGTTAACATAGAAGCCTACACGGCTGCGGGAGAGAGGGAGGGAGGGGCAAAGAGAACACACAGGTCAGCGGGCGGCCCAGGAGACACACACACACCGACACACCTCCACCTTCACCAGAGACACCAACCGTGGGAGGGCACAGGGCACAGCAGACAGACATCCTCAGGAGGGAGGCCAAGGCTCAGCGCCACCACCTATGGGGACTCACCCCTGGGGACTCACCTGTTCCACAGGGACGGCAGCTCTTCCTGTAGGTCCACATTCATCTCCTCAAACACCTTCTGGGCTTTGATGAGCTCCTCCTCTGCCTGAGGGGCAGGACCCGTCACTCCCCGCCCCTCCGCCAGGCCTCTGTCCCAGCCAGCTGGGACCGGGCCAGGCCCACCCGCCCCCCAAGACCTGCTTCTCCCAATCTCCCACCCCCGAGATCTGCTCCCCCAACCTCCTACCCACTCGCTCAGATCTGTTCCCCCAACATCCCACCTCCCGAGACCTGCTCCCCCTAACCTCCCAGCCCCAAGATCTGCTCCCCCTAACCTCCCACCCCCATGGTAAAAGGGACACCCCCGCCCCACCCACCCCCACCCCCACCCCCGTCAGGCCAAGGTGGGCCAGGAGGGAGAGGAGGAATGAGCAGGGCACAACAAGAAGGCTCCAGACAAGGGGCCCAGAGGCTGGGGCACAGGAAGGTCACAGACCCAGCCCAGCAGGGACCCTGACCACTTACACGTGAACCCTTCTCAGACTAAGTGTCAGCCTGCTGCCCAGCTCCCTTGGCCTTGTCCTTGCTGTCCCTGCCTGAGTACCCCTTTCTCAGGGTAGGCTCCTACTCAGCCCCAGCCCCCAGCCTGCATTTCACCTCCCTGTAGGAGGTGGTAGCAGCATTTCCTCTGTGACCTGTCCCCACCACACAGAGTCCAGAGGCAGCTGCTCAGGCATCCAAGAAGGACAGGGGAAAGATGGGGGTGAGGGCAGGGCCAGGGGAGGAGGGAGCTAGGTTGCCGGGCAGGGTGCCAGGGCTCACCCCCAAAGCCCTCACCCTGGCAGGGCCAGCCCAGCGCCCTCCAGACCCACTCATACCCACCAGGTGGCGCTAAGGCCCCATCCCAGAGCCGAAGGCGGAGACTGGTGAGAGTGGCAGTGAGTCACAGACCCCAGGCAGAGAAGGGGCTCTGCTAGCTCATTGGGAGGACACTGCTGGAAACAGTGACTCAGGGGGGTGACTTGGATTCAGAGTCTGAGTCACATCCCAGGAACTCAGCAGGCCCCTCCCCGGGGAACACTCCCCACCAGCAGCCTTACATTCTCAGGCCTCTGGCAAAGGCAGCCACCTGACCAGAGCGACAGACCAGAGCCACAAAGCACACGATTTCCGCAGCCCACCCAGCTGTCCCATCCAGCTCCGGGCCCACTATCCCTGCTGTTCCCTGCCAGCCCAGCCTCGGGGATGGGCGTGAGGCTGGAGGAGTGAGGGACCACCCTGCTCCTGATGACAATTATCTTCAGGTTGCTGGAGCTTGCTAGAATAAGCTCCTTGCCTAACTGTTTAAAATCTAACTTAAAAATTAAAGGTGGAATAGGGAAAGAGAGAAAGAAAGAAAGAACGAAAGAAAGAAAGATAAAAGAAAGACAGACAGAAAGAGACAGAAAGACGAAAGAAAGAAAGAAAGAAAGAAAGAAAGAAAGAAAGAAAGAAAGAAAGAGAAAGAAAGATGAAAGAAAGACAGAAAGACAAAAGAAAGAAAGACCGAAAGAGACAGAAAGACAGAAAAACAAAAGACAGAAAAGAAAGAAAGAAAGAAAGAAAGAAAGAAAGAAAGAGAAAGAAAGGTGAAAGAAAGACAGAAAGAAAGACAAAACAAAGACAGAAAGACAAAAGAAAGAAAGAAAAACAGAAATAAAGAGAGAGAGGGAGGGAGGGAGGGAGAGAGAGAGAGAGAAAGAAAGAAAGAAAGAAAGAAAGAAAGAAAGAAAGAAAGAAAAGAAAAGAAAAGAAACAGAAAGAAAGACAAAAGACAGAAAGAAAGATGAAAGAAAAGACAAAGAAAGAGACAGAAAAACAAAAGACAGAAAAAGACAGAAAAAGAAAGAAAGAAAGAAAGAAAGAAAGAAAAGAAAGAGAAAGACAGAAAGAAAGGAAGTAAAGAAATGTCTGTCTGAGCATGCACGCCTCCGGCAGCTCTTGGAGAGGACCAGACCCAGCAGGCCCACCCTGCCATACTCCACTGTCGGCCACTCAGGTAGGTACTGTGGGTCTGTAGAACCCAAAGAATGAGTTCTGGCACTGTCACACACCCCTCCCACCCAACTGCCACGGGTCTGGCTGAAGACCCACGTTCCCCAGGAGCTCTGGCACAGCTCCCATACCCCCAGAGACCACCTCTCCATGGCGATTCGGCCACTACCCCACGACACTGGTCCTGACTCCCCAGACGAACAGCGGTGACAATGACACTGAGGATGGCCTAGCAGCTCATTGCTGTAGGCCAAACTCTGTTCGCACGCCCAGCAATCCTGTGAAGAACAGGGTGGCTCCGTTTTAGCGTTCCTGGAAGTCAGGGCCTGTGTCTGTCATTCCTTTTGGGTCACATTCTTCATATTCTGGCTGTTTCTGAAGCACTGGAGGGGGCAGGGGGCCGGGGGAGAGCTTTCCGTTGCTGGAGAGATCTTGAAGCCCTGGTGGCTTGGCTACAGGCCAACGGACACATGGAACAGATGGAAACAGGCCCGCTCACCATGCCACGGGGCACTGGGGTCCCGCAGGCAGGTTTTAGGGGACTGTGGCCAGTGCGGAGAGCAGCTCAGAACTGGCCCAGGGAATATGTGGCACTGGTCAGCTTGAGAGAACACAGCCTCACCAGGTCACACTATCTCCCCAAAGTCAAGTCAGCCAGCAGGGCAGCCCCGGGACCACAGTACCCCAGCTCACAGCCAGACAGCTGCCCGTGGGAACTCAGAAGACTCCCCAGCTTCCAGCAGGGTGGGGGCAGAAAGAGGATCTGCTCAAATAAAAATTGGGTCCAAATGGGAAAGCCAATTGGGCTGAAAGGCCAAACATCTGCAGTCCAACATCCAAAGATGAGATCATATGCCTTAGCCTCCCTAGTGGCTCCCCTGAGGCGGGGGGATGGGGCCCTCCCAGCAGGATCCCCTACCCACACCCCACCCGGGAGCTCAAAAGCAGCCACAGGCACCACCCCAAGCTCCACAGTCTCCCAGAGGCAACAAAAATCTTCACCTGGTCTCCTGCCAAACCCATCTCAGGGAAAATTATGCAGAAAGCCTGGGTCTGGGTCAGTGGCCCCAACCCCTCCAGCCAGAAGTCCTGAACTCTATAGGCAGGGATGGTGCCCCAGCCTCTAGCTCCTCCTTCACCTCCTGAGGGCCATCTCCCCCAGACTTTGGAGATCCAGGGTCAAGCTACCCTCAGGGTAGGGCTGTCAACAACTCAGTGCCTCCAAAGTCACCCCATAACTCTAGTCTAAAAGAAATCAGGCAGCAGGTCAGATAAGAAATTGGGCCGCGAGCCCATGCTGAGCCCAGAGCCCTCCACATCACAAGCGTTCAACACGTGCAGGTTGAAGATGATGAAATCAGGAGGTGGCCCAGAAAAAATGGGGCCACTGCCCAAAGAGAAACCCAACCTGCTGGGTCAGGGCTCTGTTGCCCACCCCCACCTCAGGACCACGAAGGGGTGCTGGAGTCCTGCCAGTTTCCCTGGAGAGAAACCATGAGGCCACCTCTCCCAGGGTGTATCTAGCCGTCCCTGGCCACACTGCGCTCACCAGGCACCCAGTCCATCCCAAGGGCAGAGGTCTGCAAAGAGCGAAGTGTTACCAGGGTATTAAGATCAGTCAGGAGTTCTGTACAAAGGCCTCCTCCAAGAAGCCCTCCAGAACCACTGTGGTGCACAGTTTGCCCTTCGAGAAACTCCCAAAGAGCCAACCCTCCAGGCCCCTGGTCTCAGATCCCAAACACACTTGCAGAGCCTTCCCAAGGTTTCCCCTCTAGGGGCACCATGAGGGCCCACAGTTCCCGAGGGTCCCTTCGAGCTGGAGATTTCGCCTCTCTGGGCAGGTGTGTCTCCTCAGTAAATTCTGGACAACCTCACAACTTTTACTAGGCTTGAAGGACAACACATGTCCGGACAGGAGCCCTCAGAGAGGGCAAATGGCTCGGAGGCTTTCCTGCATTCCCAGAGGCTAGGATTTCATAGATTCTCAGGACTACCAGAGACCCAGGCATGAAGCAACAGACTGGGGTCCACCCCAGGTTAACCGGAGCCCCAGGCCCCTCTGAGTCGCCCACATTTGACCTCAGGTCTCCTCTGAAGCAGGAGCTCTCCCAGCAGAGGCATTTGAAAACAGCCCTGCACCTCACCAACCCAGGAAATAGACTGAGCCCTCCCCCCGCGCCGGGCAGTGCAAGACGGGCGCCCAGCGCCAAGGACAGGACAACAGACCAGAAGGCGCCAGCACGTGCAAGGTTAGAAGCCAGTGTCACCTGATTTCGGAGCAGGTTAGTTTGAGCTACGAGATGAGCCTGCAGTTTGCCTTGGCACCACTGGGGGGCGGCTTTCTCAAGCAGCGAGACAGGCTGGGGGTGGGGAAGGGAGGTCAAGGCGAAGGAGAGTGGAGAAACAGGAGGGAGATGGGGAGAGAGAAACAGAGACACAGATATTAAACACCAGTCCAAACGTCCCAAACACAGTGACAGACAAGCTGGCCGCCCCTCCAGGGGGCCAGCCCCCCAGCAGGTAAAGGCCCCTCGAGGTCAAGAGAATTAAGGGGAGCCCCAGGCAAGGGGCAGACAAGGGGGTGCAAAGCAAACTGTGCAAGCAAACTTGCACTCCAACTGCAAAGCAAAATGTGAGAATCGTTAGCAGGGGCAGAGGGGCTCAGCAAGCTTGGTCCTGCTCCAGGGTGGGGGTGGGCTGGGGAGGGGAGGGGGACCCACCCTCGGCCCCTCACTTGTGGACAGTGTGGCCAGCCCAAGCCCTGGGCCCCCAGGCTTGTTCCAGCTGAGATAGGGTCACATCGGATCCCATGACAGAATTCCACTCAGAGCACGCCAGGTCGGGCAGGGCCGTTCCAGTGAAACCCAAGCCAGGCCTGTTCTCATCCTGGAAAGTGGCCTCGGAGTGGGGTGGAGGAACCAAGGGCCAGAGCAAGCACCAGAGGATGGGCAGGAAGTGGGCCCTCACCCAAGTGCCCACAAGGGCCTTTCACTTGCCGCCGTGGGTCCAGCACCATCCTCCACCCACCTCTGCTACCTGGGACTAGTCACCTGCTATAAAGCCATCTGCAAGCGGGGTTGATGGTTCCTGCCCCTGGGGAGCAGAGACAGTCAACAGTGCAAAGGGGTGCAGGGAGGGCAGCACAGAGGAAGGCCCCTCCAAGGGACGTGGGTACCCAGCCTAAAAACTCTCCCCCACAGCCCTGCCCTCCAGCCCTTACCTTGGCAATTTTGGTTTCATCCTTCTTTTTGGCGGTTTGGAGGGACTCGTAATGGTGCCGGGCGCTGTCATAGTCCACCAATTTCCGCCCTCGCTTGGCAATGCGTGACTGGAGGACAGACGGGGTGGGGGAGCGGTGCTGAACAGGGCCTCACCCATGCTGAGATGCTGACCAGGCTGGGCCCAAAGAAACTGGGGGAAGACGAAGGGCCCAGGGCAGTCGACCCCGGGCTCAAGAAGGGCATCTCATACATGCTTGAAACACGTACTCCAACATTTCTGGTGGCAAAGAGCTCACACCTTCAAGGCAGTCCCTGCCCTCTGGGGTCCTTTCTCATACAGAGGCCAAACCATGTCCTTCAATATCCACCCGTTGTTGTCAGTACCCTCCAGCCAGTACTGTGGGACAAGCCTCCACCCTGGCCTGGCCCTCAGCTCCTTAAAGACGTCTCCTGGACCCCAGGCTTCTCTTCTCCCAGGCCACCACCATTAGCCTCCCTTCCATACTCTTCATAAGGCCTCTTCAGGAGCCTGAGCCATCTGCATTGGGCGGCCATGGGGGCCAGCATGGAGCCTGACTCCCCGGGTATCAGGTCTAGCACAGCAGTCAGCATCTGGGCTCAACATGTCTGCTTCCACGTCTGAAGCATCTGGGGCCCACTGACCTCAGTGGGGACCCTGGCACACTGACAGTTCCCAGTACGTGGGGGCTGGCTCTTGGAACACACCCAATAACACATATACACCCAGATAAGAGGGAATACACACAACAATACATACATTCCCTTCTAAGCACACATAGGCTAATGCAGGACACCTATAGGCACACAGGCCCAGGCCTTACATGCCCTCAATACACCTCATACAACCCTATAGTCGTTCCACAGTGACATGGCCACACACGCATACATGCACCACGGGGTCTCTTCCCCTAGTCCAGAGACCCAAAGGTTCAGGGCCCAAAAGCTGTCAGCTCTGAAAGGCCCAGGGCTGGGGGCTGGTGGGCTGGCCTCAGAGGGAGCAGCCCTGGAGGGATGAATTGCTGGGTGAGGGAGATGCCTGCCTTCGGGGCATGGCCACCTCAGTGCCTGAGAGGGGCCGGAGGCTGACCCTTCCCCCCACCCCTCTGTCTCCTCTCCCGCTCCCCTGCACAGGCCACCAGGCCAGAGCAGGACTGATCTATAGAGAGTGCCTCTCACCTTGATGTCAGGGAACTGGCCCAGGTATGTGTCCATGGTCAGCAGTGCCTGGTCCACCAGCTTCTGGTGATAATCCAGCCAGAGGAGGTCATTGTTCTGAAGGACGTAAGAGTCCCTGAGTATACGGCTGGGCGAGCTGGGCCGCACCCAGTCCCCCACCCTCTCCTCCCAGCGACCTGGGGTCAGCTTCAGCCCCATCACTTCACAGCTCAGAGGCTTCTCAGAAGCTTGGGTGTGGAATGGGTGTACTATAAAATCACTCCTGCCCTGTGGCCTCTCATGGGGCAACTCTAAGGGAACGGATAAGCCCAGGGTCAGGGAGTCGAGGTGATTTACCCAAGGGCACATGGCATGTGGATACCTGAAAACCAGAAGGGCTTGTCCCTGTGGGTGAGGAATGGGCCGGGACCTGAGACGAGGAGGGCCTTCCGGGAAGGACTGAGGCCACCTGCCTCATGCGCTCACCTCAGCTATCTTGTTTGCTTCATCCCTGCCAGGCCAGTCGGGCTCGTACACCTCCTGCAGACATTCGTTCAGTTTCTTGGAGGCCTCGTGCATGGCTGTGGGGCAGAAGGGCCATGCTGCAGCCAGGGCCACGGTCACCCTTGCCCCCACCTCCAAAGGCCCTGGAGGTGTGTGGGTCCCCACTACCAGCCCTTACCCCTCCACCACAAACCCTGCTCCCCTTCCCAGCTCTGCACCCATCAGCAGCACGTGGCAAAGGTCCTTCAGTGTCCCATGAAGCCCCCCTCCCCAGGCCGGGTGTGCCCCAGGAGACCCACCTGCCCCTTACCTTTGACGGAGGCCAGGTAGGTCCGGAGATCCTTCTGCAGTCGAGTGCCCTCGGTCTGCAAAGAGAATGACAAGGACAGCATAAGGGCCCGGGGCACACCCCATACCTGTCCCCATCCTTCCTGCACCCTAGCGTGGACAAATGCAGGCTGCTCCTGACAGCTGCCACAGATCAGCTGTCCTCATCAGGGCACCAGCGGGATGAGAGGAGACGAAACATGCGGAACAGCCACCGAGCACAACCCAGCCTGGAGCACCACTCGGAGCACAGCAGCTATTGCCTCTCTGGCGACAGAATGTACTGGGCCTCCAGCGTTCCTCAGCACCACCCCTGCCTCAGGGGCCCTGACCCCAAAGGATATCTGTCCTGAGCCCGTCAGCACCTGCCTCTTGCAGGGACTCTTCAGAGCCCTGTAAGGAAGGCAGGAAAATGGAGACCCCTCCACCCTGAATAAGACACGGGGGCACAGGCTGAATGGCACACACATACAATGGGGTCGGCGGCCCCCAGGCATGCTCTCACACGACCGGGGACCAGGTGACCAATGAGCACAGAACACAGGAGTGGAACACCCAGCACCTTGTCCTGAAAGCTCAGGCCAGCAGGCTCCCACTGCATCGTGCCAGAGACAGAGGATGGCACTGGAAGGGGTGGGCAGGTGGGCTGCAGAGGTGAAAGGGAATGGCTTAGCAAGGCTTCAGAGAAGTGCGGGGTCGTGCCCAGGACTCTCAGGACACTGGCCCAGCCAAGAGGGAGGAGGCAGGAGGTAGGAAAAGGCTGGCCAGGGGACTGGGCCAGGCAAGGAAGACCCTGAGCTGGGGAGGCAGCCCCAGCAGCTTCCTGAGGCAGCAGGACCGGCACAGAGGATGGCCCCCTGGGCAAAGCCTCCAGTTCCTCTGGATTATCAATACCACACAAGGCAGGAGCAGGAAAGCGGAGTCCCAGGGGAGCGAGGGGGCCAACAGGCTGAGGCAACAGGTGACATATGAAACCATCAACAGTGAGATGCTGAAGTGTCCAGAGGCCATGTGTAAAGTGGGAGAGCGCACACACAGGCTTTAGAGTTATGAAGGCCCAAGTCAGGCCCTTACTAGACATGTAGCCTCAAGCAAGTTACCGAACCTCTCCGAGCCTCGGTCTCCTCATCTGCCAGCTGGGGTGACCGAGCCCCGCCTGGCAGACCACAAGCTCACATGTGCTCAGGGAACAGCGTAAGTGAGCCAGGCCAGGCCCCTAGCTTCAGGAGATGGGCTTTATGAGGACGATGGTGATGCGGGGCAGGGGGGAAGCTTGAGGAGGGCAGGGCCTCTGGAGAGCCAAAGGTGGCAGTGCCAGAAGCTGACTTCTGCAGGGGAGGAGCACTGTCCTGGCGCCTCCCTGCCCTCCCTGCTCACGTGTCAGCAACACCCCTGAATCCCCCTGCCCTGGTGGAGAGCGAGATAGACATGGACCCGGCAAGCAGACACAGCCCTACTCCTGGCCTGCCTGGCGCTTCTGCAGATGACAGGTGGTCTCTACTCCAGCTGAGGGCAAGCAGGGACACAACCAACCTCCTAGGCTCACCCAGGCACCCTCAAACCTCATCTGTCCCCACCCCCCAAACAGGCCCTCCCTCCTCACAGCCAGGGCCTCCTCTTCCTCCCACAGTGTCCCCAGAGCATCATGCACCAGCTGGTTCTTTCCCTGCACCGTCTTCATGGTATCATTTGCCCCCACCTGACCGACGAGGAAGCTTAGTGGTTCAGTGGCTTGCCCGGTGTTCACGGACTGGAAGACCCGGTGAGGACCCCCACAGCCTGGACACTCGGGCCCCACCCGCAGCTGCCTACTTATTACAATTAATGCTTCCAGAAAACAGCAGAGGCGTCATGCAGGAAGGGTTTCAGGGCAGTGCATAAGATGTACAGTTAGGGAAGAAAAAAAAACCCTCTCCAAAATTCCTTCCGTCCCCCCAGAGTAGCCTATAGAACCGTGGCCACACCTAATTCTGAGAACTTTAGAGTTTGAGGCTTGTTAATTAGAGATCAAAGGAGGCCAGGCCACAGCATCCAAAGCTCTCTGGAATTCTATCTCGGGCCAGATGTGAACCGCGAGGGACCGGGAATGAAGAAGGGCCACTCCCACTCTTGACGCTTTGGTGGCTGAGGTGAGGATTCGAGTGTATTCATGATGTGATGCCATTGCATTCATCTGAGCTGGCAGAATCTTCCAGACTCAGCTTTTCTTCCTGCCAAGCTCCGTCATCCCACTCCCCTCCCCAGCATCATACACATCACCCCGAGGAGGGGGTCTCCGTGGGGTGGCTTGCCGTGCTTGCCCGGGCCTCAGGCCGTACCAGGGCTCCTTGTGTTTCCCAAACAAGGCCTCGCTGTGAGCAGGCACACTGGGCACAGATGTGCGAGGGGCCGCCCAGAGCTCTGCCTCGCATGTGCCAGCCGCAGCTGGGCCCCTAAGCCACATTCCCCAGTCAGTCCCCGGGACCAGACACAGCCCTCCCCCATGCAGGCCAGCGCTCAGGCCAACACAGAACCTGTGTGTTTGCTCCCAAACTGGTTCCCTCACCCCCCCACCCCCCAATAGAGCATCCAAGAAACAACTCTCTGGAGGTTCCCAGGGCTCTAACACCCCTTGCAGAGCAGCTGGGGGAAGAATAAAGCTCAAAAGCACAGTCCCTCCAGCCTGGCTCTGTGGGCTCTGGACTCAGAGGATTCTGGAAGGACACAACTACCCAGTACCAAAACCCAGGGCAGTTGCATGGGGGGTGGCTTGGCCAGCACCCCATATCCCTGCTAGACCTCC
Source organism: Felis catus (assembly GCF_018350175.1). Classification (NCBI taxonomy): domain Eukaryota; kingdom Metazoa; phylum Chordata; class Mammalia; order Carnivora; family Felidae; genus Felis; species Felis catus. The sequence goes on along the minus strand of NC_058375.1, from coordinate 111,699,722 downwards.
CTTCAAAGGGTGCTCCCTGCCTTCCCTGACATCAGCCCCGACCGGTGGTCTGAAGACCTAAGCTCCTATCTTCCCAGGGAGTGCGGGGGGCTCCCTCATGGACCCTCTCTGGCTCCGGCTGACTCTTGCTGCTTGCAGTCAGTTTCAGAGGATCATAACTCAATAGCCAGAGATGCCCTCTCTGAGCCGAGCAGGCCCTAAGAACAAGAAGGAATCAGGCCTGTGCCCCCTCAGCGAGAAAAGCAAACAGCAGCAATGAGCCCTGGGGTGCAAGCTACAGGTGGCCCCAGGACAAAGAGCATGGCCCACCCGGAGGACCCAGGATGGCTTCCAGAAAGGCCAGAGCTGGACCTGAGCTGCGGGGAGGTAGTGGAGGAGGTGAATGGGCCCTTTGGGGTTCCCCAGTGCAGGGACAGAGGGCAGAAGGGCTAGACTGGCACTAAGTGGGGCCAGGAAGGGCTCTGATGTGCCCCTGTGAGAGCCCGCGACAGCCAGGTGACCTACACCCTCACCTAGGGCACCCAGAGGGAGGGGTAGGAGATTTGCTGCCTTGAAACCCATATTCCCAGCCATCCTAGTCCCCGACTAGCACTGGGCCCATTCTGCTTGGTATTCCCAGATAAAGAGCAGGAGAACACTCAGCTTCCAGACTTTCCATACTCAGACTCCACCCCACCTTTCCCGGGGTCACCCAAGCCCAGGGCCCCAGTTACCCCCACACACCAATCAAATCCAGAACTGCATGGCTGCCTTAAACCCCAAGAGAGGGTCACCCCAAGCTTCAAATGAGACCTCAAATCCACCCCCTCCTGCTCGGCCCCTGAAAAGCCAGCCACCCTCCCCAATCTGAGGACAGACAGAGCCCCAGCTCAAGTAACCACTCCATGCCTGCCACCCGCACTGGCTATCTTTAACTCTGGCCTCACTGCCTGGTCCCTGAGCCCAAGGATCACTGAGTGACTCCCTGTCCAGAGCTGGGGCCCAGAGAGGGTGACTGTGAGGGACGAAAGTGGAAAGCAACGCTGTGGTCATAACACTGGGGCCAGACCACAGGGAACCTCAGATCCCAAACCTGTGCTTTTTCTCCTTCCACCAGACAGCCCAGCCTGCTCTGAGGCAGCCCCATCACCCCCTGCCCAGCTCAGGAGCCCTAACCCTTCTCTCCAGCCCAGCCAGCTGTCCTCAGGCCTGGGACTCAGCTCCAGAAGGGGTGCCTGAGAGTGGACAGATCTGGACACCACACCACTGTGTGCCCTTGGAAGAGTCGCTTAACCCCTCTGAGCTTCAAGTACCCATCTGTAAAATGGAGGATATGAGCATCCGCCTCAAGAATGCAAGGTTAGTGTCTGTAAAATACAAGCAGTACCTAGTCTATAGTCAAGAATGCAAGGTTAATGTCTAGTGCCTAGTCTATAGTAGGTACTCTAGCAACACTGATTCCCCCAAGGGCTTTCAGAGCATCCCACAACCTGAGGAAGCCAGCTGAGTAGGGGACAGACCCCTGGAGCTTTCAGGTGACAGAATCAGAAGCAAAGACTTCAGGGTTCTTAGCCAAGCCTCCATTTTGCAGGTGAGAGAACTGAGGCCCAAGGAGCAGGGGCTCACCCAGGGTCACACGGCTCTGTCATGGCACCTACTGGGGCCTTGAAACACTTCCCATTAGCGGCCTGGGGGACAATCAGCCATGAGGGCTTCTATCCCTGCCCTAAGGAACATTTCAACAGAGCTCCTCTGGCAGGCAAGGATAAACTTGGTCCTGGGGACTTTTCAAGCTGCTCTCTGCATCCCCCTCTCCCACCATGCCCCCAGCCCTCTCCCAGCATCCTCCCTGGGACTCTCCCAGCATGTCCCCAGCCCTCTCCCAGCATGCCCCCGGCCCTCTCCCAGCATGCTCCCTGGGACTCTCTTAGCATGCCCCCAACTCTGACCCAGCATGCCTCCAGACCCTCTCCCAACATGTTCCCCAACCTCTCCCAGCTGCTTTCTGACCTTCTCCTTAGCTGCTCTTTAACTCTCCCAATATGCTCCCTGACCCTCCCCTGTCACCCCAGCCATCTCCCAGCATGGTCCCCAGCCCCTAGCCAGTGAATTGTCAAAGTTCTCCAAAGAGGACCCCCTCCCCCAGGTTGCATTCCAGCTGCAGAGGCATTGGTGGGCACCTTCAGTGCTTTCAGTGGCCTCAGACATGAACAAGGAAGAGGAAGAAGACTGGTTTGGGCCTATTTGGTCCCTTTCCCAGGACAGCTTAGGCCCTAACCCCACCCCCATGCCGATTCTCACTCCTTGTGGCCTCTCCTGGCCTCCACCCCCATCTGTCACTCACTGAGCCTGGCCTGCAGAAGCCATGGGGCCACGGCCCAGTTCTCCCTCACTTCCTACTACCTCAGCCCTTCCTCAGGAGGGGAGAGTCACCAAGGTCATCTCATTCCCCACTTCTATGTCCTCAGACACAGCCACAGAAGTGGCTTATTCTAGACTCAGCAGATTCATGTGAGGAAAAAGTTTCAGGGACATCCCAGTTGAGGCATTCAGGGTCCTTCAGTCAAGAAGATACAAGAAGTCCTCTCTTGTATCGAACCACTGCCCCCAGGCTGCCAATGTGATTAAGCCCCTTCTGTCACTGGTCTCTGACCTATGCAAAGGGACCTGATAACAGTGCCACTGTAGTCTTTGGGACCAAACAAGTATGGATCTAAATCCACTCCCAAAACAAGATGGCCTTGGACAAATTACCCAGCTTCTCTGAGCCTTTCTGCTTCATCTATAAAAAGGGAACGGTGACACCGGATACCTTACAGGGATGTTGGGAGGCACACCGGGCCATGCTTAGCAGCTGCTCACACCAGATCCTGTCTGCCCTGCTCCCACAGTACACTCTGCAAATGCCACTCTCCTCCCAAGAAGCTTCTTCAGCTCCCACTTGCCTCGACGTTCAAGGTTTTCTAGAGTGTGGCCAAAACCCCTTGCCTGCTCCCACCTGAACGCCACCCCCCTCCCCCAGGCCTCCTTCTTCTTTCCCGTGGACTACATCCAGAACCACTGCTCCCTCCTCGAGGAAATCCTCTGTAACCTCATCAGCCCGCACGGGCACCTGCTCCACGCTCTCTTACTCCATAAATTCAGCTCTTGACATTTTCTACCTGGAAGCCACAATTCCATTTTGCACAAGCTCCCTAAGGCCAAAGGCCACCCACACTTACCAGCTGTTTGTTGAAATTCTGGACACACTGTTCAAACTGCTCATCCTTTGTCTCATCCGCCTTCCCTAGTTTCTGGAGGACCTGCCAAGGCAGACAGAGAAGGGAGTGTTACCATGAGAAAGTGAGTGCGAAACCAAGAGTGCCCGATCGCCAATACCACAGACAGCCCCCCTACCCCGACCAGGGTCTTGGAGGCCCGCCGCCAGTATCACCCAGCCCAGGGCACTAGGACCATCAGAAGGTCTCGTGGCTGCTGGGATCCCCAAAGGCAACCCTGAGTCCATCAAGTCTTGAGACCTCCCCATCTTCTATCCAGGGCTCACCCATTAGCCAAGAGGATGAACTTAGGTCAGGTTTGCTGTAGTGACTGAAACCAGGAGGACGGGAGCTCCAAAGGCAGCTTATGGGGTCAGGGCCCCCTCCTTGCTGATCTTACACTGCGACCCTGGGGGCTCCGCCCCAACCCTGGCAGCTAAAATGTGAGCTGAGCACAAGAGGGGCCAGGTAAGGGCAGCCCCACTTCCCCCACATGACTCCATTTCCTGGGCTGAGAGTTTGTGAATACCAGAGGGAGGAGCAGAACAGCCCCAGGACAAGGAAGGCAGCAAAGGGTGGCTGGGGGTCAGGCTCTTTGTGTCCCAATCTGACTAGACTTTCAGATGTGACCTGCCCCAGCCACCCTGCTCCCTTCTCTAGAGCCCAGCAGGCCGTGCCAGGCCCACTGCTGGCACCCACACTCACACTCACACACATGCATTCACACACACACACACACACACACACACACACACACACACACAGGCTTGCAGCCACCCGCTCTACTCCCAGCTAGACATCTCAGAGGTGGACTCTCCCCGTGGTGAGTCACACTGTGCTTTCTCAGCTGTGTGGGGGGAGCCGAGATGGATGGGTTAGGGCAGAGAGACCCAAGGCCAGAAGGGGGGGAAAGACCTAAAGAGGGAGGAGCAAGAGCCAGAGAGGAAGTATGATGAGAGAGATAGGGAGGTGGAAGCTAGGAGGGGTGAAGGCAACAGGGGAGGAGAGGGCCGGGAAAGAGACGGATGAAAGATGGGTGCCGAAAGGGGAAGCTATGGCAGAGACAAGGTGGGTTTATGGGAAGACAGGGAAGGCAGAGAAACCCCCCCCCCCGCCACTTACAGCACCCCCACAGGAAACAGGAGGACCCCGCTGAGACATTCAGCAGAGGCAGTGGCCACAACCCCACAAGAATGAGAAAGAAAGGTAGCAGTGGGTGTGGGTGGCAGGTAGAGGGAGAAAAGGTGGCCTGAACCAAGGGAGGCCCTGTCCCAGAACAGAGTCCGGACCTTCCCAGCCCTGACTGGACCTGGGATGGCCCGTGCTGTCCTGCTGCACCCTGTCCAGCTGGCTCGGGGATCACGGCAAGGTCTGTCAGCTCTCAGACCCACTCTCCGCGTGGAGAATGTTTAGCCATCTCGTCAAGTGCCTGCTATGCACAACAGCCATGGGCATCTCTGCTGGGGCAGCACACATCAATCAGACATGGATCCAGCCAGACAGAGGGAAGCACATGGGACTGTGGGAGCCCGGGGTAGGGATCCCACGCAGCCTCAGCAATCAGGGAAGACTTCCTGGGAGAAGTGGCAGCTCAGACGGCCAGGGAGAGCGTGCAGCAAAGCGAGGAGAGATGAGGAACATTACCAGGAAATTCAGAATAGCTCAAGGTGACCAGAAGTCACAGAGGATGCTGGGGGAGGACGTGGGCAGTGGGAGGAGCAGGGTGGGCATGGGAGGGCGGCCCACAAACAACTTTGTGCTATAATGGTCACAACACGGTTTATCAGGCCAGGGCAGCTGCAGGCTGATATTGAGGTGAGAGGAAAAGAGCAAAACTAAACCCCCGTGAGCAAGAAACTCAGCACTTCCCGCCGTCCACGGGTTCCCCCACTCCTCCCTTGGCAGCAATCCCCAGCTGGTCCTGGGGAAACAGGGCGGAGCTGTGGAGGCACCTGGCCTGCTCTGCACTGAGCCTGAGTAGGTGACTCACCCCCTATCAGACACCGGCCCCTTGGCCCGACCACCTCCAAAGACAGAAATGGAACACCAGGTGGGAAAGAACTTCCAGAAGTCAAGAGAGGCCACAAGAGACAGTAAGAGGCTCCCAGGGAACAGGGTCCAGGCCTGGTTGGCCCTCGAGACAGGAAGACTGGGAAGGTGGCCCTGTCCACCCCCCTGTCTCCCTTCTCCCCAAGGAAATGTACTCTGTCAGCAAAAGGTCCCCAGTGCCCATCCTGCCACCAGAGCTCCTGAGGGCTCCAAGCCCCCAGATCTGCACAGACACACACACACGGCCCCACTTCCCCAACTGGCAATGCACTCCACCCAGACGGCTCCCCACCAGGGACACCTGCAGGCCTGAGGACGGCCAGCCACAGTGAGCAATGCCAGGCAGTGAGAAGACCGTTTAGAAAAGGCACTTCCTCTCTGAACTTCAAGTGCGTTGTCTGATGAATAAACAGAACACCAGCACCCACCTTAAGGCTCATATCTATAAAACATGTGTCTGTACCTGGCATACTCGAGTAACAACAATCTCCTAAAAGGCCTTCAGAGCAACCTTCACACAATTGGGGGCCAAGCCTAACACCTAACAACCCCCACACTGGGCCCAGACTGATAGCATCCCAAGACACGAGACATAATTCAGGCGCACACACACTGAACATACATGCATGCGCACACAGTAAACTCCTATCCACCCTTCAAAACTTTGCTTGTATGATACCTCTGCAAAGCTGCCCCTGCCCTCTCTCCCCCCAACAACACTCTGTACCACTGAAGGCCTGGGACCCACCCTCCTCACTGCTGTGGGATGTGCCCAAGTGTCTGCCTCTGGCTCTCTGCCCCAGCCATGCAAACAGTCTGAGGTCAGAGACAGTGTCCAGCCTTTTACATGTTCCCAGTTCCTGCAAAGGGCTGGGCACAGGGCAGACGCACAACTTGTTCTTGGTGCCTGCTGGCTAATCTAAGCCATGACCTTCAACAGAACATCCCATCTCCCAGGCTAAGTATCCTCTTATGCAAAATGGGAGGGTTGCATACAGAAAGTACTCAGCCAGACACACAGACAGAAAGCTGACCGTGAAAGGTCAACATTAGGATGAGGGTTAGGATTGGCACTCACATGACCTGAGAACCGGTCTTGGATAACCCAGGTCCACTCCAGCAGGTCCCAAGCCTGAAGGGGCCATGTGCAGGGGAGTGACCAGCTCGGGAAGGTGGGGTAGGCTCCTGGCTCCACGTGACCTCAGGCTAACTGCTTAACCTGTCCACACCACGAGCGGTAACCACAACCTGTCCACACTGTGAATGGTAACCACGGCATGGCTGCAGGGCTGTGTTTCAGGAAAACGCCCAGTGAGTGAATGCTGGCCTTGGCCTCGTTAATCCCCCCCTGCACCTACCCCATTTTATAGGTGACAGAAGGTCACACAGCGTGGGTTCCCGCTCTCAAGGTGCTGCTGGTGTGGCTACTAGAGGGAAAAGCAAGCCGAGCACTGCCTGCCTCGGAGCAAGGACAAAGACAAAATTCGGTCCGGTAAAAATCCCACAGCTTCCCGCTACCAGCTTCCTTTTTTCCAACCTCTGTAACTGGAACTCCTGCCATGGCCCAGCCGCTGGCTAACAGACCTTTATGACCGGCTGCTGGGGAGCCCAGACCACGACCCACCCCCTCCCTGCCACCTGAAGCTGTTCTGCCATGCTGAGATCTGTCCCCGTCCCCAGGGGAGGCCTCAGGGCTGCTCTCTCCAGCCCCCTTCATTAGGGCCTTCATTAGGACACACATGCACACACTCAGCCCCCTTCATCCAGTGCCTTCATTAGGACACACCTGCACACACTCAGCCCTCTGCTCACCAGGAGGCCAGCGTGGCCAAGGCCACAGGCCTTAGGGACACAGGTGCTCCGCCCATTCAATACGCGGTTAGTGGGGCCTCCCTGTGCCCAGCTCACACACAGACTACTGAGAGTGGCTGGGGGACTCTGGGCATCCAGAGGGGCCTGGCCCCCAGGGGCCCAGAGAATGCAGGACAATGAAGATGGCCTTATAGGATGAGCAGGAGGTGGGGACAGAGGCAGGATTCCCATGGTCTGTCCAGGGTTATGTAGGGGGAGAGCCCCAGACACACCAGTGTCACACTTACGCTCTTGTCACGTGTGTCTCCCTTTGTAATAAACACAGAGAGCCTTTCTCACGATGGGGCAGAGGAGAGGTGCCACACCTTGGTGTTAGCCCGGGGGAGGGAGGGAGGGCAGTTCAGCAGCCCGGAAAGCCTCATCAGTACCCCTGTTTCTTCTCAACACATCCTCAGCCCAGCCCGAGAGCAGTGGAGCTGACGTCCTCAGAAGGGACAGTCCAGGGCAGGGTGGAGAGGAGCAGCTGGTGGCAGAAACAAACCTCCTTGCGACAACATCCACACACAGTTCGGCCTCACTGAACCTGCGCTGTGAACCGGGGCCAGCAGCCCCTCCCTGTGCAGGGCAGGAGGCTCACCAGGGCTCAGGGGGAGCTTCGAAGGAGGGAGGGGCCCCTTCCCAGCCTCTCTGCTGTGGCCTTTCTCACAGCCCAGAGCACCCTGCTCCCACTGCCCAGTATGGGGAGTCCTGCCAAACCTTCACCTCTCCTCCTGGGGCCTCCTGGGGACAGGCACATGTGCCTCTACACAGCCATGCTTGCGTGACCACCAAACCCAGAGGAACAGGAAGGTCCCCCCAGGGCCAGTCTTGTTTGAACTAGGAGCAGTTCATCACTGACTGTTCACCAGGCACTGAGCAAAGCACTTTACAGACACCAAATGCTCCCTCCTGTAGGTAAGAGTCTTCACTGCCATGTGACAAGGTGGCAGGTGAGCGTGGATAAATCAGGCCCTGTAGCCTAAAGTCTGACAGCCAGGAGCAAGCTCTGAGCTGCTCTGCCATTCCTAACCTCCGAAACTGGAGGAGGGGAACCCAGTAGACCCCACCCAGCACACGACACTCCAGACCCGCAGATACAGTGTGGATAAGAGGTCTGCAGGCACTCACCCACTGGGCTACAGCGGGTGGCCCTGCTTGGAGCCCTGAATCCGGGACAACACCCTATGGGGAGGAGGGGGGGACTCTAATGTCTCCTTCCTCCAGAGAGGGGCTGGCTTCCCCTGCACTGTGGGGACACATGCTCACATCTGAATGGCATGGCAGATGGCAGGAGTAAGTGCTTTCTAGAACCCAAGGCTGGGGAGAAGAGCCAAGTCCAGGGCCCCAGGAGGGAAGCCCAAAGGGAGGCAAGGTCCATGTTCCCAATCAGCCCTGGTCCCCAGGCTCTGGGCCAAGCAGGAAAGCCGGGGGCTCCTCCAGCAGCTACGGCACCCCTTGTCATGGCTACTGCAAAGGCGTCTCACACAGCCAGCTGAGATGGGGACCCACCCACACTTCACCCAGAGCGTCCCCCAAACCCCAACCCCCCCACACACACTCACAACACGAGAGGTAGTGGGGAGACTCATCCAGCTCCCCTGCAAGAACCCACCACCCAGCTGAGACCCTGTCAGGCCTTCACCTTCCTCATCATCTCCTCCCGGCACCTGCCCGGTCGCTGCCTCTGTCAGGGTCGGCGGAGAAGTGAGCTGCACCAGGGGGGCTGAGCACTGCCACCTCACAGCTTCCTCCCAGGAGAGCTTGCGGTCAGGGGACCACAGCGACAGGATGCACGTCTTTGCACCTCACACACAGGTTCCCAAACAGGCAGGTCAGGCAGACAGACAGACAGATGGGCAGGCAGAAAGAAGGCCAGGTTTTCCCACAGGTCGCTCAGCACACACAACTGGGCTCTGTTCTGAGGGAGACACCTCAAGGGGGGAAAGGCCAGAGCTGCTCCCTCCCCCAGGGTAGACATGCCAATCTGGCATATTCTGCCCACTCTGCCCATGAGCCTCCGGGTTTCTGGCTCACCGCCCCCCCACCCCCAACACCTTGGGGCTTTCTTTCTGTGATGGGGCCTGGATGCCTCCTTCTCCACCCTCTCTCCCACACACAGCTGGGGTGGGCCAGGCTAGGGAGCTGCACAGCTGGCCTTCCGGTCCCCCGCGCTGATGCTGCGAGCCCTTAGACCCGTGTGATGGGCTCTGACACTAGTGGCCTGAACCTGTCCCCATGCTTGTCTCAGACCCTCCAGCAACCCAGGAGCTGGGCGGGACCCCAGCAGCACCCACAAGAGAGCAAGGAAGGAGAGGACAGAGGTAGGCCCCCAAACCCAGCACTCACTGCCACCTGCACATGCCCCTAAAGCCCACCATTTCTCCAAGGAGCCTAGCTGTCTTCAGGGGGAGGTGTGTTCATTGCTATTGAGTATCCTTCCTCCTGAGTATCTCACTTAATCTTTAGGCCATGTCCTGAGCTGCACACTCGTACCCCCAATTTAGAGATAAGAAAAGTAAGGCTGAGACATTAAGTAATTTGGCTGGCCACCCAGGACTCTGTGGCTTTGCTGTGGCTGTAAACAAGCATGGCTCAGATCTCATCTGCTGTGGCAAATGAACTAGACCTCTGGGCCCATCACTGCGCTCCAGCCAAGGCCACACCATCCATGGGCCTACTCTAGCCAGTGACTGAGTGTGCTGGGGTTGCAGAGACAATGGGCCCCTCCAACAGGTGAGTCTGGCCCAGGGATGCCCCACCAGCCTTGCTGAACCCTTCCCAGCACTGTGCTGCAGGCTGAGCTCCTTCTTTGGCCTCTTCTTCTAACGTGGCCATAAGGCACTCCCACTTAATGAGAAAGAAGACAGAAGGACAGAGTGCTGAGGTGGCCTGTGGCCTGGCCAAGGCTACACCCAAGGGCTCCTGACTCCTGGGTCCTTTCCATGGGGTGCCACCCCTGAAGTGTGGCTCTTGACCCTGGACACAAGGAAATAGCTCCATCTTCTCATGTAGCATCCAGCCCCAGCAAAGTCTGCCCCTCCCTCCAGGGAGCCTCACGAGCTCCCTGACAAGCAGTCAGGTGGCTCTGCCTTCAGAGCAAGCAGCAACACTTCCCCCAGAGGCTGGTGGTCTCTGAGTGACTAGTCTGACATGGTTAGCAGCCTCAGAGCTCCTGCTGTGCCTTAGGGTTAGGCAGGGACCAAGAGGAAAGGGATAGAAGGAGGGGCCTGACCTCTCTTGGAAGGAGTTGGGCCCCACTCCAGCCCAGCTGTGGCCAGCAGGAGGGAGAAGCCACTCAGGCCCCTGCCTGGGAGCAGAGCCCAGGGTCCCACAAAGCAAGTCCGGAACACGCGGCAGAGTTGCCCTGGCCAGTGAAACTCCTAGGCCCTCCTGCAGAGCCAGGCTGGCCGCACATCAGGCTTTCCCTTACAACTTCCCGGAGGCTCCAAGACTTTTTAAGAAAGATAAATGTGGAAACACTGGCCTTGGGCAAGAGCCAAGAACAGCATTCCATCCCCAGGAGGCAAGAATGCTCCCTGGCACTCAGGCCCCCCACGCAGCACCCGTGTGCACACTCACAGGCTCCCATGCACAGGCGGCAGGCACACCCAGCACCCACACGTTCACCTGCTGATGCTCACCCCCATGTCTGTGCATACACACTCGCACACACTTCCTGATGGGGCTCCCTCCCACGGCCCTTTGGTCGCCCCCCAGCATGGTGGGAAGGCAGCGGGAACCACAAGGAGGCCACAGAGCCAGGCAAGAAGCAGAGCTGAGGCCAGGAGACACTGTGCAAGGAGAACCCAGAATGAGGAAGGGGAAATGGAGAGAAAACCAGAGAAAGGGAAACCGACAGTAGCTGAGGGTGGCAAGATGGGCTCCAGGCCAGGAACGGGCCCGGCAGCCCCAGGCAGGTGGGTCTCAGGGACCAGAAGGAGCCTCTAGACTCCAGCTCCCTCTCTCTACCCCCAAACACACACACACACACACACACACACACACACACACACACACGCATGCACGCACACACGTGCACACACACATGTACACGTTGCAGCCCCCAAAAGACAAGCCCGGCCAGGGGCCTGCGTCCCTTCTCTTGGTCTCTCTACACTGCTGTCCTAGGACCTCCATTTCCCCAGGCTGGCTGCAAGGTGGTAGCAGGAGAGACTGGCTCTGAGGACAGGCGTCTCACATCCTGCCTTCCTCCTAGGGGGAAAAATGCTGTCGGCTCACCTCACATTCTGAAGGGCTCCCCTCCCCAGCCGGGCTCCTGGCAGGCTCCAGCCGAGGGCACCACAACCACCCCTCCTTCTAAGCTCCACAAAGATCACATTGCAAAGCATGACCCCAGGGTGCAGGGTCCAAGGACCCCCCCTTGAGAGAAGCCCACCACCCTAACCCCCGCTTTCAGCTGGGCTCAGATCAGCAGGACATCCTGAGGTGGGGGCTATTGTCCCATTTTATAGATGAAGAAACTGAGGTTCAGAGAGATTCCCCCCAAACCTGATGGTTTTCCAAAGCCCAGACTGCACTTGTCATTCTCAAGTGGGAGGCACCCAGATGCCCGGCAGTAACAGGCAGCACGTGCAGGGTTTACTGCAAAAGATTCATCCTGCTGCTGCATCCTTGCCGCCCTCCGGAGATGTAACTGGTAACGGAAGCACTTTTGTGACATAACCAACATAGACAGATTGCGTAGCAGAATGCAAAGCTGTCGAGACTTTTGCAAGGAAATACAACACTAGAAAAACGTTTCCAGGTTCCTCCTGGCCAACCTGACCGAGGCTGGACTGCACCCGCCCACCCCTCCCCCATCCCAGAAAGCTCCTTGCCTCACGCCCACAGGTCCTGGTGTTTTGGAAGTCACTGGCCCCTGACACCAGCCCACAAAGACTCATCATCCTTTTCTGTGGGCCCCTGGCTGAGGAAGTCAACTGGCCTTGCTTGGGAGACGGTCAGTCTAAAATCATCTCCTTCCTCTTTCAGCAATTTTCCCTTTCCCTTACGAAACACTGGTGAGAGTAAAGAGTGATGTTTGGTTTTCTTTTCTACGTCCTTAACTGGATACATAAAAAACTCGGCCCGCTAACTCCATCGGCCCCACCACACTGCCTTGAGATCTGATTGGTTGGTCAAAAGCCAGAATGCACAGAGTCCTGAGGACGTGGTCCATCCTGGGGCTGGAGGCCTAACCCCTGAGACGGCAGGGAGCCTGGAGGGGGTGTCTCCTACTCCTCCACACCCATCTGTCCAGGTGGACCGGAAGGCCCTCACCCCAGGCAACTGTGGGCCAGAATTCCCCTCCCCCTCTCCCTTCTCCCCTCCCCTACCAGGGGACCTGAAATTCCAGCTTGTTCAGCAGATAAGCCTGTGGCCAGCGGCCAGGGTAGGGCCACCCAGAGCCCAGAGGAAGCTAGGGTGGGCTGGGGTAGGGAGATGGGAACAGCCCAGAACAGAGCACAGGGGAGCAGAGGCAGCAGGAGCCCACGTCCGGAGGGGGAAGAGGTCGGCTAGAGCCCGGAAGGGCCCAGCTGAGCTTGCCAGAGTGGAGGTGGAAACCACAAATCAGCAGCAGTCACTCAGCCAAAGGCATCCAAGAGGCTTACAAGTGTTCTCTGAATCCTGTGAGAAGAGGGAGGTGTTCCACAGGGGAGGAACCTGAGGCTCAAAGCCCGTGATCTCAGGGCTAAGATAGAAAAGTCAGCCAAGAGGAGGTCTAGGCCAAAAGAAGCACTACAGCCCCAAGGGGGCCAGAGGGGCCCAGGCTTGGGACGACTCCCCTCCCCTCAGGGGTCACCCACCAGGCGGAGCCCATCCCTAGTCAACAGCAGAAGGAGGCTTCCACAGTGGGTCGGAGGGCTTCTGGAAGGGCTAGAACCACCCAGACCAAGGCTGGCCACCCCCTTCCACAATCAGAAGCCACCCAACTATCCAGACCTCCCCACACAGCACTCCACCTCACCCAGGCCACATTCCCATGGGAGAAAGGAACTTTTCACCAACTTTTCCAGGACAGCCCAAGCTGCTCCCTCCTCAAGGGCTCTCACTTGATTTTGACCCTCCCAGACTTTCCACAGTGAGGAGTCCCTACCCCATGGACTCTGGGACTTGGCCCCCTGGGTTGGGGCTCATCTTAGACACCCTCCCCCAGCCTGCCTGGCTCTGTTCTGCAGGGGGCAAAGCAAAGTCCCTGAGCCAACACTCCAAAGAGGAGGCATGTCTGGTGGTAATACAAGAGTCTCTGAGCAAAAACACAGCAATGCACAGAAAGAGTGAGGCCAGAGAAGTGTTGTTCTTAGGAAGCAGCTCAGGGAAGTGACACCTGAGACCTGATGAAGGGGAGAGAACTTGCCAAGCAGAGGGCAAGCAAGTGCAAAGGCCCTGAGGTGGGAAGAGCAAGGCCAGAGCAAGAAACCAAGGCACTGCTTTAAAATCTCTCCAGGGTCACACAGCCAGCCAGCAGAGTGGCTGGGATCCAAACCCCAAGCCTGCCTCCAGAGGCCATTGCTCTAACCACTGCACACACGGCCTTAGCAGCCAGGGCCAGACCACAGGGCCTTAGCTGCAGGCTCCTGGAAGATTCTGGCTTTGATGCTCTCCATGGAATAGGAAGCCCGGGGAGCTGTGATCTGACTCACAGAGCAGGGAGCCCATTTCAAAGGTGTCTGCAGTGACCCAGGTAGAGCCAAAGCTGGTTTGGCAAGAGCAGGAAATGGTGAGAAGTGGCCGAATGTGGGGTGACTAAGAGAAGTGAAGAAGACTCCAGGGCTTGAGTGACAAGAGGGAAGGAGCTGTCATCACTGGAGATGGTGAGTCTGAGATGCCCAGAGATGTCAAGGAGGGAGGTGGGGACACAACAGCCAGGAAGCCCAGGGCAGCCAGGGCAGACCCCACATCAGGCTTCTGCACTCATTCCCTGCCCACCTCCCCACTCCGTCACTCCTACTCCGGAGGGCCAGCTCAGAGTGTCTGTCTGGTCTGGAGAGCTGCCAAGGGGAGGGAGAGAGGGAGGAGCATCTCCAGCTAAGGACCTCTTCCATGGGGAGAGGACTCAGGGCAGAAGGTTCAGGGAGCAGGCCCAGGCTGTGAAACCCTACATAGGGAGTACACCTTTCTAAGCCCTGAGCCCCATCAGTAAAATGGAGCCAAGACCTCTCCCTCATGGGAAGACTAAGGATGCGGTGTGCTTGAGTAGGTGACTTCCTTTCTGTCCCCTTCCCCTCATCTAACCTGGGACTCCTCACACCCAGGCCAGAAAGTTCAGGCGGCCTCTCCCACCTCGGCCCCGCCCCGCCCTCCCACCCTCAGCCCACACATGACTTTCCCGGTGCCTGCCGCCCAGCGCACCTGTTCCCCATGACTCACGCAGGCTTACGCACGACGCTCCTGGTGGACAGCAAATACCAATCCACCCCACCTCCCCCCAGCAGCACCCTCTGCCCCCCAGCTCTGCTAGGATCCTGAAAGCCACCCCCTTACCCTGGCCCCCTCCGGTGGTAAGAGGGTAAAATGGTAAAGGCCCCAAGGAAACCGAACAGCAGCTAAGAGTACTGGCCTCTTGTGACCAGCGGCAGCCCCCATGAGCAGCCCTGATGCACCTTGACTTTGCTGGCCCCGAGCCTGGGATGCAGCCCACCCCAGGAAGAGGTCCAGAGAAGGCTCACAGCCAGGGCATGTGAGTGACACAGGGCCGCCTGCTGGCCTCCTGTCATTCTGGGTGGGGCCTGCAGAGGACAGGAACGACCCCACCCTTGGCCCAGCACCCCACACCACCTGTTCAGAGATGTCAGCACAACCACCCCCAGAGCCACCACCCGGCCCCACCTGTCCCCTCCATGCAAGTGTGGGTGCTATTCTCAGCCCCAGGCTCTAGGACACTGGCCACCAACAGAGGGGGTGGAATCTGTCCCTCCAGTGCACGGCCTCCCACAAACCCCTCATCAGCTGCTTGTTTAGCTCGGTGGGGGAACAGCCTGTGCAAAAAAAGCCCACAGCTCAGCACAGCATGAAGCCAGGGCCGGGGGAAGGGAGGATGAAGTCCCTGCCAGCACCCACCTGCATCAGGGCCAAGCAAAGGCCAGCCCTGGGGCCCCCAAATCTCCATCAGGAAACCCTACTTCCTTACTGATACCAGCCCATGCTGCTATTTCACATCACGTCCTCCAGGCAGCCTTCCCTGACTCCACCTCCGCCACAGAGGCTCACTTGCCCCACTGGATGTCCTTAGCCCTTTACTTACATCTATTCCTATCAGAGAAGTTCAACCTAAGTACGCAAACAGGTCATTCATTTATTTCACCAGTTGGAATGCTCTGTGTCCACATCTGTGAAACTGTAACTATTAAATAGTACCTACCAGTGCCTGGGGGGCTCAGTTGGTTGAGTGTCCGACTTCAGCTCAGGTCATGATCTCATGGTTCATGAGTTCAAGCCCCCTATCAGTCTCTCTGCTGTGAGCACAGAGCCTGCTTTGGATCCTCTGCCCCTTCTCTCCCTGCACCTCCCCCGCTCATCCCCTCTCTCTCTCTCTCTCTCACTCAAAAATAAATACTTAAAAAATAAATAAATAGCACCTAAAGGAGACAAGATAGTGGTATTTTTTTCAAACATATTATTGCTACTATTTTGGCTACTGTTGTTATTTTTGTTATTCAAGGGAGTGGATGCCTGGAATCACCTTTAAATAGCTCCCACACAGTCCAGCCACCAAAGTGCTGACAAGCACCCCTGGCCCAGTAGTCAGGGGAAGGGGGGCCCTCACCCCAGCCCCTGTGCTTACTCCCAGGCCCTCATCTGCCTGGAAGCTCCCCTGCCACAGCCCTGAACCGTCCACAAGTCCCCGGTACCCATGAGGGCACCACACGGACCCCCAACTTCACAGTTGGGAATCAAGGGGTGGGGACTGGCTGGTTCATGGTTCCCCAGAGGAGCAAGTCTAGTTCGGCTGCATTCCACCAGTGGAGGCAGGAGAAGTGGGAACGGACTAGAGGGGAGGGAGGGGCTGACCACCAGGTAATCCGGTCAAGGGTGAAGCCTGGGGTGGGGGAAGAAAGTGGGACCACCGACAGACCAGGGGGTGCCACATGGCCGCCCCTGCCCCTGGCAGGCAGAATGAATGTTCAGGGGCCAGGGCAGGCTTTTCTAGGCTTCCTTCTCTGTTTTTTTTTTTTAAGTTTATTTACTTATTTTGAGAGTGAGAGTGTGTGTGTGCACGTAGGGGAGGGGCAGAGAGAGGGGGAGAGAGAGAATCCCAAGCGAGCTCCATGCGCGAACAGCAGAATCATGACCTGGGCCAAAATCAAGAGTCAGACACTCACCCGACTGAGCCATCCAGGCGCACCTTCAGACTTCCTTCTGACAACATTGCACCTGCTTTTCTGTGCTTCTGTGGGGGAGGGGAGGCTAGAGAGATAGGGTGGGCAAGGGGCATACCGAAGGAGAAGGTGCTATCTTCCCCAGCCCCAGCCCCAGCAGACGCAGTGGGCAGGAACAGGGGCCTAGAGGCCTCACTGGCTCAGTGGGCAGCTTAGGGGGATCATTCAGGGGCCGCCAGAGGCCTGGACAGGTCGTCACGCTCCAGGTCTCGGTGTCCCACCTCTATAGTCAAAGGAGGGAGGTGAGGACCAGGTGACCGTGAGAGGCCCATCCATTTCGGCTTCCCAGGGCTTATTCAGACCATCAGCACAGGAGTCCCTGTCTCACCGAGTACGGAGGGACCCTAGGGATCTGACCCACATCCCTTCACTCAACACATCCGGGCTCCCAGTCAAGTCTCCAAGAAGGCTGATGCAGTGAGGACAGGGAGGGGTGGCAGAGACCCCCAGAAATCATAGAAAACACCAGCACACCCTCTATGCCTGCTGGGTTCATGCCTACTGCCCCTTCCTCCCCTGGGGCCCTCTTTGCCAGGAGAAACACAATTCAACACCAAGGGGAAGTTGAACAGTGAGGCAGAGTTACCAATTCTCAAAAAAAAAAAAAAAAAAAAAATCACAGGAATGTGCCAAAGGAGGCAACTTTGCGTACTGCAGGGGAAGGTTGTCCAGAGAGGGGCAAGTTGGACGGACGCCCAACCCCAGATTCTGAAGGTCGGTCCCTGACCATCCCTTGCTACAGCTCTGGACACTTGTAGATCTTCTAAAAGCTGGAAGTGATTCTGTTGCCTACAAGGAGAAGGAGTCAGGGTGGGAGGGATGAAAGTCACCTGGCCCCCATGAAGTCCTCTCCAAGCACTGCTTCCTTCCATCCTCCCCAGAGCCCTCAGGCCCACCATCTGGATTCCAAGCTGGGCTTGGACTCCTGCACTACTGGTGGGCCAAGCATGCCCTGGACTCAGCCAGGATAGCCCAACAGGACACACACAGAGTGCCAAGACACAGTCGAACACCCCACACCCACCTAAGGTGCCTCAGCCACCCCTGCCCCAGTGTAGAGCTGAGCCCGTGAGCTGGCACGCCAACTTCCAGTACCCTTGGTGTGAAATGGAGACACTATTCTCCATTTAATCCTCACAAATAGGAAAACTGAGGCTCTCAGGGGTAAGTAACTTGCCCAAAGTCTAGGGCTTGAGAGGAGGACAGCTAGAATTTGAACCCAAGCCTGCCACCTTGCCACACTAGAGAAGGTGCTTTGCAAAACCTTTCCCGTTGCTTCTGCACTGGAGCCTTACACTCCAACTCACTTAGCATTAAGTGTCTACTAGGTGCAGATGCCAGGATCACACACTCACCACAGGACCAGCCTTCACCCCCCAAGACTCTGGGTGAAACAGGGAAGATGGTTACCACATTCTATGAAGGAGAAAACCATAGCGGAAGGGGTTAAGTGCCTGGCCCAAGGCCCAGGTAAGGAGAAGGAGAGGCACCTGGGTGGCTCAGTGGGTTGAGCTTTCGGCTCAGGTCATGATCTCACGGTTCGTGAGTTCAAGCCCCATGTCAGGCTCTGTGCAGTGAGGAGCCTGCCTGGGATTCTCTCTCTTTCTCTCTGCCCCTCCCCGGCTTGTGCTACATAAGTAGATAAATTCTTTTTCTTAAAAAAGCGGGGGAGAGAGAGCACAAGCTAGAATCCCAGGTCTCAGGGTGTGCTGAGAGCACGTGGCTGTGCAGAGGCCTCTCTCCCCACCGCGTGGCTCGGGGGTAGCACTGCACCAGCTGGAGAACATGATGGCAGCCTCCCCAGGTGTCCTGGAGTGCATACTGGACAGGGTGACCTGTGAGTGCAGTGGCACCGGTGGGGGTGCAGCCGCCGGGTCCCGTCCTGCTGCTGCCCGTGGGTTTCCCACAGTGCTGACTCAGCCCTCCCGCCCCGCCCTCCAGGTAGTTTCTGCAGTGTGCTAGGCCAGCAGTGCCAGGACCAGACACGAGGAGGAAGCCCCCACTAGTCCACCAGATCCAGAGCAGGCCCCCCTCAAATCCACAGCCTGGGCCCCGGCCCCCCCCCCTTGGTTGTGGCCTCCTCCAGACCCACAGTCCACCCAGCCAGGAGGGGGAGGCAGTCAACTTGGGGAGGGCAGTGACATTCTAGCTGAGCCAAGCCCACTGCCAGGACAGACTGTTAGACTGAATCCTTGAGGGGTGGAGAGAGGATACAAATAAATAAACCCCTGGCTTGGTTTACTATTTCAGAAAAACAACAGTATTTGGGTCCTGTCCCAGGTTCAGCAAATGCATCCAATGAATTGTGAATTTTGTCTCTCATTTTAGATCAGGACTTACTCAGCTCACACTTGCAGCAATTAGCTCATCCTCAAGTCTCCCCTGCCCCAGGGCCCCCCAGCTCTTTCTTCATGGGAGGTGGGAGCGATGGTGCCTGTGCTCAGCTCCCCCTCTACCTTTGGGCTCCCCAGGGAGTGCGGATCAGACCCGCTCTCTCCAAACCTGACCCTCTGAGGTCCCTTGGTTCCTGGGGACAGCCACACTCCCACCTCTTGTAAAGTTGGTTGGCGAATGCCAGGCAATGAGGAAACCCCCCAACTCAGGGAAGGGCCAGTTCTGCAGCTTTACCTTCTCCTCTGGTGTGCCAGCCTCCTGGGGCGACCAGGGGCCGCCTTCCCCACCACACACACACACACACACACACACACGCATGCGCGTGCACCCCATGCCTAGACATGCACCTGTGCACTTCAGCAGTCTCTCCCTAGCCCTGGATTTAGGGATGGGGGTGGCAGCACCTGGGAAAGACCAACCTGGGGCCAAGTCTGATGACCGGAAGGGAGGAAATCCCAGGGTTTCCCTAAGCATCAGTGTTCTCACCTGCCAAATGGAACCATAATCCAGTCCTGCCTACCTCACAGGTCAGCAAGACAATGCATAAAATGAAAAATGGCGGGTATAAGTGTTCTTCATAAATCACAAAATTCCACAGAGACAGGAAGACTGTGCTCCCTCCTAAACTCTCCAGAGCCAGCTGGAGCCAGCAGGGACACAGCTCTGCCACTAGCACTTACAGGAGTCTCCGGGTTCACCTTGTCTCATGGAGAGGAGAGTCTCATGCTTCCTAACTCCCAGATGGGCACACTGAGGCTTGGAGGCCGAGCTAGGGTTCAGCCCAAGTCTCTCAAGCCTGGAGTCTTCCGTTGCACATCAGGCTCCTCAAATGAACGAATGATGGGCGACCCCTCACCTCTGACCCCAGCTTTGTGCCCCTCGCCCGGTCCCTGAAAGCACAGCCCACCTGAACCAGTTGCCTCCCCCCCCCCACCACCTCCTTCAATCGGGCTCTGGCTCGGGGGCTCTGACTTCCCTCCTCCAGGAGGTGATACCACCACCTCCCAAATTAGCTTTTTCAGCCAATACAGGAAAAAAAAGAAGGGGAAAAAAGTACACCACAGTTCAATGTCAAGAATCCTGTCATAAGCAAAACAGCTCAAAACACCAAAGCCAGAATGGTCCATACGTGTGGGTTCTCAGGTGCTTCCCCAAGATGCTCCCTGGGAAAAAACCCATGTGTCAGCTCCCACCAGGGACCAGGCATTGATTGCATTCACTTCCTCCTGGACCCTCTACACAAGCCTGTGGGGCAGGAACTGTTGTTCCCATTTACAGAGGAGGAAACGGGGCTGCAGAGAGGCCCAGGCCCGCAGAGTAGGCGAGCGGTCACTGAGGCCACACTCCATCCTCTCTTTTAGGGTCTGTCTTCCTCCCCGCACACACCTCTTAACCCCAGTTCAATCTCTGCCCTTGGTCCACTGCCAGTGCCCGGGGCCCCAGGTTAGCACCTGCATCACCCCCACCTGTATCTGACCCCCAAGATAGTTATCATGTCCTGGCAGAGTGATGATGCCCCCTCAGAGCAGAGAAATAGGGGCTCTATAGTGGATGGGGGTAGGGAGCAGGGGGCCCCTTGCGGGGTTTCTTCCAGCCCAGATTGCCTGCACCAGGTCTGTCCCTGGTGCCCAATGGTGGGCCCAGGCTCGTCCAGGGCTCAGGCATGTTGGCCACAGTCCTGGGGAGAGGCTGAGCTGAGCAGAGGGTCCAAAGAAAGTAGCAGCAGCTGTTGGAAAAGCAGCCAGTCTGACAAAGGCTCTCCCGTTACCCAATCTGCCTTCCGGCCTCACAGCCTCTGAGAGCCCCTCAAGCCACAGGCGGGAGCAGAAGGCCAACCGCCTCGCCAGCCAGAGCCGCCCCTGGGCCTCCATCCGTACAACAGTACTGTTCCTTTGTCCACTCCTCTCCCTGCAGTCTGCGCTGACAGCCAGAGACCCCACCCACTGGCACGACCCCTCCTCCCTTGAGGACCCCCCCTGCTCCAACCCAGGAACTAGGGGACCCCCACGTGGCCATCTGACCAGTGGCCTGGCCACGAAGGGCGGAGCCCACAGGGCTGCCTGGAGAGGGTGAATTGATGCCATGATGGCCCCTCCGGGCTGTTAAGCTCTCCAAACCTAGAGGTGTCACTTACCCTCAGTGTCACCTTGGGGATCCAAAACCCAGAAGCAGGGACACATGTGAGGCAGGGAGTATAAGACGTTGTGCGGTTTCCGGCAAGCTTGGGGAGCAGACATCACCTGACAGGGTGGACTCCAGGATGGCAGCCCTACCCCAGGCCCCCTTCCCGGGCACACCTGGATCCCAGCCTGGCCAAGCCAGAGGCCATTCCCTCAGGGCATGCAGGACTTACCCTGGGGCTCCTTTTCCTCAAAGCCAGGGGCTCCCTGGGCCCTGGCCAGTGAGACACTGGGTCCTCAGCTAAGCCCAGACTGGACGACAGACCCATGGCTCAGGCAACACGTGAGGAAGAAAGATAAGCAGGTTGAGGTACATAGGGGTCTGGGGTCCCTCCCAGCCCTCCAGGGCCTGCTCCCCCCCACCCCCCACCACTATCCTTTCAGTCTCGGGCCCCACCCCCCAACACCACCCTTACTCAAACACATTCCAGCCACCCTCAACAGGCTGCCAGAAACATCCTTGCACACCCCACAACCCACCTTCTCTGCCTTTCAAACCCAGCTCAAGTGCTACCTCCTCTGAGGAGACTTCCTTGATTTCCCCAGGTGGATGAGAGGCTCTCATGTCCAGGGCACCAGTGCCCTTGCCCTCAGTCTCCCCCGAGTGCCGTGATGGGCACTGGGAGCCCCTTGAGGGCAGGGCAGGTTCTCTCTCAGCACCCGCCGCACCTCAGCATCCTGGCCCGCAGTGGGCAAGCCACAGACAGGGGAAGGACAGCCGGAAAAATAAGCTGAGGGAGCTAGTTCAGTGTGGGTAGAGGCATCTAAAACACGGAGCCAGCAGGGACGTCCCTACGAAGGTGCCCTGGGAGCCAGGAACAGGGAGCCTTCAGGGGCCCAGAAGGCCTCGGAGCGCTGGCCCAGCACCAGCCGCAAGGAGTCCCTCCCTACGGCCCTGTGGCGCTGTGGCTGGCAGCCGCCCACTCACTCCCAGCCTGTGGGGCGCAACCCAGAGACACTGCGGCCCTGGTGCTGCAGAGGTGGAGGCGGCCGTGGCTCACTGCCCTTGGGGGGGAGGGGGGGGCAGCGCATCGCCTCAGGCTTGGACACAGTATGGGGGGGCACAAATGCCCACCCGCAGGGCACCAAGAGGCTCTCAGTGCCCTGAGGCCATCCCTGCAGCCAGGCTCCAACCCCCCCCCTCCACCCATGCTGGGCCCCCAATCCCATCCCATCCGCACTGCAGTGTGGTTGAAGGTGAGTCCAGGAAGCAGAGGGAGGAGGTCCAGCAAAGAGTACAGCGGGGCTGGGGCTGAGGACAGCAGCTCGCCAGCCCTAACAGCGAGGTCGCGGGTTCAGCAAACCACACAGACCCCCAGGTCAGCGATCCCCAGCGCCTGTGTCACCTAAAAGCTTTCTCAGGTTGGAAGAAGACTCTGGCAGGAGGCCCAGGCCACGTCCTCTCTGGCATCTGGCCTAAAGCCAGGCAGGGCTCCCGAGCAGGGCGCCAGCCCACTCCCGGTTTCTGGGCCGAAGCTCTGCAGCCTCTGGCTCAGGTTCGCCCCGCCATGGTCCTGGGCCATTTTACTGGGGGAGACGGTACTGTGATGCCTGGGTCCCTCGGAATGGCCTGCACGGCATGGGAGGTGCCCCTCCATCTGACTCCAAGCCCTGAGCTCTAACTCTGGCCTTCTCTGCTCTCTGAAGGCCTGAAATCCTGCAGTCCTGGCTTTCCTACCCCACCCACCCTGCACCCTGAACACTCAGGGCATCTCCAAGGCCTTGGCCAGCCCTGCCTGAGGAATCCACGCACCCGTGCGGAAGTTATGCACTGAGCACGTGCCATGTGCTGAGCTGGAGGTGCCACAGCTGCCATAGGAGGCGGGACCCACCCTTGTGGAGCAGATATTCTAGGGAGCTTGCCCCAGGCTGCCCTGGGCCAGCCTCAAGCCTGCACCCAGGAGACCTGCCTCCCCACCAGAGCAATTGCGTGGGGCTGGGCAGCAAGGTCCCCCTCCCCCCTCCCACCCCCAGGGGTGGGTAGTAGGTCCCAGACTTTCAGATTCCACTCCAGGAAAAGACTTCAGCATGTGTGTGTGGTCAATTACATGACTATATCCTCCTCTATAACATTATAAAACAACTCTATTAACATCATTTCATAAAAGAAACACTGTTACAATAATACAAACAAAAGTAGACAGAATCTCAGAATAGAGTGTCTCTTTATACTGAATGAACTGGATACAGCTTTTATATTTGGGAAAACACACATGATTGCATAAATACACACCACATTGCCTCGTTAGTCCTTATTTGCATGCAGAAACCCTTGCTTTGGGCTACATCAGGAAACCTCCGGCAGTTTCCACACCCCAGAGCCCACCACACGTCCCATAAGAGTGAAGGTCACACCCCAAGTGTACGGCTAGACAGAGGGGACAAGAGCCCCCAAAACTCATTTAATGGGGGAGGAAGAAGGTCTTGGGGATCCAAATCTGTCAGATGATCCACCTGATAGGCAAGGCCTTCCTGGTCAGGAGGGGTCAGCAGGGGTCACTAGAGATTCACATCTCATTTCACATCTCTGCCAGAGACCTGGTAACCCAGATAGTTGACCAGGAGAGCCCGTGGGCAAGTCATACGACTGCTGGGCCTCAGTGTTTTGATCTGCTGAATGGGAATCATAATGACCTCACCTGGTTGCAGTGGAGATGAGAGTTTTCACAAAGCACCTGGCACTCAGCAGGTACACAGTAAACCATGGCTGTTATTATCAAGTTAATATTTGACCAACTCTTCCCTAGGAACAAGAAGAGGCCTGCCTTTCCCTTTTCAACTGCCCAGCCCTGACCCCTGTCAGCCCTTAGCATGGAGTCTGTTCTGCCTGAAGTGAGTGACCTCTTTGGGAGGTGACAGCCCCTTTGGGGAGGCACCACCACCCCCAGGTGCCAGCCAGTTCCCACGAGGGTGTCCCATCCACAGCACAAGACCAGCTCCTTTGGGAAATGGCGAGCCCCGTGCATTTAATCTGCACAGCACCCTGCAAGGCACACACCCCGATACCAAGGGAGGGAAGAGACTCCGAGAGGTCAATGAGTCTTGCCCACGGGCAGTAACACTAGGGAGAGATTCAGACTCAGCTTCCTAAAAAGTCTTACAAGCATCCACCCCCAAGTCTGGGTCATCTTTGGTGCCTCCCTCCTCCTCTTTCAGTGGCCCCTCTGACCCCCTCATTCTACATTCCAAACCCAGAGCCCCTGCCCCGCTTCCAAGCTGCCCAGGCCTGTCCTCCGTCAGTGCCCTGCTGAGCAGTTTTAGCATGGGCATCCTTTCCTTTGTACTTTTACTCCCAAAAAGAAACTCTTCCCAAAAAGTCTTTAGAGAAACACAACATCCAAGGGTGACATCTAACGGAAAGCCTTCCTCCTCCAGGTGCCCTCTTACCTGGAGCCCAGAAGCTTCCAGTCAGCCTCTCCCTGGCCAATCCCTTGCACTGTGTGAGAGCCCATGTTCACATCCACACCTGAGTCCTCAGCAGTGGTAACTAAGGGATGCTCGGGAAACGCTGAGCCCAGTTCTCAGAACCCACTCCACCTGCCAGCACATGTTTGTTTCTTTACCGTCTCCCCAAGCTAGAATGTCAGCTCCCTGAGGGTGGGGCTTGGTTTTGCTCAGCCCTCTACCCCCGGTCCCTAGAACAGTGCCCAACACATAGTGGGTGCTCAATGTTCCTTCCATGAATTAAAGAACGGATGAGCAACCCTCCCTCACTTTACTGATGGCCAAAGTGAAGAAGCCCAGAGAGGGGGAATAACTTACCCAGGGCCACCGAGTTTATCTGTAGGAAAGTTGATATTCACTCCAGAGCTGTCTGATTCCCTCCCCTGCCGCCGGCTGCCCCTCTAAACACACACACACACACACACACACACACACACACAGGCATGCACACACACGCACACCATCATAAGCCCTGATCAGCTAAGGGCTCAGCAGGGATTAGCTGTCTGTAGAGGCCTGTAATGGACACTCACAGGGAGAAGGTTGGGAAGCAGGCCTAGGCAGGGACGGCAGGCTCCAGGGTGGCCTCACTGTACTGCCCTGCCCCACAGAGCTGGCATTTAGTGAGCACTTGCTATGTGCCGGGCACCATCCAAGGCTTTACTCTCCAACACAAATAAGCACAGAGGAACCATTATTACCACACTTTATAGATGAAGGTCCTGCTGCTTGCCCAAGGTCCTATAGGGAAACCAAGGACTGCCTGCCTGCCAAGCCCATGCAGGCTGCCTTTTTGACGTGCTCCTGTAGTCTCTTCTCCTGTAGTAAGAAAGAGGCCTAACACTGAGGGGAGAACCCAGGGATTCTAGAAACTCATGGAAAAAGAACAATGCAAGGCCTGGCCTTAGGTTCTGGCAGGAAGGAGGGACAGAAACATTCTCTTCACATCGTGAAAGTCACACAGCTTGTAAGGGACAAGCTGAATCGAAACTGCCTGGTCCAGGGAGAGGGACGTGGTCAGCGAGCTGCTGGCCTCCTGTGCTCACTCTCGCCCCATACCTCAGCCCACAATGACCTTCCCAGAACACCCTCCGTGCCCCACGTAGCCCAGTGAGCACATCCTGGTCTGCAGGCCCCTGGGCAAAACGGCCTTTGCCTCATTCTGAGTCCTGCCATGAGCCAGCAGGGCTCTGCTGAGTGGGGACCCAGCTCACCCCCAGGCCCCAGCCCAGCCAGGACCCCCAGAGCTCAGGGAAGTCTGGAGGCCATGCTTCCAATCTTTCTGTGCCCACGTTCCCTAGCCAAATGTCCTGAGCCCCTATAGACATGCTCCCAGAGATGATGCCTGGTTCAGGAGCCTTCCGTCCAGTGGGTGAACCATCTCCATTAATAATTCAGGTTCAGGGACAAGCCGCTCCAAGGGTAGGCAGGTACAAAAGCCTTGTGCAAACTCAGAGGAAAGAGACACAGAGCAGGCAGATAGGGAGAGGCCAAGGAACAGGCGACATGGGGCAGGGTGTGGGCACAGACAAAAGAGAGGGGAGGAAGAGTCCTCAGACACCCAGGGACAGAGAGATGGACACCAAGATGAGGAAACAGAAATGCAGAATGTGGGGGGGAGGGGAGCAATGGGTGGCTGGGGCCTGGGGAAGGGGGGAGGTGAGAGGAAGCTGGGAGGCACCCAGGTGGGCCCCACTCCCAGGGCACCTGCTCCTCCCTATGGCACGGCTCTTCTTACGGCTGCCGTGAGGATAAAGACTGGTCATACAGGCCTGGCTCCAGCTGAGGCTAACACCGCCACTTTGTTGGGAGACCTTGACCACCAGGCAAATGTGGTGCCATCGGGGCCATGTGTCAGGGTCCTATAAATAACTGCCGCACCTTCCACTCTGACTTGCCAGCCCTGGGCCCTGCCCTCTCCCAGCTGGGCCTCCCCATTCCCAGCAGGCTCTAGGTGGCCTAGGGGGACAGAGTGCATACTCCCACCCCCTGCCGGAGCCTCCTTCCTTGTGCTCATCAGCAGCCCCAGCTCTGCCAGCACACAGCCTCCCTCAAGCACACTGCTCTGCTCTGTGAGGACGCCTGAGCAGTGGGCCTCAGGGGCAAGCAGGCCAGGTTCCACCCCCACCCCAGCTGTCCCTTCTCCCCCACCATCCCCTCCCCCAAGGGGCCCAGCCCGCCAACCTCTAATCCTCTGTCATCTGACCCGGGCTCCACCCTACCTTTGGCTCTGTCCAGCCACCCTACTGAGGCCCAAAAATGGACGCAATGGGAAGGTGACCTCATGACACCCCCGGGCCGAGCTCCAGGCACACGCTCTGCGCCCCAGCACTCTGGGGGCAGCCGGCGGCTGGGAGGTGAGCAGTGTCACTGCCAAGCTCAGACCCTGCTGGCCCCTCCGATATACGCTTACGCCGTCCTCATGACCAGAGGCCACAGGACCTTACAACAGTAAGCTCCACGGCAGTCAAAGCCAGCACAGCCCGATCCCCACGGCACCCTCAGCGGGGCCCGGGGCCAGGCACACAGCACATGCCCAAGGCAGAATTTGCTGAACGAGGAGCACACAGCACAAGTCAGCCCACCCACAAGCCTGCATCAGGACTCCCAGGCCAAGCCCTCAAATGCCCTTGTTTGTTCATACATAGTCACTGTACCTCCGCCAGGGCCAGGTGAACATTTGGGTGTACACGCAGGTCTGCTCTCCCCTCAGGGACAGCACCCAGACCAGCGACACAGGGATGGGGGAGGGTGAGATGGGTAATGCCAAGCCAAGACCCATGCAGAGACCCACTAGGCTGGGGGCACAGGAGAGCTGGCTCCGTAGGCACCAGAGGGCAAGCAAGGAAACTTGAGCACACTGTCACCCTTGGAGTCCTGCTGGATGTTTGGGCTGGGAGTGGATGTGGGGAAATCGGGAAAGAAGAAAAGGAGAGATGGGGCCCTTGAACCTATGCGGATACTATCTAGGCCCTCCACTCCAGCTACTGCTTGTCCCTGACCAGGAGATGCCCTCCTAGGGCAACCCGACCGATGGAACTGTCCCCATCATTCACTGATCTGGCAGAGGCCAGGTGGGGGAAGGGAGGGGGGGGTGCCTGTGAGACCACTGACACTGTGAATTAGACATGGTCCTGAAGACCACCAGCAGATGACACACTCTGAACCACAGGAGGGCAAAGGGGAGATGCATCAGGCTTCTGGGAAGGGGGTACCGCGGCAGGGCCCACAACCGAGGAGAACTGAAGGAAGGCTACTCTCTGGCTTCCGATGGGGGGAGGGTCTCCTCACCAGTGCCTGAGGGCCAGAACACAGGCAGCACTCAACAACTCCGGTCAATTAGAGCCCAGGCTTGGGCAGTGCCAGCCCTTGGCCAAGGCCAGCACCCATGGCTGACCAGCTGTCAGCCAACTGCCCATGCCACAGAACAGGAGCTGAAGAGAGAGGGGTGGCAGCTCAGTGGGGTCAGTAATGACATACTGCCACTTACAAGGAGGGGACACAGGTCATGCCTGCTGTCCCTTAAGTTACTGAAAGAGTTGCTGCAGAGACAAGGCAAACCAGGACAATGGGGACACCAAAAGAGCCAAGGGGAGCTAGGGAGGAATAGGACGTCAGTGGAGTGGGGGCGGGGACCTGGTCTCAGCTAACCTTCTGCTTCCCATTCATCTTTCCCAGCCCCTCAGCAGCAGGAAGTAGGCTTAGCCCAGAGCTGCCGGCTCCAGGCACCTAGATGGATTACCCAGTCCAGGGCGAGGGAGGGGGGAGGGGGAGGAAGCAAGGGCAGAAGCATCTGCCCCTCCACCCCCACCGATGCTCATAGAAGCCTTCCCAGCCTCCCCCCTCCCCCCCCGCCCCCCCCCCTGCCCCCCACACACACCAGCTATCTGCGGTGCTCTAATCCCTCCCCCCGCCCGGGGCCCGGAGGGGGGGTGGTACAGCTGCTGGGGCCAGGCCAGATCTGGAGACTGGCTGAGGGCCCTAACCTCCACACACACCCACCTATCTCCTTAGCCTGGGACCTTAAGGATGAGCGACGGGACTTAGGGAGGCGCCCGGGAAGCTCTAGCCGCCGTCCCCCACCCCCCCGCCCCAATCACGTGACCGCATCCTTAGGGAGCCCCGCAGGTCTTAGCTGCAAAAGTCATTGTTTATAAACAGCCACAGCCAGGCAGGGGAAGGCCGACCGGTCCCCAGATTCCTCCTCTCGGCTGAGCGTCGGGCGGGAGAGAGGGCTGACTCCGCTGGGGGGCCCTGGGGGACCACCCCGGCTGGAGCACGGATTCTACAATCCTAGATTTCAGAGTCCGAGGCGGCAGGGGAAGTGGCGTCAGCAGCTGGCGTGATCCAATTCAATGAACCAGAGGTGGCTTGGGAGGGAAAAGTGAGCGCGCGCGGACCCCCGCCCCCGGGTCCCGCACGTCCGGCACCGTCAGGGAGCCGCTGGAAGCCCCAGCTGCGTGCCCCCTCGCCTGCTGCCAGCTGCCCTGGGCGCCGAGGGGTCGGGTTTCCTGAGGCGCCCCTCCACGCCCCCCGGCTTAGCCCCCAGCTCCTTCGAGCCAGCTCCCCACCCAGGTGGTGGGCTCCCAAAACCGGAGTCACCACCCCCTCCCCAGCCGCCGGAAACGCCAAGCCGGGGCTGGAGCGGGAGCACCTCCCCGAGGGGCGCGCAGGGCCGTGCTCCCTGAGGGCCGGGCGGGAGCGGCCAGGCCGCGGGCACCTCTCGGCAAAGGAAACTCGATCCCTCCTGCGGCCGGCGGGGACAGAAGGTGGAGAGGCGGGCGGGGAGGAGGGAACTGAGGGCGTAGGAAGCGCCCAGAGGCCTGGAGAGCGAGTGCTCCAGCACCCGCGGGCCTCGGGGCAGCCTCGGGATTCCCGGAGCACGGCGGCCCGGGGGACGGGTAACAGACTCCCTCCTTCCCCCTGGAGCCGGCCCCGCCCGCGTGGCTCGCGTGGGGCTGAGGGGCTAGGGGCGCCACCCAGCCTCCCAGCCTCCCGGCCCTCGGTCTCCAACGTTGGGTTTACTGGACCTCGCGCCCCGAGAAGAGCGTGGGCCGCCTCTTCTCTGCAGACAGGCGGAGGAGATACAAAGCGGGTTGGGGGGGAGGGGGAGGGAAACGAGGGCGGGGGGGGGGGGTTTGAGGGGACAGCTGCGCCCTCTCCTGCCCCTGCCGGGGGTGGGGAGACAAGACGCGGACCGGAGGGGGCGCCCAGAACGCTGGGGGCTGCAGCCCGTGGACCCCCGAAGGCTCCCAGCAGCGGTCGTCCGGAGGTGACAGGGCCCGATCCCGGGTGAGGACCAGCCCCTGGGGGTGAGGGGTTAGGGGGAGGGAGGGGACAGGTGGCCCGGACCGCGCGGAGGCCGGGGATCTGGCTCCCTCACCTTCTCCTGCGCGCGCGTGAGCTTCTTCTGCACATTGCTGGCGATCTTCCCTGCGGTCACCCCCTTGCTGCCCATCTCGGCCATCGTGGCTCAGGCCTCGCCAGGCGGCGGGCGCCGATCTCCCAGCCCCCAGCCCCCGGCCGCGCGTCCGGCCCCGGCTCCGGCTCCACGCCGCTCTCTCGACAGCCGAGCCGACTGACGGAGGCGGAGCGTTCGCCCGGCGAGCGAGCGAGCGAGCGACGCGGGGACCCGGGGAGGGACGGACCGAGGGAGGGGCGGGGAGGAGGGGCCGGGCCTCGGGCGGCGGTCAGCGCCCCCCGCCCGCCCCCTGCGGACCAGACTCTGCCTTTTAAAGGGCCTCCGCGGGCGCCGGAACCCTCCGCGGACCCGGAGCGAGGGGAGGTGCGCGAGGGCGCCCGGTCCTGCGGCAAGCGGGTCTCCCGGGGCGCTCCGAAGACACCGCCCCGGGGCGGAGACGAAGACGCGGTCCTCCCGGGACAAGAGACCAGCCTGAGAAAGGGTGCGTTCCAAAACCAGAGGTTAAGGGCGGCGATCGGGGCGCGTCCCCGGGATCGGGGAGCCCCGGCCTGGAGCGCGCGGCGGGAACCCGCTCTCCAGCCCTGGGTTTGGCTGTGGCCTCACGCGGGACGCTCGGCCTCGTCCTGGCCTGTAGACTCACCAGTTTTCACCTGGGTTCCGGGGGGGGGGGGGGGGCCTCTAGGACATCTTCACATCTCTGTCCTTGGCACCTAGTCCCATGCCTACAAAGCGCTCTGTCTTCCCATTTGCCGATAATTATTACGGTAATAACAACTGACGATTAACTGAGCACTTACTGTGTGCCTGGCACTCTGCTGTCTCCTGAACAGGCGGTATAGCTTCCAGCCTCCACAACAGCCCTATGAGGTAGGTGCTGTTATCATTCCCATTTGACAAATGGGCGCAGAGAGGCCTGGAACCAAATCTCTGATTCTGCCTTCCAGGCTCTCTACCACTATATACTGGGCTGCCTTCTCTTCTGCGAGGCGGGGAGGGGGATGATTAATGATCGTTATTCAAAGAGAAGATAAGGTTATTGCTAACTAGCTTTGCCAACAAACCAATGACACTTGTTCGAGATTTATAAATATGTGTTGAATCTACAGATCCCACTCACACCGCTTCCCCAAATTATGTCAGAGGCTATAAAGGATGCCACAGCCCTATGCTGCCCTGGAGGCCAGGGCACCGCCCTGCAAGGTTTCTCAGGCACCGAAGGCTGAGCTGAGTGGAGAGAGGAGTCCTGGACGCCCTGTTGAGGTGGGTGGACAGGTGCCAGGGCAGGGGTCCCTGGGAGGCTCCCAGAAGCAGGAAAGGCTTTGGAGACCATACACCAAGCCCCACCCCCATATAAATGGAGAAACTGAGGCCCAGGAATAAAAGGTTTTCACTTCCCTCTGCGTGGAAGGCCTCCTGTACTCTGGCCACTCCTCCTCCTTCTTCTTCCCATTACTGCTCAGTGCCCATAAGGGATGATCTTAACCAGTCCTCCCTCCTGGCTTATTACCACTTGTATTTTGCAGAAAGACAGACTGGGGGTTGCAGCAGCTGAAGATCACAAGAGAGAAGCAGATATCCAAACCCTGGTCTTCCTGCACTAAAGCCCTCAGCTGATACACCGAACTGCGTCCCAGAAAAAGCACCAAGCACTGCACAAATGGAAAGCATTTTGTCAAAATTATGATTATAAACTCATGCCCGATTCGTGAGTCACAAAAACAAAACGTAAACAGCACAGCCTGAGTTGTTAAAGCGACTTTTTTCTAAAAGCTCAACGTGCTTTCACTTCATGGTCTCTCTTCTCCTAATTTTATGATTGTCGTTTTTCTAACTGTTCTCTAAGAGCGCTGTCTCCCAACACTCCTCGGAGGAAAGGAGGAAATAAGCAGAAGTCAAACCGTATTACAATCAGTTCCCAGGGAACAGTGGGAGATTGTGCTTCGCTGGGCTTTGGTGTTGCAAAATATCACTTGACAAAAAAATTGGAAGCAACTTAGATGGTTATCAGCAGGATGGAGTCAGCTAGGGGATCATTCTAAACAACCATCCAAAGATGTAGCAACATGAAAATAATGCTTACAGTATGGTTGTGAGCAAAAAGGAGAAGACAAAAAACACTGTGCATGCACTTTGTCCTTGCAACCACTAAAAATAAATATAAGTGCTCGTGATCCAAGACTCAAAAGGACCATGCACAAAGGAAACAGGCTTTGTTTAAGGTCGAGAGATTATGGCTCATTTTTTCCTCTTAATTTCCTAAATATTCTATAATATACTATATGGCCTTAATAACTAAACACACGCATAGCTCTATCTTTAAACGTGGTAATTCTTTTTTTTTTTTTTGATGTCTATTTATTTTTGAGAGACAGAGACAGAGTGTGAGTGGGAGAGGGGCAGAGACAAAGGAAGACACAGAATTGGAAGCAGGCTCCAGGCTCTGAGCTGTCAGCCCAGAGCCCCACGTGGGGCTAGAACTCACCAACTGTGAGATTGGGACCTGAGCCGAAGTTGGAAGCTTAGCGGACAGTGCCACGGAGGCACTGAGACACCCCTAAACATGGCAACTCTTAATGTGATATCTACGTTGGAAAAACTTTTTCAAACACAAAAGCATTGGAAGATCTATTGAAATAAACAATGCTAGTTTGAGAGTACATAGAAATTTAAATGTTTTAAACTTCAAAAACTACTATTAACACATAAGGTTAAAAGTTTGGAAGGACATACTCCAAAAATGTTAGTCACAAGTCCAAGGGGTAGGAATGTAGGAGATTTTTACTTTCTTCTTTATGATTTGCTATAATGTCTGATTTTCTTTACCATGATAGCCCATTGTTTTCACGATCACACACAAAACACTAAGATCCAGTATAACTGGGCAAATGGCACAGATGGACAATTCACAAAATCGGAGTTTCAAATGATCAATTAACAGGTTTCTTAAAAAAAAGCGTTTATTAAATCAACGAATTATATCATTCCTGCCTCTACTTTCATCAAATCGGCGAATCATTTTTTAAACTACATTACCTACAGCCAGAGAGACAGGCACTCACACTTACTGCTTCTGAGATTATGACAGATATTGGAATTTCCAGAAAGCAGTCTTGTAATATGTATTAAGAACCATCAAAATGTCTATATTCTTTAGGGCGTCTGGGTGGCTCAGTCGGTTCAGCGTCAGACTTTTTTTTTTTAACTTTTTTTAATGTTTATTTATTTTTGAGACAGAGAGAAACAGAACATGAACAGGGGAGGGGGAGAGAGAGAGGGAGACACAGAGTCCAAAGCAGACTCCAGGCTCTGAGCTGTCAGCACAGAGCCCGATGTGGGGCTCGAACTCACGGAGTGTGAGATCATGACCTGAGCTTAAGTCAGACGCTTAACTGACTGAGCCACCCAGGCACCCCAAGCATCAGACTCTTGATCTCTGCTCAGGTCACGATCTCATGGTTAAGTGCCTGAGATCAAGACTCACAGTTTGTGAGGTCGAGGCCCACAAGTCGGGCTCTGCGCTGGCTCCAGGCGCCCCAGAGACTGCTTGGGATTCTCTCTGCCTGTATGTCTGCCCCTCCCCCACTTGCTCTCACTGTCGCTCTCAAAATAAATAAATAAACTTTAAAAAATGCCTGCATCCTTCAATTTCGAATTTCAAGTCTAGGAAATAACTTGAAATTTTAGCAAAGCTTTAATCATGCAGAAGTTCATCACCTTAATTGTAATAATGCAAAATTACTATTTTGGCATGTTCACTGTTTATTGTTTGCTCCCTCTCTCACTCTCCAAACATTGTCAGCACCTACTAAATGCCAGTGGTGGGCTGGGCTCTGCAGAAACAGTGGTGGGTGCAATGGAGCCCCTCTTCCAGGAGTGCGCCACACCAGGGACAGGAGGGGTTCTGGGAACGGCCTGGGAGGCTCTTTGAGGGAGGGATGTTACAGACCTGAAGTGGGCATTGGCCGAGAACGAGGAGGGTACCTGATGCCTAGCGGAGCCCTCAAACATCCAGGCAGGAACAAATCAACAGACAAGCAAATATGCAACATATTATGGGCTGCCTTTTCCTCTGCCCCTTCAGGGCCCAGGTCTCCCGCCCCCTGTGTCTCCCCAGCTCTGTGCAGAAGACCCTGGGGGCCCAGCTGTCCAGCTCACTCCCAGACCTCTGCACAAAGGCCTATTACCAGCTGCAATGAACTAAACTCTGGTGTAGCCATGCATGCAATGTCTGCGGAAACAGTGATTCCCAAGTTTTTTTGTGATGGGGAAATGCTGCTAACGTGTTGCTAACAGAGTAACGCAGGATATTACATTGTATAACAGCAACGGCTAACTGCTGGGTGTTGATATCTCTGGGTGGAGCGATTTCGGGGTGAGGATTTTTTTTCTCCCTTTTTTATTTTCCCAATTTTGTGCACGTACTATTTTTGTCACCAGAAAGAAAAGCTATGGAAAATACAAATTGAAACGAGGAAGCTGCCCCTGGGGCGCTGGTTGGGAAACCACAATATGGCAGAGTAGAAAGACTAAACACAAATGCAGACCGTGTGTCCTGTGCCTGCACCTCTGAACCGTAAGTTCTGGGGAAGTGATTTTGCGAATTAGGAAGGACGCAGGCAAGCAAAGTGCCTTCTCTCCCTTCCCTTGGAGAGAAAATAACACCGCCCTCATGTTTTCCTTCTGTTCTTCAAGAATTGAATAGGGGGCCCTGCTCTAGCACCATGACAACTATCATCATCCATCATCATTATCATCCTATCTTATGAAGCAAGATTTTTTGCTTATATTCTTATGACTGTCAGAAGAATCCTGTGTTCTACAGCAGTAGGACATTTTTGCCCTTGTTATATAACAATCAGGACTCAGAGAAGACAGGATGCATTTACCCAAAGGCCTGGGGCACAGTGTAGGTCCTATGCTGAGATCAGTCAGCACCTGGCCATCCCCATTGACTGGAATGGACCAGCTTCCTACCTCTCTCCTGGGACAGCAGGCTTCATCTCCTAGAGAGACAGGGAGAATCCAGAAGAATCTACAGACAGAACCAGAAGAGGATTTGTCTGTCCAGAAACATTATTTCAGGCAGCACATGTGTGATGCACATCCAAGAAAGGCTCCTTGACAGATTATCCTCACTCCCTCTCACATGTAAAACGCCACCAGGACATTGTGGGAGGGGCAGATAGTTCTGGAGTCAGAGGTCAGGTTCTCCATTGACCACTTTTCCATCCTTGGCTATAGTATTTAAACTATTCAAGCCGCCTGTGTAATACAGGGATAAATTATACTCTTTAAGTAATTGTGAAAATGATGAACATTATCCATAAAGCCCCTGGGACATCAGAAGTGACAACATAGACAGTGGCTGTATACAGTGGATGGCAGATGCAGTCAGTGTGGTCTGCTCAGATAATTGACCTACTTCTTTAGGGATTCCATCCTTGTTTGGTGTGAACTGATGCAACCTTGCCCCTTGCGCCATGATGTGTACATAGCCCAGGTGAGTTACCTATTCACCCCAAACCATAGCAATTGGCTCAAGGATGTGCACATGACCCAAGCAGAGCCACTCAGACTTCCCTGGATAAGAAGGGATATATGCCCATAGGAAAAGAAAGTTCCTCTTTCCGGGAGAGTTGTTAAGATGGGGGAGTGTGAGTCTAGAGTCTCCAGGGGCCAGCTTGCCCATCAGATGGACTATCCTGCCTACAAGGTGAAATCAACAGGAGTTGAGAGTTGGAGAGATGGGGACAGAGGAACAGAGACAGAGGGACAGAAGTAACAAAATTGTTTGAGAACTTGGTTCCAGTCAGGCTTGAGCCCTCCAGCTGTCTAGCTATGCCAACCAATACATCTTTTTCTTATTAAAGTCAATTTGAGGTCATTTATAATCAAGAGTCATGGCTAGTGTATGTTATCATAATAATGCCCTTCTGAGAGGCAACTCTAATGACTCCCTGATGTGTATTCAAGTAAGAGTTTCTCTGAAGTGCCTCTAACTGGTCTGTCTGAATTAATATAGACCAAAGGGGGTTGGAGAGGCAGATTACATTGACAGTAGACATAAACCAGGGCTGTCCTGGGCAAATCGGGACATATGAGTACTAGTGACGGGATAGGAATCAAGAATAAAGGTGGAAAAGGAGATTAAACACATATAGTTCACAATCCGTGCTCAAGCTGGTGCTGAACACTGACATCTATCCACTGTCCAGGCCTATGAGCCATAATTGAAAAGATCCTTGCAGAAATGGGAGAGTGATATTCCAGAGGACCTTCTGAGAGAAGACCTGTCCCAGGCTTTGCCTCCTGGCCCCCAAACCTACCACCCTAGATGTTGAGCTCCATTCTTTTTTTTTTATTTTTTTTTTTATTTTTTTTTCAACGTTTATTTATTTTTGGGACAGAGAGAGACAGAGCATGAACGGGGGAGGGGCAGAGGGAGAGGGAGACACAGACTCGGAAACAGGCTCCAGGCTCTGAGCCATCAGCCCAGAGCCCGACGCGGGGCTCGAACTCACGGACCGCAAGATCGTGACCTGGCTGAAGTCGGACGCTTAACCGACTGCGCCACCCAGGCGCCCCTGTTGAGCTCCATTCTTGATCGTATTTAATCAAGCCCTGCAGGAAGGAGTCCGGAGAGTAGGCCTGTCACTGGGCCACCAACTGGCTGCAGGATATTGCCAAGGCTTCTGGAAACAAGAAAGAACGAGCAAGAACCAGCTACTCCCTTTTGCCACCAACAAATGAAGTCTCCAAAAGCAAAACAAAACTTTTAAGATAATCAACTTGCTTGGGGCACCTGGGTAGCTCAGTCAGTTAAGCTTCCAACTCTTGATTTCAGCTCAGGTCATGATCTCTAGGTTCATGGGTTCAAGCCCTGGGTAGGGCTCTACACTGACAGTGGGGAGCCTGCCTGGGATCTATGCCCCTCCCGCACATGTGTGCATGCACCCTCTCTCTCTCTCTTTCTCAAAAATAAATAAACACATATTTAAACAACAAAAAGATAATCGCCTGTGTTTCGCCTCCATATCTTTAAACCTTTTTTTTGTCCTGTGTGCTGTCTATGGTGTGGCCCAAATGCAGTAGAGCAAGAAAATGACACCATCGTAGGCTCAGAGCCAGAAGGCCAGGCTCTGCCACCATTAGTCATGTGACCTTGAGCCAGTCACTGCCTGCAGCTTCTAAGTGGGGCAATAATACGCGCCAAGCAAGGCTGTTGTTGAGAATTAGAGGTAACAGGCCCCCTGGCCCAGGGCTCAGTGTCCTCGATAAATGGCAGTTACTATTATGACATGTCGGCTCACAGGCTAGGGACAGTGCCTCTCAGTTCATCTGGTCTGTGGCCCTCCCCGTGGTGAGAAGCAGCAGGCTGACCTTTGCCAGCTTTACAGCCGGGCAAATAGAGGCGCCAAAAAGCAAACAGCCCTTTGCCCAGCCTTCCTTCAATAAATCACTGCTGACTTCCTTTAGGAATAAGATTCCAGCCTTTGGAAATGCTCACTGGAAATTTACTAGCATTGCCTTTGTATTATCTGTGGAAAAAATGGTTTCCCCCACAAAGTGCAGGGACGAAATGGCATATGTATGTTTCCAGGCGTATCTATGATATAGCAAACTAACAAGCTAGGGGACTCTTAGGAGGACTGGACGGTCCCTTGAAACCAGGCTTCCCATACACATCACCAGGTGACCTTTGAGACAAGCCTTTTCACGGCATGTACAAAAGCCTTGCAAGTGTTGGCATCCTGAAATGCTTGTGAAACTATCCTCAGAACACGGTTTTCAGTACAGTGATGTTCCTCAAGATAGGGGAAACAGTGAAAAGTGGGAAGCCGCCTGAATGTCCAAGCATGGCTTGGTTAAATAAGTACCTATCTAAATTTTGGCACCTCAATATTTTGAATATTAAACTCCCATTAAAAATTGATAAATGGGACTTCCTCACAATTAAAAAAATCCGCTTTTCCAAAGATACTATTATGAAAGTGAAGAAGTCACCCACTCGGATAAAAACTCCTCGTGACACATACGAGCAAAGGACTCGTACTGCAAATATGTAAACAACTGCTGTAGCTCAGTGACAAGAGGGTGAACAGCCCATCTTAACAAATAACAAGAAAGAGCCAGGCAAATGATTTGAAAAGACTCTTCACCAAAGATGGCAAAACACACATGAGAAAATGCTACACTTCATTGGTTTTTAGGGAAATGCAAATTAGAAAACCACATACACGCACACACTCACATACACACACTCACACACAAATGGCTAAAATGGAAATGACTGACAATGCCAAATGTTGGTGAAGAAGCAGAACAACTAGAACACCATCGGCCACTTCGCCCCATATGCCAGATTCCTCCTTTCTTGACGACGAATTTTCCCCTATCATCCTTTGCTCCTGCCCACTCTACTCAAGTTCATCATGTGTACCTGAAACCTAACTGTGCCCTGCTGAGTGTTTTGCCCCTTGAGCATCCCTGTGGCTGTGAGCAGACACCTGGGTGGGGCAGAGCTGCCCGACTGGTGTCACCCTTGTCCAGACAGGCCGTCATGTGTGCCGGGGCCTTGAATGTACTCTTCCCGAAGACACACATGCACATGCCACCAGACCAGCTCTTCTCCCCTGTGTCTTCACCTGACCACCTGGCTGCCCCTCATCACTCTTCAGACCCAGCTCACAGGTCATCTCCTCCAGAGAGGCATCCTTGACTCATCTGACTCAGGCAGGGATCAGTGACACTCCTCTGTGCCTCCCTGCACCTG
The DNA here is from genome assembly GCF_018350175.1 of Felis catus. Taxonomy (NCBI): domain Eukaryota; kingdom Metazoa; phylum Chordata; class Mammalia; order Carnivora; family Felidae; genus Felis; species Felis catus. Next base: position 111,660,993 of record NC_058375.1, on the reverse strand, counting down.
CCTTTCTACATACCCGGCACCTCCCAAACATCATTTTGTTATTGTGGGGGGAAGCCACATTAGGACCCAATTCTTGACTCTGACAGTGAGTAGGGATGCACCCACTGTGTCCCTCCTGGCCTGGTGGTGGAGGAGGTTATGCTTGTTTGTGGGGAAGAATCATTTTTTTCTCAGACTGTAAGTCAAGAAATGACAACCTCCTGCACAGAACTGGTGTTGCCTTTGAGTGGAGGCTATGCTCTGTTTGAGAACCACAACCCTCAACAGGTGCCCTGGCGGGGGGGGGGGGGGGAAGGACCGGGTCTAGGTAACTCTGACCTCTGCTACTCTCAGTGAAGCACAGGTAAGACACTCAGCACATAGCTGCTAGAATGTTGCCACTGCTCCTGGCTCTGGACATGGTCCACCCAAGACATGGTCAGCAAAGGCATTTGGCACCAATGGGTGGAGACCTACCTGCAGCTGGTGTCTTGTAAGTGGGCAAGCGGCATTCAATCAAAGTCACCGCCTTTCTGCCTTCACATATGTCCCACCCATGTCACTTCCTCTCTCTCTTTTACTGACATTTGCTGCATTAAGTATGCTGCATTTGCCTATGGTTTTATAAGTCACTGGTCATGCTTAATTCACTTATTTCCTGCTGACCTGCATTGCTTCTAAAGCCAGCTTCTACCAGCCCAGCCTAGTTCCTGGCCCCAGGAGCTGGTAGCAGAACCAAGGGCATGGCCGAGCCCTGATTGGTGGCCCTGCGGGTGACGGGTGCCGCAGGGCAGACAGTGATGCACATTCACAGAGTGCAGGTGGCCAACATCACTCCTGCCATGAAATCATGTTTCTTGCATTTTATATTTTACGGAGTGGAACACAGAACATAATAATAGTTTTTTGTTCATTCTAAGTAAACATCTGACAATGTCCAATTCAATGGCTCCTGCTCCCAAAACACAATGCTTTCTTAAATCAAAAATGACTGAGGGGAGTCTGGGTGGCTCAGTTGTTAACCATCTCACTTGATTTCGACTAATCATGATCTCCCATTTTGTGAGATCGAGCCCCACATGGGGCTCCGTGCTCAGCATGGATTCTCTCTCTCTCTCTCTCTCTCTCTCTCTCTCTCCCTCTCTCTCCCCTCTCTCTCTCCCTGTCCCCTGCTCATGCTCACTCATGCTCTCTCACTCTCTGTCTCAATAAATAAACTTTTAAAAAACTGGCTAAGTGTATGGGCATTCATAGGCAGTAGGGACAGAGCTCAATCCACAGTCCTGACTGTACATGAACTAATTGACTCCCTTTACGCTTCTCTCTCAAAGCCTTATTTCGCCAGAAGGTCATTCCTACCCCTTTCCCATTTCTCCAGACTTAGAAAGCTCCGGTCCTCACACCTACCTTCTGACCACTTCTACACCATAGTGTGCCTTTCCCTTTTTTCTCCAGCCTGGGGTCCGCCATATCAGCCACACAGCTGCATCCCAGGTCTGGGCCAGGTCTTGGGAGGAACATCCCACATCCCTCACAACTGCAGGTTTAGGATACCTAACATCGTGGGGACCTCTCAGACAGGGGGACAAATGTAAGAAATCTCTTTTGCTTCTCCCTGCATGTTGAGGCCGTGGGTAACCTTCTGAGGCTTCCTTAGTCCACCGCCCAGATAAGACAGCAGAGTTTCTCCTACCTTGTGCATGGCTGCTCAGGGAACTCTGGGAAAAATATACTCTGCTCTCAGATTCTTCCAGACCGGGCTAGGGTTTCTGTCTCCACCCCCACCCCCTGACCTTGTCCCCAAGGATTGGTCTGGAGAGCAAAGCCAGGGCCTCTATGAGAACCTAGCACATCCAAGCTGTGTTCACTTCCTCTCTGACTCTCCACAATCCCACCCTAAGGGTAGCTTTCTGATCTGAAAGAAGGAAGACTTGATCTAGGCTAACTTGCAAGGCACTGCCCCTAGTCTGCTGGCTTATGAATAGGTCTCTGCTTTCCAAAGTCAGAAGCCAAGAATTTGACCCATTCCCTGAAGCAATGAAAGCAGAGAGCTCATCTGTCTGAACAAGGGAAGTTTGTGGGCAACAGAAATGCCGAGGGACAAAGCAGTCCCTCGCAAAGCAGTGGTTAGCATTCCCAATACTATCCTGTGTATGTCATATATAGTTCATGTACATATAGAGTTTATGCAAACTATGTATATAGTATATATAGTTTATGTAAACCCCACCATCCACATGAAGCAAGGAGGTGTTTTTTACAGTCTAATTAGACCCACATCACATCTGCCTGTAAATACAGAAACAAGACTGGCCCCCTGAGGAGGCAATGAAATCTCTAGATCAGTGATCAGTGAGTGCTGAGCTGGCTGGCCCGGACACTGCGGACACACACAGAGGAGAATAAAGCAGGTCCCTGCCCACAAGGAGTCCTCAGTCTGGAAGCATACGGACAATACTCTATAAACCACCCTTGGTAGATAATAACCCGTAACATACTAAATTGTTGCCTGTTGCCTGTTGCCCAAAATTCCACGAGTGGGGAAAAAAACCTGAACAAGGTAGATATTTTGAAGTGATTCACTTTTACAGACACCCAAACATATACACCATTGGAGGAAACCTTTGGCCTCGTGTGGGACCCATGCCTACAGTCTTCACCAACCGCAGCTGCAGCTCCCTGGCAAGCGGGAGGCCCCTGCAATGAACACCTTGACATAGTCATTCTAAAATTCTGACACTGGTGCAAGCCATCTACAGAAACGAAGACATTCCCAAGCCATGACCAGGCTCCTGGCTCAGCATCTCAGAGAATGCTATGAGGTAGCCTGGAGCTGGACCCACCCTACCCCTGGGTCCAGGCGGGGACAGTTTGGCCACCAGAAGGAAGCTGTGTTCCAGGGATTCTTGGAGGGGGCCTGGCCTGGGCTCTGAAACCCTTATAGCCTCATTATGTCCACACAGCCCTGGTCAACTGCCCCCACCCCCAGACTGCTTCCTCTGTGCCCGTAGCCTCCCACCTCTCATCTGCCTTGCCCTCCCACTTGCCCTCTCCACGGCCCAGGGAGACTTTTCTAAAATGTTATTATAGGGGCCCCTGGGGGACTCAGTCAGTTAAGTATCCGTTGATCTTGACTCAGGTCTTGATCTTGAGGTTCATGAGTTCGAGCCCTGTGACAGGCTCTGGGCTGACACTGCAGAGCCTGCTTAGGATTCTGTCTCTCTCTCTGCCCCACCCCCTGCATAAAAAATAAATAAGTAAACATTTAAAATAAAATAAAACTGGGACACCTGGGGGCTCAGCTGCTTAAGCATCGGCTCTTGATTTCAGCTCAAGTCATGATCTCATGGTTTGTGAGTTGGAGCCCTGCATCGGGCTCTGTGCTGACAGTGTGAAGCCTGCTTGGGATTATGTCTCCCTCTCTCTCTCTGCCCCTCCCCTGCTTGCTCTCTATCTCTCTCTCAAAATAAATTTAAAAATAAACGTATAAAAAATAAAATAAAATATTATTCTGATTATGCCACTCTCCTCCCCTTCACTGCCTCCTGAGATTCTAGAGTAAATTCCAAATGCAATAAAACCTTGGTTAGCAAGCATAATTTGCTCCAGAAACATGCTTGTAATCCGAAGCACTTGTATATCAAAGCAAATTTCCCTTAATAATGGAAACTCAGATGATTCGTTACACAACTTAAAAATATTCATATAAAAATGATAACAATACTGGAATATAATACAAAATAATAAAGAAAATACAAAATATAAGAAAAATAAGCAAATTAACCTGCACTTACCTTTGTGGCTGGTGTGAGGGAGACAAGAGAGGAGGGTGATTGTGTAGGACGACTTTCACTATCATTAACATAATCACTGCTACCTATTGGCTCAGTGGAATCTTTTTATTTTCGTGCAACTTTAACAAGGAACCTGTCCAATGACACCTGCTTTTGCCTCCTTTTGAGGATTGTGGAAATGTGACATTGCATTGTCGTTAAACAGATTCACACTCGCACTGCTACAGCCTTATTCAGTAGTGCTTCTCTACAAAATTCTGCTCTCCTTCCCACATTTTACACATCTCCCTTATCTCATATGAAGTGAGAGATTCCACCGCCTTTTTCTCCTCCTCCTCTGCAGACGAGATGAGGACATAGACTTCTCACAGAATCTCGGAATTCTAACCACTCCCATACCTTGTTTGTACTTCTCGATGATTTCCTTCCTAACTTCCACTGTAATCATCTCCTTCTTACCACCTTTCTTTTCAGCCTTTTTCTGCATGGGGGCCATTGTATACCCTCGCACGGATGTTGACTATAATACAGTATTAATAAACTCTTGTCATATATGTATTTAATGTAACTGGCAATACGGCAACAGAGGAAAGGGTCTATATCTGCAGGCTGCCAGACCTGGAATGAAGCAAAGCGTTCCTAAGCTTAGTCTTGGATGGAAGAGCAAAGGACTGTCTGTAGGTGCTTTGAAGTGACAAAAAATACAGTAGTGCCAGTTGTGGGCACCTTCCAATGTTCTGAAAAATCACTGATTTCTGCCAAACACCACAGCCTGAGACCAAGCATCCAAGTATGGGAGATGATCACCCACAATCCTGCAGTGAGAGAGAGAGAGAGAGAGGAGAGAGACAAAAGAACCATGGGCTCAGTTGGGATCACGGGACATTTGACATCATGTACTACTCGTATTGCAAGACATCACTCATTTATCAAGTTAAAATTTACTAGAAATGTTTGCCCATCTTGCAGAATACTTGCAGAACAGGTTACTTGCAATCCAAGGTTTTACTGTACTTTATATTAATGTGCAGGTTCCTGGTGGCTCTGGGCACTCCCACCTGCCTCCGTACCTTCCTCTCCCCGAATTCCTAGGCTCAAGCCCAGCCCAGGCCCTCCTGCCAGCTTCCCTCCAAGCTTGGCAGAAGCTGTTCTACATCTCACCAGCCTCTTCCACTTTGCCTCACTGTTTCCAGCTCACCTCTAGACCCAATTCAAGAATTCCCCCCCCCCATCCAGAAAGCTTCCCCAGGTCTGCCAGGCAGCCCCAGTGCCTTTGCTTTGAGATCTCACAGCATTAGGGAAATATTTGGTCTTTCACCATTAAGTATGATGTTGGTTTTAGGGTTTTTTTTTAAGATGTTCTTTATCAAATTGAGAAAGCGCTCTCTATTCCTAGTTATCTGAGTTTATCATAATGGGTATTGAATTTTGTCAAATGATTTTTCTTCATCATATAATTTTTATTCTTTTGATTCTGATAGATTACATTGATTTTTTTTGTTTATTTATTTATTTTTGAGAGAGAGAGAGAAAGAAAGAGTAGGGGAGGGGCAGAGAGAGAAGGAGAGAGAGAATCCGAAGGAGACTCTGTGCTGATAGCGCAGGGCTCAACCAGGGGCTCAACGTGGGACTCAATCTCATGAGCCATCATATCATGACCTGAGCCAAATCAAGAGTCAAATGTTTAACCTACTAAGCCACTCAGGTGCCCCTACATTGATTGATTTCTGAATATAGAGCCAGCGTTGCATCCCTGGAATAAATCCCACTTGGTCATGGTGTTTAATTCTTTTTATATATTGCTAAATTCTATTTGCCAATATTTTGTTAAGAATTTTTGCATCTAGGGGCACCTGGGTGGCTCAGGCAGTTAAGCGTTCAACTTCAGCTCAGGTCACGATCCCACAGTTTGTGGGTTCGGGCCCTGCATCAGGCTCTGTGCTGACAGCTCGGAGCCTGGAGTGTGCTTCAGATTCTGTGACTCCCTCTCCTCTATTACTCTCTGTCTCTCTGTCTCTCTGTCTCTCTGTCTCTCTCTCTCTCAGGCGCGTGCACACTCTGCCCCTCCCCCACTCGCTCATGCTCTCTCTCTCTCTTAAAATAAATAAACATTTTTTAAAAACCACAGTGTTGGACAGTAAATTTCATATTAAAAAAAAAACAACTTGAATTCAAATAAATAAATTTTTAAGAGTTAAAAAAAAAAAACCCCACCGTGAGATATCACCTCACACCTGTCAGAATGGCTAGTATCAAAAAGACAAGAAATAACAAGTGTTGGTGAGGATGTGCAGAAACGGAACCCTCATGTAGTGTTGATGGGAATGTAACTTGGTGCAACCTCTATGGAAAACAGGATGGAGATTCCTCAAAAAATTACAACTAGTAATTCCACTGCTTGGGTACTTACCCAAAGAAAAGGAAAACACTAATTTGAAAAGATGTATGCACTCCTATGTTTACAGCAGTGTTTATAAAAGCCAAGATATGAAAGGAACCTAAATGTCCATTGATGATGATGAATGGATAAAGATGTCGCATACATGCACAAAGGGATATTACTCAGGCATAAAAAATAATGGACTCTTGTCATTCAAAACAACATGGACAGACCTTGAGGGTATTATGCTAAGTGAAATAAATCAGCTAGGGAAAGACAGATACCATATGATTCCACTTACAGGTGGAATCTAAAAAATACATCAAACACACACACACACACACACACACACACACACATCCACACACAGAAGCAGCCCCGTAAATACAGAGAACAAACTGGTGATTGCCAGAGGGAGGGAGTAGGGGGAAGGGCAAAATAGATACAGGGGACTAAGAGGTACAAACTTCCAGTTGTAAAATAAATAAGTCACAGGGGAAAAAATACAGCATAGAGAATATTGTAATAACTTTTACAGTGCCAGATGGTGATTACACTTATCATGGTGAGTACTGCATAATGTATACAGTTGTCAATCACTAAATGTTGTACACCTGAAACTAATACAACTTATCTCAATTATACTTCAATCTTAAATGTGTTTCATTAGCATTAATCTCACATTTTAAAAATATTTTTAATATTTATTTATTTTTGAGAGAGAGACAGAGTGTGAGCAGGGGAGGGGCAGGGAGAGAGGGAGACACAGAATCTGAAGCAGGCTCCAGGCTCCCAGCTGTCAGCACAGAGCCCGACTCGGGGCTCTAACACAAATGCTGTGAGATCATGACCTAAGCCGAAGTCTGACACTTAACCAGCTAAGCTACCCAGGCAACCCTGCATTAATCTTACATTTATCAATAAATACTAGAATTTCTTTTGGAAAAAAATAACACAACAAACAGTCATATAACCATCACCTCAATGCAACAGTTGTGAAACTTGGCCATATATTATACATGTGGTAAAACATTACATATACAAGATATACATATAATATATTATATATAAAATTTATATGCAATATATGTAACATACACATAATTTGTATATTATATATAATGTATATACAATTTATATATTATGTATTTTTAAATATGTATATATAATATATAGGACCCATTTGAAATTTAGCTGCAGGTACCATGACACTTCTTTACTCATGGAGACATCAGTGCGCATCTCATAAATTACACTGTCATTATCACACCTAAGAAATTTAACAATAATGTATCTATACCATCTAATATCCATTCCATATGAAATTAAATTTTACCAGTTTTACCAGTTTAATTTTACCCTTATAGGGTTTTCTTTTCTTTTCTTTCCTTTTTTGAAACAGGTTAAGGTTCACATGTTTCATTTGTTGCTGGGACATTTTAGTCCACCTTGAACAGCCCTCCACCTTTTGGTTGGGGAGGCAGGGGTATGATATCCATTTGAAGAATCCAGGTCAGTTGTCCTATAGAATGTCCCATATTCTGAATTGTGTTTCCTCGAAGTTTGGTTTGACTTGTTCCCCTGGACTTACTACCATCTGGAAGCTGAGTCTAACCACCAGTCAGCTGGCTTACTTGACCTCTAAGGCCCTGTACCTCACAGTGCATCACAACAGAGAGATGACCTGAGATGAAATCATGATCTGAGCTGAAGTCAGACGCTTAACTGACTGAGCCACCAGGGCACCGCTTGTTTAAGACTTTTTTCAATTTTTTGAATTGAAGTATAGATGTACTGAATGAAGAAAAAAACAAAAAAACAAAAAAGAAGTAAAGCATTATGCCTTCCAGACATACGTTAAGTCATTCATTTTCAGTAAAACATGAACATCCCTCATGTTAAATTAATATTATTTGGAAGTTTAGTGGTCTTGTCATGTTGGTTATATACGGTTTCTAAATTTGCTTTGGTTTAACAGTAACGTAAGAGCCATCAGCATAAGAAGTTTATGCTTAATTTTCTATTTGTATATGTATGAGAAATGTCATAGTTTCAAGTAAAGATCTCACAAGGAAGCCAGCATACGCCCTTCTTTCTTGAGCAGCAAAAAAATATGTACAAAGTTAGTAAACAAGAAAAAAACAACAAAAATACACAAATTGAGTTTTTGTATTTTTCTGTGGTGAGTGACTTCTTTATAATAAGCCTAGATCATTCTCACAAACTAAAAAATAATGATTAAAAAAACAAAACTACTTTTAAAATGGAATTTAAACCCACAGACGCAGACACTAGCTTTTAGAAAAAGTGGGGGGCGGTGCGGGCAGGGTGCCTAGTGGTTCAGTCCATTAAGCGTCTGACTCTTGGTTTCAGCTCAGGTCATGGTCTTGCAGTTTGTGAGTTGGAGTCCCACTGGGGATTCCATGCTGGTAGTGTGGAGCCTGCTTGGGATGCTCTCTCTCCCTCTCTCTCTGCCCCTTCCCTGCTCACGCACTCTAAGTAAATAAAAAAACTTCAGAAAAAGTGGAAAACACAGACAAGCTCAAGGAAGAGTAGACACCCTGACTGCTGTTGGAGCTGGTGGCAATAAATAGGCACCTGCTAGGAAGAGGAAGCAGGAGAAAGGAGTCCAAGATTTGACTCATTCTTTTATGACGAGGGCCCATGCTGCCCTCTGTTCCTCACCAGCCTGGGTCTGGGTGGCTGGAACTGTCTCGGAGGCCTGGAGCTGCACACGGGGTTGACACTGTCACATGCAGTTCGTGTGACAGCTTTCTCACTCTTGCCTCAGTTGACAGGGTGTGGGGGATGCTTTAATCTAGCATTTTTGCTACTATCGCCTACAAATGTATCTATAGCCATGTGCACATAATCATATATGTTGCTTTTAACTCTTTGCCTTCTGTCTTACCCTTTCCTCTTTTCTGGCCTTCACATAGTGGTTCCATGAAGCTAGCATGACAGCGGTTTTGTCCAGTTAGGCTCATTCAGGAGCCTAGAAGCCAAAGTACAGAGGCAGGGATGGACTAGCTGATGGACACACATCTAGTGATACAAACCTCTGCCCCTCTCCCAGTCCCGAATCCTACACTTGACTTTCTCTCTCGTGTACTCTAAGCACAATCCTGATAAGCTCACAAAAGCTGTATCCCACAATTCCCTCAGAAAGGGGTGGGTACAGGCACCTCAATCTGGGGCAGACTGCAGTTGGCTAAACGGATGGGATTTCTCCCTTGTCCCTTGCCACTTCCCTTAAAGAGCTTGGGGAAGTTAAATACTTTGCCAGCCTCCCCTGAAACTGGGTGGACATTTGACATAGCTCTGGGAAATGAAACTTGAGTGAACATTTTCTAGGATTGGAGGAGGTTTCTGCTTTTCTTGATTAAAAGGAAATTGCAGTCCTCCCTCCTTCATGCTGCCTTGAACACAAATAAACTGTCTGGAGCCTTAGCAGCTATTTTGTGATCACAAGGCAACAAACAAAAAATTCGCACATAAACTTGCACTGATGCCATGAGTTTCTGAACCAATGCGAGCAACATGACTTGGAGAATCTTGTTGTATGACTAGGCCTCTGTAAAGAAGAGTTTCTGTTTCTTGTAGCAAAAACATTCTTGTGTGTGTGTGTGTGTGTGTGTGTGTGTGTGTGTGTGTTTGAATATTTTATGCAGAAATCCCAAGTTACAGTGATACTTATGTGAATCAAAATTGGTAAATACATTTAAATATTATTATTTCAATCAATAACTTTTTATGTTTTATTTTTATTTACTTTTTAAATTTTATTGAAGTGTATTGACATACAATCTTATATTAGTTTCAGGTGTGCAAAATAATGATTCAACATTTATATACATTGTGAAGTGATTACCATGATAAATCTAGCCACCATCTGTCACCATACAAAGTCTTTACATGTTATTAATTATATTCCCTATGCTATACTTTGAATCCCCAAGTCTTATTTCTATTATAACCAAGGGGCATCTGGGTGGCTCAGTTAAGCGTCTGACTTCAGCTCAGGTCATGATCTCACAGTTCATGAGTTCGAGCCCCACATCAGGTTCTGTGCTGACAGCTCGGAGCCTGGAGCCTGCTTCGGATTCTCTGTCTCCCTCTTGCTCTGCCCCTCCCCCACTCACGCTCTGTCTCTGTCTCTCAAAAATAAATAAATGTTAAAAAAAAAACAACTTTATTTCTATTATAACTGAAAGTTTGTATCTTTTAATCCCCTTCTCCTATTTTGCCCATTCCCCAACCCACCAAGTATTCTTAACTGATACATACATACACCATTTAGAAACAAGTTGACTCAATAGACATGTATTGAGCACTTACCATGAACCTGAATCTAAGGATCCATACATAAATAATACATTGTCCCTGACCTCAAGGAATTCCTGGCACTTGGATTATATTTGTGTTCTTCACACAATTCTGTAAGATGAATATTATTGCCCATTTGCAGATGGGGTAAATGGAAGCTCAGAGAAGTGAAGGAATTTGCTTAATGTCACACAGTACTTAGAATTGACACTTGACTTATGTAGCGCAATCAATCCGTGAGCAGGCCAGCAACAAAAGACAGGAACCTACTCAACCAGAAACTTCCTCAGACCCCACCCTCCCATGGTGTCTTTCTTTAAATTGGGAACATGGGGAAGATCATGTTGGGCTGGTCAGTGAGGGGTGCCAAAGAGAGAGAGAGAGAGAGGGAAGAGAAGAGGAAGGAGGAAGGAAGGTGGGGAGAGGAGGGAGGTGGGGAGAGGGAAAGAAAGGAGAGGGCAGGGGAGAGAGGGAGGGGGAGAGGGGAGCATACTAACAGGAGCAAGATCAGTGCCAAGGACCCAGGCATGCCCAGCTTCCACCCCTGCCCACTGGCCCCAGCGAGAGGGAGTTGGAACTCGACCTACAGCTGTCTCAGGAGAGGCAGAAGCTGAAGCAACACCACAGGAAGCAAGAAGAGCCCCTGGGGTGCCCAGCCCCACCCCCAGGAGAGCTGCTGGGGACCTACAGTGAGCCCCTCCTCAGTCCATAAGAATGGTGACCAGCCACTGCTCCCTGGAACCAAAACCTCTCTGTCTGGGATTTAAATAGCAGAAACTAACTGAGTTCAACTCAAGCAACCAGGGAGATGATTGACGTGGACATGGATGGAAATCAAGGACCTTCTGCCTCTGTGCTCATTATGCATCGGGGGACAGCCCTTGCCTCCTCACCGCAGCCCCTCTTCCCCACAACACTCTCTGAGCAGGTGCCTGGAGGAGGAAAGGCTTCCCGGCACCCCGGGCTCTGACCTCCATGAAGATTACTTCTTTCTATTCCCTGCACTTACTCCGTGACCTATGCTGACTTTTCTGGGAACCAGGATTTCAAATAAGCTTAAAAAGCAAGCAAACAAACAACAACAACAACAACAAAAACCTCTTCTGCTTTTCAAAAATGCCTTTTTCCCCTTTTCATTTTCAGCAGAAGTAACCAAAGAAACCTGGGGGCAGATGCCAAGGGAAGGTGGAAGGAGAGAAGGGGAAGTCTAGGTACTGACTGGGAGGCACCCCCCCCATCCTTGTCCTCATCCTTGGGGCTTGCTGGGGGCCAGCCCCACTGAAGTCAGCACCTCCAGGCCTGCGAGGGTCCTCACTGCCCACGCCTGCCACCGTGCCAGGCCCAGAGCAGACAATGCCTTTGATAACAACAGCTCCCATGTGAGCACGTGTTCTAAGTAGGCACTGTGTGCAGAGCGTTTCATGCGTTATCCACTTTAGCCCTCACATCAACCCTGTGAGGTGGGTAGATGTTACCCCATCTTACAGAAGAGGAAACTGAGGTCCACAGTGGTTGAATTACTTGCCCCACATCTCTCAGCTGCTCTAGATCTAACTGCAAAGGCTGTGTTTTGGATCCCATGCCAGAGGGGGTCCCAGCGCTGACTCCAGCCCACACACATATTTTGCTTGACTTGCACAACTGGAGCCTGCCCGGTGTTTTAGATTTGATTAGTTGTTGACATTTAACAATTGAGAGAGTTTACATAAAAGCTCACATTTCAGGATATCAGGCCCCATTAGGCCCACATTTCCTCTTGGCAATAATTGGCTGAGCTGACCCTTTGTATGAGACCCTTCTCCCTACTTTCTTCCCAGACCTCACTGTTCCCTGTTGCACTTCCAGCATCAAAAGCCAGTGTAAAAGGCTCTGATCATCTTCCTCCTTGTCTGCTCCACTCAGTCATGGTACCCACATGGCCCTGTACACAACAGAGTTTGAAAACCTGCACTAAGTTACACCACTTTATGGATGGATGGATGGACGGACAGATGGACAGACGGGTGGATGGATGGATGGATGGATGGACAGATGGGTGGATGAATGGAAGGATAGGAAGGGCTAAGAAGATATCAACTGCCTGTCCAGGAAGTATCTGTTGAAAATGACCCAGCATCCTGTCAGCCAACTTACAAACTCTAGGGTATCTATCCTAACATGTCAGCCTGGCTATGCATCCCCTTTGGCCCTGAGGCCCAAGCCCTGAGTCCCTAGTACCAGGAGATGACTCAGCCCTACTGTCAGAGCATCACTCTGTGAAAGCCTGGGGCAGGCAGGCCCTGGAGAAGCCCTCACCTATAAGAAGAACAGACATTCATGTGCTCACCCCCACTGTGCAGGCCCACAGTGGTGCTTCATCATGGGTCAGCTGTGAGAAGGCAGTAAGGTGAGGGGGGCAAGGCCTGGCCCCTACCAGTGCCCACTACTAATCAGCCATAATAAGAGGTGGGAAGTCAGGGAATGGTGGGCTGTTTAGAGGGGCCATGGGAGCATGTGCCCCATCGGCCCCAATGCTGGCAGGAGTTGAAATGGGAGGGACAGGGCATCAGTGAAAGGATGGGAGTTTACACAAAGTTTATGGTGTAGGTACATTTTAGGACAGGAACCCCAGGTGACCGGAAGGAAAAGGAATGGGATGGGCAGACTGGTCCCTCGCAGGGCTGCACATTGCTCAGGCAGTACGGATGGGGGGTGGGGGGGGGGGTGGAAGGCAGAGGGTTGAGAGATCTCTCCAGCAGGGACTGGCCATAACTAACTCCGAGGATGAGCCTGGAAGGGTCCTGGTCCAACAGCCACGACAGTGTTTGTGGTGTCTGAAATCCTCAATCCTGTGTCTTCCAAATGCCACATCTCCCACAGGTCTAATTTGGAGTGGAAGTCGGTCATGAGAGTCGTGGCAATTTTCCCTTCAGTCTTTGAAGTCACTGACACGCTAATAATCTCTTCCTGGGGAATCCAACTGAAGCTGCTCTCCATCTAGAAAGACAGGAGGCAGTTTAGGGAGGGGCGTGCCTCTCCATTCAATGGCCAAAGCATCCTATTTTCTCAGAGCCCCTGCAGAACTAAGGCCTGAGCCTGCAGTGATGGTGCCCAGTAGAGCTGGAAGAGACCGAGTGGCCTCTGGGAACTGGTGGACGCTGTGCTGAGGCGGTCCCAGCCAGGCAGGCTCAGAGGCCATGTGATATCACCCAGTCCCAGGGACTAGAGGAGGAAGATCTTCTAAAACAGTTAATATTGACCCCTGACCCAAGTAGCCTTAAACCGTAAGGGTATTTATCATCACCTGTAACAAGATGCCAGGACACATGGATTCAGCAGCCCAGCCCTGTCGTCTGTGACCAGATTTGCCCTGTTTTTCTGCTCCACGTTTCTTGCGATTGGCTTCTTCCTCTGGCTGCTCTTCTCACCCTGACACAAAGGAGACATGTATTTAGTAACACACACATAATGGAATTTACCATTAATGGCATGTAGTACATTCACAATGTTGGGCAACCATCACCACTGTCTAGTTCCAGAACATTTTCATCACCCCAGAAGGATCCCTCACAGCCAGTAAGCAGTAACTCCCCATCTCATGCATTCATGTTGTAGTATGTATCAGTATTTCATTCCTTTTCATGACTGAATAATCTTCCAGAACTGCTAGATTTTCAAAAGCCTCCCCCACAAGACTTCTCTTCAAGTCTCATAGGGCAGAATCAGGCCACATGCCCATTTCTGAACCCCTCCCTCTCAACGCCAATGGGATCACCCATAAGTAATGGCTGTCTCGGCTGCATATTAGATCACTCAGGGGCCTTCAAAAAACCATGACCTTGGGGGCCTCACCCAAGAGATTTTTATTTAATTGGTCTGGGGCACTGGCGTGGATATTGGGATTTTTTTAATTGGTTATTCCCATCATTAATGGTGGAGATGAAGAGAAGGTCATGAAAAAATGAACTAAGTCAGGAGACAGGTGGAGAGAGCAGGTGATGGGGCCCCAGGACTGAGATGTCAAGGAGAGGACAAACCACACGCTTCCTAGTCTCCAACTCAAGCAGCTGGACCTGCCTGTGGGTGGATGTAGCAGGAGAGGTCCCAAACCCTGCTGGTGCCTGAGTTTGACGACTGGGCCTCTCCACTTTGCTGCGTACTGAGCCCCTTCAGGACTCCCCGATGTCGGCTTCTGAGAGTGGGATACCATGGCACCTGCCTTCTGCTGTGCCTCCTTGCCCAGTGTTTGGGGGGTACCAAAGGTTGAGAAGCACTGGCTTAAGCATTAACCCTTCTGTTGGAACACATCTTCCATTTCTTGGACTTTGCCTCATTCTCCGAGGCCCCTGATGAGCTCCTGCCAGGGAAGAGAGGGGGGCCCTTTCCCACTGGAGATCTGGTCCAGTGAGGCCTGTGACCACAGCTGCAGTCCCATCGGTCATTATTTAACCTTTTCTCTCTCCCTCCTCTGACACCTTCCAGCGCTCTCACCGCTGGCCGAGTGCTCCTCTGTGCTGCCAGCTTCGTCCTGCCTGAACCAGCAACCCTTCCAGGGTGAGGAGGATTCAAGGGAGCTGCCTGTATCCTTTGTCCCCACCTGTCCTCCCTGCTTCCACCCTGGGTGGACCTCTCCTCAGCTGCTCCCTCTACCCCGGAGAAGACCCATCTCATCTGGGATGTTAGGGGATTAAAGATGGCTTTTCTGGAAATTTAACTTTAAAAGGGCAGTCTGGAAGAAAACAAACCACTGATGGTGGACTGTTGCTGTTGTGGCATTTTTCAACCTGATTGTCGCTGGGGCCTAAGAAAGGGCTGCGTGCACCTGATGATACTATAACCTGACCAGCATGCTAAATTGTCATTCACTTTAACCATTGCCAAATAACGCTATTCATTAGCCATGCAGAATGTTGTACCAACCGCCAACAAGAACACTTTTGTTCTTCCTTTCCAGGACTTTCACGTTGCATTTCCTTTTTGGGTCACAGGAATGTGTATCACAAGAGATACCTAAGTGGAAGAAGGACATTCTCTCTCCTTCCCATCCCTAATCACCCAGGTCTCCTCCCTAGGAAGTAGCCAGTGTGGCCAATTTTGTGGGAGCCCTTCTAGACATAGTTCATGGGTGTGCAAACAATGCCATGCATTCCTGCCTTCCTCCCTACAAAAGCAGTCTTCCAGGTATTTTATTTCTGGGTAATGAAACACTCCAAACTTAGCAGCACAAAATAACGACCATTGTGTTAAGCCACAGATTCTGGGTGAGGAGTTTTTCAGGGTTCTAGGGGAATGGTTTTCCTCTGCTCTGACCACGTCTAGGATCTCAACTGGAAAGACCCAAAAGGTTGGGAGTTGGAATTGCTTGGAGGTTTCTTCCCTCGCTAGCCCCTGTGCTCACTCGGGACTCTTGACCAGGTGTTCCATGTGTGGTCTCTCCTCACAGCATGGAGGCCTCAGGTCTCCAAAAGCAGATTGAGGAAAGCAGAAGAAATTGCATGACTCTTTATGACAGAAATCACCTAAAATCACTATGGTCAAGATGGTCAAAAACTGCTGCCCTGTTTCACAAAGTGGGCCATAGATTTCACCTTTTAATGGGAGGAATGTCCAAAAATCTGCAGCTATGGGTTTAAACCACCAAAGGTATAATGCTATCTCATTATTATTCACTTCATTTTTTAAATTTTTTAAATGTTTATTTATTTTTGAGAGACAGAGCATGAGTAGGGGAGGGACAGAGAGAGAGGGAGACACAGAATCTGAAGCTCCAGGCTCTGAGCTGTCAACACAGAGCCCAACCTGGGGCTCAAATCCATGAACTGTGAGATCATGACCTGAGCCGAAGCCAGACATTTAACTGACTGAGCTACTCAGACACCCCTTGGTTCTTGTTCTTACCAATATGGTAGATGAAAAAGTTCTTCATTCTCATTTTTTTTTTATTTTTACTTGTAAGAAAATGCACATGGCATACCATTTACCATCTTAACCATTTTTAATTGCACAGTTCAGTAAGTGGTAAGTACATTCATGCTGTTGTATAACAGATCTCCAGAACTCTTTTTGTTTTGCAAAATTGAAACTCTGTACCCATTAAAGAATTATTCCCCATTCACTCCTCCTCCAGCCCCTGGCAACCACCCTTCTACTTTCTGTCCCTATGAATTTGTCTACTCTAGGTACCTCATATGAGTGAAATCATACACTATTTGTCTTTTTGTAACTGGCTTATTTCACACAGAATAATGTACTCAATGTACAACATCCATGTTGTAGATTTTATCAGAATTTCCATTCTTTTTAATGTTGAATAATATTCCACTGTGTGTAGATGCCACATTTTGTTTATATGTTCATCCATGGACAACTGAGTTGCTTCCAACTTTTGGCTATTGTGAATAATGCTACTCTAAACATGAGTGTACAAATAACTCTTTGAGACTCTCCATTCAGTTCTTTTGGGTATATATCCAGATGTGGAATTGCTAGATGAAATGGTAAGTCTACTTTTCAAAGTTTTGGAGAAACCACTGTAGCATGGTTTCAGCTGCTGCATCGTTTCACATTCTCACCAACACTTGTTATTTTCTGTTTGCTTTTTTATATAGTAGCCATCTAATAGGTATGAGAAGGTACCTCATTGTGGTTTTGACTTGCCTTTCTCTCACCATTTAGTGACGTGGAGCATCTTTACATGCGCTTATTGGCCATTTGTATATCTTCTTTGGAGAAATGTCTATGCAAGCCTTTGCCCATTTTTAAAAAAATATTTATTTGTTGTAGGGAGAGCGCAAGCAGGGCAGGGGCAAAGAGGGGGTGGGCAGAAGATTCAAGCAGACTCTGCACTGGCAGTCTAACAGCAGCAAGCCTGATGTAGGGCTGGAAATCACAAACCACGAGATCATGACCTGAGCCAAAGTCAGATGCTCAACTGACTGAGCCACCCAGGTGCCCTGCCCATTTTTAAAATCAGGTTGTTTGTTTTGTTTTTGTTGAGTTGTATGAGGTATATATATATATATATATATATATATATATATATATATATTCTGGATGTTAACCTCTTATCAGATATATAATTTGCAAATATTTTTTCCTGTTCTGTAGGTCACCTTTCCACTCTGTTGATTGTGAACTTTGATTCACAAAAGTTTTATTTTTAAGGTTCATGTAATCCAACTTAATCTGTTTTTGCATTTTTTGCCTGTGCTCTTGGTGTCATATTAAGAAATCATTGCCAAATCTGATGTCAAGAGGCTTTTTTCCCTAAGCTTTCTTCTAAAATATGTTATAGTTTTAGCACTTACATTTAGGTTTTTACTCATTTTGAGTTAATTTTAGTGTGTAGTATAAGTAATGTAAGGGTCAATCATCAATTGTTTGCATGTGGATATCCAGTTTTTGCAGCACTTTTGTTAAAAAGACTGTCTTTTGCCCTATACAATAGTCTTGGCACCTTTGTCCAAATCAATTGGCCATAATGCAAGGGTTTATTTATAGGCTTTCTATTCTATTCTATTGAGCTATATGTCTGTCTTTGTACCAGTACCACACTGTTTTGATTACTGTAGTTTTGTAGTAAGTTTTGAAATCCAAATGTATGAGTCATCCAACTTTGTTCATTTTCAACATTGTTTTGGCTACTCAGGGTCCCTTGAGATTCCATATGAATTTTAGCATGGAATTTTCTGTTTTTGCAGAAGCCATTGTTAGGATTTTGATAGGGACTGCATTAAATCTGTAGATTCCTTTGGGTAACAGTCATTATCTTAATATTAAGTCTTCCAATCCATGACTCAGGGGTAATTTATGTGTTTGCTTGTTTGTTTGCTTATCTGTGTCTTCTTTAATTCTTTCAGCAATGTTTTGTAACTTTCAGGGTACAAGTGTTTTGTTTTATTTTTTTGGTTCTATTTTAAATGGAATTGTTTTTCTTAATTTCCTCTTTGGATTACTCATTAGTGTATAGAAACACAACTGGGTTTTGTGTGTTTACTTTGTATCCTGCAACTTTGTTGAATTTATTAGTTCCAACCAGAGTTTTAATGGAATATTTTGTTTTCCACCCTAAAAACAAAACAAAACAAAAACTTACTTCTCTTGTATGTCTCCTCTACCCTTAATCTGCTACGACTACACTACCTCACTTCAGACACAAGATGTGTGAGTTTTCCACACACCAAGCAATCCTGTAACACCAGCTGTGTGTCCAAATTTAACTCAATTCTGACACTCTCTACCTTAGCATTTCATCTCTTTTATTGCTCTTCTATGTAAAATAGTTTCTTCCATTATAACTTTTAATTGTTATAATGTTTGTTATAATGTTATAATTGTTTGTATATTTGTAGTTTATTGGGCTCCACATATTAATTTTGCACAGACCCAAACTTACTGAATTCTCTATCATGTGTTATAACTTTCCAATAAATTATCTTGAGTTTCCCCAGTAATCAACCATAATATTAAAAGTAAGAATAATATTACTTTTTTCCCATTTTTATTTTTTTTTTTAATTTTTTTCAACGTTTATTTATTTTTGGGACAGAGAGAGACAGAGCATGAACGGGGGAGGGGCAGAGAGAGAGGGAGACACAGAATCGGAAACAGGCTCCGGGCTCTGAGCCATCAGCCCAGAGCCTGACACGGGGCTCGAACTCATGGACCGCGAGATCGTGACCTGGCTGAAGTCGGACGCTTAACGGACTGTGCCACCCAGGCGCCCCACTTTTTTCCCATTTTTAGAGCTCTTGTTTTATTCTCCAGTTCAATTATGTTGACTGATATATCTAGAACAATGTTAAACAATACTGGTGATAAGGACCAGCCTCTCTTCTTCTTGATCTTAGCAGGAACATATCTAGTGCTTTCTCTTCTTGGTGGTGATATTATATATTTGTATAATATATATTTATATAATATAAAATAATATATATTTTATATTAAGTAGGAATCCATCAACTCTTATTTCATTACATTATTCTATTAATAACACTGAATTTTGTCGAATACCTTTCCAAGAATCTACAAGAAATGTCTTATAATCTTCTGAACTTTTGATCTATTGACATATATTTATTAAATAAACCCTATTTGGATATGGCTTCTGTTTTTTTTTTAATGTGTACTTTCTATATTTTAATGTTAGGTTGTTAGGTGAATAAAAGTTCACAATTGTTATATCATTATGAATTTTTTTCCTTGTTCCTTATAACATTTGTTTTGCCCCATCTTCTACTTTTTTTCTGATGTCAAATTCATTAGCCATTCTTTCTTTTTTTATTAAATATTTTAATGTTTATTTATTTTAGAGAGAGAGACAGAGCACAAGTGGGGGAGGGGTAAGAGAGAGGGAGACACAGAATCTGAAGCGGGCTCCAGGTCTGAGCTGTCAGCACAGGGCCAGATGCAGGGCTCAAATCCATGAACCGTGAGATCATGACTTGAGCCGATGTCGGACACTCAACTGACTGACCCACCCAGGCACCCCAACATTCTTCTTTTTTTATCAGCATATATTCACCATAATTTTTTCTGCTCCTTCATTTTCAATGTTTCTGTCATTGTTTTAGCTATGTCTCTTAGAAATAGCTTGTAGCTACATGTTCGAGATTTCTTTTCCTCCTGATTTGTTGTTTTTTTCACAAATCAATTTAAGCTACTCACATTTATTGTGATTACTGATATGTGAAGGTTTGTTACTGCCATCTTATCTTGTGTTTGTACGCTTTCTTTTTTTCCCCCACTTTTTTTTCCTTTTTGTGGATAGATTGGATCTTCTTGATTTAATTTCCTTTTTTTTTTTTAATTTTTTAAATATTTATTTATTTTTGAGAGAGAGAGAGACAGATTGTGAGCAGGGGTGGGGAGGGGGGTGGAGGTGGTAGCAGAGAGAGAGGGGGAGACACAGAATCTGAAGCAGGCTCCAGACTTTGAGCTGTCAGCACAGAGCCCAATGTGGGGCTCGAACCCACTGACTGTGAGATCATGACCTGAGCCAAAGTCAGACATTTAACCAACTGAGCCACCCAGGCGCCCCTTCTTGATTTAATTTATGATGTTCAAGTGCTTACTTTTAAATTTTAACTCCAATATATGATCATTATTGTTTTTCCTTTCATCGTCCATATAAGTGTAGTGCCTGTCATGATCAGCCACTGCACACCACTTAGACCTTGTTCCACTCACGCTTCCTTCCTCTCCCTCTCTCCTCACCTACAATGGTTCTTTTTAGGCTTTCAGTTTCGGATGGCAAGGTTGTTGTTCTGTTCTGTTCTGTTTTGTTTTGTTTTTTCAGTTAACACTTATTTAGACATCAACAATTTCTACTGATTTCTTTACTCATCCCTGCTTCTCTTGGATTCTTTTCATCGTATTGGAGTACCTCTTACAGGTAAAACTGAAGGTGATTTATTTTATCATCCTTGGAAGTCTGAAATTGTCTTTATATATTTTAGCCCTTATACTTGAATGATAGCTAGGCTGGTTCAAATCCTTTTTTCCTGGATCTCTGACGATATTCCAGCATGCAGTGTTGTAACTGAATCTGACATTTATCTGCTTTCCTTTATGAGTAATCTGTTTTCCTTTTCTCTATCCTTCATGTTCCAAATTTCACCATCGCATGTCTATTTGTCATGTTGATTTCTGTTCTGCTTGTCATGTGGTGGACCCCTTCAGTATGAGAACTTTGCCTTTCATCAACTTGAGAAATTTCCTTTCGTGCTTAATTTAGTCTTCCTCACTTCCCTTCTCCATTTCTCTTTCTGGAACCTCTATTTGATGGTTATTGAAACTTCTGAATCTACTCTTCACATATTCTAACTTTTATTTTATGTTTTTTTTTTGCAATGTATCGTAAAAGAATTCCTCAATTTGATCTCCCAGCTCACTTATATGCTATTGTTCATCTCTGTCCAACCTGTTTGTAGCCCATTTACTGAGGATGCCTTTGAGAATTTTATTTTTTATTTCTGAGATCTCAGACTATTTTCTCTAATAACTTTCTGAGGATGTTTATGCTCATTCTAAATGTTTAATATGTCTTCTCTGCTGGTTCTATTTCTCAGGGTTTCTGTTTATTGTACTCTGTGCCTATTTCATCATAGTGGTCTTTCTCAGTGTCTAATGGCTCTTGGTTGTGTGCTTATCTTGAATTTGAGAGTCTTTGTTACCCAATCTATGGATGATGTCTCCAGTC
Source organism: Felis catus (assembly GCF_018350175.1). Classification (NCBI taxonomy): domain Eukaryota; kingdom Metazoa; phylum Chordata; class Mammalia; order Carnivora; family Felidae; genus Felis; species Felis catus. Next base: position 111,639,335 of record NC_058375.1, on the reverse strand, counting down.
ATTGTATGGGAGGGATGATAGAGGGTAAGAAACAAACTGATGGAAAAGGTGTGCCAGTCTCTAATGCCCTTTCTTCCTGGGCATTGCCTTGCCTCTCCAGCCTGAGTGTCCATATGTGCATGACGAAGGCAGATATCTCTGCTGCTGCTGCTGCTGCTGCTGCTGCTGCTGCTGTTTGGCTAAGCAGGGAAGGTGGAGTGGGAGGAGTAAGTAGCTGGTTGTCTTGAATTGTTCCTACTGCAACATCCCAGCCCATTACCCCGTCAGTTACTACCACCCCCACATCCACTGTCTTCAAGCTCGAAGCACCTCCAAAGCCACTCCCACTTTTCATAGAGTTATCTCCTGCACATGTTTTAGACAGTTCTTTCATTCTTCCAACTCCACCATCTTTTTTGCTTTCATCAATTCCTCACAATTTCAAGTCCACTGAGGTTGCCTCCCCTTGTTTGCCAGGACATTTATGGATTATATATATTTTCTTTTCTGGTGTTTCCAAGGATTGGGGATAGGAAAAATGGCTGAGATTCAGTCTACCATTTTGAACTAATTTCTAAATACACTGTTTAAATGCTGAGACCAACCCTATGAGCTAAGTGTTAATTATCACTCTCATTTTACAGATGAGAAAACAAGCTCAGGAAAAGATATATAATTTCCTCAAGATTTCACAGCTGGCAAAGAGCAGTATTGACACTGGAACCCAAGTTCGTTCAACACTAAGCCGAGAGCTCTGAACCAACTTCCCACACTGGTGAACTGAATGTAACAGGGACCAGTCTCACTATTATTCATGGTGTGCACAAAAAGTCCCACAACCTCCAAGACTTCTGCCTCTGGACTGCATTTGAGGACTCTATGTCATGTCTCTGAAACTCTTCCAGCCACCACAGCCCCTTAGTCTTGAATCTCATATCATTCATTCATTTATTCATTAATTCCCTATTTACTGAATACAGCCTCTGTTACAAACACTTCTGGGACAAAATAGACATGGTTCCTACTCTTTCTGTCTACTAAGCAATCACTCATGTTACAGGTGAAGCTGCCAAAACCCAGAAGGAAAAGGACTTCCTTAAAATAAGTCAGAGGCAAAAAATAAAAAAATAAAAAAAAAAATAAGTCAGAGGCAGAGCTGGCATCAGAACACAGAATTTCCTTATTTCCAGACCAGTATTCCCTTTTCTTCTGTCTTTTTCAAATAAGTAATACATGTGTATTTTGGAAAATTAGAAAATAGATGTGAACAATGAAGAAGAAAGTAAAGATCACCCATAATCTCACCTTGCAAAGGTCTAAGACTAACATTTTGGCATTTATACTTCTAGATATCTTTCTTCACATACATGATTTTTTTTACCTAACAATATTCGTAAGGTCTTAGAACATTTGTTTTAGCTTTCAAAAATGGAATCCCACCATATATTCCTCTTTAAAAATATACCGTGCAAACATCCCCACATCAATAAATACCACACTGTCATTCTTAATTACTATGCAATACTCCATTGTATGGGTGTATTACATGTTATGTAGTCAATACCCTATTGTTAGAAATTAAGGCTGATTTCTAATTTTTCATGGTTATACAACAACCTTTCAAATAATATTTTCACATCTCATAATACTCATCTCCAAGTCAGACAAATGGTGGCCAATATTAGCTTTGCCTCCTGTGTGAACTTGAACAAATTTCATCCTCTTTGGGTCTAGTTTCCTCATCTGCAAAATGAGATAAATGACATCCATTGCACATGATATTTCTCACTATTAAATGAGATAAGGTACATAAAAGACCTGGTATGGCTCTTGATTCATTGTAGGTGCTAAATTAACAGCTGGTGTGATGGTGATGATTAGATTTGCCACTTTATCTCCTCAGAGCCCTGCCTAGTGTAAATGGGAACCCCAGGTCTATTTCAAGTCATCCTAAAGGAATTAGCTTATTTGAGCCTTGTGCCCAGGGATGATACAAGTTGAGCCAGCTCTAGGATAAGGAGAATCACTGTCATTAGCCTTCCCCTGCCACCGTCCCCTGTTCCCTCCTACAGCCAAGGAGCAACCTGGCAGATTTCCAGGAGTGGGCAGTCTGGGCATGGCAGGGAGGTGAGCAGTCAGACCCCTCCACTTCAGAATGAGTAAGGCATGTCAGGACCAGAATCTTACAAGAGCTAGTTCAAGCCTTAAGCATACTCTCCAGGTAATTCTACACGGAACACAGGAAGGCCTGTTGGCTGTCCTCAAAGAGCCCAAATCCAAGATCAGGATGGATGGGAGCCCATTGAATCAGGAGACATCTTTACCCACAAAAAAAAAAAGTGCTTTTCTTATTTGTCTTTTATTGCTTATGCTCCTGTTCCTCTTTGGAGTGAAAAACAGAATGGTGGCAGATGATGTAGAGAGGGAGACACGGAGGAGAAGAGGAGGAGCAGAGGGAACAGAAGGAGTTGGCCCACCGCTGGGCGAGGCAGGGGCGGGAGGAGAGATACGTGCTCCTAGGCACCCCAGCTCACAACGTGCCCACCGGCGCCTTCTCCCATTCTTACTCTGAACTACATGTTCAAAACGTGGTTCTAAGAGATTAGCCACTAATATTAATAACTAATATTTATCGAATGCTAATCAAATGTCAGGATGCTGTCAAACTCATTTAATTCTCACTATGAGAATAGATATCATCATTATTCCTGTTGGCTATTGATTTAGCTGAACCAGTGAGGGAGAATCTGACTGAAATCGTGTAGACTTCTGAGTTGTTAGGCCACAAATCCTTAAGTTGCTTGGGCCTAAGTACTTAATAAGTGGGCCTATGACGCATTTCTTTTGCCCTAGGAGGAGCTGTGAAAACATTGCTGAGACACTGAAGGCACCAAGAACCAAGACAGCTTGGGAAGCTCTGCATAAATTCCTACAATTCATGTGCTGTGTCAAGGACTGTTTTTTTTAAATATATAAGCCCAATTGCCTTCAGAAGGTTCTCATTTATAATTAACCAACAGACTATGAAAGTGAAAGTTTAAATGTAACATTGATGTAGGGTCTCTACATATCTGATTTCTTCCCTCTAGGAGACTGTCTTGAACAAAGAATCCAAGGATTTTGTTGGGCTTACTATTTATGCAAATTATGTATTTTTATTTTTTTTTTAATTTGTGGAATTTAAGGATTTGTTAAAAAGCATTATGCCAGCAATCATTTATCTCCGGATGCCGAATTTGCAATAACTATTGCTTTCTTCTTTAGAACTTTCTGTGATATCTGAATTTTTTACAATGTTTACATCCAACTCTTTTAATAAAAAAAAAACTCTGAATATTTTGGCTTAAATTTGTACCTTAAATCCATTGACAAGAATGAAGGACGCAATACTAAAATATCTGCTGCCCGTCATCCTCCTTTTGAGAAATGAAACCCCTGGCCATAAAAATAGCCTTTTCTTGCAATTGGAAGGGAAAGAATTTTAAAAGAAAAAGAAAAGAAAAAGCAGAAGGAAAACTGTCTGTTAGCAAGTCTAAATTCAGACAAATGTCTGAGGGGCTGAAAGATAGAGATGGTCCCGTCTCAGCCCCACCCCCAGGTTCCCAAATCCTGCATGGGGCAAGGAGGGAGCTGGTGACTTTATACAAGGTGCTGATTTTAGATGTGGCTGCAGATTAATTTTAGAAGGTCTTGACATTCAAACTGAGTCATCCTGAAGTGGCCTGATTGGAACTAAACCAGCAAGCCCATTTCAAGCTGGCTGTCTTCTCAAGTGTCCCAGACCTCGGGGGCTCTGCCAGCTCCTGGAATTGGGAGGCCTTGTTCCCATCAGCAAGTGGCATGTCACAAACAAGGAGGGCCTAGATCACCAACCAAAAGTAGCAGGACCACCTCAAAATACACACGGAGAGTCCTGGAAGCTCTATTTCCATGGGAAACTCAACGATAGCTAGTATGATCACACCTGGGAAGCTGACTCCACCCTTGCCATTACACCAACAGCTATAAAGCACCTACTGTATACAAACATGGAGGGGCAATGATATCCAAACCCAATCATCCATAATCACTAGAGAACTTATTAAAAATATAGATGCCCAGGGGCGCCTGGATGGCTCAGTTGGTTGAGCGTCTGACTTCAGCTCGTGTTGTGATCTTATGGTTTGTCAGTTTGAGCCCCGCGTCAGGCTCTGTGCTGACAGCTCAGAGCCTGGAGGCTGCTTCAGATACTATGCCTCCCTCTCCCTCTGCCCCTCCTCCTCTCTTTCTTTCTCTCAAAAATAAATAAACATTTAAAAAGTTACAGTAAAACCTTGCATTGTGAGTAACCGGTTTCTGAGTGTTCTGCAAGATGAGCAAACATTTCTAATAAATTTTAACTTGATAAAAGAGCAATGTCTTACAATACCGAATGTCACGTGATCACTACTGAGTCAATGGTTCTTGAAATTTGCCTTGATATACAAGTCCTTTGGATTACAAGGATGTTTCCAGAACAAATTATGCTCACAACCCAAGGTTTTATTGCACCTCCTTCCTTGGAGGATTCGCCCCTCCCTTTATCTGTGTAGTCTGACCCATCTCCCAGCCACAGTATTTGGTTCACTGGTGAGCACCTGACTCAGCTTGGGCCAATCAGAGCCCTTCTTAGTGATTTTCTGAACTGGGAGCCAGAAAGAAAGAGCACTCCTGCCAGCTGGCAGATACGTGAGGCAGCAATGGAGGTTTCTAGGGCCATGCTTTGAAAGAACAGCAGTGTGCCATGGAAGAGAATGAAGGCAACCCTAAAAGAGAAGCAGAAGTCACAAAGGAGAGTAGCACGGCACTGTAGCTACTTCTCTAGTTTGGGTTGGGTTTTTGTCACTTGCAACCAAAGAGTGATAACTAATATTCATGTCATATATCAGTTTATCGAAAAAGAGGATAAATAGGCTAAAAAAGAAATGTTGGGGCCAGAGTCCTCCCTCATAGCCCAGCAGACCTACTTTTCAAGCAGCACTGATCTATTCATCAGCCAGATTCAGGTTTCATCATTCCAGAAATTCAATTAGAGAGGTTTGGTGAAATCAAGATATGTTTCCTGGAGGAGGGGGATTTAAGGCTGGATTTTGAAGAGAAAGATCACAGGGCACTCTCAAAGCAGTACTGCAGGCTGAGGATCTCTTTATTCCAGGAAAGGCTGAAACACTCATGACTCCCTGGGAAGATCTTCACAGGCACATATACTGTACTCTTACTATTCTTAGCAGCATGCCATGGTCCAGGAAGGGATCAGGATCCCTGTGGCTGCACGGCCTGAGGGAAAGATGAGCTGGCCCCTCAGCTGTGCTGCCCTGCTTAAGCTCATGAGCTTAGCAGAATGAACTTGACTCACATTGCAACTGAGGATTAAAGCCGAGGGGCTACAGGAGACGTTTCTTGAGCATGCCTGAGCTGGAAATATGTCCAATGGACAGAACTCTTAAAGCCCAAAGGATGGAGCTGATCAAAGGATGGAGCATCCTGACAACTTGGAAGAAATCCTGCCCCAACGGACTACACAACACTAGCAAGTTAATCTTTATCACAGTAACTTTGCCTGGGACCCCGGACTTACCTAACTTCCAACATGGGTTACAGGATTCTTTGCCCATTGTTAATTGGGTTATTTGTCTTTTTACTACTGAGTCATAAGAGTTATTTTTACATTCTAATTACAAGTCTCTTGTTACATATCTGACTTACAAATATTTCTTCTCATTCTGTGGGTTGGCTTTTCTTTTCTTTCTTTCTTTCTTTCTTTCTTTCTTTCTTTCTTTCTTTCTTTCTTCTCTCCTTCCTTCCTTTCTTTCCTTCTTTCCTTCTTTCTTCTTTTTTTTTAAGTAATCTCTACAACTGACATGGAGCTTGAGCTCACAACCCCGAGATCAAGAGTTACAAACTATACCAACTGAGCCAGCCAGGCGCCCTGGCTTTTACTTTCTTTGATGGTGCTCTTTGAAGCACAGAAGTATTTAATTTTGATGAAGTTAAATTTATTTGCTTTTTATTTTGTTTCATGTGCTTTCAACATCATATTAAAAAACCATTACCAAATCCAAAGCTATAAATATTACCCTTATGCTTTCTCCTAAAATTTTTGTAGCCTTTGTTTTTACATTAGGTCTTCAATCCATTTTGACTTAATTTTGTATGTGATGTGAGGTAGCGGTCCAATTTCTTTCTTTTGCATGTGGATATCCAGTTGTCTTAGCACCATTTGTGGAAAGGATTGTTTTTTGCCCATTGAATTAGTTTGATACTTTTGTCAATAATTAGCTAATTGTAAATGTGAGAGTTTATTTCCAGATTCTCATTTATTCTGATTATATGTCTATTCTTGTACCCATACTACATTGTCTTGATTACTTTAGCTTTGTAGTAAGTTTTGAAATTGGGAAATGTCAGTAGTCTGATCTTTTTTTCTTTAAAGATTATTTTGGAGGGGTACCTGGGTGGCTCAGTCAGTTAAGCATCTGACTCTTGATCTCAGCTCAGGTCTTTATCTCAGGGTCATGAGCTCAAGCCCTGCATTGGATCTTACTTAAAATACATACATACATATATACATACACTTTAAAAAAATTTTTTTTAATTATTTTGGCTATTCTGGGTCCCTTGGGCTTCCACATGAGTTTTAGGATCAGCTTGTTAATTTCTACAAAAAATCCAGTTCAGATTCTGATAAGGATTGTGTTGAATCTGTGAATCTATTTGGGGAACATTGTCATCTTAACAGCATTAAGTCTTCTGATCCAGGAACATGGAATGTCTTTCCATTTAAGTTTTATGTAATTTCTTTAAATGATATTTTGTAGTTTTCCATGTGCAAGGCTTTACTCGTTTTGTTACATTTATTCTGGGGTATTTTATTCCCCTTAATGCTATAGTAAGTGGATTGTTTTCTTAATTTTGTTTTTGTATTTTTCACTCCTAAAGTATGGAAATACACCTGTTTGGTTTTTGTTTGTATATTGTGCTGGTATCCTGCAACCTTGATGAGCTCATGTATTAGCTTTAACAATTTTTTTTGGTGGATTACTTAGGATTTGCTACTTATAATGTTATGTCATCTGTGAACTGAGAAACTTTTACTTCTTCCTTTCCAATCTGGATTCCACTTATTTCCCTTTCTTGCCTAATTTCCCTGGCTAGAATCTCCATTACAATATTCAGTAGAAATAGTGGGGTTCCTGGGTGTCTCAATGAATTCAGCATCTGACTCTTGATTTCAGCTCAGGTCATGATCCCAGATTGGTGGGATTGGGCCCCACAGCAGCATGAAGCCTGCTTGGGAGTCTCTCTCTCTCTCTCTCTCTCTCTCTCTATATATATATATATATATACACACACACACTATAAATGTTACATACATATATAAATATGTATAAATATATGTGTGTGTATGTGTGTGTATATATATATATATATATATATCCAAATACGTATGTATATATATATATATGTGTGTGTGTGTGTATATATATATATATATATATATATATTTTTTTAATAGAAATAGTGAAGACAGACATCCTTGTCTTGTTCCTGATCCTAGGGAAAATGCATCCAATCTTTCACTATGAAGTATGATGTTAACTATAGATTTGGGTTTGTTCGTTTCGTAGATCCCTTTATTAGGTTGAGGAAGTTCCTTTCTATTCCTAGTTTGTTAAATATCTTATAATGAAAGGCTGTTGGATTTTGTTAAATGCTTTTTCTGCTGTCTGGTCTATTAACAGCAGATAAACATGTGGTTGTTGTTTTCAATCTATTGATACAATGCATTACATTAATTGGTGTTTTGCATATTAAACCAATCATGCATTCTGGGGATAAATCTCACTTGGTTAAATTGTATAAATCTTTTCATGTGTTGCTCAATTTGGTTTCTTAGTATTTTGTTGAGGAATTTTGCATTTATCATCATAAGAGATAATGTCTGTAGTTTTTTTCTTGTGATGTCCTTGTCTTGTATTAATATCATAATAATATTGAACTTACAGAATGATTTGTGAAGAGTTCCTTCCTATTCTATTTTTTGGAAGGGTTTGTGAAGAATTGATATTAATTCTTCTTTAAACGTTTGCTGGGATTTACCAATAAAGCCATCTGGGCCTGTGTTTTTCTGTGTGGACAGTTGGGTGGGTTTTGTTGTTGTTGTTTATTCTTTTTTATTTTTTCTTTCTTTTTTTTTTAATTATTGCAGTCTTTTCTTGTTTTAAGTTTATTTAGATTTTCTATTTCTTTTTTAGTCAGTTTTGGTGATTTGTATCTTTCCAAAAATTTACCCATTTCATCTGTTAACTAATTGATTAACATGTAATTGTTCATAATATTTCTCTATAGTCCTTTTTATTTCTGTAGAGTCAGTAATAATATCCCCTATTTCATTTATGATTTTAGTTATATGAATTTTCTCTTTTTTTCCCCCCTTGGCCAAAATAGGTAGATTTTTCCATTTTGATGATCTTTCTAAAGCACTAACTTTCGGTTGTATTGATTTTTCTCTATTGTTTTCCTGTACACTGCAGTATTTATGTTCACTCTATCCTTTATCACCTTCCTGTGCTTTCTTTAGGTTTAGTTTTTTCTTTTTCTGGCATCTTAAAGTAGACATTAGGTTATTGATTTTAGAGAGTCCTTGTTTTTCTAACATAGGTGTTTGCAGCTATAAATTTCCCCCTCAGCTCTGCTTTAGCTGCATCTCTTAAGTTTGATATGTTGCATCTTAACTTCATTTATCACAAAGTATTTTCTAATTTCCCTTGTGATTTCTTCTTAGATCCACTGCGTGTATAGAAGTATATTGTTAATTTCTACACATCTGTGAATTTCTCAACTTTCTTTCAGTTACTGATTTGCAATTGTATACCATTGTGGTGAGAGGATATACTTTGTGTTATTTAAATCTTTAAAAATTTAGGGGCGCGCCTGGGTGGCTCAGTTGGTTAAGTGGCCGACTTCAGCTCATTTCATGATCTCACGGTTCATGGGTTCGATCCCCGCGTCGGGCTGTGTGCTGACAGCTCGGATCCTGGAGCCTGCTTTGGATTTTGTGTCTCCCTCCCTCTCTGCCACTTCCCTGCTCACACTCTGTCTCTCTCTCTTTCTAAAAAAATAAAGCTTTAAAGCTTTAAAAAAAAAATCTTTAAAAATTTATTTAGGTTTGTTTAATGGCCTAGCATGTGGTCTATTCTTCAGAATGCCACATGTGTTCTTGAAAAGAATGTATATTCTACTGTTGTCAGATGGAAAGTTCTGTAGATGCCCGTTGTTTGGTTTATAGTGATATTTGTCTTTCATTTGTTGACTTTTTGCATAGTCCTATCTATTTTTGAGTATGGCATATGAATTGTTGAATTGTTCATTTCTCCTTTCAATTTTGTCTTGCTTCATGTATTTAGGGGCTTTACAGTTAGTTACATATATGTTTATAAGTGTTACATCTTATGAATGAATTGACCTTACCTTCATTATAAAATGTCCCTTCTTTTTTTTTTTTTTTTTTTTAATTTTTTTTTCAACATTTATTTATTTTTGGGACAGAGAGAGACAGAGCATGAACGGGGGAGGGGCAGAGAGAGAGGGAGACACAGAATCAGAAACAGGCTCCAGGCTCTGAGCCATCAGCCCAGAGCCCGACGCGGGGCTCGAACTCGCGGACCGCGAGATCGTGACCTGGCTGAAGTCGGACGCTTAACCGACTGCGCCACCCAGGCGCCCCATAAAATGTCCCTTCTTAACTCCATTAACATTTTTTAAAATTTATTTTGTCCAGTGAATAGCTACTCCCATCTTTCTTATCTTTGCTGTTTTCATCACATATCTTTTTTTCCATTTCTTTACTTTTAATCAATCTGTATTGTTGGATCTAAAGTATGTCTCCTGTAGACAGCATATGTTGAATCTTGTTTTTTGGTTTGTTGGGGTTTTTTTCAATCCAGTCTGACAATCTCTGCCTTTTGATTGGATTGCTTGATCCATTTACATTCAATGTTATCATTGATATGTTTGGAATTATGTCTGCCTTTTTTTGTTTCCTCTATTTCTTACATATTTTTTGTTCCTTCATTTCTCTGCTACTGCCTCCTTTTGTATTAAATAGATACTACCAAGTGTACCATTTCTATTTTCTTGGTGTTTCTTTTACTATATATTTTCCAAGTTTTTTCTCAATGGTTACTCAGGGGATACATCTTAATTTATATCTATCTAGGTCAAATTAATACCAAGTTAGTTTCAATAGTATATAAAATTTTGCTCCTAGAAAGCTCCATTCCCTTCCTTCTGCTTTGTGATTTTATTTTCATACTAATTACATCTTTATACATTTTTATGATCATTGACACAGATTTCTAATTAGTGCTTTATGCAGTTGTCTTTTAGGTCGGATGATAAAAAAGAGTTACTAAAAATATATATTAAAATGTCTTTCTTATGTGGCTATGTAGTTACTTTACCAGTGCTTTTTATTTCTTCATACAGATTCAAGTTACTACTGATGTTTTATTTTAGCCTAAAGCAACCCCATTAATATTTCTTGTAAGGAATACTTCCTAGTGACGAATTCTCCCTGTGTTTGTTTATATGGGAATATCTTAATTTCTTCTTCATCTTTGAAAGAAAATTTTGCTGGATATAGAATCTTTGACTTTTTTTTTCTTTCTTAGTTTTGAATATATCATCCCACTGTTTCCTGGTCTCCATTGTTTCTAATGAGAAATAAACTTTGAATCTTATTAAGGATCACTTGTACATAATGAGTTGCTTCTCTCTTATTGCTCTCAAGATTTCCTTTTTTGTCTTTTTCTTTTGACAGTTTGATGATCATGTGTATAGGTGTGGATCTCTTTGAATTCACCATACTTGAAGTTTGTTGACCCCTTGGAAGTTTGTTGAGCACTCATAAATCTAAGTGTGTGTGTGTGTGTGTGTGTGTGTGTGTGTATTATAATTTATTATTTATATATTTTAAGCATTTATTTTGGGAGAGAGAGAGAGAGCAGAGGAGGGGCAGAGAGAGAGGGAGAGAGAATCCTAAACAGGCTCTGTGATGTTAGCACTGATTCTGACATGGGGCTTGATCCCACAAACTATGTGATCATGACCTGGGCCAAAACCAAGAGTCAGATAATTAACCAATTGAGCCACCCAGGAACCCCTATACATATTTGATGTAAAATATGAAATTATATTTTTCACCAAATTTTGGGGTTTTCATCCAATAGATCTTCAACTGTTTTGTCTGCCCCTTTTTCTCTCTTCTTTCCTTCTGAGACTCCCATTATGCATATGTTGGTATGTTTGATGGTACCCAAAGGTTCTTTCTGTTTCTCAGACTGGATAATCTCAGTTAAGTTGTCCTCAAATTCATTGACTTTTTTCTTCTCTGCTCAAGTATGGTGTTGAGCACTTCTGGTGAAGATTTCATTTTAGTTATTGTACTTTTCTTTTTTTATGTTTATTTTATTTTTGAGAGAGAGAGAGACAAAGTGTGAGTGGGGGAGAGGTAGAGAGAGAAGGAGACAAAGAATCTGAAGCAGGGTCTAGGCTGAGCCATCCGCACAGAGCCCGATGTGGGGCTCAAAGTCAGGAACTGCGAGATCATGACCTGAGCTGAAATCAGACACTTAACCGACTGAGCCACTCAGACACTCCTTTTATTGCACCTTTCTTCCTTTTTTAAAAATGTTTATATATTTTGGGGAGACAAAGAGAGACAGAGCATGAGCAGGGGAGGGGCAGAGGGAGGGGGACACAGAATCTGAAGCAGGCTCCAGGCTCTGAGCCATCAGCACAGAGCCCGACATGGGGCTCGAACTCACAAACCGCGAGATCATGACCTGAGCTGAATTCCGATGCTTAACCAACTGAGCCACCCAGGTGCCCCACTATAAAAGTGCACTTTATATAAAGTGCACTTTTCAACTGCAGAATTTATATATATATATATATATATATATATATATATATATATACGTGTGTGTGTGTGTGTGTGTGTGTGTGTATGGGTGGCCATGTCGTATTAAAATGAAATATGAGGATGATGATGGTACTACAAATATAGGACACCAATAAAGAGATGGAAATTATATATTAGTAATATATATGTTTTCTTTCAGTATGATACAGTGTTTTTAGTTCTTTGAACGTATTTAAAATAGCTAATTTAAAGTTTTGACTAGTAAATCCAATATCTGGGCGTCCTCAGGGACAGTTTTTATAATTTGTTTTTTTGTTTTTGTTTTTATTTTTTCCTGTGACTGGGTCATGCTTTCTTATTTCTTTCCATGTCTCACAAATTTTTTGTTGAAAACTGAACACTTCAGGGGCGCCTGGGTGGCTCAGTCGGTTAAGTGTCCAACTTTCGCTTGGGTCATGATCTCACAGCTTGTGAGTTCGAGCCCCACATCAGGCTCTGTGTTGATAGCTCAGAGCCTGGCGCCTTCTTCAGATTCTGTGTCTCCCTCTCTCTGCCCCTACCCTGCTTGTGCTCTCTGTCTCTCATAAATGAATAAATGTTAAAAAAAAAAAAAGAAAACTGAACACTTCAAATAATATTCTATGGCAACTCTGAAAATCAGATTCTCCCTCTCTCCAGAGTTTATTTTTCCTGTTTGTTATGCTTGGTTTTTGTTTTGTTTTAGTGCCTTCTTTGAACCAATTCTGGAGAGTAGGTATTCTTTGTCTTATATGGCCAATGAAGTTTCTGTCTAGTTAGTCTAGTGGTCAGTTAATGGTTGCAGAGAAATCTCCCTAAAGACCTGGAACCAATGAGTCTCACAGCCTTTGCTGAGGGGCTTTGTGTGTGCTGGGCATGCCTTCAAAACTCAGTTTACAACTCTTCTTTTACTTCCTGATTGCACAGAGCCTCAAGATCAGCCAGAAGTGAGGGCTTAGAGCCTTTTCAGTCTTTCTGGAGGGTGCATACAGCCCTCAGCATGCTTACAGCCCTACTCATGAGCATCGCCTTCTAGATTCCCAGGAACATTTTAGAGCTTTTCAATATCCTATGGAGATTGCATTCCCCAGCTTTTCCTCTTAAGCTTATTGATTAGTCTGTTATTTGACCCAGCTGTTATCAATTGCCTGTAATTATTTTTAACAAATGCTCCCTGGGAAAAGGCTTTTCACACTGTGTGTGCTCAGAGTGGTCACAGTCAAGTCAAATACAGACAGCCTAGTAAATAGGGTCTTCCAAGAAACCACCAGCAGGGCAAATCATGACAGTTTTCTGGTAACGGGGCTTTGGAAGTGCTCCAAGCCAGTTCTGCTCCATTCGGTGGCCTCCAGGCTGCTGATTTTCACACCAAATGCGGGTGTTATTTTTCAAGGCCCTCATGTGGGGGTGGGGAGGGAATAGGACATAGGACAGAATAAAATGCCACTAAACTTACCATTCTTGCCAAGACTCAGGCATTTGTTTTAATAAATGCTCCCCAAATTTCTGCAAGCTTGTAGTTAACTTCCAGGGTTCTAAAAAAAAACTGATTCTGACCATTTTTGCCAATTTTCTCATTGCTTTTATAGAGAGAAATGTCAGAGGTCTTTACTCCATTTTTACCAACATTCACTTCATATTTTGCATTCAACTGCACAATATAGCCAAGTGTTTTTTCCAAGTGTTTTAATAAAACAGAATTTGATTTTAAATTATTTAACATGAAATGAAACCAACTCTCTAAAAAGATACACTGAGTAGTCTATTCTGGGACTTCACACCCACCAGCATACTGCTAACAAGTATCGCTCATTATAACATTCTAATTATGTGTGGTCTGCTGTACCAGACTGTAACCTCCCTGCTGCAGAACCAAGTAGCCTTCATTTCTGTCAACCATTCCTACCAGAAAACTTGAAATAAGGCAATTATAAATGTGGATCCAAAATTAATAGTCCGTGTTGTTATTTATCTGAATGTCCCAACATTGGACAGGATAACCCAATAACCCCTGGGGAGAATGCCCAGATGACCCGAACAGACTTAATTCAGTACTTACCTCAAGCTCTGACATAAACCTTGGTCATTCCCAAACTGTATGTTCTCTGCCATGGGCTCTAAAAGGTTTCCTGGTGGGAATCACTGTCTTGAAATTCTAGGTTAGAAGCCTCTGATGCCACCAAAAGAGAGACATTTCTTTCAAAGTGAATAAAATCAAATAGTATATATAGTGTTATATATTGTTATCTATAATTACAGCATATATAGTATATATAAATTACATATATACATATAATACTCAACAGCATATATACATACAGAATTCGTTTACCAGTCATGACTAAAGTACCACAATTTCTTGGCCACTGTAGTGGACATCTGATATTTGGGGATACCCAGCCAGGGGAGTAGTCTTCTTATCTGTCTGGTGGAAGCCAGGCTTTGCCTCCCACTGTGTGGCTGAAGGAGGCCAGGCCTTCTCCCTCCTCCCTCCCTGGTAGCCAGGGAAGGTTACGCGACGCAGGCTCAGCTGACTGGGTGTGTCTGCCAGGGTCACTGAGCCAGCGACACCATCCATTCCAGTAGAGGAGCTGAGGACCCAGGGAGGGTGGCACCATCCCCAGATGGCTTCTGGGTCAAAGCCTGGGTGGTGACCAGGCCACCCTAACAGTCTTGTACATTTTCTTAACATTGTACATTTTCTTGTACATTTTCTTAAGAACCAAGAACCCACTGGTCCTGAATCTAAGCAGTAGCATTTCGATCTCTGGAGAAGATGGGCTCATGACTCATTTCTGTTTATAAACTCCTGTGTACACAGGTATCCTCTGGATCCCAGAAGCTTTTCCAGGACCCCAAATGCTGGTGTCATCAGTCTCTGCAGGTCATTATTCCTTCTGACCCTGTCCCACAGCTTCCCCACTGACTTGTAAGTCAACCTCGTCGAGGCCTCAAAGACACAACTACACTTGTGCACATGTGATACTCGTGCTGCTAAGGTGGAAGTATGCAGGGGGCAGGGAGCTCGGGGGAACCACGCTGTTTTCCTGCATGTATTAAGAAGCATCTCCCTAAGGGCTGGGCATGGCACTCCCCAAAGGGGAAAGGAGCCGATGATGGGAAAATGAGCTCATTCATGGTCCCGCCCCCACTGCCCACTGGGGTCTAGGTCAGGGGCAGGTCAGCCCAGCCAGCAATGGGGAGGGAGGCCAGGAGCTGTGAGTCCCTCAAGGCCTTGCTGGGAACTTGGAGCAGCTCCCAAGGGCTTCTCCTCTGGGTGGAGGTCAGAAGGCCTTGGTCTCTGGAGAGGGAGGTGAGGCACGGAGGCTGGGAGAGCTCCGGTCACCAAGATTTCAGGTAAAGGGCACTGCCTCTGCGTAGTTAGCATCTGTGTTTCCTGACAGCGGCTTTCCTGTTTCATGCGCATCTTTGGCCTTACCACAAAGTACCGTCCCCCCACTCACATAATCATGCCTGATTATGCAGATAGATCGCCAATGAAGACACGCGCTGCCAACATATTATGTAACTGCTTCTCCAGCTACTACTGTGACTGATTCCAAACACACAACAAACTCTGCCAGGAAGGCCAGGCGCTGCCACACCAGCCTCCAATGCCCATGAGAGTTGTGTTAGCACAAGCGCGTCTAGGCAGCAGGGCCCAAGCTAGGAGGCCTTGGGAAGGGAGGGGTAGCACAGTCACAATGACACATTCTAGAAATCTTATACAAAACCCCAAAATAGAAGAACAGGAAAAAACAGCAAGGCCCTCAAACATAGTTCATGATTTAATATAATGTTCTTTACAAGTTCAATATTGACATATCTACCTACTGTGCTGCTAAGGGGGTTGGGCCTAGAATGGAGCTGCCAGGGGACTTGGTTCAGCCAGGCCTAGATCCTGACCACAGGCCCTGTGGGATGATTAAGGTGGGTTGCTTTAAGCTGCCAGGGCGTTATTTTTTTTTTAAAACAACGCAATTGTTTTTTAACATTTATTTATATTTGAGAGAAAGAGAGAGACAGAGTGTGAGCAGGGAAGGGGCAGAGGGAGAGAGGGAGACAGAGAATCCGAAGCAGGTTCCAGGCTCCACACTGTCTGCACAGAGCCCGATGTGGGGCTCAAACTCACAAACTGAGAGATCATGACCTGAGCAGAAGTCGGACACTTAACCAACTGAGCCACCCAGGCACCCCCAAGCTGCTAAGTTTTGACTTAATTTGTAATGCACCAATAGATGGCTAATACAGAGGTACTCTCTATTATGACCATCTTGCAAAAGAAAATTTTTTTAAATTCTTTCCACTGTCAAATTAATATATACTCTGTAAGACAATTTTAGGAGGAAAGACAAATTAAAATCACCACATTTGTCACCATGCAACTGCCATCATATTAATCATTTGATTCTATTTCTTTCTTTTTTCTACTTAGAAGGTATTTTGCCTAGTTGCCCACATTCAGTATATTTCACTTAACACTTTGGGGTTTTAACATTCATCTCTATTAATTTTATTCTAAACGCATGTATGAGGTGTCCTGGATCTGAGACAGATTTCTTATGATCTTACAGTAAATAAGAAGTCTGGGGCCCCTCCTGGCTCTAGCCAGGCGACATGAAGAGAGCCAGATGGAAGAACCCCAAAGAGCAGACAATATTCTTTGGCCGAGGGATGGAGAATGATGTATTCGAGGCCCTCTTCTCCTAGAAGAAGCAGAACACCCTTGCTCCCTAGACTGTATGTCAGGGATACTGGATCCTTACTCTTACTTTCTGGAGTGTAAATACAGCTGAACTTTACACAAAGCCGGAGTTAAGGATGCTCACCCCCACACCGTTAACAATTACCATATAACTTTTGACTTCTCCAAAATTTAACTACTAACAGCCTATGGTTGACTGGAAGCCTTATGAATAACATAAACAGTTGATTACTACCTACGTTGCATGTCAGAGGTGTTACACACTGTATACAACATATACTAAATATACAGTAAATACACTATATGCATTATATAGTAGATACATAGTAATTACACTATATGCAGTATATAGTTAACAAAATAAGCTACAGAATAGATGTTATTAAGAAAATCATATGGGAGGGGCATCTGGGCAGCTCAGTTGGTTAAGTGTCCGACTCACAGATCTCACAGTCTGTGAGTTCGAGCCCTGCATCGGGCTCTGTGCTGACAGCTCAGAGCCTGGAGCCTACTTTGGATTCTGTGTCTCCCTCTCTCTCTGCCCCTCCTCCACTCGCACTCTGTGCCTCTCTCTCAAAAGTAAATAAACATTTAAAAAAATTAAAAAAGAAAAGAAAATCATATGGAAGAGAAAATATGTTTATAGAACTGTACTGTAGTTCTGGGGGGAAAAAATCCACATATTAGTGGATCTACACAGTTCCCACCAGTATTATTCAAGGGCCAACTGCTTACCCCTCCAGGATAGGTAACTGAGAGTTATGTCCAAGCCCCAGGCCTCACTCCAGGCTGAAGTGTAAACACATACCCCCAGCTTAGGTAAGCCTCTCTAGAGTTCTCTCACTACCTTCACACTAAATTAACTTCTAAAACTTGCTTTTATCCCAGTATTATGGACTGACTGCTTGCCTACCCCCAAAATTCCTGTGTTAACCTCCTAACTCACAATGTGATGATATTTAGAGATGGGACCTTGGGAAGGTTGTTAGAGCTGGATGAGCTCATTCAGGTGGGGCCCCATGATGGCATTAGTGCCTGTGGAAGAAGAGACACCAGCAAGTTCGCTTCTGTGCTGTGAGGACACAGCAAGATGGCGGCCGTCTGCAAGAAGGGAGGGAGCCCTCACCAGAGACCGGATCAGGCAGCAGCTGGATCTCAGACTCCCAGCCTCCAGAACTGTGAGAAGTACATTTCTGTTGTTTAAATCACCCAGCCTGTGGTATTCCGTTACGGCAGCCTGAGCCAACTAAGACAACCAAATTCCAAGTTTCAGCAAAATTTGTCTAGAAAGCCTGCAGAAACACAAAAATGTTTCCTCTACATTCCACAATGTTATAAAATAATACTACTTCTCTTATAAGCCTACAGTGCTGTTGAGAAACTTGGTCCTCAAGATTTCATACACTTATCTGGTATTGATCACAGAGAGACAAACATAATCAATGAAAGGGTTAACCAAATTTCAACTACAGTTCTGGCTTAATAATCTATATATGTAAACTCCACAGAAACATACTGCTTTCTTTTTTTTTTTTTCCAATTGTATAACCACCCTTGGGGTACATATCTCTGGTTTCCACCTGGATCTCAAAATATCTTCCCTGGTTTCCTTACTGAATAATCAATATTAAAGAATAAACAAACAAACAAATTAACAAAACCAGGCTCTCCCCCTGGCTGTACATTAGAACCACCTGGGAAGGTTTTTAGACATGCAACCCTGAGTTGCTTTCTGGAGGGCATAAGACACTTGCAAAACAAGAGGAGCACCTGGGTGGCTCAGTCTTTTGAGCATCCAACTTTGGCTCAGACCTCGAACTCATAGTTCACAAGTTCAAGCCCCACATCAGGCTCACTGCCGTCAGCACAGAGTCCGCTTTGGATCCTCTGTCCCCCTCTCTCTGCCCCTGCCCCATTTGCACTCTCTCTCTCAAAAATAAATAAACATTTAAAATATTTTTTTAAAAAGACACTTGCAAAAAAAGAAATTATAAGCACCACCAGGAACCAGAATAGCCTTGCTCTCACTGGCCCCTCCTGCCTCCTCACAGCCACAGAAATGTGCACAGGAGGGATGTTCACACAGAGAAGTGGTCGAGCCTACGGGGATCCAGGCCTTAAGGGTGCCCAGGGCTGGAGAGTAAGGAGGCTGCCCCAAGGTGGGACGTGGGCACAAAATTAGTATCACTCCCAATTGGGAACAGTAGTGACTTGCTAAGAGTCCCTTGGGAAGGAGCAGGGCCAAAGAGAGGGCTCCTGGACATTCAGTAGATGCTCTCAGAGTGAGAAGAGCAGACAGACCCCCAGTGGAAGGCAGGAGGGCAGAGCTGCACAAACAGCGCCTTGCCCAGTGTGGCTCCAAAACTCTGTAGCAGAACCAAGGCATCGGCCCCGGGGCCCCATCCCTTCCTGGTTCAAGAACCCATTCCCCTGTGATTCTGATAGCACCCCAGCCCCTCCAGTGCCTCTGAGAGCCCACCTCTCCCCTTACCACTTTCAACCCATTCTGCAGGAAGGCCCTGGAAACCACCTGACAATGTCCAAGCCTGCATGGTCCAAGGTCAAGGTGTTCTGTCTTGATTGCTTTCAGCAGAAGCCAAGGAAAGGAAGACATGCTTGTGGGTTTCTGCCCCTTATAGTTGGGTTGCCTTTCTGCTGTTGGCCTGATGGTCCTGTGGCTAGGTCTCTTGTTGCAGGATTTCCAAATACTTTAAATATTTTAAAAATACCAATTCCCCGGGCACTGCCCCAAACCAACCAGTCTCCAGGAGGTATCTCTCAGGCTTTGGGCATTAATGAGACATACCCTATGACAAGTACTTTCACAGACTCTATTTCCCGAATTTGCATCCCAGAGACGCCAAGCATTCAGCCAGCAAACATTTATGAACTTCTGCTGGGTGCCCAGCCCCCACGGGAACCTGGAGCCATGCTAAGAGAAATTGAGGGAACATACCCATCACTGGCTTGAAGATGCTTCCATTCACAGGTGTTCAGAGTATAGTTCAGGCAGGCTGGAAATCCTATGAGACCTTTATAGGTGTGCACGAGGTCAGAATTATTTTCATAATAATAATATTGGAGTGTAACCTGCCTCTTTCATGTTATCGGCACTTGCACTGGCGGTCACACACACTGGTGGGTAAAGATGCTGAGGCTTTGCACAACTCGGGCAACAGCTCCAAATCATAGTCCTTTGCTTCTCCACCACGCACACTCGCAAATTTTTATGAGTGCCCATTCTCCTTGAGATTGCCCTTGAGGAAGCAGTAAAATATATTCATTGCATTAAATTCTAGTTGGCATAGAACATTTATTGCATGCCCAAGTGTGGCAGTTGTCGCAAAGAAATCACCTGTGGGACTATTTGCACTGCAAGTTGATCTGGCCACTTTTGTTTTTGTTTTTGTTTTTGTTTTTTTTGGTTTTTTGGGGTTTTTTTTTTTGCGTAGAATACCATTTTTACTTGAGAGAATGAAATCTCACAAACAATGATTATTTGGACTTGAGTATTTGACAGACATTTCTTGGAAAATGAACAAAGTGAGCCTGTCATTTCGACGGAAACCATGACGGTGTTTGTTGGCAACAATAAAATTTGAGCATTCAGGCAAAAATTAGAATCTTGTGAAAACTGTACCTGCCATCCTAGGCTTGACAAGCCTCCGGATATTTGGAGTCTTTTCTGACATTGGTGGCCTTGTTAGCAAATTTGATTTGTGATACTGTGTGATGAAGAGGAGGGTCAGAAGCGGGAAAACACTGGGTAACTCTGTGAATCTTCCTAAGGACCCGTGCACGACAGCACACGTCGGGGGAAAAGACATTGTTCAAAAGGCAAGTTAGACCAGTGGCTTCAGGACAAACAGGATGAATGGTTTCAGATTCCATGTGGAAGTTAACTTTTAAGAAGCCACCACGTGTCACATTTCGGTGCAGTAACAAAGAAGCCAATCTCCAAGTACCTGAAAGGCTATGAAAGAAAATCCACCCCCTACTCCAGCGGCATATTTTCCCCAACACTTCAATCAGCATAACCTCCAACAATGTATTGCCGGCAGAGGCAGGAAGGTCCAACTGTTTCCCATTAAGCCAGATAGTTTATGTGTGTTTATGTTTATTTATTTATTTTGAGAGAGAGAGAGCACAAGCAGGGGAGGGGCAGAGAGGAGAGACAGAATCCCAAGCAGACTCCACACCAGCAGTGCAGAGCCCCATGTGGGGCTCGAACTCAAGAACCACGACATCATCACCTGAGCAGAGATCACGAGCCAGGGGCTTAACCAACTGAGCCACCCAGGCACCCCAGATATTAAACCAGATATTAACTGTAAAAAATGGCACTAAATTTATTTTGGAGACATGTGGTTATTTTTCATAAAAAATATGCTTTTTATGTTTGTATGCAATGGCTTTATTTTTTTTTAATGAATTAATAAATAAATATTTAAAACGTTCTCAGGTTTGAAGCAGTAAAATATCGATAGATATAGTCCACACAAACAAAAGCTCCTTGGGGTCCTGAGTCATTTTGAACATTGAAAAGGAAGCCGAGGGGCGCCTGGGTGGCTCAGTCGTTAAGCGGCCGACTTGGGCTCAGGTCATGATCTCGCGGTCCATGAGTTCTAGCCCCGCGTTGGGCTCTGTGCTGACAGCTCAGAGCCTGGAGCCTGCTTCAGATTCTGTGTCTCCCTCTCTCTGACCCTCCCCTGTTCATGCTCTGTCTCTCCCTGTCTCAAAAATAAGTAAACATTAAAAAAAAATTTTTTTTTTAAAGAAAAGAAAAGGAAGCCGAGACCAAAAAGTTTGAGACCTGCAGCTTTAATGCAAACCAAACTCCATTAGGCTAGATGTGAAGCCCAGCTGTGCCCTCATGGAAGTCCTGACATGCGACAGGCACTTTGCTCATTTGCTCAAGGGCTCAGGTGTTGGGTGCCGACCTTGTGCCAAGCATGGTGCCGATGGCTGCACATGCATTCACGAGCAGACACCATGCAGGGCTCCAAAGCAGGGAAATCGTTTGGAAGGGCTTAAAGTGGAAAAGCAGGGGCAGCTCTGCAGAGCAGACAGGGCCTAGGAAATTGGAGGCTAAAGACTCCCACATAGATGGGTAGAATGTTCATTCTATTGTCATGTTGCTGGAAAAGCCAAAGAGGGAGGGAATTATTTGTATTAATCTGACTCCTCTTCTGATGAGGTTTTTCCTAGACGAGATGAGGCTAGCAGTCATGTACACCTTAGTAACACATACTGAGATCACCTATTACTTTTCCTCCCTGAGACCAGCTGCACTGGCTGAGTGAGACTTCTGCTGCCGGGGCACCTGCAAAGAAGGGGTAGATCAAACGAAAGCCTGCAGCCTCTGAGCAGGGAGCAGAGGTGACAGATGGCAGAAGGCACATTTTGAAGCAGCTGAGGATACTAAGGGCCAGAGAATAAAAGTACTCAATGAAAAGATTAAGTTTTCTATTTTTTATTTTAATTTCTAATATCCTAAATATCTATAAATATGATCAACATGAGCTAAAGCTCTTTAGGACTTTTAGCACTTTCAAGAGTTTAACGAGCTCCGAAGACCAAACAGTGGGAGAAACCACTCCCCCGTGGCAGTGGCCGGGCATCCCTAGGTCTCACTTTGGCGCCATGATTACCCACCAGCTTCACATCCAGCAACTGAAGCGGGAGGTCGGCTGTTCCCACAGTAGGAGTGGTCAGTCCTCCATTGGCCCTGAAGTTCCATCACTGTTGGGTCCGCCAACACACGGACGCAGGAAAGTTTGTGCGCAAGCTCCCTGCTGGTGTGTCCATCCCACGAGGAGGGCAAAAGGGAACAGCAGCGTGTTTCCAAAGAAGCTAGGGATGGGCTGCAAAGAGAAGGGGAGACACCAGCTGCTCTGCATCCCCAGGGAGATTTCTTAGATAAAAGACCCCAGACACAGCCCTGCCCTCAGAACACGGGTGCCTCTGCTGAAATAGCACACACCAAGAGACGTGGCCTCTGTCCAGACATGGCATCTGCCAGGAGAACAGCGGGTGGAGAGCAGACCACCAAAGGCAGGCCGGGACATCAAAGCACATGGACCATGTACCCCAGGGCACTGAGAGCCCAGCGAGCCCAGGCCACTGCTGCCTGTGCATGCTGGGGAACAGACATCACCTAGGCCCCTTCCCACCTCTGTGGTGTGGGACCTTTGCCAAATATCAATGCCCAATTAGTCTGGATTGATTCCTGGCTGAGTATATCTATGTACATATTTATTTTAAGAACAGTTTGAATGTGTGTCCTCCTTCCCTGATCTGCCTTCAAATGTCAAGAGGCCTGAAAACCAAGCTTGATCTCATGGCATGCAATCAAGACAGACTGCCCAGGACAGGTTGAAGGGTGTGGACAGAAACTCAGAGATCCTTCCAGAGGTCGCGGAACATGCAAGCAGCAACCTAGAGAGGGTCCCTGACCTCCCAAAGGTCCACCTGTCTTCCAACAGGGCCCAGCTATTATAACACAGAGCCTTCTTGGCCAGGGCAGTGATTAGGGTAGTAGTCCCTAGAAGCTTCCACTCAGGCTGGGGCTACATGTCTCAATGGAAGTTTCCTTCCCAGAAAGCAAATGGCAGCTCCTCACTGCCCTTCATGTGCCGACCAGCTCAAGCTGGGTCTGGAACAGTGGGCCTTCGGCCCAGCTCTGTGCTCTGCCTTCTCCCCTATCCTGTCCAAGAGGAAATGTGGTGTCAAACTCCCTCTCCAGAGCTCCCACTCCCTGCTTCCTTTAAGCAAGGGCAATGCTAGCACCCCATGCTGATCACTAGCCCCTACCCCAGTTCCCTACTTTGGAAAAAGACATTTCTTCAGTGTTCTGCCCCAGCCAATGTTTCTCTGAGATTCACTCCCCCAGGCCCTTTTTGGGGGCAGCTGAGCCTCTTCCTGCTCCTGGACCCCACGGTCGGCTATGTTCTTGCGTTCAGAACCTTGTGAGCGCTGCCTCTGGACCCACTGGCCTGGTGCTGGGCCAAGGCAGGGTAGCCGCCATGCTGTATCTTCTGCCATGCCTGTGTTATCCACCATGCACAGAGCCCCTGCCTGCCAAGGCCCCAGGAGCTCTATCTTTTGTAAATCCACCTCTTGGCGGGTGGTGGTCAGACACAAGCCTATCCTCAGGGGCACCCAGCCGAATCTGCTGCCAAGTCTAAAATTTCTCTCAAAACACGTGAGGGAGGGATGAATCTTTTAAACTGGCTTCCTAATGTTTTCATTCTTGGCAACCAGATCTCACTGGGGATTTTTCAAGTTCTTAAGCCAAGTACATTTTCCCTTCTTAAAAAGCAATACCACCAAGAACAGCATCAGGGCTGTGTCAGGGAATGTCCTTGTCTTTAGGAGAGGCATGTTGATATGTGGAATTTAAGAAAAAAAACAAATGAACATAGGGGAAGGGGAGGAAAAATAAAAACAGAGAGGGAGGCAAACCATAAGAAAATCTTAAAGAACAAACTGAGGTTTGCTGGAGGGCAGTTGGGTGTGGGGATGGGCTAAATGGGTGATGGGCATTAAGGAGGGCACTTGTGGATGAGCACTGGGTGTTATATGTAGGTGATGAATCACTGGGTCCTCCTCCTGAAACTATATATATATATATATATATATATAGTAAAATAGAGTTCCCATTAAAAAAAAGAGGGAGACACAATGAAATGTTCAGAAGAGAAGTACCATGTCTGCAACTGTTATGTTTTATACACACACACACACACACAGTGTGAGAAAGAGACCAGTCAGGCATGACCACATGTTAACAAGTAGTGAATCTTGGTGAGACAGAAATAGGTGTTCCCTGTACTATTCTTTCAATTTTTCTATAGGCTTGAAATTTTTCAAAATTAAGTTTGCAGGAAAAAAAAGAAGAAACTCTAAAAATTAATTCCACAGTTCCAGGATCACCTCCATCGACCTCCTGCCAGTAGAAGTGGGGCCAAAGGTCTATCTGCCAACATCTTCTTCTTGGCCCCACCCATCTTCTGGAGTCTTCTGGAGCTTCCTGGACACTTCTAGAGCTGCAACTTGTGAGAAATCAAAGTGCACGTCTTGAGACTGGGATCTCCAAGTCCCCTCAGGCTCCAGATTTCTGTGATGCAGTAACTCTCTTGGTGGCTTCCTGGCCGCTTGAAAGTACTCTCCTGGCATGAATGGAGCTCCCCCTCTTCCAGGAACAACGTGGGCCCCGAGAGGGGCTGAGTGGGGATTGGCAGTTTATCCCGCGCTGGCCTGGGACGGTCGGGCCAGCAGCTCCACCTAGTGGTGGGACTGGGGCAGTGCCTCCCTTGCCGGCCTGGCCCCCGCCCCAGGCCTCTCCTTACGTCCAGTCCTACTTCGCAGTTTGAGAGGCAGCTCACTACATGCAAAACACATGGGCTTTGGAAGCAGACAGCTTGCAGTAGGTGCCCAGTTAATATCTGCTGACTGCGTGGGCAACTTGGATTCAAACCTAGACCTGCGATTTACCGTCATTATAATTTTTGAGCAAGCTATTTAATCTTTGAGCTTCTGTTTTCTTATCTGAAATTTGGGGATAATAAACGCATTCCAGGAGGCAGGTGGTGAAGACTAAGAGAAAGAAGAAGAAAGCCCGTGGGAAAAGGCAACAATTCTCCAGCCATGATTGTCCCAAACTAAACGCAGCCAGAGGAACCCCCCAGGCAGGTAAGGAGAAAGTTTTGCACAGAGTCCCTGGAGGGACATGAGCCCCACGTCTGTGCCCCATCTGCAAAGACTCAGAGTGAGGGGCCAAGAGAGGCTCAGAGTGGGGGAGAGGGGGCTTCTCCCTTGTCCACACTGCACCTGGCAGAGCTCCACAGAAAGGGAGAGCGGGAATGTCAGGCAGGGTCTTGAAGCTCAGGCAGCAAGAGAGGGGGCGTATGAGGCAGAGAGGGGGTTTGCCATGCAGGCCACAGCAGCCAGGGCCTGGTGAGCATCTGGAGGGGGTTCCAGACGAGCAGTAACCCCAGAGAACTGCTACGGTGGCGGGGAGGGGGGGGCCGACCTGGGAGACAGAGGAGAGGGGCAGACGCCCTCAGTCACAGGGACTCCGAGCGGTGAAGAGTGGAGAGCAATGCAACAGGACCCAGTACCCACGCAGAGGCTGGAGAGCCTGTGGCCATCAGCTCCGTATGTTTCTGTCAAGGACTTGCACGGACATAGGGGTTGTGGTTGCCAAAACTGTGACCCACACAGGGCCCGCAGAGCCATGCAGCGCTTGAGTTAACAAAACCAGGATATAAAAGTGATCCCATCGGCCCAACAGGCTGAAGCCAACAAAGGTAAAATCTGGCAGGGACAGAATGTGGGGGGAGGACCCAGGGTGAAGGGTGGTTCGTGTGGGAGGAAAGATGGGGCTAAGCCTTTGCCAGGTTTCCAGAGGGCTGACCACATCTTGGTTGCCTCAGTAGGTGGACAACACCTTGAACAAAGGAGGCATTGGCCAAGCCCACCTCAGCGTTTCCCTTGGGTCCTGGGCCCAGCTCTGAGGATCATGCTTTAAGAACACATCAGATGGAGCACATCCAAAGGAAGAAGGAAGGGGCCATGGTGGCAAGGGAGTTGAAAGCCACAGCATGAGTCATGGCTGAGAGAAGACCTGGAAAAGACAAGACTTCACGGAGACAGACGCAGCATCCACACGTGTTGAATGAGGGGCTGCCATGTGGAAAGGATGGGACCCGCTCCAAGATACACACCTGGCCTGGGTAAGGAAGGACTATCAACAGTTGGTCCCCAGTGAAGGAGCTGGTTTCTCGGCACAACCACGGGTCACGGGAAGATGGTAGTCAAGCCATGTGCCTAAGCTCAGGAGGGCCGGAAGAGGAGAGGTGGAACCAGGCATCCCCTCTGGGTCTTCAAGCCCTAATACAGCATCATTCTAAAAATTTGGAATATTTAATCTAACGTACCTTAAGACTCATATTTATAGGCAATCTTTCTTTTTGTTGTTGTTTTTTTAATGTTTATTTATTTTTGAGAGAGAGTGTGCATGTGAGCAGGGGAGGGGCAGAGAGAGAGGGAGACACAGAACTCAAAGCAAGCTCCAGGCTCTGCACTGTCAGTACAGAGCCTGTCATGGGGCTCATACTCACAGACTGCGAGATCATGACTTGAGCCAAAGTCAGATGATTAATCAACTGAGCCACCCAGCTGCCCCCACAGACAGTCTTTTCATTTGAGCATAAACTGCTTTTAACTTGTTAAACCCAAACCAGTGTGACCAGGGAAATAAAGACAAGCCAAGGCATGCTTATGATTCTTAAATAACTAATATAAATCACAGGGGACTACATCAAAATAAAAAGTTTCTGCACAGGAAAGGAAACAATCAACAAAACTAAAAGGCAACCTACAGAATGAGAGAAGATATTTGCAAATGACATATCTGATAAAGGGTTAGTACCCAAAATATATAAAGAACTGGTATGACTCAACACTCAAAAAACAACAACAACAAAAATCCAATGAAAAAATGGGTAGAAGACATGAACAGACATTTCTCCAAAGAAAACATCCAGATGGCCAACAAACATATGAAAAGATGCTCAACATCACTCATCAGCAGGGAAATGCAAATCAAAACTACAATGAGATATCATCTCACACCTGTCAGAATGGCTAAAATCAACAACACAAGAAACAACCAGTGTTGGCGACAATGTGGATAAAGGGGAACCCCCTTGCCCTGTTGGTGAGAATGCAAACTGGTACAGCCACTGTGGGAAACAGTATGGAGCTTCTTCAAAAAATTAAAACTAAGAATACCTTATGATCCAATAATTGCAGCTACTGGGTATTTACCCTAAAAATATAAAATCATTAATTCAAAGGGATACATGCACCCCTATATTTATTGCAGCATTATGAATAATAACTATGGAAGCAGCCCAAGTGCCCATAAATAGATGCATGGATAAGAAAGATATATAGGTGTATACATGAAAGGTGTATAGATAAAAGGAATATTAGTATATTAGTATATTATTCCATACTAATGGAATATTAGTCATAAAGAGTGAAATCTTTGCCATTTGCAGCAATGTGGTTGGATCTAGAGAGTATAATGCTAAATGAAATAAGTCAGTCAGAGAAAGACAAATACCATATGATTTCATTCATATGTGGAACTTAAGAAACAAAACACAGTAGCATGGGTGAAAAGAGAGAGAGAGATAAACCAAGAAATAGACTCTTAACCATAGAAAACAATGATGGTTACCAGAGGGGAGGTGGGGGGGGGGGGGTTAAACAGGTTGTGGGGATTAAGGAGTGCACTTACTATAAAGGAAAAAAAAAATTCCCAGATATGCTGGTGCTGATGGTCTATGAGACCCCACCTTTGGTAAACATGGCTCCACTGTGGAGTGCTAAATAAATATTTAATGAATAAAGTAAGAAAGAAAGGAAAAGAAAGAAAGAGAAAGAAAGAAAGAAAGAAAGAAAGAAAGAAAGAAAGAAAGAAGAAAGAAAGAAAGAAAGAAAGAAAGAAAGAAAGAAAGAAAGAAAATGTGGAGAAATTGGAACTCTCATACTTTGCTGGTGCAGCCATTCTGGAAAACAGTCTGGCAGTCTCTTATAAAGTTAAAATTGTAATTACTATATGACCTTGAAATCCCTCTTTTAAGCATTCATCTAAGAGAAATTAAATTTTTGTTGGGGCGCGTGGGTGATTCAGTCCAACTTCAACTCAGATCTTGATCTCACAGTTTGTGAGTTTGAGCCCTGCATCCAGCTCTTTGCTGTCAGAGCAGAGCCTACTTTGGATCCTCTGTCTCTCTCTCTCTCTCTGCCCCTTCCCTAATCACTTGTTTTCTCTCTCTCTCTTTCTCAAAAATGAACATTTAAAAAATAAAAATAAATTTCTTTTAACATACACAAAGTATATATGTGTGTGTGTACACATATATGTCTGTATATAAATATATTATATGTATATTATATATACACATATAATATATATGTCAGGAAGCTTATAAAGATGTTGCCCATCTCTCCTTGAGATGTTCTATAAAAAAAAGACTACATAGTCAAATACATCTGGACATATCTCACTTTTAGAGATTCACAAAGCCTACTAATATGCTAACATATTCAGGCCTTGAGAAGTCCTGCAGGAAAGAAACCTGATTGTTCCCCAAATGTAATTGATCATAGATAACTCTGATACATTAACAAGGTTATACAGACAGCCTGTGAAACTAACCTTCTAGCTGATACACACTTGGAAACCTTAGCCCACACAACAGACACTGGTCTTTGTTGACTGGATGTGACCTTGTGATTTGATTAGAATTCTGGTTAAAGTGGTGATTCCAAAATCAGACAAAGACCCCACTAAAAAGGAGGACTACAGACCAATTTCCCTGATGAATATGGATGCAAAAATCCTCAACAAGATACTAGCCAACTAGATCAAAATACATTAAAAGAATTATTCACCACTACCAAGTGGGATTTTTACCTGGGATGCAGGGATGGTTCAATATCCACAAAACAATCAATGTGATACATCATATCAATAAGAGAAAGGACAAGAAGCACATGATCCTCTAAATAGATGCAGAGAAAGCATTTGACAAAATAAAGCAGACTTTCTTGATAAAAACCCTCAAGAAAGTAGAAGTAGAAGGATCATACCTCAAGATCATAAAAGCCATATACAAAAGACCCACCACTAATATCGTCCTTAATGGGGGAAAACTGAGAGCTTTCCCCCTAAGGTCAGGAACACAACAGCGATGTCCACTCTCATCACTGTTATTCAACATAGTATGGAAGTCCTAGCCTCAGCAATCAGACAACACAAAGGAAAAAAGTCACCCAAATCAGCCAGGAGGAAGTCAAACTTTCACTCTTCACAGATGACATGATACTCTATATGGAAAACCCAAAAGATTCCACCAAAAAGCTGCAAGAACTGATCCATGAATTCAACCAAGTCGCAGGTACAAAATCAATGCACAGAAATCAGTTGCATTCCTATTCACCAATAATGAAGCAACAGAAAAAGAAATCAAAGAATCAACCCCATTTACAATTGCACCAAAAGCCATAAAATACCTAGGAATAAATCTAACCAAAGAGGTGAAAAATCTATACACTGAAAACTATAGAAAGAAATCGAAGAAGACACACACAAAAAAGGAAAAAGATTCCATGCTCCTGGATAGGAAGAACAAATATTGTTAAAATGTTGATACTACCCAAAGCAATCTACATATTCAACGCAATCCCTATCAAAGTAACACAAGCATTCTTCACAGAGCTAGAACAAATAATCCTAAAATTTTTATGGAACCAGAAAAGACCCCAAATAGCCAAAGCAATCTTGAGAAGAAAAAAAAAAAAAAAAAAAAAGTAGGAGGCATCACAATCCCGGACTTCAAGCTGTAGTACAAAGCTGTAATCATCAAGACAGTATGGTACTCGCACAAAAACACTCAGATCAATGGAACAGAATAAAGAACCCAGAAATGGACCCACAAATGTAAGGCCAGCTAACCTTTCACAAAGCAGGAAAGAATATCCAATGGAATAAAAACAGTCTCTTCAGCAAGTGGTGTTGGAAAAACTGGACAGCGACAGGCAGAAAAATGAACCTGGACCACTTTCTTACACCATACACAAAAATAAACTCAAAATGGATGAAAGACCTAAATGTAAGACAGGAAGCCATTAAAATCCCTAGGAGAAAGCAGGCAAAACCTCTTTGATCTTGGCCGCAGCAATTTCTTAACACGTCTCTGGAGGCAAGAGAAACAAAAGCAAAAATGAACTATTGGGACCTCATCAAAATAAAAAGCTTCTGCACAGCAAAGGAAACAATCAGCAACACTAAAAGGAAACTGATGGAATGGGAGAAGATATTTGCAAATGACATAGCAGATAAAGGGTTAGTATCCAAAATCTATAGAGCACTTACCAAACTCAACACCCATAAAACAAATAATCCAGTGAAGAAATGGGCAAAAGCCATTAATAGACATTTCTCCAAAGAAGAGATCCAGATGTCTCACAGATACCTGAAACAATGCTCAACATCACTCATTATCAGGGAAATACAAATCAAAACCACAATGATACCACACTTCGCGCCAGTCAGAATGGCTAAAATTAACTCAGGCAACAACAGATGTTGGCAAAGATGAGGAGAAAGAGGCTCTCTTTTGCACTGCTGGTGGGAATGCAAACTGGTGCACCCACTCTGGAAAACAGTATGGAAGTTCCTCAAAAAATTAAAAATGGAACTACCCTGTAACCCAGCAACTGCACTACTAGGTATTTATCCAAAGGATCCAGATGTGCTGTTTCAAAGGGGCACATACACTCCAATGTTTATAGCAGCACTATTGACAATAGCCAAAGTATGGAAAGAGCCCAAATGTCCATCAACAGATGAATGGATAAAGATGTGGTACACACACACACACACACACACACACACACGGTGTATATATATATTGTATATACAATGTGTGTGTGTATATATATATAATACACACACAATGGAGTATTACTCGGCAATCAAAAAGAATGAAATCTTGCCATTTGCAACTACATGGAAAGAACTAGAGTGTATTATGCTAAGTGAAATTAGTCAGAGAAAAACAAATATGTCTTAACTTATATGTGGAATTTAAGATACAAAACAGATGAACATATGGGAAGGGAAGCAAAAATAATATAAAAACAAGGAGGAGGACAAAACATAAAAGACTCATACAGAGAACAAACTGAGAGCTGCGGGGGATGTGGGTGGGGGATGAGCTAAATGGGTAAGGAGCATTAAGGAAGACACTTGTTGGGATGAGCACTGGGATTATACATAGGGGTTGAATTACTGGAACCTACTCCTGAAATCATTAGTGCACTATATGCCAACTAACTTGGATATAAGTTTAAAAAATTTTTTTAAAGATATAATAAAAAAATAAAAATAAACACCTATCAGAACTAATTTTTAAAAAGTAATATTTAGCTAAAAAAACAAATTAAACACGTTTCAGACATTAAAACACATTTTTATTGAGAGATTTAATCAATATAAGGTAGCTAAGTTAAGACAAAGAATTATTCACAGAATTAAGGATCCTTTGTACGTTTGTTCATTATTCTTCTGTCTTCCCAGCTGAGTTTTGAAGGGAGGTGGGATGTTGAACTGTTAAGTGTGTGAGCTCTGGCATGAGACAGACCAGGGTTTGAATCTAGCTTCCAGCATGCATTAGCTGGAACTTCAAGGTCAGGAGTAAGTATAGTACCTACTGTTAATAACGTTGTTAAAATAATACTTTTTCCTAGTGAAGAAGAAGAAGAAGAAGAAGAAGAAGAAGAAGAGGAGTAATTCTGGTCAAGGTGGGTCAGGACCCAACTTACCATCCTTATCCGTGTCCCTACTTCAAGTATCTGAGAACAGGGGAATAAGCTATTTATTAATCACCTGCCCCGTGCCATATAGAGTCTCATTTACCCCTCCCAACCATTCTGTGTAGGCATTATTACCCGTGTGACACAAGGGAAGAAAGCAGTGGCTTGGGAAGACTAGTAACTTGCCAGGAAGCAGTGGAACCAGGATATAGGCTCGGGGCCTCCTGAGGATGCTTTTCTCCAAT
Source organism: Felis catus (assembly GCF_018350175.1). Lineage (NCBI taxonomy): Eukaryota > Metazoa > Chordata > Mammalia > Carnivora > Felidae > Felis > Felis catus. The sequence goes on along the minus strand of NC_058375.1, from coordinate 111,607,048 downwards.
GTTGTTACTCTATGAGAGAAAACAGATCATATATGTACATACATATATATACACACATATGCATACGTATATACATGTGTTCATATACACACATACTATATATATGTTATAACATTAAATATATTAAATTATGTTATATATATATATATATATATATATATAATAAACATGTAGTTGTGTATCTAATACAGCAGCCATTGACCCCAGAAGGCTGTTGAGCACTTGAGTTGGGGCTCGTTCACACTGAGCTGTGCTGTGAGCATAAAGTACACAGCAGATCTTGAACACATTGAAAAACAAGTTGTAAAATATCTCATTAGTAATTTTTACATCAATTACATATTGAAAAGATATTTTGGGTTTATTGGGTTAAGAGGCGAGGTAGGTGGGGGGGATGGGTTAAATGGGTGACGGGCATTAGGAGGGCACTTGTTGGGATGAGCACTTGGTGTCATATGTAAGAGATGAATCACTGGGCTCTACTCCTGAAGCCAAGACTACCCTGTTAACTCACTTGAATTAAAAATTTTTTAAAAACACATGATTAAGGGGCGCCTGGGTGGCTCAGTCAGTTGAGTGTCCGACTTCGGCTCAGGTCATGATCTCAAGGTCTGTGAGTTTGAGCCCTGTGTCGGGCTCTGTGCTGACAGCTCGGAGCCTGGAGCCTCCTTTGGATTCTGTGTCTCCCTCTCTGTCTGACCCTCCCCCATTCATGCTCTGTCTCTCTCTGTCTCAAAAATAAATAAACATTTAAAGAGAAATTTAAAACACATGATTAAAGTTAATTTGGCCTGTCTCTTCTTACATTTTTAGTGTGGCTGTAGAATTGCATATGTGGCTCATATTTTCTTTCTATCAGACAGCCATTCTGGAGCTTTATACACTTCTTCCTCCTCGTAACCTACTACAAAGTAGATGCTTCATAATATTTGTTGTTTTTGAGACAATTGTCTTTTTCTTAATGTTTATTTATTTTTGAGAGACAGAGAGAGAGACAGAGCATGAGTGGGGAGAGGCAGAGAGAGAGGGAGGCACTGAATCCGAAGTAGGCTCCAGGCTCCCAGCTGTCAGCACAGAGCCGGATGTGGGGCTTGAACTCACGAACCACGAGATCGTGACCTGAGTCGAAGTCAGAGGCTTAACCAAATGAGCCACCCAGGTGCCCCAAGAAAAATGTTGATGTCTTGATTTCTGAAAACACACTTGATCCACCTCCTTGGTCTTAGCCTCAGAATAGTGAACTGCAGGTGGGAAGGAGACCCCACAAGGGCAGGCTGTGTGCATGGGCCACAAGACTGAGAACACTGGTGAAGAAATTTTTTTAAGAAAGAGAGAGAGACAAGATGAGCCTCCCTGGAGAAAAGTGTGATGTCAAAGCACCTTAAGGAGCCAAAATGAAAACCACCCCATCTGATTGCATATCTGACATTTCTTCCCTAACACAGCAAATATACCAATCAGGGTACCCTCTGCTCCCGGAGCCCTAGTGACAGGAAATTGGCCACTTCATGGCTATAGTTGAAGAAAGACTAGATGTCCCATCTCCTGTCCCCCTTGATTGAACCAGCAACACTTGATCAGAGGTTTACTCCCAAATTGGGACATTGCCTGGTGGGGAAAGATGAATCTGGTCTGTCCAGTGTTTGCTCTTAGAAACAGGGGTGGGGAACCATGGAAAGGAGCAGTGGTTGGAGAGACAATGGGCACTAACTTGGAGTTTATTATACATAATAAACAGTCTGGCCTTTGCCCCTGGTTCCTGGGAGGCAGCCCCTAAACCCCTGGAATGTCCCCAGTGTTATCTGTGGCAGATCCCTTGGACCACACCTGATGGTTTATGCTAGCAAGGTGACTCAGGAAGGAGGCTGGTGATGCCAGAGAAACCAACCATGTGATTACAGGGTTGGGATTTTGAGTGATATGACATCAGCCTGACCCTGGGGGGAAAGGGGGCAGGAAATGGAGTCACATGGCCCCCAGTTCGATCGATCATGACCACATAATGAAATCCCAATAAAAACTCTGACACCAAAGCTCGGGCGAGCTTCCTTGGCCGGCAACGTCGATGTGCCAGGAAGATAATGTATCCCTGGGGGCATCTCCCCTTGATGCATCTCTCACCTTGACTGGTTCTGATTAGCATCCCTGCATCATAATAAAACTGCAGTCATAAGTGCAGCAATCTCTTGAGTTCTGAGTCTTCTAGTAATTATTGAATCTGAGGGGGTGGTGAGAACCCCTAAATCTGTAGCCAGGTGGTCAGATGTGAGGGTGGCCTGGGGACCCTTGAACTGGTGCCAGGTGTCTGAAGTGAGGGCAGTCTTGCAAAGGACGGTGTCCTTAACCCGTAAAACTTGGCCCAACTCCGGGAAGCTGGCATCAGAGGCCACTGGAGTTGTGTTTGCCATGACCGATTCTGAGCATAGCTTAAAACACAACGGTCAGCTCCCATGAGCCAGCACGGGACCAGATGGCAGCCAGGGCCGAGCCGGCTCCAGCATGAGCTGAGATGGGGAACGGAAGCCATGGGGAGCATCAGGGCCACACGGGAAAGTGAAGAAGCTGTGTCCTCAGGAGCCGCAGGTCAGCACGGGCTCTGGTAAGACAGAATGTGCCGGCAGGGAGGAAGGGAGGGAAGAAACAGACTCAGAGAGAATCATGATAATAGACCTTCTTCTCAGGGCCAGACAGCCTCCCAGGAAGTTCTGAGAGGTCACCACTGCCACCAGAGGCGGGCCAGTGAGGATCCGGGCACAGGGAGGACTGGTCACTTCCCAAGTCCTGCGGTGTGTCAGCAGGGAGGCCAGGACTCGGGCCCAGCTGCAGCCCACACACCACGCTGTGCACTTCCTCTCTGCCAGTGGCCTCTGAGGCCACCTGGACTTCACCCCAGTTCCTTTTGCCCTTTTCCCATCTGAGCCATGACTTTGGAATGGCTCAATCCCCCAGGACCAGCCCACAAGTGGTTCCTGTCCTCAGAACCACACTAACCCGTGACTCAGAAATCAGCGTGGCCCCCCCTCGGATTTACTGGACTGCAGTTAGTGCTGACTGGTTACCCATGCCACCTGCTTCATTAATTACTGCAGGGAAAGGCCCGCAGCATCCTTCCTACCTAACCCTGACCCAGCAAGATAGCTATTCCATCTGTCGTGTTTACATGAAGACCTCAAGGTCCTGGACTGCTTGCCAGAGTCAAGTGCTGGACCGAACTGAGGTCTAGACAGACCCAAACTTCCATGTGTCTGCATCAAAGCCCAGAGGTGTGTCCAGCGTCCTGCAACTCATCTCAAGAGCTTCAGGGCAGGGTGAAGATAGCAAGTGTTTGGGGAAGCCTCACCTGGCAGTGGTGCTCGGGATTATAGTGAGACACAACTTTGGTGCCCACCTGCTGCCCGAATGGATCACAGTTATGGCTCCTGTCCCCTGGTCTCCCTTGAGGCAGGGCTAGCAGGGAGCAGGGGGTCATTTGCTCACAGAGCCCCATGCTGCTCTTCCGGAATAATCTATTTATGGAAATTGCTTCCACACCCTGGAGGAGGGTGTAACTTGTCTCTTTCTGACTCCACCAAAAGCCAAAACGGTTTGTATGTTTTCTTTTTAAAAATTTAGTTTTAGGGGTGCCTGGGTAGATCAGTCAGCTAAGGGTCCAACACTCAGGTCATGATCTTACAGCTTGTGAGTTCGAGCCCCATGTCAGGCTCTGTGCTGGCAGCGTGGAGCCTGGAGCCCTGCTTTGAGTTCTGTGTCTCCCTCTCTCTCTGCCCCTCCCCAACCCTCTCTCTCTCTCTCTCTCTCTCTCTCTCTCTCTGTCAAAAATAAATAAACATTTAAAAAAATTTTAGTTTTGAGTGAAATATGTTTTGGCCATATGTTCTGTCACACAGAAGGCACTTTCAAACATCCTTGGGGGTCCCTTGGGGTTGTCTTGACATCACGTTGCAGGAACAGCCCACTCGTGGTTGCCTCTCGGATCCCACTCAGGCTCTGGGGGATCCAGGAAGGCCTCTGCAAGCCACACTGTAATCCTTGCTTTTCACTGAGGCTATAATTTAAAATCCATATGGGTGGTAATATTAACACAACCACCTACCACATGCCTGACATTTAAAAACCCACTCTGGGTACCCGGGGAGTCCTCATGGTTTTACCACTCCGACAAACGCAGACCTGCCCTGGAGGCCAGCACTTACTCATGACAGCGGGTTCACTCTCTATGGGGCCTTCTGCTCCCACTGCTCTCCTGCCCGCCCAGTGGCTGACACAGGGTTGGCTCCTCAGCATGAAATGAGCCAGGAGAGTTCTAGGGAGGGTTTTTCTTATCCAAGAGCTAAATTAGAGCCTTTAGAGAAAACAAAGCATTTGGCAGTGACTAAAATCTTCTGCCTCTTCTAGATGGCCTCCCAAGAAATGCACAGGATGGGGTGTTTGGCCACTGCCATCGTGTGTGATGCCACCGACCCTGGAACCCATCAAGATCATTCATATTCAAGACCTCACTTCTTGCACTTGTGTTTGTTCCAAAACGTGCCCCACATGGGGCACCGGAGCCATCTTTCTCTTTGCTCTTATGCTCCAGGAACATATACAAGACATGCTGGATTGAGAGGGAAGAATACAAGGAAGAGAGCCCACCTGCCGTGAGGGCAGGAGACATGCCCTGAGCACTGAGTTAGAACTGAGCCCCCACAAAGCCAGAGACTCTAAAGGGCTGACTTCAGAGATAAATAAAAATCTTTCCGGTGGCAAAATGACAAAGGAGTTTGTCCGGACTGTCTCATAACGTTCCCATGAGAATAACACAGCCACAGAGGTGCCCTCATTCATCGTCCAAGAAACCAACTGCCAAGAAATAAGAAAATAGCTGTTTCAAGCATTAATACCCTGGATGCATCTGGAAAATGCAAATATAAAGTTCCTTTGGATGAACACACCCTCAATCTGGGCTGCATGTGCTCTACAGATGAGGCACCACCGATAGGGATGCATAATCCAAAACCACAAAGTGAATGAAGAAACTAGCCATTGTGAGCAAGAGTCAAAGGAAACAGTGAGCCATTGAACTGGACTCCTAAGAACTCTCAATAACAGAACAAGTTGATCAGATTATAAAATAAGTATCTTTAAATTTAGTAAAGAATAAAAGAAGGAATCGGGGGTGCCTGGGTGGCTCAGTCAGTTAAGTGTCTGACCCTTGATTTAGGCTCAGGTCATGATCTCAGGGTTCCTGTGTTTGAGCCCCATATCAGCCTCTGCGCTGACAGTGGGAACCTCCTTGGGATTCTCTCTCTCCCTCTCTCTGTCCCTCCTCTGTGCACACGCTTCTCTCTCTCTCTCAAAATGAATAAACATTTTTTTAAACAAGAATAAAGGAAGGAATCAAAGTGTAGCAAAGGAGCAAGATATTATTAAAATATGTTACCAGGCATGCAGGAAAATGAACTAAATAGCATTTATGGAATGGAAAACAATGGTTATTGAAATGGAACACTCAGTGGATGTGTTCAGTAGCATATAAAACACAGCTGAAAGAACAATAATAAACTGGAAAATAAGTCTGAAGATATTCCTAAGAATACCACTCAGGAGAGACAGAGATGGGAGTCCTGAAAGAAAAGATAAGAGACATGGAAGGCAAAATGAGAAGAGCCAACTTACATTTAATAGAAGTTCCTGTAGAAGAGTACGGAGAGAAAAGGAAAAAAGAAATTTTTTCAAAAAGTAATGGCTGAGAATTTTCCAGATTTGATGAAGGACATGAATCTTCCAATTCAGGGATTATAATGAGTAAGATAAATAAAAATAATTTAATCGTAGGACTCCAAAGCCAAGGACAGTTGGACAGAAAAGATAAATTGCCTACACTGACCTCAGACTTCTCAACAACAATAACCAAAGCATCATGACAACGCAATAATATCTTCAAAGTGTTGAGAGAGAATAATTACCAATGTGGAGTTTCTTACTCAACTCAATTAATCAATGATGAGGGTGGCCTCTAGATCCAGCCACAGATATGCGGGGAAAATAGAGAATAGAAGAACATTCTAAATGATACAAGAAGGATGACATCAGCAGCATTCAGACTGTGGAGGATTTCACAGGACAAATGACTTGGTTTTCTCAACAAACAAATCACAAGGAAATTTTAAGAAGAGAAAAAAAAGAAGCGAAGGAGAACCCTAAAAAAAAACTTGAGACAAATCAGCCAATCTTAGCGAATAGACCTTATTTGAACTGATTCAAACCATGTTAAAAATTATATTCAAGAGACAATTGGATGTTCGAGCACTGACTGGATAGTTCATAATAATAATGAATCATTGTTAACTTTTTAGGTGTTATTGTGATATTATAGTTATCTGTTTTAAATATTCCTTATGTTTGAGAGATGTACATTGAACTATTAAGACATTTAACTATATAATGTATAGCGTTTACCTCAGAAAAATCTAGTAAGTAGAGATAAATGTAAAGCTATCAACTATGAGTTGATTGTTGAGGCTGGATACATGAGGCTCATTATTCTATATGTGTGGTGTTTGAATTTTTTCACAAAAAAAGCATAGTAGTAACTCTCATTTTAAAATAAACCATTAGTTGAAAAAGCATCTTTCATGGTATATATATACACAATGAAGTATTACCCGGTCATCAAAAAGAATGAAATCTTGCCATTTGCAACAACGTGGATGGAACTAGAGGGTATTATGCTAAGCGAAATTAGTCAGAGAAAAACAAATATCATATGACTTCACTCATATGTGGAATTTAAGATACAAAACAGATGAGCATAGGGGAAGGGAAGCACAAATAATATAAAAACATGGAGGGGGACAAACATGAAAGACTCTTAAATATGGAGAACAAACAGGTTGCTGGAGAGGTTGTGGGTGGGGGGGATGGGCTAAATGGGAAAGGCCCATTAAGGAGGACACTTGTTGGGATGAAGTGTTATACCTAGGGGATGAATCACTGGAATCTACTCCTAAAAACATTATTGTCCCATATGCTAACTAACTTGGATATAAATTAAAAAAAAAAAAAAAGAGAAAGCATCTTGCAAGTCTATGAGTAAATACACTGTGCTATATTACTATAATTAATACTATGGAGAGTTCAAATGAAAGAAATAGAGCTACATGTAACAACATGAATACATAACTTAATGTTGGCAGAATAAAGCAGGTTGTGGAGTATGGTACTATTTATATAAAATTTAAAACCATAAAAAAAAAAGGAGCATGAAACAGACATTTCCAGGCAAAACTGAGTCTCCTACCAATAGATTTGTTTTGTTTTGTTTCATATAGGGTTTTTCTTAGAATTTTTTTTCCAGTTTTATTGTGATAAAACTGACAGACAGCATTGTATAAGTTTAAAGTGTACAGCATAGGGGTGCCTGAGTGGCTCAGTTGGTTAAGCATCGACCTTGATCTCAGCTCAGATCTTGATCTCAGGGTCGTGAGTTTGAGCCCTGCATTGGGCTCTGTGTTGACAGCGCAGAGCCTGCTTGGGGTTCTCTCTTTCCCACTCTCTCTGCCCCTCCCCTGCTCATGCTCACTCTCTCTCTCTCTCTGTCTTTCAAAATTAACTTCAAAATAAAATGTCTCTCAAATAAAACAATCTCTCCAAATAAACTTTAAAATAAAAAATTAAAAAAGTGTATGACGTAATAATTTGACTTATATATACTGTGACATGATTACCACGATAAGTTTAGTTAACATCCTCGTCTCCTATAGATACAAAAAAATAAAAGAAAGAAAGAAAAAAAGAGTTTTCTCCTTGTGATGAGGACTCTTAGCACCTACTCTCTTGACAACTTTCAAATATGCCAGACAGCAGGGTTAACTGCAATCATGTTGACTAACATCCCTGGTATACCACTAACAGATTTTGACAGATACAACTTCTAAATGATGTACTTCAGAAGGAAGAAATTAAAACCAGAAAAAGGATCTGAAATGCAGGAAATAAATGGATGACAAAGAACCAGGTGAATATATAAATCTAAATGAGTACTTAACACTATAAAACCATAATTATGATAGTAAATAATGTGGATGTAAAAAGGTGAAACTAAAACATGGGGCAAGGGAAACAGGTAAGACAGAAACATGGGGTCAGAATTAAACCCTGCCGATGTCCCTGCATTTAGAGGAGAAGGTGGAGATGCAGATTAATTGCAGACTTTGTGAAGTATGAACGTTAAAAGTTTAGGGGAAAGGGAGCCTGGGTGGCTCCATCGGTGGAGTGTGTGACTCTTGATCTCGGGGTTGTGAGTTTGAGCCCCATGTGGGGTGTAGAGATTACTTAAAAATAAAATCTTAAAAAAAAAAAGTTTAGGGATAATCATTAAAAGAGTAGGAAGAGAATGCATCATTGGCAAGCCAGGGGAGAGGGGAAAGGGAACGAAAACTCAAATCATAAAAGACGTCAGGAAAGGAAAATCAAAGAAGAGGGAGGGAGAGAAGAAGTTAAGCACAAAGCACAAAATAAAACGTAAGGTAAATCCAAATGTATCCGTGATCACAAGAAATGTTAAGAGTTAAATGATGGGGGATGCCTGGGTGGCTCAGTCAGTGAAGCATCCGAGTCTTGATTTCAGCTGAGGTCTTGATCTCAGGGTTGTGAGTTAAAGCTCTGCATTGGGCTCCGTGATGGGCATGAAACCTACTTAAAAAGAGTCAAATGACAGAGGTAACCAAATGGGACAGTTTTTCAATCCAGCTATGTTGCACTTACAAGAGATACATCCAGGACATAAGACCATGGCGAGACTGCGGGGGCCAGGGCGGTAGAAGGGAAATAACAAGGAACAGAAATGCCAGGCAATAAAATAAAGCTGCAGTAGCTACGTAAATGGCAGATGAAAATGCACTTTGAGGCAAAAGTGCCTGGAGGCGATCAGTGATAACAATAATGGTAATGACATATGGATGGTTCACCAGGAAAATAAAACACTTTACTTGAATGCACTTAATAACATGACCTCAAAATATATTAGTCAAAAACTGATAAACCCACAATTGTACTGGGAATTTTGAACACAGCATTTCCAATAATTGGCATTCAGACATTAATAGGCAGACAGCTGTTCTCAACAACACACCACCAAGCCGGGCCTAATAAGACATATGTTGAGCCCTGCACCCAACAAGCACACATGCAACATTTAAAAACATTAACCCTGTCTGAGACCACAGAGCAAGTTTCAACAACATCATACAGATCATGGTATAATTAAATTAGCAATTTAAATCAAGAGAGGGTCATAGAGGGGCTCCTGGCTGGCTCAGTACAGCATGAGACACTCGATCTCAGGGTTACAAGTCCAAGGCCCACTTTGGGTGTAGGGATTTCTTAAAAATAAGATCTTAAAAAAAAAAAAGGTCATAGAATTAGAAGACATGACAACAGGCAGGCTGTAAGTGGCCCCCTTTCCACTCCAGACAGGGCTCAGAGGGCCTGTTCCAGGTAACAGCTCTGACCCTTATCCACAAAAGTACGAAAACGCTGGAGCAGACAGCCATGCCTGCCACTTTGTCCAGTATGGGCCTGTCCTGTCCCCGGTGTCAGCTAGGACCAGTCCGAGTGGCTTCCTGGAGTCCTGTGGAAGGCGCATAACAAGGTCTCTGTGAGAGCAGCTGTGACCAAGGCAACAGGACTGTGTCTCTCTGAGCTGAGGCAGCGGGTGACAAGCAGCCCGCACTCCGGCTCACCCAGCCCCTGCCTGGGGTTACCTCCTCACCCCAGCCTGAGTGAGCCACTCAGAGGGAGCTGACGCTCGTTGCCTGCAGGCTGTGGGGTACCTGCACTGGTGCCCGGCTCACCCCCAAAAGACTCCCCACACAAGCCCGGACACACAGGGAAGCAACTGTGTCCATCAAGAACAGGGACAACAGAGTCTGGCAGGGGGCTTAGATTCTGCCCAAGGGGAGACTTTGGAGGGGCCAGGGGACCCAGGCAGAAGTGGACCCCGTGTGCCCCAGGGCCGGGGGGCACTTGTAAGAAGCCACCTGGAGGAGGGGCACTGCCTGCTTCTTGGAGCGACAGTTGGAGGTTCCTCATCAGGAAAGCCCGAGGAGTGAGAGTCAGCTTTGCATGTCTGCTCAGGCCCAAAGGGCCTAAAGGCAGAAGCCACCCTTCCCCTTCCCACCACCTCCTGTTCCTCTGCCAGCTCCAGACTCAGGACATGGCAGGAGAGACAGACACCGACCTGTCCGTCCCTCCATGGGCTTCCCTGAGCTGCCCAGAGCTGAGGGTGCAGAGGGCTCGGCTGTGAGTGAAGTTCAGGGACGTTTTCTTCACACGGGACTGGATATTTTCAGTACTAAATGAGAGCCATATGGTAGCTAAAAGTAACTGGAGACTTTTTTCTTTTCCAGCAGTGACCTTGGGTCAGGGCACCTGTCACCGGCCAAGCCCATCACACACCTCATGGAACAGGAACCCCAGGCTGGGAGAGGGCTGCCCACAGGTCCTGCAGCCCGGGGCCCTTGGTCCTTCCTGGTGTTTGGCTGCTCAGCTTCCCTTCGGTTTGGAGGACATCCAGCCTCCTCCCGTCAACTGTCCGTGCTGGGGGCCCTGCTTGCTCGCTGGAGAAGGGAAATGGGGCAGCTTCGAGCTGATTCTCCCTGGGTACCAGGCACCTCAGTCGTCTCGCAGCCCTGCCAGGTACAGAGGTACAGACCCCTTCTACTTGACCGGCACATGTTTAGAAATGGAGTTTAGGGGGCGCCTGGGTGGCTCAGTCAGTTAAGCATACAACTTCAGCTCAGGTCATGATCTGACAGTTGGGGAGTTCGAGCCCTGCGTGGGGCTCTGTGCTGACAGCTCAGAGCCTGGAGCCTGCTTTGGATTCTGTGTCTCCTTCTCTCTCTGCCCCTCCCCTGCTCTCACTCTGTCTCCTTCTGTCTCTCAAAAATAAATAACGTTTAAAAAAAAATTTTTTTTTAAAGAAAAGAAATGGAGTTTGGAGCTGGAGAATGTTGAGGCAGGGGACACACTCTGCAGGCGCTCCCGCTCTGTGGTCTCACACCCAGAGCTCTCACCCACTTGTGTCCCCTGCTCAGCTCCAGATCTGTCCCCAGCTCTCAAAGCTGGCTGACCCCAGGCCGCCAGGTCCCTTGAATCCCAGCACAGCGGCTGTCCCATAGTGAGTTAAATCAATCATCTCTGACACTCATTGAAAGAAGAGGTGTGGCTCCCTGAAGAAGCTAGCTTATAGTCAGTTTGGCTGGTGAGTGAATAGTCATGAAAAAGAAGTGAACTATAAGGTTATTAATCCAGTCGTTGGCCTCTGAAGACAGGTTTTTATTATGGAAATGCTCACACACATACACAAAGTGGAGGCAATAGTGTCACGAATCCTCCACCCACCTTCACCGGCTCCAACAGTTATCGACACTGGGCCAGCCTTGGTTCACCTCACCCTCCCCGCACCCTCCACCTCTGCCCCCACATCACTGGCCCTCCACAACGGTGCTGTTTTACTGCAAACCCAAGACATCACAGCAGCTCATCCATAAATGAGATACCATTGGTATCTCTCTCCCTCGTTTTAATGTAAGAACTACCACTATCACACCACAACACCCCAGTAATTCCTTAATATCATCAAATACAGTGTTCAAATTTCCCTAATTGTCTCTTAAATGTTTCTGTACAAGCGGTTTACTCGAATCTGGATCCAAACCAAATCCGGCATCACGTGTGGTCAATAGGTTGCTTAAATCTCTCGGAATCTACAACAGGCCCCTTCCTCTTTTTTTTTCCTTATCACTTATTTGCTGAAAAAAATGGACTTATTGGTCGTAGACCTCACTATATTGTGGATTCTACTGACTGCATCTGCTTGGAGTTGTTTTTTCAGGGGGTTGTTTTTGTTTTTTTAAGTTGTTGTGTATTTTATTTATTAATTTTTCCATTTAAGGGCCACTTCATTTTTTTTTCATTTCAAAACCATTTTTTTTATTTGAGTCTAGTCGACACACAGTGTTACCTTAGTTTCCGGTGCACCACACAGTGACTGGACAAGTTGATACATTATACTGTGCTCCCCACAAGCATACCTACCGTCTGCCAGCATACACTATCACAGGACCAGACTATATCCCCTAGGCTGTGCCCTCTGTCCCCGTGACTTATTCATGCCATGATGGGAAGCCTGGACCTCCCACACCCCCTCACCCATTGTTTGCCCCTCCCCCACCCCTTCCCTGTGGCAACCACCAGTTTGTTCTCTGTATTTCTAGGTCCAATTCTGCTTTTGGTCTGTTTACTCATTTGGGTTCTGTTTTTAGATTCCACTTATGAGTGAAACCATATGGTAATGGTCTTGGAGTTTGAACCTGTTCCTCTGTGTTTCCTATGAGCTGGTAGTAAACCTACAGGCTTCCCCAATACAATTTCCATTTCTTTGGTAAGAATGCTTGATAGTCCCTGCCATCTGCTTCCTGTTGCGTCACCTCAGGAGGCTCCTAAGGTCTGTCTGTCCCTCTGTTCATGAGACGGAGAGCTGAGCAGCGGTTATCCACCTGACCTGCACTCCAGCTCTTCAGCGTGTGCCGATTGCCAGGCAGGGCCAGAGTTCACGGGGCGGGGGGCGGGGGAAGAGGGGAGAGGGGTGCCTTGTAGAATAAGAGGTCCCTTCAGGTTGCTTAGTCTCAATTCTTTTTAATTTCAGTCACAAACAGAATAGAATCATAGCTGGTTTATAAAAGCTTACATACCTCAAAGTAATCCAACATTTTGTCAGTTATTAGGACATCATTTCATACTTAACTGTACATATTTTTACAGCTCTCATACTACAGTTATTCTGTCTTCTCACAAAGATTTAATATTGTTACATACTTTAACAAAAACAGTATGTGAAATGAATATGATTTCTACTTTACTGGAGGGTTATTTTGCAGCCCGACTAACTAAAGGCAGGGGAGACATACGGTATGTATTCGTAGGGAAGTGATTTGGGGGAAGCGTTATGGGCAAAGATTTATGGGATTGAGGACAAGCAGTTTCAAGCACGACCATGCAGAGAGAATGTTATCAAATGGTGTTTTTTCTTATTAGCGACCAGCAAGTAGCAGGAGAGGCAGCAGAACTTGGCACGAGCGAACAGTGCTGAGGCCCAAGGCATCCACTTGGAGCCTTACATAAGCACCAGCCGCTGGATCACGTTTCCAGTCCAGATCTTTAAACTAACACCATGAAGATAAAAATATTATTTTATCTACAGCATGTCCATTTACATGTTTATTTTTCCTCGCAATAAAAATGTACTAAAGTTACGCTGTTTTCCACGATGCTTCTGTAATTCATTTTTCTCAGCCGAGACTATGACATTCCACCCTGTCAGGTTTTCTTTCTTATACATCTGCTCAGTGTTTACACTCGGTTAGAAAACCCAATTATTCTTGGTTTCACCAGGAGTTCTCTATTTTATTGATTATTTCTTTTAAACAAAAACTAACATTCAACTTCTTTAGGAGCCGTCACTGGAAAAGGAAGCACTAGTTTGGAGAGAAAAGTAAGAATATGGTTCTTTTAACTTTGAGGCCTGCTCAGGATAAAATGTTGACCCTGGCGCTTTCTTCCCATAATTGTGGTCTTATAGAGACACGTTTCCTCGTCAGATTAGAAACAGTAAGTTGAGCTTGCCTCCTGACAGGGTCCTGGTGCAGCATTACAGAACATATATTCAAGCACTGAATTTATAAGCAAGCCAACATTTCCTTGCAGAAATGCATAGGAGACTACGCCTAACTGAATATCAAGTAAGACCACATAGGAGACATGAGAATTCAGTGCCACTGGTTTTTAAACAGCCATTTCCCCAAAGAAAAGGCAGCTCTGGTTTGCAAAAGCCAAATAATCTTTTCACATTACTTTGCCTAAAGATTTAGGAGTCTTGCAAAACATGGAGGGAGGCCAGCTTATCAGCAAGACAGCCTCTGAAAGTGACGATTTCCTTCCTCCACCATCATCAGTTGACACTGGTTTGTGGCAGGCGGCTGGCTGGGTTTAAAAATCCAGGATCACTTTCTGTTAACAAAACGCACGTGGATGGGCCCCCCTGGCGTCAGAAGCCCATGGGTTTTGGCAGGAACTGCTTTAGTCCAAGAAGATGTCTTGATCTCAAAATGCTGAAGCAACTAAGAATAGAAAGAGAGAAGGGGGATTCAAAATTGGGATAGTACAGGACTCGCAGTGCTCCAAATGGGGGCCCCTCACCTGCCCGTGATGGCCGTGGGCTGCAGGGAGCCCAGGAAGTAGGCAGGACGCCAATCCCCGTCAGGACGGTGCAAGGGAGATGCCATGCTTCTGAAAGCAGCACCAGGTCCTGCACAGGAGCCTGGTCTGTCCACTGAGCAACCGTGAAGCTCACATGACAAAGGTATGCAGACACGATGTTCAAATGACTTAGGCTTTCTCAGCCATCTCAAAGCTCCAACTCCTCTGCTTCCTCTTTAGGTGGAGGGAAAGAACAAATCAAAGGAGCAAGGAGGACAGAGAGATAAAGTGAAATCCCAGGTTTCCCTCCGGCTGGGGATCTGAGGTGATACAGACCCAGGGGAGCACACCGCCGGGGAGTGGGGGGCAGGTGAATCATTCCAACAGGCTTCAGTGATAAATGTCCTTAATTTCTCCTTAATTTAAATATTCTTGATCTGGGGGCGCCTGGGTGGCTCAGTCAGTTAAGCCTCTGACTTCAGCTCAGATCATGATCTCATGGTTCGTGAGTTCGAGCCCCATGTCGGGCTCTGTGCTGACAGCTCAGAGCCTGGAGCCTGCACAGTCTGTCTCTCTCTCTCTCTCAAGAGTAAATAAACGCTAAAAAAATATTAAATATTTTTGATCTGTGCCTTTGATCCCATTTCTCATTTCTACGGTCCAGAAGGAGAACCAGGCTTACCACTCAGGATAAAACTAGAGACAACCTCCAGAACGAGTTTTAAAAAGCACCAAAGTATGCGTCAGCCTAAAGCAATAACCTCCCCGACCAAGCGGCCATGGCCTGACGTTCAGGCCACCAGTGGGCTCAGGAACACAGCAACTTGCTCTAAAGACCTGTGTCAGAACACACATGGGCGCCTGTGTGGCTCATTTGGTTAAGCATCTGACTTCGGCTCAGGTCACAATCTCATGGTTCGTGAATTCAAGCCCTGCATTGGGCTCTGTGCTGACAGTGTGGAGCCTGCTTGGGATTCCCTGTCTCTCCCTCTCTCTCTGCCCCTCCTGTGCTCACTCTCTCCCTCCCTTTCTTTCTCTAAATAAATAAATAAATAAATTTTAAAAATATCGACAACTGCATTTTTTGCTGTCTCCTCCGCATTGCTAACACAGTTTACGTGTGCCTTCTCTCTCTTTTTTTTTTCCCCCTGACAATTACAAATAGCGATGTTCCCTTTCTGTATTCGCACAAGTAGA
Organism: Felis catus; assembly: GCF_018350175.1. Taxonomy (NCBI): domain Eukaryota; kingdom Metazoa; phylum Chordata; class Mammalia; order Carnivora; family Felidae; genus Felis; species Felis catus. The sequence goes on along the minus strand of NC_058375.1, from coordinate 111,591,610 downwards.
AATGAGAACTCTGATGGGGCACCTGGGGGGCTCAGTTGGTTAGGCGTCCAACTTCGGCTCAGGTCATGATCTCACAGTCTGTGAGTTCGAGCCCCGTGTCAGGCAGGCTCCGTGCTAACAGCTCAGAGCCTGGAGCCTGCTTCGGATTCTGTGCCTCCCTCTCTCTCTGTCACTACCCTGCTTGCACTATGTCTCTCTCTTGCAAAAAAAAAAAAAAAAAAAAAAAAAAAGAAGCAGATCCATTTGTGTGTTAATAGCACCAAACAAAACCCCATCACTGCCACCAAACACCCTGTTTCTGACCCTCTGCCAACAGGAGCATCGGGCAAGGCTGGCCTCTCTTGCTCTCGCAGTGGCCTCTGGTCCTTCGGGCAGCCAGAGCAGGGGAAGCAGTGAGCTCCACGCCTGCCTGAATGACCCTTGGTAGGAAATGGCCTCAGCCTGTTCGGGACGTGGCCACACAATGTACAGCAGAGTTTTATGGAGCCTAAGACCTTCCTGAAAAGCCGAGGGCAGACACTCAGAGCAGAGCAGAGACAACAGCAGCTCCCGGCCCGTCGGCACAGACCGCGTATGGACACTGCTTAGTCCCCACACAACCAAGAAGTAGGCATTTGGCCCATTTTGTGAATAAGGACATGGGCTCGGCATGGCTGAGAAGGCTGCCCATAGTGTCAGAAGCAGAAAACAGCTGAACTGGGCCCTACTCGCCCTGGAATCAACACCTCACTGAGCTGCCTCTCACCTCTGACACAACTGGATGGGCCAGCGTCCCATGGTCCCCAGGACGGCTGCTCTGGTGACACCCCTGAACCTTGCCAGCAGCTAACACATCCCGACAGAGGTGGGAATGGCCCTTTACACACACCGGCCACCAAGCTTCCCTGACCTGAGCCACCCAACTCCAGAGAGGTGCTTTCCCCCCACACTTCCCTGTACGTCCTCTCCCACTGGGCAGTAGCCCCTCAACTTCTCCAGCTCTCAGACAGCCCCAAGCACCCACCATCCAGAATCCCTCTCCATCCCTCCCAGGCTGACCAGGCTTCCATGGTGCCTTACGCCCTCTCTCTCACTGTCATCAAGGTCCCAACCCCTCAGCGCTCTGCTCTAAACTCTGTGAGGCTTCAGGAAAGCCCCTCTATGATATGGGGGGGCAGGGGATGCAGGAAGGAGTCAAGACGCCTGGGTCGTGCCATGCACCTGTCATTCTGTGACTGTGGCAAGTGGCTCCAACTCTCTGAGCCTCAGTTTCGTCATCAGTAAAATGGGGAGCTTGGGTCATGAGGTAATCTCCGTGTTCTTCCAATGCAACGTCAATGACAATAGCTCCCAAAACTTGGGCCAAGGCCTTCCATGGCTAAGCTAGGCTCATCACAGTCTTCCTAAATTTGCAAGACAACCTAATTAAACCTAGGTTTAATTTTCTCTATCAAAGTCTTTTCTTTTATGAAATTTCCTTCAGACATTACTTAGTATAGTATAGGCCAAAAAGCATCTATTTTAGTATTAAGAGATTAAATGTAAGGTATTCTCCAACAAGAACAAAGCCTTCCTGATGTTTGGCAGCCTAAACAAGTGTGAGAACCACTGCGCTGTGTGAGTGGCTGGTTCACACATCTCTTAGAGTGCAGCCCAGTGGTCACTGGAGTCCGAATCGCCCAGCAGGCCCATCCCAGACCCACCAAATTACTCTCTCTGCGGTGGGGTCCTGGAACCTACATTTTAAGGAGCCCCCTAGTGCCTTTTCTCTCCATAACGTTTGAGGACCACTGATTTGACACCTTCCCGTTTACATGTGCCCAGAGCTCCTAGTGTGACAAGAGTTGAGCTCTCGGGCCCCTATACACCCTACAACACCCACATGTCCACACCCCAGTCCTTCAGGCCTCCAAGGGCCTGAACTGCTGCCCTACAAGTCCAAGGAGGCAAGAGGCTCAGCAGGTGGTCAGGGGACTAAGGAAGGTGGCTACTGTGTGGGGGGTGGCATTTTAAAATATAAAAGGGACTTAACATGAAGCTCTTGCTTTTGAGTTTTCCAAATCACATCTCCTCTCCCACCCAAGTCTTGGTCCAACAGAGCCCCGTAAACCAGGCCAAGGCGGAAGGCCAACGTCCGGACCCATGCACCTACCTGGATCACGACGAGGTGGATCTCCAGTTCTGCAATTCTCCGCCCGATGCAGCTCCGAACCCCGAACCCGAAGGGGATGGACCCAAAGTTGTCCACTCTGTCCAGGCTTCCTTTCCGCAGCCAGCGCTCCGGCCGGAACTCCTTGGCCCGAGGGAAGTTCTCATCCTCGTAGGAAGTGGCATAGTGGCAGAGGGCCAGCTGGGTCTGAGGACACCATTTGCAACCGAAAAGGAATAAAGAACAGGATGGCGTGAAGGCAGAGCAGAGGCAAGAGCCCCGGGTGGACAGTCCCTCCAGAGGCACTTCTGGCCAGGAGGAGGGCCCCCAGGATGGCAATCCTCCCTCAGGAGCTGAGCAGGAGATTCAGGTCCTTCAAACCCCCCCCAACCCTCCAACCCCCACAACTGCTGTGTCCACAGGCCTCTCAGGGAGGGAGGGAGAAGCCTGCGAGCTACAAAAATCTCTGGCTTTGCTTCTGCTCCTCGCTTCTGAAGCCCCGTCTTCATCATGCAATACGTGCAGAAGGAAAGGAACCTACTGATATTTGCTCGGGCGCAAGGGCTTCGTCAACATACCAGCACATTTCCCATTCAGCCACACGGCAGAGCCCAAGTGCCCACACCCTGGCAGCCAAACTTACGCCTTTGGGAATCAGGTACCCGCCAACAACCAGGTCTTCCTGGGTGACTCGGCCGTTCCCTGGAAGCACTGGAAACAGCCTGGAAAAGAACCAGTGGAAGCAGGAATGGAACAGCCACTTTTAAAATATTGTGCTAAATTTTCGAAAAGTCTGGCTATTTTGCCATTTTCGTCTTCCACAACGTAACACATGGTCCGGTTTCAACTAAGAAATCTCGCAAGGACCTTTGTGGCTCCTTAGCTGTGGCCAGCGAGTATTCTGAGGGATGCGAAGGAAAGTCCCACAGTCAAAAATGTGCACAAAACACAGAGCAGAGCCTTGAACGTACTATTGTGTTCCCAGGAGGGAGAGTGTGGAAGAAATTCTGAAACTTACATGCACCCGGGACCCCTTTATCAAGTAATAGTCCACAGGACTTGGGGGTCCAGGAAACACATTTTGAGAAATGCACGTCCGTGTTTGGATTGTCTTAGGCAATCCGGAGAAAACTCTGAGTAAAACTTTAATTGACAAATACCAGTAAACACACAGCTAGTTATTTTTCTCCCCCCCAAGGTTAAACAACATGCTATAGACTGAGGATCCAATTATTATAATGGGTACTATGTAAATAACTTCTGCTCTTAGTCCCCTGCTCTGAACACAGAGGAACCCTGTGTTCAGGATCCTTGAACCTCAAAGGAGGAAGAAGGTTCACTGGCCACCTAATCCCACCACCTCCCACCCAAGTCCACCCATGGCCACCCAGAGCCCTCACATCCCGGCTCTTCCGAGTGTCGGTGAAGCCCTGTCAGGGACTGAATGAGCCTCGCTGTTTGGTGTCTCCAGTCGAACTAGCATATCCACACGAGAACCACAGTCTTTTGTAAGCAGGCCTGATAATTAGCCAAACAGCCCCAAAATATTTTCCTAATAAATCAGTCTTGTTCTGGTTTACCTTCAGAGGAACAGACACCTAGGAGTACTGATCCAGGAGCACACTGGGGAGCGTGGTGAACCAAATCACTAAAGCAGAGGGCTCCAAAGGGCTTTATGAAGAAAAATTAATATTTCAAACTGTAAAACAGAATAGCCTTTCTACTATTCTGACAAGGTCAGAGAGGGAACAAAGATAGCCAGAAATAGCTCCTTCCTCAACATTTCGGCCACTGAAGGATGTTGGCACATTTGTTTTGGACCCGGTTTTTAGTCAAAAGCATGAGTCGTCACGATAAAAAATCAGAGACTTAAAAGGCACAGTTTTGGCAAGGCTTTTACCTCAAGGTTTCCTTCAGCAGAGCTCTGACCAATGGGACTTTGGGGACATCGGCTGCCGTTGGGACATGTCTTTCCCCCAAATTCTTAACTATCTCCCGATACACGGTCTGCTGCACTTCTGGGTGCCTCGCAAGGAGATACACTGCCCAGGATAATGTGAACGATGTCTAATAAAGAAACCGGCAGACATAGGCACAGGAGTGAGCAACACCAAAGATTTAAGCAGCAGGCAACATCAGGCATGAAGTCATGTGAACATAAGCATATGTGAAAAGTCACGTTCATAAAACTCCATCGGAGTATGTTAGGTCTTACCAAAACAAAGGTGAGTTTCCTAATTCACTCCAGAAAAAAAAAAATACTTTGGAAAGTCACATCAATTGTGTGATTCAATTGCTCTTTCGATAAAAAGCCAGAGGAAAAATTATGTTAGAAGTTCTTTAGATCACTTAAAAGCAATCTGCCTCCTCTTCAGTGGAGTCTGAGAGGACTTGGGGATGCTGGTCAAGTCTGGAAGTTGTGCCTGGAACTTCCTGTGAGCTTCTTTGCAAGAGCCATCTGGCTTTTGCTAGAAAGGGCCTGAGACTGCCCATCAGCCTGGGGAACTGTTCAACCTTCTGGCATTCCATAGCCCACAATAGCTGGGCGAGGCCTGCTCTGGCTGCCTCATCTGTGGCAGGATTACTCGTTAGCTCTAGTTTCCATGCACTTATCAAGTAAAGCAACCTACAAGGATTTAATAACTCATTTATGCAAAACAGTGTCTTTTTTTTTTTTAAGTAGGCGTTCACACCCAGCATGGAGCCCAACTCAGCTTGAACTCTCGACTTTGAGATCAAGACCTGAGCTGAAATCAAGAGTCAGACACTTAACCAACTGAGCCACCCAGGCACCCCAAGCAGTGTCATTTTTTATACCACTCAGACTGAAGAATTACATTTCTGGTTATTGAGAATAATTCTATTTTATCCTCCAAGACTTTCACCACATTTTCACTATTATCTATGTGACTGTGTTTCACTCTCTTATAAGCAAGGAAATTCCACAGTATAAATGCCCTTTCTTTTGCCTAAAAAAAATTTAAAGTAAGTCGGCCATACTGATATCATTTCCCTGTAATAAATATTATATGTGTTTAGAGGGCAAGCTCTTCTGTAATATATATAATGTACAAATTCTTCTTTATAAATGGTAAGGGAATCACTTAGAAATGTCTATTAAAATTACATTTATGTGGAAAAACCAAATGCGGTATATCCAGACAATGGAATATGACAGGCATACCTTGGAGACATTGAGTGTTGGGCTCTAGACCGCCATAATAAAATGAATATCACAACAAAGCAAGTCAAATGAATTTTTTGGTTTCCTGGTGCATATAAAAGTTATATTTACACTATACTGTAATCAATTAAGCATGAAATAGCATTATGTCTTTAAAAAAACCCAATGTACATACCTTAAAAAATACTTTATTGCTAATGGGTAAGGGGCAGTAAGGAATATCCTCCTGAAATCATTGTTGCACTATAAGCTAACTAACTTGGATATAAACTTAAAAAAATAAGTTAAAAAAATAATAATAATTAAAAAAAAGAAAATTAAAAAAAGAAAAAAAATACTTTATTGCTAAAAAATGCTAACCATCACCTGAGCTTTCAGCAAGTCGTAATCACTGATCACAGACCAGTGATTCTTTATTATATATATTTATATATTGTATGTTACAACAAATATAATATGTATTATGTTACAACAAATATAGCAATAATGAAAAAGTTAGAAATGTTGCAAGATTTGTCAAAATATGACACAGAGACACAAAGTGAGCAGGTGCTGTTGGAAAAATGGCCCCACCAGACTTGCTCAACGCAGGGTGGCCACAAACTTCTATTAGTAAACACACAAACAAACAAAAACATTATCTGCGAAGCACAATAAAGCAAGGGATGTCTGTCCTTGGTAATAAAAAAGAATAAACTGCTTTGAAGTCATTTTGCTGAGTGAAGGAAGCTGGGTGCAAAATACACACTGTATGTATGATTCTATTTCTATAAATTTCTAGAAAAGTGCGAACTGATGCTCAGTGTCAGAGAGCAGATTGGCGGTTGCCTGGGGCAGGGGTGTGGGAAGAGATGGACTGAAATAAGGGTGAGGAAACTGCAGGGGTGGTAGGAATGTTCAGGATCTTGATTGTGGTGGTGGTTTCATGAATGACTGCATTGTGCTTTATCCTGTATCTGCCAGCAATTTGTATCAAATTGTACCGTTTCGGTGGATGCAGTTTCTGGTGCATATATTACACTGTAATAAAGGGTTTGTTTGTTTGTTTGTTTGTTTTTAAATGTTTATTTATTTTTGAGAGAGAGAGCACAAGTTGGAGAGGGGCAGGGAGAGAGGGAAAAACAGAATTTGAAGTAGGCTCCAGGCTCCAAGCTGTCAGCACAGAGCCTGAACAGGGCTCAAATTCACAAACCGTGAGATCATGACCTGAGTCGAAGTCGGATGTTCAACCGACTGAGCCATCCAGGTGCCCCTAAAGGTTTTGTAAAGTAATAAGTTAGGAAACGAATATGAAGTTGTGAGACCATCCCTTCCTTTCTGTGCTCCACCTCATGTGATGCTCTTAGCTACCACCAGGCGGCAGGAGGCACAATGCACCCAAATCTGCTTAGAGGCAAGGCCATCCACTCACTCATCTTTTCCGCATTCAAGGAAACCCACACCACCCATCACATTCCCACAGCTGATTAGAGTTTTCATTGATCGCCTTGATTTCATTGGTTAGTTTGTATTTGATTGAAATTGTTTTTGTTTTATGTTGTGGAAGATCCATAAGAATAAGGAGTGTATGCTAATGTTTTTGCTTGTACATGTTTATGTCCCATTATAATAAAAATAAGTCAACTTGGAGGGGAGGGGTGCTCCCTTTAAACAGGAGGTCTGTGCCTTATTCCTGTTTCACTACTTCCTTTTAGCAAATTTAAAAATGTCTCTGTAACTATACCCACATGTGTATCATTTTCCACACATGAATAATGGTATCCTATTATACATTATTATAATGATTTTGGAGAAAACATGGTTCCCACTCCCAGCCAGTAACCCATGTTCACAATCCAGTGTGCACCCTCCGTACCTCCTCCACATGCACACAGACGGGCCAGTGCCAGGCCACTGTTTGCTTTACTAACATGAGCACAGCACACACACTTTTCTGCACCTTCATTTGTCACTTAACAGGAGGGTACAGAATTCCCACCCAGTCACTTGGCAGTGCTGTTTCACTCTGACGGCCACCCTTCCTTGGTCACAGTACATTATGCATCTGCCACAATAAATCTATTCATTAGGATTTTAAGACTGATACGCACACATGTTCATAACTCAAACTGTTCATTACACTTCTCTTTCCTTTTTTAAATTTTAGAGAGAGAAAGCGCATGTGTGCAAATAGGGGAGAGGGGCAGGCGGGGGGGGGGAGAGAGAGAGAGAGAGAGAGAAAGAGAGAGAGAGAGAGAATCTCAAGCAGGCTCCACACTCAGCACGGAGCTGGACATGGGGATCGATCCCATAAGCCTGGGGTCGTGACCTGAGCCTAAATCAAGAGTCAGATGCTCAATCGACTGAGCCACCCAGGCGCTCCTACACTTTTCCTTCTTTCTGCCCTCTTTAGTAAGTTTTGGTTTAAAAGTTACATGGCTTTATGAGATGAACTGTGGAGCTCTCCATGACCTTCAATACTTTAAATGATAAACAATAAGGTTTTTAATGTCTGTGCCTTCTTCATTTCTGATATCATGAAGGAATGGTTCAATGTTTGCAAATCAGGAATGATTTTTCAGGCATTAAAACATAATTGTTACTTTGCGTGTGTGATAAGTGAATGGGGATTACCTTTTTTGCAGAATTACGGTTTTACGTTTGAAATACATATATGTTATTTAAATGTTAGAGTTTTCTCCTGGAGCCTTTCAGCAGTGAGGCAGGCGTCCAGCTGGTACAAACGCGTATGAGATTACTGGGAAAGGCCACCGGCTTTTACCACGCTCTGCTAATGGAGAAGACAGAAAAGCCAAGCCGCTCACCGTGTCGACGCCCGCCAGCAGCATCTCGGTCATGTTGGCGTAGATCTCCTCCAGCGTCAGCTCCTGACTGAGGAAGAGGCAAGAGAGCAGCCCGCCCCTCACTGTCTCCCCTCGGTCCATGTGGCACTGTATGTCCCTCAGCTTATTGTCCACGTGGATCTGGCCTGTTTGAAAAGAGTATTCCTCTTGAAAGACATTCTGGTTGAGAACAATCTCTTCGTCCTCCCGATAACTTAATCTGTGGCAGGTTCCAAAGCTAATTTACCATCAATCTGGGAACCTCATCAGTGGGCCTGTCTGTATAAATGAATGAAAAGTTAAAGACAAGCTAAGCATCTTTTTTTTTCCTCTGAAAATAATCTAGAAGATATTTGCAAATGTTCGCTTTATTCATCAAATAGCCAAAAAAGGATTGGAGTAACAAGAATACAGATCCTTCCCCCCCACTTTTTTTTATCCCACCATGTTTCCAGAAGGGGCAATGGATTGACTATAAAGGCCATGTTACCATAAAAAAGATAGTGGCATAGTAAGTCCATCAGGACACATATATTCAAATGAACGTTGGCCTCTTCAAAAGGCACCGTAGGATACTTCTTTCAAAGTTAGTATTGTTCTAGAAACACTGTTCTAATAAACATTTTGGAAATCTTTTGTTTTGGGAAATTCTTTTTTTTTTTTTTTATGTATTTAAATTCAAGTTAGTCAACATATAGTATAGGAAACTTTTTTAGTGAAATTTTTGGCCATGTAGGAAAACGGATCTTGCTTTGTTGAGTTGGAACAAAGTATTATTTCTTAGTTTGTTTCACCCAGTAAGAAAACAGAAATTTGTCTCTTCCAAACAGCTGCAAAGAAGAATGTTCAAATGAGTGTGCCCAGGCCCACTCATTTTCAGCAATGACAGAATTACTGGACTAAAGACATCGTCTCCCTTAGGCAACATTTACTTGCCTACATCACTGCTAGCAAGTTTGCCAAAATGAGAAGAATCTAAAAATGAGAAATCGGTCAGGTTGCTTGTAGTAGCCACCCACACGCTTTTTTTCATCCAAGAAATCTGTCCAAATAAGCGGTCCAAATAACAACATGTGTCAGCTCATCCCCCGCGGAGCTCCCCTCTGTCTGCACAAGCGTTAGATACCCCACGAGTAATGGCAGTCAGGTCGGCTGGCTGGACAACAGGTGCCCCTGAATTCTTCACTTACTGAATTTGAAGAGTCCGTCCCAGGACCTGCAGAATTCCCGCCAGGGTTTCGGGACGAAGGGGCGGAGCCACCGGGGGATGGCGCCCGCGTACATGGAGGTCTTGAACATGCTGAACATGAGCCCCAGCGCCTCGATGTAGTCCACGGTCAGCTGCGGGACGCTGTTTTCCAGGCAGCCCAGGCGGCTCTCATACAGGATGGTGGCCACTCCTGCCCGGGAAAGAGAGTTTAAACCTACTTCTAGGTTACTTGCAGTATCAACAGGCCATATCTAGCCACAAAAGTCACTTTCAAAAGCGATGGAGCTGCCCTTCGGAAGGGAGGCTCTGTTCCACCACCGGTCGTCTTCTCCACCACGTCCCGGGTTACAGGACGCTGCACACTCAGTGCTGACAGCCGGCAGGTCCTTCCTTCCACCTGGCGGGGCTTCACCTCATCACACCCCCCTCCCCACGGTTTGTTCTACACCCAGGACCCAAAGCACCCAACCTATCGGCCCCTTGCCCAACCTTGGGGAATTGAAAGGTGGCTCCTCTGGGCCACAGAAGGGGGAGCCCCTGGCCAAGAGAGCCATAGGAAGAGAGGGAACAGCCTCAATGCATCACGATTTTCCAGTGTTTACAACTCCACCCTGTTGATTGCGTTACTAGATTTGGCAAGCATTACTAGAACTTTAAAAAGTTCACTTAAAAATTAAATTTGAGGGGCGCCTGGGTGGCGCAGTCGGTTAAGCGTCCGACTTCAGCCAGGTCATGATCTCACGGTCCGTGAGTTCGAGCCCCGCCTCAGGCTCTGGGCTGATGGCTCGGAGCCTGGAGCCTGTTTCCGATTCTGTGTCTCCCTCTCTCTCTGCCCCTCCCCCGTTCATGCTCTGTCTCTCTCTGTCCCAAAAATAAATAAACGTTGAAAAAAAAAAATTAAAAAAAATAAAAAATAAAAAATAAATAAAAAAAAAATTAAATTTGAAGTAAGGTAAGCATGCGTTAAAAAAAAGGGGGGGGGGGGCAGAGCACCTGGGTGGCTCTGTCAGTTAAGTATCGACGTTTGATTTCACTTCAGGTCATGATCTCAGTTTGTGAGACCAAGCCCCACTTCAGGCTCTGCATTGACAGCACGGAGCCTGCTTAGGACTCTCCTTCTGCCTCTCCGTCTCTCCCCCACCCTCTCTAGTGCACACATGTGCACTCTCTCTCTCTCAAATAAATTTTTTAAAAAATCTTTTAAAAAAGGAGAGGGGCGCCTGGGTGGCTCAGTTGGTTAAGCATCTAACTTCGGCTCAGGTCATGATCTCACAGTTCATGCATTCGAGCCCCGCGTCAGGCTCTGTGCTGACAGCTCAGAGCCTGGAGCCTGCTTCCTATTCTGTGTCTCCCTCTCTCTGCCCCTCCCCTGCTTGTGCACTGTCTTGCTCTCTCTCTCTCTCTCTCTCTCTCTCTCAAAACTAAATGAATAAACAATTTTAAGTAAGTGAGTAAATAAATAAATAAATAAAGGAGAAAACTGACAGAAGTTCCTTAGGAAAAAGCAAAGTACAGAATAAAGTGGTATGCTACTGTTTTGTTTCGTTTTAGGTAAAAAGACTATTCATTCACATGTATCCCCTTGTATGTGCATAAAATATCCCTTGAAGACACTGGTGACCTCACCAGGTCAGGAGAGAGGGAGAATGAGGGGACTTTTCAGTGAATACCTTTGAGATTTGATTTTTGATTTTGATAGCAATGTCCTACCCGTCCCACACAAATTTTAAAAGCTACAATGACTGTAGTAGAGGCCCTCTGAACTTCTAATGGTTTTTACAAATTGTGCTAAAGCAAGATGTACAGTAATTTAGGAGCATGATTCTTGAGTTAAAAAGACCCGATTTGAGACTAAGTTTCTGCCAGTAAAAATGGAGATGGTTTGTCAGTTTGCCCACGTGCAAACCAGTGGCAGCACACCGGGCTCAGTTAGCAGGTGAGGGTCACATGTGTGGGTACAGGGCTCAGCACAATGCCTGTGGGGACACAGGACATGCCCAGTGAATGAGAACTCCTATGTTTGGCACATGTCCGTTCTTCCATCTCCCTCCTGACTTCACCTCACCTTCCATTGAATATTTGAAGAAAAGGTCATTGATACTGGTCACAGTCTCTCCATCTTCGGCCTGGCTCCTGAGGATGTAGATTCTTTTAATTAAATCTGCAATAACTTGGTTGATTTCTCCTGAAAAAATGGCCACATCTCTTGGTTTCAAAATTCTTTGTCTCAATACACGTCTCATCTTGAGCCATTGTTCACCCTCCCTAGAAGAGTAAAGTGAGTTTCAAATAATCTTACTTCCATTGACATTCTGGAAAAGAACTCAGAGAACCTCTGAGAGCTCCCCCAGCCATAAAAAAGCCAGCCAGATCTGCCGATCCCAATGGAATTAAGACACTGTGCAGGGGGAGGGGAGTAACTTCAGTCTCGCAGTTGGTCAGAGCTTTAACGGGAAGCAAACTTTAAGGGGAAAGATTGCCACTGGGAATCATCTTTATAAAAGGAATATGATTTCCTTTGAAAAACCTTGCAATAATATTATAATAAAGAGACATGAAGCTGTTGTGATTAGCAAAAGAGAGAAAAGTTTATGTGTATGAACTGCTGAGCCCTGAACTGAGCTCCGGGGCCCACAGCGATGCAAGCCGCAGGTGATAGGGCAGAGAGCAGAGAACTTTTCTAGCATTTGGTCACTCCCCATCTGGGGCCAGACTCACAGGGAGGAGGTGTTTATTTCCCTCAGAGCAGAAGTTGAGGGATCCTGGTGACATCCAGTCACAGCTTTTATTTACCTCATTTGAGAAACCGATGGTTGTATTTCTCCCTAGTTCATGTATAAGGGCATATATACCAAAGAACCACAGATAGAATTTCTAAACCAAAGGGATTTGGACCAGGGGATCCACAGAAGCTTGTGTTCTCCTCCCTGCCTGAGACTGTGCTGATTAGCTCTTCTTAGAGGGCACAGAGGTCTCCGTGAGGCTTGTTTACAAGTAATAATCAAAGCCTGTTGTGAGTTGGGAACATCATCACATGGTGATCCACGGAGGAAGGCTCTCGGCCCTTCCCCAGGGTCTCCTAGAGTAGCTGCCTGCCTCCTCTCCTGCCCACAGAGAGGCTCTGTGAGCACCCGCCCCCCCCCCCTTGGTTGTCACTGAATGGACACCTACAGCCTCAGAGCACTGCTTGAGAAACAGCTCTCCCCCTTTACCAGGCTAGTGTGACCCAGCCTTGTCCCTGCCATCTAACCTCTTCCCAGAGGAGAAGGGACAGGGCCCTCCACACCAGTATTTAGGAAATCACACAAGGAGGCTATTTTGACACTATTCCACTGAGAGTTCTACAATTTATTAAGGCTGGTTTTCAGAGCCCAGCATCCAGGCAGGGGTCTCCCTGGGCTCCCCACTCCCACCCATGGCCTGACCAGGCCACATACTCACGCCGAGATGAGCCCGGTGGATCTCCCTCGTAAGTGTCGGTACTCCTGCCAGGACCCCATGTTGGCTCTCTGGGGCGCAGCCCCCTCTGCCCGGAGCACCTGAGCCACCATGTCTCGGTCTGCAATAGATACTACAAACTGAGGACCAAAGTGAGACTTGAAGATTTTTCCATATTCCCGTGTGTGCTTCTGCTGCAATACCATGGAGAAACCAAAAAAGGAAAAAATGCACAGATATGATATACCTTTGACATGAACATTTCTGTGTTTTAGGGGAGCAAAAAACTGGGGCAGAGGAAAGCTCTACATTATACAGAGCTGAATCAGAGTTGTGACTTTAAATATTCCTGAGATAAACGTACTTTCACATCATTAATCATATTCACTAAGTTTTCTTATTCTTTAGAGCTATGTTTTTAACAATACTTAGCTGTGTGGAACAACAAGAGAGAAATGTCATTATGGGTGGAGATGAGTTGCAGAGCCTTCAATGGCCTGAGCCAAAAAGACTGTGCCAACCCCCTGTTCCAGGCCCTCAGCTGCTCTGCCTCCCTACTTTGCAAAGGGAGAACCCTCTGCAGACAACCTGTAATGAACCTGTAAAAATAGCCCCCAGTGCGAAAATGAAAGAAAAGTCATCCAGATTAGAAAGAGAGAAGTAAAGCTATCTCTAATCACAGATGACATGATCTCACATACAGAAAATTCTAAAGAATTCACTAAAAAACTGTCAGAATTAATAAACAAGTTCAGCAAGCTTGCATGACATATGATCAAAATACAAAAGTCAGTTGTATTTCCATACACTAGCAACGAACAATCCAAAAGTAAGATTATGAAAACAATTCCATTAATAATAGCATCAAAAAGAATAAAATGCTTAGAAATAAATTTGAGAAAAGAGTGTAAAACTAACACTCTGAAAACTATAAAAGATCATTGAAAGAAATTAAAGAAGAGCTAAAAAATGGAAAGATATCCCATGTTCATGGATTGGAAGATTTAATATTATTAAGATGGCAATACTCCCCAAACTGACCCACAGATTCAACATAATCTCTATCAGAATTTCAGTTGGCTTCTTTGTAGAAATTGACAAGCTTAAAATTCATACGGACATGCAAGGGACCCAGAATAGCAAAAATGACCTTGAAAAAAAAAGAGTGAAGTTTAAGGGTTTCCTGATCCCTATTACAAAACTTGCTACAAAAACAACAATAATCAAAACAATGTAGTACTGACATAAGAATAAACATCTAAACCACTGGAGTAGAATTGAGAGTTCAGAAATAAACCATACAGGCTCACTTGGGTAACTCAGTTGGTTAAGCATCCGACTCTTGATTTCAGCTCAGGGTCATGATCTCATGGTTCATGGGATTGAGCCCCACATTGGGCTTTGCACTGACAGCACAGAGCCTGTGTGGGATTCTCTCTCTCCTTCTCTCTCTGCCCCTCCTCTGCTCTCTTTCTCTCTCTCTTTCTCTCTCAAAATAAACAAATGAACTTGAAAAAAGAAAGAAAGAAACCCATACATTTGTGGTCAAATGATTTTCAACAAGGATGCCAGTGCCAAGACAATTAAACAAGTAAATAGGAAAAGAATAGTTTCTTCAACAAATGGTACTGGGACAACTGGATATCTATAGGCAAAGAATGAATTTATATCCTTCTCTCATGCCAAACATAAAAATTACCTCAAAATTGTTCAAGCCCTAAATGTAAGAACCAAAACCATAAAATTCTTAGAGGAAATGATAAGGGTAAATCTTCAGGATCTTGAATTTGGCAATGGTGTCTTAAGATACAACACCAAGGGGTGCCTGGGTGGCGCAGTCGGTTAAGCGTCCGACTTCAGCCAGGTCACAATCTCGCGGTCCGTGGGTTCGAGCCCCGCATCGGGCTCTGGGCTGATGGCTCAGAGCCTGGAGCCTGTTTCCGATTCTGTGTCTCCCTCTCTCTCTGCCCCTCCCCCGTTCATGCTCTGTCTCTCTCTGTCCCAAAAATAAATAAACGTTGAAAAAAAAAAATATTAAAAAAAAGATACAACACCAAAACCACAAACAACAAAAGAAAAAACAGATGATTGGATTTCATCAAAATTTAAAAACTTTTGTGTTTCAAAGAAAGTAAAGACAACCCCCAGAATTGAAAAAATACTTGCAAAGCACATATATGATAAGGGATTTGTATGTAAAATATATAAAAAACAACTCAATAAAACAATGAACTTATTAAAAACTGGGCAATTATTTGAATGGATATTTCTCCAAAGAAGAAATACAAATGGAGAATGAGCAGATGTAAAGAAGCTCAACATCATTAGTCATCAGGGGAATGCAAATCAAAATCACAATAAGACACCACTTCCCACCCACTAGGATGGTTATACTCAAACAGACAGGTAACAACAAGCCCTGGCAAGGATGTGGAGAAATCACAATGCTCTTACACTGCTGGTAGGAATGTACATAGTGCAGCCACTTTCAGAAACATTCCGGCAGTTCCTCAAATGATTAAATAGACAGTTACTACTTGGCCCAGCAATTCCACTCCTAGACATAAATCCAAAGAAATGAAAGCATATGTCAAAAATAAACTTATACCAAATATTCACAGCAGCATTATTCATAATTAGCAAAAAGGTGGAAACAATCCAAATGTTTCTCAACTGATGGATAAGCAAAATGTAGTATATGCTTAAACTGGGATATTATTTGTCCATAAAAAGAAATGAGGTATTGGTACATGCCACAACATAGATGAACCTTGAAAACATGATGCTCAGTGAAAGAACCCAGATGCAAAAGACCACATATTATGATTCCAGTTATATGAAATGTCCAGAATAAGCCAGTCTATAGAGACGTAAAGTAAATTAGTGGTTGCTGAAGGCTGGGGGAATGGAGAGTTGGAGAGTGATAGCTAAAAGAAACAATATGGGGTTTCTTTGTAAGGTTATGAACCTGTTCTAGGATTGACTGGGGTGACTATTGCATGGTATGTAAATTATACATCTCAATAGTGCTGTTACCAAAAAACAATGAGAAATTACAATAAACGTAAATGGGTTAAACAAATAAATAAGAGAGAAATAGAGAGAGAGAAAGTACCCTCTAGCCTGGGTCAGTGTGGCATAGCCAAGGCTGAGCATGGGGAAAATGACTAAGTCTCTCTTTGGCATCTGCCAACATTTCTTATCACCCCAACTCTTTGCCTCAGAAATGGCAGGACAGAGGGTCTGTTGTCTTTCCATTCTTCCTTCTACTCCTTAGGTAGAAGATGTTCACTTCCTTATCAACCTGGATGACATTCTCCCCCCCATAGATAAAGACACTAAGAATCAACTGGAATGTTCCTCTGGGTCTCTGAAAAGGAGCCACTGATGAGATGAGTGTTAATAGCAACTACTGGGAAATGGGTCACTTCTCAGGCGAATCCAGCTACTGAATGGGCACCATCAGCACAAGGGAGCAACTGACCAGGCGGGAGAAAGAACAAGATGCATGACCTGGATAATGTATGGCACTTTTTGCTAGTGGACTGCAGAACAGTATAGTCAGTCCTAGCACTTAGAATTTGCATAGACATTAAGAGCACAGACTCTGGAATTTGAATCTTAGCTCACAGTTTACGAGCTGAGCACCCTTGGGAAGTTAAGGTCCACCGTACTTCAATTTCCTCACCTGCAAAACAGGCAAATAATAGAACTTGCCTCACACAGAGGACTTGGAACTGTGCCTGGCACATGAAAAGAGCTCTAGAAATGTTCATTATTAGTATTTACTTGTTATTATTACAGTTTACAAATTTCACCTGACCTCACAATAGGTTGTGAGATGGATGAGGATGGTGAGACTTCTGCGCAGATGAAGCAACTGGAGTTCAGAGAGAATAAGTTATTAGCCAAGACTCCACAGGTGCTTGTGGAGGGCTAGCATGAGAACACAGGGCCCTCCTGTTCTGTCCCATCTGAAATGGCTGCTGGTGACATGGGTCAGGGTGTATGCTCTGCCACTAACTAGCTATGTGACCTCAGGCAAGTGACTCCGCCAACACTTTGGGCCTTTTCCACCTGTACATGAAAGACTTGATTGGGGCACCTGGGTGGCTCAGTTGGTTAAGCGGCCGACTTCGGCTCAGGTCATGACCTCATGGTTTGTGAGTTCGAGCCCCGCGTCGGGCTCTGTGCTGACAGCTCGGAGCCTGGAGCCTGTTTCGGATTCTGTGTCTCCTTCTCTCTGCCCCTCCCCCGTTCATGCTCTGTCTCTCTCTGTCTCAAAAATAAACCTTAAAAAAAAATGTATAAGCCTTGAAAGAACTCTCTGTGATCACGAGTCGAGTACAGTAAGCTGGAGGTATGGTAACAGAATAACCCTCTTCCTCATACAAGTGCCTCAGGAGCCTGGAGAGCAGGGCAGAGGGCTTTCCTAGAACCTTATTCAGTCTGGAACAACCTGAGCACACCTCAAGTGGGGAAACCCAAGGCCATAAAGCACTCCTGTGGGGTCCTCCGAGGAGTCACAAGGGTATTCGTGCTCTTGCAAATGAGCACTATTTGGAAATAAAAGAAAAGGGGAGCCCAGAAGGACAACCAAGCTGGAAACCCTTGGGGCCCATCTACCATGTTGCAAGAAAGCACAGATGAGTCAGTTCTACGACTGTCCTCTGACAGGTGTGCACCACCACTCATGACGGACCATGGTGAAAGGCATCATCTGAGCCTCAGGCAGAAGGGCAGGGTTTAGGGTGATGGCCAGAAGCATGGCAGATGCAGAGAAAATACCCATCTGAACTGAGACACTTTCTGGTTGTGGAGAGGTGGCCTTCTAGGTGGCTCCTCCCAGAGATGTAGGTTTTAACAGTGGTCTGCTTCTCAAAGAACCCTGTGGGGGGAAGGGGGAGTGGGGGGGGAACCAACAGGGGAGGGGGGTGCTTAGACTGTGAGGATAAAATCAGATAGAAGCAGAGGTAGATAGAAGTAGATAAACAAAAACAAAAAAAATCAAGCCGTATTGACTTGTCCACAGTAAATAACAAAACATTGTAAATCCCATTTTAAAAGTATCATCCTGATATCTTATGTACAGATTCCACATGGAAAAGAAAATCATTTTTCACCTCTAAGAAGCATGTCCAGGAAAAACTGTGTAGGGGATGAGAGAAGGGGCAGGAATTTCAGCCAAATTAAACTTGTTCCTGGGGCACCTGGGTGGCTTAGTTGGTTAAGCCTCTGACTCTTGATTTCAGCTCAGGTCATCATATCATGGTTTGTGCGATCAAGCCCTGAATCTAGCTCTGTGCTGACAGCATGGAGCCTGCTTGGAATTCTCTCTCCCTCTCTCTCTGCCCCTCCCCTGCTCTCTCTCTCTCTTTCTCTCTCAAAAATAAATAAACATTAAAAAAAATTTTTTTAACTTGCTCCGGAGTTCTGTTTTTCTGCTTCTCCAACCCAATCAGGGCCTCTGCACCATCAGGTATGTTTATTGGTTGAGGGAATGACCTTGACCACACCCGGGGTGGGTGGTTACAAAAGGAGGAGAATAAGCTTTGAACAAAAGCAAATTGGGGGGGTGGGGGATGGGAATGGGGAAGGGGTCTTGGGAGAAGTCAGAAGGCCCAGAGCCCAGAAGTAAGTGTGCCCTGGGGTGCGAGCCCTGAAAAAATGAAGTCAAGTGGAAGAAGCAGCTGCCACAGTCAGTGAGAGGAAAGGGGATCCGACGACCCTTGATGGGGAGGATCACCTTGCAATGGAAGACAGATTGCAAATTGCGGTGGGGAGAGGAAAGGCAAAACTCGGGTCAAGATGGAAAACTGCACTCTGGGCCGGTCCCAACACTCCCCCCGTAGTTGGAACGACTAGGTCCCTGCCCCAGTCCTGGCAGCCTGCCCAGGTTCATTGACATTCGTGTGGTGACCCCATCATTTAAGAGGCTAAGCTACCTGTGGCCTCTGAACCTCAGGTTTTGGAGGGTGGGAGGTGCTTGTTTTCCATTTATAAAACACAACCCAAAAGGCCTAGAAACGGACGCCACATGACCTCGGTCTGTTAGACACGGTGCCCTGGAGAGCTCCGAGCCGCTCTCTGCGCTCCCGCTCCCGGGGCTGGACCGCGACCCCCTCTGCTGGGCGCACCAAGTCCCGCTCCCGCTCGCGCCTCCGCCCCCCGGTGCCTCCTACCTGGGGACCGCTCCCCGGCACCCCTCTCCGGGCTCCCTCCCCAAAGCCCTCTCCCCCGCGCGCCCGGTCCGGGGACCTCGCCCTCGCCCTCCTTGAGGCCTCTTTCTTGGCGCCACTTGCTCGGCGTCCCTCCCCAGCATCCACTGCCCGGTACACCCTCCTTGGGGTCCCTCCTGGGCGCCACTCCTTGGCATCCCTTTCCCCGCTGGGCCTTGTGCCTCCTCCCCAGAGCGCCCTCCCCGGCGTCCCTGTCTGAGCCCCCCTCCTGGGTGCCTCCTGCCCTGAGTCCCCTGCCCGGTGCCCCTGCCTGGTGACCCTTCCCTGAGCTCCCCTCCTGGGTGCCTCCTGCCCGGCGCCCCTGCCCGGTGCCCCTGCCCGATGCCTCCTCCCTGAGCTCCCCTCCTGGGCGCCTCCTCCCCGGCGCCCCTGCCCTGTGCCCCCCCTCCCCCGGTGAGACCCCTCCGGGGCGCCTCCTTCCTGGCGCCCCTGCCCGGCGTCCCTTCCCTGAGCCCCCCTCTTGGGCTCCTCCTCCCTGGCTCCCCTGCCCGGCGCCCCCTCCCTGAGCCCCCCTCTTGGGCGCCTCTTCCCTGGCTCCCTTGCCCGGCGCCCCCTCCCTGAGCTCCCCTCCTGCCTGGCGCCCCTGCCCGGTGATCCCTCTCTGGAGTCCCTCCCGTGCGCCCCTCCTCGGCGTCCCTTTCCGGGCCTGGCCCGGCGCCCCCTCCCCGAAGTCCCTCCTGGGCGCCTCCTCCCGGGCGTCCTCCTGGGCGCCCCCCCCCACCCCCACCCCGCGCAGCTACCTGGATCTCGTGGATGCGGCCGAAGCCGTCCTTCCAGAAGAACTCCACCAGGTTGGCGAGGGGGTGGGGGCCCGGCATAACGGCGAGGCTCCTGGGCCCCTCGGTCCGGCCCCCGGCCCGCGGCGCCCCCCGCCGGCCCGCTCCTTTGTCCTCGGCCCGCGCCCCCGCCGACAGCCGAGAGCCCTCGGGCCGCCACCGCCGCGGGGCCCCGGCGTCCAGGAGCCCCCAGCGCCCGGGCGCCGGGCTCCCACGGGCTTTCAGGACTCGCGCCAACAGGGCCATCGAGGCCGCCCAGGTCGGTGGGTCGACTGAAGCAACTTTTTTGTGTAGGGAGCTGCCCTTTGGGGCGGCTCCTGGCTTCGCTTTAACTGGTGCGCGCGGCGCTTCTTCGAGCTCATTCCGCCTGGGCATCAGTTTACACAGACCAGTATTAAAGACTCCCTCCCCTAAGGCTGGGGGAAAGGGGGTGGTCTGTGGTTAGACTGCCGGAGAACCAGGCGGTTAGCTTCTCTTCACATCGCACTAATTCACCCCTTAAGCCTTCTTTAAAACCACAAAATTTTAAATTCAACCCTATTTCTGGCCATGGCCAAAAAAAAAAAAAAAAAAGGAAAGAAAAGTCTACTGGGATTTGAAAAAAACATTTCTTCTTTAAAAATTACTATGGAGAGTATACGCAAAAAAACGAATTCACCTTTTTTTTTTCATATTTTGGAAACCGCGCTTTATGATTTCAAGCCTTGCAGTTTTAATTCAACATGCAGAAATGTTCGTTTTTGCACATAGCTCGTGATACTGTAAAATGGCCACATGATCATTTTACCACAAGTTCCCGTGGATAATTGCGCCGTCTCCGTTTGGCCTCCAAGGGCCTCCCGGCTTTTACCCCAGCGCACCCCTTCAAGAAGTGAGGAAGTGGGGTGCCTGGACATTGGCTTGAACGTTTGGCCTGTTTCCGGTCTCTCAGCAAGACCGGTCCTGTTGCACAGGCTGGGAGAAAGGAACGCAGCTCCTAGGGAAGGTGAGAAGAGAGCGCGGTTCGCCAGCAGGGGCTCAGACCCCAGGGCCTGGCTGCAGAAAGGAAGCGGCCGCCGAGGGAGGGACTTGGCGTGGGACGGCCTAGGAGTGTGTCCTCAGGTTTCAGGAAGGGAGCCCAGATTCTGAATGAGCCGCTCAACCACTTACTCCGAAAACGGAGAGCGTTACTGAAGACCTCATGCAGGGCGTCCTAGTGCAGCCGGAGGTGAAACAGCAGCGATAACCGAAACCGAAAACTACAAATGCCAAGTGTTGTTACCACGCAAAACATAACCCACTCTTTGACTAGTAGTTTACACTTTAATGCTCTGTTAAATCTCCACTAGTTTTATAATTATAGTAAGTATGAAAGTGAAGCAAAGGGGCGCCTGGGTGGCTCAGTGGGTTAAAGCGTCGGACTTCGGCTCAGGTCACGATCTCACGGTTTGTGGGTTCGAGCCCGGCGTTGGGCTCTGTGCTGGCAACCTGGAGCCAGCTTCCGATTCTGTGTCTCCCTCTCTCTCTGTCTCTGTCTCTGTCTCTCTCTCTCTCTGCCCTTTCCCCAATTGTGCTCTCTCTCAAAAATAAATAAATGTAAAAAAAAAATTAAAAAAAGAAAGTGAAGCAAAGGTCAGTTATTCAATTTCTAGAATTTACTAGTAAGTACTCAGCAACTCTTATTTCTAAAGATAGGTGCAAGAGATTCAAAGAGTGAGACACTGAATCTGCCTTTGAGGGCTCATAACCCGTGAGAGGAATACAACAGGTACACAAATCCAAGCCGGATTACCATCAGTGTCATAAGACCGGTACAATATGATGGGGATGTGTGGGAAAGAGCCATCACACCCAGTTGAAGGGCGCTGGTGCAGAGAAAAGACCTCTGGATTTAAGTAGCATTTTTTTTTTAATATACTTTATTGTCAAACTGGTTTCCATACAACACTAGATAGCATTTTCCGCAGGGTTTGAAGACAGGGCTCAATTTCAGCAGGCAGAAATGGGGCAGCAATTGTGCTAGGAAAGTATCAATGGGGCGCCTAGGTGGTTCAGTCCGTTGAGTGACTGACTCTTGATTTAGGCTCAGGCCATGATTTCATGGCTAGCGCCAGCCCCACATCAGGCTCTGCGCTGACACCAAAGAGTCTGCTGGGGATTCTGTTTCTCCTTCTCTCTCTGCCCTTACCACACTCTTTCTCTCTCTCTCAAACTAAACAGACTTAAAAAAAAAAAAAGGTGGAGAGTATGAAGAATGGCACAATGACTTTGTTCCTAGAGACTTTTAAAAATATTTCTGAGGGTAACTGGTCCTACGGAACAAAGACACCCCTAAGCAATTCAGTCCATTCTAGACAAGCTGTTAAATACAGATTTATATGTAAAGTGATTAAAAACACAGCTAGTTCTTTATTAGGGCTAACTAAGAAAAAGCCTGCAGTAAAGATAGGAAGGTAGAAGAGAGTAAAAGCAGATAGAGAAAGACCAGGAGGAAGAAAGATTTAATCATCCACAGAAATAGGTTTTCAGGGAGTACCCTTGCTCTCTCTGTCTCAGGGTATCATCTCTGGTAACTTGTAAAGCTAACTCCATAATCGTGGATCCAAATAAAATTAGTTCTTCATATTTGCCTGACACTCTAATGAAACTAAGCCGAAGACTACTTCAGAGTCTCAGTACAGTGGTATAAATTATCAATCTGTAATTCTGCAATAGAACAGTTTACTGTTTTCTTATTACTGTTCTGTAGCTAATTATTTTTAATGGAAAGCACAAATGAACCCAGAAATAGAATAAATCATTCTGATTGGGAAAATTTCTTTCAATCGGACAAATTATAAAGTAACTTACTTTGGTCTTTGTGCTAGTTTTTTCTTTTTTTCTTTTCTTTTCTTTTTTTTATTTTAAATCCTAGTTAGTTAACATATAGTGTAATAATGATTTCAGGAATAGAATTTAGTGATTCATCACTTACCCTAGACTCATCCCAACGGTTGTCTTCCTTAGAATGCCCCTCAGCTGTTAGCCCATCCCCCCACCCAACACCCCACCAGCAATCATCAGTTTGTTGTCTGTATTTAAGAGTCTCTTATGGTTTGCCTGCCTGTTTTTATATAATTTTTGTGTGGATATTTTTCCTGATGAATATCACTTTTATAATTAAAAAAGTAGTTGATGTAAAATAAAGGATTCTCATAGTTGTGGGGAAGTTTAATGGGAGAAAATAAAGGGTAGAATATTGTAAGAATCTGAAACATAACTAAAAAAATGATGAAAAAAATGGTTTCTGAATAGGAAAATACTGTCCATGTGTCTGTTCCTTTCTCCCTGAGTGAGCAAGAGAAACAAACATGAGACTCTGATTTCAAGTAGACAGGACAGCATTATTTGTCCCCATCTGACCTGAAACCAGGAGATTTTGCACAGCTGTTTTCCCTCAAGAAAACCAGTTTGTTGGCAGCACAGAGGGAAACAATGAGGTGCCCTTACCCAAGAGGAAATAAAGGAAATAAAGTTGCCCTCTAGAAGTTGGACGAATAAATTCTACACACAGTAACCAGCCATCTGTGGAAGTAAAACCAAGATACAGTCTTTAAAAATCTCCCAGAACTCAAATCAAGGTGACCTCGGATGAATCCCTGGGATGTGAAACTGGAATCTGGGGGCTGTTGGTAAGCAAAGCTTCACGAAGTATATTCTTGGGATAGAACAGGGATGATCAAATAATCTCAGAAAAGAGGACTCTTGTACAAGACGTTCTAGGAAGCAAGGCTTTCCTTTCCAAAACCCGAATTTGCCAGTCAAGGTGGGGCAGGAACAATTTGCCAAGCTTCTCCTGGTCTCTCACCCACCCTGGCTTCCTGTGCTCTGATTCCAGGCCACTGATTGGTTTCTTTTTCCATCTGGAGAATTAATGATGTTTCAAAAAAAAAAAAAAATGAATGGTGTGATCTTGCTACTTGCCCACACTAGTCAAGAAAAAGACAAAACCAAAAGAAAATGAAACAAAAGTATTCCGGAAGACAGAACTGGGAGGTCTCAGATGGTCTTTCTGTAAGCCTTGTTGCCACGTAGCCCCAACAAGAGGCAAAGAGAAAAACTTCCCTCTTCCTGAAAGGTATGTGGGAATTCTCCAGTGGGGTTCATTAACCGGCAAAGCTTTAGAAGGAGTTGTCTGGCTGCCAAAATAGCTTTAACTTCCCATAATGAAAAACTGTTGCTTCCATGAACTGGCCTTGTGAAGTATTGGTTTGCATTTTAATAAGCACATATTGAGCAACCCTTTCATCCAGCTAATTGCCACAGCTACCCTATGACCTGGGCACACGGTTCCCATTTCTATGAGGACGCAGGCTTCAGCTCCAAAGAGCTGAGTCAGGAGGAGTCCAGTTAACCCTGAATCTGAATCTGCTTCTGCGTTTGCTTTCCCTACACCTGCTCTAATGTAAGTGAAGAGAATTCAGACTAGGCCAGTTCTCCATGCATTAGCAAGGGAGACAGGCTTCACAGAACTCCCCATTTCTTAGATACAGGTGATGTGATAGATTAACAAAGAATGGCTCTGGTGAATTCGGAAAGAAAGGCTGCATGAGGCAGAAGGCCCCTCCATTGTCTCCAGAAGACTTCGGTAGGAGATGAGAATTGTTTGCTCACTCTCCCTTTCTTGGAGAGCCACCCCCTCCTCCTTTCAAAGATGCCCTGCTCAGTCCAAGTGGTTGGGAGGGGGCCGGCTGCCCTCGGCCCCTCACTCCAGGGTGCTCGGAGTCTTCAAGGGACTTTGTTAGAGCATCAGTACAGGTGCTCTCTTGTCTGGGGACTGCAATCCGGAAGTCCCTGGGAGCGTCTGTCCCCTCACACATAAAGAGCACCTGATTGAGAGCTTTGCAAACAAAGGAGAGAGAACCCTGACACCCTCATTTGAGACACTGGACCCATCTGTGCCCAGAAGAGGCCTTCCACCCTTTCCCTGATTTCTTGGTTAGGTGAGTCAGCACATTATTTTGTTTTCATGAGGGGGTGAGTTAATCATGGCCCAGGGTGAGGTTTTAACTCTTGCAGACACAGAGGCTGAGAGTGTCTCATTAATGAGCATACCTGCCCAGAGGAACGGGAACTTTCAATTATATGATTAATTCATAATAAGAGAGAGAACTCACAGTGTACCAAACATTTCCACTGATCTTACCAGGACACTGGAAACTAAACTATCAGAAGGTTGCCTGGTGAGGACGGCCCAGTCTTCCTGGCTGTCACAGATCTGTAACCCTTGAGTCCCGGCTGAACTTGTTTATGTAAGTTACCCAGCCTGAGTCTAGAACTGTAAATGTCCTAAGGGCTGGGATTGTGTCTGACTCATGGCTGGATTTCTCCAAGCCTAACACGGAGCTGGCACACAGTGACACTTACAAATGTCAAAACAAATTTCAGTTTCAGTTAGCAAAATAAAAAAACCAGTCCCTACCACTAAGAGATATAAGCCACAAAGCACCTACTTGCTAAATGGAAACTTTCCCTACAATGGCAAGACATGACTTTGACATTAGCTACATGACCCCCCAGTAGCTAAACAAATTGCTGACCCAGCTGTCCATTGAAGGAGGCTGGTGTAGACCAGAAAGCCCACGCATTTCCCTCTACGGTTCTCTGGAACATTGTGCTGTTGCCCTAACCCAGGAGCTCTGTGGAACAATTGCTTCCGTCCTGCATGGGTGCTGACACCCCACAGCAGCCGTGGCATCCAGGACACAAGGGCTTCATATATTAACATATTTTTGTTGAGTGAATGAATTCCCTCGTAACAAATAAGAAACAGAGGTGAACACGGGTTAAGTAGCTTGTAATATCATATTAAATTATGGCTTCTAAGTTGCCTAAAATAGCTCATTCAAAGCTTGCTTTTCATTTTGTTTTGTGAGCACCAACTTCTCATATAACTTGAGAAGGGTTTAAGATGGAGTTTCACTTTAGAATCTTTTTTTAAGTAAGCACTATGCCCAACGTGGGGTTTGAACTCAGGACCCTGAGATCATGAGTCACATGCTCTACTGACTGAGCCAGCCAGGCACCCCTTACTTGAGGAGTCTTATCTTGTATATGTCCCTTAAATCCTTTTACTTATGTTCCTTATTTGAAAATACAATAACAATACTAATATCTGAACACACGAATTTTCACTCAACCCTCTCTACAACTTTGTCTAGACAGCTCAGTGGCTGGTCATCAGAGAAGAGTTGAGTAGCACGTCCAGAGCCCTGTGGCCAGCCAGTGGCCTGGAGAATTCTGTTTTTTCCGACTTGGAGGCCAACTCTCTCTCTCTGCCTACCTGCCTGTCCTTTTCCCACACACGCTCTGATAGCAGCCATAGTGTAGGTTTGGAAATATCATACTCATGTATTTCATCAACTCCAGAATTTGATGAGGCTGCAGTTCATTTGTGGTGACCCACGATTGTTGAGTTCCTCTCTGTGGAAACCAGTAGGCTAGGAGCTGGGGCAGGGGGGGAGGGGGGCACCAAGACAAGTTGACCAAAATGTGAGCCTCTCTGCCTGGATGCCAATTCCCATGTCCTTCATCCACTGAGGTATAATTCCAAGTGGATTCTTTTTGGAGTACAGCTTGATAAACACATACAGTTGTATAACTACCACCACAGTGGAGGTACCCGTCTCATCACCTCAAAAAAAAAAAAAATCTTCAGGTTCCTCTACAGTCAACCCACTAGGTTGGGGTTGGGCCCCTACAGTTCTGTCTTTTCCAAAATACCTTAAAAATGGAATCCTACAGACAATAGCCTGCTGAGTCAGGCTTCTATCACTTCACCCATGTTGGTCCATCACCAGGCATTTGTTCCTTCTTATTGCTAAGCAGTATTCCTTTATAGGACTGTACCATAGCCTGGTAACCACTCTGCTCAACTAAAGACACTTGGGTTGTTTCTAGATTCGGGGATTATGAACCAACTCACCCTAAACATTTATGAACAGGTTTTTGTGTGAACAAATACATAGGAATGAGAATGTGGGATTCACAATGCCTTTTTCTGCCCTCAAAGGTCTTCTGCCTTCTTTAGGACTGACTGTATCATGTTTTGTCTCTTCTTGGTCAAGCAATCAGTCAGCATGGGGCCCACAATAGATGAGATGGTTTTCTAGCAAAGGGAGGTACGCCTGGAAGATCCCAGTATTTTCCCACAAAATTATCCCAACTCCTGAGGCCCTTGTCAGTCTAGTGAGAAGAGTGCCCAGGTTTCCAATGTCCATGAAAGCCTTCTCAGCATGTAAAAGAGGCCCTGAAATATGAGGAGTCCAGGCACCAAAATATACCCTGACAAAAGCAGGCCACCAGCAAGGCTTTCTGTGTGAGACAGACCTACTCAAAATCAAACTGTCCTCCCTTCAACAGTGGAAGGAAAAGCGTTAATAATAACTATAAAGTATCGAACATTCACTATATGCCAGGCATTACACAGAGCAGACACTCACTTCAATAAGCCCATGGCCACCCAGAAGTAAGCAGTTCAATCAAGGTTCAAGCCAGGCCTGGGGCTCCAAGCCCACAAATGTAGCCAAGCACCGTGTGCTCTCCTAAGCTTCACCACAGCATTAAAGGGCAAAGCATGAGCAGTAAATGATCTCTGAAAAATGGCCTAGTGTGTGTGAAGCAACATTGTGTGGAAAAACAGTATTGTAGACAACTTCTAATGTCCCAGATCCTAGACCCTGATCTGAGTTGGGGCCAAGCCTATACCTTACTACTTGACCGTGGGGAACTCACCCAAACCTCTTACCCCTGTATCAGATATGTCTATCTCATTTTTTAGGTGAGGGCAAAGGATGGTTTGAAGAAACAGTTAAATTCTAAACTGAAATCTTAATATACTTCTGAAGACCTTCTTTAAGATGAGAAATTTGTCAGGGAGCAATAGTACGTATTTCTAGTGAAGATCTACTATGGAAATCTTTTAAGAAAAGACAAAAATTCCAGAAAAGAAACTGGAAGAAGAAAAAGCAAAAAGCAAAAGATCGTTTGTTTGCAACCAACACATTACTTACTTTCCTAGCCAGCGTTTTTACCCTGGGACTCCCCAGCCTCAGGAGAGGAGACAGAGACAGTGGACAGGGCCCACTTCACATGGAGCTGATGTTGCCAGTGTTCACAGCAGAGAGACAGGCCACGGAGAAAACTGGCTTCTGTCTCAAGCTAGGAGGGCCCCGTGGGATGTAGGCAAGTTATGTGAATGAAGGATTTCCAGAGACAGAAAATCCACTCTTAGCCACTGAACCTTCTTGCCTCCCCTCTCTTCTTGGGCTCTCCCTTTGCTGGCCACTCCCAGGCAAAGGAGGAAAGTACTGACAGCTTTTGGAGACCACTGACGAGGTTCCAATCCTGAAGTTTTCCAGTTGCCTACCCTGTGGTCCAGCAACTCAGTCAACCTCTCTGAGCCCCAGTGTTTTCATCTGAAAAACGGAGATGATAATAACTGGGCACTTGGTAAGAGCATCCATAAGAAAATCCATAATGTCATATTTACTAAAGAAAGACTAAAGCTTTCTCCTTAGTATCAAAAACAAGACAAAAATATCTGTTCTTGCCAATTTTATTCAACATTGTACTAGAGGTTCTAGCCAGGGCAATTAGATAAGAAAAATTAAAAAGAGGAATCCATATTGGAAAGGAAGAGGTAAAAACATGTCTGTTTGCAAATGACATTATCTTTTTTTTTAATGTTTATTTATTTATTTATTTATTTATTTGAGAGAGAAAGAGCAGGGAGAGGGCAGAGAGACAAAGAGAGAATCCCAAGCAGGCTGCACATTCAGTGCAGAACCCAATGTAGCGCTTGATCCCACAACCCTGGGATCATGACCTGAGCCAAAATCAAGAGTTGGGCGCTCAACTGACTGAGTCACTCAGGTGCCTAACATGATCTTATATATAGCAAATTGTGAATACACACACACACACACACACACACACACACACACACCTCAAATATTTAAGCTAGCAAATGAATTCATCAAAGTTTCCAGGACACAAGGTCAATATACAATATTGGTTGTACTTCTACACACTAGCAATGAACAATCGAAAAATAACATTAAGAAAACAATTCCACTTAAAATGGCATCAAAAATATTAAAATACTTAAAAATAAACTTAACAAAAGAAGTACAAGATTTGGACAGTTAAAAACTACAAAATATTACTGAAAGAAATTTTAAAAGACTTAAATAAATAGAAAGTCATCCATATACATGAATTGGAAAACCTGACTTAATAACATTAAGATGGTAATACTCCCCCAAATGATCTACTGATTCAGTAAAATCCATATCAAAATCGCAGCTGCCTTTTACACAGAATTGACAACCTGATCCTAAAATCTGTACGGAAATGCAAGGGCCCCAGAATAACCCAGAAAAAGAAAAACAAAGTTGGAGGACTCATACTTCCTCATTTCAAAGCTTACTATATAATCAAGATTACTGCATAATCAAGATGATACGGTATTGGCATAATGATAGATACTACATCAGTGAGATAGAATTGGAAGTCAAGAAATAAACCCATACATCTGTGGCCAATTATTTTCAACAAATATGGCAGCATGATTAAATGGGGAAAAGAACAGTCTTTTCAATTCATGGTGCTGGGACGACTGGACATTCACTTGCAAAAGAATAAAGTTGGACTCCTACCTCATGCCATCTGCAAAAAGTAACCCAAAATTGGCCAAAGATCTAAACGTAAGAGCCAAAACTATAAAACGCTTAGAAGGAAAAATAGGTGAAAATGTTTATGACCTTTGATTAGGCAATGGTTTCTTAGATAAGATGCCTAAAGCACAAGCACAAACAACAAAATAAAAATAAGGGGCGCCTGGCTGGTTCAGTTGCCAAAGTATGTGACTCTTGATCTCGGGGTTTTGAGTTCAAGCCCCACATTGGGTGTAGAACCTACTTTAAAAAAAAGTAAGTTGCAGTTCCTCAAAATTTTAAACTTTGTGCCTCAAAGAAAGGGAAGAAAAGTGAAATGGCGACCCAGACCTCCAGGTTTTGTTCTGATGTGTAAGGAGCTTGCACTCATCACTCTTGTACTAACCCCACGAAACTGAAAACTAACAACTTTCTTAGATCCAGCAGAGAACTGAGGTCACAGGGCAAGCTGCTACCCCATGTATTGGTGAGATCAACAGGTGGGTACAGAGAATCACAGCCGACCAGAGATGAAGCCCAAGGGCAGAAGTTCTGCAGGAAGCAGCACCAAAGTAGGGAAACTGAAACCATAGTTGGTGAATTGCTGGAAACTCAGGGTGGACGAGTTTGAGACTAAAACGCCAGGTGTCCGTTCTTAGGGAAGCTCTCACACTTTTGTGAGTTTTACTTCCAGGAGCCTGCCAGGTTCTGACAATGCAGATCAGAGATAAATCCCACCATACGTCCAGAATGGGGAGGGGTGTTGGGGGAAGTTGTTGAGATGTGACCACCGGTTTACCCACAAGCTGGACCTGGGCAATTGGAGGCTCCCCGCCCCTCCTCTATCCTTTGAAATGTGTGTTCCACTTGCCTTCCCTATTCCCAGAAGTTGCCTCAAGGATATGGCCTTGAGATAGAAATGTGGTGTTGAGACTATCTGGATGGTATGCATGACTGGATCCAGTTATGGCACCTGTATGAACTTTAAGTGTGGAAATCTACTCATTTCGCAGCTGCCCCAGACAAACCTCTCATAAGGTCCCTTGCTTATGAAACCTGCCACCTACCAATCCAGAGGGCTCTGCCTCTCACTTTGGTCTCTCCCTGCCCTCTGTAAACTGGGAGCTGGTTTCAGATTTCACCCAGGAAGCGCCCAAAGAATTTGCAAACTAACAAGGGGAAATACATCAGAGTACTCTGTTCTTAATTAGCCCAGCTTTCAAAAAGCTATTTTACCTAACTGACAGATTTTACTGGAGCCTAGCCAACCTGGGGAAAGGGAAATACCCACCTAAGGGGGTGGGGGATCTGAGAAGCACTCGAGATGGTCACAGCACAGGCTCACTAAAAGACTGAGACCTAATCATGAGATCAGAGAATGTTCCCCTTCCCACACATCTTACTGGGACATCAGTGGAGCTCCTATGCAACAAGGGGAGACAAAACCAAGAAAACCAGAGGAAGTTTAGCCTCTGACATTTACAGCTTCAGCAAACAGTAAATATAGCCTAACTCTCAGACAGGAAAACATAAAGCTTCACACTAATGGTTCTATTTACCTCAGTTCCTTTTACCCAGTGCATCATGTCAGGCTATCAACAGAAAATTATGAGGAAATCCTAAAAGACAAAAAACACTTTGAAGAGACAGAGCCAACATCAGAACCAGACTCAGGTATGGCAGAGATGTAGAAATTATCAGACTATGAATATAAAATAACTATGATTAATATGCTAAGGGCTGTAATGGAAAAAAGTAGACAACATGAAAGAAGAGATACACAATGTAAACAGAGAGATGGAAACTCTAAGAAAGAATTGGAAGTTAATGCTAGGAATCAAAATCACTGTAAAGAAATGAAGAACGCCAGGTTTACCAATAGACTGGTCACAGCCCAGGAAAGAATCAGTGAGCTTGAAGAAATGTCAATAGATACTTCTAAAACTGAAATATAAACAGAAATAAGAATGACAAAGAACAGAATAAGAACTATGGGACGATTTTAAAAGGTGTAACATATGCATAATGAAAATGCAGGGGAAAAGAAAAGAAGAAATATTTGAAGTGATAATGACAGAGAACTTTCCAAAATTAATGACAGACACAAAACTACTGATCCGGAGGCTCAGAAAACATCAAGCAGGATAAATACCAAAAAAAAAAAAAAAAAAAAAAAATCTATACCTAGACATATCTTATTCAAACTGCAAAAAATCAAAGACAAAAAGAAAATCTTGAATGAGACAGAGGGGGAAAAACACTTTACCTATAGAGAAGCAAAGATAAGAATTATATCAGACCTCTCTTGAGAAACCATGCAAGCAAGAGGAGTGGTGTGAAACATTTATGGCTTGAAGAAAAAAAAAAGAAACAAAAAACAAGACAACCCACCAACCTGGCTGGCACAGTCAGAGAAGTGTGGGTCATGAGTTCTCACGGGTTGTGAGTGTGAGCCCCACATGGGATGTAGAGATTACTTACATAAATAAAACCTTTAAAAAAAAGTGAAAGAGAAATAAAGACTTTCTCAGAAAAAAAAAAAAAAAATAGAGAATTTGTCACCAGTTGATCTACTTTGCAAAAATAAGTAAACAAAATTCTTCTTCAGAAAGAAAATGATGTAGGTCAGGAACTTGTATCTACATAAAGGAAGAACATTAGAAAAGGGATAAATGAAGATAGAATAAAATATTTTATTTGTATTATTCTGAATTGATCTAATAGATAAATTTATTCAAAAAATAGCAACAAAATATCCAGTGATCACAATTTATAGAGAAGTGAAATAAATGACCGCAATGCTATAAGGGGCAGGAGGGATGATTTAGGAATCCACAATTATAAAGTACCCTCACTGCCTGTGAATTGGTAGTGTTATTTGAAAAAGACTTGAATTACTTGTAAATGTATATTGCAGA
Organism: Felis catus; assembly: GCF_018350175.1. Taxonomy (NCBI): domain Eukaryota; kingdom Metazoa; phylum Chordata; class Mammalia; order Carnivora; family Felidae; genus Felis; species Felis catus. The sequence goes on along the minus strand of NC_058375.1, from coordinate 111,559,221 downwards.
TTAAAGGGCAACCACTACAAAAAGTAAATAAAGAACTATGATGATATGCTAAGAAAAGGGAGAAAATGGAATTCTATAAAATGCTCAGTTAAAACCAGAGACATTAGAAAAAAAGTAGAAAAGGAAGAGAGAAAGAAAGAAAGAAAGAAAGAAAGAAAGAAGAAAGGAAGAAAGAAACTAGGAAGAAAGAAAGAAACAAACTAGGAAGGACGAAAAAGAGAAAGAAAGAAAATAAAGAAAGAGAAAGAAAGAAAGAAAGAAAGAAAGAAAGAAAGAAAGAAAGAAAGAAAGAAAAGAAGGAAAAGGAAGGAAGGAAGGAAGGAAGGAAGGAAGGAAGGAAGGAAGGAAGGAACAGGGCAAGGAATAGAAGATGGCAGCACACTCAGTAAGACAATACCCCAACCGTAGTTGCTAAATGATGATCACTTAAACATCTATGATCTAACACATCAGGTAAAAGACAGACACATGAGAGTGGATAAAAAGCCACTGCATGTTGTACACAGAAAACTCACATTTAGTGAGTTATCTATCACAATATAGATAGATTGAACTAAAGGGGATGGAGAAAGATATACCATGCTAACACTCAAAAAAGAAAAAAAAAGAGCTGGAGTTATCATATTAATTTCAGACAAAACAGTTCAGAGCAAGAAAAAACTATCAGGAATAAAGAGGAGCATTACATAATAATAAAGGGATCAATTCTCTAAGAAGACAATGATCCTTACTGTGTATGTGCCTAACAACAGAGCATCAAAATACACAAGGTGAAAACTGATAGAACTGCAAGCAGAGACAAATGAACTATTATAGTTGGAGATTTCAACACCCCTCTATCAGTAATTGACAGATCCAACAGACAGAAAGTCAGTAGGGACAGAGTTGAAGTTAAACAGCACCATCAATCAAATTGCAATCTAATTGACATCTTTGGGTGACTTCATCCAACAAGAGAAGAATACACGTTTTTCTCAAACTTACATGGAATATTTACAAAGATAGATATATTCTGGGCTATAAAACACACCTTAATAAATGCAAAAGAATGGAAATAATACAAAATACACCATCAGACCACAGCAGGATTAAATTAGAAATCAGTACTAGAAAACCCCCCAAATACTCGGAGATTAAACAACACACTTCTAAATAATTCATGGACCAAAATAGTCTCAAGATAAATTTAAAGCTAAATGAAAATAAGCATACAACTCATCAAAAGTTGTGGGGCACTGTGAAAGTATGGCATAGAAGGAAATGTATAGCATTGGATTCACATATCAGAAAAGAAAGATTTAAAATCAATACTCTAAGTTTCCACCTTAGGAAACTAGAAAAGCACATTAAATACAAAGCAAGCAGAAGAAAAGAAATAATAAAAATTAGAGCAGAGGGGTGCCTGGCTGGCTTAGTCAGTAGAACTTTCAATTGTTATCTCAGGGTCATGAGTTTGAGCCCCATGTTGAGTGTAGAGATTAGAGCAGAAATTAATGCAATTGAAACCAGGAAATCAATAGAGAAAAGAAACAAAACCAAGAGCTTTGGAAATATCAATAAAATTAATAAACCTCTAGTCATGTTGACTCATAAGCAGAAAGAAGACACAAATTACTAATATCAGGAATAAGGAGGGCCTGGGTGGTTCAATCAGTTAAGCCACCGACTCTTGATTTCAACAGCTCAGGTCATGATGTCATGGTTCGTGAGATCAAGCCCCATGTCAGGCTCTGTGCTAACAGCATAGATTCTCTCTCCCTCCCTCCCTCCCTCTCTCTCTCTCTCTTTCAGCCCCTCCCCTGCTCACACTCTCTCTCCATCTACACTTAAAAAAAAAGAAGAAACAAAAGAGGAGCCATGGACATGAACAGGACAATAAAGGACTCTTACGAACAATTCTATGCCCATAAACTTGATAACCTGGATGAAATGGACCAATTCCTTGAAAGACACAACCTACCAAATTCACATGAGGAGAAATAGATAATCTAAAGAGAACTATATCTATTAAATAAATTGAATCAATAATTAATAACCTTCAAAAACAGAAAGTACCAGGCCCAGATGGGTCCACTGGTGAATTCTACCAAACATTAAGGAAGAAATCATACCAATATTTTGTAAACTCTGCCAGAAAATAGAAGCAAAGAGAATACATTCTAACTCATTCTCTGAAACAGCATTACCCTAATATAAAAACCAGAAAAACTCATTACAAGAAAAGAAAACTAGAGACCAGGGGCGCCTAGGTGGCACAGTCGGTTGAGCGTCCGACTTTGGCCAGGTCATGATCTCACAGTCCGTGAGTTCGAGCCCCGCGTCGGGCTCTGGGCTGATGGCTCAGAGCCTGGAGCCTGTTTCCGATTCTGTGTCTCCCTCTCTCCCTGCCCCTCCCCCGTTCATGCTCTGTCTCTCTCTGTCCCAAAAATAAATTAAAAAAAAAAACAAACAAACAAAAAAAAGTTGAAAAAAAAAAACCTTATCTTTAAAAAAAAAACTAGAGACCAGTATCTTTCATGAACATAGAAGCAAAAATTCTTAATAAAATATTAATAAATTGATTCTAACCAATCAAAGAATTATACACTGTAATCAAGGGAGAATGATTCCAGGTATATAAGGCTGGTTCAAAATTTGAAAATCAATTAATGTAATCCATCACATCAACAGGCTAAAGAAGAAAATTCATTATCATATCAATAGGAACATAAAAAGCAGTAGACAATATCCAACACCCATTCATGATAAAAACTTTCAACACTGGAATAGAGGGGGATCTCCTCAGTTTGATAAAGGACATCCACAGCCAACATCATACTTAATAGTGAGAAACTAAATGTTTTGCTGCTAAGATCAGGAATAAGGGAAGGATGCCTGCTCTCGCCACTCCTATTCAACATCATACTAGAAATCCAAGCTAATGCAATATGGTAAGAAAAGGAAATAAAAGGCATAGGGATTGGGAAAGAAGAAATAAACCTGTCTTTGTTTGTAGAGGTCATGACTGTCCATATAGAAAATACCAAAGGAGGGGCGCCTGGGTGGCGCAGTCGGTTAAGCGTCCGACTTCAGCCAGGTCACGATCTCGCGGTCTGTGAGTTCGAGCCCCGCGTCGGGCTCTGGGCTGATGGCTCAGAGCCTGGAGCCTGTTTCCGATTCTGTGTCTCCCTCTCTCTCTGCCCCTCCCCCGTTCATGCTCTGTCTCTCTCTGTCCCAAAAATAAATAAACGTTGAAAAAAAAAATTTTTTTTAAAAAAATAAAAAATAAAAAAAAAAGAAAATACCAAAGGATCAACAGAAACAAACTCCTGGAATGAATAAGAAATTACAGTGGGGTTGCAAGATACAGGTTAATATATAAGTCTGTTTTCTTATATACAATTTTCTTATATATACTATAGTATTTCTTATATACTAGCAATGAAGAGTTGGAACTTGAAATTAAAACTCAATACCATTTACATTAGCAAATGAAATATTAAGTATACATCTAATAAAATATGTACAAGATCTATATGAAGAAAACTTACAAAACTCTGATGAAAGCAATCAAAGATCTAAATAAATGGAGAGATATTCCATTACATGGATAGGAAGACCCAATATTGTCAATATGTCAGTTCCTCCCAACTTGATCTATAGATTCAGTTCCAATAAAAATCATAGCAAGTTATTTTGTGGCTATTGACAAACTGATTCTAAAGTTTCATGGTGATGCAAAAGACCTGGAATAGCCAATGAAATAGTGAAGAAGAAGAAAATTAGAGGAATGGCGCTACCCAACTTTAATACCTATGTAAAGCTACAATAATCAAAACAGTAGGATATTGGTGAAAGAGTAGACAAGTATTTTGATGAAACAGAATGGAGTGCCCAGAAACGGATCCTTACAAAATCCATTGACCTTTGACAGAAGAGCAAAAGCAATACTGGAGAAAGTCTTTCCACAAATGGTGCTGGAACATAAGAACAAGAAATTACTACCAGCAACTTTTGAAAAGGCCCTTCCACCTGGAAATTAAATAACCTATCAAACTCCTTGAGCAAAGGAGAAAATACAAACCAAAATTCTGAAATTTCTTTTTTTTAAATGTTTAATATTTTTGAGACAGAGAGAGACAGAGCGTGAGCAGGGGAGGGGCAGAGAGAGAGGGAGACAAAGAATCCAAAGCAGGCTCCAGGCTCTGAACTGTCAGCACAGAGCCTGATGCAGGGCTCAAACTCACGAACTGTGAGATCATGACCTGATCTGAAGTCGGATGCTTAACCGACTGAGCCACCAAGGCGCCCCCAAAATTCTGAAATTTCTAAAAAAAAAAATTGATAATGAAAACTAACAGCATACTCCATCAAATTCATTTAAAGCAGTGAGCAGAGGAAAATTTGTAGCCCTGAAAGAATTTGAGTTTGCAGCTCAGAAAGCTGAGAAAGAAGAAGGGAAATAATAAAAGTGAAAGCAGAAATTAATGAGGCAAAGATCCAAGAAACAATAGATCCAATTAGAAAATCCAAAGCCTAATTTCTTGGGAAAAAATTAACAAAACAGACCAACTGTTATTTATATTTACATAAGAAAAAAAGAAGAAAGAGCAAATACACAAAAATAAGAAATATTAAGTGGGGAATTAGCCATTGAGACAAAAGATATTTTTAAAATACTAAAAGACCATTTCTCAGAATCTCTATGAAAATATTGAAAACCTATATGAAATGGATAACTTCCTATGAAAATACAATTAATCAAAATTGACCCCATTACAGGCAGACAGTTTAAACAGACTAATTTCCCTAGAAGTACAAAAAATTATCAAGGAACTTCCACATTAAGAAAGAACCAAGGGGGTGCCTGGGTGGCTCAGTCGGTTAAACATCTGACTTCAACTCAGGTCATGATCTCACAGCTCATGAGTTCAAGCTCTGTGCTGACAGCTCGGAGCCTGGAGCCTGCTTCAGATTCTGTGTCTCCCCCTCTCTCTGCCCTCCCATGCTCATGCTCTGTCTCTTTCTATCTCTCAATAATAAATAAACGTTAAAAAAAAAGAACAAAGTTTCACAGGGTTATTCTACCAAATCTTCAGCTAGTCCCAGTGCTTAACCAACTTTTCCAGAGCACTGAAAATGAAGGGAAATTTCTTAGCTCTTTTTATAAAAGAGGAATACTGTAAAAACCCAATTAAGATAGTATAAAAAGATTATAAATATCATTCATGAATATTCATGAAAACATTCTAAATAAAATGCTAGTGAATAGAATTCAACACCGCATTATGAAAATAATAATACAACATAACCAAGTGGGATTTATTTCAGGAATACAGGTTGATTAAATATTAATAAATGAACACACCATATTTATAGACCGATCTAAGGAGACAAATTGCATTTATTTCCACAGCTGCTGAAAAAGTCTTTTACAAAATTCATCACCCAAAATTCATTAAAAAGACTTAAGAAAATAGAAACTTATGGGTACTTTCTTAAGATGTAAGTTGACACATGTGCATGGACACACACAACTTTTGTGCTACAACCAGGATCTCATTTAGCGGGCAAATGCTAGGAACTTTCCATGAAGATCAGGAACAAGGCAACTTTGCCCATGGTCTCCACTGCCACTCAACATTTTACTAGTGATGTTAGCCAGTAAGACAAGACACTCAAGTACAGACATGAGATTTGGAAAAGAAAAATAAAACTATCTCTATTTTGCAGATGATATAAATGTACACAGAAAACCCTGGGGAATCAGTGATAAAACTACCATTTCGATAATTTAGCAGGCCATCAAATTATCATATAGAAATCAATAGACTTCAACTATACAAATAATAAGTGGTATCGATATATAATACAGAAAAATCCAATGTATATCAAGAAAATTAACAATTCAGGAATAAATATAATAAGAAATAAAAACTACATGAGGAAAAATTTTAAAACAAGTAGACTTGAACAAATGGAAAGACATTTCTGGTTCTTGAACAAAATGACTCGGTATTATAAAAATGTCAGGTCTCCCAAATACATAAACACTGAAAAAAATTAAAATAAAAAAAAGGGGGCACCTGGGTGGCTCAGTCGGTTAAGCCTCTGACATCGGCTGAGATCATGATCTCATAGTTTGTGAGTTCGAGCCCCACGTTGGGCTTTGTGCTGACAGCTTGGAGCCTGGAGTCTGCTTTGGATTCTGTGGTCTCCTCTCTCTCTGCCCCTCCCATGCTCACACTCTGTCTCTATCTCTCTCAAAAATAAATAAACATTAAAAAAATTTATAAAAATATCAGGTCTCCCTAAATTAATTTATAAATTTAATGCAATCCCAAGAAAGATACTAATAAGGTTTTTTTGCATTTTTTTAATGTTTTTATTTATTGTTGAGACAGAGAGAGACACAGCATGAGCAGGGGAGGGGCACAGAGAGAGGGAGACACAGAATGTGAAGCAGGCTCCAGGCTCTGAGCTGTCAGCACAGAGCCTGACGCGGGGCTCAAACTCACAGACTGTGAGATCATGACCTGATCTGAAGTTGGATGCTTAAGCAACTGAGCCACCCAGGCGCCCCAATAAGTTTTTTTTTAATGGAACTGTACAAGTTGATGCTAAATTTCATATGGAAAAATATATACGTAGTTTAAGAATAGCAAGGAAAACACTAAAAGGAAAAGATATAAGGTGACTAGCCCTATAAGTCATTAAAACATGCTGTAAAATTTTTATAATTAGAAAAGTGTAGTGCTAACACATGAATAGACAAGCAAGTCTGTCAAAGTTTATCAAGTCTATCATGGAAAAACCAGAAATAATGTCAAGTACATATGGAGCTTTAGTATATGATAAAGGTAGCAACTCAAATCTCTATGGCAAAACCAGGCTTTTTAATAAATGATGTTGGCACAAATAGTCATTTGGAGAAAAAGAGAAGATTGAGTTTTACCCCACATCATATTCAAGAATAAACTCCAGATGGTCAGGATCTAAACGTAAACTAAATCCATACAAGTATTAGAAGAAAAATAAGTGAATTTCTCTTTAGCCTGCATATGGGGAAAGGCTTCTAACTATGACTTGAAATCCAAATACACTAAATCCACTAAAAGATTGATAAATTTGATTAAAACAAAAAAACTGTGGTTTTGTATGGCAATGTCACCATAAACAAAGTCATAAGACCATCAATACCCTGGGGGAAAATATTTGCAATATATATTACAGAGTAAGGACCAGTATGCCAATATATATAAGTAACTTAAAAATTGAGGAGACAGAAAGGGGGGGGGACAAGGAAAAACTGGCAGAAGACGAGAACAGACCATTAAAAATTTTATATGTGGCACAAAAACAGACACATAGACCAATGGAATAGAATAGAAACCCCAGAACTAGACCCACAAACGTATGGCCAACTCATCTTTGACAAAGCAGGAAAGAACATCCAATGGAAAAAAGACAGCCTCTTTAACAAATGGTGCTGGGAGAACTGGACAGCAACATGCAGAAGGTTGAAACTAGACCACTTTCTCACACCATTCACAAAAATAAACTCAAAATGGATAAAGGACCTAAATGTGAGACAGGAAACCATCAAAACCTTAGAGGAGAAAGCAGGAAAAGACCTCTCTGACCTCAGCCGTAGCAATCTCTTACTCGACACATCCCCAAAGGCAAGGGAATTAAAAGCAAAAGTGAATTACTGGGACCTTATGAAGATAAAAAGCTTCTGCACAGCAAAGGAAACAACCAACAAAACTAAAAGGCAACCAACGGAATGGGAAAAGATATTCGCAAATGACATATCGGACAAAGGGCTAGTATCCAAAATCTATAAAGAGCTCACCAAACTCCACACCCGAAAAACAAATAACCCAGTGAAGAAATGGGCAGAAAACATGAATAGACACTTCTCTAAAGAAGACATCCGGATGGCCAACAGGCACATGAAAAGATGTTCAGCGTCGCTCCTTATCAGGGAAATACAAATCAAAACCACACTCAGGTATCACCTCACGCCAGTCAGAGTGGCCAAAATGAACAAATCAGGAGACTATAGATGCTGGCAAGGATGTGGAGAAACGGGAACCCTCTTGCACTGTTGGTGGGAATGCAAATTGGTGCAGCCGTTCTGGAAAGCAGTGTGGAGGTTCCTCAGAAAATTAAAAATAGACCTACCCTATGACCCAGCAATAGCACTGCTAGGAATTTATCCAAGGGATACAGGAGTACTGATGCATAGGGCCACTTGTACCCCAATGTTCATAGCAGCACTCTCAACAATAGCCAAATTATGGAAAGAGCCTAAATGTCCATCAACTGATGAATGGATAAAGAAATTGTGGTTTATATACACAATGGAGTACTACGTGGCAATGAGAAAAAATGAAATATGGCCTTTTGTAGCAACGTGGATGGAACTGGAGAGTGTGATGCTAAGTGAAATAAGCCATACAGAGAAAGACAGATACCATATGGTTTCACTCTTATGTGGACCCTGAGAAATTAACAGGAACCCATGGGGTAGGGGAAGGAAAAAAAAAAACAGGTTAGAGTGGGAGAGAGCCAAAGCATAAGAGACTCTTAAAAACTGAGAACAAACTGAGGGTTGATGGGGGGTGGGAGGGAGGAGAGGGTGGGTGATGGGTATTGAGGAGGGCACCTTTTGGGATGAGCACTGGGTGTTGTATGGAAACCAATTTGTCAATAAATTTCATATAAAAAAAAATAAAAAAGAGAAAAAAATAAATAAATAAATTTTAAAAAAAATAAAAAAAAAATAAAAATTTTATATGTGAAAATGAAAAGATTTTCAACCTCATTCCTAAGAGAAAAGTAATTTAAAGCTACACTAAAATACTGCTTCTCACCTATCACATTGACAAAATTTTAAAATTACAATACATTCTGATAGTGAGGCCGTGGATAAAGAAGCATCTCATAGACTGCTGGAGGGAATGTGAATTAGAACAACCATCATTGAGAGTAATTTGGCAGTCTCTAGCAAAACTACACTTGCATTTACCTTTTGAATTAGCAATCCCATTTCTAAGAATTTACCGTGTTGATATACTTCCAATGATAAGAAAATACATTGCACAATGTTTATTAGAAGCAATGTTTGCAGCTGTAGAATATTTTTAATAATCTAAATGCCACACATAAGACTGTTGTCTTAGTCTGCTCTGGCTGTTATAAGGAAATACCGTAGACTGGTGGCTCACAGTTCTGGAAGTTGGGAGGGCCAAGATCATGGCGCCAGTGGATTTGATGTCTAGTGAGGACCCACTTGCTGGCTTGCAGATGGCAGCTTCCTGTCTGTATACTCACACCGCCTTTCCTCTGTGCAAGCTTGTGGAGAGAGGGAGAAGGCGCCTGTGTCTTGCTCTTCTAATAGGGCACTGATCCCATTAGGGGACTCCACCCCCATCTAAATCTAATCATCTCCTAAAGGCCCCACCTTCTAATACCATCACAATGGGGGTTAGGACTTCAAAATGAGCATTTTGAGAGGATACAAACATTCAGTCCATAGTATCAGTGGTTAAAAGAACATGGTACCTTCACAAAATAGATTACTGTCAGTTGTTTAAAAAAAAGAGAGGGGGGGGATCTCTATGAATTGATATGGTTTTCCAGAATTTATTAAGTTAAAAAAAACAAAAAAGCAGGGGCACCTGGTTGGCTCAGTCGATAGAGAATGTGACTGTTAATCTCAGGATCATGAGTTCAAGCCCCATGTTGGGTATAGAAATTACTAAAATAAAAACTGTAAAAAGCAAAGGGCAGAAGATGATCTACAGTATACTACCTATTGTATAAGAAAGAACAAATAATAATAAAGAAGGAAAAAAAAAGAAAATATACATGTATTTACTCATTTGAGCAGAAGGAAACACAGCCAAGCTAAAAAGAAAGCTTAGATCAGATGCCTGTTGGACATAGGATGCCTGCCTTTTTATATCTGCAGAATTTGTAGCAATGTCCCCTCTCTCATTCCTGATACTGGTAATTTGTGTCTTCTGCATTTTTTTTAATCAGTCTGGCTAACTGTTTATCAATTTTACTGATTTTTTCAAGGAACATGTTTTCAGTTTTGTTGCCTTTCTGCATTGCTTTGTTTCCCATCGCATGGATTTTCTGCTTTAAAAAAAAATCTTTGTTTTGCTTAGTCTTTTGCTCTTCCTTTTCTAGTTTCTTAAACTGGAAGCTGAGGTCACTGAGTTAAGATCTTTCTTCTTTTCTCTTATAGGTTAATACTATACATTTCCCTCTAAGGACAGGACGGGCTGCATGTCCCAATTTTTGATAGGCTGGCTTCTGTTCTATGTTCTTTTTTTTTTTTTCTTTTTTCAACGTTTATTTATTTTTGGGACAGAGAGAGACAGAGCATGAACGGGGGAGGGGCAGAGAGAGAGGGAGACACAGAATCGGAAACAGGCTCCAGGCTCTGAGCCATCAGCCCAGAGCCTGACGCGGGGCTCGAACTCACGGACCGCGAGATCGTGACCTGGCTGAAGTCGGACGCTTAACCGACTGCGCCACCCAGGCGCCCCTGTTCTATGTTCTTTTATGTTATGGTCAGTCAGGTGTAGCTACAAGAGAAGACACAGGAGAGGTTCAGGAAGACAAGTTTATGATACTCACAGGTCCTAGACACCTGAGGCACAACATAGCACACCACACAGGGCCACGGGGGGACGTCTTGGTGTGCTCAGCAGGCAGAAAGCGGGGTGGAGGGGGAAGGCTGGGGCTAGAACCTTTACTGGAGTTTCTGTGGGACAGGCAAAGAAGGGCAGGATGAACACTTTAGGAGTGTCCAGTTTAAATAATTTCAGTGGGCTCTGAACTAGAGGGATGGTCCCTAGTTGCCCACACCTCTACTAAGGTGGCAGAATCTTGCTTCTTGGGGAGTATGAACCAGATAGAGGAGGCCTGGTTCTGGATTGGTTAGTTTGCAAATCAGAGACAGGCTCCTGGCTGGACCTCTTCTGCCTCCAGAACTGGCTAGCCCTAGGAGGGTCAGTCTCTCCCCAGCCAGAAAGGTTTTTAAGACACCAAAACACTGTAATTTAGAGAAATAAAAAATATATAAACAACATGGTTTTCATTTTCACTCAATTCAAAAATACTAAATTCCCTTTTGAGGTTTTAGATTTAGAATTGTTTTACTTGGTTTTCAAATAGCACAGGGGCGGGGAGGTTTCCCAGAGATCATTCTTTTATCGATTTTTAATTTAATTCCACTGTGGTCACAGAACATAGTTGGTATGACTTGAATCGTTTTAAATGAATGGGGACCTGCTGTATGGCCCAGAATTGACTCTGTCCTGGCAAACGGTCTGTCTGACCTGGAGAAGAATGTGTATTCTGCTCTTAGTGGGTGGCGTTCCAGAAGCGTCAATTAAGTCAACCAGGTGGATGGCGTTGTCTTCTGTCTTAACTGATTTTTGGTCTACATACTCTATTAATTATTGAGAGAAAGGTATTAAAATTTCTGAATACGAGTGTCTTATTCCTGCTTGCGGGTGTATCAGTTTTTGCTCTGTGTATTTAAAAAAAATTTTTTTAATGTTTATTTTTAAGAGAGAGAGAGAGACACAGGGTGTGAGCAGAAGAGGGTCAGAGAGAGAGGGAGTCCGAAGCAGGCACCAGGCTCTGAGCTGTCAGCACAGAGCCCAACATGGGGCTCGAACTCATGAACGGTGAGATCATGACCTGAGCTAAAGTCAGACGCTCAACTGACTAAGCCACCCAGGCGTCCCACCCCATATATTTTTAAACTGTTACTGGGGACCTAAATGTTTAGAGTTATTCCCACTTTATCATTATAGAATGACACTCTTTATCCCGGGTCATAATAGTCTATGCTCTGAAATCTACTTCACCCAATAGTATAGCTACTCCAGCTTTCTTTTGCTTAGTGTTAAGACAATATATTTTTTTTTCTCCTTCTTTTACTTTTAACCTATTTGCATCCTAATATTTCAACTTGTAGGCAGCATAGTTGGGTCCTTGTTCTCAGAATCTGACAATGTCTACCTTTTAATTGAGGGCGTTCAGATCATTTTCTGTTTACTCTAGATTTTCCCATCTGCCTCTTATTCCCTTTATCCACTTTTCTTAGGGTGTAGTATTTTTCATGATTCCGTTTTATCTCCTGTGTTGGATTAGAAGCCATAATCCTTTGCCGTGCTATTTTCATGGTTGCTTAAGAGGTTTTTTAACTAATCACAGACTACTTTCAAGTCGTATTGTACCACATTATATATAATACAGAAACCTTACAATAGCATATTTCCATCTCTACTCTCCTGGCTTTTGTGCTATTGTTACACATTTTCCTTTGTAAACTCCACGATACATTAGCCTTGCTTTAAACAGTTGTTTTTTTATTGTGGTGATAGATAACAAAATTTACCACCTTAACCACATTTAAGTATACAGTTCAATGGCATTAATCACAGTCATGTTGTTGTGCAAGAATGACCATGATCCATCTTTCCAGAACTCGGCAATAAATTCTTTACAAAAAGAGATGTGAATAATAAGAAAATCTTTTCTATTTACCAATGTCGTTTGCAGTCATGACCTCGCGATTTCATGAGTTCAAGCCCCGCGTTGGGCTCTGTGCTGACAGTGCAGAGACTGCTGGGGATTCTCTCTCTCCCTCCCCCACTCACGCTGTCTCTGTCTCTCTCAAAATAAATAAATAAACTTAAAAAAAGAAAGAACTTCCCTAAACCTGACTCAGAGGCAGGTCAGCTAGTGATGAATTCTTTCTGCTGATATATTTATCCATGTGCCCTGTACACAAAATGTCCTCTGGTTCCTTTTCGATTTTCTCTTTATCGCTGGTTTTAAGCAATTTGCTTTTGATGTATCCTTGGTGTTATTTCCTGTGCTTGGAGTTCATTTTGTTTCTTGGAACTGGGGCTTACAGTTTTCATCAAGCTTAGAAAAATTTCAGCCATTATTTCTCCAACACTTTTTTTTTTTCCTATCTTCCCTTCTCCCTCTTCTGCTTCAAGGATTCCAAACGCACGCATATCCGGCCACCTGAAGTCGCCCCACAGCTCACTAATGGCTCTACTCATTTTGTTTCAGTCTTTTTTTTTGTTTCATTTCATTTAAATTAATGTGTTTTCAAGTGCACCAATCTTTCCTTCCACAATATCTGATCTCCAATAATCGCACTGTTTTAGTTGTCAGTTGCAGTTGGGAGAGGCTGAGAATTTTTTAAACCATCAAGAAATGGCTCCTTTTTAAAAACAGTTCTGCCCTCCATTTGCATTTTACTACTTCAGCAGCAAGAAGAAATCAGGCGGCACCTTGAACACTGCTTGCAAATCTTGCAAGCCTAGATCACAAAGTTCGTTAGAACCTCCTGCTCTCCACAAAACCTCAGTTGATAGTGCCACTAAGTTTTGCCACCGTGTAAGAGACCCCCCAATACCTAGTTTCAGGTCATGATCTCGTGGTCAGTAGGTTCAAGCCCCGTGTCGGGCTCTGTGCTGACAACTCGGGAGCCTGGAGCCTGCTTCGGATTCTGTCTCCCTCTCTCTCTGCCTGTCCTCTGCTCGCATTCTGTGTCTCTCTCTCAAAAATAAACATTAAAAAAAGATATGTAACCAATAGGAAATTTTTTAAATTTAAAATTCAGCGGCTTCAAATGACATTTACTATCTGATAGTTTCTGTACCTCAGGAATCCAGGGCTTTAGCTGGGTCCTCTGGCTCAGGGTCTCTCACGGGCTGCCATCAGGGATAGGTTAGGGCTGTGGTCATCTCAAGGCTCAACTGGTGGAGGATCCATTTCCAAGCTCACTCATACGGTGGTTGGTAGGATTCAGTCCCTCATGGCTCACTGGACTGAGTCCCTCCACTGACCTTCCCACTCAGTTCCATGCCATGTGGAACTCTCCACGGAGCAGCTCGCTTGGTCAGAGCAAACAACCAAGAGGTGCCACAGACAGTACGGGAACAAGAAAAAGTCAAAGTCTTTTGTCACCTGATCTTGGAAGCAATAGCCGTCTCTTTTGATGGATTTTTTCCATTAGAAGCAAGTCTACTTCCAGCTCACATTTAAGGGAGGGGATTGATTACACCCATAGTTTTTTTTTTGTTGTTTTTTTTTTTTCATTTTAGACACTGTAGTTTTAATCTCTAGAAGTTTTCCATGGGATTTTGTTTTATTTTTGAGTGAGAGAGAGAGAGAGAGAGAGAGAGAGAGAGAGAGAGAGATGGCGTGAGTGGAGGAGGGGCAGAGAGAGGGAGACACAGAATCCAAAGCAGGCTCCAGGCTGAGCTGTCAGCACAGAGCCCGATGTGGGGCTTGAACTCACAAACCGTGAGATCATGACCTGAGCCAAAGTCAGGCACCTAACCAACTGAGCCACCCTAGCGCCCTGCTATTGGATTTTTATATCTTCTGTGTTAACACATTCCATCTTTCTTCTGGCTTTGTGAGCATCTGGAGTACAGTTACAACTTTTAATGGCCTGTGTCCTAATTGTATCATCTGGGTCATTTCTGGATCCATTTTATTTTCCTTTTCATTAGGGATGCTATTTTATTTGCTCTTTGCTTGCCTGGTAGATTCTGATTGGATGTCAGACATCATGAGTTTTATCAGTTGCAAGGTATTTTTGTATTGCAACAATTAGCTTTGTTCTGGGACTGCCGTTAGGTATGTGCACTTTGATCATTTTGGGTCTCGGTTTTAAACTTTGTTAGGATGGAGGAAGTGTGAATTTGGGTCTAACTTCACACACTACTGAGGCAGAGCCCGGCTGAATGTTCTACTAGATGCCCTGTGATTATGAGGTTTCTCACCCTGGCTGACAGGAACACAAACAACCAGGTCCTGGGTAAAGCTCCCCCAACCCATTCATGTGGTTCCTTATATGCGTATGCTGACCAGTGGTCAGTGGAAGGTCAGGGAACCCTAAGCAAACCTCTCTAGTTCTTTGTGCAGCTGTCCTCTCCGGTTTTGTCCTGTGAATCCCATTTCCCGGGGCTGTGAGAGCTGGCTCAGGGCAAAGGCAGGAGGAAGGCACAGCAGCGTAGGTAGTTGCCAGTAGGTAGTTCACTCACAACTCCCCTCAGGGCACAAGCAGGCAGGGTCACAGTGTTACTTTTAAGTCCATGAACATTAACCCTTTTTTAAAGTTCTCAAGGATTTTTTTCAACTTTTTTAAAGTCCATAAACACTTTTCAGAATCCCATTCAGTATTCCCTGGGCACCTGCCATACACCAGTTACGGAGGAACAGAGTTCAGACATGTAAAAAACAAAGAAAAACACCACCATAAAGGACATAGCACAGAGGTGGCAAAAAATAGGAGTGGGGAAGATGTGTCTGGCCTTGTCACAGGTAAACAAAGGGTAAACAAGACAAGTCTTGTCTACATCATGTGTGGAAGGGTGGTTCTCTGCTGTAAGCAATTTTCCAGAACATAAAGGATGGATTTCTTTAACAGTCTCCGTTTTCCAGGATCACAGGGCTTGGGGTCAAGGTCCACATTACCAGTAGACATGTTATGGAACAAGAAAACAGTGAGCACCAAGGATAGAAATGTGCAAATACAAGAAGTGCTTGGTATCAGTTGAGTATCTCAAGCATAAAGGTGTGACCAGAGAGAAGAATTTGGAAATAGGCAGTCAGGTTTGATGATCAGGTTTGAGACATCTGGGTGCCAGCCCATCAGGGTGAGTAATTAGCAGATGTACAGGCCTCAGCACACACAGGCCTGAGCGCAGGCCTCATGTCTGGCTGCTATGGGCCATTTCTGGGGTTTGCGCAGAGCAGCTGGCTGCTGACCAGACTATGAGTGTTTGTCCCCAAAAGGTCAGCTCAGAAAAGTGGAACTCCGGAAAGGTGGCTCTCGCTTCAAAGCACTCCTGACCAAAGACGTACGTACGGTCTTCCCAGGCCCGGCCTGCAGCCGCTTCACAGAGCAGCCACAGCAAAGAGCGCTGCTGCTGAGCCAGAGGTGGGACAGGGACTCCTAATTTAGAGCCTTTTGTAGCATAGGGTTTCAACACTTCCCAGAGGTGAGCACTGTCACCTATTAGGATGAGCCTCCTTCTCAAATTAGCAAGTTTTTCTTCATGACCTATGCATGCCTTGTGTGTGTGTCTTCTTAATGGAACAATCCTGCTTTTTTTGTCCTTCCTGCTTTTCCTTCATACCAGGAACAAGAGACAAGACATTTCTCGGAAGAAAGGAACTAGCAATTAAAGACCCAAGGGCATTAAACTGCTATAAGAAGAGGTATAAAAATAAGGAGGGGGACAAACCATAAGACACTCTTAAAATGCAAAACTGAGGGCTACTGGAGGGGGTGTGGGTGGGGGATGAGCTAAATGGACAAGGGGCATTAAGGAGGGCACTTGTTGGGATGGGCACTGGGTGTTATACATAGGGAATGAATCACTGGAACTACTCCTGAAATTGTTATTGTACTATATGCTAACCTGGATGTAAATTAAAAATAGCAACATAACATAACATAAAAATAATAAAATAAAATAAAATAAATTAAATTAAATTAAAATTAAAATTAAAATTAAAACTGCTATTAGAAGAGGAATCCAGCCTACCAACAATATCAAAAGTGGATCTGGGAGAGAAATAAGAGACCCACCAGAGAAGCTGTGTGCACGGTGGCTCCCTAAACATGTGATGGCCCCCGGGTGACCTAGAGGACCTGCACACAGGGGCGCCAAGCGTGGAAGGCACAGAGGCCAAACAGTGACCAGGCAGCACTGCAGCCCACGTGAGCTCCTCCCTCTCTCTGGGCCTCTCCCCTGTCAACACCTCAACACTAAGTAGCAAGTCTTCTGTATCTTGGGATGTGTCTCCCAGTAGCTCCTCAGGGATGCGCCCCATTTTACTCCCTGGTGCCCACTACAAAGGGGGCCTTGATGGAGGTTTGTCACCTAGACGTAGCCCCTGCCTGTGACAAGGCATAAGAACACCTGTAATAAAGAATGCTTGGGGCACCTGGGTGGCTGAGTCGGTCAAGCATCTGACTCCTGACTTCGGCTCAGGTCGTGATCTCACCAACCGGGAGACTGAGCCCTGCACTGGGCTCTGCACTGACAGCATGGAGCCTGCTTGGGATTCTCTCTCTCTCTCCTTTCTCTCTCCTCTCTCTCCTCTCTCTCTCTCTCTCTCTCTCTCTCTCTCTCTGCCCCTCCCCTGCTCTCGCTCATGCACTCTCTCAAAATAAATAAACGTCAAAAAAAAAAAAAAAAGTGTTGTTAAATGTTCCATTTATATACCTTAAACATTACAAAGATTTATATACAGGAATGACCACTCCCCAAGATTGAAAAATGGTCTAGGAACCCCCAAAAATATAGTCTCCCAACTTTTTCAAAAAGCCCTGGATGATTCACAAAGAGCCAAGCTCTCGATGCATTTTCCTCAATACAGTTAACAAACACTGCATCTAGATCATGTTGGTCAATGCCAGAGGAAAGGTTATGACACGGAAAATCCCTCTTCAGCGTTGGTGCTGAGCACCCTGGCTTGACCTGGGTGACTGTGTGGCCATCATTTCCTGAATCGCTTGAAGAGTGGGTGCACGTGCTTCGTGGAAGTCTTGCCCCGTGACGAGTGGTACTCCATGTACACGGTGTCGTCGGCCCCAGACATAGAGCTCATTGTGCCAAAGCGCCGAGACACCTGCGGGAGGACCCAGCCCAAGGTTAGTTTACAAGGGGAAAGACACTCCTTTTAGAACATTTATAATTGTAGTAAGTTTTTCAAAGTTTTTAATATTTTTTTAGAACATTTATTGACTACTATGTCTCAGGCATTATACTAAACAGTTCACATGCATTTACATGTTATTAACTCATCCAATCCTCCCAATCATTATAATCCTCATTTTACAGATGAAGAAACTGAGGCACAGAGAGATTAAGTAACTTGTCCAAGACTACACGGCTCTTAAAGAGACGGGATTTCAATTCTCGCAGCCAGCTTCAGATTCCCTATTCTTAACCATAATGCTATTCTGCCTCTCTTACTAACAATTTATGAACAGAATTTTTCAACAGTGAGAACAGTGGTCCCCCAACAGCTCAAGACTCCACCATAAGGTTTTGAATCAAGTGGAAAGCCAGAAAGCCCTGGGCTTGAATCTTGGATCTACCTCTCACTGTGGACAAATACTGAATGTCTGCACCTCAATGAACTCATCTATAAAATGGGGACAGCCACATCTGTCTTGACATACATGGTGTGAACAGAAATCATACAGGCAGGGTTTGACCCAGAGCCTTGCACACCACTTGCACCAGATTACAAGCCTGGGGACATACAGGCACCAAGCAATGCCAGCCTGACCTTAGGTGACTCCCTGGTTGGTGGGATTGACCAGGCATTCCAAGGACACAGTGAGAGGCAAGAAGTTTCCCTGAAGCATCCATGAGGGAAGGCTCAGACACCTCCGAGCTGGTCTGGTCCCCCAGTCTCAGGCTAGAGGAAGGGCAGCACCTCCCAGGGGACAGTGTATTTCTTCCTTTACCCCAACCACTGCTCACCTCTTAGCTCTAATATCAATATAGTTTCCAATGCACCTGACTACACCGTACTTTTCTCTTGGAAGAGCCGGATAAGAACTCCCCATAAAGGTACTTTCATTAGTTATACCATATTATATAGGGCTGGGCACAGGCAGGCATTCAGTAACTATTTGTAGAATAAATGGAAAGTTCACTATTTTCAGAGAACTCTACATATTTTAATTAATTTTATTTTAGAGGCAGAGACAGAGCACTAGCTGAGGAGAGGGGCGGGGGGGGGGGGGGGGGACAGAGAATCTCAAGCAGGCTCCATGCTCAGCGTGAAGCCTCTATGGGGCTTTGACTTGAGCTAAAATTAAAAGTCAGATGCTCAACCAACCCAGCCACCCAGGTACTCCTTTTTAATTTTTTTTTTATTTAAATTTTCTTTTTATAATGTGAGAGAGAGAGAGAGAGAGAGACAGAGAGACAGAACTCTACATTTTTCAAGAGAAATACTGAAACTAGCTGGGAGAGGATCCTTAACTTACTGGACTAGACCCACCTAAGCTGGACAGCTTAGCTCTATTACTGAGGAGGAAGCCAGAGTTGAATTGGCCTGTGCAAGGCCCTGGACGGCGGGCCCAGGTCTGCAACACCCCCTCCTGCAGCCACCTGGGAGCCGGCCTGGGGCCACATTTGCCATCCTGGGCTCCCCCATTCTGTGCACAGAGCAGAGGGCCAGCCACAGACTATGGGCGTGGCCACATGAAACAGCAGCGTGTCCAGAAGGAAGGATGCACCGAAAGGTTAACAGGGGCAATTTCTGTTATTTTCTTCTCCACAGCTTCCTGGTCTTTCCAAGTCTTTATGGAGGTTGCACAGGTGCGCACGTGCACCTGCACATGCACAGGGGACGCAGTGCATGCGGGCGCATAAGAACTCTGTCCTTTGGGAGAACTGGCAGGTGGGGCCTCACCCGCTCACTCACCTGGCTGGACCTGGAGCCAAATTCTCCTGCCACCACCTCTTCCTCTGCATCCAGGTCAGTGGCTGCCAGGACCTTCTGTAGGAGCTGTTGTTGCTCTTCCCTCGTGGAAAACGCCAGCTCTTCGTCCTCCATACCAGCCAGCTTTGTGATCACCTATAAAGCCGAAATCAGCAGGCCACATGGCCCCTTCTGTTTTGCCTCCCTCGGACCCAGCTGAGCAGGTGGCTAAAAACGGAGAGCTCCTCTCTGGCATTGCAGAGACCAGCTTCAGAGCCATCTGTAACAGGGAGCTTAACTGATGACTGCGGGGCAGGAGATGGGAAGGAAATTCCAGAGACACCTACTCCCAGAACAGCAAATCCATAATCACTTACAGACGACCAACGGGACCTTGACAACTCTAATGCACCCCCGTGGCAGTATTCCACCTTGCACCAGGTAAAGGAAGGGACCAAAGATGGAGGGCACAGCCTGCCACCCTCAGGAAGGGTCTTCAGCCCCCTGGGCTTGGCCCATAGGACTTCCAGCAGGACGGCACTTAGAAATGAGAGCATGTCGGGGCGCCTGGGTGGCTTAGTCGGTTGAGCCTCTGACTTCGGCTCAGGTCATGATCTCAGTCTGTGAGTTCGAGTTCCGTGTCAGGCTCTGTGCTGACAGCTCAGAGCCTGGAGCCTGCTTCAGATTCTGTGTCTCCCTCTCTCTCTGCCCCTCCCCTGCTCATGCTCTGTCTCTGTCTCAAAAATAAGTAAAAACATTAAAAAAAAAAGAAATGAGAGCATGTCAAGGTGGGTTTGCAGCACTTTCTTCTAAGACAGCAAGAGAACAGCATGTAGAGATGTGGTTTTCCCTTCTTTGGAGGTGACTCACTATGAGGCCTACCAATTCCTGAAGAAAGCCAGGACTGATGACGTAGAGAAATCTTCCCTGCCCCCCCCTCTAAATCTTCTCATAATTTTAATGAGAAAAAAAGGCCTAGAAGTAGAGATCTGGCTGAGCCCTTCAGGGGGCCACAGGCCCAGAGCATAAACATCGGGCGTTTCTGCCCTGGCCTGACCACCCCTCTGGGAAGTCCAGGGTCATGATCACAGGAGCTCTAACCGGGCTGCTCTCAGCAGGCAGCTCTGAAGGCAAGCGGGGCAAAGGCCCCTCCAACCAGCAGACAATCGCAGGTCCACGTGCCTTTCTGCCAAGGGCACCTTCCAAAAAGCCCAGGACATGACCTGATTTGGCACATGTTCTCTCACTGGACTCTCCAGGGATCAGGACGTATGAACGTTACTATCACCACCTACTTTTCACAGACACATAAAAAGGTCATAATGCAAATCCTTCAAAATACGGTCAAGCATCCTGTCCTCTAGCCCAGCATGAGAAATCTGAAATTGTCACTGCTTCCAGCTAAAAAAGGAGGGGTCAGATGGCCCTGACCTCTTATCTACGGTTAATGACAGAAACTGGCCAACCTGAAAAAGACACAAGCGAAAGGATCTGAAAAGGCAGCCTGCAGTCTTCTGAGAACCAAGAATCTGGGAACCTACATGTTCTAGGGGTGTCCTTTTAGTCCCCAGCTTCCAGCACCCTCCATCCACCCCCACAAACAAAAACCTTTAGGGGCACAAAATCATGACATAACCTTTCCACTTGTGTCAACAGAAGAGAGCACAAACATGGCAGCCGGTGGAAGTCAGCCAAAACGTTAGCACCTCCCAAACTGCACAACCGTG
Organism: Felis catus; assembly: GCF_018350175.1. Classification (NCBI taxonomy): domain Eukaryota; kingdom Metazoa; phylum Chordata; class Mammalia; order Carnivora; family Felidae; genus Felis; species Felis catus. The sequence goes on along the minus strand of NC_058375.1, from coordinate 111,538,000 downwards.
GGTTCATAGCACATGGACACCTGTGCCGTGAGGCCCCTGAGGCTGACTGACAGCACAGCTCGCCCAGCACCCGGTGGGGCGCCCCACTGGAGCTGACCTTGTATCACAAATCAGGTGTGTGAACAACCTGGGAAACCCTGAGCTCCAGTGGACAGCCACTGCTGGTGCAGGAAAGTAATCCCAAGGGGCTCAGGGTGGCACAGTGACGGCCGTAGCTCTGAGGTGTCCCGAGTCCTGCCAGGAAGCACATCTTCCTGCTGACAGCTAACATTCTTCTTCCAAGACAACTGTAAAATCTGAACAAGTAGACACTCCAGACCCCTCACTTCGGAGGCCCCATTCTTTAACCATTCACTGTGGGAAGCCCGGGACAGGAAGGGATCCTGCACAATATTTTCCCTCAAAGTCCCCGGCAATTCGTGCAGAGATACAGGGAACGTGAGGCGGGGTTTCCAATGCCCTCATGCTCTGTGCCTGCCTAAGCTGTCCCCCAGTGGTGCCGATGGCGGCTCCCCCTTCTCCTGGAGGTGCGGGCACAAAGCAAGCCTCGGTTCTATTCTCACCACGCATTTAATGAATACATACCTTAAAGCTATAACCCTGGTCTACCAAGAACCTCTGCCGCTTGGTTGAGTAAGCCATTTCCTGTGTGTCCTGGGACACCAACGAGTAGAAGAAGGCATTGTACTCCTCTGCCACCATTCCTTAAGGGAGGCAAGGAAAAGACAAACATCATATGACTTCACTCATGTGGAATTTAAGATACAAAACAGGTGAACATAAGGGAAGGGAAGCAAAAATAAAAACAGGGAGGGGGACAAAACGTAAAAGATTATTAAATATACAGAACACACAGAAGGTTGCTGGAGGGGCTGTGGGAGGGGCGATGGGCTAAATGGACAAGGGGCATTAAGGAGGACACTTGTTGGGATGAGCACTGGGGTTATACATAGGGGATGAATCACTGGAATCTACTCCTGAAATCATTTTTGCACTATATGCTAGCTAACTTGGATGTAATTAATAAAATATATATATAATAATTAATATTATATATGTTATATATAAACATAAATAAAATATATTTCTTATAATTAATACTATTTATATATATTATTATTTCATACACACACACACACACACACACACACACATATGTAACATATATAAAAAGAGAGAGGGAAGGAAAAAGGACAACATTAGCTGTTACGATGCCTGGAAGCAAGGCTCCAGGGCTCAAAAGTACGCTGACCCCGCACAATGTGAGAGTTAGGGCGCTGAACCCCTAACCCTGCAGAGCTGAAAACCCACATAATGTCCAATTCCCCCAAAATTTAACTACTAATAGCCTACTGCTGACCAGAAGGCTTACCAGTAATACGGAATACTTGATGAATACGTATTTTGCATGTTATACATATTACATACTATTTTTAGTATAAAGTAAACCAGAGAAAAGAACACATTATTAAGAAAATCGTGAACAAAAGTACACTCCCAGTACTGTAGTTATCCAAAAAACCCCCCACAGCTCAAACTACAGTTCAAGGGTCAACCACAATGCAGTGGGAGAGCTTTGCAGTCAAGGGGCTAATGGCCTGGACTCTGTGTGGGCACTTACTTCATCAAAATTAAAAATGTTTGGTTAAAGAACACCATTAAGAAAGTGAAAAAACAACCCACAGAATGGGAGAAAATATTTACAGAGCATGTATCTGATAAGGAATTTATATCTGGACTATATAAAGAACTATTACAAGCCAATAATGAAAAGATAAATGATCCAATTATAAGAAGAGCAAAGGATCTGAACTGACATTTCTTTTTAAAGAAATTTTAATTGTTTGTTTATTTATTTATTTTGAGAGAGAGAGAGAAAGAGTTCAAGCAGGGGAGGGGCAGAGAGAGAGGGAGAGAGAATCCTAAGCAGACTCCGCACTGATAGCAGAGAGCCCGATGTGGGGCTTGAACCCATGAACCATAAGATCGTTACTTGAGGTGAATTAAGAGTCGGAGGCTTAACTAAGCCACCCATGTGCCCCTGAACAGACCTTTCTCCAAAGAAAATATACAAATGACCAATGAGCCCATGAAAAGCATTGAACATATTAGTCATCAGGAAAATGCAAACCACAACCACAATGAGGTACCACCTGCCACTCCCTAGGATGGCTAGAATCAAAAAAGATCAGGGTGCCTGTGTGGCTCAGAAGGTTTAGGCGTCTGACTTGGCTCAGGTCATGATCTCATGGTTCATGAGTTCGAGCCCCACGTTGGGCTCTGTGCTGACAGCTTGGAGCCTGGGGCCTGCTTGCGATTCTGTCTCCCTCTCTCTGCCCCTCCCCAACTTGCACATGCTCTCTCTCTCCCTCTCTCTCTCAAAAATAAACAAACATTTAAATAAAAAAAAGTTTTAAAGAAAGGTTATTACAGCTATTGTCAAGGATGTAGAGAAACTGGATTCCTCACACATTGCTGCTAAGAGTGTCAAATGGTGCAGCCGTTCTGGAGGAGAGTCTGGTAGTTTATTAAGATGTTCAACAGAGTTACCACATGACTCAACAATCTACTCCTAGTTATACCCAACAGACCTGAAAACATACGCCCACACAAATTTGCACATGACTTTCATAGCAGCAGTATTCCTAAGAGCCAAAAGTGGAAACAACCCAAGTGTCTGTCAATAGAAGAACGAATAAATAAGACATACAATGGAATATTATTCAGCATTAAAAAGGAAGGAAATACTGATACATACTACAATAAAGATGATTCTTGTGAAAACAAGATGCTAGTGAAAAAGGCAGTCACAGAAGACCCAGACTGCATGATTCCATACATATGAAATGTCTAGAATGAGCACAATTATCAAGGTAAAAATAGTCGTGATTGCCTGCAGGTGGGGCTGGGAGGCAAGAAGAAAGGAAGAGTTACTGCCAATGGGAAAGGGTTTCTTTCCTGCAGCGATGAGAATATTCTAAACACAGACTGTGGTGATGGTTATACACTTTACAATTATATTAAGAACCAATGGGGGCGCCTGGGTGGCTCAGTTGGTTAAGCGTACAACTTCAGCTCAGGTCGTGATCTCAAGGTTCGTGGGCTCAAGCCCTGTGTCAGGCTCTGTGCTGACAGCTCAGAACCTGGAACCTGCTTCAGATTCTGTGTCTCCCTCTCTCTCTGCCCCTTGCCCACTCACACTCTGTCTCTTCCTCAAAAATAAACGTTTAAAAAAAAAAAAGAACCAATGAACTGGGGCACCTGGGTGGCTCAGTCAGTTAAAGTGTCTGACTTCAGCTCAGGTCATGATCTCACAGTTTGTGAGTTCGAGTCCCATGTTGGACTCTCTGCTGTTAACTCAGAGCCCACTTCGGATCCTCTGTCCCCTTCTCTCTCTACCCCTTCCCTGCTCTCATTCGCTCTCTGTATCTCTCTCTCAAGAATAAACATTAAGAAACAACAAATTAATGAACTATACACTTCCAGTGGACCGACTATATGGTATGTGAATTCTGTCTCAATAAAGTTGCTTGAAAAAAAAAAAGAAAAAAAAAACCAAAAAAACAAAAACCCAGGTCAGAAAAAAAAACCTAGAGAAGAAGAATGATCACAGAAACTAGGACAGACAATACTGAAGCCTGTAAAACCTGATCCTTCTGGAAAATCTGCACATTTTGCTTCACAGTCCAAATGTCAGCAGGTTCAATATCTGTGTACTGCCTCTGAATTCAATTGTTTCTTAGTCTTACAAGAGCTCACAGATGCAAAGATAGCAGCCAAATACGTTACATCAAATAGTATTTTTAAAAAAACAAATTCTACTCAAATTCAAAGGGGCTTTAAAATTAGATTTGGGGGGAGGTAATGGGTAAGGCATAAGTTAATGAGATACATTCACATATACTAGCCAGATGATATTCCTGTCAATTTATAAAAGCTATCGTTTCTCCAGCAGCCTTTTACACTGTTCTATTATATATGGCTCCCTCCTCACAAGAGTCCTTCAAGAGTCCTTCAAGAGGACTGTCACTCCCACTCTGGATGGGAAAGCAAGGCTCAGACCGGCAAACTACCTGCCCAAGGTCACCAGGGTGGTCTGGTGCTCAAGTTCATGCTATTTCTACTAACATGCCCTGTCTCCAGTTTAAATACAATCAGCCGCCTCGTAAACACATTCTACAACAGTACGATTCCAACATATGCCCCTACCCTTGTTTCCAGTCACCCTAGCAGTCCAGCTGCCCCTAAGGAAAGCGAATTCCCTGAGGACAGGGCCTGTGTCCTGGTCTTAGGGCCTGCCTGGTCCCAGGAGGAGAGACACGGCCACTCTAAGCGTCAGTCCCTGCCACACCCACCGTTAGGGTCAGGGCCCTCTCACCACAGGTAACAAGCAGAGACTCCGGCCTCGGACCCTCATTCACTAAGCACGACACCCCTGCTGCGAGCTGCCGCCCAAGGCAGGACTCTTCACAGGGTGCGCGCAAAGTATCCCCGTGTGGCTGCCTGAGCTGCTCTTTCCAAAGCCCTCCCCAACTCCTGACTCGAGGCCCAGGGTTCAGTTCCAGCTCCCACATGGCACTGGAGGCCCAGCTCTGCTTCCTGCCTTTTATGTCCACAGCACTGCACACTCACACCGCTTCCCTGGCCCCTGATGGCCTACCAACGCGACAGCTCGGCTTTGAGGACACCCAACGCGGAGCAGGCAGCTGCCACAGAGAACGCCCACATAGGAACTAACTCCGAGGCCAGAGAAAGAACATGAGCCACGCTGATCTTGGTCGTTGCTTTGGGACCCCTCCCTGCGGCATCTACTTAGCCGGGGTCCCGGTGTCCGGGGGTGCCTGCTCACCACCACGGGCACGCAGGCAGCACAGCCCTACCCTCTTCCGAGTCCAAGTGGCTCAAAAGGAAAGACTTGCTGGAGCAGAAGGCGTAAGGCCGCCTTTACCTTTTTTGGCTCGGAGCACTCGCCCCAGCCTCTGGGCCTCCTGCCGCCGGGAGCCACCATGAGATGAGATCTGAATGAGAACATTTGCTTCTGGCAGATCAAACGATGTGTCACCCACCTACAGAAATGAAACAGCGTTGAGTTTGACAAATTTTTTTGTTTGTTTGTTTTTTATCTGGGACAAAAAGAAAACAATCAGTTGACCTGGAATTTAAATAAGCTCTAAAGATAATTGAGAGAGACAAACCCATCCTCTTCCCTCTGCACCAGGGTCCTGCGGATGCAGGCAGGCCTCTAGGACCTTCTGTGAACTCTCCTGAGAGCTGTCCTAAAGAAGCGGGTCAGGACTCCCAGTCCCCACCGGCCATCTCATTTATGCTCCCAGGCCAGGCTGCTAGGGACCAGAGACAAGAGGGCCTATCGACAGAGATTCTTTGTAAAGGATTACTCTTCTTTTTTGCTACAGAAACACGTCTGCACAAAACCATCTACACTCGTGACTGGAGGCCAATGAAACCATCAGCACATGTGGGACACAGGACCTGTCAGAGCCCACTGCCCACACCAGGCTAGATCTGGTCAGGGTAGCGGCCTTGGCTTGAGGGTTCCAACCATGGAGGTTCCCAGCACATATCTAAGTGTGGTACTTACTAACCCAGCTGTGATCAACTTTATTGGCAAACCGCATTTATTTTGAGCTTTGGGCCTGTTCTAATCTGAATGCCTGCTCTACACTGTTCGGCCACAGCTTCCAACAGTATCACCGAGCTGGGCCTTTGTGCATTCGCACCGTGCCTACATCCACCGCCCACCACACCACGGCACATGAACAGCCAGGATGAAGGTTGCCCACAGCCCACAGGAAGCAAAAACTCCACAAAGAGAACCTCATCTAAATGTCCACTTCTGCCAGAATAGGTAATGAAAATTTTCCCCTGGGATAGAGAAAATACAATTTAAAATTCCTATATCCCCAAAAGAAGTGGGGAAAACCTCAGTCAAGCAAAGAGACTCTATAAATTGTCCACAACACATTCAACCCCACAAGTGCTCCTTCTGCTACCCATCAGAAAGCATTCCTGTCACCAGACACTGGAAACATGGGAATGAGAAGTGACACATAACGTCCCTTCAACAAACATGAATTCATGGCCCTCGCAATCACCCAGTGTCCCCTCTAGCCCTGGGGGTGCTGAGGCCTCACCACCACCCTGCAGGGCACACAGACCTTGGATATGAAGATGGTGTTGATTTTGGGGTTGTGCTTGAAATTCTGGAGAATCTGCATCCTCTCTCCCTGGGATGTAGGACCATAGATATAGGGTCTAAAGAAGAATGAGGTGTGTTAGGAGGACCACAGAATCACCCCCCAATTAACATCAGTGGGAAAAGGAATTCTTGCAAGGTTGCTCCCTCCCAGGAAGCTCTCCACCATGCAAGAATATCAGAGGGAGGCCCATAAAAATGAGGGGCTATAGACCCTCAGCCAAGGTTCTGGTCACCACTCTCTTCAGGATTTCCTCCTTCACTTTTTTCCTTGTTTCTGGACTGTGCTTTTTCCTGAATCCATGTCCCTCAATCTAAGCTTAGTGTCTACACAAGCAGTGCTAACACAGCATCCAGGTGGGACTAGGGGCCACTGAGGACACCACTGGTGTTTCCTGAGAAGCTCTGTCTAGATGCAGGGCTGGCTAGGATGCTGGCCCAGCCAGCCTTGCCTTCCTGTCCCCTGTACAGTCTGACCTCAGCTCCACCAGAGTGCTCACTCGGCCTGCCATTCCAGATACCAACTTGTGCCCACCTTCGGAGCCCAGCTCATAGATGGAGCCCCACCAAAGCAGCATGACTCTGGCCCCTGACCCCTGGGCTGAGGGTGACCAGGCTGCTGCAGAACCAGACCTTCAGACCCTAAGAGAACTTTGAGAGGCAAAGAAGGAAAACCAGGCACCTTCTGCACTCGGGTTTGGGGGAAGATTAAGCTGCCTTGGGGCAACTCCAACTCTTCACTTCTTACTTGTTCAGCCTAATGGCATATTCTTTCAGGGCAAACACATTGTCGGCAAAGACAATAATCTTGTCATTCCTCCTTTCATGAAACTTGATCAGAAACTGGCAAGCTCTGAATTTGTTGGGGTTCATGGTATACAGCAAGATTCGTTTCTTGGTTTTGATTGCCACATACTCCCGGTAAAACTCAGGAGACATCGGGCACCAAACCTGCGACACAGTAAGAATCAAGGGTCAGTTTGCAAATTTAAACATCACACAACTGGAAATTTTTAAAGACCATTAATTTAGCAGAACTAGCTTTAAAACAAATCAAAACAAAATCAAGTACCTAATGTTGAACAAGGACACTCTCATATTTATCTCTTAACACATAGATATAATAATAATTATTATTATTACTATTATTATTAATGTTTTATTTATTTTCGAGAGAGCACAGCAGGGCAGGGGCAGAGAGAGAGAGGGACAGAGGATCTGAAGCAGGCTGTGCACTGACAGCAGCAAGCCCAATGTGAGGCTTGAACTCACAAACCTCGAGATCATGACCTGAGCTGGTCAGATGTTCAACCGACTGAGCCACCCAGGCACCCCAAACAAATGGATTTTTAAATGCATCGATATCTGGGGAATTACTTTCACACCAGCTCCAAGTAAGTAAAGGAAACCAGATTCTCAACCAGTGGTCCAAGTAATCCCTCCCGTTTAGACCACACCTCCATACACAAGTCTACACACAGCACTGCTATGGAGAAGCACACACATACCTCCTAGCTCTGTCTGTTGAATTAGCCTAGCAATGACATTCTAGGAGTAATGAACACACCTAGCACCTAGATCTTGGTTTGTAAATTCCATTCTTTGCTAAAAGGGCACCTTGGAGAAATGGCTGATTTCCAGGGCCAGAATAGGTAGGGAAAGTACCAGATAAACCTAAAATAACTTGCTGTGCCAGAAAGCAAGGAAATGCTCAAAGAATGGGGACATGTCAAATGGATACAGAGGCCAGGCTGAAGGGGTCCCACTGGTCACATCTGAGACAATTAGATCCTTCAAATAAGAATGACAGGAACACTCTTTGGGGCCTCCTCTGTGCTAGGCCCTTGTGCATGGGCTACTGGCAAGCTTAAGGAAACTCAGACAAATATACTCAAGTGCCATGGGTTTTAAAGGTCTCAAGGCTGTGAACACGCAAAAATGACCCTCTGGAAACTTTGCACTGAACAGGCCACAAAGCCTATCCTGACAGGCTCTGAATTCTGGGGTGTGACCAGTGCCACTTCTGTGTGATCACCACAGACCATTTCTTCATGCTGCAACCACTGTGGACTCAGCTGCTGTCGCTCCATGCCTACCACTGGCCTGAACTCGAATTCATAGGTTTTGCTGCCACTGTCTTCTGGTTCCCCCTGGGCTGTGTACTGTTATGACTCCATTAGGATTTCTAGTTCTTTATAGCCAAAGCAATTCTTTTTCCACAGTAAAATCTTTAAAATCGTGCATTTCACAGAACATGAATGGTCCACAGACATAGGAAGCAATACTCAAGGTCATTAGTAAACAGGAAAATACAAATTAAGATCATAAGGAATACCATTTTCATACTTAGTATGTCAGCAAACAATTAAAAGAAAATAAAACTCAGTATTATGTACTAGAGAAGATGTGGAGTAATCTCACTCACCCGTGATGAGAGTGTCAGCCGGTCCAATACTTTGGAAAACAGTGTTTTCTAGGACACAACTAGTGAAGAGAACAGCCACACAGCCTTTGACCCAGATATGCTACCTCTGGGTGTATCTGCCAGAGCAATGGCCTTCACAGTAGAATCATTTTAGGCCACAAACTAAACATTCATATGCATGAACACAGTTGTATTAAACAACATATACTCAAGAACAAAAACAAAAAACAACATCTACCCTTAATGTACTTATGCATTTTGGCAGATTCTATTCTTTCCTGATAATGACCCAATAAAGTAATGTCACTGCCTACTATGGGACCACAGTCCACAGTACAAACAACACTGCTTTAGAAAAAAATGACCCAAGGCCCCAGAAAACAAATATAAAAATATTTGCAGCAACACTATCACAACAGCAAAAAAAAACAGAAACAAAAACAAAACACTAAGCTCCAAATTTATGAAGAATAAATCAGTGGCTTCCTAGGGCTGGGAGCAGAAGCAGGGATTCATGGCAAATGGGCATGAGGAAAATTTCTGGGGTGGTGACGGGGTGGTGGGAAATGCAATTCGAAACTGGAGGGTGAGGACAGCTACATAATTCCTTACACTGACTAAAATCACAGAATTTACTTACTTACAACAGGTGGATGTTATGAAACATCAACTTAACACCTCAATAAAGCTGTTACAAAGACAAACTTAGCAACCCAAGTGTCTGTCAACATTATTTTTAGTGTTGTGTAGTATTTCATCATATATCCTGTTGTGGTATATTTGTACAATGGAATACTGCAGAGCACAGCTACCTGCATCATCAAAAAAGTAATACATTATGCAAGGGATAAAAGTACCAAGCAAGGGACAGAAGTCATACGAGAACACACAAAACTAGGTTCTATTTTCATATACAGGAAGACTTTTTTTGAAGGCAACGCTAAACAAAGTAGGTGATGGAAATATACACAAGAGGTAAAATAATAAAGGGAGAGGATGACAAGTTCTGTCGTGGGACAGTGCATCCCCTGGTGGGGGAGGGGAGACACAACTGGAGAGGATTAGGGCCCTCAGAGATTCCGGCAATGCTCTGTTTCATAGGATGCGTGTTGATTATGAAGAGGCAACTACAGGGTAAGGAAGTTTTCAGCAGAGCAAGTCTACCTGCACAGGTTCCTCACACTCACCGTTACCCAAAAGGCCCCCTTCTGCCCTTGTGGGACAGAGGCCACCTGACCCTAGCCAGTGAGTGACAGTCATTTCAAGTTGCCAGGAAGGATGTTTGCAATTGTTCCTTCTGAGAAGACTTACCTTTGAATGCATATTTTCAACATTTACCTGTGCAGGTATTCACTGTGGAACAAGACTGGGACAATGTGTTTCCCAATGTGTTTAGAAATGATGTAGGCCACAGGTGCCTTCTGGGGACACCAAAACCAAGAGGCTTTGACCCTGGGGTGGCCTGGATGGTGGCCCACACAGGAGCACCCAGGAACTCCTCAAAGGTGAGGGTGGGCAGGACCATCCAGAGGTGCTCACTCCCAGGGAAAAGGAGGAGTGGATTTGGAGGTCAAACTAGCCTGGATTACCATCCCGACTTGAGCACTTACTGACTGTGCGCCCCTGGAAAGGGGTTTTGTTTCACAAGTCTTTGGAGTGGGTAGAACACTGCCCACCTCACAGGGGGACTGAGGGAACAGTATAAAGTGGCAACACTTCTGCTCAAGTCCTGACTGTGTATCTGCCCATGGGGAGGGGACCTGAACCATTTCCCCTTAACCATGGGTGGAATCCCTCTCTCGAGGCCATACCAGGAAGGGGAAAGCTACCTCGGCACACTGGACTTTGGCGATGTAGCCATTGTTCTGCAGCTCCATCCAATTGGCTTCGTAGAGCTTGGGGCCAATCAGAAAATTTAAGTCGACAATTTTGTCATCTTCCCGGACGAGGGTGGCGGTCAAACCCAGCTTGCAGTGGGCCTGCACGATGGTAAGCACCCGTCGGAACATCCTGGCTAGGGAAACAATCAATGCATTCACACTGTCACTTTTTTTAACATTTTTTTAAATGTTTACTTATTTACTTTGAAAAAGAGCACAAGCAGAGGAGAAGTAGAGAGAGACGGAGAGAGAGAAACCCAAGCAGGCTCTGCACTGTCAGCACAAAGTCCAATGTGGGGCTCCATCTCACAAATCATGAGATCATGACTTGGGCCAAAATCAACAGCCAGAGGTTTAACCGACTGAGCCACCCAGGTGCCTCAACACTGTCACTTTTTTAAATGCTCAAGTACCACACACAGCCTTGCGACTTTACACGGGCCTGTAACACTTAAGTGGGCTAACCCCGGGTTTCTGAATCATAGGAACCTGGCTCTAGACCAGAATGACTAAGAACACTTAATCATCACTTTCAGACCTGTCCAAAAGAAGGAAGAAAAAGAGAACAAAAGGGAGAAATGGCTTTAGGGAAGCTCCAAATCAGTGAGCCCCAGGATCCTTCCTTGTAACAGCTAAGCTACCAACAGGAGTGCAAATGGCGATCTGAAACACGATGTAACACTTAAAACACCAGTGAGCTCCAAATGATGCAAGGAATGTATTCATCCCAAAACTTGTAGCCAGGATACCAGGAAGATGGCTGGGTGACCATGGGATCAGAGAAACAAAAGGAGCCGGGTCTGCTGGACTTCCTACCATCTTCCAAGAAAGCAGGAGACAACAGGGAGACATGAAACCCCAGGCACCCTCCTTAGGAAACTCCCTTCTCTGAGCTTTCCAATTAGATTCATCTGGTCCACCAGCAACCTCCTGTCTCTGTTTGGAATGTTCTAATTCTGGTTTATCAAATTAAATAAACACATAAATGAGATTAAGATACTAATTTCAAAAAGAACCAATTAATGGGTTTCCATGGGCTCATCCTTTAAAAATACTAATACTCCGGGGGCGCCTGGATGGCTCAGTCAGTTAAGCATCTGACTTCGGCTAAGGTCATGATCTCGCGGTTCCTGAGTTCGAGCCCCAAGGTCAGGCTCTGTGCTGACAGCTCAGAGCCTAGAACTTGCTTCAGATTCTGTGTCTCCCTCTCTCTCTGACCCTCCTCTGCTTGCAATTTGTCTCTCTCTCTCTCTCAAAAATAAGTAATAAAACATTAAAAATTTTTTAAAAATACTAATATTCCAAAAAAAGGTTAAAATGTTTGTGTTTCGCTTATCTTATAATACAATTAAAAGTGAGGTTAGTGATACTGCAGAAACAGAGGTTAACAATCTGAGGAAGGAAGGGTCAGACTGCACCAGAACACAAACCAAAAACGTAAGAACAGTGAGATAGCAGAGGACTGTCTGGGCCCCTAGTAAGTGTCCAGGTCTTCCAAGCTTAAGGTGGTTTGCACATACACTTGAAGACAAAGACCAGCAGCATAGTTATCTCCAAGGACTGTGCTGCTCCAAAAAAAAGGGAGCCAAGGACCGCAGACCAGGCTCCTCGTGTCAGAAGGGCATGACAGCCAAGGCAATGGAGACAGCAACCTCATGCGAGTGCCAGGGAGGCAGCGCTGGGGACAGCCCAGAGATGCTATCAACCCAAGGGAAGCATGAGTCCGCTCCCTGCCTGGATACTCCGCAGCCAGAAAGAAGCCCCCGCTGTGGCATCTGCCCTACAGACCAGCCACGTCCCACTACCACATTCTCCAACAGCCATAGGGCTGTCAGGAGGAGGAACCCACATATGACACAGTGTACAGATGGTTAAGTTTTTACACAGCTATGTCCCTGTGAAATCACCCAGGTCAAGACAAGTGTTCCTAGCACCTAGAAGCCTCTCCTCTGACCCCGCCTGTCAATACCAACACTCCCCCCTCAAAGGAATCACCATCTCACTTGTCATCCAAACTTTGTATTAATAGAATCACAATACATATTCTGTGGATGTGATTTGTTTTGCTGTACATGTCACAGGTGTCAGTTGTCTCCCACTTCGTCCCTAGTCCAAGCACAGTGCTTGATACATAGTGGGTTCTTAATAAATACTTCCTAAAATAATGAAAGTGGCACAGTGCAGTAAACACTTAATACATGCAAGTCTGCAGTTACCGATATTTTATCAATATAGTGAGTGACACAATAGGACTCTTTTTGGACGATGTCTAAAAGAAAACAGCCATCTTTACCTCTTGAGATAAATCTCAAAGATTTATCATTCTACCTCATCCAACGTGGTATACTTGTTTAACAATCAAGAATCTTGCTGTGATTTGTTAGAATTCCCTAATTTAACATTGGCTCTCTGGCCCAGTGAGCATGGCCAGGCCAAGGAGCTCACAAGAACACAACTGAACTCAGAATTCTATTTAGAGCTGTTTGGTTTTACTCTCCTACCCAGCCAGAGACAAACTGACCCAGTGAATCAGGAAGAGAAAACACACAGATGGCAAGCATGAAATTTTGTGGGGTACACCCTGTATCCTCATCACCAGACAACCAATCTCAAGCCTGGCTGCCGCCCTCTGAAACCTGGGACCTAGGCTAAAAACGAACATCAACATAAACTAAGTACATACTCAGGTTTCCCAAGTTTCAAACACAGACTCCAAATGAACCACCGCACAGCACTTCCAAACTCATTTGTAGGATGTGATTCTCTAGGTCATCGATTTCCAATCCAATCAGAGCCAGTAACCTGCTCCTTAAATTTAAATTTTTTTTTTTTTTGGAGTTTAGTTTTTAAATTAGCACACATAAAAAGTGACCTTTTGCTGTGGGTGGATGGGATTGGTTCTCCAAATTTTAACACATGTGAAGATCTGTGTAACCACCACCACAATCAAGATACAGACAAACCCATTACCCCCAAAACACTCCCTCCTGTTCTCCCTTTACAGCCACACCCTGGCACCCACTGATCTGTTCTCCATCACTAGTTTTGTCTTTTCAAAGGCACTATACACCATATAACCTTCCAAGATGGGCTGATTTCGCTCAGCAAGTACCTCTGAGATTTCTCCAAGTTGTTGCATGTAGCAACAGTGTGTTGTTTTGTGGCTGAAAAGAGTTCCAGGGGAGGGACCTTCCCATTTGTCTATCCAGTCACCCGCTGTTGGGCATTTTGGTTGTTTCCAGGTTTTGGAGACTCTGACTAAAGCCCCTATGAACATTCATGTACAGGTTTTTGTGTGAACCTGAGTTTTCATTCTCTAGGACAGATGCCCAGGGGTGGGTCTGATGAGTCACATGGCAATTTTCTAAGAAACTGCCCAACTTTCCACAGTGACTGTACATTTTGTGATTCCTCTGGCGGTGCATGCCAGCTGCTCTGTACTCTCATCAGTTATTGTCAGTATTTTCCATCGTGGCCACTCTGATGGGTGTGTGGCAGCATCTCGTCGCATGGTATTAATGTGCACTTCCCTCAGGGCTAATGACGCGGAATATGTTTTCAAAGGCTCCTAGGCATCTGTATATTCTCTTTGGTGAAATGTCTACTCTTGTCTTTTGCCCATTTTCTAACATCTCTGCCACCGCCAGAATGTCTAACTGGCAACCAAATGAACATGCCTAAAGCCGAACCCCTGCACTCTGCAAACCTGTTCCTTCTACAGCTTTCCCCAGTTCTGTAGCTTTCCTTCCAGTTGCTCAAGCCAAAACCCATATGGTCATCCTTGATTTCTCTTTCTTTCAGGTCTCATGGCCAGCCTGTCAGCTCTGCCCTCACAACACATCCAGAAGTAGATTACCTTTATTCTTACTGGTTCAAGCCTCTTGGTTGGGCCCATCCAGCTGCTTCCACCCTCGCCTCCTTCCGTTTATTCTCAGCACAGCAGCCAGGGTGGTACTTTCATAGTTCATGACAATCAGATCATGTCACCCTTTGCTCAAATCCCTCAAATGGCTTCCCACCCACTCATATAGTACAAGCCCAACACCCTACAGTGACCTACGTATAGGATTTGGCCCACACTCTATCCTGCCTGGCCCTCTCTAACCTTGGCTTTGGCTGCTCTCCTCTATGTCCCTCCTGCCGCATAGTCATCTTGCTGCTGTTGGACCGTGTCAAGTACTCTCCCACCTTGGGACTAATGCTGCCCTGTTCCTTCAACCTGAACGACCCCCAATCCCTACGTGGCTTGCTGTGAACATCGATAGGTACCCTCAGACATGCAGGAGGGCTGGAGGGGTTCTCATTAACTGAAAAGAATGATGCTAGGGCCACCTAGGCAGTATTTTGAACACTACGTGAAAATGCCTCTGATTTCATTTCATGCAGAAAAATCCCTAATTTACATTTAACTTACCAGAGCTTCCCCTTCATTTGTTTTATCAATGAATACTGGAATACTATGTGGCAATAAAAGGGCAGATACTACCAATACAATGTTATATGGGTCAACCATCATGCAAAGTAAAAACAGCCACATCTAAGAAAATATATATTATATGAGTCTGGAAAATAAATGAAATATTTACTATTATATATAACATACATTCCTTAAAACATATATGAATTATATATCATATGATTCACATTATGGTATTTCTCGAAAAGGCAGGTCAACTATAGAGACAGGAAGCACTTCCATGGTTCTCTGGGGCTGGAGCTGAAAACACTGACTGTAAATGAGTATGAGGGAGAGGTTCTAAAACTGGATCACGGTCACGGCTGCACAACTCCATAAACCTGTGAAAAATCTTGAATTGTACATTTATAATAGGTAGTTTTTACTGGTGGAAATTGTATCAATATAGCTATTTTTTTAAAAAAAAGACTGCCTGCAACACTTGGAGAAGTTGGGCTTCTGTAACGTATCAAGGATCAATACTTCAATTCAGCCTTCAAATAAAACAAACACCATTACGGCAAGGACTTCAGTGCTGCTGGTCCAGTTTTCACAGCACCATAAGCCAACCGGTTAAGGGTAAACTGAACTACAACAGTAAGATTGAGGAAGAAGGGAAAAGCCATTTTCTGAATGACTACTGTGGGCCAGTGATTCACGAAGCTGTCTGCCACCCACCCTCATGCCCACCCTCCCACATGCTTCGGACTTACTTTAAAACTTTACCCAGCAGACCTTTCTAGCAAGACAGATGAACTACACAGTAGTCTTCCCTCCACCCAACGAATAGAAATCAATTTTTGTCTCTGCAATGAGCAGGTAGCTCGGCTCTCAGCCTGCTTACCTGGTATGGTATGTACTTCATCCAGGATCATGAGGCCCCACTCCTGAGTTTTGAGCCACTCCATGACTCGCTCAGCCTCCCAGGACCTTTTGGTGGTGTGGCCCAGCATGGAGTAGGTGCTAATGGCAATGGAGCAGCCGATGGGCTTGTCCTTGGCATCGGAGGTGAAGCGGCAGATCTGGCTGTCGTCAATGGTGGACCACATCTTGAACTGGGCTTTCCACTGCTCCACAGACACAGCTGAGTTGCCCAGTACCAGACAGCGCTTTCTCACGGTGCAGGCAGCTGTCACACCAACCAGGGACTTGCCGGCACCTATATGAAACCAAAGGGCAATGCCACCCAAGGCCAGGTTGCAATGAAAGACAAAGACAGGGGTGCCTGAATGGCTCAGTCGATTAAGCGTCCAACTTTGGCTCAGGTCATGATCTCACGATTCGTGAGTTTGAGCCCCGCATCGGGCTCTGTGCTGACAGCTCAGAGCCTAGAGCCTGCTTCGGATTCTGTGCCTCCCTCTCTCTCTGCCCCTCCCCTGCTCATGCTGGTCTCTCTCTCTCTCCCAAAAGTAAACATTAAAAAAAATTTTTTTGAAGGACACAGACAGAATCCACACACAAATCTGGGTGAATTACTTGCAATAACCCTCAGAGCCGATACCATGAGGCACTTCTTGCTCCAAGGTCTGTTTTCTTCTCTATAAAAAGGAGACACGTCCAGCTCACGCACAAATGTGACAATTAAGAGAGACAGGCACCAGGCCCTCCTGTGGCATTTTCCATGAATTTTGTTCTAATGTTGAAATCTAAAACTCACCAGAGATAAGAGACCCTCTTATTGCTGAAATTGTGAACACGAGGAAACGAAAGCGGAGGTACACGTGGCCCCTGCCACGGGAAGGTGGTGCCTCGGAGGAAAAGTGTGCCCGGCACACAGACCACACCGAGGGCCCAGTAGAAGGCAGCTCTTAGACTGCACAACGTGCTGGGCTGAGAATTCAGGCATATGGGAGATGTGTACACTACTGGCAAAGACAGAGGCGAAATTCCAGGGCTTCCAAGTTTACTATCTTCCACCATTTGAAGATCAAGATAAAAATCAAGCTATTCCTTTAAACAGCATTTCCTCCTTCACCAGGCATGTGCATCAAAATCACCCAGGGAGATTAAAAAAAAAAAAAAAAAAAAAAAAGAATGTGGAGGCACAGGCCTCTCCCCTGGAGATTCTAACCTCCTCAAGTCTGAGGTAGGGCCCCCAGGTGAATGTGCTATGACCTCTGGCCAAGAACCTCAGCCAGGACCTGACATGACTTAGGACAAATGATATCAGACAGGTGCCAAGGAGGCTATACTCTCCTTTCTTGGATGTGCACACTGTAATAAGCCATCCAGGAATGAGCAAAGCTTCTCTGCTATGAAGTCTCCAAATACACACACTCACAAGCTGATTGCAAAGGATGAGACCCTAACTCCAGTGTGTAAGATATCACTTGCCCCTGCAAGTGCAAGCTGGTGCAGCCACTCTGGAAAACAGTATGGAGGTTCCTCAAAAAACTAGAAATAGAACTACCCTATGACCCAGCAATTGCACTACTAGGCATTTATCCATGGGATACAAGTGTGCTGTTTCAAAGGGACACATGTACCCCCACATTTATAGCAGCACTTTCAACAACAGCCAAAGTATGGAAAGAGCCCAAATGTCCATCGATGGATGAATGGATAAAGAAAATGTGGTGTATATATACAATGGAGTATTACTCGGCAATCAAAAACAATGAAATCTTGCCATTTGCAGCTACGTGGATGAAACTGGAGGGTATTATGCTAAGCGAAAATAATTAGAGAAAGACAAAAATCATATGACTTCACTCATATGAGGACATTAAGAGACAAAACAGATGAACATAAGGAAAGGGAAACAAAAATAACATAAAAACAGAAGAGACTAATAAATATGGAGAATAAACTGAGGGTTACCGGAGGGGTTGTGGGAGGGGGGATGGGCTAAATGGGGAAAGGGCACTAAGGAATCTACTCCTGAAATCATTGTTGCACTATATGCTAACTAATTTGGATGTAAATTTTTAAAAATAAAAAATAAAATGAAAAAAAAAAGACAGCACCTGCCCCACATCACTGTCACTGCCCAAGATCTTACACATTGCTTAGTCGATGTGTTTACCATCTGTCTCTCTACAACCAAAATGAGCTCCCCGAGGTCGGAAGTGTTGTTCTATCCACCACTGTATCCCCACTGCTGAGGTCAAAGCCCTGCACACAGCAGGCACTCAAATATCTGTTAGGTCACGGATCAGGGCGTCATCTGACCTCAGCTGCTCCCTGGCCAGGTATGATTTAGAGAAGGGCACACAAAGGAGAGCGACAGAAAGCTGGCAGACCATGACAGAAGAGTCTGGCCACCTTCTTCATTTAGGTGTCACTTACCACAAGGAAGAACGATGACCCCTGAGCGGGCACGTCCATTCCCAAACATCTTCCGTAAGCTCTTTTCCTGATAAGGTCTAAGAACGGCTGTGGGTTTCAGGTCAATGTTGATATCAGGGTTAACAGAATCATTCCGAAAGTCATACTCTGCCAACAGGGGGTACTCCAGGTGGATACAACGTTTCTGGAGCTCTTCAATCATTTCCTGGGGAGTGAGCATGGAAGACATTTATAATCTTGTTAAATCCAAAGCATGCTCATAAACTATGCATAATCCAAGGGGGTTAATGGTCAAGAAGACAGCATTTTATGTAGGCTTTTACAATTTCAGATCTTGATCTGCTTGATATCAAGTAGATATCTGCTTGATAACAGCTGGGTTAAAGCACAGAAAAGCAACTCAAGTTAAGGACACAGACAAAATTAAATCCAATCACCAAAATGCCACCAAAACCACCAAAATGCCCCTCAGACACTTCCCACATCTCCCAGGAAACTGTGAAGACTGACCCAGCAGCCAGAGTCACAGGACACTCAGATCTAACCCCATCAGGAGGAACGATGCCACAGCTCACAAACACCATAAAGGAGAAAGCAATTTCAGGAAGACACGGGGATCCCTTCCTCTCACACAGACCGCAGAGTCCATGCAGGGCTGGGCTGCTTGGAGAGGGGTACATTCACTAACCTGCTTGACTTCAAAAGATACTGTCTGGGTCTCTTCTTCTTCTTCCTCATCCTTGTCCATTTGTTCGTAGAAGTCAAACAGGTCTGTGGGGATATCAGATTTTCCCTGTGGGTCTGTCACCCGGGAAGTGGAAGGCCCACCACTGCCCTCAGCAGTCTTGGCAATCTGTAAGAAAGGCAGGATCTGAACCTCTGTGCAACAATGAAACCTCATGCCACCAAGCAAGAGCCAAAGTTGAACAAGCAACTGCAGCTGTAAGAAGATGGAAGGGGTCCTGGGTGGCTCAGTTGGTTGAGCATCCGACTTCAGCTCAGGTCATGATCTCGTGGTCTGTGAGTTCGAGCCCCGCATTGGGCCCTGTGCTGACAGCTCAGAGCCTGGAGCCTGCTTCGGATTCTGTGTCTCCCTCTCTCTGCCCCTCCCCCACTCATGCTCTGTCTCTCTCTTTCTGTCAAAAATAAATAAACATTAAAAAAAAAAATAGTAAGACAGCAGGGTCCCAAGATGCAAATGCTGAACTGAATGTCCCAATGCTCCCACTACCAAGGGTGACCCAGGAGCCCACTTACAGCCGACTTGCTCGTGAACGTCTCTGTGATGAGCTCCGTGGCCTCCCCGTCAGAGTTCCGCAGGCGGCACTCCCGGATCACCGGATCCTGGAGAAGATGCTGGATGACATCAGGGTGGGAGCTTTCAACGAAGTACCTAAAAGAGGGGAGGGAAGGAGGTGACTACTGAGCAGTACACCATTTCCAGAAGGTTCTGTGGCTCATTTGATCAGATGGGCTGGAAATAGTGGCTCTGTGCTTCTCTCAATCTCTTAGTCTCCCATACCCTTGGCCAGATCTGAGCTGCGAGCTACTGGCCAAGATATAACAAATGAGGTTGTGGACAAAATCTGGCTTTGAGGTCAAATAAGGAGTGGCCTGAGCCTCAGCGTCACTGCTCGGGAGTGGGGAACACGGTGGCCAGTAAATGAATTCCCAGTTTTGGTCACTTCCCTTCGCTCATCCCTTCTATCCCCTTACTCAGGGGAGCAGGGGCTGGTGCAGACAGATGGCCCACAGACATCAGCTCCTTGCCACCTGCTCTGCACAGGGCACAAGTGCCTTGGGGGGCTTGTCACAGGATCCCTTACCTGTTGTGCTTCAGGACCAGCTTGACTTTTCCGTAGCTGACAGTACACAGCTGCAAAGAGTGACAACATCCAACAGGCACAATTAGCAATACTCGGCTCACTAGGGACATTCATTAGTGGGCATGTCTTACTACCTACCAAGTGAAGACTTCAGTTTACCCAATGTGCAATCCTAAAGAAGTCAGGTCTGCCAAAGGTGAGCTTTTTCTTATTAAACTCTACTCTTGAGAGTAAAACCTTGCTTTTGCCTGGCTCTTTCTGATGCACATCTTAATTTATAAAATGCTATGTAAAATCTTTCTTTTATTTTCCCTTCCCTTTTCTTCTCCATTCCCACAGGCCCCAACCTAATCCAATGGTTCATCCAGCCACACCAGCATTATTACAGGTCCCAGCACAAAACTGGCACAGAGCATGTATTTAGTAATTGCTGTGTAAATTAAATGCAAAACCCCCTGGCCTCCTCACCAATGTTCCTATTTCTCCCAACTAGAATGTAAGCTTTGGAGTGCCTGGGTGGCTCATTCAGTTAAGCGTCCGACTCTCGATCTCAGCTCAGGTCTTGATCTCATGGTCAGGAGTTCAAGTCTCACACTGGGCTCTGTGCTGGACATGAAGCCTACTTAAAAATAACAATTAAAAAAACAGAATGGAAGCTTCTTGACAGAAGAGACTACAGCTGAAATCTTCTAGGTTCCCAGCAATCTTCAGGACGGAAAGCAGCAGAGGTTGTGTGGTGGCCGTGGAGATCTGCCGCTCAGCTCTCAGGCTGTGACCAGCCCCTGCTGCTGCCCTTCTGGATCCCCTGCTGCATTATACCAACACCTACATTCCTGCAGGCGGTTCCAGGCCAAGACTGAGCACAGCCAGTGTGCTAATGCAGGGTTCATTCCAGCAAGGTGAGGCCCTTCTCCCTGGGCACCTTTCCATATCACAAGAAGACAGAGCTCCTACCAGGGCTCCTGTCAGCTTCCCTGAGATCGGATGCATCACTGTACTGACAGTCTGTGGCACTCACCAGATCTGGGGGTCTGAATCCAATTCCCTTAGATCGGCTGAAGGTGACAAAAGCCACTGTCATCTATTCTGAATGGCATTGACCTGTCTCTCAGGACAAACCCAAGCATGTCCAATGCTCTTCATATGGAACCCTATCCACTTCAACATTTGCAAGTTCTTTTTGATTTTCCCTAATGGAAAGTGTTGACTATTGGTCCCGTGCAGGAATTCAGCCTTAGACAGAGTTTACCACTTATATCAGTCAGCTCAGCTGCTGTTCAAAACACCACAGACTGGGTGATTTAACAACAGAAACATTTCTAGAAGTCCTCCATCAAGGTGCCAGTGATTAGTTTTTAGTTAAGGCTCTCTTCCTGACTACCTTTTCACTATGTGCCCATATGACCTCTTCCTTGTGCACATGCAAAGAGAGCACCTGAGCTTTCTGGATGACTATTCTTAAAAGGATGCTAATCCTATTGGATCTGGGCCCCACTCTTATGATCCCATTTGACCTTAATTACTTCCTCATTACAAATATAATCACATTAGGGGTTACAGCTTCATATGAATTTTGGAGGGGACACAATTCAGTCCAAAACACCATTCACTTCTGGCTGCATTCCCAAATAACCCTGGCCAGAATGGGCCTGATTTAGTATCCCCAATGTGTTAGTGTTCATTGTATCAGAGCGCTCATGAGAAGTGTGGCCTCAGCAAGAAGAGATCCAGAAGAGAAGCAGCTGTGGGAATCAGTTATGTCTCTCCACACGAGATCTCAATGGCATCTTCATGATGGCCACAGGTTGACAATGGGTAGTACCTGTCCACTATTAACACATTCACAAGGAAGGCAAAAGCACTGGCCTTAGCTCCCCACTTGCCTTAATAAACTGAATAATTCCATCAGGGACTCCCGTCTTGCTGAGCTTCCTGAGGTATTCAGTGATGTCACTAGTTTGTAGCCCAACACTGACAGCTGCATACAGGGAGTAGGCAGTTAGTTTGTACTCATGCACATGGGTTGGTCGGCACACTGGCTCTGCAATAGCCACCAGGAAGTCTTGAGCATATTTGTAAACCGGAGAGAAGGCTTCTAAGAAGATGTGGCCATCAGGAGCCTAAGAAACACCAAATGGACATGACAGACAAAACAAAAAACAAAAAAACCAAATGAAGTGTAGAGACTATTAGACTCTTTCCCACACCATTACTCAGAAAAGATAAGCTGCCCAAAAAGGGATCTTTAACACCAAGGATATTTTTGTAAGCCCTCCTTCAGCCAACTGTGGGCCTGTTACTTTAATCAGATCCAAGGAATGGAGAGATTAGAAGAGCAGGTTTCCGAAGTCGGTTTCCACTCTTCTTCATAGGGAAAGCCCACCTTATTGGCTATCTTCAATGTACCTTTAGGTTAGTTTTCAAACGAACGTAGACTATTACCTACTTCGAGCTGAGCAACAGAGTGGCCTAGCAAATATATAGCTTCCATTACTTTTTGTAGATGGGTAATTAAAATGTTACACAATAAACGGCATTTGCTCAGTAAATAAAAAAGTATTTCCACGCATGTGGTAGAACTGAAGGGAAGGGGAGAAGGAGGGGCTAGAAACGAAGGCTAGTGTGCCCTGGGTACCTGCTCCTTCTCAGGCTGCTCAAACAGCATGTGTGAAAGCCGTCTCCCAGCCAGCTCTGGAGGGCAGTACCCTGCATTTCCATTTGGGGTCCAAAAACCGAACCAGCTTGGCTCTGCCCTGGTGGAGGGTATGCTTACCACCCAGAGGGGCCTCGACGTGTGGTCGTCCTTCAGCGGCATCTGCAGCCTGTAGTCCTTGGCTCCATATTCATCAACTTTGGTGCCGGACTCATCCACCTGCTTCCCAGCCGCCGAGGGGACAGCTTCCTGAGAGTCGTTCCCGGGGACGTCGTCGTCATCTTCTTCTTCATCCTCGTAGTGCCGCTTCTTAGACTTCTTCTTATCTGCAGATACGGACACAGAAGTGAGCGCAGCAGGAGCCTAAGGTTCCCTCCGCACTGTTAAGTGACATTTCGAAGGAACCTGGCAGCAGCCGTACTTCATTCACCAACGCCATGCACCCCTAGCCAAGAGCCACCTGCGTGCTGCTGGCGTCCTCTCCCTCCAACGCTTCCCACCCGGCCCACGACGCAAGGCGGCCCAAAGGTCAGGGATCGCCCCCTGCCCAGCAGCTTGTCGCGACAGCATGAACAGGCCGCGAGACACTGCGGGGCCGACAGCCGCTGAGAAGCCCGGAGCGGCTACGACACAGGACGACGGGGAAGGCGAGCACAGGCAGGCCCCAGAGCGCCAGCGCCACGTCTCACCGCGGTCTCCCCGGTCTCTTTTGCCCATGGCAGCAACAGCACCACACAGCCGGTGCCGCCGAGTCTCCGCGGCGGCTGCTCCCAACGGGGCTTCCGGTTCACACCGGACGCTCTTCCGGCAAACGCACAGGAAGTCCCGCCTCTGGGCGCCGGGTCTTTGGGTGGGCGAGCTAGCCGGGAGACTAAGGGGCGTCTGTTGTGTTCCCGGGTTGCAGGCCCTTTTTCCCCAGCCGTTCTTTCCTGTAGTCAGTCAATGAAATATTTATTGAGCATGTTTATGCGTCCAGGCGCATAAAGCGTCCAGCCACTGTTTTAGTCTTGCGGTAGGATAGTGAACAAAGTAAAGGCCCTAAATTCTGACAGGGATGTGGGCAGTAAACGCATACGGCGTTCTGTACTCTAAGAAGAAAACAGGGCTCAGAGTAACAGCGCCATTCCAAACAGAGAGACACCCCCCCCCCCAATGCCCCTCTGAAGTGTCATTACTTGAGCAAAAGATCTGGAACAGCCAGACGCTGTCCCCCAAGAGAGGAGCAGTCCGAGCCTAGGACTCGGCCACACAAGTTTGGCGTCTAAGAGGAAGACGAGAGGGGAGTAGTGTGGCTGGAAGAAGGAGAGAGGACCCACTACTGTACATGTAGGTAGTGGTTCTCAAAGTGGGGTCCCCTGGCTGCATCGCCGTCAGACGGAAATTGGTTCAAACTGATGAGAGAGGCACAGATGCAAAGTATCCGGCCCCACCCCAGGCCTATTGAATGGTAAAACTCTAGGGGCACAGCAGTCTTGTCATCCACAAGATGAGAACCACTGATATAGAGCCTTATAGGCCATTGCAAAAACTTACAGATTTTATTACAAAATAGGAAACTACTGGAGAGTTTTGAGCACAGAAATGACAATCTGATTTAATATTAAAAAGTCAGTCTACACTAGCTGCTGTGTTGAAGATAGCCTTTACGAGGTCAAGGGCAATGACTGCAGTACTCCAGTTGAGAAATTGCTGGCTTTACTAGGGTGGTGGGGATAAAGATGAGAAACAGTGGTTCCAGTCTGAATGTATTTTGAAGATAGAGCAGGATTTGCTGACAGACTGGGTATTGAAAGTGACAGAGGAGTAAAGGATAACTCCAAGATTTTTGGCTGCAGCAACTTCAAAATTGAGGAACCTTAAAGAAGGTACAGGTTTGGAGTGCCTGGATGGCTCAGTCAGTTGAGTGACTTTTGATTTCGGCTCAGGTCATGGTCCCAGGGTCATGGGATCAAGCCCCTTGGGGCTCCGTGCTGAGCATGAAGCCTGCTTAGGATTCTCTGTTTCCCTTTGCTCCTCTCTCCACCCCACTCCCCCACCCCCGCTCTCTCAGAAGAAAGAAGGTACAGGTTTGAAGAGCGGGGGTGGGGGGTGGGGGGGGGATTGGACATATTGAATGTGTCTGTTTGAGAGCCATAATAAAATACCCCAGGCTGTATGACTTAAACAACAGAAATTTATTTTCTCACAATTTTGGAGGTTGGAAGTCCAAGATCATAGTTCTGCTCTCTTCTTGGCTTGCAGATTACCACCTTCCTCCTTTTTCACTGTGACCTCACCGTGGGGTTGAGGGAAGGGCAAAAACTCTGATGCCTCTTCCTCTTCACATAAGAACAACAGCCTTTCCAGATTAGAGCCCCACGTGTATGACTTCATTTAATTTTATCACTTCCCTACAGGTTCTATCTCTGAATACAGTTCACATTAGCAGTTAGGGCTGCGACATACAGATTTTAAGGAGAACACAATTCAGTCTATGGCAGTGTTCTAATAGACAATTGAAGGCAGTTGGATGTAAGCCTGAAGTTCAGGGACCTAGAAACAGAAGTTGGGGAATTGCCAGCATACGGTACTGAAGCTATAGAACTGATTGTGGCTGCCTAGGGAATGAATGTAGGTAAAGAAAAGTTCTAGGAACATTTCACAGTGAAGAGGCTGGAAGGTAGAGAACCGGGGCAACACCAATCAAGGAGCGCTC
Organism: Felis catus; assembly: GCF_018350175.1. Taxonomy (NCBI): domain Eukaryota; kingdom Metazoa; phylum Chordata; class Mammalia; order Carnivora; family Felidae; genus Felis; species Felis catus. The sequence goes on along the minus strand of NC_058375.1, from coordinate 111,512,563 downwards.
AGAGAAGTAGGGAAATGGGGAGTCCTGGAAGTCCTGCTTTCATTTCATGGCATTTCAAGGTGGAGCAAGTGATCAGCTGTGTTAGACGCTGCCAATCAGTTGAGCAAATTGAAGACTGAGATTCAGCCACCGGATTTGTAATGGAGAGATCAGTTCTCAGCTAAATGGCTTTTAGTAAATTGAAGATTTTTTTGGTCCCTGCTCTAAAAGAGTTTCACTCAAGAAGTGGAGGAACCACACCCTACGCTGGATTTTCTGCTTCTCTAGTTTTCATCTGATTACAGTACTACATGCCATGTAAAAATCTTGAAAAAAAGGAAAAGCATAGTGAAAGCTATTTAAATCATATACAGTGCCACTCATAGCTATTTACATTTTGGTTTATTTTCTTCCAGGCATTTTTTTTTTTCTGTGAGTAGGTGTTTTTATACTATGAAGATGTTACATGGACATATGATTGTATATCCTCCTAAAAACTAAGCCTTTTCACCCTTTGTTAGAATGAATGTTTAATGACTAATTTTTCATGTTATCACTTTATCATGATTTATTTAATGAAACCCTAATTTGGGAGCATTAGAATAGTTACAATTTATCCTATTATATAAATAGTCCTGTAATGAACATCATCAGATATAAATCTTTAACTCTATCTGGGATTGTTTTCCTAAGTCAAATTCAGAGAAATAGAAATATTGGGTTAAACATATGGACTTTTTAAAAGCTCTTACTGCTGGGGCGCCTGGGTGGCGCAGTCGGTTAAGCGTCCGACTTCAGCCAGGTCACGATCTTGTGGTCCGTGAGTTCGAGCCCCGCGTTGGGCTCTGGGCTGATGGCTCAGAGCCTGGAGCCTGTCTCCCATTCTGTGTCTCCCTCTCTCTCTGCCCCTCCCCCGTTCGTGCTCTGTCTCTCTCTGTCCCAAAAATAAATAAACGTTAAAAGCTCTTACTGCCAAACCTGCTTAATTTTACCGAAGGAGGTGATGGGGAAGAATGGCCAATCTAACATTTTCATAATTAAGAAAATATTTTGTGAACTAATATTTGACAAAAATATTCAATGGGGGAAGCTTAATCTCTCCAAGAAATGGTGTTGGGGAAACTGGATAACCACGTGCAGAGGAACACTACTCATAAAAATCAGCTCTAAGTGAATTAAAGACTTAAATGTAAAATCTGAGACCTTATAACTCCTAAAAGAAAACATAGGGGGAAAACTCCTTGACATTGCTCTTGGCAACAATTTTTTGGATGTGACACCAAAAGCACAAGTAACAAAAGCAAAAAGAAATAAGTGGGATTACGATAAACTAAAAAGTTTCTGCATGGCAAAAGAAATAACCAAATGAAAAGGCAACTTATGAAATGGGGGAAAATAATTTCAAACTATTTATCTGATAAAGGGTTAATATTCCAAAAAATATAAAGAACTCAATAGCTCAAAAATAAATAATCCAATTTAAAAATGGGCAGTCGAGGTGGTGTGTTAAGTCGGTTAAGCGTCCAACTTCAGCTCAGGTCATGATCTCGTGGTTTTTGAGTTCCAGCCCCACGTTGGGCTCTGTGCTGACAGCTCGGAGCCTGGAGCCTGCTTCAGATTCTGTGTCTCCCTCTTTCTCTGGCCCTCCCTGCTCATGTTCTCTCTGGCTGTCTCTCTCTCTCTCTCTCTCTCTCTCTCTCTCTCTCTCCCCCCCCCCAGAAATAAATAAACATTAAAAAATAAATAAATAAAAATGGGCAGACGAACTGAGTATTTTTCCAAAGAAGACATACAAGTGGCCAACAGACACATGAAAAGATGCTCAACATCACTAATCATCAGGGAAATACAAATCAAAACCACAATGAGCTATCACCTCCACACCTGTTCGAACACTATAAGATATAACAGATGTTAGAGCGTCTGGGTGGCTCAGTTGGTTAAGCGTCTGACTCTTGATATTGGCTCATGTCACAATATCATGGTTCATGCGATGGAGCCTTGAATCAGGCTCAGCACTGACAGCGTGGAGCCTGCTTAGGATTCTATCTCTCCCTCTCTCTCTGCCCCTACCCTGCTCTCAAAATAAATAAACTTAAAAAAAAAAAAGACAACAGATGTTGGCAAACGTGGAGAACAGGGAACGCTGGTGTACTGTTGGTGGGAATATAAATTGGTACCGCCAGTATGTAAAACAGTATGGAGGTTCCTCAAAAATTAAAAATAGAACTCCCATATGATCCAGGAATCTCACTTCTGGGTATCCATCCTAAGGAAATGAAAACAGGGTCTCAAAAAATTATCTGCACTCCCATGTTCATTGCAGCAGTATTCACTGTAGCCAAGATATGGAAACAATCTAAGCGTCTGGCAATGTATAAATAAAGAAGATGTGGTGCATATATATATATATATATACAAAATGAAATATTCAGTCATGAGAAAAAGGGAAATCCTCACATTTGCAATAATATGGATGGACTTTAAGGGCATTATGCTAAGTGAAGTCAGACAGAGAAGGACAAATACTGTATGGTATCACTTATAAGTAAAATCTAAAAAAAAAAAAAAAAAAAATACTGAACTCATAGAAACAGAGTAGAGCAGTGGTTACCAGGGACTGAAGGGTGGAGGAAATGGGGAGATGTTGGTCAAGGAGTAAAATTTTCAGCTAGAGATAAGTAAGTTCTAGGGAGTTAATGTGTAAGATGGCAATTATAGTTGATAATACTGTATTATATGCTTAAAAGTTGCTAGACATTAGATCTTAATGTTCTCACCACACACAAAAGAATAGAAATCATGTGACATGATAGATACTGCTGTGGTGTAATCATATTGCAATATATAAGTGTATCAAGTCAACAGATTGTATACCTCAAACTTACACAATGTTGTATGTAAATTATATCTCAATAAAGCTGGGGGAAAATATTTGGTAATAGGCAAAAACACCTACATTTATCATAAAAGTTTAAAAAATTATGTGGAAGCAAAAATAATAACCACTCATAACTCACCCACCACTTGAGTAACATATATATCCTCCCGATATTTTTTCTGTTTTTAAGCAAAAAGTGGGATCATACTATATATCTCATGTAACTTGCTTTCTTTCAGTCAGTAATACATGGTGGAGAGTTCCATTGTATGAATATACTAGTTTATTTGCTCAATATCTGTGATGGTTCATTATGTGTGTCAACTTGGCTGGGTTATGGTGTCCAGTTGTTTGGTCAAACACCAGCCTAGATGTTGCTACTAAGGTATTTTTTTTTTTAGATATAATTAACATTTACAAGCAGTAGACTTTAAGTAAAGCAGAATATCCTCAATAACACAGGTGGGCTGCATCCATTCAGTTGAAGACCCCAAGAGCAAAGACAGGTTTCCCAAGGAAAAAGGAATTCTGCCTCCAGACAGCAAAACAGTTTTGCCTCTCTGGAGGACCCTAATACAGATTTTGCTAGAGGGAAATGGGGTGCTGCTGTAACAAATAACCCAAATATGCAACCTGGAGGGTGTTGTGCTAAGTGAAATAAGTCAGACAGAAAAAGACAAATCCCTTATTTTACTTATATGCAGAGTTTAAAAAACAAAACAATTGAACCAACCAAAATAGAAACAGACTCATAAATACAAAGAACAAACTAGTGATTGCCAAAGCGGGGGGGGGGGGGGGGGGGGGGGGAGGGGGAGGGGAGCAACATAGTGAAGGGCGTTAAGAGGTACAAATTTCCACTTATAAAATAAATAAGCCACAAGGATGAAAAGTCAATAGGGAATACAGTCAACATCGTAATAACTTTGTATGTTGACAGATGGTAACTACACTTATCATGGTGAGCATTTTGTAATGTACAGAATTGTTGAATCACTATGTTGTACACCTGAAACTAATATAAATATATTATGTCGGGGTGCCTGGCTGGCTTGGTTGGTAGAGCATGTGACTCTTGATCTCAGAGTCGTGAGTTCAAGCCTCACATTGGGCATGGAGCCTACTTAAAAATTTTTTTAATTTAAAAAAATATATATTTTGTCAACTATACTTCAATTAAATTTTTTTAACAAAAATATGGGGGTAGCTTTAGAATTAGGTAATGGGTAGAGGATGGGGGAATCTTGAGATGCAGGATAGAAAAAAACTAGAATGCCTTGAAGAGACTGTTGATAGAAACATAGACATTACATGTGACTCTAGTGAGGCTCAGAGGGAAATGAGGATTATGTTATCGGAAATTATAGGAAAGGTGATCCCTGCTATAAAGTGGCAGAGGATTTGGCTGGATTGTGTTCTGTTGGGTGGAAAATAGAACTTGGAAACTATGAATGAAGTTGGATGAAAAGGTCGAAGGTGTGTCCTGGTTTCTCCTTGCTGCTAATAGTAAAACGTGAGAGAAAAAGATAAATTGAAGAAAGAATTGTGAAGCAAAAAGAAAGAGGGAAGAATGACTGGAGGGCAGCGCAGAGGGCCCCCAGAACGGGCAGGCCCAGGGTACAAATCTGAGTCTATGGACCACCTCATTGGTTGTGAGGTGGCAGTGTCACCAGCCACTGGGCTCCTCAGGACAGAGCATGGAGATAGCGACGATTATTCTCCAGTCTTAAAATCTAGTGGAACTTGCTCTGCTAGGTTTCATACTTGCTTGGGACCCATGTCCCCATTTCCCTTTTGACCTCTCTCTTCTGGAATGGCAATGTCCCTCCTCTGCCTGTCCCACCATTGTGCTCTGAAAGCAGATCACTAGTCTGGTTTCAGAGAGGCTCACACATGGAAAGGAATCTTGCTCCAGCATGAACCCTTACCTGGGGTCTTCTCCATAACTGATGCGGATGATTTAGATGATGAGATTTGAGTTGGTGGTGTTTAGATGAAATGCTGGGCTTAGAGGTGATGCTAGAATGATGAAGACTTTGGGAGATGTTGGGATTGGCTGGATGTATTTTGCATGTGGGGCAGGTATACATTTTTAGGGGCCACAGGGCAGACTATAATGGGTTTGTATCCACACCCCCTGCCCCCGCCCAACAAAAAGATATGTTGAAGTCCTAATCTCCAGTACCTCAGAATGTGACCTTATACAGAAACAGATCTTTACAAAAGGTAGTCAAGTTAAAATAAGGGCATTAGGGTGGACCCTAAACCAACAGGACCAGTGTCCTTCTAAAAGAGGGAAACATACATACACCCAGGGAGGACATCACATGAAGATACTAGTTACGTTGCCATAAGCCAAGGAATGCCTGGGGCTACCAGAAGCTAGGGAGAAGCAAGGAAAGATTCCCCTACAGGTTTCAGAGGGAGAATGGTCCTGCTGACACCCTGATTCCAGGCTTCTAGCCTCCAGAGCTGAGACAATACATCTGTTATAAGTCACCCACTCTGTGATACTTTGTTACAATAGCCTCTATTGTTGGGACATGTAAAGCCTCAATTTTGGGCTTTTATAGACAAATCTTGGCCCATCTGCAACCATTTCCACAGGATTAATTCTTAGAAAATTGCTGGGTGAGAGGATATACAAGATTCTGAGGTTTTTGACTTGCATCACTAAGTTGCCTCTATATGAAGGTATTAATGTAAATGATCTTTAATACTGTGGGAGTGTCCATTCCTTACACTCTGGTAGTAAGCTTTGTTTTTGTTTTTAATCACTGTTTATTTCTGATTTCGAGAATTGAAGTGTCCATTAAAAGACATGCCAGAGCATGTTGGGTAGGACATTACAGATCTATCCAGGGGAAGATTAATTGCAATGTTTTCCAGGTCAGTCTGTGGTTGGTGTCCTAGAGAGTGATCAACTCAGGCAAAGGAGGGACAGTTGAGAACACACTGTGTCAAGAACAGATCTGGACAAATCAATCACAGTGGAAATAAATATCAGCTTTATTAACACTCAAAGTGCCATTCATTTATATTCATTCCAAAGTCCAGAAGGTTACTCAGAGTAAGCCTTTGCACCACAATCTTTCAAAAAAATGAACTAACATGTAAGAAAAAGCAATTTTCATTGTGCTAATTATTGCAGGCCTTCATGCACAAGAAATCTAAACAAAGATGTGAGCCAACAATATACAAATTTCCATATAAACAAAGTCATTGATCACTAACAAAATATAAACATGGTTTCCTTTCACATTAGATTTCAAAAAAAAAGCTATTTACCAGCAAGAAAAAATAAGTACATAAAAATTGTAAAACTCAGAAATTTTATACATTTTTTACAAGCACAATTTCGAATGAACAACACAAAGTCAAAATGTGCATGAAATGTGGCACATACCACACTGTATCTGGCTTCTGGTAGGTTTTTCTAATCATACCGGCTCCTTGTAACATAATACGTTTAGTGACATTCAACTTCAACAGTGGACTTTATTCCTAATACAAATAATTTTTACGTGGTACCGCATATTAAAAACAAGGCTTTCCTTAAGTACAATAACATTGTCAGATTGGAAATTTAATTTCCAATTCTTTTTCTGCCAGTTACTTAAAATACACAGTACACTAAAGACACAACAATGTATGTTCAAACTTTTCTAAACCAATTTATAGTCAATTACAGAGGATCACAATATGTCAATGTACTGTTTTATAAATGCGGTCTGATTTTGCCCAGTAAGAGAAAAACTAAAAGTTTAAATCTTTAGGGTAGAATATAGGAAAATACCCAAAAACAACAGGACAGGCCAACAGCAACTGCAGCTATAAAAAATCTTGACATCTCTTCAAGACAATTTAGTTTCTCACATTTTTTCATAGCTTTGAGGATTCAAAGGCCATTTTGTGGACAGTGTGTTCTTGCTACTGCTTTAAAACCTAGTTTTCCTCTTAATTTGCATTTCACAGAATTCTCACAGGAGAATTCAATTCCCTTCCTTGCAAGAGTATTTTAATTGATATCTAAGTAAATTTGCATCCAATTCTGGAAATACAAATACATTTTAAATGGTTAAAAACAAAATTAAAAAAATATTTTTGATCAGCCAGCTGAAAATATATTCATATAGTAAATAATCTCTCAGAAAGCTTTTATATATATTTAATTATTCTAACTAAACAGTACGCATATAAAACAAGTTCATAAAAATGTAGAAATAAAATGAAAATAAGAAATTACTGGGATATATACATGTGCCTACAGACAGAAAAAGACATCTCCACACACACATCCCCTGATACACAGAGTTACAAGCATACTTTCAACTTAGTCATGATTTTAGAATACATATAAAATCAGAAAGCGATGTTGAACTCCTGAGTTCTCCAACAAAGATAGAACCATAGATAAGTATACTTTGTAAAAGCAAGAAAGTCCATTTAAGTCAGTAATAGCAGTGCAGTTACTGATGGCTACATCTTGAAAGAAGTTAAAACATAAAAGACACAGACAGTAGTTCAATGCACGCATTCGTGATACTCATACACCCATCAACAATTATTGGTCAGAGTAGTAAATCAGTGTACAAATTAAACATTTCCAAAAATGTGCAAAAGTCAACTTTGATAGGAAAAAAACACCTTTGTACATAATTATAAACTGCCCAGCATTCAACTGAGATTAAAAACGTTTACAGAGAGAAACTAATAGATTAAATATAGACAATTTAATGGCTACGTTAAAAAATGTACATTAGGTCAAAGGGTAAATTTACAAATTGATAATCATAGTTTGCAACAATTAAAAGTTTATTCTCAAATTTATCCAAGTTTACTTTTATTTACAATGATACTTGAATAAAAAGAACCATGTGAAATGTAAGAGATGTCAGACATTAAAAGTATTTTTGGTATTAACTCTTATAATATTTCAGAATGCAGGCTAGCAAATTTTAAAACCAATATCAATAGAAAAAATGTAAACCTTTTACTTACTAATTAAGATTGTATTACAAACAACTGTTTGTTTTTAAAGAAGTATTCTTATCTGTAGACACTGTACTTGCACTTGAACAGGGTATATTGCAAGGGTTTGGCCCACTTTCCTTTGCCCATAAGCCTTTCCAGCTCAAATGTTTCCACTAGCTCTCTCTTCCTATTCCAGGTGGAAAAGTCTTTGGAAAAATTAGAATATGTCAAATCCATTTTGGAGCCTAAGTATCTAATAGAGCTTAAGATGGGACTCTGTTACTTCTCTCTCCCCTCCAAGTAATACATATGCTAAAATCACCACTAGTTACATGTTTTCTTTTTTTTTTTTTTTAAATTCTAAAAAAATATAAAGGAACACAAAAGTGCTTTTCAGTTTAGTCACAAACTTTACCATTCTCAACTGGCATAAAGGGACTAAGAAATCCTTATCTGGGGACGAATTCTGCACGTATACTGGAGAGCAGGCTCTTCCTTATGTTCCAAAATGTCTATGGCACAAAGCAGACGTCAGCCCATAACCTACTTTTCTTCACAGCTTTCTTAAAAGCCCCTCAAGTCAAACACAAGTTCATAAATGTTAAGACACAAGGAAGAAAGTATGCCACCAACCTGAGGCATCACATGTCAACGTATACGTATATGCATCTATGGTCAAATGACAATAAGATTGGCACATCTACAAGCTCAAGTTTGTAATGTTTATATAGTTCCATAATAGTTGAAGTAAGTTCTGTATGTCTAAATGCAAATACTGAGCACCTGTCTTTTTACTTGAAGGATAGATTGAGATACGAATTCTACAAGTACCTGCTTTATCACAATTATACTATTAGCTTACAGGTGGGCAGAAGTAACAGTGATCATCATTTTGGCTATGTGTGCAGGGAATATAAAAGCTTTGGTTTAAAGTGATTCTGATAATACAGATTGTGAATACAAACAAGGAGTCATCAGGCATAGGGAATAACAGTACTCACTGACTAGATGCCTTTGCCTTTATAAACTAAAGTATCATACTACTATCAATTAAAATGCATAATTATGAAAAATATGAAGACTTACATGAGACTGTATACAGGCAACAAATAAAAATGTATTCTTTTCTTTACTCTAGCTATGAGTCCTCCCTCAACTTTCTGAGACTGAACCATGTCTGCTCTATCACCAAGAGAAGATTCTCTAGACTCCCCTGAGAGCTCATCACCATCTACAGCTCTGACAGGTGAGTATGGAGAGATGGTTGGCCCTGATACTTTCCACCTCTATTATGGCATACCGTCCAGACCATGGCAGAAGTCAAAGCAAAGCTAAAGCAACTATGAAGTAGGAACAGTGGCTTCACAGCACGCCTTCTCAGCCAACCAAAAAGAGGTATAAGACAATTTCCTTTTGAATACTTGGTAAGCTAAGGAAGCTTGTTTTCATAATGTCTGGAAGAATTTCTATTCCAAAGAGCTCATGAAGAACTATGCAAAATCAATTATTTTCTATTTCAGAATTATATATAAGCTATTATACACACACACAAATTCAATTTTAATCTACTTTTACCAACCAAAAGCTTGGCAATTTACAATAAATATCTTTATTAAACAATCACTTGTACTAGCTACTTGTGGAAAATATGCTGGAGTTCCTACCTGAAGACAATTACACTCACCCACATCAGTAGGTCATACACTTTTCAGTTGTTCTTCTAAGAACGGAGACTAATCTAGTTGAACATTCATACCTTTCCCTCCTTCCCAGCCCTGCCCCAACTCCCACGTGCACACCACAGACAGACACACACACACACACACACACACACACACACACACACACACACAGTCTCTCTCTTCACAGAAAAGTAAGAGTTTTTAGTCAAAATGTTAATTAAAAGTAAGGATCAGAACTGCTATCCCTGGATTCCTTGCGCATTGCCCTAAGTCTCATTGCCTTAACATTTGTAAACCATTTAAATCACCTCTTTAGGGCAAAATCAACCATTCTAGCCCTGCTATGAAAATCATCACTGAACCATGATATACAAAGAATTTGGACAGTGCCAATGTGACTGACAGTCAAGTTACCAACCTGCAAAAAAATTTGCTATGTCTCTTTAGAATTAGAATACCTCTTTCTATCCTTATCGTAGGCATTCAGGTCTAGTGGAGACTGCACTTTGTCTATCATAGACTAACGCTAATGTTTCTCTTCTAACATATATAGATGTAAAATATGTACATATATATATGTAAAATAAAAAGAGGTAGAAAAGGGTAGGAGGAAGTAGGCATTAAGAAAGATTTAAGGGTCAATATACAGTCCCAAGGCCAAATGAACTCTTGAAGCCTACTGATTTTGGAAAAACCTTCATTTCGGTGGGTAACTTGAATTATTATTGATATAAAATAAAATTAAGGCATACAGAGAAAAAGGCACTACCAAAAATGAATTAAATTGCTTTTCATTAATAGTTAATCAATCTTAAAATTCAAATAAATATGAACATTACATCTGCAAAAGGCCAAACTTAATATAAAATAATGAGGTCTGAAGACACTGTCCTGATCCTGGCATATGTAACGCTGTTGACAGGATTCAATTTCTATCAAATGTTTTGGGCATTTTAATAGTTTAGACTAAAAAAAATTTATTTTCTCTTTGAAAGAAAAAGCAGGGAAAAAAAACCTATGGAATTTATGCCCCTCATCACAGGAATTGAGTAGGTACTGAACTTTTATATAAGAGGGAGTTCTGAGAAAGAGGCCACCTGACCCCAGAGGGTCCCTCCAATTTGGGGATACTTTTAATCTCTGTTAATGACATTTTAGTTTGTAACAGCCAGATTACCCAAAATTGCTTTCCCCTCATTTCATAAAAAACAACAGCATTTTAAAACATCACTGCTGGGGGCACCTGGGTGGATTAGCTGGTAAAGTGTCCAACTCTTGATTTCCGATTTGATTTCAACTCAGGCCGTGATCTCATAGTTTGTGAGTTCCAGCCCCACGATGGGCTATGCACTGACAGTGTGGAGCCCGCTTGAGAAGCTTGCTCTCTCCTCTCTCTGCCCCTCTCCCAGTCCCTCTCTCTCAAAATAAATAAGTAAACATTTAAAGAAAAAAGAATTTAAAAAAAATCAGTGCTAAACTTTCAGAGTTAGGGTATGCCATAAAATAAGAATCCATTTGCCCATGTTTCCTCCTAGACTGTGACCTACTTAAGGGATAAGTTAATCTAGTACCTGACATAATAAACCACAATTATTGAATAAGCAAGTGAAAAAGACTCACCCTCTTTAAAAGAAATTGATAGATTCCTATATTTGATTGACACCAGGTGACTGTGTATCCAGCTACTGGTCTCTAGACCCCAAATGAAACCATTGGCACAGAGCTCTTCTGTGGGTCAATCTGCATCTGATGAACATCTTGGCTTTTGCACCCAAGCTTGGTCATCCCTATAAACTATTCAGATTTGATTTTCTTAGTGTCTTCACATATCTTATAACAATTCCATCTCAGAAGTACTACAGACCACACCTGACATATATAAAAGCTAAAGCAGCAGAGAGCTATTAACGAAATAATTCCACCTTCTTCATGTACTTTCTATTGGTAATAAAATAAAGCCTCCCTCATGTGAAAGCCAATTCAAGTTTTCATTTTCTTTTATATTTCTGTCTATGCATTAACATTCCAATCTCATAGAAATTATGTAAGGTTGACTGCCTTTGAGAACTTTCTAAGGCATTTTCAAGTTAGAAACATGTTTTATAAATGAGAAAAATTGAAAAATTTTCAAGATATTCATACTGAAAATTTCAAAGTCTGTATACTTTTAAATACATTTTAAAGAATTACCATCAAAATTTCCATTAGTCATTGTGATGTTTTTTAACCCTTTTATTCAGTACAGTTTGTTTGCAATGTAAAAGATCTTGTATTTGGTCCAAGCCTAAGTCATGCCATTTTGAATCTCTCAAGGCCTACGTAGAAAGATATTTCCTGAAAAGCACATATAAGACTGCTAGTGAATCTTCTCCAGCACCAAAAAGTCTGCCACTATCAAAGCAGAACACATTTTAAAGGCACAAAGTCAGCAGTCTGGCCATTTTCCAGCCTCAGCAAAGAAATATTACAGTATAGAAGAATCAGTTGTGCATTTAAAAAACAAAATACATTGAGTCATCTTTAAAAGTTCAAATTTCATTTGTTGATCCATACCATTATTAGAAAGAAAAAATTGGAGTGTTATATTTAACTGCCCCTAATGGGGGGCGGGGCGAGGTTCTTTTCAATTTTTTTTTTTTTAATTTACTTTTGGTCTTTCACACCTCATCCCACTTCAAGCTTTTTTGTTCTAGTAGTTTTTGTATAATATATTAACTTTTATTGTGGTTTTGGTACCTTTACAACTTGTTTGAAATAAATTCACATCACATTTTATATAGCAATTCTGTAAACTATTAGTCTATTTTAAAGTCTTTACATAAAGAACGATACTTTCCCACATTTTCCTTATAAAACAAAGGTCTTCTGCAGCAGTGTTAAAGCAGTAATTTCTTTTCAGGTGAATTTATTTTCTATGGCACTTAGAGAAGAAAAAAGAGACTGAAGAAAGCAAATGATTTTGCTTGGGGTTTCACAGTCCCCCAAGATTTCTCTCTAAAGAGCATCTGTCTCATATTCTACACTGCTGGTTACCCTGACAGACCAAAAATGAGCCCAAAGGAAATCAAGACTACACAAGACAAAGGAATGAAGGAAAAGCCCACTGGTCCAGATACCATCTTGCTCAAGCAGAAGAGATGCCTTCACTCATAAAAGATAAAGAAATTATAATAGATCCACATCCTTGGTTACTATGTTTATAGCACAAGATTTGGCAGTTGATTTTCCAGGGGAAGGGCCACTAATTCATATTCTTCTTTGTAAGCTGCTTCCTTTGATTATGAGCATATGGAAGAAACTTTGACAAGCATATTTGTGCTTTGATTTTTTTCTCAGCCTAGCTAGTGGTATTTCAAATATTCCTACAGAAAATGCCAGATAGGACCTTGATATAGGAAACCAAGATCTACCTATCTTCAGAAACAAAGTAATTTAAAAGAGTCCCTAGAAGAGCATACCTTTAAGCAGAAAATAAAATACCAGAGCTCCTTATGAACCCTATAAAAGGCAACACATTTAGGGCCTCCAAAAAGACTATTTTCTAACCTTTAAAAATAAAGCACTTAGCACTTGCTTTAATATGCTGAAAAAATCGCAAGTAGCCAAATTACTGATGTTATTGATATTTTTCAGTAGCATAAGTCCATTAGAGCTAATGGGAGTTTCCCAGCTGCCTCTTTCCACTGGATGCCCTTGCTCTTAGAGGATACGCTGTACTAGAAATACCTTAAACCTTCCCATAAAATAGTTAATACTCTTTTCTGATATGCTTTGCTTTTCTCACAATTATGAACTGACTTTTGAGGAAAGAATACATACAGATGGCTGGGTTTAACAGGTTCTGTGTTTAAATTCATTTTGTTTCTACAATGGAAGGTACTGGTTTTGGTGTAATATGCAGCTGGTAAGGAAAGGATTGCTAACTGATGTTTGTTGAGATCGCTCACCCTTGACTTAAAGTAGTGGTATCTGCTCTTGTAAAACCCTCATTATGCACTGTGCATCACTTTCTCTCTGAAATTTAGTTTTTGCAAGGACCCTGCTCTGCAAATGGCTGTTTTCAGTTTATAACTGGGGCTGGTCTTTGCATCAGGGTTCTCAACTTCAGCACTTTTAACATTTTGGGCAGGATAGTTCTTTACTTGGGGAACAGGGTTGCTGTACTTGTATTGTACAGTACAGTTTGTTTGGCAGCGTCCCTGGCTTTGGGACACCAGATGCCACTAACATCCTTCTAGTTGTGACAGGAAAAATCATCTCTGGGCACTGCCAAATGCAAAGCAAAAGTAACCTCATCTGACACGTGAGAACCACTATTTTACATGGTAACTATTTTTTGGTGCTTTAGTATTCTGTGATCCCAAGAACAAGGATTTTATCTCATGACACTAGCTGTAACACATGATACTCCAAGTTAAATTCTTAGTTCCCAAAGAATGTTATCCATGGGGAATCAGGAGCTAGAAATAGGGAAATACAGTATACATGATTTTGATTATTTCTTTTTTCCCTTAATTTTGGGACTGTCTACCTCTGATAGAGAACACAGCTGCAAATATACTAAACAATATTTAGTTCTTCTTTTCCTTATTTCTTTTGACTGGCAAATGTGGTTTCATCTGCTCGCATGCTGATATAGAGCAATCTTTTTTTGCCGTTTAATTTGGATTTGCTCACTGACTTCCCATATCTGCTTTAAACTAAAATAGTACCGTTTTTTTTTTTGTTTTTTTGTTTTTTTTTTTTTTAAGCAGAAAGCTATCCCTCAAGGTTTACAGATTCCAGTAACATGGATCTATTATAGTGTATTTGCTTATTATACTGGTTAGAATTAACAAATAAACATACCTCTTAGAGATTCATATTTTCTATCGAGATTCCTACTGAGCAAAAAGCTTGGTAGACAGAGGTTAGGATCTAAAGAATACAGATATAAGAAGGAACCTATATTCTTTAAGTTGAGTACCTACCCTAAACTCAAGTTTAGGGCTCAACCCCACAAATGAGGATCTATTTTAAATACTATCACTAAAAACTACAAATCATACATCATTTTCTTCTCCTTGTTTTTCATGTCTCCCCATCACCACGAATCAATCGGTCAGTGACGCAGGGAAAGACTCTACAATCTTTAGGTATTTTAAATGATTTGTTTGTACTAAAAAGAGTGACTATGTACTAAAGTGCTTTTATCTCTCTGAACCACATCAGTACATTATAAAAAATTAAAAAAAAAATAAAAGGAGTTTCAAGTTCTTGAAAGGGAAAAAAAAGATTAAATATAAAAAATTTAGGTTACTATTATTAAACAAACTTAACCAAGAATCAAGAGAAATACTTTCCCTCTTGTCTTTTTCTCCCCATCTCTCTTTTTTATAAAAAAGAAAAGTGCAGTCAGAGAGAAGGTGAATGAATTGATGGGAGCTGGGTAGAGGCACAGTAGAGGTACCGGCTGCTAGTGATAATGCACAAACATGTGCCTTAATAGTTCATCAGCTGAAGGTCTCAGTTTGGCCTCTATAAAGATCCGTTTGAGGAAATCTCGAGTATAGTCTGAGACATGAGGTGGCAGCTTTGGGTTTGTTGGCTGAGTGGCAATTTTAAAGATGGCAGCCATAGCTTCAAATTCTGCCCAAGGAGGCTTTTCAGTTAGCATTTCCACCACAGTACAGCCCACACTCCTAGAAAAAAAAATTACACAAACAGTATCACCATGAAGGAAAGTCACTTAATGACACGAGAAACAGGACTGAAGTCCATATACATTTAAATACAACTTGACTTCAAGTTTAAAGTTTCATTGAAGGATTATAATTATATAAAACTAAAATTTAAAGGTAAAATCAATGAAAATAAACCACAATAAAGGCTAATTCAAATGGTTAGGCAGAGAACATTATTAATTTTATAATTTTTGCTTGATATTATGTAATTCTCTAACCTGATTATTAAATATTACTTTTGTCTTACAAAGGACACAAACATTAGAAATTCTGTTTGCCTTGGGGCACCTGGGTGGCTCAGTTGGTTAAGCGCTGGACTTCAGTTCAGGTCATGATCTCACAGTTCATGAATTTGAGCACCACATCAGACTCTGTGCTGACGGCTCAGAGCCTGGAGCCTGTTTTGGATTCCATGCCTCCCTCTCTCTCTGCCCCTCCCTCACTTGTGCTCTGTCTCTCAAAAATAAACATACATTAAAAAAAATCTTTTTAATAAAAATAAAAAGAATAAAAAAAAAACTATTTGCCTTTAGGTGCCTAAAATGATTAATCTATTAAACACTTTTCTCAGTGAGAAATAGAAAATAACCATTTTATGTTCTCACTTAAAATTATTAAAAAACTAAAGATTAACTGAATTACAAGATACTAGCAAAAAAAAATTAATAACTTTCAAAGATCTTCAGGGAAATAAAATGAAGGTAGTTTTCTAATGCTGAAATCTGCTTTAGATGAAATCCTGTCTAAAGAAAGGAAAACAGGTTCAAAACTCCTTTTGTTTAATTATTAAGCCACAAAGAAGCAAAATGAAGGGGCACCTGGGTGGCTCAGTCAGTTGGGTGTCCAGCTTCGGCTCAGGTCATGATCTCATAGCTTGTGAGTTTGAGCCCCCGCACTGGGCTCTGTGCTGACAGCCCAGAGCCTGGAGCTTGCTTCAGATTCTGTGTCTCCCTCTCTCTCTCTCTCTCTCTCTCTGCCCCTCCCCCACTCACACTCTGTCTCTCTCTCCTTCAAAAATAAATAAACATTAAAAAAAAAAGCAAAATGAAAATGATAATAATCCTTGTAATCTTGACATCTGATTTTTAAAAAAAATTTTTAACATTTCTTTTTTTTTTTTTTTAATTTTTTTTTCAACGTTTTTTTATTTATTTTTGGGACCGAGAGAGACAGAGCATGAACGGAGGAGGGGCAGAAAGAGAGGGAGACACAGAATCGGAAATAGGCTCCAGGCTCTGAGCCATCAGCCCAGAGCCCGACGCGGGGCACGAACCCACGGACCGCGAGATCGTGACCTGGCTGAAGTCGGACGCTTAACCGACTGTGCCACCCAGGCGCCCCTAACATTTCTTTATTATTGAGAGACAGAGACAGAGCATGAGCATGGGAGGGGCCAAGAGAGGGGGAGACATAGAATCCAAAGCAGGTTCCAGGCTCTGAGCTGTGAGCACCGAGCCCGATGTGGGGCTTGAACCCACAAACAGTGCGATCATGACCTGAGCCGAAGTCCAGCGCTTAACGACTGAGTCACCCAGGCACCCTTCCTGACATCTGATTTAAAAGTACAAAAGATTATCTAAGTCTGGCTCAGTAATTTCCATTTTAGGTGGAATTATGTAAGAAGATAAGTGTTTTCAGGCAAAACTAGCATCAAAACCTACCAGATGTCTGCTTTTCTGCCATAGCCTTCTCCACTAATTACTTCAGGGCTCATCCAGTATGGTGTGCCTGTGACAGACTTCATCCCTGTCCCCGAAAGACAAATGGTTTGAAGGCGTTTGCTGGCCCCAAAATCTCCCAGTTTGACGTTGCCTGTTGAATCTCGCAGAATATTTGCACCTAAAAATACAAAAACATCCTCAATTCATTATTTTTATTGGCTGTTTAAAAATTTTTCATTTTTTTTTTTAATGTTTATTTATTTTTGAGACAATGCGAGAGACAGAGTGCAAGCAGCAGAGGGGCAGACAGAGGGAGACACAGAATCCGAAACGGGCTCCAGGCCCTGAGCTGTCAGCCCAGAGCTGGACGCGGGGCTCAAACTCACAAACCGTGAGATCATAACCCGAGCCGAAGTCGGACACTTAACCGACTGAGCCCCTTCGGCGCCCCTAAAATTTTTAAAAAAACAATGGTAGAGAATTACTTAGTAGACTCTTCAGTCTGTCTCCAAAATTAGGCTGCTTTTCGTCTTCCGAGCAGTACCTGGCATGATGCCAGTCACACAGCCAGGGCTCATTAAGGACTTACTGCACAAACACTGAATTTTTAGAGTCAGCTCTGTACACTTCAGGAACTAAAAAGCTTCGCCCACTGAAAAGGACTGGAGTGTGTGGGAGGCGAGGATGACAAAGAAAAAGGGGGAAAGAGTTAAGAATGTGAAGCTCAGAGAAGGATGCAGAAAGCAACAGCAGCCTTTTGGCCCCAGTTTCTCTGAAACAAAGCGAGAAGCCCATGCTACAGCTTCTTTCCCTGAGGAGCTAGCTCCTCCTCAGGGACTTCCTGGGGGACCTTCATAATCAACAATTTCTAGCACTTTCCCCACTACTATAATTTAATGTTAGTTGTCTCACATTTTACAGTTTTTCTTAGTACTTACTGGGTTTTGTTTTATACTAATTTTATTTCTCAATTTCTATAAGTTAGCTTTGAGCTGTTTTAAAATTTCACCTTTACAATAAACTTCTAATTGTATTTACTATAAATTGCTCTTGCTCGTGGGGCGTGAGATAGTGTTTGCTGAGTTCCACGCTGAAAGTTACTCTTCCCCATTTCCATACCGCACTCTTTGGAAGAAGCTCACTATGCACAATCCCCAGTTAAGGTGCTCAAGGCTGACCAGCTACATAAATTATTTGTAATTATTCTGCAAGGGACATTTGTCTCCTCTCTCCCATTTATTCATTCAACCCTTCATTTATATAAATACACATATTTATTTTATACTCTGAGTTATACTCAAATATGGCATCATGTTTTTGCTCAAGTTGTTCCAGCTTTGACCATTGGGAGCTCTTTGTATTGGCTCCTGTGTCCCTTGGCCATACCCTGAATCACTGTGTTCTTGTTTGTTTTGGGTTTTGTGGATATTTAAAAGCATTTTCTTACTTTCTGGCACTAAAAGGTGCTCCCGGCTCAACTTGTGTATTTCCTGCACCAGTCCTAGAATCAGTCATTCCTCCAAGGAGCCCTGGTTCCTTTTAGTGGAGAATGGTATCAGAAATCAAGATCTAGGTGCTATGTTAATTTATTCTTATTCTTTATTCTTCCCTTTATCATTTTAAAATTCAATCTTTCTTCGGGGATTGTAGATCTGGTTTCTGTCTTATATAAATTATTTCTATTCTCATTTTTAGCTTCTTCAATACACATGTTCTTTTTTTTGTTGTTAATTTTTTTTTTAATGTTCGTGAAAGAGAGACAAAGCATGAGCAGAGAAGGGGCAGAGAGAGAGGGAGACACAGAATCTGAAGAAGGTTCTAGGATCTGAGCTGTCAGCACAGGGTCTGATGCGGGGCTCAAACTAACAAACCGTGAGATCATGACCTGAGCTGAAGTCAGACACTTAACCGACTGAGCCACCCAGGCACCCCCATAACATGTTCTTAAATAAGCAATTTATTATATTAATATTATATTAATATTATTATATCTGTTCTAATCTTTAAGCTTTACTTCAATTTTCATTTTTTAAGTCTTCCATTACCTTAACTATATTTTATATTAAAAAAAAACACCTCCTTATTTGTCCTTTTATCCTTTTTTTTAATGGCCTCTAAGAAGGAGAGTGAACAGTAGAGAAAATATGCATTATAGAAGAGAGAGAATGTAAACTGTGCATTCCCCACCATGGACTTCTATACTTGTCTTTCTGTTCTCCCAGCAAACTCCCCAGCTAGTCAGCAATGACTCCCCAGAGCCTCTCTCCAGGGGAGGGTCCAGGATCCATTCTCTATATGCCATGAGACTAAGCGTGCTATAAGGACACCAGTGATCCTCAAAAACAGCACACTGCCTATTTAACATCTCCCACCGCTCAAAACTTGCAGAGATATTCTGTCAAAAAAGCCACTCCCTATAAAATGCTTAGCCAGAGGAAGGACAACAAACCAGCCAGCTTTTACTGTCAATGAGATGGGAAGAACAATCCCAGGCAGGTCACAGACTGGGGGAGCCATGGACACAGACTGGGAAAGCCATGGAGTAATCACCAATGACGAACCAATGTCCATTCTTATGAACACTGAGGAGAAACTGTGTAGCCAAGCTACCAAAATAACTTTGCAACTTTTTAAAGCTAATTTTAAGTACATTAGAAGTAGGCTTTTAAGGAGACTTTTCAAACACACAAAAGCATACACAAGAATATAGTACCCACAATCTTTCCCCACCAGTATGTATACTGCTAGCTACTCCCCCTCATATCATCTGAAGCAAATTCAACACACCAGTATCAACAAATAGTTTAGTACCTATCTTTAAAATATAAACTCTCATCACACCTAAGAGGATGGACAGTAACTCTTTAATATTATTAAATATATGCTATTTTTTTTTCAACGTTTTTTATTTATTTTTGGGACAGAGAGAGACAGAGCATGAACGGGGGAGGGGCAGAGAGAGAGGGAGACACAGAATCGGAAACAGGCTCCAGGCTCCGAGCCATCAGCCCAGAGCCTGACGCGGGGCTCGAACTCACGGACCGCGAGATCGTGACCTGGCTGAAGTCGGACGCTTAACCGACTGCGCCATCCAGGCGCCCCTGCTATTTTTAACATTAAAAAAAATCAGAATCCAAATAAGGTCCATACATTGAGACTCACTGATCTTTTAAGTCTTTCCTAATCTAAAGTTCCCTCCAATCCCTTTTTTTCCTTTGTAATTTATGAACAATCTGAACTGTTTGCCTATAGCTTCCTTATGGTCCAGATCTTGCTGTCTCCATCCCAAGGAGTCATTCTACATATGCATCTGTGCTATATGTGTTCTATAATTCGTAGCTGAATCTAGAGGCTTGATCAGATTCAGGTTCAGTTTTGCTTTTTTTTTTTTTTGCAGAACCACCTACATGGATGATGATGTATTATTCTACAAATAGGAAGTACATAATACTAGACTGGCTTTGTTTTAGTGATGTCAGCAACTGTTCATATTTAGTGCTTACATCTATTAATTCCTTAGTGGTTGAAAAATGATACTATTCTATTATTCTTTTCTCATTTGTTAGCCAACACACTTCTATAAAGATGTTTCCTTTCATCCACTATTTGGTCCTCTGTAGTATAGTTTGTAACAGAAAAGCAGAATAAAGGAACCCGATTATAAAATAATGAGCTGGTTCCTAGCAATAATGATCAATTCGTTTTTATCCTAAGTTTCATTATGAACTCATGGATTTAAACTTTAAGAGCAACCAACTATCTTTCCTTTTCCCTTATCATTTAAAAATTGCACAATTAAAAAAAAATAAAAGTAAAAATAAAAACTGCACATTATAAAAACTTGGGAAATACAGAAAGTAAAACGTATGAAAAGAAAACAACTATCACTCATCCTGCCATTTTGAAATAATCACTGTTAATTATATGGAAATTGTTCTCCTGGGTTGTACTTTAATCTTGCAAACTTGAGATCACATTGCATATCCAGTTTTATATCTTGCTTTTCTCTTATCAACCTATTTGCCCTGTAATGCTTTCAAATCTGCTTGCTTCCAGCCTCCTAATTTACCGGAATGGCAAGGTTAGAAGAGGACCCACTGAGGGGTAGCTGCCCTCAGGTCCTCTACCTTTCCTCATTATGAAAACTAAAGAGAAACTGGCTTGAATAGAAGTGATTCCTAATAGAATAATTTGCAATCAAAGAATCTCCCTATGTGGTTCTTGAAGCTATCAGGTTTTGTACTTGACAACTGAGGTGAAAGACTATTTCTTTTTAGATCAGTAGGCAGGTACTCGTCCTCCCAGACACACTAGCAAGCTCCACTCCATACCAGCAATCTGGCTCGGGCATTCTGAAGCAGATTCTACTCTGTCACCAGAAACGTGTTAGGAATGTTCTGTTTGGCCTGAATATGGCCATATTTATGATGTAACATATACCAGAAAGAAACTAAATACCCGATAGCTCAAAAAAGTCCCCAGAAAAACCAATAAAAATGTGTTTTTATTATTCACAGTTGACCTTTGAACTACACAAGGGTTAGGGGCACCCCCTGCCCCGGCACAGTTGAACATCCACGTAAAACTTTTGATTCCTCCAAAATTTAACTACTAACAGCCTACTGTTGACTGGAAACCTTACTGATAACATGAAGAGTTAACACATATTCTGCATATTAAATGTATTATATACTGTATTCTTACAATAAAGTAAACTACAGAAAAGAAAATGTTAAGAAAATCATAAGTAAAATACATTCACAGTACCACAGTTTATAAAAAGAAATTCACGAATAGGTGGACCCACACAGTTCAAACCTGTGTTGTTCAAGGATCAACTGCACATGTGTGTGTGTTTCTTACTGACCGATTAAATAAAGTGATCTTTAAATGTGGGCCACAACCCAGTGTTGACAGAATCAGACCTCTGGATACGCTATGCAGTACAAAGTTGTAGGCACTCTCATAATTTGAAACATCTCTGCCAACTGCTTTTGTCTCACATCATGCACTTCCTTTACGTACCTGCTCCCTGAAAACAGTTGGGTTTCTGAGTTTTAAAAAGAGAGTTTAACTGAGTTACAGATTATCAAAGCTCATCTTGGGCTCTCTTCTTCCCTCTTCTTACGCTCTCCCTAGATAGTGACACCTACCCCCATGGCTTTAAATATGATCTCAACATAAAGAATATCACCATCACAGCTAATTTGAGTGTTTCCTAAATATATGTCTTAAGCATATTATATAAAGTAACTCATTTATAATTCTTACAAAATTCCTATGAGTTGGACACTATTATTATCCTCCTTAAAAATGAGGAACTAAGGCACAGAGAGGTTATATGTCTTGACCAAGGTCACAATATGCCCAAATTTGCACCAGGTCATCTGGTGTCAGAGCCCCTACTCTCAACTGCTATACTCTAATGCCTATGTTCTATATATGTATGTTCCCCTGTATGAAAGGTCTCATTTTTATGATCATTTGAACTTTATTGATTCTGGAACCATGACAGATGAGCTACCCACTTGTGAAGACCTGAACATCGGTCAGAATATTGACAGAGTCAGCAAAAAAGCAGAATTGCTTTCCTAAGATATTTTAAAGGTAGATGTATTAATTTAAATGTTAAGTTTCTTAAATCATATCACCTGTTTCATTTAGATTCACAAAAAAAATAGCTGTATGCTTAAAAAATACTTCATCACTTACCTTTGATATCTCTATGAACAATCATATTACTGTGCAAATAGTGTACGCCCTCCAGAATCTGACGGGTGTATTTCCTGGTCACATTCTCAGTAAGAGCTCCATATGCTTTTAGTTGGTCCTTAATTGAACCCTAAAAGGGAAAAAAAACAAAAAAACAAAAAAAAACTATGGTACGGTTTGAAATGAAAACCACTATTAAATATTTTTAAAAGGATCTTTAGTTCATGACTAGGAGGCTTTAGTTGGAGAGTACATTAAGGACATTATATGCCATCTAATTAACATAAATTCTACTACATTTCCTGACTCAAACCCTGGAAGAGTATGGTCACAGCTGAAAGAAGCCTTTTAAAAGTATTTTTTGACTGATGCCCTTGTTTCCATGACTATGTTGGTTCTAACGATCTCCTGTTCTTGCAATTGTGTTTTTTAGAATCTTCCTTTTTTGGGAGGGCAGGGTGCCTGGCTAACTCAGTTGGTTAAGCTTCTGACTCGTGATTTCAGCTCAGGTCATGATCTCACAGTCTGCTGGATTGAGCCCTGCATTGGGCTCTACACTCACTGTGCAGAACCTCTTGGGATTCTCTCTCTCCCTCTCTCTCTGTTCCTCCCCCAATCATGCTCTAAATTAAAAACAATAAATAAATAAATAAATGAATAAATAAATAAATAATAAAATCTTGCACTCTTTGCCCTGAATATACTTTTGTTTTTCTCACTTGCTCTTTTCTATATGCTCTACTTGAATCTTATTTGTTTGATATCTGCTAATTTACTTCTCAGGAGAAAGAATGGGTAAGTTTTTCCTTTGTATACATACTCAACATTCTAGTTCAAAATATGTGAAAATATACTAAAGAAGAATTTCAAATTTTCTTATATGCTTTTTAAAGCAAGATGAGGTGCCATTTCTGAGAATGCTGAATCACTGAGGTGAGACACTGGCACTTGAATTCTGAAACAGCTTCCCTACTGATTGATTCCAATGTGCAAATTTGATGACTAATCACCACTTTAAAAGATAGGAATAAAATGTTTCTTGAAGGATAAAATCTATTCTATATCCAAATGTTTCTGCCTTTCCTTGAGTTTTGGCCAATGGTATACTTTGCCATAGGAAAATGGATTCTTAGACTTTACAGGTTTAACCATTTGCTTGTTTCCACTATTCATCAACAACATCAAGATGCAATTCTGCTGACCCAAATTTGCAAACACATTTGTGGAAAGCCTTAGGCAGCCAAGTACCTACACCTACAAGTCAACGTGGCTTTTTGTTCAGTCTACTTATTGTGTCTCTACTTGTAGTAATACCCGAAATAACATAGCTAGAACTGAGCTGTCCAAATAATAAGCCCCCAAATTACTTGTAGGCTGCAAACAAGTGATGGACTTAAGGCTCTTCTGGGCCTTGGGCAGCTGGGCCAGTAGCCTATAGCTGCTAACAGCTCCATCAGTGTAGTCTATTTACTCCTGTGTACCAAAAACACAGTTATCTTCTTCGATGTGAACAAGTGGAATGAGTTGCAAAGTACTGTGAGATAAAAACTGTGTGTGTGTGTGTGTGTGTGTGTGTGTGTGTGTGTGTGTGTGTGTGCGTGCATGCACGTGTGTGTAACAGAGAAATCAACTGCTAGCTGCTAGTCCAGATACTGAGAATAAAGTTACGGTTCTATTCCAAAAGCAGTTCTAGATCAACTAAGAAACAGAAGCCTACATTTGGGAAAACTGAAAAATGGGATGACAATCTTGGCAAAGTGTGAATCGAGGACACAAAGAGATCATCATGGCAAATTTAATGAGAGAATTATATAGCATCTTTCACAAACTTGGAGGGAGATTCAGTTAAGTCTAATAAAATCATATATGTCCAGACCATTATATGCCATGGGCTTGGCATATGTGTAATTCATTTAAGACTGCTGATGAACTATGATTAATCTGGTAACATGATTTCACTGACAACCTATACTTTGAAGAGATAGCTGCACTTACAAAACCAAGTGAAGTTAATGAGAAGCAGAATCTAACACCTCTTCCTGAATGGTCCTGGTTTAGTCTTAAGATTGCTAAACATATAAGGATCACCTGTCTCCACTTGCGATGTAAATCAGTCCCAGCCAATTAAATGGTTAATTTAAAGTTTATCTATTCTGAGAGAGTGCTCACAAACACATGTGTGGGGGAGGGGCAGAGAATCTGCACTGTCGTGCAGAGCCGGACTTGGAGCTCAAGCTCAGGAACCGTAAGATCATGACCTAAGCCGAAATCAAGAGTCGGACGCTCAGCCAGCTGAGCCACCCAAGAGCCCCAACCATTTAATCTTATCTTCAACAATCAGGACCTCTATTCATGCTTATTCAGAATTTTCTATTTCCAATTTAAATACTTATTATACAAACAGCAATCGAAATGTGAATAAAAGAGAAAAATCTATCACAATTCCAACATGACACATTTTCATTTTTAAGTTTCTCCTATCCTTGTCCAAATACAGGTACTCTTAAAACACCATCATCATTATTAAAAAGTATTTTATATTCTTTTTCTCTTACTGTAAGTACTTCCTCCAACTTTGCAACATAGCCTTCACAATTTTAACATATTCTCTTGACAGCACCATCGTAATTTAATTCTACCGTGGGCACTCATTTTCCATCACAGACAATACTAAAATAAATATACACAACTTTTTCCTTCTTTTGGATTACTTCTGTAGAATGAATTTCTGTGAAATTACCAGTCCATAAGTCTTCAAAGTCTTGAAGATTTCTATGGCATTTAAATACATCCCACCAATTTGTTTTCCAAAGGAATTAAAAAAAAAACCAACTAATTTATACTATCAACAGAATCTTTGAAAATACAAAGTAGCAATGATGAGTAACAACAGTGTCTCTATAAACAGT
Organism: Felis catus; assembly: GCF_018350175.1. Lineage (NCBI taxonomy): Eukaryota > Metazoa > Chordata > Mammalia > Carnivora > Felidae > Felis > Felis catus. Next base: position 111,487,042 of record NC_058375.1, on the reverse strand, counting down.
TATTCATGATGATAAGAAAGTAAAGTTTACTGCTGCTCTTGTGAAACAGGATGATTAAAACCATTACTATTAGATACTGGTCAACAGTTTTACTGATCCATAAGCTCAAACTGTAAATTTTTACATTAAACATATACACTTCTAATAAACAATCCACTTAGAGACCCATAAATCAAATGTTTTTCCTAATATATATTACCTGTTAAAGTACATGAAAGCATGTGTTTAAAAAAACTTTTTAAATGTTTATTCATTTTTGAGAGAGACAGAGACAGAACACAAGCAGGGGAGGGGCAAAGAGAGAGGGAGATACAGAATCCAAAGCATGTTCCAGGCTCTGAGCTGTCAGCCCAGAGCCCAACACGGGGCTCAAGCCCATGAACTCTGAGATCATTACCTGAGCCAAAGTCAGACGCTCAACTAACTGAGCCACCCAGGCGCCCTGAATGCATGTATTTTTAAAAGAGTAAATGTACCACCATCTTGAAAAACATTAATATTAAAATGTGCCCTACAACCCTACAAATATTAAAAATTACATACAAGGAATAACAGTTTGTAAGTCACATTTTGCAATTTCTATTGAAACTACTGACTCAGGCAATGATTACCAATCCATGTTAAAAACATTAGGTAGATGACTGAAAAGGAACTGGATGTTATTTTTATTTTTTAGTTTATTTATTTTGAGAGAGCACATGAGCACGAGTGGGGGAGGGACAGAGAAAGGGAGAGAGAGAGAGAATCCCCAAGCAGGCTCTGCACAGGCACTGAGGAGCCCCACATGAGACTTGCGCTCACCAATTGTGAGATCATGACCTGAGCTGAAACCAAGAGTTGGACAGTCAACTGACTGAACCACCCAGGCACCCCAGGAACTGGATATTCTTATGTGCCATTGCTAATAGCTCAAGTTACTTTCTGGTCTTCAGGAATAAACAAAATCTTACACCAGAGAAATCTGGATGTCAATCATCCTAAACTAACACTCAATCTTAGCATCATTAATAGAGGAACAACCAGAAATTGTAGGTCTCCTAATGGGATGCAACATGAAATGCACAGTATCATCTATGATGCATTCTAATAAAAAATGCCACATCTTAAACCTAATTTAGATACTAAATCTAACTTACAGGAAATAAGAAGATAAAGGAACAAATTAAACACCACTATGCGAATACAATTAGAGAAATCTAGGAGGTGAGACTGTCAACAGAGCACCTAGTCTCTTTGTCAAACCTATGTCATGTAAAAATGTTCTAGATTAAAAAAGAAGTAAGGGGCATAACAGTTCAATGTAATGTGCAGTCCTGGGCTGGATCCTGGTTTGTATAAACCAGCTATTATGGTTATTTTAAGATCATTTAGGGAAATCTGAGTGTGGACTGCTATGGTACCTGTAAACCTATTTTAGTATACCTCAGCACTGTCTAAAAAAAATGAGTTAATAAATGAAAACAAAATAAAATTACATTACCCAGCAATAATTTAAAACTTTCAAAATTTTCTAAAGTAGTTTAACATATTATAATCAAAGTTTTAGTTTTTCTTTCCTCATTGAAGACGTGAAAGAGAATATGTTTATTTTCATAAGACGTACTAACTTACCCCTGGCATATATTCCATAAATATGGAAAGGGTTTTTTCCTGGGGATCCCTCAAACAGCCATAATACTGAACAATTCGCTCATGCAGCAAGTTTTTCAACAACTGAATTTCACACTCAAGTGCATTTACTTCCTGAAAGACAAAACTCACTTTTAAGTCTTTACAGCATTGCTAGTGAAAGCAAAACATTCGAACTTCATGGACCATCAAGGTGATTTCATTCTGAAATTTTTACTTCCCAAGGAATAAACATTTTAAAGTCTCTAAACAGTAATAGACCTTGAAGGTATACTAAAGCAATACTAAATCCGATCAGGAATATAACTGAGTACTAAAGAGAAAAAAAAGTCACAGTACAAAGTAGATAAATTATTGATTTGTTTCACAAATAATTTGTATTAAGGGAAAACAAAATATTCTATTGCGTTACATTTATTTAGTAAGAATGCTTCTTATAAATGTGACAAAGTAGCTTGCAGTGATTCTTACCTTGCTGGTCTCAGGGCTATCAGGGTCAAACTGAACTTGCTTAACAGCCAATTCTCTTCCTGTATCGACATCATAACAGAGGTAGACCCTGCCAAATGCTCCCTGGCCAAGAAGTTTGCCCAATCTCCAGTTGGTTGGAGCACGAGGTGCTAAAAAAGAATATTTTCTTAAAATGGAATACCCAGATGGCACACAAATGGTTAAGGACTAAATGAGTAAACTGCATTAGTGACATCCTTAATTGAGTATGTGTGGATATAAGGGAAAATCATTATCATCCAAATTCATAATGATCATCTTTGAAAATTTTTCTCCTCAATTTTCTAAGATTCTAAACCCAAACAAGGTTCATATATCCCCATGCCTTATGTTTTCCAGATTATTTTTCCCTCAATTAAAAATATAATAGTATCTTTCACTCAATCTAAGGTACTGTGGACTGTCAGATGCACCATTCCTAAGCTTTGTTGCAGCAATATTTGTAATTAGTCTTCCACCTGCTTACGATGTAGAAAGCTGGACAGAGTATCACTCTCATTCTAACAAGAGAAAATCCTGAGAGCAGCAAGCAGCTGGAGCAGGAGCAAGGGGGGGAATACTACAGAAGATTAAAGATAAGAAGGACAGCAGACCTTCCTTCAATAAGTATACAAGTCACCGGAAAAAAATAGCTTTAAAGTGCTAAAAGGAAAAAACACTGCCCAGCATTCTGTATCAAAAAAAAAAAAAAAAAAAAAAAAAAAAAAATATATATATATATATATATATATATATATATATATATATATATATATATCAGAAGTAAAGGAGAAAAAAGACCTTTTTCAAACAAACTCTGAAAGAATTCATTGCCAGCAGACTTACATTACAAGAATGGTTTAAAGCAATTCTTCAGGCAGAAGGAATGTGATACCCAACAGAATCCGGAATCTATATAACCTATAGTCTACAAAATCCTGGATTTACAGAAATAAAGTGATGGATATATGAAAGATATTCTTCTCTTATTTTTTATCAATTCAAAAACAATAGCTGTCTAAAGGACAAATAGCAACAATGTAGTGTAAGGTCACAGATGTAAAAGTAAAATATGACAACACTAGAACAAAAGGGATGAATGTGAAATATTCAAATGCTGCTGCAATAAATACCTTTGAACACAAATCTTGGTATGCACTGCTTATGTGATAAAGTCCAAATATTCCACAATCTGGACTTAGTTATCATTCTAGTCCTTTTCCTACTGTTTCAAGTAAGATACCCTTCACTTTAGCCAAAAATGAACTATTCCCCATTCTCAGAGCATGCCATTACCTCCTACACATATCACCTTCCGAGCTAGTGAATTCCTACTCACATTCAAGATCTAGATTAAATACTATACAATAATCATTTCTCCACACAACATTCTCCCCGTTAGACTACATTTTAGAAGTCATATTTGGAATCTCAGTTGGGTACTCAACAAGGATATGTGGAATGAACGAATAAATGACAGACTGGTAACAATCTTACTAACTAAAGAGAAGGAAAGAATCAGCTAAAGTAATTAGCAGTAACACTGTACTTACACCTTATATTCCAACCACTTTTAGAAATACCCTTTTTACCTTTTTTTGAGAAGTTGGGTCTCACCCTGAGGACTCGTTTGGTATTTATTCCTTTTAATACTGTAAAGTTCTGCAAAGGTTCTGCTAAGCATTCACTGTGCCAATTTCTTTTACTTACAACGGCTGGGTGGGCTGATGTCCATTACAGTCAAAGTAGGATTGTCTATGTCACTTCCCCTTCTTCTTACTCGACTATCATCATATTCTGGGGTAAAGATGCTGCTTCCACTACTAGTGCTTAAAGAGTGATCAGTAGGACTGAAACTCACAGGAGACCGGAAGCTGGTCCCCTGGGTCCTTCTAGCTCTTGGAAAAGTTTTACGACCTACAAAATCAAAAGAGGATTACCTTACAACTTTTATTCATATGCTGTAATTCAAAGTATTTAAAATTTGTAACATGAGGAATAGAAGTCTGTCCTGTGAGTAGGCTAAGAAACTAAAATAGCAATGATTATTTGATTACATTTTTAACTTTTGTTTTTAATGTTTATTTTTGGGGGAGAGAGAGAGAGAGAGAGAGAGAGAGAGAGAGAGAGAGAGAGAGCGCACGCGCGCGCACAAGCAGGGGAGGGGCAGAGAGAGAGGGAGACACAGAATCCAAAGCAGACTCCAGGCTCTGAAGGCTCTAAGCAGTCAGCACAGAGCCCAATGCGGAGCTTGAACCCATGAACTGGGAGATCATGACCTCAGCTGAAGTCAGATGCTTAACTGACTGAGCCACCCAGGTGCCCCTTGTTTACATGTTTGAAACTTAAGAGTAGTATTTTTTTTTTTTTAAGTTCAAGGAAATAGCCTTTTGAACAATGAATCATTAAGTAAAAAATGAAAATCAAGAGAAAAGGGGGGAAAGAAGCAGAAATGAGAAAAGTGGGGCAAAAACAGGATCTGAATACAAATTCAATGTCTTTTGTAAAAACACCCCCCCCCCCCCACATTCATAAAATCACTGCACTCTCTCATTTCTGGATAAAAAGAAAAAAAAACGTACTTTATTCTCATTTCCAATTATAAGAACAAAAGTTAGAAAATTTAGAATTAGTATTTTTTTTTCTTTGAAAAGGACAATGCAAGTATGAATTCCATCATCGAGGAATAATTTTCTAGTTAATATCAATTTTTTCTAAGTTTATTTATTTTGACATAGTATGTGTGCATGTATGAGTGGGGGAGGGGCAGAGAGAGGGAGAGACAATCCCAAGCAGGCTCTGTGCTGTCAGCATGCAACCTGACACAGGGCTTGATCCCACAAACCATGAGATCATGACCTGAGCCGAAACTAAGAGAGTCGGACGCTTAACCAACTGAGCCACCCAGGCACCCCCAATATCATTTTTTAATTACAGTTTTTCTTTTAAGGGAAAGAGAAGTACTATGTGGTAAGCTGGCATAAACCTGTTATCGTTTTAGTTACCTAATTTCTTTCAAAAATTGGGTTTTTTTGTTGATGGGGGGGTGGGAGGGAGGGGAGGGTGGGTGATGGGTATTGAGGAGGGCACCTTTTGGGATGAGCACTGGGTGTTGTATGGAAACCAATTTGACAATAAATTTCATATATTGGGGGGAAAAAATTGGGTTTTTTTAATGTTTGAGAGAGACAGAGAAAGAGAGACAGAGAGACAGAGAGACAGAATGGGGGAGGGGCAGAGACAGAGGGAGACACAGAATCCAAAGCAGGCTCCAGTCTCTAGGCTCTGAGCTGTCAGCACAGAGCCTGAGGCGGGGCTCAAACTCATGAACCATGAGATTGTGACCTGAGCCAGTCAGCCGCTCAACTGAGTCACCCAGGTACCCTTCAAAAATGGTTTTAAGCAGAAAAACTAAGTGATTCAGGAAAAAAATTATCTCTAATGGTTTAAATATGAGATTTTAAAAATGTGATTTTGATTTTGATTATTTTTGAGATTTTTAACAAGCTGTTCTTGTAGTCTAGTTACAGAAGCTTACCATCATTATAGTCTTGATGGTGATATGAAACATGATACCTTCTTGGGTATGTGCCTCCTTTTCCAAATTTCTCAAAGATAGGGTTGTCATAGTCTATTGAGACATAAGAAAGTTATGTGTTATAAAAAAGTCAAATATCTCTAATAATAAAAAACACATTTACACATTTTTATTCATTTAAAAAAAAAAACTCCCCTCTCCCTCCCAGCCAAAGCATTGTTTAATGACACAAATATTTAAACATTTAGAATACGGAGAGTCTAACCTGAAAATTCCTGATGATTATCTGGGTAGCTCTGTGCCCTAGGCATTCGTGATTTTGGATAGCTCTCTCTAAAAACAGAAAACATCATGTTAAATGAAGAGAAAGTATGTAAATAAGACATTTAAAATATCTTTATGCAATATCAGTATCTGTAAGTATGTGTGGAAATTATACATATATATGAGGTGTATATATATATATAAATATATGAATAAAGGAGCTCACTCTGAAATGTCAACATAACTGAAAAAGACTTCTTTTTAAACACTTACTTGGTGCAGGGAGGCAAAAGCCTAGCTTTAAAAATTAACCGATAGGGGAGCCTGGGTGGCTCAGTCAGTTGAGCAACCAACTTCGGCTCAGGTCATGATCTCATGGTTTGTGAGTTCGAGCCCCACATCAGGCTCTGTGCTGACAGCTCAGAGCCTGGAGCCTGCTTCGGATTCTGTGTCTCTCTCTCTCTGCCCCTCCCCCATTCATGCTCTGTCTCTGTCTCAGAAATAAATAAACATAAAAAATTTTTAAAAATATATTAACCTATAGGGTATGGCAGTAAAAATGGTAAGTTTTGGAATTACAGATGTTGGCAAACACCTGTGTTTTAATCGTAGCTCTACCATTTAATCAGCAATTGCAATCTTGGCAAATCACCTTTCTAAGATTTTCCACATCTATAAAAATGAGATAATAATTTCCAACTCATCAATGGTGTGTACATATATTGCTTAGGACAGTGTCTTTCAAATATTAAATGCTCAATATATAGCTTACACATTACTATTTTCCTGAATTTCTTAAATGTTTCAGATATCTATCTTGAGGTAGACATGGGCACAAAGGTTTTATCTATACAGGTAAAAGAAAATTAAATGTGTATTCCCATACAGTATTCATTATTATTTTCAGAATTTGCTTCTAAAAAGAAATCCCAGAGGAGATCAAATAGGTAAAGATTTTACAGACTGTGTGCTACAGGATGACTTTGCCTGCTACATGTGAACACTGTCTTATTGAGACCAGAAGAGAAGGAGCGCTTGTAACTAAAAATCCACAGTTGCAACTTCACCCAGCTTATATTTCTGAACAGCCATTTCACACAAAAGAAATGTACACTACTTAAATTTTAAATGACAGCCAACATTCTGGGCCACAATTACCAAAAAAGTAAGTTATCTATAACCTGGTGCCAGAATGAACATAATCCTAAACAGGTGAAAACAACTCAAGAAACCTCCAAAACCAAAGGTATTAATGAGAAATTTGATAGAAGTTTCACCAACATAGTTTTATAAGTAAATGTACATTCTAAGTTTGCATTTAGCTTCAAACACAGTTTTGGCAAGCAGAAATACTGGTAATATTATAATCAGGTATCATTTTACCCAATAAAGATACTGAGCCCCATGAGGTTAAGGGATTTGTTCAACCTAAAAAAATTCATTTGGCCTAAGTATGGACGAGTATCAATTACATTCCTCTGACATGCTATATATATGCATATGTACCCACATACATTAAAAAATAAAAACTACAATCCATATTACCCATCCAGAGGACTATCAAGTGATGGACAACTTCCAGAGCCAGAATTTTCAGGGCTGCTTAAAGACAATGGGTCCAGCATCTAGAAAAATAAAGAGTTCCTCCATGATTCAATGTGTACAACCAGAAGTTACTGGGTTTTTAAACAGCTTTATTGAGATATAATTCATGTAACATAAAATTCACCTATTTAAAGTGTACAATTTAATGGTTTTCAGTATACTGAGAGTTGTGCAACCCTCACCACTGTCGCAGAACACTTTCAGTACCCACAAGAAGACCCCATATCCAACAGCAGTCACCTCTCCCCAGAGTTACTAATTTTTTAATATTTTAAATGTAGTGGTCCCTTGTAGGTAGGCTACAACTTCAAAATATCCTAAGGGAAAAATATTTTCTCTATAAGATTACTAGCTAAATAAATAAAAGCTAAAAGATTTCACATAATTTTGCTTACTGAACACTGACTAAAGCCCCACTCAAATTGAGAATAATGACATTGTGGCTGCTACATTATTAAAACATTTACAATGTTTTAAAAAGTTGACAAACCTCAGCTTCACAAAGTTAAATATCTTTAGTTTCACTATATCTTTCTTCTTTTTAAATTTTTTTTATGTTTGTTTATTTTTGAGAGAGACAGAGCATGAGCAGGGGAGGAACAGAGAGAGAGGGAGACACAGAATCTGAAACAGGCTCTATCCAGGCTCTGAGCTGTCAGCACAGAGCCTGACACGGGGCTTGAACTCATGAACTGTGAGATTGTGACCTGAGCTGGAAGTCAGACACTTAACTAACTGAGCCACTCAGGCACCCTTCACTATATCTTTCAAATGTTAATTAAAAATCTGAATGTCAATCCCAGGATTACAAACAAATGCATTCATTTATTTATGGATGGACAAAATAAGAAAACCAGCTTTATTCCAGCTTTGTTTATACATGAATGCACACAGGCACATGTAAGTTAGTGGGCATTATCCTATATTCTTTTACCATTTTGTTCACTTAAGGAAGACATGGGAGAAGAGGTCTCTCCCTCCCCCCCCTCCTCTCTCTCTGTCTCTCTCTCTCTCTCACACACACACACACACACACACACACACACACAAACACAGGATACCTGCCAAACCACATAAATCCTGACAACATCCCTTTAAGTGAAATGAAAAACCACATCCAACTTTTGCTTACTTGGTCCATGCTCTCTGGAATGAATTCTCCTTCACTGTTGATACTGGTGAATGACCCATTCCGGGCAACCTGGTGTAATTCATCTGGAATGTATCCTGGGGGAGGGGAGCTTCTATCTCTACTAGTGGGACCTCAAAGGAAAAAAAGTTACATGATTTTATAAATATCAACTGGGAACTAATTTTTGTTTCAATTAAATATAAATACAGGATTTCAGTAACTACTGAAATCCAGTTTTTAAAACTTACAAGAACATTCATTTCTATAAATCTTCAAATGTTTTATACCTTTCTAAACTCCCACCCTATTATAATTATTAACCTCACTGTAATATTCATTTATTCTTATTAGATGGTATGTTCTTCTAACTGCTGACAACTGCGTTATGGGGCTGATAATAAAGATTTTTAGATGCCATTGCTTCTGAACTTCCAAGGGTCATTTGTACCTAGATATATGTTACCCTTTAACATAACTTATGGAAGGCATCATAATGTCGTGGAAAGAATGTGGACTTTATACCTCAGTTTAAAATCTCAGTTCTAGTTATTTACCAACTGTATTGTCTTTGGTAAAATTATCCAACCCCCACAACCTGGTTCCTCACCTGTCAACATAAGACTAAATCCCTCCTCTCTTAGGGAACAGACTGGTGGTTGCCATAGGGGAGGTGGGCAGAGGGATGGGTGAAATAGGTGAAGAGGGTCAAGAGTACACTTATCTTCATGAGCACTAAGAAACACAGAGAACTGCTGAATCATTCTATCATACACCTGAGACTAACCTAACACTGTATGTTAATTATACTTGAATTTTAAAAATAGGTTAAAGAACTGAATAAAGCCAGCACTTAAGATAAACAAAGAAAAAAAAAAGACAAAATCCCTCCTCTGCAAGGGTGTTGTAATGATAAAATTATTCACACTGAGTATGTGCTAGGCACATCTGGTTCCATAATGTTCTTTCCATTCCCTCTCCTTAATCTTTAAAAACCTAAAGTGAGATTACTTTCTAAGTCACTTAAGCCATATTAGAGTATTTTCAAATTAGAATCCTGAATTTTATTCTCAGGTACTTTAAAATTAGGTTTTATCACAAGCCATATTCCTGGCATTTAAATTTCTTCATAATTCAGAAAAGCAGAAAATCTAATATAGTTCACCTAGTTAATCACATCATTTCTTATGAGACAATAATCCATTTTATTTTTACCTGGTTTTATAGAAATAATGCTATGTTTATTAACACAGCTCTCTTTTCCTCCAAATATTCTGAAATTAAACTATTAAAAAAAAAGATATGGGGAGGTCATGTGGGCATTTAAGTTTTGGTCAGATTGAAAGCAAAAGGCTTTGCCTTATAAAAAGGGGTCACTGTAAGTATATGCTAGCATTTGTGAGTGAGGAGATAGGGAGAAAAAGAACAAAGTGATTACCAAAAGATTTGAACAGAACAGATAACTCTCTGCTTGACTCTAAAATAATCAGTAACTGAACTTTGAGCCAAGGGTTATTTAGGCTTTGTAATAGGTACAATGACATTACCCCTAATATTTTTACTCCTTCCATATACTCTTGTTTATAAAAGATCAATATACTCATTACTAAAAGGAGATAGGGAAGAAAAAAATGCTATGAAAGTCTCTTCATCTCCTTACTAGATAATTCATTTTTCTTTTTATTTATTTTTATTAAAGTCTAGTTGACACACAATGTTGTAACAGTTTCAGGTGTACAACATAATGATCTGACAGTTCTCATGCTCACCACTCTAAGTATAGTCAGTATCTGTCACCATATATTATTACAATATTATTGACTATATTCTCCATACTGGGCTTTTCATCTCCATGACTTAATCTACTTTATAACTGCAAGTTTGTGCCCCTTAATCCCCTTCACCTATTTGGCCACCCTCCCAATCCCCTGACAATCACCAGTTTGTTCTCTGTATTTAAGAGTCTGATTTTTTGTTTATTCATTTGCTCTGCTTTTCAGATTCTACATATAAATGAAATCATATGGTATCTTTCTCTAAGTTATTTCACTTAACATAACACCCTCTAGGTCCACTGTGTTCTCACAAATGGCGTGATCTCATTCTTTTTGGTGGCTGAGTAATACAGCACTCTATATATACATATCCACATCTTCTTTATCCTTCATCTATCCATGGACACTTAGGTTGCATCCATATCTTGGCTTTGTAAATACTAGTATAATAAACATAGGGATGCATATATTGTTTTGAATTAGCTTTTCTTCAAATTTCTTTGAATTTCATTTTACCAGCAGACACATGAAAAGATGCTCAACATCACTCATGATCAGGGAAATGAAAATCAAACCATGATGACATACTACCTTATACCTGTCAGAATGGCTAAATCAACAACCTAAGAAACAAGAGGTATTGATGAGGATGTGGAGAAAAAGGAACCCTCATCAACTGTCAGTGTAAATGTAAATTGATACCTTGGAAACAGTATGGAGGTCCAGCAAAAAAATTAAAAACAGAACTACCATATGACCCAGTAATTCCACTACTGGGTATTTATACCCAAAGAAAACCCTTTTTTCTTAACTTTTATTGGTAATGGGTATGCCAACGCACTCTTGGTTGAGACCTCCACACTAGAATATACTCATCCCAAAGGTAGTTTTTCCTCTAGCTATCTTTTATGAAAATAATTAAAGAGAATAATTATCAATAAATAAGGAAAAAAGATGGTGGTCATATCTATCAAAGCTATTCTAGGTTTAAAGAGGTACCAGTAAAAACCAACAATTTTCTACATTATAATTTCCAGCTTCTTCTTATGCTAGCACTGAACTCAAATAAGAATATTTACTAGTAGGACAAGATTGAGGTACTCAATAGAGTTTTAATTCAAAATGAACTTAAAATGTCAATTTAAGTAGAGCATTCAGCTTGTTCTAATGCAACTACAGTGACTGGCAATTTTTACTTTAAAATGATACATACTGTAATGTGATAAGAAAAGGGAATGAAGAAAGAAATGTAGGTTTAATAACAGTCATGTTTTCTAGTTTGAAAAGCAAAATGTTCTTTAAAAGTGTTTTCTCAACCTATTGCCACAAGAATCCCATGATTTAAAGATGAGAAGAACATTATTGGTCTCAAGTTAATTAGAGAGATGGAATCTGAATTCAGGTGTTCCTAATGTTCCTTCACCCAAATTCTAAACCATATAAAAATATATCTGAATAGGGGCGCCTGGGTGGCGCAGTCGGTTAAGCGTCCGACTTCAGCCAGGTCACAATCTCGCGGTCCGTGAGTTCAAGCCCCGCGTCAGGCTCTGGGCTGATGGCTCAGAGCCTGGAGCCTGTTTCCGATTCTGTGTCTCCCTCTCTCTCTGCCCCTCCCCCGTTCATGCTCTGTCTCTCTCTGTCCCCAAAATAAATAAACGTTGAAAAAAAAAAAAAATTAAAAAAAAAAATATATCTGAATAAAGATAAACAATTTCTATTTTGCTTGTATATCATCGCTGCTGCTCACATTTCCAGCATTTCTGAAACCAAAAGTAGGACTTATGTAAGACAGATACTTAGAAGGAAGTAGTTAAGTAGCTTCTTCCGGGCAGGCCAAAACAAAAGATCACTAACGGATATATGGGGGTTGGCTCATATGCCAATTTAATCTCTTCTTGTGTTATTAACAATCCTTTTCTGTTACCAGTCTTGTAGTCCCAACCATATCTCTCATTTTGTCCCACCCTCCTGCTTCCTCCCTCTCCATTCATCTGTTTCACTTCCTCCTCTACTTTTCCCTTTCAAGTCCATACCTCACATACGTTTTCATGTTGTCACATTCACTGCCCTGTTAAAATATAGTTATACCAGTGGTTTTTGAGCAATGTAATGCTTTTATCATATAAAAATGCAGATTATTATTAATGTTTTATGCTACCTGAAGAAGATCCACAGAACTGGGGAGTTCAGAGCACCTCTGCCTCACCCTTGCCTCTCTAATAGGCCTCCTTCAAACAGCACATGGGATCCATTCTGCTTTGTACCACAAGCTTAATTTTAATAGTCTATTATTAATGATGAATAATGAATACTAAAAAAAAAACAATCTGGAAACTCTTAGCAGTGCATTTGATAGTACTGCAATAACTAAGAGAAAGGCTTATGAACTTAGTCCATCCATTAATTTTAATATATTGGAAGTACTTCTTTTAATTTCTTCTCTCTCGTTATTTTTATAATTAAAATAACTAGAGGTTTTATTTAAATTTGTTAAATATTAAAATATCCTAAGTATATAAAGAAAAAATATTTAAGCTTGAGATTGCTAATCTTACAACACTTGATGTAACTTTTGAAGGGACATAAGAAACTAGAACACAGATACCTGGGAAAAATTACAGAGTACAGGGACAGGCTGCTATTTATCAGGGTTATGTTTAGGTGCTGGCCTACATTAAAGGATGAAGAAGAAACTGAGAAATTGTCCATTTTATGGTTCGGACACTATCATTCTTACCTATTATAGAAAGCCGTTTTTTCCTCTCTGCTCCAAATACTGTGTTATCCAAATCTTCTAGTGATGGCAATGGTTCTAAATTAGCAGCCTATAAGGAAAGGGGATGATTAATACTATTCTTCCCCTTTTGGGGCTTTAAACAGAATCCTTCCCCCCACCAAATACAACCTAGATATTCTACACTGTTTGTAGGTCTTATCAAATCTGTTCTTTGAAACTTTATTTCCAGCATAAATTTTCCCAAGTTCTCAGTATTTCTATTAGTTCCATATGTACAGTATATTATCCTTACTTATCATTTTGGCTACATGGTTTTGAGGAGCAAGGATATAAAACTATAGCAATTACATTATGTAAGTTTACATTTCATTATATTGAAAATATATCAATGATTATAGAATGTAACTATGTTTCATATTTCACAGGCACAAATCCTATAATCCTTATTGAAAGATGTCTCAATGCATACCTGTGTACTTCCGTTTATTACAAGTAATATCTTGAGGCTCTTCATATGAATACTACGATCCAGCAGCTCCACAGCTTTGTCCAAGTCATCTTGGGTAGTTAATGGAATTACCAACTGAACAGAAGGGAACATAATGAATCATGCAACCATCTCACCGGGTAAAGTCCTTTCAGGACCATCTTCATTACTATGGAATTATAAATTTCAAAATACTCTGGCTCTTTGTCAGTATAATGAAATTCTGAATGAATAGATGTATCTAAATTGTTTCACTCTTCCCATCCTGCCACCACTAAAATCATAAGACTGAATATGGACAAAAAATTTTTTTGCTTTAATCATCATTAAATTCTTCTAAAAAACACATTTAAAGGTTAAAGATTAATTTTCTAGGATATTTCCATAATGTTGCAAAATGTAAAGTATAGTATCTTTACCTCAAAACAGCATTAAGGAGTACACACAAAAACTACATACAATACTATCCTTCATCTGCATTGATGAAACTCTCAGGTTTTTCTCTATAGTAATACTACCACGAATTTGCATTCTCCAGATTTGCATACCTACAGTGAGTATCACCATCCCAAATACAATGAGCATCTGTAGCAGCTGCCATGGAGGGACCACTAACAATGTACCTGCAATCTACAGTCCACCTGGGGCTCCCTCTGCTCCTGGTGACTACACCAGCAATAAATCAGCTAAATGGGTCAGCCATCCATAGTAAACTCTAAATGTGGAAATCTGCTTTCATTAGCAGATTGGATCCTCTTATGGATCAGACATTATAAAGGACAAAAAGCCTCTGAAAGGTCTATGAGAAAGCATGATTCACACAACTTAAGAAAATCAAATACTCTTTTCTTTTTTTAAAAAAATGTAAACTTAATCGCTTAGGACAACTGTCAATAATCTTCAAAGTATATTCCATTTCACTGAAAGGACAGAATAAAAATAAATGAACCTATTGCACACTTGTTACCTTGCTCTAATTAAGTACAGTATAGAAGCCATTCAAATGTAAAGGCCTAGTTAGTTTGGGGTCCTCTACAGTATGAATGCCTTGAGGACAGAGGCACTAATAACTGACACAGAGAATGCATGGCAACTACTTGGTAAATACTGTTTAATGCATATCATATGGCAAAAGCATCATCTGTACCCAAACCCACAAGCTGACATGGTGTGCATTCTCTGCAGATTTCTTTATGGAAAAAAGCCATTGTTTTAATAAAGGCTTCCAAACACAAATAATGTGGATTCCAGACTAACGTGATTTCCACCGTACAATCCACTTAAATTTACTTAATAGGTACTTGAAATTATATTCCCAATATCTGTTTGTAGCTACTTTAGTAGTTTTGTACTATTCCAACTTACCTACTATAACCAGGCCTTTTTTTCCTCTATGAGAATTTTTTTTTCTAATAAAAAAAGAATATTAACTGTTTGGTATCACAGAATAAGCATAAATGAAAAAGAATATCCTTTTATTTTCCTATTGATTTTGAACCATATTGGTACATCTTGTTCCTATCTTTTTTATTCTTTTTAATTATATTTTAAGCACTAGAAAACATTTTAAAGCAAAGATGATTTTTTTTTTCCAGTTTTTCATTTGAGGGGAAAACCTGAATATTTACTTTTACTATACATTTATTGATAATTGGATCGCTTACTTCTCCAAGACACTGTTGCTTCTGGGGAGAAAAGACACTATTTAAATCACAATAACAAAATATTAACATAAATGATTTTGTTGTTCTTCAGTTTACTAATGTGAAATCTGGGCATTGTGGAGGAGTATATATATTGGCAGCTTGGGCTACTGCCTATGGTTCTCATGTGATCCCTTGTATGTTCTAAAGTCACCTATTACCCCGCTCTGGAAAGCAGTGTGGAGGTTCCTCAGAAAATTAAAAATAGACCTACCCTATGACCCAGCAATAGCACTGCTAGGAATTTATCCAAGGGATACAGGAGTACTGATGCATAGGGCCACTTGTACCCCAATGTTCATAGCAGCACTCTCAACAATAGCCAAATTATGGAAAGAGCCTAAATGTCCATCAACTGATGAATGGATAAAGAAATTGTGGTTTATATACACAATGGAATATTACGTGGCAATGAGAAAAAATGAAATATGGCCTTTTGTAGCAACGTGGATGGAACTGGAGAGTGTGATGCTAAGTGAAATAAGCCATACAGAGAAAGACAGATACCATATGGTTTCACTCTTATGTGGACCCTGAGAAATTAACAGGAACCCATGGGGGAGGGGAAGGAAAAAAAAAAAAAAACAGGTTAGAGTGGGAGAGAGCCAAAGCATAAGAGACTCTTAAAAAACTGAGAACAAACTGAGGGTTGATGGGGGGTGGGAGGGAGGAGAGGGTGGGTGATGGGTATTGAGGAGGGCACCTTTTGGGATGAGCACTGGGTGTTGTATGGAAACTAATTTGTCAATAAATTTCATATAAAAAAAATAAATAAAATAAAGTCACCTATTACCAATTTTAAAATGAGGACTAAGAGTTAATAACAAATCCCAGCTTATCTAAATTATATTAAATACATTACACAATGTTTTCCTGCTTAGTGAATTCATTTCAGCCTCAGTCATGAAATCTACTTCCCTCTGTCTTAATACTGATACATCAGTTGTGGGTTAATGTGAATCCTTCCCGAAAACTCAAAATTAGGTCCTGAAGCCCATGCAATAGAACCTAAATTTAAAAGAAGTGATTTATTTGCCTGACTTTGCACAGTGACACATGATAATAGACCATAGAAAGGTTTTCTTCCTCTAACCATCTAAAATGGGAAAGATCTGGGGCACATGGGTGGCTCAGCTGGTTAAGCTTCCGCCTCTTGATTTCAACTCAGATCATGATCTCATGGTTTGTTCAAGATCAAGCCCCTCATCAGGCTCTGCACTGGCAGCGCACACCCTCTTGGGATTCTCTCTCTACTCTCTCTTTCTGCCCCTCCACAGCACTTTCTCAAAATAAACACTTAAAAAAGAGAGAGAGAAAGATCTTAGAAAATCCACTTTCCTTGCCTGCACACCTTCACATCTATCTCCCGTGGCAATACACACACACACACACACACAAACACACACACACACACACACACACACACACGACAACACACATGCTTGACACTATTAGATAAAGAGGAGCCCAACTAACAGAGCCAACCAATCACAGCTTAAATCTCATTGTTTTGAGTCTGGCAAACTAGAAGTTTACAGAATAATGGTTCTTTTAGAACACAGGGATTTATACTGGAAAAAAAAATCTATAGAACTGGAATAACAAGCAGTATAAATGAGTTTTTTGCTTGTCCATACATCCACAAAACTAATAGACCTTATAAGCTTTTCCCTAGTACCCTCAGTATTGAAGGGCATGCATTGGGTTTGTCATGATGTGAATCAGGACATGGTTAACTTACAGAATCACAGTCTCAAAAGAATCTCTTAGTTGTGAGAAATTTTAAACGTGATCTTACCCTACTTAATGTCTCTTCTACCACATTCCTGCCAAGAAGCCACCCAGATATAATGGCAGAACCACTCACAGAAATCCTCAGAAAGCATGAGAAAAATAAACTGAAAATGGGAGAAATTTTCCAACTTTTAGAAAAAGGGAGAAGATTCTTGAAACTACAGATTAGCTTGGTGTCAATCCTTAAGAAAACTCTAGAAAAAATTATATAAACAAATTGGAGAACTCAGGGGGATGAAACAGCAATTCTAGGACCTAGAACAGGTACAATATGAGCCAATTATGTCAAACTGACCTCATTTTTCATGATAGACCTACTAGACTGCTAGACCAAGACAATATTGTAGACTTAATGTATCTTGGCATTTGAAAGCTTTCCATCATACAATTTTAGGCCAAACAAAAACAAAGATATATCAGGATTCCCCTAAAATCAAAAACAAATATATATCTGGATTCCCCTAAAATCATACCACGAAATAAAGACTCAAGTTCAAGCCTTTGTATGTGGGAAAATGTACCAGGAAACACTGGTACAGAGGAATGGGGAAGACAGGAAAAGGGCCTATAAAGGATGTGTTATCCAGCAAGTTACCATTGTTGTTAAGTGGAACCTACCTATCCCCACCTCCCACACCATCCTTGAGTCTCATAATCCCATCACCCCCTGGTACCCCTATCTGTATTTCTGCCTAGACCCTATGGCTGTACTTCTAAAAAGCCCTCAGACTGGCAGGTGGAAATCAGGCTGGCACAAAAAGAAATAGTAAGTGCCAAGACAGGGCCAGGCAACAAGAGGTGTTCGTGGCTAAATGAAAACCCAAAAATTATTAAAAAATAAAATATTAAGGTATTACTCTAGTATAATACTCATCACTTTGTTCAGGGATACTATTTGTTTGAATATGGATTTTTGCTTTCTCAAAATATGTTCTGCTTTCAGTTGTAAGTGGTTTCTTTAGACAAACTACATTAACATAGTTTTTGTTTTAAATTAATAATGACTCATTTGAAAATCTAGTATTTTCAAATATTTTTATTTGCTCAATGTTTTAACATTTGCAAAGCACTTTTACATGTTCTCTCAAGTTAATTTTTAGTAAGCTCTCCACCATTACTCCATTCGCACTAGCACTTTCCTATTCCTGAAACATAACTAGTCTTTTCCATCTTAGGATCTCTGTAGGTATGCTTCTCAATGGCTCTCTACCAAGGATGTTCTTGCCCTCAAACTTTTTGCAAGTTTGGCTTTTCATACTTCAAGTGACAGTAATTAAATATTACCACCTTAGTTCTTCCTTAGTACCATCTAAACAGAACAGGTACTGCCTGCCCTTGCCTTCATTGTTTTTCATGATATTTTATGCCTGTCCTTCAAAGAACTTAATATTTTTGAACAACTCATTATTTAGTTGTCTGCTTCTACCACAAACACAAGCCTATAAACTCCATGAAGCACTGCAATTCATGAATCATGGCATTATGCCTGGCAAATTCAGCAAGTATTTTCTGAGAAAACAACAAATTAACCAATTAAATTGTCCCTGAAATTTTTAAGATTCAAGATCTTGAGATTGCATAGGATCTTAAAGAAACCTCAGGGATTATCTAATCCAATCTGAATTTTAAGAAGGTTCAAAGGGGGATTTTCCAGGGGCGCCTGGGTGGTTCAGTCAGTTAAGTGTCCGACTTCGGCTCAGGTCGTGATCTCACAGTTCATGGGTTTGAGCCCTGCATCGGGCTCTGTGCTGACAGCTCAGAGCCTGGATGGAGCCTGCTTCACATTCTTTGTCTCCCTCTCTTTCTGCCCTCCCCTGCTTGTATTCTCTCTGTCTCTCTCTCAAAAATAAATAAACATTAAAAAAAGGGGGGTGGTCCAGAACACAGAGCTCCTCAGTGCCAGATGAAGCCCTTAAAATCACATGTACCGACACACAAACATAATGATCTAATCATATCCTAAGCAACTTGAAAATAATCCTTTAAAGTTTTAGCTAAACTGTCTGACTACCAAAGCTCTATTGTCTATATACCCAAATGTAGAGTATGAGAAAAAAAGACAGTTCATCAAAAAGTAGAGTGTACACAATTTCCAAAGAAGACATCCAGATGGCAAACAGACACATGAAAAGATACTCAACATCGCTCATCATCAGGAAAATGCAAACCCAAACCACAATGAGAAACCACCTCAAACCTGTCAGAATGGCTAAAATTAACAACTCAGGAAACAACAAATGTTGGCGAGGATGTGGAGAAAGAGGAACCCTATTGCACTGTTGGTGGGAATGCAAATTGTTACAGCCACTCTGGAAAAGTGTGGAGGTTCCTCAAAACATTAAAAACAGAACTACCCTACAACCCAGCAATTGCACTACTAGGAATTTATCTAAAAGATACAAAAATGTTGACTTGAGGGGGCACATGCACCTCAGTGTTTATAGCTATTCCACTCATTGTGGAATTTGAGAAAATTTAACAATGAACATAGGGGAAGAGAAGGAAAAAGAAGATAAAAATAGGAGAGGGACACAAACCATAAGAGACTTATAAAGAGAACAAACTGAGCGTTGGGAGGAGTGGGTTAAATGGGTGATGGGGGCATTAAGGAAGGCACTCTTCAGGATTAAGCACTGGGTGTCATATGTAAGAGATGAATCACTGAATTCTACTACTCCTGAAGCCAACACTATACTGTATGTTAACTTGAGGATAATTTAAAAAAAAAAAGTACACAGAGTGAAAATAAAACATAAATAAGCAGCAAACTTCTAAGTAATACGTATGTTTCCTCCCTCAATATGTTCTCATTCAATTACTTGCACAGTAGTGTCTTTAAATCTTTCCACAATGGAAAACACACAGTTCAGTTAGTTAAAATTTACAAATTTACGTGTTTTGTTTCTCTAGCATACCATATCCTTATCAATTTCTAAATAAATATTCCTAAAACAATCTCTTAAATGAACATACTACTTTCTAAAATAAGAGCTATTGAAAGTTAAATTGTACATGTTTACCTCATTATTGGTATAATGGAGATCCATAGACTGTCCAAAGGCAGTTTTAGCCTTAGATCTCAGATCTTCCAGTTTAACTGGTCTGGGGAACTGAAGGATTCTATGTGGACAGAATTTTAAGATTATTAAAGAGCAGCTGTAAAATGTTCACTGAAAAAAGTGATTAAAATTAAACTTAACTATGTGACCTCTGTATAATGGAATGCAACAAAACTATTAAAAGAATAAAGTTGTTTGTTCTTTGGAGATTCAAATTTTGATTTCTGTACCTTTATCAACTCAACATTTCTGAGGACCTATATATCATGTAAGCATATCCCCAAAATAAGTATTTTTATAAAATTAAAACTTTTTAATTCTAGTATTTTCTTCCTGTGTCTCAAAAGATTAGCCTATGCTGACCCTGGGAGCAAGCACCTAAGCTTGGAAATTACTATATTAGACTGTAGTATGGGGGAGGGACCATGTTAGTTCTGCTCACTTTATTCCTTTATGGTCCAATACTTACAGTACTTAATAAATAATGCTCAATGAATGGAAAGAATTGAGAAAATATCCATAAAAGAACAATAGGAAAAAAGCACGTTGGACAAGTGGATGGTATATGTGGTATATCCAATTTTGTTGACATCTCTGTATAAAACATTTTTACATCTTCAGGTTATATGACTCATGAGCCTGTTTAAAGCCCTTAAAATGGATGCTCTTTCACTAACTGGATTTAATGAGACACCAATAACAGAAGTGAAATCCCATCTTCTCTATCTCCTATTAGGCCTTGTTAACAATTTTGTTGTCAACCACCACCACCACCACCACCACCACCTCTACCACTGCACTAAGATACAGATACCCAATGGAAGGCTAGGCTTATCCCTCTGCTAATTAATTTACAGCCACCATTCCAATCATCTTCCTCAATGTTACTAATCAAATATATGTCATATGACTGAGGTCTCTTGAGAATAATCAAAATTATGAATGTTAAATCCATGTACATAAGCTTTATGTAATATCTGAAGGGACAATACAATTATGATAAGGAGAAATATATTTGATTTCTACTGAGTAAAAATAAAAGGAAATAGTAATATTTAAAGGCTGTATTATCCAAGATTTTTTTATTTCCTAAAATAAAAACATTAATAATTGTTACTAAACTTTAGCCTAAATTTTGACAGACTCTATTTTAAGTCTAAGTACATGTTACACATTACCAAAGGACTATTCCATTTTCAATTTGTAAGCCATCAACTTTCACTAAAGTCCAGAAAAAACTTTTAATGGTTTTTATGACTTATTTGATTAAATCAATAAACTGGCATGTAGTGTTTCTTTGCTTACCTTTTCTCCCCTCTGTGTTCAAATTTGACTCGCACATCATTCTGTAATGAAATGATAAATCATTTCAGAGATCAGATAAAATTTCTACAATTTCTAGATATTTTTTCTTAGTCACTCATTTTTTTTCCCCCTTAGTCACTCATTTAAAAAAAAAAAGCAGGGGGAAAGGAGGTTTCATTTTCAGTGTGAACTCCAATCAATTCATAATGTCTGTCAAAGAGCTGAGTTGAGAACTGTGTTGCTGACTCTGGGCTGAAAGCAAAGAGCACCAAAATCTCTTGGTGATCATGCCTATGAGACCCTTGCTAAACCTATGAGAGGAAAATACAGAGCATTGGATTCCCACTTTTCGTGTTGGACATCTCAAACAAATTTGAGTTACAAAAATCAAAATGATGCTCATTTGTAAACAGAACAGACTATTTTAAATAAAAACAATTTGTTTATCTTAAGTGCTTTAAGAATGGATGAAATATCAGTATTGGAGGGCAGTTACTACATTCAATGAAAACTACCGTTTTTAAAAATGCACACCCATTAGGAAAAATGTATGACAAAAAATATTTGATTCAAAAATGTAAAAGACAAACACTTTAAACAAACCCTCTATAAGATTAGGATATTCAAGGCAAATAATTCATACAATAAAAATATGTGTTTATTAGAATACCTGCTTTTTTGGTGATGACGATTTTGTTTTTCTGGTTTCCTGTAAAGATAATGCCGGTCTACTGGCTTTATGAAGAACAGCCAAATCTTGCATGATTGAGTTCAAAGCTTGCTGATCATCTAGGTATTTTTAAAATAATAGATGCAAAGAATCATAATTTCAATATGTATTTATCATAGACATCAAACACAAATTTGATCATGAAATTTAATGCAAAATGCGTTAATTTAACACAAAAATGCATCTAGAACATTTTCAATGCCTATACTTCTATTATTTTGGTGAAATAAAATTTCCATTATTTAAAAACTGAATACAAGTAACATTAAAACTGCACTAGACTCAAGCACTAGCATCATACTAGATGTTTACACATGAGACATTTATAGGCAAGATAAACTCATTCTGATTCTTCTAATAATGTAACATCCTAGTGTATGGGTGAAAACAGCCCCATCATGACAAATTACTTTCTGCGATTCCTAAATAAAACATCAATAGAATAGCTAAAATTTTAATTAAAGCTAGTAGGGAAAAAATAAATGACTTTCATCATTATTTGGCATTTATGTTCAAAGTACAGAATTCCTTTTAGAGATTTTCATCAGTATTTCAAGTCAGAAACAAAAGGCTTTATCTGTGAATAATAAATGACCTACTGATATTTGTAAGTACTTCCTCACCATAAAGTTCAACAAGACTATATTTAATGGGCTGCTTAAGGATCTCAGCCAGTAACGACTTAAAATGTAACAATGTAAGAAAAATGCATTCCTTTAAAAAAAAAGGGGGGGTGAATCCATAAAACTGAGTGAAAGGATCATGAACTTTTAATTTCTTCCAAATAAATCAAAAATTTCTTTCTAAGACTGTAAGTCTGAGTCTCCTAGTAATACCAATTATATGCTCTCTAGGAAAGTTTGGAGATAATTTAATTGATTTTCACTAGTAAATCACTAGAATTAAACCAATTCTACTAATGATAATCAGCAAATAATCAATAAAGGAATTGAAGGACTTTTACAGATTACATTTTAAGATGTAAACATTTTGGTGAGCAATAATTTATGTTTCAGAGTAGTAATAATTAAAACATGCTTTACCCTGTAAAGAGAAATCATTAAAAAGAATGTGGCAATTCAATGGCTTCATCAGCCTTTCAAACACACAAAATAGCTGACTTTCCTAATGTATTAATTTTTTTATAATACTCAATATATTCTGCTCTATAATGAGACTGCTTGCATATTAAATTAAAATTAAAATTAAAATTAATGCTGCCAAAGGTTTTATCAGTAAATTCCAGGTTTAGAGAAAATTTTATAATCCTTCACAAAATATTCTTTGTAAAATACAATTTCATCACGTCACCTTAGCCAAACAGCAACTGAGCCAGCCAGGTATAATGTAATCACAAAGTGTGTTCTGTCCACAGGTCCAAGCCAGAACATGTCATTTATTGATAAAAATAAATCTGCCCTTAGGAAAAAAATAAGCTGAGAATGATCTCAACTGGAATAAAATATTCTCATGTAACCTTCTTGAGAAAGGTAAGCTCTTTAATCCTAACTGGATTTTTAAGTATTTAAGTAATACTTTTAAGTATTCGAGAGAGAAGAACTCGAAAACTTAGAAGTACATATATATGTTCTAATTATTTTCTTCATTAGAGAAAACTTAAACATTTGAATTTAGATATTTTCCCATGTTTAATATCACAATACCAAAATGAACAGATGCTTGGCTTAAATCTCTTATCATATTTACATATACTAATTTCCTTGTTTAAAAAAAATGAGTATGGGGGTGCCTGAGTGGCTCAGCTGGTTAAACATCTGACTTCAGCTCACTCAGGTCATGATCTCACAGTTCGTGAGTTTGAGCCCCACATCGGGCTCTGTGCTGACAGCTCAGAGCTTGGGGCCTGCTTCGGATTATGTGTGTCTCTCTCTCCCCCTCTTCCGTTCGTACTGTCTCTGTCTCCCAAAAAATGAATAAACGTTAAGAAAAAAAAATTTTTTTAATAAATAAAAGTAAAAAAGAAACAAGTACGGCTTCCTATCGTAGATGTAAAAAAGTAAGGAGGACCATTTGAATAAAAGTAACTTCTCAGTGAGATGACATGCAAATAAAGGGCAATTTAACTGAGTTCCTTCTTTTTCTGGCTTGAAGAAGAATCACATGATATACCTAAGTACCCAATAAGAAACTTACTTTGAGGACGCTGACAAGATGTAAACTAACAAATTCACAAAAGATCATGCAAAGTGGTGAACATCCACTATAAGCACTCTTGTAAAAATTCTTAGGCTGCTTTACTCTATCAAGCATCTCTGTGGTGGTCATTGGTACTAGGCAGATATGACAGGTTATAAATTTCTTAAAGATCATGAGTTGATCAAACAGGCAATGAGGATGCCTACAGGAGGAGGCCAGAGTCTGACCAAAGGCACACAGATGAAGCAGTGGGTTTCTGACATGCTGAAAAGACATTTACCTGAACACAAAAACAAATTATTTGGGAAATAATTTCAATAAAATCTTTTATCAGAAAGGTTTAGATTCCTTCTATGCTTATTCATTATGCTTGTAAAATAACTACAGGAGAACATCCTCAATCTAAAATTCAAATACCTATGATTCATACTTTTAAATATTCAGTTTTCTGTGAATACCTTTGTATAAGTTTTTAAGCAATGACTATTCCTTGCATTGTTGCTTACTATAGTGAAGTGTTATTTGAGAAGGATGGTACAACTGGATTTGATTAATACACAGCTCAGACTGCAAGTGAGAACAACCAAAATGAAAAGATGATAGGAGTTCAGTAAAAGATATCCAATTTGGAACTGGAGGTGAAGCTGGGCGGAGAATTTGGGCCACATGATGGCACTACACACATGGTTACAAAAAGAGAAATGAAGAGAAATTTAAAAAGCAGGAAGGTGAAGCTTCGGCTTACACACTTGCCACAAGGAGACACACTGAAAATGCACAGACCCTCCACTAAAGAACATTGACAAATTTAAGCTCTTTAGCCTATACTGTCACATACATGCATGTAAGAGTGAATAATAACGTTTGTTAAACAAGTGATAAGAAAAATGTGACAAAGATAAACATGAACAAGTTTATGTCAGAATTAAGAAAATGGGATCAGTCTAGATTTAAAAACTTAGCTTCCAACTACTCAGTCCATTTTTTCCCCATTTAGGATGGGGTGGGTGCCATTTGGTCCATTTATTTCTAGTGTTTCCCTGTCCAATCCTTGCCTCACGTTGGAAACTTCAACAAGGGGAAAAGGGGAAGAAACAAAGTAAATAACCTATAACCCACTCCCATACTTTAGGAAAGCCTCCCTTGCCATTAACATTATGATACCACATCACATAGTTGGGTAGTTACAACAATTCATTCTTCAGCATTTATTCAATCTTTACAAGTCAGGTTTCCTTATCTAGTATTCTCTCTGGCCATTAGACTCTAAGTAAATCTCAATCCATTTTAGTAGTTTATTTTGAATGTCCCTACTAGGATATCCTGCATGAAATGGTCATTCCAAATATGTAAGTTAACTGAAAAAGTGCTTTAATCTAAAATCTATTAAATACAAAACATTACAGAAGTCTATTATATCATAAAATTTCTTTATAAAAATGTTTGGTCATACACACAGAGAAAAATTTTTCTTCCCCATTTTATCCTTTAATTATAGATGAAAATTGCCTTTAGTCTGAACTCACCCATCATGGCAACCAGCTCAACAATTTGAAAATTAGGAAAATGGTTCTTCCATCAGCATTCTTTACTGCCTGAGGAGAAAAAAAGATAAACACATTTAATCGTTAAAAAAAATATATATATACATGGCAAAAGGAACTCTGCAGATATGATAAATTAACAAATTTAAGATAAGAGGATTATCCTGGGTTATTTGGCTGGACCTAACATAATCACAGGGATCCTTATAAATAAACAATCAGCAGGAAAGTGTCAGAGTGGTACTGCAAAAGAATAGCTTGACCACTCATTGTTGGCTTTAAAGATGGAATGGGACAGCCATGAGCCAATGAATACAGGCAGCTGCTAGGATGTGGGAAAGGCAAGAAAAATGCATTTTTCTCTACAGCCTCCAGAAGAACCATAGCAATGCTGACACCTTGATTTTGGCCCAGTTAGACTCATTTTAGACTTCTGACTTCCCAAACTGTAAGATGATAAATTTATGTTGTTTTAAGCCACCAAATTTGTGGTAATCTATTACAGCAGTGTGTAATGGAACACCCAGTTTCAAGAGCTTGCTAGAGAACTCAACAGACTCAGTGACACAGTAGTACTGACAGCTATAATTTACTATAGCAAAAGGGCACAAAGCAAAATAAGCTAAAGGAAAGGGCAAACGGGGCAAAGACCAGGGAAGGTGAGGGCTAGCTCCTAAGGATCTTTTTTTAATAAAGTCATATGAGACCTTTAATTCCCCCCAACCCCAGAAATCAGTTATGACATCACCAGGAAAAACTGGAAACTCTGCACTGAGGGTTTTTATTAGGGACTGATCAATACATACCCTCTGCCTAGCATACACCAAAATTCCTAACTCCCAGAAGAAAAGCAGCTATTCAGCACAAACTATACTGTTTGTATAAGCAGTTTAGGCACAGCGAGCATTCTTATCAGTTAGGCAGGTATGGACCCTGGTAAGTTCTCAGATGCTAGCCAAGGGTGGATCTTTTAAGCAGTTCTAAGGATATGCAGTGAGGCCTACCATGTTAACTCTTCTCCACAAGCAACAACAAGAAATACACAGGTTTAAAGAAACTGCACAAAGCAATAATATGAAGTGTTTTGTTGGGCACACAAGATACAATAATATAACTTATATAACAGTAACAGCACAAAGGGGAAGAATGGTGTTATATAAAAGTGTTTGCATACCACAGTAATTAAGATGGTATCAACTCAAACTATAATGATTTTTTGGTTTTTGTTATTTTTTTTAAGTTTATTTATTTTGAGAGAGAGAAGGAGAGAGAGAAAGCATGCAAGGGCAGGGGAGGGCAGGGGGGGTGGGGAGAGAGAATCCCAAGCAGGCTCCACACTGTCAGCACACAGCCTGATATAAGGCTCAATCCCATGAACTATGAGATCCTGACCTAAACTGAGATCAAGAATAAGATGCTTAATCCACTGAGCTACCCAGGTGCCCCCAAACTACATTGTTTTAAGTTATTAATTTTAATATCCAGAGCAACTGGTAAAAATAAACTTTATAAAAGCGGCAAAAGAAATAAAATTAAATTAGCATACTAGAAAATATCTAACACAAAAGAAAGCAGTAATAGAAAAATGTGGTACAAAATGGATACAACACATAAAACACAAATATGAACAAAGTAGCAGATGTAATTCTACCCATATGTAATTACATTAAATATAAGTGGAATGAACAAACCATTTAAAGGATAGAGATTCGCACAGTAGATTAAAAAAACATGATCAGGTGGGACGCCTGGGTGGCTCAGTCAGTTGAGCATCTAACTTCAGCTCAGGTCATGATCTTACAGTTCGTGAGTTTGAGCCCTGCATCGGGCTCTGTACTGACAGCTCAGAGGCTGAAGCCTGCTTCAGATTCTGTGTCTCCCTCTCTCTCTGTCCCTTCCAGCTTGTACTCTGTCTCTCTCTCTAAAATAAACATTAAAAAAATTAAAAAGGAAAGAGAAGAGAAGAGAAAAGAAAAGAAAAGAAAAGAAAAGAAAAGAAAAGAAAAGAAAAGAAAAGAAAAGAAAAGAAAAGAAAAGAAAAGAAAAGAAAAAACATGATCGGGGCGGGGCGCCTGGGTGGCTCAGTCGGTTAAGTGTCAACTCTTGATTTCAGCTCAGGTCATGATCTCATGGTTTTGTGAGTTGGAACCCCATGTTGGGATCTGTGCTGGCAGTGCAGAGCTTGCTTGAGATTCTCTCTCTCCCTCTCTCTCTGCCCCTCCCCCATCAGCACAAACATATAAATAAACTTAAAAAAAATAATAACATGATCCAACCATATGCTGTCCACAACTTTAGATTCAAAGACAAAACTGAAAGTAAAAAGATGGAAAAAGATATACCATGCAAGCAGTAGTCAGAAAAGATCTACAGTGCTATACTAATAGAAGACAAAAGAGAATACAAAAATTGTTAGAGACAAAGGAGAACACTTATAATGAAAACATGGCCAGTTCATCAATTATAATTACTATAATATAGTATATACTATATTATAGTAATTATAAATATGTATGCACGTAACAATAAACTCAATATACAGGAAGAAGAAAATTACAGAATTGAAAGGAGAAATAGATCATTCAAAAATAACTGCTGCAGGGGCGCCTGGGTGGTGCAGTCGGTTAAGCGTCCGACTTCAGCCAGGTCACGATCTCGCCGTCCGTGGGTTTGAGCCCCGCGTCGGGCTCTGGGCTGATGGCTCGGAGCCTGGAGCCTGTTTCCGATTCTGTGTCTCCCTCTCTCTCTGCCCCTCCCCCGTTCGTGCTCTGTCTCTCTCTGTCCCAAAAATAAATAAACGTTGAAAAAAAAAAAAAAAATAACTGCTGCAGATTTCAATGCCCAATTTTCAACAATAGATAAACAGAAAAATCAGTGAGAAAACAAGATTTGAATAACACTATAAAACTTCCACGGAAACTCAACCCCAAAACACATTCTTCAGAAATGCACACAGAACATTTTCCAAAACACATCAATAAAACTAATCTCAGTAAGTATAAATGGACTGAAGTTATATGAAGTCTGTTCCCTGACAACAATGCAATGAAATCAGAAACAGAAGGAAATTTGGGAAATTCACAAATATGTGAAAATAAAACACCACACTCCTTAAGAATCAATGGATCAAGGGGCGCCTGGGTGGTGCAGTCGGTTAAGCGTCCGACTTCAGCCAGGTCACGATCTTGCGGTCCGTGAGTTCGAGCCCCGCGTCGGGCTCTGGGCTGATGGCTCAGAGCCTGGAGCCTGTTTCCGATTCTGTGTCTCCCTCTCTCTCTGCCCCTCCCCCGTTCATGCTCTGTCTCTCTCTGTCCCAAAAACAAATAAACGTTGAAAAAAAAAATTTAAAGAATCAATGGATCAAAAAAGAAATCATGAGGAAATTAGAAAATGCTTTGAGATAAATGCAAATGAAAACAAAGTATACTGACACTTACTAGATGCTCCTGAAGTACAACTTAGAGATAAATTTCTAACTGTAAATGTTCATATTGAAAATGAGAAAGATCTCAAATTAATAACCTAAACTTCTACCTTAAGACCCTAGAGAAAGAAGAGCATTTGAAACCCAAACAAGCAGAAGGAAGGAAACAATAAGGATTAGAGTGGAAAATTAGCAAACATTTAGCTAGACTACCCAAGAAAAAAAAAGACACAAATAACTAAACTGAGGTATTAAAGATAGAGCATTATTACCAACCTTACAGAAATGAAAAGAATAAGATAATACTATGAACAACTGTATTTCCAATAAATTGGGTCACCTGGATGACACAAATTACTAGAAACTACCTAAACCAAGAAGGATCTGAATTCAATATAAAAATTAATGAGATTGAATTAGAAATGAAAATCTTTCTGCAAATAAAAGTCCAAACCACATGCCTTCAAACATTTAAGAAAAAACTATCACTATTAAAAGAGAGAGAACTAGAGAAAGAAAGAGAGAACTGAAGCCAGTATTACTGATTACTGATAAACCAGACAAAAACATTACAAGACAACTAGATCCCCAAGTGAACAGATATAAAAATCCTCAAGAAAATACTAGCAAACCTAATCCAGAACATTAAAAAAAAGGGGGGGGGGGGATTACACACTGCAAACATGTGGGATATATTCCACAAAAGGTAGGGTTCAGCATACAAAAATCAATGTAATAAATAACATTAAAAAAGGACCAAAACATCATCTCAATAGACACAGAAAATGCATCTGCCAAAACCTAACTACCTTAAATACTTGAAAGACTAGAAAGATAAGGGAATTTCATCAAGGTGATAAAGGTCATCCATGAAAAACCCCACAGCTAACATCATACTTAATGGTGAAAGACCAGATGCATGCCCCCTTAAGATTAGAAACAGATGGCCAGTCTTACTACTCCTTTTTAATACTGTACTGGATACAGGACTAAAAGCACTCCTGTTTTTATAGAAAAACAAATAACACATAATTTTACTCATATGTGGAAGTTAATAAGCAAAACAAATGAACAAAGGAAAAAAAGAGAGACAAACCAAAAAAGACTACAGAGAACAAACAGATGGTTACCAGAGGGGAAGTGGGAGGGGATGGATGAAATAGGTGAAGGGAACTAAGAGTACACTTTAAATTCTTTTTTTTAATGTTTATTTATTTGTTTTTGAGAGAGAGTGTGCAAGTGGGGGAGGGACAGAGAAAGAGGGAGAGAGAGAATCCCCAGCAGGCTCTGCACTATCAGCACAGAGCCAGACATGGGGCTTGAACTCACAAACTGTGAGATCATGATCTGAGCGAAAATCAAGAGTCAGATGCTTAAGCAAATGAGCCACCAAGGCACCCCAAGAGTATACTTCTCTTGATAAGCAAAGAAATATACAGAATTGTTCAATCATTACACCATACACTTGAAACTCATTTAACACTGCATGTTAACTATACTGGAACTTAAATAAGATTTTTTAAAAGTCACATAAAAAAATAAAATAAATTCCATTTATAGTATCAAAAAGAATAAATTACTTAGGAATATACTTAAGAAAAATAAGTCTTGTATACACTGAAAACTATAAAACATTATTGAAAAAAATTGAAGATCTAAATGTATGGAAAGGCATCCCATGGTCATAGATGAAAGACAATATTGTTAAGATGGGAATATTCCCAAAGTGATCTACAGATTCCACGCAATCTGTATCAAAATTCCATTGGCCTTTTTTTTTTTTTTTTTGCAGAAATAGAAAAGCTAATTCTTTTTAAAAATTTTTTTTTGATGTTTATTTATTTTTGAGAGAGAGAGACAGACAGAGGGTGAGAAGGGGAAGGGCAGAGAGAGAGGCAGACACAGAATCCAAAGCAGGCTTCAGGCTCTGAGCTGTCAGCACAGAGCCCAACATGGGACTTGAACTCACAAACCGCAAGATTGTTACCTGAGCGGAAGTCAGACACTTAACTGAGCCACCCAGGTGCCCCAGAAAAGCTGATCCCTAAATTTGTACAATCCCCAGAAAAGCTGATCCTTAAATTTGGAAGTACAAGAGGCCCTGAAGAGCCAAAACAATATTGCAAAAGAAAAATAAAGTTAGAATATTCACACACCCTGATTTCAAAGCTTACTACAAAGCTATAGCAATCAAAACAATGGTAATACTGACATAAGAATAGAGACTGGTGGAATAGAACTGAATCCAGAAATAAACCCAAACATCTACAGTCAAATGATTTTTGACAAGGTTGCCAAGATAACGTGAAAGAACAGTCTTTATAAAAAAAATTTTTTAATGTTTATTTTTGACAGAGAGAGAGACAGAGACAGAGACAGAGACAGAGACAGAGACAGAGAATGAGTGGGGGGAGGGGCAGAGAGAGGGAGACACAGAATCCGAAGCAGCTTCCAGGCTCTGAGCTGTCAGCACAGAGCCCAATGCGGGGCTCAAACTCACAGACCGCGAGATCACGACCTCAGCCAAAGTCGGACGCTCAACTGACTGAGCCACCCAGTTCTGGCAGTTCACTGGCACTGAACAACTGGATATCCACACGCCAAAGCCTTAAGTTGGACTCCCACCTCATATAGTATGCAAAAAATTAATTCAAAATAGATCAAATACATAAATGTAAAAGCTAAATCCAAAAAAACTCTCAGAAGGGAACAAAGGTATAAATTTTCATGACCTTGGATTAGGCAATAGTTTCTTAAATGTGACCCTAACAAGCACAAGCAACAAATGGACTTCCTCAAAATTAAACATTTTTGTGCATCAAAGGACACTCTCAAGATAGTGAAAAGACAACTCACAAACTGGGAGAAAATATTTGCTAATTATATACTTGATAAGGGTCTAGGATACAAAATATATAAGGTCTCAATAATAAAACAACTAACCCAATTATAAAATGGGCAACAGATTTCAAAAGACATTTCTCCCAGATATAAAATGGCCAATAAGCACTTGAGAAGATGCTTAATATTAACAGTCATCAGGGAAATGCAAATCAAAACCACAATGGCATCCTACTAATTCACACCCAGTAGTATGGCTATAACCAAAATGACAATGACAAGTGTTGTTGAAAATGTGGAAACACTGAAACTATATGAATCACTATTTCAATTCTTAGGTATATATCCAAGAATACTAAAAACATATAACCACACAAAAACGTTTACACTAATATTCAATGCAGCATTACTTAGAAGAGACAAAAAGATAATATAATTTACTCAAGATCATAAAGCTGGGCAAAGTTAGGACCCGAATACCCACTTCTTATTTCTCACTTAAACTTTCTAGAATACTATGTGTCACTCCAGTTCACCTTTCAAGAAAATGGCTAGCACAGGAAATTCTCCTACCATACATACAGACACAGAGAATGTCATAAAATGGTCGAGAAGAATTTATTCAGTATATTGTCTTTCTACAAATTTAAATTCTCAACTGCCTTTTTCAATTTTTAAATTAAAATGTTGAAGACAAATCTTGACTAACCTCCAAAATAAAGTATTCTGAACACAAAATTTTTTCCATTTAAATCAATAACATCTCTTTCAGGAAAAACAGTTAATTCCCCAAACCACAAATTAAATAAAAAAGGCATCAGTCTAATGGAAAAGCAGTTCAAGGCTGCATTTATAAAAACAACTATGGGGATGCCTGGGTGGCTCAGTATGTTAAGCATCCTACTCTTAATTTCTGCTCAAGTCATGATCTCATGGTTTGTGGGTTCAAGCCCTGCTTCAGGCTCTGCACTGACAGCGAGGAGCCTACTTGGGATTCTTTCTCTCCCTCTCTCTCTCTCTATCCCTCCCCTGCTCACACTCTCTCCCCCAAATAAATCAGTCAATAAATAAACAAACAGTTCAGTACTTTTACCAATATTCTGAGGTTGAAATTGGCAAAAACATCAAAATATATAAAATTAAAGGTAAAAGTTAGTAGGAAAAGTTAAACAAAGGTGAATCACATCTGTACCTGAAAGTTCTTATCTACAACCTATTTTAATTTTTGTCATTTTGACATTTATTACCATAGACTGATTTTGCCAGCTTCTCATATTAATTCACAGAAGACATACGCTTTTGTATTTATTTTCATTCAATATCTGTTACAGCTCTGAGACTCTTCCACATCATCTGTATGAGTATTTTGCTCATTTTCATTGCTGTGTAATACTCCATTATGTGACTATATCTCAATTAATTCACCTACTCTACTATTGATGGACATAAAAGTTTCCAGTTTTTGACTATTACAAACATAGGCTCTACAAACCTCCTTGAACATAACTTTTAGTGAACATAAACACATATTTCTGTTGGATATATACCAACAGAAGGAATTGCTAGGTCACTAAGACACACACATAGTTAACTTTAGCATATATGGCCAAACACTTTCTTAGAGTAGCTGTCAATCTATATCCTCCCACCAGCAACGTATGAGAGTTCCAGTTCTTCCACCTCCTCACCAACCCTATTAGTCATTCTGGTGACGATGTAATATCTCACTAGTTTTAATTTATACTTACCTCATAGCCAATAATGTTGAGTATCATTTCAGAATGGCATAATGAATTTAAAAAGCATGATCCTATTATACAGTGTCTATAAGATCTAAGGACATGATAGGCTAAAAGTAAAAGGACAGAAAGATATCCCATGCAAATAGTAACCAGGAGAGAGCTAGAGTGGCTACACTAATATCAAACAAAACAGACTAGAAGTCAAAACTGTTATAAGACACAAAAAAGACATTAAATATTGAGAAAATGGTCAATTCATTAAGAAGATATAACAATTATAAACATACATACACCAAACAGCAGAGCTCCAAAATATATGAAGCATGAACAGAATTAAAAAAGAGAAATACATACCTACACAGTAACAATAGAAAACTCAATACTCCACTTTCAATAACAGAGCAACCATTCAGATCAGTAAGGAAATACAGGACTTGAACACTATAGGCCAACTGGACCTACCAGACCGATACAGAACACTCAATCCAAAAACAGTACAATACATAGTCTTCTCAAGTCCACATGGAACATTTTTCTGAATAGATCATATGTTAGGCCACACACAAAAAAAATCTTAATAATTTAGTAAGATTAAAATCAGACAAAGTATTTTTCCAATCATAGTGGAATGAAACTAGAAATTAACAGCAAAGGAAAACTGGAAAAGTCATAAAGATGTGGCAATCATACAGTAAATTCTTAACCAATGTTTCAAAGAAGAAATCACAAGGGAAATTAGAAAATATCTTGAAAAAGATGAAAATGAAAACACAACACACCAAAACTCATAGGATATGGCAAAAACAATGCTAAGAGAAATTTAGAGCTATAAATATTTATGTCAAAAAAAATTTCAAAACAACCTAACTCTACATCTTAATTAGTAAAGCAAAAACAAACTAAGCCAAAAGCTTACCGAAGGAAAGAAATAATAAAGGTTAGACCAGAGATTAAAGAGAGAAGAGAAAAACAATAAAGAAAATCAATAAGACCAAGAGCTGGCTCTTTGAAAAGATAAACCATTAGTTAGAATACGAAAAACAGAAAAGATTCAAATAAATTAAAATCAGAAAGAGAACATTACAGGAATAAAAAGGACCATATCAGAGCAGCATGAACAACTGCATATGAAAAACTATATGACAGAGGTGAAATGGAAAAATTTCTAGAAACATAAAACCTACCAAGAATGAATAATGATTAGGAAATCTAAACAGACCTATGATTAGTAAAGATAATGAACCAGTAATCATAAAGTTCCTGACAAGAAAAGCCTAGGACCAGATGGTTGCACTAATGAATTTTATCAAACATCGACACATGGTTTCTTCTGAAACAATTCTTCCAAATTCTGAAACATTCCAAAAAAATTGAAGAGTAAGGAGCATTTCCTAACTCATTGGACGAGGATAACATTACCCTAATACCAAAGCCAAAAAAAGACATTTAAAAGAAAACTATTGGACAATTATCTCTTATGAATATTGATGCAAAATTCCTCAACAAAGTACTAGCAGACCAAATTCAGCAGCATATTAAAAGGATTATACACCATAACACAGTGGGATTTATTGCTGAAAGGCAAAGATAGTTCAATATATGAAAAAATCAATGTAACAGGTCACATTAGCATAATGAAGAGGGCAAAAAACACAAGATACACTCAATTGATACAGAAAAAGCATCTGACAAAATTCAATACCCTTTCATGATAAAAAACAGTCAACAAACTACCAATAGGAGGAAACTTCCTAAACGCAATAAAGAGCATATAAGAAAAGCCTACACCTGGGGCGCCTTGGTGGCGCAGTCGGTTAAGCGTCCGACTTCAGCCAGGTCACGATCTCGCGGTCTGTGAGTTCGAGCCCTGCGTCGGGCTCTGGGCTGATGGCTCAGAGCCTGGAGCCTGTTTCCGATTCTGTGTCTCCCTCTCTCTCTGCCCCTCCCCCGTTCATGCTCTGTCTCTCTCTGTCCCAAAAATAAATAAACGTTGAAAAAAAAAAAAGCCTACACCTAACATCACATTTACTGATGAAAGACTTTTCCTCTAAGATTTACCATCTTCAGATTAGGAACAAGACATAAATGCCCACTTTGCCACCTCAGTTCAACACAATACTGGAAGTTCCAGTGAGAGCAATTAGGCAAGAAAATAAAGGATGAGCATCCAGATAGGAATGAAAGAAGTAAAATATCTCTGTTTGAGATGACACGATCTTATATATAGAAATGTCTAAAGATTACACACATACAAACAAATTCACCAAAGTTGCAGGATACAAAATCAATACACAAAAATCAGTTACATCTCATTACATAATGAATAATCTGAAAATGAAATTAAGAAAATAATTCCACTTACAACAGCATCAAAAAGAGTAAGATATCTCGGAATTAACCTAACCAAAGAGGTGAAAAACCTGTACAATGATACACTGCCAGAAACGCTGCCAAAAGAAATTTAAAATATATAAATAAATGGAAACATATCCCATGCTCATGGATTAGAAGACTTAACACCATTAATATGTTGATACTACCAAAGTAACCTACAGATTCAATGCAATCCTTATCAAAATCTCCATGACATTTTTTGCAGAAAAGAAAAATCCACCCAAAAGCTCATATAGAAATCTCAAGGGACTCCAAATAACCAAAGCAATCCTGAAAAAGAACAAACCAGAGAATGTACACTTTCTGATTTCAAAACTTACTACAAAGTTACAGTAATTAAAACAGTGTGGTACTGGTGTAAAAGACACACAGACCAATGAAAAAGAGACCAGAATTAATCCCTTGCATATATATGGTCAAATGATTTTTGACAAGGATGACAAGACTATTTAATAGAGAAGGACAGTTTTGTAAACATATGGTGATGGGAAAACTGGATATCCTTGTGCAAAAAAATGTAGACTGAACCTTACACCAAACACAAAAATTACCTCAAAATAGATCACAAACCTAAATGTAATAGTGAAAACCATAAAACTCTTCAAAGAAAATAGAAAGGAGAAGCTTCATGACATAGAATTTTTGCAACAATGCCTTAGATGTGACACCAAAAGCACTGTCAACAAAAAGATAGATTAATTGGAGTTCATCAAAATTTAAAACTTCTCATGGATGAAACTGGAAGGTATTATGTTAAGTAACATAATCCAGTCATGTAGAATACTACACGATTCTATTTTTATAAGGTATCTAAAACAGTCAAATTCATAGAAGCAGAGAATAAAATAGTGGTTTCCAACGACTAATAGGTGGGAAAAATGGGAAGTTGTTATTTAATGGGTATAAAGTGTCAGTTATTCTACACGCCTACGTTCTAGAGATCTGTTGTACAACACAGTTCCTATAGCTAATATGGTATTATACCCTTAAGTATTCCTTCCACTACCAAAGAAAGGAGACATAAGGAATCTTTGGAAAGTGCTGGATATGTCTATCACCTTAATTGTGGTAGTAGCACGGGTACCTGTATATGTCCAAACTAATAAAATTATACAACACCAAATAGATAGTTTTTTTATATCAATTATACCTCATTAAAGCAGTTAAAAATTTTAAAACTTCTGTGCATCAAAAGACACAGTCAACAATTAAAAGGCAATCCACAGAATGGGAGAAAATATTTAAAAATCATTGATCTGAGAAGAGGTTAATGTCCAGAATAAATTCTCACAAGTCAACAACAAAAAACAAATAATGTGATTAAAAAATGAGCACAACAGGGCGCCTGGGTGGCTCAGTCGGTTAAGTGTCTGACTTTGCTCAGGTCATGATCTTGCGGTCTGTGAATTCAAGCCCCACGTCAGGCTCTGTGCTGATGGCTCAGAGCCTAGAGCCTGCTTCAGATTCTGTCTCCCTCTCTCTGCCCCTCCCCTGCTCATGCTGTCTCTGTCTCAAAAATAAGCAGTAAATAAATAAATAAATAAAAAATAAAAAAATAAAAAATGAGCACAAGACTTGAATAGACATTTCTCCAAAGATGATATACAAATGGCCAATAGAATATGAAAAGATGCTTAACATCACAAATCATTAGGGAAATAAATTCCAACTAAAACCATAATGAAATACCATATCACACCCATTACGATAACTACTATCAAGGGGCACCTGGGTGGCTCAGTTAGTTCAGCATCCAACTCTTGATTTTGGTGCAGGTCATGATCCCAGAGTCATGAGGCCACAGGATCAAGCCAAGACCCGCATCTGCCTCTGGGCTGACAGTGCAGACCCTGCTTAGGATTTGCTCTCTCCCTCTCTCTCTGTCCCTCCTCTGCTTGCATGTGGATGTGGTGCACATATTCTTTCTCCTTAAAATAAACAAATAAACTTAAAGCAAAACATAATAAAGGTTGGCAAAGATGTGAAGTAATTGAAACTCTTCTGCACTACTGGTGGGAATGTAAAATGGTGCAGTCACTTAGAAAAACATTATGGCAGTTCTTCAAAAAATAAAAAATTAAGGGGCACCTAGGTGGCTTAGTCAATTCAGCATCCAAATCTGGATTTTGGCTCAGGTCACGATCTCACAGTTCATGACGATGAGCTCCACATCGGGCTCTGTGCTGATAGAGCAGATCCTGCTTGGGATTCATTCTCTCTCGCTCACTCACTCACTCTCTCTCTCTCCCTTCCTTCCCTCTCCCTCTCTCCCTCCTTCACTCTCTCAAAAATAAATCAACTTCCCTATCAAAATAACACCAGCATTCTTCACAGAGCTAGTACAATCCTAAAATTTGTATGGAACCAGAAAAGACTCTGAATAGCCAAAGCAATCCTGAGAAAGAAAACTAAAACTTGAGGTCCACCATCCTGGACCTCAAGATGTATTACAAAGCTGTAATGATCGACACAGTATGGCACTGGCACAAGAACAGACACTCACATCAATGGAACAGAATAGAGAATCCAGAAATGGACCCACAAACGTATGGGCAGCTAATCTTTCACAAAGCAGGAAAGAATATCCAACGGAATAAAAACAGTCTCTTCAGCAAGTGGTGCTGGGAAAACTGGACAGCGACATGCAGAAAAACGAATCTGGACCACTTTCTTACACCATACACAAAAATAAACTCAAAATGTATGAAAGACCTAAATGTAAGACAGGAAGCGATCAAAATCCCTAGGGGAAAGCAGATAAAACCTCTTTGATCTTGGCCACAGCAACTTCTTACTCAACATGTCTCTGGAAGCAAGAGAAACAAAAGCAAAAATGAACTACTGGGACCTCATCAAAAATAAAAAGCTTCTGCACAGCGAAGGAAACAATCAGCAAAACTAAAAGACAACTGACAGAATGGGAGAAGATATTTGCAAACAACATATCAGATAAAGGGTTAGTATCCAAAATCTACAAAGAACTTATCAGGGGTGCCTGGGTGGCTCAGTCAGTTGAGCCTCCAACTTTGGCTCAGGTCATGATCTCATGGTTTGTGGGTTCAAGCCCCGTGTTGGGCTCTGTGCTGACAGCTCAGAGCCTGGAGCCTGCTTCGGATTCTGTGTCTCCCTCTCTCTCTGACCCTCCCCCATTCATGTTCTGTCTGTCTCTGTCTCAAAGATAAATAAACATTAAAAAAAAAAAAAAAAACTTATCAAACTCAACACCCAAAAAACAAATAATCCAGTGAAGAAACGGGCAAAAGACATGAATAGACACTTCTCCAAAGAAGACATCCAGATGCCAACAGGCATATGAAAATGCTCAACATCACTCATCATCAGGGAAATACACATCAAAACCACAATGAGATACCACCTTACACCTGTCAGAATGGCTAACATTAACAACTCAGGCAACAACAGATGTTGGCGAGGATGCGGAGAAAGAGGCTCTCTTTTGCACTGCTGGTGGGAATGCAAACTGGTGCAATCACTCTGGACAACAGTATGGAGGTTCCTCAAAAAATTAAAAATAGAACTACCCTACGACCCAGCAACTGCACTACTAGGTTATTTATCCAAGGGATACAGGTATGCTGCTACGAAAGGACACATGCACCCCAATGTTTATAGCAGCACTATCAATAATAGCCAAAGTATGGAAAGAGCCCAAATGTCCATCAATGGATGAATGGATAAAGATGTGGTATATACATACAATGGAGTATTACTTGGCAATCAAAAAGAATGATATCTTGCCATTTGCAACAACATGGATGGAACTAGAGGGTATTATGCTAAGCGAAGTCAGTCAGTCAGAGAAGGACAAATATCATATGACTTCACTCAAATGAGGACTTTAAGAGACAAAACAGATAAACATAAGGGAAGGGAAAAAAAAATAATATAAAAAACAAGGAGGGGAACAAAACATAAGAGACTCTTAAATACAGAGAACAAACTGAGGGTTGCTGGAGGGGTTGTGGGTAGTGGGATGGAATAAATGGATAAGGGGCATTAAGGAAGACACTTGGAATGAGCAGTGGGTGTTATACATAGGGGATTAATCACTGGAGTCTACTCCTTAAATCATTATTGCACTATATTCTAACTAATTTGGATGTAAACTAAAAAAAATAAGTAAATAAACTTAAAAGAATTTAAAAATTAAGTTACCATATTATTTAGCAATTTCACTCCCACAAATCCAGAAATTAACTTCTGGGTATATGCCCAAAAGAATTGAAAGTGGGGACTCAAACAGGTATTTGTACACCCATGTTCACATAAGAGCATTATTCACATGAGGCAAAAAGTAAAAGCAACTCAAGTGTCTAGAGGCAGATGAATGGATAAATAAAACATGGTATATACATACAAGGAATATGATTCAGCAGTTTAAAAAAAAGATTTTGACATATGCTATAACTTGGATGAAATTTAAGGACATTTTGCTAAGTGAAATAATCCAGCCAACAAAAAGTATAATTCTACTTATAAAAGGTACCTAGAAAAGTCCAATTCATAGAGACAAAGTAGAAGGTGGTTGCCAGGGACTGGGGGAAAAGGAGGAGTTGTTGCTTAATGGGTATGCAGTTGTAGCTTTACAATATAAAAAGCAGCCAGGAGATGGCTAATGGTGATAACTGCATGACAATGCAAATGTACTTAATGTCACTTAACTGTGCACTTAAAAATAATTAAAATGGTAAATTTTATAACAATTCTAATAATACAAAAAAAAAAAACCCTCACTTTTTGCAAAATCCAAACAAGACAAATCTAGAATTTACCGACACTACACTATGCTTTACTTCAAGTGCAACCATTTACTTTTAAAATATAGGTGTTCTTCACTTTGTCCTTTACGTGATCTACAGCTGACCCTTGAACAACATGGGGCTATGGGCACTGACCCCTCCCCATGCAGTCAAAAATCTGTGTTATAACTTTTGGCTCCCTAAAAACTACTAATAGCCTACTGTTGACTAGAGAAGCCTTACCAATAACATG
This sequence comes from Felis catus, assembly GCF_018350175.1. Lineage (NCBI taxonomy): Eukaryota > Metazoa > Chordata > Mammalia > Carnivora > Felidae > Felis > Felis catus. The sequence continues at coordinate 111,445,683 of NC_058375.1, read as the reverse complement.
AACAGTAGATTAACACATATTTTGTATGTTACATACACTATATGTTATATTCTTATAATAAAGTAAGCTAGAGAAAAGAAAAAAATCAGAAAGGGGGCGCCTGGGTGGTTCAGTCGGTTGAGGGTCTGACTCTTGATTTTGGCTCAGGTCATGATCCCAGGGTAATGGGATCTAGCCTGGAGTCAGGTTTCACGCTAAGCGTGAAGCCTGCTTGAGATTCATTCATTCTCTCTCTCTCTCTCTCTCTCTCTCTCTCTCTGCCCCTCTTCCCTGCTCATGTGCTCTCGCTCTGTCTCAAATAAAAAAATAAACAAAAATGACAATAATAAAAAAAGAAAATCATAAGGAAAATACATTTACAGTACTGTATGGAAAAAATCCACCTATAAGTAGATTCATGTAGTTCAAACTCATGATGTTCAAGAGTCATCTACATTGTACATGCTTCCACTTCATGTGCTTTAAGGACCACCACTTAACTGGGGTGCCTGGGTGACTTAGTTAAGCATCCAACTTGCTTTCAGTTCAGATCATGATCTCATGGTTTGAGTTTGAGCCCCATGTGGGGCTCTGTGCTGTCAGCACAGAGCCTACTTGGGATTCTATCTCCCTCTTTCTCTGCCCCTCCCCTACTCGCACACACATGCGCACGCTTTCTTTCTCTCCCTCAAAAATAAACGTTAAAAAATTTTCTAAAAAGGACAGCCACTTCATAATTTCTAAAAAGAAAACTTTAGTGTCTGCCTACTATGTGTCATGTATACAGTAGTAAAGAAAACAAAGTCCTTGTACTCTTGGGCTTATACTTTAATGACAAAGATATACAAGTAACTACAAAGTATCAAATGAAGAAACAAACCCAGTGAATGAGTAAATAAGTAAATAAAATCTTCAAAAACTGAGAAGGCACCAGCCATAAAGAGTCAAGGGAAAACTCTCAAGGTTAAAGAATGGCAGTTACAAATGCCGAAAAACCTTAGCATGTTCCAGGAACTATAGGAAGGAATATGTGGTTAATACACAATGACACTTTACCTATTGGTCTTCCTCCCAAAACTCATAAACCGAGTAACATGAGAAAAACATATGCCAAAATAAAATTTAAGAGACATGAAATACCTCACCAATATTCCTTGAAACTGTCAAGGTCATTAAAAACAAGGAATGTTTGAGAAACTGTCACAACCTAGAGGAATGAAAGGAATATGAAAACTAAATGTGATGTAGCATCCTGGATGGAATCCTGGGACAAAGAAAAAAGACAATAAAATCCAAATAAAATATGGAGTTCAGTTAATAATGAGGTATCAATACTGATTCATTAATTATCACAATCATAATAATATAAGGGTTTTTTCAAAAATATTTTTGAGAGCATGCATGTATAAAACACAGGGGAGGGGCAGAGGGAAAGGGAAAGAGAAAATCTCAAGCAGGCTCCATGCTTAGCACAGAGCCCAACGTGGGGCTCAATCCCACAACAATGGGATCATGAACTGAGCTGAAATCAAGAGTTGGGATGCTGAATGAGACACCCAGGTGCCCCAATAATGTAAGATGTTAATAACAGGGAAACTGGTTCTCAGGAAACTGAGAAAGTTCTGTACTCTGTGGAAATTTTATGTAAATCTACAACTTTTCTAAACTAAAACACTTATTTTTAAAAAAGAATGAATTGCAAGAGGGCAACAAAAGAAGCAAAAGGTAGTTATAAGGTCACTTAACATCCAGGAAGAGATGATGTATTAAAGTGTCATAAGACGGTAGCACAGAAGATGGGAGACAAGAGTTGGATTCAAGGTATATTTTGTAAGACAGAATAAAAAGAACTTTCTGGTTAGATTTCCAGCTAGTATAGAATAAAAAGGTCAGCAAATCCTCTCCTTCAAAAATAAGAACTAAACTGGACAGACTGTCAAAAATAACTATTTTAAGGATTTAGAACTTGCCAAAAGGTAAACAACAAATTGAGAATTATTTATTCATGGAAAACTACCAGAACTTCAGGGAAGGAGTGGGAGTCTACAGACTTCCTACTTGGAGATACTCCCATCACTAGCCCAGGTTGGTCTGCATAAAAACTTTATTTTTTTTTAATTTTTCAAAAATGTTTGATTTATTTTTGGGACAGAGAGAGATAGAGCATGAGCAGGGGAGGGGCAGAGACAGAGGGAGACACAGAATCTGAAGCAGGCTCCAGGTTCTGAGCTGTCAGCACAGAGCCCGACGCGGGGCTCAAACTCACAAACCATGAGATCATGACCTGAGCTGAAGTCGGACACTTAACCGACTGAGCCACCCAGGCACCCCTGCATAAAAGCTTTAAACAAGACAGGCTTGAAATCCAGCAGCTCTGTTGCTAAGGTGCTGACTTAATTTGGAGTGAAAGATGAAAACCTACACTGAATAACACTGTAAATAAAAAGAAAAATAGGGTAAAACAAATGGGGAAAACCAGTGGCTCTGCTAGGAAGAGAACGGTGTCTCAGATGGGGACAGGGGCAAGCCTGCCAGAAATTTAATGGGAAGACCTTGAAAATTAAAGCCATAAAAGTGCTAGATGAACTTCCTAAAAATCCCAGGCTGACTAGAAAAGTATGGGCATGTTGGGGCGCCTGGGTGGCGCAGTCGGTTAAGCGTCCGACTTCAGCCAGGTCACGATCTCGCGGTCTGTGAGTTTGAGCCCCGCATCGGGCTCTGGGCTGATGGCTCAGAGCCTGGAGCCTGTTTCTGATTCTGTGTCTCCCTCTCTCTCTGCCCTTCCCCCGTTCATGCTCTGTCTCTCTCTGTCCCAAAAATAAATAAACGTTGAAAAAAACCCAATGTAATACATTCAGACAATGGACTATTATTCAGTCCTAAAAGAAATAAGCAATCAAGCCATGAAAAGACATGAAGGAACCTTAGACTTATATTACTAAGTAAAAGAAGCCAATCTGAAAGGCTATTGCGTGAGTACAACTATATGATATTCTGAAAAAGGCAGAACTCTGAAGACAGTAAAAAAAAAAATTTTTTTTTTGAGAAAAATTAGTGGTAGCATGGGGCGCCTGGGTGGCTCAGTTGGTTGAGCATCTGACTCTTGATCTTGGCTCAGGTCATGATCTCACGGTTCGTGGGTTTGAGCCCTGTATCAAGCTCTATGCTGATGGTGCAGGAGATTGCTTGGGATTCTGTCTTTCCTTCTCTCTGTCCCTCCCCTGCTTGTTGCCTCTCTCTCTCTCTCTCTCAAAATAAATAAACTTAAAACAATCTTTCTTTAAATTACTGGCAGCAAAAAAAAAAAAAAAAAAAAAAAACGATGAGTGGTTGCCAGGGTTGGGCAGGGGGAGAGATAGGGATGTGTATGAAGAGCCATCATAATGGATACATGTCATTATACATTTGTGCAAATCCAAAGAATGTACAATATGAGTGAAACCTAAAGTGAAGTATGAACATGGGTGATTATAATGTATCAATCTAAGTTCATCAATTATAACAAATACACCACAGCGGTCGGAGATGTTGATAATGGAAGAGAATATGCATAGGGCAGAAAGTATGTGTGAAATCTCTGTACCTTCTCTTCAATTTGGCTATGAGGCTAAAACTGGTCTAAAAAAAAAAAGCCTTAATTGAAAACCAAATCATGACACAAAAACAGACATTCAGATCAATGGAACAGAATACAGAACCCAGAAATGGACTCACAAATGTATGGCCAGCTAACCTTTCACAAAGCAGGAAAGAATATCCAATGGAATAAAAACAGTCTCTTCAGCAAGTGATGTTGGGAAAACTGGACAGTGACATGCAGAAAAATGAGCCTGGACCACTTTCTTACACCATACACAAAAATAAACTCAAAATGGATGAAAGACCTAAATGTCAGACAGGAAGCCATCAAAATCCTCAAGGAGAAAACAGGTAAAAACCTCTTTGACTCTGGCCACAGCAACTTCTTACTCAGCATGTCTCCAGGCACAAGGGAAACAAAAGCAAAAATGAACTATTGGGACTTCATCAAAATAAAAAGCTTCTGCACAGCAAAGGAAATAATCAGCAAAACTAAAAGGCAACTGACAGAATGGGAGAAGATATTTGCAAATGACATATCAGATAAAGGGTTAGCATCCAAAATCTATAAAGAACTTACCAAACTCAACACCCAAAGAACAAATAATCCAGTGAGGAAATAGGCAAAAGACATGAATAGACACTTCTCTAAAGGAGACATCCAGATGGCCAACCGACACATGAAAAAATGCTCCACATCACTCATCATTAGGAAAATACAAATCAAAACCACAATGAGATACCACCTCACACCTGTCAGAATGGCTAACATTAATGACTCAGGCAACAACAGATGTTGGTGAGGATGTGGACAAAGAGACTCTCTTTTGCACTGCTGGTGGGAATGCAAACTGGTCAGCCACTCTGGAAAACAGTATGGAGGTTCCTCAAAAAATTAAAAATAGAACTACCCTACGTCCCAGCAATTGCACTACTAGGTATTTATCCAAGGGACAGGTGTGCTGTTTCGAAGGGGCAAGTGCACCCCAATGTTTATAGCAGCACTACTGACAATAGCCAAAGTATGGAAAAGTCCATATAAAGTATGGTCCATTGATGGATGAATGGATAAAGAAGATGTGCTATACATATACAATGGAGTATTACTCGGCAATCAAAAAGAATGAAATCCTGTCATTTGCAACTACGTGGATGGAACTAGAGGGTATTATGCTAAGCAAAATTAGTCAGAGAAAGACAAATATATGACTTCACTCATATGAGGACTTTAAGATACAAAACAGATGCACATAAGGGAAGGGAAGCAAAAGTAATATAAAAACAGGGAGAAGGACAAACATAAGAGACTCTTAAATATAGAAAACAGAGGGTTGCTGGAAGGGTTTTGGGAGGGGAGATGGGCTAAGGGGCATTAAGGAATCTACCTCTGAAAGTACTGTTGCACTATATGCTAACTAATTAAAAAAAAAAAAACAGAGGGAAAAATAAAGTCAGACCATGTTAATTCTTTCTTTGCTCAAAACTTTTTGGTAGTTTTCCATCAAACATTGAATAAACTCAAGGCTTGCCAAGTTTGCCAAGGCTTACATGTCCTTGCCAAGGCTTACATGTCCATATATAACCTTGTCTTCCTAATCTGCACGCCCCCCCCTGGTTTTATTGAGATATAACTAACTTCCCTACTTCTTGACATTATGTTATATTATAGTAAAGGTTATACTGGGGGTGGGGGGAGGGGATGACACTGCTGGATGATTCCTCTCCAAAAGAAGGCTGTTTAGATGCTGGTAACTAAAACACAAACATCCACAGTAATGCACTCTCATGATCTCCATCCCCTCCCCCATCCCACACATTTCACCTATCTTCTTTAGAATCCCTTCCTCCACTATCTGGATGTTAAAAATGGTGTTTTTTGAGGTTCCATTCTTACACTACTGCTCTTATTCTATTGGCTCATTTGGAGCAAGAGCAAACTTTCCTATGATTATAACCACCACTACCTACAAGCTAACTGATAACCCTCAAATCTATACATTCAATCTGTAGCTCACCTCCACATTTCAAATTACAGAAAATAATCTCAAATTTCCATCCAGGGCCACATGCTAAGGATCGCAAAGCAATAAGCTAAAATGGGCACATGATTACTTCCTTCAGTCTCTAGACTGATTATATGAAAAAATTAATTTGATAACCTCTCGTATTTATTACACAAATCCAAATATATTCCGTGATATAGTGAGATACTGAGAAGATGAAGCTCTCAGCAATCATTCCCTGATTTTATCTTTTACATATGGGATTCCCTCATAAAACTGTCAGATTGGAAAAGCTCATAATTCACACGGCATTGGACAAACCATTTTGAAGGGTTTGGCCTCAACAGTGGAAAAATTTTTGTGATAGACTAATTGTGCTCTGGTTCCACCTAACAAAGCTTAAAATTAAAAACAAAACACAAAAGGGGCGCCTGGGTGGCTTAGTCGGTTGAGCGGCCGACTTCGGCTCAGGTCATGATCTCGCGGTCCGTGAGTTTGAGCCCCGCGTCGGGCTCTGTGCTGACAGCTCAGAGCCTGGTGCCTGTTTCGGATTCTGTGTCTCCCTCTCTCTGACCCTCCCCCATTCATGCTCTGTCTCTCTCTCTATCTCAAAAATAAATAAAAACGTTAAAAAAAATTAAAAAAAAAAAAACACAAAAGAATCTGTTTCCAAGTAACTTACCTAAATCCCAGAACAAAGAGTATTTACAGAAACACAAAAATGCAGGGCTCAAGAATGTAAAATTCATAATATGTGGTATCAAATCCAAAAGTACCAGGTATGAAAAGGAGAAAAACATAATTCAGTCAATACAAACAGACACAGAAACAACACTATGATAAACTCATTAATACAGCTGTCATAGTTACATACCATATGTTCAAGGAAGTAGAGGACAGATGTTAAGTAGACACAAGGAAGATACTTTTTTAATGGATTTTTTACAGATAAAAAATATACAATGTCTAAGACAAAAAATATACTGGATAAGATTAACAAAAGTAAATCAAACAATGGAGAAAAAATTGGTAAACACATAACCAAAAGATGATTTAATTAATGAAAGAGTAAAAAGAGTGGGTAAAAAATGAACATATCATCAATGAATGATAAGAAAATTTGAAGCACCTTAATAAACATGTAACTGATATCCTCTGATGAGAACAAGGCAAGACAGAAAGTATATTTGAAGAAATACCAAAATTGTTCCAAATTTAATAGAAACTATAAACCTACAGTTCCATAAATCCCGAAGAACTCCAAGCACAAGAAATATGAAGAGTACTATATCAAAGTAAATCACAAATTACTTAAAAGACACATTATATATATACATGGAAACAAGAAGAATGACAGCAGGCTTCTTATCAAGAACAATGTAAGCCCAGAAGACAAGGGAACAACATCTTTAAAATACAGATCATACTCAACTTACAATGGGGTTACGTTCCTATAAATCCATTGTAAGTTGAAAATGTTGTAAGTCAAAAATGCATTTACTGTACCTAACCTACTGAACATCAAAGCTTAGTCTGGTGTACCTTAAAAATGCTCAGAATACTTACATTAGCCAGAGCTGGATAAAATCATCTAACACAAAGCCTATTTTATATTAAAGTGTTCCGTATCTCAGGTAATTTATTAAATAATGTACTGAAAGTAAAAACCAGATGGCTTTATGCGTACACAATGGTTGTAAGCATTTCAGTTGTTTTCTCTCATAGTCGTGTGGCTGACCAGGAGTTGTGGCTCGCTGCCTGGTATCAAGAGAGTATTGTACCGCATATAGCTAGCCTGGGAAAACATGACAATTCAAATATCAAACTACAGTTTCTACTAAATGTGTATCATTTTCAAACCACCCAAAAACCAAAATATCCTAAGTTAGGGACGATCTGTACTGAAAGGAAAAAAGAACTGTCAACTAGAATTCTAGAACCCAAAACATATCTTTCAAAAATAAAAGAGAAAAAAGATGTTTGCAGATATTAAATAAAAAAAAAAAAATCAGAAGGAAATCATCCCAAGACTGCTCCAAAAGACAAAAAAATGTTAATGGAAGTCATTCAGAGAGAAGGAAAATGCCATCGAATGTAAGTTAGGCATAACACAAAGAAATGAAGAGCACAAGAAATGGTAAATTTGTAGATATACATAAAAGAAATTTTTTTCCTTTCTCTTTAAAAAGGTAAATGTGGGAGCACCTGTGTGGCTCAGTTGGTTAAGTGTCTGATTCTTGATTTTGGCTCAGGTCATGATTCCACAGTTTGTGAGATCAACGTCCGCATCAAGCTCTACACTGACAGCACAGAGCCTGCTTGGGATTCTCCCTCTCTTCCTCTCTCTCTCTGCCCCTCCCGTTCATTCTCTCTCTCTCAAAATAAATACATAAACTTTAAAAACAAAAACCGTAAATGTGTGGGGTGCCTAGCTGGCTCAATCTGTATATGTGACTCTTGATCTCAGGGTTGTTGAGTTCAAGCCCCACACTGGGCATGGAGCCTACTTAAAAAACAAAAAGGTAAATTAAAGGCATCACAACAGTAGAACAAAAGCTAGAAAAGGAGGAGAGTGGACAATGGAAGTATACTACTATAAGTTTCTTACAGTCTACATTAAATGATATGTATTTCTTAAAGGCAGACTATGATCATTTAAATATACATACCATAAACTCCAGGTCAAACACTAGAACAGTTTTAAAAAGTTAAAGCTGATTCGTCAACAAAAAAGATAAAATGCAACAAAAAAAAATTCATTCCAAAACAACTCAAAAAAGGAGAAAAAAAAAGAACCAATAGTACACACACACACACACACACACACACACACAAACACAAACAAAACTGCAAAATAGTGGGTTAAATCTCAACCATAGCGATAATCTCATTAAATATAGTCTAAATATCAGAATTAAAAGACAGAGGTTGTCAAATTGGCTTCTAAAGAAAGCAAGATTCAATTGTTTGTTGATGACAAGATACTGACTTCAAGTATAATGATGAAAGTTGGTTAGAAATAAAATGAAAGTAAAAAAAACACACAAACAAAATAAAGGTGAAATGGCTATGTTAATACCAAAATGGATCTTAGAGCAATGAATATTAGCAGGAATAAAGGCATTTATTATGAAGGAGTCAATTTACCAAGAGAATATAACAATACTACACAACTGTGAATTTAAAAGAGCTTCAAAATACATGAATTCAAATCCAAAAGAAATTAAAGGGAAAACAGACAATTCCATAATTATAGTGGGAAATTTTTAACATCCCTCTCTAAATATTAATAGAACAGACAAAAATTAATAAGGCTATAGAAGACCTGAAGAGCACTATTAACCAACTTGGTATTTTTAGAACATTCCTTTTCAAGTTTACATGGAAGATTTAACAAGACAGACCTATGTCTGGGTCATGAAACAAGTCTCAATATAGTTAAAACATTAATAAAATAATTTTATCATGACAGATACTATAATTTACTAAATATCTTGATATAATTTCTTTAACATAGGACAAAGTATGTTCTCTGACCACAAATAAAATTAATCGAAGACCAGGAAAATCCCAAGTATCTGGACACTAACATACATTCAAATTAACCCATGGGTCAGGGAAAAAAATCAAAAAGAAAATTAGAAAGTATTTAGAACAGGAGCGCCTGGGTGGCTCAGCCGGTTAAGTGTCCAACTTTGGCTCAGGTCGTGATCTCTCGGCTTGTGAGTTCGAGCCCCTCATTGGGCTCTGTGATGACAGCTTGGAGCCTGGAGCCTGCTTCTGATTCTGTCTCCCTATCTCTCTGCTCCTCTCATGTTCACGCTGTCTCTCCCTTTCTCTCAAAAATAAACATTAAAAAGAAAGTATTTTGAGCTTTCTAAAAGAAAATTTTATAAATGAAAACTTGGAGACTGCACCTAAAGCAATTCTTAGAAGAAAACTTTTAGCACAAAAATTTCCTATATTAGAGAAAAGAAAGGTCTCAATGACCTCTGTTTAAATGGATTTTTAGGGGCGCCTGGGTGGCGCAGTCGGTTGAGCGTCCGACTTCAGCCAGGTCACGATCTCGCGGTCCAGGAGTTCGAGCCCCGCGTCGGGCTCTGGGCTGATGGCTCAGAGCCTGGAGCCTGTTTCCGATTCTGTGTCTCTCTCTCTGCCCCTCCCCCATTCATGCTCTCTCTCTGTCCCAAAAATAAATACACGTTGGAAAAAAAAAAAAATTTAAATAGATTTTTAAAAGAATAGTACATTAAAGCCAAAATAAGAGAATAAATAAAAATCAGAGTGGAAATAAATGAAACAGTACAGAAAGACATAAGGGAAAGGAAATAAAACAGTTGGTTATTTGAAAAGATCAATAAAATTCTTAAACTACTGGTCAGAATGATCAGTTAAAAAAAAGAAGAGGGATGCCTGGGTGGCTCAATTGGTTAAGCGTCCAACTCTTGATAACAGCTCAGGTCATGATCTTCCAGTTTGTGAGATAGAGTCCTGCATCAGGCTCCGTGCTGACAGTGTGGAACCTGCTTTGGATTCTCCCTCTCTCTCCCTCTCCCTCTCTCTCTCTCTCTCTCTCTCTGCCCCTCCCCTGCTTGTATATGCTCACTCTCTCTCTTTCTCAAAATAAATAAACATTTAAAAAAGACAGAAGACACAATTCCAATTATCAGAAGAGAGGTGACTATAGATAGATTCTACAAATATTAAAATAACAAAATACTATGATATTTATATCAATAAATTAAAACAACTTAGATGAAATGGATACATTTCTTAAAAGCAGCAAACAACCAAAACTCATTCAAAAAGATAACCTGAATGGTACTGTATCCATTAAAGAAACTTAATCTGTAGTTAAAAATTTTCCAACAAAGACAACTTCAGGCCAACAAGGCTTCACTGGTGAAGTCTACAAATAATTAAGGATGAAATAATATCAATTTTACATGCACCTTTGCAGAATATTTTTTCCATCTTTTTTTTTAAGTTTATTTATTCCGAGAGACAGAGACAGAGAGAGAGGGAGAGAGAAATTCCCAAGCAGGCTCTGCACCATCAGTGCAGAGCCCAAAACGGGATTCGATCATGACCTAAGCTGAAATTAAGTCAGATGCTTAACTTACTGAGCCACCTAGGCACCCCTCCTTTGCAGGATATTAAAGAGGAGGAAGTATTTCCCAACCCATCCTGTGAAGACAGCATCTGATCTAACCTAAAATCAAAGACATAATAAGGAAACAAAACAAAAACAAAACAACCCTAACACTGATATGCCACACTATCATAGTTGCAAAAATAGATAAATCAATTTTAGCAAATTGGATCCAAGAACTTTTGAAAACAATACTATATCAAGACAAGTAGTATTTGGTAGGGCTCCTAGATGGCTCAGTCAGAAGAGCATGAGACTCTTGATTGTGGGTTCAAGCCCCACATTGCGTGTAGACATTACTTATAAAAAAAAAAAAAAAAGACAAGTAGTATTTATTGCAGGAATGCAGAGTTGGTTTAAACTGGAAAATAAACTAATGTAATTCATTATATTAGCAAACTAAGGGGAAAAAACATACAATCATCTCAACAGACACAGAAAAATGCATTTGACAACACTGAACATCCATTTCTGATTTAAAAAAAAAAAAAGAGTCCTAGCAAAGAATAGAACCATCCTCAACTTGATAAAGGCATCTAGGAAAAACAGCCGTTTTTTTTCACTGATGAAAGACTGAATGCTTTCTTTAAGATCAAAAAAAAAAGGCAAATGACAAAGGTACCTAAATGACTCAATGAGAAAAGAATAGTCTTTTCAACACATGGTGCTGGGACAACTGGACAGACACATACAAAAGAATGAAGTTGAGTCCCTGCATTACCAAACACAAAAATTAACCCCAGATGGATCAAAGACATAAACATAAGAGCTAAACCAGGAAAATTCTCATTAAAAAAAACACAGCAATAAATTTTTATGACCTTGGGCTGAGTAAAGGTTTCTTAGATATGACACCAAAAGCACAATCTACAAATGAAAAACTAGATAAATAAGTTATCAAAAGTAAAAACGTTTGAGCTCCAATGGATACCTCAGGTAAGTGAAAAGATGCACAGCAAAGGAAGCCAATAAAATGAAAAGGCAAACTACCAAATGAGAGAAAATATTTGCAAATCATATACTGGTAAGAGATTAATATCCAAAACTGAGTGGACATTTTTCCAAAGAAATACAGATTACCAACTGACACATGAAAAGATGTTCAACATTACTAATTAGCAGGAAAATGCAAATCAAAACCACAGTGAGATATCAACTCACACCTGTTACAATGGGTATCATCAAAAAGACAAGAAATAGGGGTGCCTAGGTGGTTCAGTCAGGTAAGCATCTAACTCTTGGTTTCGGCTCAGGACATGATCTTGCAGTTCATGGGTTCAAGCCCCCACTGGGCTCTGCACTGGTGGCAAAGAGCCTCCTTAGGATTCTCTCTCTCCCTCTTTCTCTCTCTCTCTCTCTCTCTCTCTCTGCCCCCCCTCCCCCCCACTGGAGTTTTCTTTCTCTCTCCCTCTCTTAAAATAAACTTAGGAGCGCCTGGGTGGCGCAGTCGGTTAAGCGTCCGACTTCAGCCAGGTCACGATCTCGCGGTCCGTGAGTTCGAGCCCCGCGTCAGGCTCTGGGCTGATGGCTCAGGGCCTGGAGCCTGTTTCCGATTCTGCGTCTCCCTCTCTCTCTGCCCCTCCCCCGTTCATGCTCTGTCTCTCTCTGTCCCAAAGATAAATAAACGTTGAAAAAAAAAATTTTTTTTTAAAATTTAAAAAAAAAATAAACTTAAAGAAAAAAAAAGACAAGGTATAACAGTGTTGGCAAGGATGTGGAGAAAAGGGAACACTGGTGCACTGTTGATGGGAATGTAAAACTGGTGTAGCCACTATGGGAAACAATATGAAAGTTCTTTGAAAAACACAAAGTTAGAAATACCATATGATCCAGTAATTCTGCTTCTAGGAATTTACTTGAAGAAAATAAAAACCCTAATTTGAAAAGATATATGCATTCTTTTGTTTAATGCAGCATTATTTACTTGTAATAGCCAAGATACAGAAGCAACCTAAGTGCCCACAGATGAATGGATAAAGAAAATGTGATGCATGCAAATGTGTGCACACGCGCACGCACACACACACACACACACACACACACACACACAAATTACTCATCCATTAAGAATGAAATCTTGCCATTTGCAACAACATGAATGGACCTTGAGGGCATTATCCTATATGAAACAGGTCAGAGAAAGACAAATACATATGATCTTACCTATATGTGGAATCTAAAAAATCCAACAAACAAACAAACCAAACTCATAAATACAGAAAACAAATCAGTAGATGCCAGAGGCTGGAAGTTGAAGGGTAAGTGAAATGGGTAAAAATGGTCAAAAAGTATAAAATTCCAGTGGGGAATTCCCCACTTATTGGGGATCCCATCCCCAAATAAGTCTTGGGGATGTAATATATCGCATGGTGACCACAATTAATAATACTGTATTGTATATTAGGAAGTTGTTGAGAATGGATCTTAAAAGTGCTCATCACAAGGGGTGCCTAGGCAGCTCAGTCACTTAAGTGTCCAACTCTTGATTTTGACTTAGGTCATGATTCATGGTTGGTGAGATCAAGCCCCACTGTCAGTGCAGAGCCTGCTTAGAATTCTCTCTCTCCTTCTCTCTGCTCACACTCACACTTTCTCTCTCTCTCTCTCTTTCTCTCTCTCTCTAAATATTTTTTTTAAGTGTGTATCACAAGAAAAAAATATGTGTAACTGTGTGTTTACGGATGTTAACTAGATTTTCTGGTGATCATTTCACAATATTTACAAATATCAAATCATTAAATTAAGTTGTATATCTGAAACTAATATAATGGTATATGTCCATTATATCTCAATTAAAAATAATATAAAAAACAAGGAAAAGAAAACAGCAATGTATAAAAGTTAAGATATGTGCCTGGGGTCCTGCAGCCAACAGTGGGGAAATTGAAATCAAACCCCACAATACATCTTTATCCTTTATTACAATGCTATACCATCTCCTACAGACATATTTTGAAAATGCTTATCTAACCTATTCATAAAACTTAAACTTTTACCATAGAGTTAATGCATTTGATTAAAACTGGCATAACATTATTTTTTAAAGCTTGCTCTTCTTTTAAAAGTTTACTTATTGTGGGGCGCCTGGGTGGCGCAGTCGGTTAAGCGTCCGACTTCTGCCAGGTCACGATCTCACGGTCCGTGAGTTCGAGCCCCGCGTCGGGCTCTGGGCTGATGGCTCAGAGCCTGGAGCCTGTTTCTGATTCTGTGTCTCCCTCTCTCTCTGCCCCTCCCCCGTTCATGCTCTGTCTCTCTCTGTCCCAAAAATAAATAAAAACGTTGAAAAAAAATTAAAAAAAATAAATAAATAAAAGTTTACTTATTTGAGAGAGAAAGAGACAGAGAGACAGAGACAGAGACAGAGACAGAGACAGAGAGAGAGAAAGGTGTCCCCAAACTGGCCTAACATTCGAAATAAACTTCTCTTACTGAAAACATAAATTAGGAAACTTGTAACTCTCCTCTGAAACACCTAAAATAAACAATTTTTTGTAAAGTAAAAATAAACAATTTTTTGTAAAGTAAAAAGCTACTGGGTGGCTCAGTCGGCTAAACCTCCTACTCTTTGATTTCAGCTCAGTCATGATCTCACCGTTTGTGGGATCAAGCCCAGTGTCAGGCTCTGAGCTGACAGCATAGAGCCCGCTTGGGATTCTCTCTTAGAATTCTCTCTCTCCCCCACCCCCGCTCCTCTCCCCTGTTTGCACACACTCTCTCTCTCAAAATAAACTTTTTAAAAATTAAAAACATAAAATAAAGTAAAAACAAAATCCAAAGAATAGGACAAAAATTTTACAAAGCACTTAAAAAAATTTTTGCAAAGCACCTAGTAAATAACTTGTATTTAAAATATATAAAGAACACTTATAATTCATTAATAAAAAGACAACCCATGTTTTTAATGTGCAAAGGATCTGAATAGGTATTTATTTAAAGAAGATACAGATATGAACAATAAATATGTGAGAACATGCTCAACATCACTAAGTATTGAGGAGGTGCAAATCAAAAATGCAATGAGATGCCACTTCACATACCCTAGGATGGTTATAATAAAAATCAATACAAGTGTCGACAAGGATGTGAGAAAACTGGAACCTTCACACACTTCTGGAAGAATTGCTAAATAGGTGCAAACACTTTGGAAAACAGACTGACAGTTGCTTGAGAGGTTAAACATAGAGCCCAGCAATTCTACTACCCAAGAGAACTGAAAACATATGTCCATACAAAAATGTGTACAGAAATGTTCCATCCCAAATGCCTATCACTGACGAGTAAACAAATATAGTATATCCACAAAATGCAGTATTATACAGCCATAAGAAGAAATGGAGTACTGATACATCAGACAACATGGATGAATCTTGAAAACATTATGCTGAGTGAAAGAAACCAATATCAAAAAAACACAAATTGTATGACTTCACTTATGATGAAATGCCCAGAATAGGCAAATCTATAGAGTCACAAAGTAAACCAGTGGTTGCTGAGCGCTGAGAAGAAGGGAAGATTGAGGAAAATGGTGAAAGGGTACAGAGTATCTTTTTGTTGTGAAGAAAATGTTCTAAAATTCATTGCAATGCTGGTTGCACAGCTCTGTAAATATTACTAACGGGTGTATTGTATATGTGAATTACAGGCCAATGACAAGATGCTACACGCAAAGAAAAATCTCCATAAATGGTGGCAGAACAAATAGGATATCTCGGCCCTTATCTCATATACAAAAATTAACTCAGAATGGATCATATATCTGAAATATAAGAGCTAAAAGTACAAAACTATTAGAAAAAAAACTTTGTGACCTTGAGTTTGGCAAAGATTTCATTTTCTTAATATTATCTTTTGAAGAGCAACAGTACAATTTTAAAGTTTTCTAACTTATTTTTGAGAAAGAAAGAGGGAAAGAGAAAGAGAGGGGGAGCACGAGCAGGGGAGGGGCAGAGAGAGAGAGGGAAACAGAGAATCCCAAGCAGGCTCTGCACTGACAGTGCAGACATGAGACTCAAACTGACAAATCATGAGATCATGACCTCAACCAAAATCAAGAGTCAGACACTTAACCAACTCAGCCACCCAGGTATCCCCAGTACAAATTTTAAAGGAAAAAAATGCACTAAACTTAATCAAAATTAGAAACCCCTGATCTTCAAAAGACATGAAGAAAATGAAAATGCAAGACACAGACTAAGAGAATATATGTGCAAAACATATCCAACAAAGGATTTGTATCTAGAATACGTAAAATACTCTTACAACCCGTTAAAGAAACACAAACAACCAAATGCAGAAACAACTGGAGATTAGGACATAACATTTCACCAAAAAAGACAGAAATATGGCAAATAAACACATGAAAGATGCTCCAAATCATTAGTCATTATGGAAATACAAATCAAAACCACAATGAGATTCCTAAAACTGGCCATGTGAGGTGTTGGCAAAGATGCTGTGCAACTAAAATGCTCACAACACTGCTGTTGAGAACATCACATGGTAAAATCACTTTGGAAACAGTCCGGCAGTTTCTTACAAAAGTAAACATACTCTTACCATACTATGGAGTAATCATGCTTCTTGGTGTTTACCCAAAGGAGCTGAAAATTATGTTCACACAAAAACCTGCACATGGACATTTACAGCAACTTGATTCATAATTGCCAAAACCTGGAAGCAACCAAGATGTCCCTCAATAGGTACATGGATAAACAAACTGTGGCATCTCCAAACAATGGAATATTATTTAGTGATTTTAAAAAGAAAAAGAAAAAGTGAAAGAAAAGAAAAGAACTATCAAACCACAAAAAGACATGGAGGAACCTCAAACGCATTATTGCTAAGTGAAAGAAGCCAATGAGGATGACTGATTTCAAGAATATGACATTCTGAAAAAGGCAAAACTACAGAGACAGTAAAAAGGTCAGTGGCAGCCAGAGTTTCAGGAAGGAGGGAGGGAGGGATAAATAGGTGGACCACAGGAGATTTTCAGGGCAGTGAAACTGTTCACATTGTGACATGATATTGTATAACGGTAGGTACACTTGTCAAGACCCACATAATAATCAACACAGAGTGAACGCTAATACAAACTACAGACTTTAGTCCCACCCATTCCACTCAAGAAATTGTATTTACTCAAGAAAAATGAATGCACTGTCTACGTAAATACTTGTATACAAACGTTCGCAGCAGCTTTATGAAATTGGAACTTCAAATGTCTATCAACAAGTGACAAAAATCAGATCACTGGTTATCTAGGGACAATGGATAGAAGCAAGATAGTGATTGGATTACAAAAAGGCATGAAGAAACTTTTGGGGGTAATGGATCTTAATCTTCATAATCTTAATAAGAGCAACAATTTCACAGGTATATACATATGTCCAAATTTACCGAATTCCATTTTTAAATGTGAGTTTATGTCAATATTTCAGTCAAGCTACAAAAATTTTATTCCATAACACTACAAGCACTGTGACTATGACCGTGACTAAGCCAATTTATGTCACACCACAAATCTCACTACCTTACAGACACCCCTCCTTTGATTTTCAAAAATATTACTCAGCTGGTAACCCCTTTAATTTGCCAGACTGTAAATGAACTCAGATTCTAAAAAATAAAATTTGGCATTGTTGGTCAGATATATCCTAATTGCAAGTATTCAAAAATTCTGAAGCTGATTTCAAAGAAGAATTTTCTCTAATAATATCAGTCACCTCTGGTTAAGAAGAACTGGATGGCTGGAGAAGAAGACTTTCATTGTGTATCTTTTCATACTTTTTGAGCTTTGTACCATATTATCTACTCAAAACCATACAAAATTCAAATTTAAAGAGAATTTTAAAAGTGTTCCCAAAACATTTTAAGTAATAATACAAATAAAGACAATACACAGCCTCCCAGAATGATTAAATGTTTACCTAGATGCAATAAATTTGGTTAATTCTTAATAACTTATTAGTCACAACTCATAGTTATTTCAAATTGGTTGAATGATCACACCTCATATAAAGTGGTAATCATTTGTAAACAGGCCTGCACATACTTAGAAGACAAAGTCTAATGTCCATCAAGTGGTCCCTGTTGACACGATAATCATCATTATTTAGGATTTGCTGCCTTCCTCCTATTAAGTCCTAAAAGATTTTTTAGTTAAAATGTTTTATCATTTCTTGACTGATATTTCAAAAGAATATGTGCTTTATTTGGCAAACCAAATTTGAGTTTTCACATTTCCTTGGGAAGCAGAATATGATCATAGAATGTTTTAGAGTCATAGAGGGATCTGAATTCAAAATCTGACCATTCTAAATGCAGAGCATCCATTTTTATGAAATTAGTAAATTCTGATTTTTCTTTTAAAGTATTATACAGAAACCGAATGTATTTATCATCTGTAACATTACTTCACACTCACTCACATTTTATCTCTCAGTAGGTTACGCTCCCTACAAAAATAAAAACAGCATAGATCAGGGGGCTCAGTCATTTGAGTGTCCGACTTTGGCTCAGGTCATGATCTCACAGTTTGTGGGTTCAACCCTGCATTGGGCTCCTACTCTCAGCGCAGAGCCCACTTCGGATCCTCTGTCTCCCTCTCTCTCTGTCCCTCCCTGCTTGCTCTCTCTCTCTCAAAACTAAACAAACATTTGGAAGCAAACAAACAGACAAACAAACAAACCAGCATAGATCAATGGAATAGAATAGAAAACCCAAAAGTGGACCCACAACTATATGGTCAACTAATCTTCAACATAGCAGGAAAGAATACCCAATGGAAAAAAAGACAGTCTCCTCAACAAATGGTATTTTGAAAACTGGACAGCAACACTGTAAAAGAATGAAATCGAACCAATGCAAAAGAATGAAATGGTTCTTACACCATACACAAAAATAAAATCAAAATGGACTAAAGACCTAAATGTGAGGCAGGAAACCATCAAAATCCTAGAGAACACAGGCAATAACCTCTTTGACGTTGTCCATAGCAACTTCTTACTAGATACATCTCTGGAAATAAGAGGAACAAAAGCAAAAATGAACTGTTGGGACATCATCAAGATAAAAAGCTTCTGCACAGCAAAGAAAACAATCAACAAAACTAAAAGGCCACCTTCAGAATGGGACAAGATATCTGCAAAGGACATATCTGATAAAGGGTTAGCATCCAAAATCTATAAAGAACTTACCAAACACAATACCCAAAAAACAAATAATCCAGTTTAAAAATGGGCAGAACACATGAAAAGACATTTTTCCAAAGAAGACATATAGATGGCTAATAGACACATGAAAAGATGCTCAACATCAGGGAAATAACAAATCAAAACTACAATGAGATATCACCCTCACACCTGTCAGAATGGCTAAAATTAACAACACAAAAAACAAAAGATGCTGGCGAGGATGTGAAGAAAGCGGAACCCTCTTACACTGTTAGTGGGAATGCAAACTGCATTTTCAGGGTGGAAAACAGTATGAACAGTATGGAAGTTAAGAATAGAACTACTCTTGGGGCGCCTGGGTGGCGCAGTCGGTTAAGCGTCCGACTTCAGCCAGGTCACGATCTTGCGGTCCGTGAGTTCGAGCCCCGCGTCAGGCTCTGGGCTGATGGCTCAGAGCCTGGAGCCTGTTTCCGGTTCTGTGTCTCCCTCTCTCTCTGCCCCTCCCCCATTCATGCTCTGTCTCTCTGTGTCCCAAACAAAAAAATAAATAAAAAAACATTGAAAGAAAAGAATAGAACTACTCTAGGGGCACCTGGGTGGCTCAGTAGGTTAAGTGTCCGACTTCGGCTCAGGTCACGATCTTGTGGTTCACGAGTTCAAGCCGGGCATCGGGCTCTGTGCTGACAGCTTGGAGCCTGGAGCCTGCTTCCGATTCTGTGTCTCCCTCTCTCTCTGACCCTCCCCCCTTTCATGCTCTGTCTCTCTCTGTCTCAAAAATAAATAAACGTTAAAAAAAAAAATTAAAAAAAAAAAAAAGAATAGAACTATTCTAGAGTCCAGCAATTGCACTACTAGGTATTTATCCAAAGGATACAAAAATACTGATTCAAAAGGATACATGCACCCCAATGTTTATAGCAATATTATCAGCAATAGCCAAATTATGGAAAGAGTCCAAATGTCCAGCAACTGACGAATGAATTAAGGTAACGTATACACACACACACACACACACACACACAAAACACACAAATGGATTATTATTACTCAGCCATAAAAAAGAATGAAATCTTGCCATTTGGAACGACATGGATGAAGCTAGAAAGTACTATGCTGAGTGAAGTCAGTCAGAGAGAAACACACACCATATGATTTCACACTTATGTGGAATTTAAGAAACAAAACAGATGAACATAGGGAGGAAAAAGGAGACAAACCATGAAACAGACTCTTAACTATAGAGAACAAAGATGCTAGAAGGAGGGCGGGTCAGGGGATGGGTTAAATGTTTGGTGGATATCAAGGTAGGCACTTGTGCGAGCACTGGGTGTTGTATGTAAGTGATGAATCATTAAATTCTACTCCTGAAACTAATATTACACTTGATGTTATTTATAAAAACTTGAAACTAAACAACAACAACAACAACAACAAACAGAAAAACAGCAAGCACAGTGGCTAACACTCCAACTGTGCAGCCAAACTGCCTGGGTTTGAAATCCACATCCGCCACTCACTAGTTGTGTGATGTTAGGCAAATGACGCAATCTCTCTTTGTCTTAGTTTCCTTATCTGTAATACAAAGATTTTTATTGGTGTATTAGATGTAATACCATCACTGGATTGCCATGGGAATTAAACAAGTTAATGTTTATAAAGTGCTTAGAAGGAGCCTGGCATACAATAATAATTATACAAATGTTTGTTAAAATTAACTTGATATACTTAAGGGGTTTTTTTTCTTACTCTTAAACCATACTGAGAATACTAGGAAATCTATTTTAAATGTGTATGAATCTTAACTTTTTCCTGAATTAGATTATCCTGAAGAAGAGGGTAGCTCCTAAGTCAATACTCTAACGAATCTAAGCTTTTCAAAAACTCTCAAATCACTGTAGGCTGATGTAGATACGATATTTGCACCCTGGTTATCATTCCCTGGTATTTCTATCAGCCACTAGAAATAAAAGATTGTAATTGGTTTGCCAAAAACATTAGTCAATGGTTCACTGATAATAATAATAATAATGGCTCTCGGTGCCCATTTCCTTATAATGTAAAATGGGTACAGTACCCACTTCGTATGATTATTATAACGTTTGAATCAAGTATTTGTAAAGCACTTATTAGAATACTAGAGCTTAGTGAATACTCAAAAAATAGCAACTAACATTTACTAAGTTCAGCATCAGAGCCCAGACAATCCTGTTCAGCACCCACTCTTACAGTCTACATTATACTCTCATTGGTTTATCTGTTCCATCAACATGTAACACCTGCCTATTGTGTATGCTCCCTTCACTAGTCACCTGAACTTTTTAAATGATGAAATACCAAATTATATAATACTAATAATGTCTTCTAAAATTCTAAAGTCTTTCCAAAGCATAGAAAGGCAAATACTTATACTTTAATACTGGTATAATAAAATCATGACCAGATTTATGGTCAAAACAGGATTATATTGAATATACTCATTCTGCTGGTAGGCGCTGAACACTTTCTGTTGCTTATCACATAAATCAAAACTCCCAAATAATATCAAACACAGTACTCCTCCGTCAGAATTCTGAAGTCAGTATACATTGTCAGAATCTCAAACTCCAACATAAAACCCCAAGGTTAGCCATTTTCATCAAACCAATTCCCATAAACCCTTTCATTTCATGCTTTGTAAAAAGGTTGTATATGGGCACCTGGCTGTGTCTTCATTATTGTAAGCTCCTTGAGGACAAGAAATATTACTTACATATCTTTTTTTTTTAATGTTTATTTGTTTTTTTGAGAGAGAGAGAGAGAGAGAGAGAGAGAATGGGAGTGGGAGAGGGACAGGGAGAAAGGGAGAGAATCTCAAGCAGGCTCCCCGCTGTCAGCACAGAGCCAGATGTGGAACCTGAACTCACAAACCATGAAATCATGACGTGAGCCAAAGTCCAACACTTAACCGACTAGGCCACCTCGACGCCCATACTCATATATCCCACAGCACCCAATTGTACCTGGCAAGTCCATTAACAAATACCTTAAAATAAAGCAATCTCAAATCTGAGTCTCCTTACAACCACAACATTACACAGCACACGTCTGTTTAGTCAATCCAACCCACCTGCCTTTCCCAAAGGACTTAACAGATCCCACCTCCTGGTCCTTGACTTCTGCCTGTCCTTTGAATGCTCATCTCTCCCTCCTCTTTAGGAATTCTTACTCTTAACATCCATATCAGAACAACTTATTCAGAAAACCTACTCCAGTTAACTAAATTGCCGCTACGAGCACTTTGCACACAATTTTCCCTATTTCTGGGTATCCAATTTGTAGATTTCTTAAGCTTTTTTGCCAAATGTGGTTTTTGACATATTTTCATTAGGTTAAGCTGACATCTAGGTATGTTTCATTCCTAGTAAATCAAAGTATTACTGCTATCGCTAATTAAATATAGCTTCAGTATTTGGATATTTACATATACTACTTATACTTTTATAGTCAATTTTATATTACTTATAATGTGCCCATGGTATTTTGTACATATTTTACTGTAATATACTCATATGCACATAGGAAGGGTAACCATATGTCCCAGTTTACGAAGCACAGTACCAGTTTATTTTTGTTGACCCAGGATAATTATTAAGACAGTCTCCTTCCACTCTCCAAAGTAGCCCACTCTGGGTAATAAATTATACAGTCACCCTAATGTGTCTCTCTCCCTTTCACCAGAATGAAGTTTTATAATTATAGAAATAATGACCAGCTGGGGAGCCTGGATGGCTCAGTCGGTTAAGCATCCAACTAACTCTTGACTTTGGCTCAGGTCATGACCTCATGGTTTGGGAGTTCTAGCCCTGCATGGGGCTCTGTCCTGGTAGCGCAGAGCCTGCTTGTGACTCTTCTCTCCCTCGCTCTCTGCCCCTCCCCCACTCGCTCTCTCAGAATAAATAAACTTAAAAAAAAAGAATGACCAGTTTATCTGTTTATCTTCAGTGCTAATGCAGAAAAGGTAATTAAACATTTTAGAAATATTGTGCATGTGAACAACTAAAATGTATTAGATTTTTTAAAGGCCTATTTTACTCATTCCCTCTGACATTCCTAAGGTTTTCAATAAATATTCACTGAATTTTAAAATTAAAATAAAAACCAATATGAATATTTCCATTCAAAAGCTTAATTATATACTAACGGCACAATAAAATACATCATCATTTATAAAACATCCACATAGCCCTTTATATCTGATTATATAGCAGAAAACTGAATGGAATAATATCTTTGAAATGCTGAGGGAAAAATACTGCCAATGTAGATTTTCACTTGCAACTAAAATATCATTCAAGAACAAAAGCTAGGGGTGCCTGGATAGCTCAGTCAGTTAAGTGTCAACCCTTGATTTCAGCTTAGGTATGATCTCAGGGCTCGTCAGTTCGAGTCCTGCATTAGGTTCCGCGCTGACAGCATGGAGCCTGCTTGGAATTTTCTCTCTCCTCTCTCTGCCCCTCCCTGGCATGTTGCACACTCTCTCTCTCTTTCAAAGTTATTTGTTTATTTATTGAGAGAGAGAGAGAGAGAGAGAGAGAGAGAGAGAGAGGGAATGCATGCACACAAGTGGGGGAGGAACAGAGAGAGAGGGTGACAGAGGATCTGAAGTGGGCTCTGCGTGGACAGCAGAGAGCCCAATGCAGGGCTTAAACTCAAGAACCATGAGATCGTGACCTGAGCCGAAGGCAGACGCTTAACCAACTGAGCCACACAGGCACTCCTCTCTCTTTCAAATAAACAAATAAATAAACTTAAAAAAACAAAAACAAAAAAAACAATGAGACACCAGGGTAGCTCAGTCAGTTAAACGTCCAACTCTTGATTTCAGCTTGGGCCATGGTCTCACGGTTTATGAGTTAGAGACTGAAGCTGGCTCTGCATAGACAGTGAGAAGCCTGCTTGGGATTCTCTGTCTCTCCCTCTTTCTGCCCCTCTCTTGTTCATGCTCTCTCTCTCTCTCTCAAAATAAATAAATAAACTTAAAAAAAAAAAAAAAAACAAGAGCTAAAGATTTCCAACAAATAAAAATTGTAATTTATCACCAAAGACCCTTAATTGAGAAACTTCTAAAGGATATACTTCAAGAAAAAAGAAAGTGAGGAGCGCTTGCGTGGCCCCTCTGACCTCAACTCAGGTCATGATCTCATGGTTCCTGAGTTCAAGTCCTCCCTCCCTCCTTCTCTCCCTCTCTCCTCCTCTCTCTCTCTCTGCCCTCCCCCCACCCCTTGTGGGATTCACTCTCTCTCACTACCCCTCTGCCCCTCGCTTACTTGCACACTCCTGCTCTCAAAAAAAAAAAAAAAAAGAAAAAGGAAAGTGATTCCAGGAGAACAAATGTCAGCAAAAACCTGGCAAACATGATAAACCTAAACAAATATTAATTGTATGAAACAAGATTAAAATGCTTAATTCGAGGGGCACCTGGGTGGTTCAGTTGGCTAAGCATCTGACTTCAGCTTTTAAATTAAAAAATGTTTTAAATAAATGTTAAAAAAAATGCTTAATTCAAGGAACTGAAAAGAACAAGGTAGAATTACAAAACTGAACAACTATAACAAAGGGAGTGATTAAAGTTATTCACCCATAGTGGCCTTCTTCTGGAAATATGTCCCTTTGACCATCCCCACCTCCAACCACCCACTTGATTTCCTAATATCACCAAACTAGCACAGTGTGGTCCCACATCCCTCGCCATACTGACGGCCCAGAGGTAGGCAAGTGACCCAAGCAGAAGCAAACACAGACAATCTCTAGAAATTACAAATAGATAACCAAAAGCAAAGAGGAGGAATCAATAGGTACTGAGCTGTACTAATCAAGTGCTACGTGTCTTGCTGATACCTACCTTTTATTTCTTCTCTATGTCTGAAAGGCTTCCTCTCTTTTTGCTACTTGACCAAACCACCTTTTAAGGACTTGGCTTAGGGGCATCTGGGTAGCTCAGTCCGTTGAGCGTCTGACTTTGTTCAGCTCAGGTCATGATCTCACAGTTTGTGGGTTCGAGCCCCACATCAGACTCTGTGCTGACCGCTTGCTTAGAGCCTGGAGCCTGCTTCAGATTCTGTGTCTCCTTCTCTCTCTGTCCCTCCCTCCCTCACTCACGCTTTGTCTCACTCTGTTTCTCAAAAATAAATAAATGTAAAATTAAAAAAAAATTTTTTTTAATTAAAAAAAAAGGACTTGGCTTAAGCCTTCCCTATTCCCCTCACCTGGTCATGAGGGTAACTGACAGAAGTAGAAAATAACTATCCACTGTGCACTGCCAGCGTGCTAAGGCATTTCACATACACTACCACTTAACCTTAATTACACTAGAATGACAGCACATACTGTCTCTCCACTCACCATGACAAAGAATCACCTTTCTTAAAAGATATTACCTCCTACACTAGCTTCCCATTCTATGTTTACGTGTGTTCCCTGCAGGTAGACCACAGCATTCTCACATATTAGGAACCATGCCTTCTACTTTGTTCCCCTCATTATCCATCTCTCTTCCGTACACTTCTCTCCTCTCCTTTCAAAATATGTACTCTTCCTTTCTCATTACTACTAATTACTACTATTAATAAAGCTACTATTTATAACAGCTTGCACTGTGCTTATACTCTGCTAAATGCTTTACAAACATTTTATTTAATCTTCAGAACACTCCCATATGGAAGATATTATCTCCCCATCTCAGAGAGGTGGGAAAAGCCTTGAATTTAAAGACATGCTCTCTCACAGAATGAACCTAGATCTATAAAATACCATTCTCATCACAATCACATCTGTAGTTCCCCACCCACCCCACGCTCACCTACTGTGCCAGTCTGTACTATGTCAACTTGATTGAGTTAAAACTACATTTCCCAGAATCCTCTTCCCATATGGTTCCAGGTTAGAGTTAGCCAAAGGAGGAAATTACTCCGAAGATCAGGGTTAGATAGACAGGTGCAATTGCCAGCAAATTCCATGTCTCTGCTCTCCGCTTGTGCATCCAGCCTTTTCCTGATTGCACCTTGCTGACAAAACAGCAACCTCAGGGCTACCACCAAACGCTTGACTAGAAACCACAGGAGAGGCTATGCAGAGGCAACAGCTTTCCATAGACCTTCTACCAGCTCTACTGTGTGATTCTACTCCAGCAGCTGGGCATACCAGACTCCTCAGATTTATCTACAAACTTCGGCCCAAAGTACCACTGTTTCAGGAAGGCTGATTACTGACTTTGATCTGCCAATTCCCCCTTACAGACTCTGATTTCTGAGTTTCTCCCACAACTGTAGAAGCTCTTACACCTTACATAAATTCCTTATCCCATAATATCACAGCGCTTCTCCTTCCCTAATTGAACCCTAACTAATGTAACTACTCAAGCCTCCTCCCAATCTAATGACCAATAAATCTCTGCAAACCTTCCTTCTGAGATCTTCCTGCAAAACCAAATCTAGGCCACTTGGTCCTTTCATAGCCTCCATTCAAGCCTTCTTTTATAGTTCTGCACAGCCTATCCTTGCTTCCAAACAGGCTGAAGTGTCCTTTATTCTAAAGAAACATTATCTCCCTACTTGATCCTCCCGTTTCCAAAAAAGGAAGATTTAAGTGACAGAAAGCACTAGAGCGGGCATCAGATTAGCATGTCAATATTAATTTATTAACTAAGAACAAAGTAAGCTAAGAACACTTCGGGCACTTCCATGTTCTGTTTTGACATGTGAAGATGGAAGAACAAAAAACAAAGATATAGAAGGATTGAGATGAAAAATATTTGCTGATGTGTGGTTTGTCCACTGCAAAATAGGGTAGCTTCATTTTTTTTAAGTTTATTTATTTTGAGGGGGTGGAGGTAGAGTGAATGGGGGAAGGGGAGAGAGACAGGAGGAGAGAGAGAATCTCAAGCAGGCACCATGCTCAGTATGGAGTCTAATGCGGGACTCGATCTCACGACTGCGAGATTATGACCCACACTGAAATCAAGAGTTGGACGCTTAACCCACTGAGCTACCTAGGTGCCCCAGAAGCTTCATTTTTTTATGTAATCATTTTGGGCTTATCCAAGCATATCCCTAAATTATTTAAAATTTTCTAGTGGACATAAAAGAGTGCATGTACAATTTTTCCAATACCTTTCACCTTTTTCCAAAAAGATCTTCCCTCTCTTTTTGGCGAAAGTATTTCCAAAAACACATTCCTTGGTTCCTCATTCATAACATGAGAATAATTCAGTTCT
This sequence comes from Felis catus, assembly GCF_018350175.1. Taxonomy (NCBI): domain Eukaryota; kingdom Metazoa; phylum Chordata; class Mammalia; order Carnivora; family Felidae; genus Felis; species Felis catus. The sequence goes on along the minus strand of NC_058375.1, from coordinate 111,418,548 downwards.
GTTATTTTCTAGGGCTCAATGTTTACTGGATTTTATCACTAAACTGTCCACAGATGATTCTGGTTTCTATCACATTATTCTGAAGTTACTCATTCACTCTTTCAACAAGCATTTTACTGAAAGCCTACATGTCAAGCACAATGCAAGGTATCTGGTTATGAAATACCTTTAAGAGATGTCATTCTAACAAATTAGTCACACTTAAACACAGCTATTTATCTTCCAAATGCTGCCCTATAACAAATATTCCCTGGACTACTGTCATCTCAACCCCCCAAGCAAGAAAACTTCCATTTCTTTTGAGTCTTTACTATATTCTGTTATGTTGTGGGTCTCACAGAATCACAGACTAGACAGACTAGTCCTTAAGAAATCACCTGGGGCAACTTTTTCAAATTCAGAAATGTTGAAGTCCCTCTGTCACAGTCTATTTCTAATTAATGTCAGATTTAAGACTGAACTCAGGCTTTCCTACCTACCATCAATATTAAACAAACAGAATGGAATACAGTTTGTGGTACTCTCTTGAGGAAAACTCTAGGCAAGAAATCCCCCTGGCACATCCCTAAGTAAAACTCTCAACAGTAAGGAAGTATGCAACAGTTCATGGCTACGAGACATTAACTGCAATGCTGATTAATAACATGGATTACATGATCTCAGACCACATCACTAATCTACTCTTTCCCAAATCACAAGACAAGTTTATATAAGCAGAGACATGGTGGTTTGGGGGTAAAGTCATTAGAATGCGGTCATCTACTATTTACAGACTAGATGGTTAATATACCATCTCTCAAAGTAGATTTTTATCAACAATAAGGCAGAGCTACTTCTACATCTTTTGTTTCCTTATAGTGTCTAAGCAACTCAGAAATTTTATACATAGTTTGACATACTGGTCATATTGCACAATATTAGTAATTTTAAAAGGAATCAACAGGCTATGTTTAAATGCCTAAACTGATTTAAAATACATTAAAGCCATCACATAAATCATGACAATCTCTCCTTAAATTAAATCAGGGACATTAATCTCATTACCTTACTGTATTAAAACAAAAAACAAAAACATTTTGTCTTAAAACTCCACAAATACCATTAGAATGTAGCAAGTCAAACCTAATTAGAATAATCACAAACTCATCAAATAATGAGAAATAAGCACTTATGTCAAATCTAAAATATGACTTGAAAACATTTAGAGATAGTAATAGCACAAAAACAATTACAAACTGACTTCTTTAGGCTATAGATCTGTTCCCAGTGGCTTATAAAGTATCGATTCACATTTTTCTCATTGGCTCCTATTAATTTTCAAAAATAATTTTCGGGTTGCCTGGGTGGCTCAGTCGGTTAAGTGTCCAACTTCGGCTTAGGCCATGATCTTGCGGCTTGTGAGTTCAAGCCCCACGTCGGGCTCTGTGCTAACAGCTTGGTGCCTGGGACCTGCTTCGGATTCTGTGTCTCCTCCTCTCAGCCCCTCCCAAGCTCATGCTCTCTCTGTGTCTCTCAATAATAAATAAACATTAAAAAAAAATTTTTTTTTAAATAATAATTTTCAAACAGTTTTCCACAGCATTGCTTTGGTCGTAGGGCTGTTCACAAATACTTGATGTTCTTCTTCTGGTATTTGGAAATACTGAACTTCCCCACCCTGTTCAATTTAGTTATAGCCATGAGACTTCCTCCGGCCAATACACATGGATAGAAGTGGTGAATATTTCTTCCAGGTAAAAGCTTTAAAAGTCTGAGTGTACTTTCACACATTCTATTTTCATTCTATCCTGGTGTGAGAGTATCATTTACAATAAACACATATCTGGTCTTTGTCCTCATTTCTGGCAAAGAGCTCAGAAAAACCAGGTGTCTTTTTTCTTTTTTTAATTGAAGTATAGTTGACACAGAATGTTACCTTGGTTTCAGGTGTACAATATAGTGATTCAACAAGTTTACACTTTATGATATGCTCATCACAGGTGTAGCTAGGACAAGTAGGTGTCTTTTGTTATTCATAAGGAATCTCTTTAAGCCACACCTCAGTTTATGTTAATGGATGACTTCTGAAAAGCACTGATCGAGGGAAGCTGGTTGCCACCGGAACCGTGTGATTAGAGGGTTGGAACTTTGAGCTCCTTCCCATGGCTTTTAGGGAGGGGAGAAGGGCTAGAGATTAAGCTCAACCACCAATGGCCAATTATTTAATCAGTCATGCCTAGGTAAGAAACCTCCATTTAAAACCCAAGAAGATGGGTCCTGGGGAGCTTCTGGGGTGGCAGACACCTGGAGGTGCTGGAAGAGTGGTACACTGGGAGAGAGCATGGAAACTCCACAGCCACTTCCTTTCCCCAAACCTTGCCCTATGTATCTCTTCCACCTGCCTGTTCCTGGGTTATGTCCTTTTATAACAAACCAGTCATCTAGTAAGTAAAGTGTTTTCCAGAATTCTGGGAGTTGCTCTAGCAAATTAACTGAACCTAAAGATTCCCAAAGAATGGGAACCTCTGATTTACAGCCAACTGGTCTGAAGCACAGGCAACTACCTACCATGCCACTGAGCCTGAAGGGTGGACAGTCCCCTGCAACGGAGCTCTTAACCTGTGGGATATGACCTTATGTCTGGCTGCTATTACAAAATTGTTTAAGGTATGGAAATGCCTCCCACACATACATATTTGGTGATCAGAAGTGTCAAAAGTATTGAGTGTGAAGAGGTTCAGAATGAGCCTCCTTCAAATATGCCACCTTGGCTTATAGATTACTTTGAACTGAAGTCAATCAAGGTCCAAAAGACTCAGGAAGAGCTTTTTACCTCCCCTTTAACAGCCTAAAGAATTTAGATTGGGGTGAGGGGGAGGGTGCCTGGGTGGCTCAATCGCACTTAAGCATCAGACTTCAGCTCAAGTCATGATCTCAAGGCTCCAGAGTTCAAGCCCTGCATCGATTGGGCTCTGTGCTGACAGCTCAGAGCCTGGAGCCTGCTTCAGATTCTGTGTCTCCCTCTCTCTGTGCTCCTCCCCTGCTCGCGCTCTCTCCCTCAAATATAAACATAGGAAAAAAAAAAAAGAATTTAGATAGGTCTGGTCTATCTGAACTATCACCAAAAACAACTACAAAGAATATGGGGCAAGCATGGTAAACTGGGTGGGGGAAGCTGACAGGGCCTGGAGATCAAATTCCTCAGTGTCCCACCTTCTCCACAAAACATGGCAAACATGTTTACCAAACATTTGTTCTTCCCATCTTCCCATAAACTGTCTTCCCTCCCTCCCTTTGAAGTCCCAAAAACCTACCCTTTCTCTGCTCAGGATGGCATATAAGCCTCAATTGCCAGTCTGCCTGTGGGTCTCCCATCCTTATGGGGCTTCTGTACATATATAATTAAATGTTTTTCTCCTGTTTATCAATCTTAAGTCAATCTACCAAATAACCAAGAAGGGTAAAGAAAAAATTTTCCTTCCCAGAAAGCACAATACAAAAGAAAAACCTAGAGTGTTTTTTTTCTTTTACCTATGGCAGCCAGTAATGTTCCAGATAATGACTGCTCCCAAGGGAGGTCCCAAAGTGGGATTCAAAGTAAGAATGACAATGTTGAGCAGAAGCACGTCAACTGACCCTCAATGAACACATAGCATGAGCAAAAACTAAATCTTTGTTGTTTTAAGGCCCTGAGTTGGAGACTTATTGTTCATAGCCTATTCAGGATGATAGTCTAAAATTTTATTTTATTTTTTTTAATTTTTTTTTAATGTTTATTTATTTTTGAGACAGAGAGAGGCAGAGCATGAATGGGGGAGGGGCAGAGAGAGGGAGACACAGAATCGGAAGCAGGCTCCAGGCTCTGAGCCATCAGCCCAGAGCCCGATGCGGGGCTCGAACTCATGAACCATGAGATCGTGACCTGAGCCGAAGTCGGACGCTCAACCGACTGAGCCACCCAGACGCCCCTAAAATTTAATTTTAAAAATCACACTAAAAATTCCTCGCGTTCATTCTACTCAATTCAAGAACTGTTTTTTAATTTTTTTTTATGTTTATTTTTGACAGAGAAAGAGAGAGAGAGAGAGAGAGAGAGAGACAGAGCATGAGCAGGGGAGGGGCAGAGAAAAGGGAGACACAGAATCTGAAACAGGCTCCAGGCTCTGAGCTGTCAGCACAGAGCCCGATGCGGGGCTCAAACTCACAGACTGCAAGATCATGACCTGAGCCAAAGTTGGACACTCAACCGACTGAGCCACCCAGGCGCCCCATCATTTCAAGAAATTTTATCCCTTCTCTGACCAAGTACATTAAAATCACTCCTATCACTTCTCCTAAATATCAGAAAAATTAACATACTTCCCATACCATTTACTTAAAATAGGCCAGGTTATTCTCATTCCACTGAAAAGTGTATTTACTTCAAACACAGAAATCATTCAGGTTTCCCCAAATATTTATCAGAACTCTCTGATTTAATTCTCTACAATTATGAAGAATGAGAGGTAAGAATAAGATCTATATTTGTGGGCACTTTTCAAAAATCATGTTGGCCCTACCCCCAGAAGATTCCAGCGCACACATTTCCAAGGAGAAGGCTTCATGTAAACAATGTGGAGGCAGAGAGAAGGCTAAGGAACTCTTGCTCTAAAAGAGCCATTTAAAATCCCCATCTGGGGGCGCCTGAGTGGCGCAGTAGGTTAAGCGTCCGACTTCAGCCAGGTCACGATCTCGCGGTCTGGGAGTTCGAGCCCCGCGTCAGGCTCTGGGCTGATGGCTCAGAGCCTGGAGCCTGTTTCCGATTCTGTGTCTCCCTCTCTCTCTGCCCCTTCCCCATTCATGCTCTGTCTCTCTCTGTCCCAAAAATAAATAAACGTTGAAAAAAAAATAAAAAAAAATAAAATCCCCATCTATACTATGTGACTATCAACAAGCCTCTTAACACCTCAGGGCCTCAATTTCCTAGCTCAAAACCAGGATGCTATGGTCTACCACAGTCACGTAAAAGTAATGTATGTAAAGCTTCTGACATGTAACAAACACTCAAATATTACTTCTTCCTCCCAAGATATAATTAATGTGTGATATCCTCAATGCCAGAAGATATACCTTTATGAAACAAAAACAGAAAACTAAAGGAGAGATCTGGCTGAAGTGCAAAACAAGGATAAGAGGAAAAAAAGAAATGGGAAAGACCAAGGATTACCAAGATAATAGGAAGTCAACTGCAGAATTAAAATATTCATGAGATGAAAAATATTTTTTTTAAAACACAGTAGAGGGCAAAAGAGCAGAACCGCCAATGTGGCTATGTAGATCAAACACAAGCAGCTCTCCTGGAACACAAAGTAAAATAACAGAGATGAAAACATTAAAAGATGATGACAAATATGTAAGATGGAGAATGGAAATCTAAAAACTACACACATTGCCAAAGAACCATAATACAAAGAAAAACCAAAGGATAGATAAAAAAAAAAAAGAATGAACTGAAATAAAATTGAGATATTATGACTCTTAGCTTTCAATCTACATTCACTATTTGTTTAAATATCTACATAATACCTACATCCATAAACTCAGAAGGCAAGGTATCAATAATTTCTCTTATCTAACCTCCTTAACAAACCAACTTGGCAAATTAACCAACACTCCACTCTCCCTATAAAACCTTTTGATAAGGGGCGCCTGGGTGGCTCAGTCAAACATCCAACTCTTGGGGCGCCTGGGTGGCGCAGTCGGTTAAGCGTCCGACTTCAGCCAGGTCACGATCTCGCGGTCCGTGAGTTCGAGCCCCGCGTCGGGCTCTGGGCTGATGGCCCGGAGCCTGGAGCCTGTTTCCGATTCTGTGTCTCCCTCTCTCTCTGCCCCTCCCCCGTTCACGCTCTCTCTCTGTCCCAAAAATAAATAAACGTTGAAAAAAAAAAAATTTAAAAAAAAAAAAAAAAAAAAACATCCAACTCTTGGTTTCAGCTCAGGTCATGATCTCACAATGTGAGTTCGAGCCTCCATGTCGGGCTCTACGCTGACAGTGCGGAACCTGCTTGGGATTTCTCTCTCTGACCCTCCCTGGCTTGCTCCCTCTGAAAATAAAAATAAATAAATAAATAAGTAAATAAATAAATAAAGCAAGCCTTCGGATAAAATGTTGAACATGCAATGTTAAATTTATCTTTTACCAAACCAGTACATTTCTGCACCCATCAATTTACCAAGAATCAAATGCGTTTACGCACTCGTTATACAGTTTAAATATGATATAACCCAAAGAAATTGTGAATGTGAAAACTGTTTCTATGAGAATGAAGTTGAGTGTTTAGAAAGACTCAAAGGCTAGTTTTTTAAAAAAAGAAAGTGTTGTTAAAGTGGGCATAGGTGAACAAGCTGTAAGACTCGGAGAAATAACCATACAACTCCAGATGGATCACTTTAACTCAGACTAGTTTACATCTCTGTGTTCAAAAAAAAAAAAATTAAAGTAATAATGTGCCACTTAATTCCCCTTATATTAATTTTTTTTTAATTAAACTGACCTCCACCAATCTTAATCACATTAAATAGAAGGGCTTCTATAACATCAAAATAGGCATAACCTAAGTGAACTATGGGAAATTTTTACAATACCTGACAATGTTTACTGAACACTTTTTATATGCGAAGCACTGTACTAAACATATTATTTCATTAAACCTAATGACAAACCAATGAGTTACATACTATTCTCGCTATTTTACAGATAAGTGAAGCATAGATAGGATGAACAGCACAGCTAGGACTCCCATTCAGGTCTGACTCCCGATTACTAATTTTTGCTTATCTTTTCTATATTTAATTTTTTCAATATATTATAATCACAATCAGTTTACCTGTAAAGTTTACCAATTTTGTTAACTTAGTTCAAGTACTACCTCCTCTTCAAGGCCTTCTGAAGTGCCTTCCCCATCCTGATACACAGTTTGGTCTCCATGAATGGTACCAATAGTACTCTGGTAAAGCAATTCCAATTTTCTGGTTGCCCTGATAAAGCAGAGAGGCAGCATGGTGCGATTCTTAAGAGCACAGATTGTGAAGTCAGACTACCTGCATTAAAGTTCCAGCTCCACCATGCACAAAAAGTGTGAATATGGGCAGTTACTTATTGTCTCTGTGGTTCAAGTTCCTAATCTGTAATATGGGCATAATAATAACTACTTCCTTAGGTTGTTAATAGGGAATAAGTATCTTTAAAGTAGCACCTAAATCAGTGCATAGACTATAGAAATAGCTTACGTTTGCTAAATAAACAATACCACAAAAGAGAACAAAGAAAACTCAACCAATAAATAAAGAAGAAACATTCTGTAAATGATCAGCGATTTGGTAGGCACCACCTTTTAAGAATCTTAGGACACTGAAAAAGGAGGTCCCTTCTGTCAATTCTCTTTCAATAAATATTTGGCTCCAGGCATGGTGCTGGGTGCCCCAAAATCAACACAACACTGCCTCTGTTCTTGAAGAGCTAACTTCCCAGTGGAGGACACAGACATAATTCTAGAGCAATGTGGTGAGTATGATGGTAGAGAGAGGCAGGTGCAGTGGGCTTGAGAAGCATTCTGAAGTAGTAGTGATGAGGGGACCTAATCTGGGAATTATCCAAAGAATACCGATAAAATCGTATCTTAAACAATTATTTTACTTTGTCATTATTAATTACTAAGGTCCACACAAATTACTAACTGCACAAATGGGAAAAATTACCTTTAGAAAAAGTTTATAAACCACATAGTGCTTATAAAATTTACGGTACTATGAATCTCAAACAAAACACTCTTGAGCACTTATAAGAAAGGCAATGTGCTAGTTAGAAGAAGGGCTTCCAAAGATTCTACCTGTTAGTTGGGAAGACAAAGTGTAACAAACAAACAAACAAACAAAATTAAGCAATAATCTAAGGGTTAAGTAACTATAAAGACAACAAGATATGTTACAAAGCAAATACATGATTAACCACCTTAAAAAAATGCAGTCAACAAATGTTCCCAATAAATCCCAGAGATATACAAGGCAAAAAACCCACAAAATTATACAGCCACATTTCTTTCTTTCTTTTTTTTTTTTTTTTTTAATGTTTATTTGTTTTTGCGAGAGAGTGGGGCAGGGGCAGAGAGAGAGAGAGAGAGAGGAAAACAGAATCTGAAGCAGGCTCTGGGCGGTCAGCACAAAGCCCCATGTGGGGCTCAAACCCACAAACTGTGAGACCATGACCTGAGCTGAAGTCGGACACTAAACCCACCCACCCAGGCGCCCCCAGCCACATTTCTTATAAAAGTATATGTGTGTCTAGATACAGAGATATACCTCACACAACACCTTGAGAATAAGGGAAAGGATTCTTTATTTCCATATATAGTTCATCCTACGTGTGGAAAAACTTCACATAAACTGTTTAATGAATTAAATCGTATTTTTAATGAGAAAATGTGTTACTTAAGTAAATCCTATTATGAAACCTTCTTTAAAACAATAACCTAGGGGCGCCTGGGTGGCACAGTCGGTTAAGCGTCCGACTTCAGCCAGGTCACGATCTCGCAGTCCGTGAGTTCGAGCCCCGCGTCAGGCTCTGGACTGATGGCTCGGAGCCTGGAGCCTGCTTCCGATTCTGTGTCTCCATCTCTCTCTGCCCCTCCCCCGTTCATGCTCTGTCTCTCTCTGTCCCAAAAATAAATAAACGTTGAAAAAAAAATTAAAAAAAAATATTTTGAATAAAACAATAACCTAAAAATAAATAAACCAATAACCCACTGAATGTCAATTAGTTGGGAAATAAATTCAATTTCATATTACATATACTTGATTTATTTCTACCTGGCTTAATTAAAATGAGGTTCCCCTCTAAATGTAACCAACACTCCTTATTATCAGAAATTACAGTATTCATAAAGTCATAGAAATATAATATACAGCATAGAGAGTACAGCCAATAATATAACTTTGTAAGGCGACAGATGGTAACTAGACTTATTGTGGGGATCATTCTGTAATGTATAAAAATATCAAATAACTATGGTATACACCTAAAACTAATAGGATACTATGTCAATTATACTTCAATTAAAAAAACAGAAATTCACAAATGTTTACTAACTTGATCATTATGAAATGAGAACACTGAGTGAAGTTTTAAAAAAAACATACAATTCTATTATAATTCTTGAACTTCACATAGTGGTAGTATTAGGACTAGAATTTAGATCTTCTGACACTTAATCCAGTGCTCCTTGCATTACACCATAAAAATAGACAGTTTTCTCAAAATGTTTTTTTAAATATTTTTCAATGTTCTATTTTTGAGAGAGACAGAGAGAAAGACAGAGCAAGAGCAGGGGAGGGATAGAGAGAGAGAGGAGACACAGAATCCAAAGCAGACTCGAGGCTGTGAGCTGTCAGCCCAGAGCCTGACGCGGGGCTCAAACTCACAAACCATGAGACCATGACCTGAGCCGAAGTCAGATGCCCGACTGAGCCATCCAGGCACCCCTCAAAATGTTTTTTAATAAATCCATTCTTCCTTTATTATATTTCTGCTTACTTCTGTGCAACAAATATTGGCTAAGAAAAGCTGAAACACAGACTGCTAACTGCAGTGGGGAAAATAGATAGACCTTACCTTCACCCCCATAACCAAGTGATCAAACTCAGCATCACAAATGATGGGACCTGACAACATATGACCTGATGGGAAGCAATATGCAGTACACGGGATCACTGAGGTGTTATTCTTGCCCAAAATATTTAATTTTAAATTAATCAAGCCTTTAAACCTAGCTTACAGTTAACTAATACAGGGAAACTGAATACACTAAATGACACCATAAGGGGGGGGGGGGGGGGAATCAGACAAAGAAAATGTGACTCATTTTATAAGACAACTGGCTTGATCTCTTTTTAAAAAGCAACCTCATTTTAAAAGGGAGAGGTGAGACTGTTCTAGATTCGAAGAGCTCAAAGAGACTTAACAACCAAATGCAGTGAATAAACCTTGATAGGATCTTGGTTTGGTGTGGCTAGGTGTAAAACACCATAAAAGACCAGTCAGTATAAATAGATTTAAGTATGGATGATGTTAGATTACATTAAGGAACTACCAATAAGAAACTATCAACTAATTATTGATTAGAAAATATGAACCAAAAAAAGTGACAGTAATAGTATTTTGGCTATGTAAGGAAATGTCCATCTTTGGAAATGTATGCTGACATATTTAGGGGGAAAGTGTCATAATGTTTACAGCTTAGTTTCAAATGGCTGAGCCAAAAATAATACACACATATTTATAGATAAAGCAAATACAGCAAGATTTCAACAAATATTGAATCTAAAGGGTCATGGTATGGATGTTCACGATTAGCAATTTCTCATATGCTTGAAACTTTCATAATAAAAAGTTGGGGGAGTGTGTTGAGGAGCCCGGTGAACTCCAATTCTAGAAGGGGAGAAAAGATCAACCTGAAATCAAAGCTGTGGCAACTGTCAAGAATCAAACATGACTGCAGTTTAATACAGCAACTATTAAATAGTTTACCGCTTTGGTAGCAGTAAGGTGAACTAAAAATGAAAGATTCACCTAAACCACTGCTTAAAAGATTGAGTACATAATGTAATCCAATTTTTAAAAATAAGCCTTTAACAACTAGTCTTTCAAAAGAGACACATGGATATCACAGCTAGATAACGATTCTATAATGATCTCACACTCAACATAATTCAACAGGACTCAACATAGTTTATATTTTAACCAAATAACAATTCAATCTATGAACCAACCACTGTCAACTCTATAATTTAACTTTTTTCTCTACAGACAATACAAAATCATTCAACTACAAATTTTTTCAAACTGAAAATACACTGGATAAAATTACAGAGTACTGTAATTGGGCATCAGTACATTTCTCAAACATTCGCAACTGTGCGTGAAGCTTCAACTACTCAAAGGAATTTATCAATATTTGCTTTGTAAAGAGAAACGTAAAGGCTCTTTTCTTATTCACCAACCATAATCAAAGAAATAATACAGGCCAATGCTAAAATGAGAATTTTTAGTTTATAAACATTGATCAGTCACCACATACAAAGGAAAGGGGGGAAAAATCACACCATTACAAGTTTCTATGATATTCTACACACTGAATTTTGACACTCAACTCAGAAATATTGCATAAGACTACACCAATTACTAAGTATGTTCACCCATTGCCACATAATTCAGCAACAAGTTTTGCAATAAGGAAATCTCAAGCTAATAACCCAAGTGCGAGTTCCCCGTATTTGTCAAGAACAAACTGCACAAGTAACATTGTAACTTTTCAAGAAACATGCAGTGTTACCAATTTTCTTTTTTTAATTATCATCTTCTAATATGTATCAAATAGTCTTCACTATATTTCCTCTTAAGAAGAGTGAAATTTGTTTTCTGTTCAATCCTACCGCAAAAAAAGGGGAAGGTGCCCAGCGCCTTTTTAAAAGTAATTATTTAAAAGCAATAAAATGATTTGGCTAGGTTGCAGCAAAACACATCGAACAGCCCTCGTTAGGGGCAAGTAAACTACATTACTCCCAGGAAGAAACTCTCCAGCTCTTCTCATTTTCCTCACATATTTTTTTTCAAGACACAAAAATACACTCCTACGGAAAAGACATCATAGTGGAATCAAGGCTTCCCAGATTACCAGTTGCATGACCTTGGGCAAATTCCCTAGCTCCCTGAGACTCAATTCTTTTATCTGTAAAATGGGGAGACACTACCAACCTCATTGTGCTGAGAAGACCAAGTCAGACAATGCAAGACAACTGCCCGGCGCAGTTAGTGCTAGCTAAAGCGAGAAGGAAGAATCAACTCCAATCAAAAGAGAATCACAATGTGACAGTGCAAAGGCAAGCACTTTTTCGCTTACTGCACATATCTGATTCTCCCAAGGGACCAGATGCACTCTTGCTTCTAAAATCCCTGCAGAGTACATGTCTGACAGCTACCCAGCTCAGCAGTCTTCTTCGCTCAGATCTGGGATCCAGGACAGGATACAGGGACCCCGAGATCTGCCCAATTGGAGCGGGACCACCACCCAGCGAACCCCCCCGCCCGGGGAGCTGCTCACAGGCGGGCTGCGGCCCCCTTCCCGCGGCCCCCGCCCCACACATACACAGGCACGTACCGGCCGCTCCGCGGGGACGTAGGGAGCCGCAGGCCCGAGGAGGGGCCGCCGCTGCCTCCGAGCCCGCCCCTCCGCCCCCGCGCGGCCTGTCACCGCGCCCCCCCCCCCGGTCGGGGGAGGCCGCGGGCCCCCGGGGGCCGGAGGGGCGCGCGAGGAGTGTGGTGCGGGCCGAGTCTCTCCTTCACATGGAGCCCGCGCCGGGCGGGATGGCGGGCGCGTGGAACGTCGCGGCCGACCGGGGCCTCTCGGCGCCCTTAGGTACTTCTCGCCGCCGCGGCCCCGAGGCCCGCGCGAAGCTGGGCTGGAAAGGAGGAAGCCGTGGGCCGGGCGCCGCCAGAGGCCGGAGAAGGGGCGGGAGCGGCGACTCCGCGGCTGGAAGTGCCCGGCTCCCGATCGTCGTCCTAATCGTGGTTGTCGCCGCACGCCGCGCGACCCCTGAACGCCGCACCCAGCGACCGCACCACCTTCGTCAGGCGTCGCCGTTGAGGGCAGCCGGGCCGCCACTACACACGGACCCGTGACGTCGGGCGTAGCGCGGCGCACGTCACGGCCGGCTCGCTCCTGCGCGCACAACCCTCCGCCCGCCGGGAACGGAACCCGCCGCGGGCGCGCGCCCAGCCTACAGCGCCGCGCGGAGGCCAAGGGGAGCGTGCCCGCGCCTGCGCACTGGCTGGCTGCGCCCACGCACGCTCCGCTGCCCCCACCCGTTAGGCATTGCGGGGATTCCCAGTCCGGGTCAGCCCCAGCGCCAGCCCCGCCCCTAGATCACCGCCGCCTTCTCCGAGCGGGGTGCGCCGCGCACGCGCAGGCGCACGCGCGCCGTCATCCTCCGCCTCCGGGAGTCCTCGGCGCCCGAGACTTCCAAGCAAACCCGGGCGAGGGTTTCCTGCGTGGGCTTTGAGCCAGGCGCTGAGCGGCAGAGCAAGGAGAGGCTGCGACCGACTCAGTCTGTGGCATGTCGTTTGCAGGCGAAAAGCCATCTGCCTCTTAATTTTCGGACTTCACTGCAGAATTGTTTTCTGAAGCACTTTAGATGTTACTGTCGGCTTGTTAGCTAACTGTAAACCACCACCACCACCACCACCCCCTTCCCGGAGATCGGCCTTTTAAGTTTTACAGCTGTTCTCTGTTTAGTTCCTGTCACCGTTCTAGGGTCGGCCCAGCAAATACTACTTCCCCAGTTTTAACAGATGTGGAAACAACCCAGAGAGATGAATTGACACTCACCCCTAGATCAAGTGGCAGAATCTGAAACCTAACTCTCTTTCACTGAATCCTTCCCTCGTTCCCCATCGCCCACAGGATAAAACAAATTAATCGCGAGTGAATAACCTGTATGTATTCCGACTGATTTTAGCCTACGCCACCCTAAACCAGAAAGCATCTTTTCCACCCCCTCTCTTCTTTCTCAAGTACCCCTTAACAACTTCCTGTGCCTTTTTTTTTTTTTTTTTTTTTAAACCTCGCTCTGCATCTACTTGGCTTCTGGGTACATTATGGAGTCCACCTCCTTCCTGCCTATTCCAGACCACATTTCCACTCCCGGAGAGAGATGGGAGCTGCACCCGCCAGGCCCAGAGGTAGGCAACTGCCCCAACTCAGGAGGCCCTAGCTGCTCAAGGGAGCCTGTGTCCGTGGGGCAGGGACTGCGGGAGAGGGTGTGGTGTCATAAAATATCTGGGTCCCCTTCCTGGAATTGTCATTATAGACCCTTTCACAGAGATGTAAAAGGCGCGGGAGCTTAGTTGCTATTGGACAGATGTTTGTAATAGTGAAAACCTCCGAACAACCTAAATGACTATCAGGCTAAGCTGATAATGAATGGTTCGTCTGTCCTGCAGAGAATTAGGCAGCCAACGCAAAGAAGGGCCAATACCTAAAGACCTCAAAACTACGGAGCTCAATAGAAAATCCATTTGCTCCCACTTGTTTAAAAAGTAGAGGATTCTGGGGGCGCCTGGGTGGCTCAGTCAGTTAAATGTCAGACTTCAGCTCAGTTCATGATCTCACGGTTCCTGTGTTGGAGCCCGCATCGGGCTCTGTGCTGATTGCTCAGAGCCTGGAGCCTGCTTCGGATTCTGTGTCTCCCTCTCTCTCTGCCCCCTCCCCTCTCAAAAATAAACATTAAAAAAAAGTAGAGGATTTTTAAGCTTAAGTATGCATAAAATCAAGGTCTTTAAAATTCGTTTTGGTTCTAACATTCTAAGCATGGTATGCCACAGAAAGGAGGCTTTCAGTATTTTTGAGAGCAGGGTTTAAATCCTGTATTGTTTTCCACACTTCCTGGCCTGACCACATAGCAGACATTCAATAAATACCTGTTTACTAGGTAATGTAGAGATTTTTCCTCATACTTCTGCTTACTTCTTCCCTCACCTACTTACCTGGGGACTTCATTCACATCTGGTTCCTTAGAAACACCCTACATGAATATTAACCTTTTTTCTCCATTCTCTCTTTACATTGGTGAGTTTTTCTCTGGCTTAGACATTAAATCTTTGGTACCTTTGGCAATTTTAGTGTATATGATTACAAATTAGGGATCCTGGGGAGTTTTTTTCTTGATGAAATCCTCATTTAATCAGTATTTTTTGCCTTTCTGCTCTGTGCCTGAGATTGCAGTGATAAAGTTGTAGTTTCCACCACTTCTTGGGAACTCTGGAATTGTGTGATGAGGGCAGACCCCTAAGTGGATCAGTATAATACTTAGCGACTTGCCCTGTAGCAGAGCTGTGTATGAGGTGCCCCAGCAGCAGAGAGGAGGACATCACAGGTGTATATTAGGAATGAGGGAAGACTTCAGAGAGGAGGCATGGTGTGTTCGTTTTCTACTGCTGCATAATAAACTGCCTCAGACTTAGTGGCACCTATTTACTATTAGTTCACAGCTCTCTAGGTCAGAGTTTGCACAGCATCATGGCTGGGTTCTGTGTTTGGTATCATGAGGCTGAAATCAGGATATCAGCTGGGCTGAGTTCTTATCTGGAGGCTCTGGGGGAAGACCTGTTTCCATCTTCATTCTTGTTGTCAGAAGTCAGTTCCTTGTGGTTGTGGGATTGAGGCCCCCATTTCCTCCCAGGCATTCATCCAGGGCCTGCTATCAGCTTCTAGAGCCCACCAGCATTCCTTGCCATGGGACCCCTCCATCCTCAACGCCAGCAACAGAGAATTTCTTGAAAATCAAATCCCCCTCACATGTTGAATCTCTGACTTCCTCTTTTGTTACCAGCCAGAGAAAACTCTGTGCTTTTTAAAAGTTCATATGATTCGGTCAGGCCCTGCAAGATAATCTGTTCTTAGAAATCAATCTAATCATAGGGGTATGGCTCATTATAGTCACAGTACCAGGCCATGTTTACCACGCAGGCCATGTTTACCTGTGGATCTTCAGGGACATAGGAGAATCCTGCCCATCACACACGGTGAGCTGAAACTTGCATCTGGGTAGCTATTTGCTGGAATGGAGGAGGGAGGAATGGGCATTCCGGGCAGAAGGACTCAAGTCTGCACAAGCTTGGAAGAACAGTCCTTGTCCTGGAAAGGGCAAGAATTGCTGGCCTCAGGGTGTTTGGAGAGATGCAGCCAGTGGGTAAATCCAGAGGAGGAAGAGAGCAACCAAATGAGGAAGGAAGAGTGCTCAAGCAGGCTAACAATCCTAAGTAAGGAGATAAAGGTCTAAACTACAGCGGTGGCTGTGAAAGTGACCTGAGGAGTGTCAGTTGGGATGCATTCAGCTGCAAGGAACAAGACACCTGGCCCAAAACAGCTTCAACAGTGAAGTTTATTTTTTTTATATAACAAAAACCCAATAGAGTGGTCCATAATTGGTTATGGCTGTGATTGTCATGTATACAGTCATAAGATGACTCCCTCACCTCCAAATATCTTGGCCTCCTACTCAGGAAAGGGAAAGGATTCATATTCTCTCTCCCTCTTTCTCTCTCAGCTTTTAACTTTGGAAACAGGTTTAGATTTACAGACAGATTGAGCGGATAGTACAGACAGCTCCCAGATATGCCCCACCCAATTTCCCCAATTATTAATATTTGATACATTTTTCAGATTAGGGAACCAATATTAATACCTTATCATTAACTAAAATCCATACTTTATTCAGATTTCCATAATTTTTACCTAATGTCCCTTTTCTGTGTCAAAATGCCATCCAGGATCCCCCATTACACTTAGTCCTCCTGTCTCCTTAGGCTCCGCTTGGTTACAACGTCCCTTGTTTTTGATGACCTTCACAGTTCTGAGAAGTAGTGGTCAGATATTTTGTAGAATATTTCTCCACTGTGGTTTGTCTTATGTGTTTCTTATGATTAAAGTAAGGTTTGAATTTGGGGATGAAGATCACAGAGGTAAAGTGCCCTTCTCATCACAGCCTGTCATCAACATGATTTATAAAGGTTAAGGTTGACCTTGATTGCCTGTTTGAAGCCTCATTTCCAGGTTTCTCTATTCTTCCCCCCCACCCCCCAACTTCTATGTTGTATTCTCTGAAATGAAATCACTGTGCTCCCACCTAAGGAGTGGAGAGTTATGCTTCACCTCCTAGAGTGCAGAATATCTACATAAATTCCTTGGAATTCTCCATGGAAAATGTGTCTCTTCTCCCTCAGTTATTACCTATTCAATCATTTCTTTATATTAATATGGGCTCACAGATGTTTACTTTATACTTTAGGTTGTAATCCAATATAACATTATTTATTTTTTTGCTCAAATTGTTCCAGATTTGGCCATTAGGAGCTCTTTCCACTGGTTCCTGTGATCCTCTGAGGGTCTCATCATTATGAGATTTTCTTTTTTTCTTTCTTTTTTTCCCCCTACTTTTTTAGTACTTCCTAACTTTCTGGCATTACCAGATGTGCCAGACTCATCCTGAATGTTTCTTGCCCCAGTCCTAGAATCAGCCATTCTCCAAGGAGCCCTGTTTCCTTCTATTGGAGAATAACATTAGAAACCAAAATCTGAGGCTAGATGTGTTTGGGATTCTCTTCATCAAGGACAATCTCACGTCAGCCCTCCAGCAGAGTACCCCTTTTGTTCTTGCTAACAATCTGCTAATGGTGCCCCCAAGTTCATTCTCCTCTTTCCATGGCAATTGAATTTTAGCTGAGCAATAGACGCCCCCCCCAATAATAAAGGGTTTATTTCCCAACCTCCCTTGCAACTAAATGTGGTCATATAACTAAATACTAGTAAAAGGGAAATCAGTGGAAGTGTCCATCCAAGAACCTTCTTGAGAGACCTTTCCTCAAGAGTCTACTGCTTTGACCCCTTTGATCCCTCTGCCTTCATCCCTTTCTCCATCCTGGAATACCTTACAGATCATCTTGAAGAAGGAGAACAAGGGGGCCATGCAAAGAACTGGTGGAAGCAGAACCCCCATCCTGGTCTGAACCACAGGACTCTGTACTTTCACATAAGAAAGGGGTAAGTCACTGTCACTGGTAGCTGAACCTAGTCCTAGGAGCATCTCATTGACCAGAGCTGAGCCAGCTCCATTTCTGTGTCTGCAAAGGAGTCAGCATTACCATAATGTGGACAGCCCACATGAGGTGTGCCCCAGAGCTGGGCACACTGCCAGACCATGTCTGGCCACAAACCCAGGCTAGAGGTTACCAGGGAGCTGAGGGATGGATGGCTGTTGCATAGCAGCTAATCATGTCTTCCCTGAGAAGCACATGAAAAGTTGGGATTTAGGGAGCCAGAGAAGGACCGTGTGCTATATAAATGATCCATGGTAAATCTGTTATTTTTTTTTTTTAATTTTTATTATTGTCATCATGATCCCCTGGGGTGGACACTCACTTTGCTCTGTCAAAAAGCAAAATGTAATATTAGTAAAGTAAATCTCCTGATAAAAAGTCCACACTGCTTCTGCAAGCAAAGAAAAGTCATTTCTGGGATTTCAGCTGTTGGGGATTGCCCAAAAAGCTTTCCAAAAGCCTTGGAAAGAGGTCCTATGACAAGATTTCCACAGAGGTTGGTCTTGAATTTTCTGTGATCTTGGTCATCCCTAATTCTTTCCTTTATCAGTTGCTATTGGGTATATTTCTTTAAAATTACGTTTGTCATATATTTTCTCATTATGTTACACATATTAATGGAAAATGTGGAAAACACAAGGAAGAAAACCCTCTCGTTCCTGCTATAGCTGTTTCCTTCAGTCTTTCCTCCCTGCATAGATCTTTGTTGTGCTGGTATTTTTTTGTTTTTAGGTAAGTTTTTAGATAGATTTTATGGTAGTTTTACTTTATTTTCTGCTTTAATTACAAACATAAATTTGATAGCTGGTATGTATACTTAAATTTTAACTTGTTCTAATTTTTTTAAGTTTATTTATTTCCGAGAGAGAGAGCGCGCGCGCGCGCGCGCGCGCGCGCGCATGACTGGGGGAGGGGCAGAGAGAGATGGGGGAGAGAATACCAGGCAGGCTCCGTGCCATCAGCACAGAGCTGGACATGGGGCTCAGTCTCACAAACTGAGATCATGACCTGAGCCAAAATCAAGAGTCAGACACTTAACCGATTGAGCCACCCAGGCACCCCTCTAATTTTTTTTTTTTTTTCAGTGAAAGATGTTCATATAATGGATAGAGAGCTAAGGACAGCTTCTTGGCTGCAAGAGAACAGTTAGGGATTTCTTTTTGCCCGTGGTGTTTATGGCAGGATGAGAGATCACATGAGGTACCGATGCTAAGGGAAATCTGAGAAGTGCAACTCATTCCTTTCACATTCCCTTAGCCCTTGTCCCAGCTCACTTTCCATGATATGGGGAAATTATGGGTTGCCATTGGGGGAGAACTTCCTGTTTTGGAAAAGGACCAAGAGATGTTTAAATCACGTGGGTTTACTGAATTAGTGCGTTCTAAGACTATAGTAAAGATACACCTTTAAAATATCAAATTGTTGACAATAATCAGTTTTTTAGAAGTTGGCCTTTTGCTTGGGGCCTCCTGGTGACCTCTACCACCTGCAGCACCCCCTAATGGTCAACCCTTGCTTCTGATCTTTGTGTCTTATTTCTTCCCTTTATCCTGTTTATATTTTCTTCTCTTCCCATTCCTCTTTTTCCTTGTCTCTCTGCACCATGTTTTATTAGGTGTTTTTCACAAACATCCTGAGAAAGACAGGTCAGCAGAATTATTATTCTCATCTGCATATAAGGAAAAAGTAGCAAAGAAAGGTGGGATTGCTGTCACCAGGCTGCTGGGACTCCTCATGGAGCAGGCCTGAGTGGAGGTCATGCGTCCAGCCCTGCTGAGTGCCTGGTGTCTCAGGATCCCTCCCTAAAGCCAGGTCCCAGAGCCCCTCCCTGATTGCCTAATGCCACAGGGCACCACTCCCTGCCTTTCCTTCAGCTGCCCCTCCCAGCACTGGGGCTCTGCCCTCCAGGTTCAGCCTGACCAGTGGTGACACCACTGGCTTCCTTCCCTCCAGGCCTTCCCAGTCTGCTCTCAGAACTGGTTTGCGGGACCCGCCCCTCCCCCAGGTACTCACCGGCAGACACCGGTGAGGAGTTAGTCACCTTCATCCTTCTGGCTCACCACACCCATCAGTCCAGTGTGGTATAGCTCCTTCCACAGCCGGTTCCTGCAAGTCTGCTCAAACGGTTGACGTCCTTCATCTGAAGGTCTGGTTCTTCACCATAGGCCAGCCTGTCTGAAGCTGCACTGGAGAAGGTTCAGCATCCCGAAAGGCAGCAGTGCCACTGACTCCTCAGCCCCTCCAGACTGCTGAGGTTGCTCAGACCGGTCTCCGTGGGGTTCCCTGTGCCCTCAGTGGCCACCCTGCTATGGCCAGGTCTGGTGGCTCTGGCCAGGCTAAACTATGAATACTAGAGTTGGCAGGGACTGATGCCTGCTCCTCTTGGCCTGGCTTGCTCAGTGTCCTCATCTAGAAGACAGAAAAGAGCATCCTGCCCCAGGATTCTGAGAGACACCAGTGGGACAAGGCATGTGGAGACCATTGGAGGGACACCTGGGTGGCTTGGTCAGTTAAGAGTCTGCCTCTTAGATTTGGTTCAGGTCATGACCTCGTGGTTGTGAGATCGAGCCCCATGTTGGTCTTGCTTAGGATTCTCTCTCCCTCTCTCTCTGACCCTCCCCAACTTGTGCTCCCCCACCCCTCTTGTGTGCCTGCACACATGCTCCTTCTCTCTCAAAAAAGAAAAGAAAAGAAAGCCACTGCAAACAGGCAGGCTTGTCCCCACCTGCTGCCCATGAGAGCCCTAGCACCGCACCTGCCCAGTAAGACCAGCAGCCACTTCAGAATGGAGGGTACCCCAAAACAACCAGAAGGTAGTTATTTTCAGGGAGACCAATTCTGAGATGGTGGTCCCACGTTATGAGCCCCCACCTCTAATTCTGGAGTTCACTCAAGGCTCAGATTCTTGTGAGTCAGCTGGTCCATCAGCCTTGGGCATAGCACAGGGTTTGTGGCAGGAGAACTTGGGCAATTTTCTGTCGCCACTGGAGACACAGTGTACCATCCGGAGTCCCTAGACTCTTCTTCCCCTGCCATGCCTGCCCTCATTCTCCCTGACCCTCCACCACCTTCCTTAAGAACCAGCTTCTCATGTTCTCTGCCCTGGAAGTTATTCACACCAAAGGAAGAAAAGCTGAAAGGTGTTACCTCCCCCTGCCCCACAGGTTTTTAAATTTATGAAATTTATAGACATATTTCTGAGCAGAGAAACTGATTGACTGGTTGACTTGGCTGGGTTTCCCCATCCTGGCACCTACTGTAGATTCCCTTGATG
Organism: Felis catus; assembly: GCF_018350175.1. Taxonomy (NCBI): domain Eukaryota; kingdom Metazoa; phylum Chordata; class Mammalia; order Carnivora; family Felidae; genus Felis; species Felis catus. Next base: position 111,397,609 of record NC_058375.1, on the reverse strand, counting down.
TTGATGCCCAGTTTTGCTGAGCTCTCACTTACAAGTCCAGTGTCATGGCCCTGCCTTTGACCCAGCCCCACTGCCTTGAAACCCTGTAGCCTGAGGAGGCCTGTAAGTGGGACAGCCCAGCAATAATGAGTATCTCTAGCACCCCATTCTTGGTTTCTGAATGCCATGCTCCACTAAAAGGGACCGGGGCTGCCACAGAAGTACGAAAGCCTGGAACATTGTGCATGTGTTAAAAGGACATAGGAGCCAGCTTCAAGAGACTGAATTTGGTCAAATCTGGGACATGTTAAACATTAAAACAGTGATAATTATGGATTATCTCCCATATAATAAAATAATCCATGAGGCATACTGATCTAAACATAAATGGGGAAGAAGGGAAAGCTCTCCCTAATAGGAAAATGCCAATGACAAATGTAAAAGGAATGGTGGAGTCAGGAAATTCATAATGGATATTCAGACCAGTGGATGAAAGCTTGATGAGGAGCAGGATGCTTCCTCTCAAAGTCTCCCCTCTCGAGTAATTAATTAAAAGAGAAAATAGTAATTTTACAGTGGAGAAGCCTGGCAAACATCTTTACAAAACAAAAACCCTGCAACCCTGCCACTTAGGCTTCTGGAAGTCACCTGCTAATGCTTTCTGAGTGACCTACGCCCCTGTGTACTCAGCAACTTGTGCTTAGTGTCTGTCTACCTATGCCAGGAGCCTGAATACACCTGGATCCAGCCCAGATACACACTACTACAGTAATTACTGGCCAAAGAACTTTCAACTAAAAAAATTAAAAATTAAAATATAAAAATTAAAAAACAAAACATATTTCCTATGGGTGACCACCTGCCGTTGGCTGTGAATTTCTGCCAAGGTGCATGAGCTCAAGCAAGTTTCTTAACCCCTCTGAGCTTCAATCTTTCATCTGTTTAATGAACCAGCAGTTCCATTCCTGGAGAAATGAACACACATGTCCACACAAAGTCTTGTACATATATGTTCATTACTGCTTTTTTCATAATAGCTCCAAAATGGAAACAGCCCAAATATTCATTAACTGGTTAGCAGAACAATGATAATGTTTCAAAAGCATTATGCTAAGTGAAAGAAGGCTGTCACCAAAGGACTATATGTTCTGTTATTCCGTGTAAATGAAAGTCTAAGAGGGGAGTCTGCTGGTTCAGTTGGTTGAACATCTGACTCTTGATTTTGGCTCAGGTCATGATCTCAGGATCCTGGGATCAAGCCCTGACTCGGTCTCCATGCTGAGCATGAAGAATGCTTAAGATTCTCCCTCCCCTTCTCCCTGCCCCTTCTCCTCTCCCTCTCCCTCCCTCTCCCCCTTTTTCCCTCTCTTTCTCTACCTCTCCCTCCCTGTCCCTCCCCCCCATTCCTCCCCCCCTCAAATAATGAATGAATGAATGAATGAATGAATGAAATAAAGTCTAGGAAAGGTAAGACTATAGTGGTCAGTGGTTGCCAGAGGTCAAGGGTAGAGGATTGGCTGCAGAGTGGTGACAGAAATGTTCTGTGGTGAACACTGTGATGTTGGTTACAACATTGTTATACTTTTGTCAGAACTCACCAAATTGTACAGGTAAAATTGGTGTCTTTTATTGTGTGTAAATCAAACCTAATAAAACTGATAAAAAATAATACATTACATTGTCATTGTAAGGGTTAATAGGATGATATATACGCAAAGACCAAGTTCATTGCCTGACCACAAGAGGAGTCCTAAAATTATAACTATTACCCTGTCCACAGTCTTTGGCATAAGCAAGGCCAGTGTGTAGGCAAGAGGCCCTCCCAGGGGAGCCACCCTCTCAAGACATTCTGCAGCTAAACCGAGTAACCAGATGGAGTTAAAAAAGCACAGGTTCGAGAAGAGATGCCACGAGACCCACACAGGAGGCTGTCACCACCCTGGGGCCCCTGGAACAGCTGAAGCCCCAAGGAAATGGACACGCACCCCCATCTGAGGAGCCTCCCTCTGCCATCCTCCTGGTTCGGTGTCAGGAAGTCATGTCCTGGCACCACCACCGCCCTTACCCGGCTGGAATGGTAAAAGCCCATCCTGTCTGCTGCCACCGCCCACACCTTCTGCATCTCCCTCCCCCCTGCCTTGCACAGCCTTGTCCCATTCATCGCCCAGGCAGAGCATCCACCCCTAGGAATCCACTCTGCAGTCCACGTTCACTCTGGTCTGGAAGCTGTTAGTGTGAGGACCAAACCTACTGCCCCAGGAGACACTGGAAGGAAGGCGGAGGGGTGAAAGGGAGAAGCAAGAAACAGGCCTCACTGTTACAGCAAGAGACCTAGTTGTATTTAGATATGTTATGTCTTGTTGCTTGGCAACCAGGGCTCAGCCCGTGTGCTGGCTAGGGAAGAGGGGGTCTCTTTGTTGGAGCTGCTTGCAGTGACTCATCGCTCCGTGCTCTGGCCCCTAGGACTAGGTTAACAGGCGACATGGTTTCAGGCTGGGTGCAGGTGGCAGGGCTCTGCTTGCTGTGGAATCAAAGCTTGGAGCAGCACCAGCTCCTCAAAGGAATGTGGGCAGCAGCCAGACCACCACGGGGCTCCTGGTTCCGCTAGCTGGGTATGCTTGGGCAAGTCACTTAACTCTTCCCACCTCAGCCTCTTCATCTTTAAAAGGAGACTATGAGGGGCCCCTGGGTGGCTCAATTGGTTGAGCATCTGACTCTTGATTTCTGCTCAGGTCATGATCCCAGGGTCGTGGGATTGAGCCCTGCATTGGGCTCCACGCACTGAGCGTGGAGCCTGCTTAAGATTCTCTCTCTCTGTGTCCCTCTGCCCCCTCTCCTGCTTGCCCTCTCTCTCTCTAAAACAAATTTAAAAAGTAAAAGGAGACATTAAGAGTGACTTCTGGGGCGCCTGGGGGGCTCAGCTGGTTGAGTGTCCAACTCTTGGTTTCAGTTCAGGCATGATCTCACAGTTCATGAGTTCGAGCCCCGTGTTGGGGTCTGTGCTGACAGTGTGGAGCCTACTTGGGATTCTTTCTCTTGCTGTCTGCCCCTCCCCCCCACACGCATGTATGTGTGTGTGCTCGCGCTCTCAAAATAAACTTAAAAAAAAAAAAGAGTGACTGCTCATTGGGGGTTGACAACAGATTTCAAACACGTTAACTCATCCACACTTATGTCCTCTCTCCACTGGACAATGAGGAAACTATATGTAGTCCAGGGCAAAGTTAACCAACTTTCCTAAAGTCACTTAATTTGTACATGGGGGAGGTGAAATTCGAACCCAGGTCTGTGCAGTTCAGTGTGCTATATGTCTTTTCACTGTGGCACCTCACGTCGTGCTCAAGTGCCTTGACAGTGTCAGGGACTGAGTTCCCAGGCTCAGGCCAGTGAGATTCTCCAGGGCAGTTTCTCAGCACCGAGGGTTGGAGAATTCTCTCTGATGTCAGGGCCATGTCTTTAGTTAGAAAAGCGCCCACAGTCCCTGCACCCCAAGTGGGTGTGGGGGCGTACAAAGCCACCTTCGTGCCTCGGCCCACCTGCTCTTGCTGTCAGCAGTGCAATAGACACTGCAGCTTCCCTTTTCTATACCTGGGTCACCTCACAGCGTGTCTTCCAAGCACCACAGTGTCAGATTCTGTGGTTACAGGATCTTGCAAGCACCACCAGTCTCCTGTGGTTACAGGAGTCAGTGTAAAGGATACAAATCTCGCCATACAAATACCGCTTCTCAGAGCACATCCCTGGCCCCTGTTGGCCATAGGATGAAATTTTGACTCCAATGGGTGGCAGACAGAAAAAGCCTCCATCATGGGGCCCCTCCTTGTCATTCCCGTCACCCTGCACTCCAGGCCCCGTATCCTCAACCTGCCCCACCTCGGGGTCATGGCAGGTCCTCTCAGGCCTGTGGGTCCACCAAAGAGTGCCTTCTTCCCTCCTCCTACTCATTCTGCCAGCCTCCCTGCCATGCTCTGCTAAGGCCCTCCTGGCCTGCCCGTGCTGGGAGCTCCCAGGGCCCACTACAGCTCACCGATGCAGGTGATGCAGGTCGTGCCTTCCCCATACAGGGGAGGATGCTGAGGCCTAGGAAGGTGACTCTCCTAGGTCACAACCCCCTCCAACCAGACTGACAGCTCCCATGCTGTCCTCAGTAGCCCCACCCGCACCGGGTACACTTCTTACTGCAAGGTCCTCTCTGTCTGCTCAGCTGGGCTGTTCGTCTATCTGCCACCCAGCGAAACTGAGAGCACCCTGAGCACAAGGCACTCACACCTGCATCTTGCATGCCCGCCTCTGCCTACTACCTTCTCAGAGCTTTTGCTGAGTCAGTGGTGAATGGACTGATGAAGGACAAAACATTTATTTTATTGCAAAGAGCCTATGGTCTCCAACGTTAGGAATTGGGGGCTATTGAATAAGGTCAGGAAGTCTCCGGTTCAAGACCCTTAGTCTAATTTCATCCAGCTCTTGACACTTAAAAAATCTGCTCTCATTACACAGACCTGTTTTCCTCAATAGCTATAAAAATGTAGCGTTGTGTGACAAGTCATAAGTAAATGTCATAAGTAAAAAGTTCATCTTGAAAAGCCATGGCATTTGGGGCACTCAGTTCCCTTCTTAGGGCCAAGTTTCCCCATTTACATGATAAGAGGTTGGCCTGGAGGGGTGGTTTTCAAACTGCAGGTCCCAATCCATTCTTTAGTACGTTGTGAAATCAAACTAGCGGGAAATAACCTGCAAGGAATCGAAAGCAGCTTGCGTCATCCATAACAAGGAATGGATATTGCGTCATGAAATTTCAGGTTGCATATGTGTCTATATGTTAGGACATGTTGTAAACTGTACTTCTTATAGTGGGTAACATGCAACAGAGTTTAAAAGCCACACTCCCACAGTGCCCGGGTGGCTCAGTCGGTTAAGCAGTTAAGCATCTGACTCTTGATTTCAGCTCAGGTCATGGCCTCACAGTTCGCAGGGTTCAAGCCCTACATTGGGCTCTGACAGTGTACGCTGACAGTGTGGAGCCTGCTTGTGATTCTCTCCCCCACCCCCTCTCTCTCTGTCTCTCTCTGCCCCTCCCAAACATGGGCATGCCTTTTCTCTCAAAATAAGTAAATAAACTTAAAAAAATAATCCGCACTCCCTCTGAGCCCCAAGGATTTGGGACTGCCAGCGCAGCTGGCCCCCCCGCAAAGACCCATTTGCGGCTGGGTGAACCCCACTGCGACGGTCCAACCACATCCCCTGCATTGTTCTTCAATGTGAGAAAATAGATGCAGATAGCCTCTGGTAAAGAAAAAAAAAAAGGAAAGTAGGTCTTTTCTATACTACTTTTTAAAAAATTCATAAGAGTACTGATGCAAGGGAGAAAATAAAAGTCATCCTCTTCCTCCCAACTCCAGGCCCCAGGTGTACAAGCTCTGCCTGGAACTCAGTGTTCCTTGTTTTTAATTGACGTGTAGTTGATACACATGTTACTTTAGTTTCAGATGTACAACATGGTGATTCTGTAAGTTCCCATGTATGCTCACAAGTGTAGCTGCCATCCATCACTATGCACACTGTTACAGGACCATTGAGGATATTCCCTACGCTGTACCTGTTATTCCCATGACTTATTCATTTCATAAGTGGAAGTCTGTATCTCCCACTCCTCTTCACCCATTTTGCCCACCCCACCCCCAGCAACCATAAAGTTGTTCCCTGTATTTTGGTTTGTTTGTTTAGATTCCACACATAAGTAAAATCTATCTTATTTGTCTTTCTCTGACTTCCTTCACTTGGCATAATACCCTTTAGATCCATCCATGTTGTTGCAAATGGCAAGATTTCATTCTTTTTTATGGCTGACTAATATTCCACTGTGTATATACCCCATCTTCTTTATCCATTCATCTATCCATGGACACTTGGGATGCTTCCATATCTTGGCTATTGTAAATAATGCTACAATAAACATAGGGATGCATGTATCTTTTTGAATTAGTGTTTTCGTTTTCTTTGGGTAAATACCCAGTAGTGGAAATACTGGAGCATATGATAATCCTATTTAAAAAAAAATTTTTTTTTAAGTTTATTCATTTTGAGAGAGACAGAGTGAGCGGGGGAGGGACAGAGGAAGAGGGAGAGAGAGAATCCCAAGCAGGCTCTACACTCACAGTGCAGAGCCCGATGGAGGGCTTGAATCCACGAAATGTAAGATTATGGCCCGAGCTGAAACCAAGAATCAGACGCTTAACAGACTGAGCCACCCAGATGCCCCTGGTAATCCTATTTTAGTTTTTTGAGGAAACTCCACACTGTTTTCCACAATGGCTGCACCAATTTACTTTCCACCAACCGTGCATGAGGCTTCCTTTTTCTCCACATCTTTGCCAACACTTGTTGTTTCTTGTGTTTTTTATTTTAGCCTCAGAAAGGCCATGATAGCTCACTGTGGTTTTGATTTGCATTTCCCTGATAATGAGTGATGTTGAACACTTTTTCATGTGTCTGTTGGTCATCTGTATTTTTCTTTGGAGAAATGTCTGTTCAGGTTCTCTGTATATTTCTAATCAGATGATTTAGGTTTTTGGTGTTGGGTTATATAAGTTCCTCATATACTTTGAATATTAATCCTTTATCGGATATATCATTTGCAACTATCTTCTCCCATTCAGCAGGTTGCCTTTTCTTGTCTTGTTGATGGTGTCCTTCTGAATCCTTCCTTTTATTTGCATCGAGGCCATGCTTCCCACAGGTGCTCCCAGCCAAGGATTGAGCTCCCTGCCTTGGCTGACTCTGCTCTGGGCTCTCTCTCAACCTCAGTATCTGTTTGTGTCCCCCCTTCTCCCCTCGACCCTGCACGGTTTGCCCTCTCCTTCCAAAGCTGTTCCAAAGGCCAGTTCAGGTTTGCATTTTCATTTAACCAAGTTAAATCTGATTTGTGCCTAGATCCTGCTTTCTGAATACCATTCTTCAGTGTAACAAACCGGGGCTCCTAGAGATTCTAGGGCTATGGCAGGAAAAGTCCCCAATGAGCCTGGAACATGTTGTGCCAAGCAGTAAGGAAGTGCTCAAAGAAGGATGGAGATACATCAAAGAACACAGGGGCCAACTCAGAGGAGCTCTCTACAGCCAAACCTGGTACAACTTGAGCGAAAAATAGTAATAATGGATTATAACCCACAGAATGAAATAAAAATTCAAGACACTATCCCTAAAGCTATAAAAATAATGGACTAGGAGATGCCAAGTGACATGTGTGCATTTTTTATTACTGTGTACTTCTGGCGACTATAGTTTGAAATACTATTTTTTACCAAGTTTTATAAAAATGCAGAATTTTGTTTACTTTTTTTTAAAGCTATGTTGTTAGCACGCAGAACACGTCATTGTTGTTTTGGGGGAAAGGCTTATGTCACTAATAAATACCTCCAAAATTAGATTGATACAGGAAGAAAAACACTTTTCCCTTTTAGTTTTGAGAAACTTCCTCTTGGTTCCTGGGAGGAGGGATTCCTTGATGTTGACACATGTAAGCCACCTTGGCACAGACGCCTTGTGGTGTGGAAAAACTAAAATTCATTTTTTATGCCCTCTTCCCCCTCTCCACCTTCAACTTCAATGGGACCCCAAGCAATGATTCCCAGTGTGTCAGGCAATCTGGACTTTCCAGTGTTACCATGGAGATGGTATCCATTAAAAGAGTTCCTTTTTTAGTTTGTGGGTTTTAAGATTGATAATTCTGTCATTTTCATTTCATTTCCTGAAAGTCGGGGTCGGCTTGTGAAAAGTTGTTAAACAACATGCTAGATGTGAAATGTCAGCCCTCACTCTGATGTTCAGAGCACCAGATGAAGACTTCACAGGGTTGCAGAGAGGCGTTCTGATTTGGGTAGTCCATTGAAGAAGGGAGTCTGAATGTTGTATGCTGTTAATGACTGTCTCCCCACATCCTGCCTGAAATACCATGATTGTTTATGAAAAGTGTCTTTAATAAAGCTGGATACAGTTTGGCTTGCAATTAAAAAAATAATAATAATGGACTACATAAATGGGGGAAAGCTACAGTTCCTTTTTACAGCAGAATTCCCATTAATAAATGTAGAAAGAACAGTGGAAATAGAAAAATCACTATTTGGTAAAAACCACAGTAATAACCACTGCAAACAAGAATCAAGGGATACTAAAGTTAGTGGGAAAAAGGATGAAGTGGGGCGCCTGGGTGGCTCGGTCGGTTAAGCGTCTGACTTAGGCTCAGGTCATGATCTCACGGTTCGTGGGTTTGAACCCCATGTCGGGCTCTGTGCTGACAGCTCAGAGCCTGGAGCCTGTTTCAGATTCTGTGTCTCCCTCTCTCTGACCCTCCCCCGTTCATGCTCTGTCTCTCTCTGTCTCAAAAATAAATAAACGTTAAAAAAAATTTATAAAAAAAAAAAAAAAGAAAAAGGATGAAGAGAACAGGGTATTTATATACTCATAGAGTATCTCCCCACAGGATGTTGATTAATTACAAAGGAAAACAGTAACTTTGTAGCAGAGAAACCTCAGGAAGACACCAGTTTTACCAAATGATCAAAATTATTATGACCAGTAATTAGACACATCAACAGCAGCAGATATGGCATCCTGAGAAGGGTACATCACTTCTGCGGTATTTTTGCCTAAAAATGCTTAACTTCAGTCTAGTAAGGAGAAAACAGTGAGGTTTGTCCTACAAAATAACCCGCCAGAGTGTTGCAGTGGCAAGGAAAGACTGAGGAACTATTCCAGATTGAAGATGAAGGTGACAGGACTGCTATATGCCATGTGGGATTCTGAATGGGATCCTGGACTAGAAACGGGATGCTCATGGGACACTTGCCAAAATTCAAGTCAGATTAGTAGATAAATTCCTAGTATTAGATCATCATTAACCCCCTGGCTCTGGTCCTTCCACTGTGGTTAGATGAGACGTTAACATGAGGGCAGTCTGAGCAAAGGGTGCTATACTGGCAACTTTTTTTTGTAAGTCTAAATTTTCAAAATAGAAAAGACTGCATGCTGGTAGCCAGTGTCAAGAGGGGACAGACTACAGGATGGCAAATAACTTCCAACTAAACTTCTGACATGATCAGTTGTCAGCACTGCCCACTGCTGGGAATGTTAAGTATTCTGAGGCTTCCTTCACTGGGGGTGGGGGGGGGGGGTGGGGGGGTGGTGGAATGCTGAGGGTGACCTGAGGAGGTCACCCTCCTCAGGTCACCCTCCTCAGGTTGGGGGGGGGGGGGTGGGGAGGATGGAGTGAGAGGAAGATAGAATGCATGAACTTGGTGGTGAGTACAGCACTGTTACATGTGTTCCGGACCCCTTTTTGTAGGCTTGAAATGTTTTTATTTTTATTTTGAAATGTTTTTATTTTTATTTTTTTTAATGTAGTTTTATTTTCTTTTTGTTTATTTTGAGAGAGAGAGAAAGACCCCACTTGCTCAAGGGCCCTTGGTCAAGAGTAGGGGAGGGACAGAGAGAATCCCAAGCAGGCTCCCCTATCAGCACACAGCCCGACACAAGGGGCTTGATCTGAAAACGTGAGATTTCTAAGCCAAAATCAAGAGCCGCGGCTTAACTGACTGAGCCACCAGGTGCCCCAACTTGAAATGATTTTAAATAAAAAATTTAAATTAATACGTATGTGACAGAATTCAAACAGCACTTAGGTAGAGTGAAGAGTAAGTCCTGGTCCCCAATTCCTCCCCTCCTCTCCCACCCCCAGGTAAATGCACGTCAGGTAGAAACAAACAGGTATGTGTATTTATTGTTCAATAAATGGAAGTTGAGAGCTCTCTCTTAGGTCAAGGGCATCTAGGGGAGTCATGAAGACTGAGAGCCAGGAAGCCTCTGCCAACAGGTGAAGGAGGCCTTTTCTGCTGCTGTGCTTTGTGCTGAAAAAGAGAAAAGACAGCTATGTCTGGATACCATCAAACACGTCTTTCGTATTGCAGCTTGCACCCTATAGTGAGTCATAAAATCAGTTTAGTGTTTCATGCTCATTTTTATTTTTTAATTTATTATTTAAATGTTTATTTATTTTTTAGAGAGAAAGAGAGAAAGCAGGGGAGGGGCAGAGAGAGAGAGAGGGAGACAGGAGACAGAATCCCAAGCAGGCTTTGCTGTCAGCACAGAGCCTGATGTGGGGATTGAACCTGCCAACAGCATGATCATGACCTGAGCCGAAATCAAGAGTTGGACACTTGGCTGACTGCGCCACCCAGGCACCCCGTGATGATCGTCATTTGCAAAAAAACAGAAGAGGGGAACAGACGATGGTAGGAGTAATCACCTGTAATAGGTGAAACTTAACCTTTTTGTGAAACTTTGCTGCAATGTAAAATGTATTTCTTACTGAGGACGAAGGTTTAAAAAAAAAAAAAAAATTGCAAAAACACTGCCTTAAGCCACAACTGGCCTAAAGCCAGAACCTGGATCACCAAGACAGTCAGCCGCAGGCTGAAGGTGATGGGGCTTGTCAGAGTTCCTGGGAGCAACAAGGCAATAAATGTGCAGGCCTGACTTCCCTGAAACTTTGTGTAAGGACTAAGCTGGTTAATGGGTAACCAGGAGCACAAGGCTTAGCTCCAAGCAAGCGTGTGGTCCCAGGGGACCCCATCACACCACATAGGGTAGAGCTCTGAAAGACTGTACAGAAGAATCCTGGGTGCCCAGGCTGCAGGGAGGAGGCCCCTGCCCCAGGGCACAGCAAGTTCAGCGAGGACAGAAGGTGGCCTGAGGCCAGTGAAAGGCTCTCCTGCTGGGTGGACAAACACTGGGGTAAGGCTTAGAGGGCTGGAATGGCTCCCCAGGGTGGGAATCCCCCACCCGCCCCAGAATGTGCTCTCCAAGGACAGTGTTGCCTTAATTAAGAGCCAGGGCCTTGAGCACCCCTGGAATGTGGACCGCAAGCGTGTAAAGGTAGACCTAGTAAACACTTAAGGCTTTGGGGGCCATACAGTCTGTCATAATTGCCCAGTACCAATGTCCTGAAAGCAGTCATGGACAGATGTAACACATGAGCGTTGCTGTTCCAGTACAACTTTTCATGGACGCTGAAATTTGACATTTGAATTTTATATAATTTTCACTTGTTACAAAATACTAATCTCGTGGTATTTTTCAACAATAACAAAATGTACAATCCATTCTTGGTTCCTGAGCTGAACGAGAACAAGGCAGGCCAGATTTGGCCGGCAGGCCAAAGGTGGCGAACCCTTGCTTTGGACATTGCCCTTCCTCCCTTCCCTCTCTCCCTCCTTTCCTCCTTCCCTCCACCCTTTCCCCCTCCTTCCTCCTCCCCATCCTCTTCTCCTCCCTACCCCTCCCTCCCTCTCCCCCCTTCCCCTCCCGCCACCTTCCTCCCCCCTCCCTCCCTCCCTCCCCGCCGCCCTCCTCCCCGCCTCCTCTCTACCTCCCTCTCTTCCCCGCCCCCGCCCTGCGGCCCTCACCCCGGCCCAGACGCGGCGCGGTCAGGGGGCGCTGACTCACCGGCTGACTCAGCGGGAGGGCGGCGGGGCCCCGGGCTTGCTGGCGACGAGGTCGGCGGCCGCGCTGGCGACGGGAGAGGACGCCCCGCCGCAGGACGGCCCTTCCGTCTTTGGCTTCCGACCCGCGCGGAGCCCGGGCATAGGATGGCCCGGGGGACCCGGGGCGCCGGGGGATGGCAGGGGCGGGGAGGGAGACCCGGCCGCGCGAGTCCGTTCTCTCCCGCCCGGAGAGGCCGGCGTGCCGCGCTCCTCCGCTCTTCCCACGCCCGCGACCCGAGGTCCGGCCCCGCCGCCTCCAGGCAGCCTTCCCAGAGGGCCTTTTTGGGGCCAAGTTACCTGGGCCACCTCCGTCCTGGCACCTTCGGCCTGGCTCTCGGCCGGCCTGTTATGGGTCTGGCTCCCTCGCCACTGTGAGCCTCTTGGGGATGGCGGCCGGGTCTTAGTAGGCTCTGCATCCCTAGCGTTAAACGGAACTCAGACGAGGAGGAGGTGGGACGTGTGTTCGCGTGAACAGTTTTAGAGAGCCACGTTGGGGCCCAGCCGTACCAGACTCCTCAACCCGTGATAATCTGTAAAAAATAATTATACGTGTGTATGTATTACTTTAACATAGAAATATGAAAAATAGATGATTTGGAATCATTTATTAGAATCATAAATATGAAATGTGAAAAATCGGTATTTACTGGAAATGATATATCCTATATTATTTACTTTTGTGTTACATAAATGCTATTATTTAGACAGAACAATAGGATTATTAATGGCAATTAATAGTAGTAGGACTACTTTGTGAGAAATACAAAAATAGTTATATGATGTTTTTATTCTCTGATACAGCAATTTATTTTAACTCATTATTGGATACTTAAAATTTGTATTAAGACACATACATGTAAAAGGCTGCATATGGTATGATTCCATGGCATTCTTCTATGATAATTTACAAAAGGCAGAAGTACGGAGACAGTGAAAAACCCCTGCCAGGAGTTGGGGGTGGGGTGGGGGGCAGGGCAGGGAGAAATAGATGAAGCAGAGATGATTTTCAGGCAGTGGAAATACCATGTGTGATACTATAACGATGAACACATGTCATTATGCATTTGTCCAAACCCCTAGAATGTACCACATCAAGAGGAAACACAAATGTAAACTAAGGACTTTGGCTGATTATGATGTTAAGGTAGGTTCGTTAGTTTAACAAATGTACACTCTGGTGGAGATGGTGATGGGGGGGCAGGAAGGCTATGCAGTGGGGGTGGAGAGTTGGGGGGGTATATGGGAAATCTCTGTACTTTCCCTTCAATTTTGCTATGAACCTAAAACTACTCGACAAAAATAAAGTATTAAAAAAAAAGATACATACATGTAAGACTTTTTAAGAGGAGAATGTAAGTACAGTAGGACTAATTAAACAGATTACCAATATTTAACTAAAAATAGCAATGATATTTCTGTCCTATGATGCAGTGGATATTTTTACCTCTTTCTGTTTTCTTGCGGCAGCCTTTAGGAAACCCTTCTTTTATGTAGTGGTCTAACTAGGTATGGCCAAACATCATATGCTTTGACTTGTAGTGCTGCGTTTATTAAGCCCACGTTACACTAATGCGTGCTGTCAGTCCAGTGTGATGGCATCAAGGTACCGATCCTCTCAACGAAATCATTTGAGCATGGAATACTTTAGATCTTACTAACAACAGCAGGTTTTTAGACTTGTAGGGATTAGCTTCCAGCTCTCCAAAAATGCCCATCCTCTTTGTATCTGTAGGCTGGTTTTGTAGACCAGCTGTTCTGTCAGCCCCTTTGCATCAATAAATTCAACACCTAAAGTTGCATCCTTTTTAAACATTTTGAAGCACCCTGCGTGTCATACAATTACAAAATGTAATTTTGTAATCTCTCTCTCCTTCTCTGTGTGTGAAAATGGTTTTAAAGCAGAGATATTTGAGCTTATGATATTAAAGTTGGATTACAAATTCCAGTCTTAGTAAAGAAGTGAGAAAGTCCTGTTTAAATTGGTTGTCCTCTTCCAGTGACATTTTGTTTTACTTCCCCAAATCTGAGTCATTTTTTTATTACATGAGTTTTTGTTATTTCCTACACAGAACATTGAACACCTCAGGTGCTGTCAGTTCATCCTTTTTCAGGATCCTTCTGGCCTCTTCAAAGATCATCAGTTTTGGAAAGAACCATTTGTAAATTTCCACTTGAATGCAATCCTTTTCTCCATTCTCATTCTCAATATGTTTTCAAATTAGAGGACATTCTTCTTGTCCTACACTTTGAAAATATGATTTGATGGTAGCCTAACTTTTTAAGATCTCTTCCATGACTGGCGGCGATGACAGCCCTCTCATAGGCACATATGTGTAAAGGAGACCATCTCCTTCCACTTCTAGAACATCAAATAGCTCATTAAGTGCTTTTGCATATTTTGAAGAAACTGAGAAATAACCAAACCTTTCATTGGGAAAGCCTCAATATCACAGGAAGCAAACCACACTCCATTACCCATGTGTGCAGGACATTCGGCAGGTAAGACCTTTTCATTTTCTTTGGTAATGGTTCATAGCCTGAGCAGAATTTGCAAAAATTGACATTCGCACCGTCTGTCAAATGTGCAGGGAAGCAGTGCTTCCTTTGTATATCATCAACATTTAAAATTTTTTTCCTGAAGTTTCATTAAAATCTTCCCGGAAATCAAAAAGACCATTTGAAACTCCACTTTTCAAATCAAAGTGCTTAAGAGTAGGAGAACCTTTCTTTATTGCCATGGTTGGACTCAGTCCTCTGTATACTATGGAAAGCATGATTGTTGCCCTGTAAAGGGGCAACACATCTGTTATCAAAATTTTATCTGTGGTTCACCCACAGGATATTTCAGGTGCAGCCTCTGAATGAGGAAATGTAACTTTACTCGGTGTCATAGAACAATCAAAGGAGCAATATATTCATTCATATGGTATGCCCATGCTAATTCAGCAGCCACTTTTTTTTTTTTTTTAATTTGAGGGGGAGAGGGGGCAGAGGGAGAGAAAGAGAGAATCCCAAGCAGGCTCCACACTCAGCTCGGAGCCTGATCCAGGGCTCCATCCCACAACCCTGGGATCATGACCTAAGCTGAAACCATGAGTTGGATGCTCAACCGACTGGGCCACCCAGGTGCCCCAAGCAGCCACTATTTTCAATTGAGAATTGAGGTCTTTGGGGGAGACCAAAAAAAAAAAAAAAAAAAAAACCCAAAAAACCTCTTTTGATTAATTTAGAATTACTTGCCTGTTTCCTTGAGGACCTGTGAGAATCATCTTTTACATTCCTTTGTCCACCATGCTCACTCCCAAATTCCTCTCTCCATTTGGTGCAGTATGCCCTTTTTGATGATTTACCTCCCTTATCCAGCTGCCATTAAAATAACACAATCTCTTAGCTTTCCAAATAACCTTGACGTCTGGTTCATGCTGGCATTGATATTGTAATCATTCTCATTTTCATTATCTGAACTCTTAAAAAAAAATATGGTCACAATATTCACCACGTCAAGATCAAACTAGCACTGTGTAGATACACAGCGTGATAGTTAACTCACAGGCAGAGCAGATGTCTGTGCTCCCAGTTACAGTGCACTTAGGTCATCACCAGGGTGATGTGATAATAGGTGATGCGTGATCATTAACCGCAGGTCGTAGAGGTCACGGTTGTCCTCGTCAGCAGCAGAAACTGGGGGAGTCCTGGATCCATTTGGTACAACAACCAGTATCACCTTCAGCCCCTCTTTTTTGTGGTCACCTTTGCATTTTGTACCTTTTCCCTAACTTTCTGTATCTGTCACTGAAAACTGGGACTTTTCTCATCCCAGGGAAGAGTTTACCAGATGTAGGACTTCTGGTGCTAAAATCGGGACAGTCCCAGACAAACTGGGATGGCTGGTCACCCCAGCACATGCTTGTCGAATCAGGAAATAAGTCTAAGATAAATACTGTATGATCTCACTTACATGTAGAATCTAAAAAAACTGAACTCAAAGATTAAAAAAACAGATTATTGGTTACCAGAGGTGGGGGTGAGGGGTACAGTGGTCAAATGGTACAAACTTCCAGCTATAAATAAGTTCTGGGATGTAATGTGCAACATGGTAACCATAGCTAATCATTCTGTATTGTATTTATGAAAGTCACGAAGGCAGTAGGTTTAAAAAATTCTCATCACAAGAAAAAAAATTATATCCATGTGAGGTGATGGACGTCAACTAAACTTACTGTGGTGATCATTTTGCAATGTATACATATATTAAATCATATTGTATGCCTTTATCTAATATAATGTTATATGTTAGTTTTATCTAAATAAAACTGAACAGTCTCAATAAAAAAAAATCAATTGTATTTCTATATGCCAGTAGCACACAGTTTTAAATTGAAATATGTAAAATGCCATTTATGATAGCATTTTTAAAAACACAAAATAAGTAGTGATAAATTTACCAAAATATGTTCAGGGTCTATATGCTAAAAGCTACCAAACGCTGGTGAGAGAAATTAACAAAGACCTAAGTAAATGGGGACAAATACGACACTAATAGATCAGAAGACCATTCTTAAGATGTCTGTTCTTCCTGGATTGTTCTATAGAATCAACTCAATCCATTCAAAATCCCAGCAAGCTATTTTTTTTTAATTATTTTTTTTAATGCTTAGCATCATTAGTGATCGGGGAAATGAAATGAAATACTACCACACACCAGTAGAATGACTAAAAATAACAAAATTAAACCAAAAGCTGACCACGCCAAGTTCTGGGAAGGACGCAGAACAACTAGAACACTCATATTTTGCGTGTGGGAACACGAAATGGTATGGCCACTTTATTTAACAGTATTTTTTAAAATTTATTTATTCTTGAGAGAGATGGGAGGGAGGGGCAGAGGGAGAGAGAGAGAGAAAATCCCAAGCAGGCTCTGTGGAGCCCAACACGGGGCTTGAACTCACAAACCAGGAGATCCTGACCTGAGCGGAAATCAAGAGTCAAAGGTAGCCAACTGAGCCGCCCAGGTGCTCCTGTTTTTGTTTTTTAGTAAAAGTAAACATGTACTTACCCATAACTCAGCAGTCCCATTTATACATATTTGCCCAAGAAAAACGCAAACATAGCCACACTAAGTCCTCTACATGAATGTTCTAGAAGTTTTATTAATAATAGCTAAGAACTCACTAAGGAATCTACTCCTGAAATCATTGTTGCACTATATGCTAACGAATTTGGATGTAAATTAAGAAAAATAAATAATAGCCAAGAAGTGGTGAATGGGTAACCAACTGTGGTATATCCATATAATGGAAACTACTCAGCTACAGAAACTAGTGATACCCATATCCACATGGAAGAGTCTCAAAAGCTTTATTTTATGTTGAGTGATAGAAGCCAGTCGTAAAGTCTACATACTGTAGGACTCCATTTATATGCCATTCTAGAAAAAACAGAGTCCGGATCAGGGGTTGCCAGAGGCTGCTGGTGGGGCACAGGGGAATTTTCAGGGTGACAGAAATGTCCCATATCATAATTGTGGTGGTTACACTATTACATACATTTGTCAAAACAAACAGAACGGGGGTGCCTGGGAGGTTCAGTCGGTTAAGCGACCGACTTCGGCTCAGGTCATGATCTTGCGATTCGTGAGGTCAAGGCCTTTGCTAGGATCTGTGCAGACAGCTCAGAGCCTGGAGCCTGCTTTGGATTCTGTGTCTCCCCATCTCCTTGCCCCTTCCCCACTTGCACTGTCTCTCTCTCAAAAATAAATAAATGTTTTAAAAAAATATAAAAAGCTAACTTTATTGTATGAAAATTATTCCTCAAACTTTTTTTTTTTTTTTTTTTTTAAAGAATCTGTGAGTCATTGTGCCATTGACATCAGGCTGCATCCGTCCATCTCCACTTCTTAAAGGGGAGCTCCCCAGGGCCTGTCCAGTTTCTCTCTTCCCTGCCTGACCTGGGCTGAGCCCTGAGCAGCTCCAAGGCTTTCCTGCAGGAGGGAAGGGATAAGACACCGGGAGCTGGCGAGAGCCTGCAGCAGTCCCATGAGCCTCCATCCCGCCCCTCTGGTCAGGAGGGGTAGCTCAGGTTGGGTTCTGCCACCCATGCAGGTCAGAGAGTCAGAGTCAGTGCTCTGGAAGAGTACGCCCCAGCCCCGGGGAGATTGGGGCCTCTGGATGCTCTGAGCCCATCGCTGCTGAGCTGCCCCACACAGGGCAGCTGTCCCTGCCTCTCCCTGTCCTGCCTCTCCTGCCCCACCTCCTGCACACCTTCACAGGCACTTATCAACAGGGACACCCACTTTCACCAGGGTTCTGATCCTCACAAGCTTCACGTGACACCTCACTGTCTCTCTAGGATACTGGGGGGAGCCAAGAGAGGACATTGGTGTTGACTGACCACCAAAGTCTCTGTCCACCTTGTAGAAAATATTTAATTCAATCCTCATACCAACCACCTGAGGTGCACACTAGTCTTGGCCTCATTTTACGGATGTGGAAATTGAGGCTGAGGGAACCAAGATGAAGTTTAAACCCGTATGCGCCTGACCCCGAGGATGACCATGCTGGAGGCCATCTCATGGTTTTGCGCCACCCCCCCCACCCCGCCCCGCCCAGCCCCACACACCTTTGCTTCTTATGTCTCTGCCTGTGTCCTCACAAATGCAGCGAATACCCTGCCAACGGAGGTCCTTCCTCGCTCTCTCATTCACGGCTGTGATGCTGTAGCATCTGGAGTCAGCCTGACTTCGGGCCAACAGGGGTGACTCACACCTGGGAAGGAACACCCCGGCGGCGACAAGGCAAATCGGCAGTGCCCCCCAAGCCAGGCCAGGCGGCCCCTTGGAACAGCGGCCTGGACCCTCCCTCGGGACCAGAGGAGCGGCCCGGATGGAAACCGGTTTCCTGGAGCACTGACCCCTGGCTTCGTGGCAGCATTCCTCAAGTGATGGCGGCCTTTCAGCCAGCACAACTCAGGGACTAGCTGATGGTGGGGACCCTCCCCCCTCCAGGGAGGCCGTCCGGGTCCCCTGCGCTGCCAGCCAGCGAGGAGCCCAGGAGGCAGGCTCCCCCACCGCGGTGCCCCAGCAGGTGGACAAGCGTGAAGAACCTCCTGCCCTTCTCTGGGCAGCCTTCGGGGCCTCCGCAGGTCCCTGCATCCTTCACTTGTCCCACCGCAGCTGCCTTGGCTCTCCCGGGAGCCAGGGCTTTGGGCCTCCGGGTGGGTGGGGCTGTGAGCACAGCAGGCAGGGGGGCCCTTATCCACTCCACGTTCAGGACCAGCGTGGGCGCCCTAGGTAGGCTTCACCCGGCAATGACCGTCTTTGCTAGCTGGGGGGGGGGGGGGGGGGGGACAAGTGGCAGGTGAGGAGTCTGGTGGGGCAGGGAAGGAGGGGGGGGTCTCAGTGAACACCCACTGTGCCTGGCGCTGGGGGGCAGCAGGAAGCGGAGTGGAGGAGAGGCCAGCCTAGAACAGTGTGCACTTAGAAGGGCGACACCAGAGCAAGGACGGGGCGCGCTCCACCCTCTCATGTGGTCAAGCATATGGTCTCCGTGCTTCCTGCTGAGTCCTGAGGACCGCGTGTCCCCTTCTCAAAGCAGCTGCCACAGACCCTCCCACATGGCCACTGGCTCTCCACTCCCACAGGTTCCCTTCCAAGTTCTACTCCCTCCTCCTCCTCCCCCTCCCTTCCACCCCTCCCCATGCCAGCACCTCCCCTGCTGTTTGTCTCCTTGCCCCCTCTCCCTCTCCTCCTGAGGGCCCTTCCTCCATTACCAGGGTCCTGCCAGTCCTGTAACCTCCAGCTGAAGCCCCACCTCTTCCAGCAGCCTTCCCTGGCCACCCCAGCTTGTGCCGGTTTCCCCTCACCCCATTCTTTGCCTTCTCAAGCGGCTGTGTGGGCAGCACGAGGGCTTGTAGCCCCACAGCCCAGGCATGGTGCTGCACCCGTCTAGGTGGCCTCCCATGGTAGGATCCAGAGCTGCCCCAGTCAATTTAAGGGAAGTTAAGGAAAGAGGGGGGTTTCCTAGGAGAGGAGAGGACCCTCAAGAGCCTAAAGCCAGGATGTGCCCACTCAGGAGGTAGGGGCCTCGCCTTGCTGCTCCCTCAGCTTCCTCGGTGTCTAAGGTCTCCTGTCTCTGCCTCTCTCACTCATCTGTATCTTCCTCCTCCTCAGCTTCCTCTGCTTTAGGCCCAGACACGGACGCCCAGGCCAGTGCTCACAGTGGAACGAGAGTTCGGAGGCCCTACTCCTGGGACCGAGGTAGAGAATCTGATCGACCCCCGGGTCAGGTGACTTTCCTGTGCAGTCCCAGAGGTCAACAGGGGCAGGGTCACATGCCCCCTGCAGGGGCTCCAGCTTTGAGGGGTGTGGTCAAGTCCTCCGGTAGCCAGTTGGATATGGGAGAAATGGGTGCATGTCCCATATGGTGCATGCAGGGAAGCGAGATGCCTAATAAATGTTGGAAGGCTTAAGGACCAGCGCCAGGGCTCTTTCCCAGCATCCTAACAGCCTTTCTGGGACCCAGTCTGTTTTTCTCACTTGTTTACAAAAGCAGCCAAGAGGTGCCAGAAAGACCTGAGTCTACTCCAGGTCTGCCACTTAGCAGCTTGGTGAATTTGGGCAACGAATAAGAGATTTCTGAGTGTCCTCATCTGCAAAGGAGAGATTATAAGAGTAGCCATGTGCCATTGTAGGGGGCAGCTATAGGGGTGACTGGAGCTGAGGGTCTAGCCCAGTGCCTGGCACTCACGTGGTAGGGACCCTGAGAGGCTTATCTTTTCAGCACGAAAAATTGGAAATTGGGATAGTGTATCACTATGTAATTGACAGTGTTTTTCTCCCCCTTTTATACTAGCACATAAAATAGGTGCATCTTACAGTTAATGACATCCTAGATTTGGTGAAATATGGGATCATTACCAATTGCGCTGGTCTGGAGAAAATTGCAATATATCTGGGTAAAAATGTCCCCATCTGCAACATAAGGACAAGGTCCCTCCTTTAGGCAGCCACTGTGAGGCCAAAATGAGACCACATCTGGAGACAGCTTGACAAGTGCTCCCTCCCTCCTGGTTGGCACCAATTGGTGGACAAAGGTGGGCTTTGGGCAAACCAGGCCATCCTGAGCTGGGAGCCTGTTTGTTTATCTGTGGAGGGGGTGGCCTCAGCACTGAGGGCCAAGCAAATATTTGCGGTTATGGATTAACTCGAGGTCCAGACTGTCATGGCGGCAGGACGGCGACCTTGCAATTTCTCCCTGGCCCACCCCAGTAAGTCCCCTTCGAGGCAGGTCTGTGAGGGGGGTGGAGGAGGGATGGGCAGATGTGAAGTCTGAATCCTCCAGCCAGGGTTCGAGAGGCTGGCTAGAGCTTGGGCTAATGGGAAATCAGGGCTCTGCCACAAGGCCGGCCTGGGCGCTTGCTGGCATTCCTCAGGCCTGGGTGCCACAGTTCCAAGGGGTCTTCTTCCCAGACTCTGAGGCAAGGAGAAGTCGTCAGAGGGCCTCCAGGGACGAAGGACAACGTCAGGGGCAGCTTGGATCCCAGGAGCTGTCCTCCCCCACCTCACCCCCACCTCTAAACCTAGGGAGTGGGGGAGGTTGCCGATGGGGCAGGCAGGCCTACCCCTGGGGCTTGGAGGCAGTGGAGGGCTCGCTCCTAGGTTTCCAGCTGGCAGGGCTACTTCTGGGGCTTTGTAGGGCAGCCGGTAGTTTGGGGCAGGGGCTAGGATTCTAGGCCTGGGGCCAGGTCTTAGCTCTGCTGTGTCCTGGCTGTGGGTTTTTAGTAAGCTACTTCACTCGTCTAAGCCGATATTTACTGAGCGTTTGCTGTGTACAAACCCTGTCTTTAGAGCATTGTATTTAATTCTCACAGTAACCCCAATAAGGCAGAAATGACAGCTTTTCTAACCATTTTACAAATGAGGAAACTGAGACAAGGAGCAGTTAGGTATCCTGCCCAGTATTGCTGTCCCGGAGCTGGGATTTGCACCAAGTGGTCTGACTTGGTGGCCTGGCTTCTGAACCATGTACCAATTGCTGGGAAAACACCACGAATGTCCAATAAATGTTAGCCTGGCCATCAGATCAGCAACGGCACCACCCCCTAACCCTCACCAAAGAACAGGACAAGGAAGGGCAGGAACATTCTGGGCTCAGCTGCCATGGCCCTTTTGTGCTGAGTCACCTTTGATCTTCCCCAGGACTCCATGCCCTTTCTTCCTTTTCTCTTCATCCCTCAGACTCTGGGGAAATGCTGTGACCTTAGCCCCACATAGGCAAGGACACTGAGGTGCCAGTGGTTCTCTGTCTAGGGAACAGGGACCCACCCCCCCAGCCTCAGTCCTTGCATTCAGCTGCCATTTGGGGGGCCGACCAGCAGGCAGAGCAGGGCTGGTGGGGCTTCTGGAAGCTCAGGAGTCCTCCTCAGACAGGTGTCAGCAACTTCAGAATGTGGCAACTCTCAAGCCTCTTCCTGTTGGTGACCATCTGGGGAACTTCCGCCACACCAGCTCCTCCTGGTAAGGCCACGCTACTCCCTCCCTGGGACCCTCCGGGTCTTCACAGGCCCTCTTGGGCCGCACAAGGCCCTCACACCACACAGCATCTCCTCTGGGCCTCATGGGGAGGTGAGAGGCACACATGGGGAGGAAGTGACTGACAGTCCCCTGCAGGCCAGCTGTTGGAACCCAGCAGCTACTCCCTGGCGGGTGGAGGCTGCGGGGTGTGGGGGGGAGCTGTGACAGCAGACTACTGTTGTGATGCAGTTAGCCCTGGGGGTCATGTCCCAAAGCTCCTTCCTCCAGCCTAGGAGTAGGCCATAGAGTCCCCTGGGGCCTTTCCCCTCCACCCAAGTACTTGCTCCCTCAACAGCCAAAGCCAGGCCTGGCCACCACCCCACCCAGCTGCAGGGCGGCCTCTCCTCCAAGGCAGTGACCTGAGAGGTGACAGCCCTGCCCCACCCCTCCCTCAGCCCCCACAGCCAACAGAAGGAAGCCAGGGCACCTCCTGAGGCCTGAGAGGGAATGAGTTGCCCGTGTCGCCCTCGCCCCAGGCACACCAGCTACTGTTGGCATTTGTGCCTGTTCTTGAGCTGCTCATCTGCCTGGGTCGGGGGCGGTGGGGGGGGGGGGGGGTTCACTCTCACCTGTGGTCCACTTGGCTTCTCTGTCCAGACTCTGATGCCTTCCTTTCCTGGCCTTTGCATCAGCCCCTCCGGCCTCTCTTCCTCACTTCCCTGACCTGGTCCTTCCATCCCAGCTGTCCCCAACAGACACCTCTCAGAGCTCTGGAGACAGGTCTGCAGTCCTCCAGTGGTGCCTGCCTGAGGGGAAGGCTGGGAAGTGCTCCTCCCTGCTAGGGAGGTCAAGGAGGAGCGGGGAGGGAGGAGGGACAGCATCAACACAGGATTGCACAGGGGTACTCAGAGAGCAATGCCACCGACTGAACTTTGCAGTCTTGGTAATAACAGCAGCATGTAGCACTGGGTGCTCAGTTCTGTGTCAGGCCCTGTGCCATCTGACACCATTATTCCTCATGTTTGCATGAATAAACTGAGGGTTAGAGAGGCAAAGCCACCCGCTCAAGGTCACACATGGAGCTCAGGCTGGGTCCCAAGGGAGGGCTGCCTGGCTCAGCACACGAGTGGCCAAGTCCTCTGTCCTCCAAGGCCAGCCATCTGCTGCCTGTGGAGGAAGAGGGCAGAGGAGAAGGGGTCTTAAGTCTGGAGGGTCCGAGACAAAACCCCTCCTGGCTTCACTGGGCTCCCTGCAGTGCGGCCCCTACCCCAGCACCCACCCACCTCAGGCCCCTCCACCAAAGTGAGCTCCCCCTCCTCCCAAACCAGACTCAGTGTTCTCCAGCAGAGAGCTCTCCCACCGGGTGCTGCGGATCCGCAAGCGAGCCAACACTTTCCTGGAGGAGCTCCGGGCCGGCAGCCTGGAGCGGGAGTGCGTGGAGGAGATCTGTGACTTGGAGGAGGCCCAGGAGATTTTCCAAAATGTGGATGACACAGTAAGGCTGCAGCGCTGGCTGAAGAGGGTGGGTAGGCTGGTGGCCGGCGGGGGCCTGCAGGATGGGCAAGCTGGGGCTCCACTGCTGAGGCCCTCTTAGGAGTCAGGGAAGCCTTAGGCTGGGACAACAGTCCCACTGCAGGAAGTTCAGCCCGCTCTCTGGCCACTCGCCACTGGCCACTACTGCCTCGCCTGTTCTCTGTGGCCAAAATGCCACCTTCTCTGCTTCCAGCCATGCACCTGCCCATCAGGGTGTCTGTTCTGATGTCTGTTCACATGCACTTGCTCTGTGCCTCAGTTCAAATTCTCAAGGGGCTAAATCTGATTGCTCAGGGGATCTGAGGGAAGAGCCCATGTCCTCTCTGGCTCCCAGGACTCTGTGGTGGCCCTAAGGTAGAAGGATGGATTGGTAAGAGAGGTGGCTCTCTGATACAGGACTCAGACCCTCCATCCCCAACGGCCTACTTGAACTACTAGGACAAAGAGTTGTGCTGCCACCAGGGGGCCCCTTCTGAGCTGTCTGTAGGGCCTTCCCAGGCTGAGGGGGAGCTCTGGTCTGCCCCTTTGGCTGCTACCTCCTGG
This sequence comes from Felis catus, assembly GCF_018350175.1. Lineage (NCBI taxonomy): Eukaryota > Metazoa > Chordata > Mammalia > Carnivora > Felidae > Felis > Felis catus. Next base: position 111,373,510 of record NC_058375.1, on the reverse strand, counting down.
CCTAGATCCCCACGGCCTCTTTTCCCAAATGGCTTCCTCGGCTGACGCCCAAAGGACTTTCTGCAGCCACCATCTGCGCAGATCACATCCCTCCCATGGCTCTCCCACCTCACCCTAAGATCTCCCAGGCCCCACAGAGTACAGCCACTGCTGCAGGGGCCTGCTGGTGTTAGGCATCCTGCAGTGGATCTCAGGTGTGGTGGCCCCAGACCAGCAGCAGCAGGAACTTGGTTAGACCAGCAGACCTTCCGAACCAGCAATCAGCATCTAACCCAGAAGGTCTCAACTTTGAGAAGCTGGCTTAGGGAAAGACCATGAGCATGAGAAGTCCAGAAAAGCCTAAAGGAGTGATGGGGCAGGAAGGAGGCTCAGCAGCCTGCTGAGGGATTTGGGGTCCCTTCCCCTACAGAGGCTGTTGTGGTAGCAGACAGTCCAGAGAGCAGGCTTCCAGACGCAAAGGGGGTAGGGTGGGGTGAATGGGAGGTGGGGTGGAGATGGCAAAGGAGGTGCAGGCAAGGAGGAGTGTGGCCCTACCCTGGCTGGCCACCGGCCCGACAAGCCTTTCCCTCCCCTGCCCCACCTGGGTGGGACCCGGGAGGGGACCCGCGGGCTCCCCAGGCACACACGGGCTGACGGCCCCTCATGCTGCCCCTTCTCTCCACAGCTGGCCTTCTGGGCCAAGTACATCGGTGAGTGCGCTCTCCATCCCAGGCCGCTGTGCCCGTGCCCCCTCGGGTTCTTTGGGCCGCAGGAGGGACGGGGACGGGCTGGCGGCACCAGTGACACCCCTTCGCCGTGTCGCAGACGAGGACCAGTGCGCGGCCCCACCCCCTGATCACCCGTGCGACAGCCCGTGTTGCGGGCACGGCAATTGCATCGACGGCATCAGCGCCTTCCGCTGTGACTGCGACCCGGGCTGGGAGGGCCGCTTCTGCCTATACGGTGAGAGGGCCGGCCGCGGTAGGGGGCGGGGAGGGGGGACGGGGGTATGGGCGATCGGTCGGGCCCCGCGGGGCGGGGAGAGGGTGGGGGCGGGAAAAGGGAGGGGGCCCCCGCGGAGCGGGGGGGCCGGTCGCGCCGCGCCACCGTGCCCTCCCGGCGCCCCCTCCCTTATCCGCGCAGAGGTGAGCTTCTCCAACTGCTCGCTGGACAACGGCGGCTGCGCGCACTACTGCCTGGAGGAGGAGGGCGGGCGCCGCTGCAGCTGCGCGCCGGGCTACAAGCTGGGGGACGACCACCTGCAGTGCGAGCCCACGGGTGAGCCCCCCAACCCGGGGAGGGGGCGGCCCGGGGAGGCTTCGGGGGAGCCAGCGAGGAAATGCGCCACCCCTGCTCCGGGTGCTCGGTCCTGGGGTCCGTCCCAGATTTGGGGGGTGCCCCCACCTGCTCTTTTCCTCACTTACCTGCCTCCCTCCAGGTACCCCTGCTCACCTTGGGGACAATTTCCTGGAGGAGCAAGAGCCCATAAGTCACTCATCTCCCAAACTGTGAGCGGATGTAGGGGGCCAGGCCTCTGGCATCTTCCTCCACTACTCCTGCTAGCTTTATTTTCTTTTTCTTTCTTCCTTCCTTCCTTCCTTCCTTCCTTCCTTCCTTTTTCTTTCCTTTTTTCTTTCTTTCTTTCTTTCTTTCTTTCTTTCTTTCTTTCTTTTAATTTAATTTATTTTTTTAATTTACATCCACGTTACTTAGCATATAGTGCAACAATGATTTCAGGAGTAGATTCCTATAATGCCCCTTACCCTTTTAGCCCATCCCCCTTCCCACAACCCCTCCAGTAACCCTCTGTTCTCCATATTTAAGAGTCTCTTATGTTTTGTCTCCCTCCCTCTTTTTATATTATTTTTGCTTCCCTTCCCTTATGTTCATCTGTTTTGTATCTTAAAGTCCTCATAGAGTGAAGTCATATATTTGTCTTTCTCTGACTTATTTCGCTTAGCATAATACCCTCTAATTCCATCCATGTTGTTGCAAATGGCAAGATTTCATTCTTTTTGATTGTTGAGTAATTCTCCTTTGTGTATATATACCACATCTTCTTTATCCATTCATCCATTGATGGATATTTGGACTCTTTCCATACTTTGGCTATTGTCAATAGCGCTGCTATAAACATTGGGGTGCATGTGCCGCTTCAAAACAGCACTCCTGTATCCCTAGGATAAATACCTAGTAGTGCAATGGCTGCGTCATAGGGTAGTTCTAATTTTTTGAGGAACCTCCATACTGTTTTCCAGAGTGGCTGCACCAGTTTGCATTCCCACCAGAAGTGCAAAAGAGTTCCCCTTTCTCCACATCCTCACGAACATCTGTCGTTTCCTGAGTTGTTAATGTTAGCATTCTGACAGGTGTGAGGTGGTAACTCATTGTGGTTTTGATTTGTATTTCCCTGATGATGAGTGATGTTGAGCATGTTTTCATGTGTCGGTTGGCCATCTGGATGTCTTCTTTGGAGAAGTGTCTATTCATGTCTTTTGCCCATTTCTTCACTGGATTATTTGTTTTTTGGGTGTTGGGTTTGATAAATTCTTTATAGATTTTGGATACTAACCCTTTATCTGATATGTTGTTTGCAAATATCTTCTCCCATTCTGTCAGTTGCCTTTTAGTTTTGCTGATTATTTCCTTTACTGTGCAGAAGCTTTTTATTTTGATGAGGTCCCACTGGCTTTATTTTCTAAAGACACCTTGTCCAGTCTGGCATCCCATTTCCCCTTATACCTCTGGCTTCTCCTTCTTACACATTTTATCAACTTTGTATATGTACAAGGAAGTGAGAGTTTTACAACTGGTATAATGAATTCCAGCAGGTTGCTCCTCACCATGGGTCTTGTGTCATTCGACCTACAGTGCCCTAGGTGCACCCATATCTTCGGCCTCAGGGCACATTTCCTTAGTTATTTCTTTGATAATCTCCCTGCTGCTTTCTCTGTTCTCTCTTTTTGGACATCCTATTATTCAGGTCTTTTTCCTCTGGGTTGCTCTTTTCATTTTATTATCCTTCTATTTTCCATTTCTTTGACTTTGTGTTCTCTCAGGGAGTGTTCCACAACATTATATTCCAATCCATTTACTTAGAAGAAATGTCTCACTTTTTATTTTGAAATAGAGATTCACAGGAGCTTACAAGGAAATGCCTGGTGGACCTGGTGGCCTGTGGGTGTTCCTATGAGGCCATTGGAAAGCCCAGGTCACCTGGCAGAATCCCTACTGCCCAGCCCCTCAGGTGTTTAGGCCATTTCCTGAGAGGAATCCCCCAGGTTCATGTTTTGGTGGGTCCAGCCTGCTGTCCAGCCCCCTGGAGTAGAGCAGGGAAGAGTCCAGCCCCCTGGAATGGAGCAGGGAAGCTGCAGATGTCTGGGTAACTCCCTCTGGTCAGTCTTGCACATCACTCTTTCCTGTGGCTCTGCACAGTCTCTGGTTCCCCCTGTGCAGAGAATACCCCTATGGACTTCTGCAGGCTTGGAGAAGAGAGTCAAGCCACTGGGGGGTTGGCACAGAGGTCTAAGGCTTTAGTAGTTTCCTTTCCAAACTCAGCATTTCTGTCTGCAGTCCTACCTATACTGTGTTATTCGGAAGCACTGAGGCAGGGGGCGGTGGTGTTTGGTAATAAAAGCAGTCAGCTCCTAGAATCCCCTATTACTGGCTGAGATTTTTGCTTTCTCAGATAGCCAAGTCAGCTACCATGTCTGGCTTCTGGAATTTTGTTGCTGCTGTCTTCATTCTCTGCCACTATGCAATCCCCCTGCTGATGGTTGCCCATTGCTCCTACAAGTCTAAATCTCTCAGCCTGGCATGCATGGTCCATCATGAGCAGACTCTGACAGCCCTCCCAGCCCTCCATGCTCCATCACATGCTCTCTCCCCTTGGCAGAGGATCTCACGACTGTGCTCAGAGCTACTTTGGGGGCTCTCCAGGAACGCCCACCACTTCCTCCCCATAATCTCTTACCTGTGTTAAGAGCTTGGTGGCATCCCAGCATGAGACTTTACTTATGTATCTCAGGGATTACTCCCAGTGGCCCTGGGAATTCTGAGAAGTTTAACAACCTGACCAAGGACACACGGATGGGTAGTGATGCTGCTTGATCTGACTCTTGCCAGAGTCAAACAGAGGGGATTTTCAAGTTACTATAACTGGGTCCCTAAGCATCACATATGCCTTTACCCCTACAATGGGGCAAACTAGGCTGCAGGCAGGAAGTTGACAAAGGTGGGGGAGCATTCCCCGGCAAGAGCTCACCAGCTTCCCCTACTTCAGTGAAGTTCCCCTGTGGGAGGCCAGGGAGGCGAATGGAGAAGAAGCGCAAGACTGTGAAACGTGACACAAGCCAAGCTGACCAAATAGATCCAAGGCTCGTCAATGGGAAGCTATCCGGATGGGGGGAGAGCCCCTGGCAGGTGAGAGGAGAAGCAGCCTCTTGGGTGAGGAATCACAGATCCCCTGCTGGGAGTTCCCCCACTCAGGATGCCCAGATGGGGAGGGGAAATGCTGCTTTCGCTTGGGGTGGGAGGCTGTGCTAATGGCGGAGCCATTTCAGGGAAAGCTGGGGGGAAAGCTGGAGGTACTTGATGGGGGATAGCAGCCAGGGCTGGATGGGCTGAGCACAGGGGCATGTGGTGGACATACAGGAAGGCAAGCCATCATTTTACTAAAGAGCCAGAAAGATAATGCACTGCCAGTGGCATTTTAGGCGGAGGCCCAGGGTGTTTTTGCTTGGAGAGGTGAGAGGTGGGAGAGGAGAGGTGAGAGAGGTGTTCTGCTTGGGAGAGAGGTGGGAGGGATGGTTGACCCTGAATACCGCTCCAGCCTCACCGTGGGTGCTAACACTTACTTGGTCCCAGGCATTGGATGGTACAGAAATCAATAAGCAGGGGATTGGCAGGCCTTGGGGAGCTCAAAGATTCTGGGAGGGTCAGGCTCCTAAACACAGCGACTCAATGGGACCAAAGCCAGGATGGCCAGTGGGACAGGACCTGATGGAACCCCAAGGGATCCCCGTTCAGGCTTCAAAGGCTCCTCAGGGGACTTGAGTCCCAGCCTGAGCCCCAAGGGTGAGTAGAACTCTCTGGGTGCTGTGGAGAATAACTACAGCAACAGCATGGGCAAAGGTGGGGGAGAGGCCCTACAACAGGCCAACTCTGTAAAACAGGCAGAAATAGAAAATGCCAGCAAAGGGCCGTGGGTCTGTGCCTGTGTGACCAGGGAACAGGAAAGATCCACTTTTGCAGCCAGCACCTCAGGCTTGAGAACCACGGCTGTGCTGCACGCCATGGGCCCTGGCCTGGAGCTGTCAGGGGTAGTTGTGGTGATGTCACTGCCCACTCCCATTCCAGGTGATCCTGCTGGACTCAAAGAAGAAGCTGGCCTGCGGGGCGGTGCTCATCCACACGTCCTGGGTGCTGACAGCGGCCCACTGCATGGAAGACTCTAAGAAGCTCATGGTCAGGCTCGGTACGGACTGGGGCTGGGCAGGAGGGGCCTCGGAGGCCTCCAGGAGGGGTGGTGCCAGCAGCCTGGCCAGGTTTGGGGACCCTGATCCTCGGGGTGCTTGAACAAGAGGCTGCTTGAGCTCCACGGAAGGTGTCTGGGGAGAAGAGACCTCAGTGCTCCCCTGACCAAGCCACTCCCCTGGTGGGATTTGAGACGCAGTGACACCTGGTATATGGCAGGTGGGGATTCTCTTCAAATCTGGTGCCCAGGTGCTTACACACATGTGTTTGCAAAGTGAGGGGGGTGTCTCACACACACATACACACACACACACGCCTCTTCACTCCCACTCACATGGAGCAGGCTGTGTGGACGTCCAGTGCTGTCAGGTACAGACACCCACAAGGGATCTACATGGCCTGGCTCCAGGGCCATGCTTCACACAGACTGATAAGCTGATGGAGTTGAGTGGCAGAGACTCTGGCATCTGCCACAGCAAGGCAGCTGCAGTGGTCCCCAGGGCCCTGAGTCCGGGCCCCACTCTGTACCAGTTTCTGAAGGGGCTCTCCACTGTCCATGCGGAAAAAAGAAGGAAAAGCTGTATTGAGAATGACCAATTCACATTCCCTGCAATAATCTGCCACACAACCAATGGCCAGTGGCCTCCAGTGGCACTGGGCTTAGAATCTCCAACTCCCCTGCCCCTGCCCCTCCAGGAGCCATCAGCCTTGCTGGGGAGGATCTTGTCTCTGGTGTGTGATCCGATCTTTCTTCCCCGGCAGAGCCTGTGTCCTGTTGGTTCTTCCCTCTGGGTCTTGTGTCTTGCTGTTCTTGCCCTGTCAGCTCCCCCCCAGTTGCTTGTCGCTGCGTTGCTCTCAGGCCGGCAGTGCTGGCAGGAGAGGCGCGTCTCTGCACCACAGTAGCTCCACACACCCTTTGTGGCTCCTCTCTGTGTCCCTGGCCTCCCTGCTCACTGCCCATGGCCGCCAGGCCTCCCTGCCCCATCGAGTGAGGCCTCAATTCCAACCAGCTTTCCACCCCTTTAAGACGACACCTGGCAGGGATATGAGATTTGTGGCGCCCATGGCAGTGCCTGGGATGCGTGACGTCCGCTCCAGCCGTGGACCCTGGTGCTGCCCCCAACCACTCCAACTGCCCCCCTTGCCCCATAGGGGAGTATGACCTGCGGCGCAGGGAGAAGTGGGAGTTGGACCTGGACATCAAGGAGGTCCTCATGCATCCCAACTACAGCAGAAGCACCTCAGACAATGACATCGCACTGCTCCGCCTGGCCCAGCCCGCCATCCTCTCACAGACCATCGTGCCCATCTGCCTCCCTGACAGTGGCCTTGCGGAGCGCGAGCTCACCCAGGCTGGCCAGGAGACAGTGGTGACTGGCTGGGGCCATCGCAGCGAGGCCAAGAGAAACCGCACCTTCGTCCTCAACTTCATCAAGGTCCCTGTGGTCCCTCAAAACGAGTGCATCAATGCCATGCACAACATGATCTCTGAGAACATGCTGTGCGCGGGCATCCTTGGGGACTCACAGGATGCCTGTGAGGGCGACAGTGGGGGGCCTATGGTTGCATCCTTCCGCGGCACCTCGTTCCTGGTGGGCTTGGTGAGCTGGGGTGAGGGCTGTGGGCGCCTCCACAATTATGGCGTTTACACTAAAGTCAGCCGCTACCTTGACTGGATCCACAGCCACATTAGAGCTGAGGAGGCCTCGCTTGAGGGCCAGGTGCCTTAGCTTCCCTCAGGCTTGTGTCTGGAGCCCAGAGGCCACTCGTGGAACGGGGTGGGTGGGGGGGCTGGATGGCTGAATGCAACAGTTGAGACATTAAAGGGGACATGTAACAAGCACACCAGCTATAGTTCTGTCTCTCTTTGCATCCCTTTTCTGGGCTGTTCTGAAGGAAGTAACATTTGTGGAACATCTACTGCATGTCCCACACTTTATGAACACAGTCTTTTTCAGCTCTGTGGGGTGGGGAAGAGCTGAGCCAAATTTGGTGGGGTCTGAGGCTGATAACATTTGGGGGAGGAGCTCTATGAAAAAGAATAAAAAATGTGACCATAAAACTGTGGGAGCCCCTTCCAGGGCCTTGGAAGGAGACTGCACAAAGCAGAGATCTAGAAGTCAGAGCTTTACAGTACACCCAACAATGAAGGTAGAGGTTTTAAGCTCATATTACAGAGGGGAAAACAGAAGTTTAGGAGGGGTTACATGGTGGAATCAGGATTCAGATCTAGGCCTGACTCCCAACCCCCCTGTGCCCCTGTGTGTTCTCCACTGTTCTTGGAGGGCAGCTGTGTTGAGCACTTGCTGGGTATGGAGGCCATTATCAGCCCAGTGGGGGAAGTAGCCAGAGATTCAGAGGGTGTTGGTTCAGCTCAGAATGAGCTCACAGCTGAGGAAGCTGTTTAAGAACAATTTCGCAAAGGGGCGCCTGGGTGGCTCAGTTGGTTGAGTGTCTGGTTTTTTATTTCAGTTCAGGTCATGATCCCGGGGTCGTGGGATCCATCCCTGTATCAGTCTCTGCACTGAGTGTGAAGCCTGCTTAAGATCCTCTCTCTCTCTCTCTCTCTCTCTCTCTCTCCCCCTCTGCCCCTCTACCCTACTTGTGTGCGTGCACTTTCTCTCCCTCAAAAAAAAAAAATCACATGAGCATGAATAGCAGTAAGTAGGCGGCTCTGTGTTGAGCCAGCCTTATAGGCATAACTGGATGAGACAGAGAAATAAGTAAGGATGTACTTGATAAAGAGGGACAGAGGTGAGACGAAGCTGAGACAATTGGCCTAAAGTCATACAACGAGTCTAACTCTTTGTGTAGCTGTGGCCAAGCTATTCTCTTCTCTGGGCATCAGTAAAATAAAGGGATTAAATGACAACATTAAATGGTTCTCAATCCTGGCTGTACGTTTGAGCCTCCTGGGGAATTTTTCCAAACATCCAGTTGCCCCCTCAGAGATTCTGGTTTAACTGATTTAGAGTGGGGGACCCTGACATTGATAATTTAAAAACTCCCCAGCTTATTTAAAAGTGTAGCTGGGGTTGAAAGCCACCGGACCAGATGGCCTTTAAGGGCCATTTTTGCTTGGATAGGCCCTAGTTCTGAGCCTCAGTACCAATGACAATGAAGACCAGCAATCTGAAAAAGGACAGCACAAGTGAGTCAATAGTGAAGGAGGCCCTGACTTGTGGTTATACCCAGCTTGTCAGAGCCACAGCTGCTTATTATAGACCAGACACCCCAGGAGGCGTGCCTGAGAAGGGGCCTGCACGATCCATCTCCTAACAGATGCAGCAAAGGGGTAGTAGATGGGACATTTAGGGAGTGGGAGGAAGCCAGGCCCAGGGCTGGAACCACTTCCTGATGAATGCATTGAGCCAGCATCCCTGACACTCACAGTGGGATGTAATGGATTGGGAGTGACAGCGTGCTGGACGTCTTTGCCCCAGGCAAGCTTCCGGTGAAGCCAGTTAACTAGTATGGTAGCTTGGGTGAGGAAGCTCTGGTATGACCCGAGGAGCTCTACTGACCTGCTCCCTAGTGAAACTCGTGAAAATTATAAAAACAAATATTTAAAATCTCTGGGAATGGTCCTAAGGGCAAACAAAACAAGAACAAAGATACAGCTTTTAAATCAATGCGAGAAAACTTGATCTGTCCAACAGAAAGCAAAGGAGAATAAAAATAAATAAGCAGCACACATAAATCCATTGCATTTCTGTGTAATAACAATGACTATGTGAAAATCAAAATTAAAACCACAATACCACTTCTAAGCACCCTAAAAAAAATGAAGTACTTCGATATAAGTTAAACATACAACTATGGCCACCTGACTTTTGACAAAGCTGCAAAAGCAATTCGATTGAGGAAGAAGAGCCTTTTCACAGGAAGCTGGTACGGTGGGGCATCCATAGGCCAAAAAATGAAACTGAATCTGAGTTTCACACCTTGTACGAAAACTAACTCAAAATGGACATGAACTATAAAGTGAGACAAGAAGAAAGTATAGTAAATGGAAACTATGGAATAAGATGGAAATAACGATAAGTGTAATTAAGTTAAACTTATCAAGTAAAAGAGAGAACTCTCAAATTAAAAAAAATCAATCTGACCATATATTATTTACACACTACTTAAAAACACTGAAAGACTGAACATATATAATAATAGAAAGTCCATATGATTTTGAACAAAAAGCTAAGATAGTGATTTTCATAATGGATAAAATGGAAACCAAGGGGAAAATATCTTAAACACCAATGATGGACATTAAATACTGATGAAAGAATCAATCGAGGGGTGCCTGGGTGGCGCAGTCGGTTAAGCGTCCGACTTCAGCCAGGTCACGATCTCGTGGTCCGTGAGTTCGAGCCCCGCGTCAGGCTCTGGGCTGATGGCTCAGAGCCTGGAGCCTGTTTCCAATTCTGTGTCTCCCTCTCTCTCTGCCCCTCCCCCATTCATGCTCTGTCTCTCTCTGTCCCAAAAATAAATAAACGTTGAAAAAAAAAAATAAAAACAAAAAAAAAGAATCAATCGTGTAATCATCATAGTATGTGCCTCTAACAATATAACCTCAAAATATATAAACCAACAACTGACAGAAGTTCAGGAAAAAAGAAACAATTGTATTGGAGATTTTTAAAACTCTCTCAGAAACCAATAAATTAAACAGATTAAAAAATAAGTGGCTATGTAGAATACCTGGGCAATAAAATTAATAAGCTTGAGTGATTCTTTTTTAGCATATGAGGAACACTTATAAAAATATACTGGGCCAGAAGGAAACCTGACTAAATTCCAAGGGCTCACTATGATCTAGAACCTCCCCTCTAGCCAAAAGGCAATGCAAATATAAATTCACAAAAAATGTTTTAAAATCTTGTACATTTTCAAACTAACATATTAGTAAAAAAAAAAAATCATTAAAAAAAAGAAATAGTAAGATTGAATGCCAAATTGTGGGACACAGCTAAAGCAAGGCATAGAGGGAAATTATATCTCCAAATATACTTATCAAGAAGCAAAAGTTAACAGAGAGAGATTTTAACAAATTGCCTTGTGTGATTGTGGAGGCCTGGCTGGTCCAAAATCTGATGGGACAGACTGCAGGCTGGAGGCTCAGGGAAAAATTGTAGATCGAAATTTTTTTAAAATGTTTATTTATTTTTGAGACAGAGAGAGACAGTGTGAGTGGTGGAGAGGCAGAGAGAGAGAGAGAGAGACAGAATCCAAAGCAGGCTCCAGGCTCTGAGCTGTCAGCACAGAGCCTGATGCGGGGCTTGAACTCACAAGCTTTGAGATCACAACCTGAGCTGAAGTCAGCTGCTCAACCGACTGAGCCACCCAGGCACCCCAAGAATTGAAGATCTTGTCCAAGGACCATCTGCTGGCAGAATTCCTTTTTGCACAGGAGAGGTCAGTCTTGGTCCTTTTAAGGCCTTTGACTGATTGAATGAGGCTCACCCACATTATGGAGGGTAATCTGCTTTACTCAATCTACCAATTTAAATGTTACTTGCATCTAAAAATGCCCTTCAAAGAAAATATTCAGAATGATGTTTGACTAAATATCTGAGCACTATGGTCCAGCCAGGTTGACCCATAAAATTAACCACCAGCAAAAGGTTGAACTGGGCCCCTGACCCTGAAATTCAAATGTTGAAATCATAATTCCCCACAACCTCTGAAGGTAACCTTATTTGAAAACAGGGTCATTGCAGATGTAATTAAGGTGAGGCAATACAGGGATAGGGTGGACCCTTGATATGACTGGTGTTACTATAAAAAGAGAGAAATTTGAATATAGACACACCAAGAGGGAAAACAATGTGATCACACAAGGAGAATGCCAGGTGAACACAAAGTCAGACATCAGGGTGATGTGCGTACAAGTCAAGGAACCCCAAAGATTGCCAGCAAGCCACCAGAAGCTAGGGGAGAAGCATAGATTCTCCTCATAGCCAACAGAAGGAACCAACCCCACAGACACTTTGATCTGGGACTTCTAGGCTCTAAACTGTGAGACAGTGCATTTCTGTGCTTAGGCAGCTTGGTTTGTGGTACTTTGTTTCAGTAGCCTTGGCAAACTAATAAATACAGCAAGTGACACAAGAATTCTACTTGAGATAGAGCTGGAAAAAGGAACACAAACCCAAAGGAATAAGGGGAAGGAAATACGGATAAAGGAGCAGAAATCAGTGTAGTAACAAGGAGAAATGGAGAAGAGGAGATGGGAAACAAAAGTGCAACTGCAGCCCTGAAAAGACTACCTCTAGAAAGGTAGATGTGGAAAGTGCACATCAAAAAGATAAGAATGAAGAGAGAGGACCAGGCGTTCCATTTCAAGATGGCATGGAGGAAGATACTGAAGTCACTCTTTTCCATGTATGCCCTGAATCTATAGCTACCTACGGAAAAATTTCCTCTGGGAAAAATAAACAAACACACACACAAAAAACAAACCAAAACTAGCTGAATGACTCTGGTGCATCACCCAAATAAGAAAAAAAAAAAAATCCACATCAAAGTGGGTAGGAGAAGCTGAGACACAGTCTTGCCATTAATCCCACCCCTGGTGCAACAACTCACAATCGGGAGGGAACTCAAAACCCTGAGCTTCTCCCTGAGGACTGAAGGGTCTGAACTCCACGCCAGGCATCCCAACATTTAGGACCAGCCCTTGAGAGATAAGCCTCCAAAACATCTAGCTTTGAAAGCCAATGTGGCTTGGGTCCATAAGACTCACAAGGCTATAGCAAACTACGAAACCATTCTTAAAGGGCTCTCATGCACTGATTCATCCACCCCAGAGCCCAGCACAAAGGCAGCTGACTGAAAAATGCCCAGAGTTTCTGTAAAAGAGGTGTATTTGCTTATTCTAAAGCACTGGCCTGAGGGGCAGACGTCTAATTTAACACATGCCTAGGGGCTTGCTGAAATACTTTCCAAAGACAGAGGCCAATGGGCACCGTCTTTGTACTCTCCCTCTGCCTTGCTCCAGCTCACCATTGTCTCCCCAAAAGGAGCCTGTACCTCATCTGGCACCCTGATTTTTGCAGCTGCTGCCCAGAAGACACCTCTAGATCACCTGGCTCTGATGGCCAGTGGGGCTTATGCTCATGGGTCCTACAGAGAGTTCTCGGCTAGTGTCCTCCCCCAGGGCACAGCATAGAGACACTAGAATGAAACACATACCCAGCCTTTCTGTGAAAGAGGACCATTACAGGTGTTGAAGTTCAGCCTAAAGGTCAGGCTTCTGGTTTGGCACATATCAAGGAGCCTACTGAGGTGTTCTCTGAGGACAGAGGCTGGTGGGTACCATCTTTTTGCTTTCCTTCTGTCTCATTCTGGGCTGTTGGTATCTGTGAAAGTCCTAACTGCTTACTTCTATGGATGTATCCTGATGCGTAGGCTTTTAATTAAACATATATCTAGGGGCTGAATGCAATCCTTTCCAGAGACAAAGGAAGACAACATGTCTCTTCTTTATGCTTTCCCTCTGTTCAGCCCTGGGTTGTACATGTCTTTGAGAAAGGAACTTGTGTACAAGTCAGATGTCCTGGCTTTTGTGTCTGCTACCCAGAAGATATATCCCTCGACAGCATGGCTCTGGTGGGCAGTGGGGCTTGTGTTCATGGGTTCAATGGGATAGTAGCAAAAAAAAGAAAAGCTCTTAACTGGCTATCACCCCAGGGCTCAGCACAAAGGAAGCAGATAGAAATGACCATCTCCGGGGCGCCTGGGTGGCGCAGTCGGTTAAGCGTCCGACTTCAGCCAGGTCACGATCTCGCGGTCTGTGAGTTCGAGCCCCGCGTCAGGCTCTGGGCTGATGGCTCAGAGCCTGGAGCCTGTTTCCGATTCTGTGTCTCCCTCTCTCTCTGCCCCTCCCCCGTTCATGCTCTGTCTCTCTCTGTCCCAAAAATAAATAAACGTTGAAAAAAAAATTTTAAAAAAAAGAAATGACCATCTCCTAGTCTTCCCCTGAAAAAAAAGGCATATTTGCAAACATTAAAAGCTGCTTCCTGTGGGTCTGGCTTCCAACAACCTGAATCTATGTGCTGACTGAAATCCTTGCCTTTGGGACTCTGACAGTCTTGGTACACCCTCAACTACTGGGAGCCACTAAAAATAAAGTAGGCTGCTTAGATAATTACAGAGGTTTGAGAGACAACTAAGATCTAGGGCAGGGTCAAATGATAAGGTTCATCTCCCACACAAAGCCACTCCTTCAAGGCTGGGAGAGGCAGCTGTTATGTTTAATGCATAAAAGCCAACAAAGAGTGAAGTAAAAAACCAACAAAGAGCAAAGTAAAATGAAGAAACAGAGGGGGGTGCCTGGGTGGCTCAGTCATTTAAGTGCCCAAATTTGGCTCAGGTCATGATCTCACGGTTTATGAGTTTGAGCCCAGCATCAGGCTCTCTGCTGTCCCCCTCTCTCTCTGCCCCTCCCTGGCTTGTTCTCTTTCACTCTTTCTCTCAAAATAAATAAATAAATAAACTTAAAAAAAAAGAAAAAAGAAATAGGAATATGTTCTAAATGAAAGGACAAGATAAAACCTCAGAAAAATACATTAATGAAATGGAGATAAGTGATTTATCTGATAAAGAGTTCAAAATAATGGTCATAAAGATTCTCACTGAACTTGGGACAAAAGTAGAAGAGCAAAGTGAGAACTTCAAGAAAGAGAGAAATTTTAAAAAAGTACCAAACAGAAGTCATAGAGCTACAGAATACAATAACCGTCCTGAAAAATACACTACAGGGGCTCAACAGCAAACTGGATGATGCAGAAGAAAGGGTCAATGAATCAAAGACAAGGTAAGGAACTCAGCCAATCCAAACAGGAAAAAGAAAAGAGAGTGAAAAAGAACAAAGACAGCTTAAGGGACCTATGGGACAACATCAAGAGGACAAACATTTGCATTATAGGGGTCCCAGAAGGAGGAGAGAGAGAGAGAGACAGAGAGAGAATGAGGCAGAAAACATATTTGAAGAAATAAAGGCTGAAAAGTTTCCTAATCTGGGAGAAGAAACAGACATCCAGGTCCAGGAAGCCTAGAACTTCAAAAGAAGATAAATCCAAAAAGATCCACAACAAGACATATTACAATTAAAGTGTCAAAAGTTAACAATAGAGAGAGAATCTTAAGAGCAGTAAGAGAAAAACAACTTGTTAAGTATAATGGAACCCCTATAAAACTACAAAGCAGATTTTTCATCAGAAACATTGCAGGCCACATGGCAGTGGCACAATATATTCAAAGTGCTGAGCATTAAAAACTGCCAACCAAGAGGGGTGCCTGGGTGGCTCAGTCAGTTAAGCATCTGACTTTGGCTGAGGTCATGATCTCATGGTTTGTTAGTTTGAGCCCCACATCAGGCTCTGCGCTGACATTGCAGAGCCTGCTTGGGATTCTCTCCCTCCCTCTCTCTCTCTGCTCCTTCCCCACACTGGCACTCTCTCTCTCTCTCTAAATAAGTAAATAAACTTAAAAAAAAAAACGCTGCCAACCAAGAATACTCTATCTGGGAAAAGTTGTCCTTCACAATTGAAAGAGAGATAGTTTTCCACACATGCAAAAGCTAAAGGAATTCATCCCATTAGACTAGCCTTATAGGGACATTTTTTAGGTGAAAAGGATTTCTTTAAGCTGGAACAAAAGGGCACTAGTTAGTAACAGGAAAGTATATAAAGGTAAAAATCTCACTGGTAAATTTAAATATATAGTAAAATTTGGAATAATGTAAAAGTGGTGAGTTAATCACTTAAAGCTACTCTAAAGGTTAAAAGACAAAAGTAGTAAAAATATAATTTCAATAATTAGTTAATGGATATACAAGATAAAAAAAGATGTGAATTGTGACCACCCCCCAACATAAAATGTGGTGGATGGGTGAGTAAAAAAGTAGAGCTTTAGAATGCATTCAACCTCAAGTTGTTATCAACTTAAAATATGTTGTAACAAATACAATTTGTTTTATGTAAGCCTATGGTAACCACAAAACCACAAAAGCCTTATGGTATCTACCTACAGTAGATACACAAAAGGTAAAGAGAAAAGAATCTAAGCATACCACTACAGAAAATGATCAAGTTACAAAGGAAAAGAGCAAAAGAAGAAAGGAACAAAGGAATTACAAACCAGCTAGAAAACAATTAACAAAATGAAAGTAAGTACATACCTTTCATTAATTACTTTAAATATAAATGAACTAAATTCTCCAATAAAAAGACATAAAATGACTGAATGAATTAAAAAATCAGACCGATATCTATGCTGTCTACAAGAAATTCATTTCAGCTTTAGGGGCACACACATAGACTGAAAGTGAAGAGCTGGAAAAACATATTCTACACAAATGGAAACCAAAAGAAAGCTGGGGTAGTTTTATCAGACAAAATAGACTCTAAGGTAAAGACTGTATTAAGAGACAAAAAAAAATTACATAAAAATAAAGGAGTCAATCCAACAAGAGGATATAACATTTGTAAATATTTATTCACCAGCATCAGAGCACCTAAATATATAAAGCAAAGGGGCACCTGGGTGGCTTAGTTGGTTAAGTGTCTGACTTCAGCTCAGGTAATGATTGTACTGTTTGTGAGTTTGAGCCCCGCATAGGGCTCTGTGCTGACAGTTTAGAACCTGGAGCCTGCTTCAGATTCTGTGTCTCCTTCTCTCTCGGCCCCTCCCCAGCTCATGCTCTGTCTCTCTCTCTCAAAAATAAATAAACATTAAAAAAAGTATATATATGTATATATAATAGCAAAAATTAATAAAACTAAAGGGAGAAATAGACAGCAATGCAATAATAGTAGAGAACTTTAATACCCCACTTTCATCGATGTGATAGATCCTCCCAATAGAATGTCAATAAGAAAACATTGGCCTTAAATGAAATGTTAAACCAGATGAATTTAACAGACATATGTAGAACATTCCATCCAAATGCAACAGAATATACATTCTTCTCAAGTGCACATGGTACATTCTCCAGGATAGATTATATGCTAGGACTCAAAATAAATCTTAATAAATTTAAGAAGATTGAAATCATATCAAGCATCATTTTTGACCACAATGGTAGAAGACTAGGAATCAACTATAAGAAGAGGTCTGGAAAATTCACAAAAATGTGGAGATTAAACAATGTGATACTGAACAACCAAGGAGTCAAAGAAGAAATCAAGAGAAAGAAAAAAATACCTTGACTCGAATGAAAATGGAAATACAACATACCAAAACTTATGGAATACAGAAAAAACAGTCTTAAGAGGGAAGTTCACAGTGATAAATACCTACCTCAACAAACAAGAAAGAGCTCAACCAACCTAACTTTACACCTTAAAAACTAAAAAAAAAACAAAGCCCAAAGTTAGTAGAAGGAAGGAAATAACAAAGATCAGAAAGGAAATAAATAAAAGTAAAAAGACTATTGAAAGGGTAAATGAAACTAAGAACTATGTCTTTGAAAAGATAAATTCAACAAATATTTAGCTAGACTGCCAAAGAAAAAGAGAGGACTCAAATAAATACAAACAGAAATGAAAGAGAAGACATTACAACCAATACCACAGAAATACAAAGGATAAGAGACTACTGTGAACAATTGGATGCAAGCAAATTGGACAATCTAGAAGAAGTGTATAAATTCCTGGAAACACACAACTTCCAAAGACTGAATCATGAAGAAATAGAAAGTCTGAACAGACCAATTTTTTTTAAAGTTTATTTATTTATTTTGAGAGAGACAGAGAACACAAGTGGGGGAGGGGCAGAGTAGTTGGGGGATGGGGACAGAGGATCAGAAGCAGGCTCTGTGCTGACAGCAATGA
Organism: Felis catus; assembly: GCF_018350175.1. NCBI lineage: Eukaryota > Metazoa > Chordata > Mammalia > Carnivora > Felidae > Felis > Felis catus. The sequence continues at coordinate 111,356,222 of NC_058375.1, read as the reverse complement.
GCCTGATGTGGGGCTCAAATCCGCAAACCACGGGATCATGACCTGAGCCAAAGTCAGATGCTCAACTGCTGAGCCACCCAAGCACCCCAGAAAGACTGAACAGACCAATTACCCATAAGAAGATTGAGTCAGGGGGCACTCGGATGACTAGTCAGTTGAGTGTCTGACTTCAGCTCAGGTCATGACCTCACGGTTCATGGGTTTGAGCCTTGCATCCGGCTCACTGCTGTGAGCATGGAGCCTGCTTCAGATCCTCTACCCAGTCTCTCTCTGCCCCTCCCCTGCTCATGCTGGCTCTCTCTCTGAAAAATAAATAAACATTAAAAAAAAAAAAAAAAGAAGGGTCGCCTGGGTGGTTCAGTTGGTTAAACATCCGACTTCAGCTCAGGTCATGATCTCACGGTCCCTGAGTTCTATCCCCGCGTCAGGCTCTGTGCTGACAGAGCCTGGAGTGTGCTTCAGATTCTGCGTCTCCCTCTTTCTCTGCCCCTTCCCCGCTCATGCTCTGTCTCTCTCAAAAAATAAAATAAACATTTAAAAAAGAAGAAGAAGAAGAAGTTTGAGTCAGTACTCAAAAACCTCCCTGAGTCTGGGTGGCTCAGTCGGTTAAGCGTCTGACTCTTGATCTCAGCTGAGGTCTTAATCTCTGGGTTGTGAGTTCAATCCCTGCATTGGGCTCCATGCTGGGCAGGGAGCCTACTTAAAAAGAAAAACAAAAACAAAACAAGTCCCAACAAGGTTTAGGACCAGATGGCTTCACCAGTGAATTCTACCAAACATTCAAAGAAGAATCAATACCAATCCTTCTCAAACTTCCAAAAACTAGAAGAGGAAAAAATACTTCCAAACTCATTTTATGAGGCCAGCATTACCCTGATACTAAAACCAGACAGGGACAAGAAGAAAATTATAGGCCAGTATCCCTGATTAACATAGATGCAAAAATATTCAAGAAAATACTAGCAAATCAAATTCAACAATACATTAAAAGGATCACATACAGCGATCAAGTAGGATTTATGCCAGAAATGTAAGGAAGTTTCGACCTCTGCAAATCAATCAATGTGATACATCTCATTAGCAAAATGAAGGATCAAAATCATATGATCATCTCAATAGACACAAAAGAAAAGAACATTTGACAAAATTCAACATCCATTTATTGTAAAAATTCTCATCAAAGTGGGTATGGAGGAAATGTATCTCAATGTAATAAAGAACATATATGACAAGCCCACAGCTAACATCACAGTCAGTGATAAAAACCTGAGAGCTTTTCCTCTAAGATCAGGAAAAAGACACAGATATCCACTCTCTCCACTTTTATGCAGTGTAATACTGGAAGTCCTAGCCACAGAATGAAGTAATAAAAAGAAATTAAAGTCATCCAATTTTGCAAAGGAAGAAGTAAAACTGCCACTATACCCAGGTGACATGATATACATAGAAAATGCTGAAGACTCCACGAAAAAAATGTTAGAACTAATCAACAAATCAGTAAGTTTGCACAATACAAAATCAATATACAAAAATGTATTGCATTTCTATATATTACAGTGAACTACCAGAAAGAGAAATTAAGAAAACAACCCCATTTACAATTATACCCCAAAGAATATTTCTCAGGATAAATATAACCAAGGAGCTGAAAGACCTGTACACTGAAAATGATAAGACATTGACAAAAAAAGTGAAGAAGATACAAATAAATGGAAGGCTGTTCAATGATTTAAATGAATTGATTTAAAGAATTAATATTGTTAAAATGTCCATATTACCCAAGGAAATCTCCAGATTCAATGCAATTCCTATCAAATTCCAATGGCATTTTTGCACAGAAATAGAAAAAAAAAACAATTCTAAAATTTGTATGGAACAACAGAAGACCTCAAATTGCCAAAGCAATCTTGAGGAAGAAGAACAAAGCTGGAGATATCATACTTTCTGATTTCAAACTACATTACAAAGCTATATAATCAAAAAAGTACATATCTGTCATAAAAAAAAGTCAGTGGAACAGAATAGAGAGCCCAGAAATAAAACCATGCATACATGAGTAATTTACAAGGAGGCTAGAGTATGCAGTGGAGAAAGGACAGTCTCTTCAATAAATTGTACTGAGAAAATTGGAGACCCACAAGCACAAGAATGAAACTGGACCACTATCTTACACTATACACAGATATTAATGCACAATAGATTACAGTCTTTTTTAAATTTTAATTTTTTGAATTTACATCCAAGTTAGTTAACATATAGTACAACAATGATTTCAGGGGTAGATTCTTTAATGCCCCTTAAACAGTTAGCCCATCCCCCCTCCCACAACCCCTCCTGTAACCCTCAGTTTGTTCTCCATATTTATGAGTGTCTTCTGTTTTGTCCCCCTCCCTGTTTTTATATTATTTTTGTTTCCCTTCCCTTGTGTTCATCTGTTCTGTGTCTTAAAGTCCTCATATGAGTGAAGTCATATGATATTTGTCTTTCTCTGACTAATTTCACCTAGCATAATACCCTCCAGTTCCATCCACATAGTTGCAAATGGTAAGATTTCATTCTTTTTGATTGCCGAGTAATACTCCATTGTGTGTGTGTGTGTATATATGTATATATATATATATATATATATATATATATATATCTCCACATCTTCTTTATCCATTTTTCCGTCGATGGAAATCTGGGGTCTCTCCATACTTTGGCTATTGTTGATAGTGCTGCTATAAACATTGGGGTGCATGTGCCCCTTCGAAACAGCACACCTGTGTCCCTTGGATAAATACCTAGTAGTGCAATTGCTGGGACGTAGGGTAGTTCTATTTTTAATTTTTTGAGGAACCTCCATACTGTTTTCCAGAGTGGCTGACCAGTTTGCATCCCCACCAGCAGTGCAAAAGAGAGCCTCTTTCTCTACATCCTCACCAACATCTGTTGTTGCCTGAGTCATTAATGTTAGCCATTCTGACAGGTGTGAGGTGGTATCTCATTGTGGTTTTGATTTGTATTTTCCTAATGATGAGTGATGTGGAACATTTTTTCATGTGTCGGTTGGCCATCTGGATGTCTTCTTTAGAGAAGTGTCTATTCATGTTTTTTGCCCGTTTCTTCACTGGATTATTTGTTCTTTGGGTGTTGAGTTTGATAAGTTCTTTATAGATTTTGGATACTAACCCTTTATCTGATATGTCATTTGCAAATATCTTCTCCCATTCTGTCAGTTGCCTTTTAGTTTTGCTGATTGTTTCCTTTGCTGTGCAGAAGCTTTTTATTTTGATGAGGTCCCAATAGTTCATTTTTGCTTGTGTTTCCCTTGTGTCTGGAGACATGCTGAGTAAGAAGTTGCTGTGGCCAGAGTCAAAGAGGTTTTTACCTGTTTTCTCCTTGAGGATTTTGATGGCTTCCTGTCTTATGTTTAGGTCTTTCATCCATTTTGAGTTTATTTTTGTGTGTGGCGTAAGAAAGTAGTCCAGGTTCATTTTTCTGCATGTCGCTGTCCAGTTTTCCCAACACCACTTGCTGAAGAGACTGTCTTTATTCCATTGGATAGTCCTTCCTGCTTTGTCAAAGATTAGTTGGGCATATATTCGTGAGTCCATTTCTGGGTTCTCTATTCTGTTCCATTGATCTCAGTGTCTGTTTTTGTGCCAACAATGGATTAAAGTCTTAAATGTAAGACCTGAAACCATAAATCTCCCAGAAGAAAACATAGTAAATTACTTGACCTGAGTCTTAGTGATGATATTTCAAATTCGACACCAAAAGTAAAGGTAGCAAAACCAAAAATAAACAAGTGAGAGAGACTACATAAAACTAAAAGCATCTGCACAGCAAAGGAAACCAACAAAATGAAAAGACAACCACTGAATGGGAGAAAATACTTGCTAATTACATATCTGATTAGTGATCAATGGCCAAAGTATATAAAGAGTTCATATAATTAAACAGCAAAAAACCCAATCTGATTAAAAATAGGCAGAGGCTCCGACAAGACCTTTTCCTATAGAAGACATACTGATGGCCAACAGGTTTGTGAAAAGGTGCTCAACATCCCTAATCATCAGAGAAATACAAATCAAAACCACAATGAGATAACATCTCATACCTGTTAGAATGGCCAGTATCAAAGAGACAAGAAATAGTAAGTGTTGGCAAACACGTGGAGAAAAGGGAACCCTCGTGTACCGTTGGTGGGAATGCAAACTGGTGCAGCCACTGTGGAAGACAGCATGGAGTTTCCTCAAAAAATTAAAAACAGAAATACCATATGCTGCAATAATTTCACTTATGGGTATTTATCTGAAGGAAAGAAAACACCATCTTGAAAAGATGTCTACACCACCATGTTTTTTGCAGCATTATTTATAACAGCCAAGATCCAGAAGCAATCTTAATGTTCCTCAATGGATGAATGGATAAAGAAGACATGATACACACACACACACACACACACACACACGCACGCACACACACACACTGGGATATTATTCAGCTATAAAAAGAAGGAAATCTTGCCACTTGTGCAACCTGAATGAACTCTGAGGTTACTATGCTAAGTGAAATAAGTCAGACAGAGAAATATAAATACCATAGTTTCTCAATTATATGTGGAATCTAAAAAAACTAATTAACCAACAAACCAAAACACCAAACTCATAGACCCAGAGAAAAGATTGGTGGCTGCCACAGAAGATTTGGGAGTGGGAAAAATGGGTGAAGGGGTTCAAAAGGCACAAACTTCCAGTTATAAAATAAGTAAGTCTTGAGGATGTAATGTTCAACATGGTGACTATAGTTAATAATACTGTATTGTATATTTGAAAGCTGCTAAGAAAGTAAATCTTGAATGTTGTCATCACACAAAAAAGCAACATTTGTAACTAAGTGTGGTGATGGATGTTCACTAGATTTACTGGGGTGATTATTTTAAAATATATACAAATATTAAATTGTTATCTTGTATATCTGAAACAAATATAATATTAAATGTCAATTATATCTCAAAAAAATAAAATCACATAATAAAACAGAAAGGAGAGGGAATTAGGAACTGTTTTGTCATAAGCTAATAAATTTGAAAACATAAATGAAATAGATACATTCCTGGGGCGCCTGGGTGGCTCAGCATCTGACTTTGGCTCAGGTCACGATCTCAAAGTTCGTGAGTTTGAGCCCTGTGTCAGGCTCTGTGCCGACAGTTCAGAGCCTGGAGCCTGTTTCAAATTCTGTGTCTCCCTCTGTTTCTGCACGCTCCCATCCTGGCTAGCATTCTGTATCTCTTTGAATAAAAATGTAAAAACAATTAAAAAAAACATTCCTGAAAACACAGCAGAAAACTGAAGTGGTACTGAAAACCATCCCTTGTCCCCTTCCAAAGCCTCAGCCACATGTTGTTTGTGTGAGTTCTACCAAACTCGTAAAGAACAGGCAGTTCCCATCTTAAACAAGTTTCTCCTACGAAATGAACAAAAAGAACAAAACACAGCAACAGCTGCCCAGCTCATTTTATATTTATTGCCATGGATAGCTCCCAGTTGATGCCTAAGGCTTGCTGCCTGACCCTGAACTTTCATTTCCTTGTCTAAGAACTTGGGTTCATATTCACTACATCCCTAGTGGTTGTGAGGATCAAACAAAATAAAAACAGGCAGTGCCTGCAGCCTGGAAGTAAAGTCCTCAGTGAGTTCCTCCCTCTCCTTCTTTCCTTACTCCTTCACACAAAGTCCAGGACTGAGGGTCACAGTAATTAATACCTCCTCAGAGATGGGAGAGAGCTGTACAGGCTAGAGTCATCTATGAAAGTGGAAAAGTTCAGTTCTCCAGTGGAAGAAGCAGCCATGTGCACAGACTTCTGGCTCTGGGGCTGCTGGGGTAAGGGGTTGGGGTTTCTGCCTCCTGAAGAGCCCTCCACCCAGCTGACACAGGGGGCAGAGCAGGGGTGGAAGGACAGATTGGGAAACTGCTAGCTAAACTGAGGCCAAGAGGACCAGGGAGAGCTGGCGGGGGGGGGGGGGGGGGGGAGGTCGTGGGGTGGTGGGGCTGGTGAGCTGGTGGGCACAGGTTCAGGAGTAGCTGGGCCAAGTCCCAGGGAATGCCAGGAGAGGCTAAGCAGGGAGCTGGGCTCCAGGGAAGAGATGGCTGGCCAGACCCCTCTGTCTCAGGGAGGCTGAAGGCTGAGAGCAGGGATAAGAGTGGTCGTATTGATCATCCTCACTCAGCTGACCATGTGATGGTGGTTGTCTCACAGCAATTAGAGGTGGGAGCTGCTGACTGTCTCCATATTGATGAGAAGGAAAGAGGCTCAGAGGGACTCCCTCAGTTGTCCCTAATGGAAGAGTTGGGTGGAATTTGTGGTAGGCTTCAAAGTCCCTGTTCTGTCCTCTGAGACAAGGAGCGAGGTTGCAGGTGAGGGAGAGGAGTCAGGTACAGTTGGGCAATGGCAGGACCTAGGCTCTGTCAATATTTGGATAGGTCAATCATTAGCCAACTTCAGCCTTGTCCCTTGGCAGTCTCCACTGGAGCAGGTGCAGGGCTAGGCCTGGCCCAGGCTGCAGCCCTGCTGGAAACTCCAGGGGGCTCAGCCAGGATTGGATATGGCAGGGCAGGCAGGGGGCAGCGCCTACCCTCTCTGCTCAGGATGTTTCCCATGGTAGGTGGTTCCTCACCTGTTCCCAAACGGGGCTGCAGTTCGGTCTCTGGGGCCAAACAGACACTTAGGTCACTGAAATAGTTGAAGTGAGTTTTAAAAGAATGTATCAAGAAAGAAAAAAGGCATTGAACGTAGTCATCATGGGGGCGTCTGGCTGGCTTAGTTGGTAGAGCGTGCGACTCTTGATCTCAGGGTTATAAGTTTGAGCCCCACGTTAGGTGTGGAGATTACTTAAAAATAAAATCTTTAAAAAAAAAAAAAGAATGTAGTCATCATGGGAAAGTCAGAATTGTGATGGACTTTATTGCACTTATTTTGTGGTTCAGCATGATTTTTGATTTAAATTATGTACGTGGGGAGGAGGAACACACCATAATCTTTCTAGTTCTCAGAAGTTCTTAAATCAGACTCTGTTTACCTGGACCTGTGCTAAGGACCAGGGATTTTTCTAGCCCCTTTATATGCACTGTTTGATTTAATCCTCTAAGCGCTCTTAAAAGATGCATGCTGTCGTTCTCCCACTTTACCCAGATGAGGAAAACTGAAGCTCAGAGAGATAAAACTTCTTCCCAAACACATATGGTGAGTATGGAGAGAATGAGGATCTGCCCCTAAGTTTGTTGGCCTCCAGGCAAGGATTCTTAATGTCAGTCCTAGAGAGACCTCAGCAGAGCCAGGAATTAACAGGGTGAGAGAGCAAGTGAGGGTGTTCCCAGGTTCTGGCAGAGGCTGGAGCTGAATGGGGCTGGCTATGGCAACACGGGGTTCTAAAGACTGACACATCGCTGTTGTGGGGTCTCCACAGAGCCCTGATTCTGTTACCAAGTGGGATGCAGATGGAGGGACAGCAGCTCTCCCAACACAAGGTGCAGGTGCTAGAGCTGGTTTGCAGTAACTGGATAGTAACAAGCCTAACCCGGCTCCAGAGAATCTATGCTATTTGGGGGCCAGTTACCTCAGCCCATTAGGCCACAGTACTCCTTAGCTGTCCCTCATTTGGAAGGCAAGCAAACCCAGATCACACAGCAAGCTGGTGGGAGAGCTAGGCCCGAAGCCCAGGTCCTCTGGTTTCTAGTCCTTTCCCCTGCACCCACCACCCCCCGCCCCGCCATGCAATGTGCACAAGGGTCAGAGTGTGGGCACTAAGGGTCCCACAGAACCCCTCATCAGCAGGAGAGCGTTGCACACGTTTACAAAATTCATGCATGTGGTTAAACAATCACATGGTACAGAGGACCTCATATGAGTAGTCAGTCGGCCATCCCCTCTCTCCACATTTCTTTCTTGCTTTCTCTCTATGCTGATTTGAGGAGTTTCTATCAATCTGTCTTCAAGTTCACTAATGTGTCTCCTCCTGTGGCCAATCTCTGTGAAAGCTGTGCAATGAGTTATTAATTTCAGATATCAAAGTTTCAGTTCCAGAGGGTCCACATGATTTGTCTTTGCATATTCCATTTCTCCAAGAAAATCTGCACCTTTCCACCCATTTGGCCCACTGTTTTCTCTGTCTTCTTTAATACATTGTGGGTGTGCAAATATTGGCTCTTTTCTTCTTGATTATTGGTTACATTTTTTTCTTCTTTGTCTTATAATTTTTATAGAATGCAGAAACTCATTTAAAAAGGAATTAGAGCAACCAAAGATTATATATTTTTTCCTACCAGAAAATGTTTCCTCTTTCTGGTTCAATCAAGAACTAAGCTGGTAACAGCTGGTTTTTCAGCAGAAACCACAGGCTAGAAAAGAGTGGCATGATACATTAAAAGTACTGAAAGGGGAAAAAATTACAACCAAGAATACTCTATCTAGCAAGGTTATCATTCAGAATAGAAGGAGAGATAGCTTCCCTGGCAAATGAAAGTTAAAGAAGTTGATCACCACTAAACCAGTCTCATAAGAAATGTTAAAGGGAATTCTTTAAGTGGAAGAAAAAGGCTGTTACACTAGAAGTAAGAGGAAAGGAAAAAAGAAAAAATTTCACAGGTAAAAGTAAACGTACAGTAAAGATGGTAGGTTAATCACTTATAAAAGCCAGTATGGAGGTTAAAACACAAAAGTAGTAAGAGTAATTATATCTATAAAAATTAGTCATGGGATACACAAAATAAAAAGATGTAAAGCATGATACCATACACATAAAATGTGTGTGTGTGTGTGTGTGTGTGTGTGTGTAAAAATTTAGTGATTTTAGAGTGTCCTTGGACTTAAGGGACCATCAACTTAATATAGACTGTTACACACATAAAATGTTGTATATGAAACCAATGGTAACCACAAATAAAAAACCTACAATAGACACACAAAAAATAAAGAGAAACGAATCCAAGCAATAACACTAAAGAAAGCCATCAAGCCACAAGAGAAGAGAGCAAGAGAAGAAGAAACAGAGAAGAACTACAAACACAACCAGAAAAACAATGAACAAAATGGCAATAAATCCTTTAAGTGTAAATGGACTAGGGACACCTGGGTGGTTCAGTCGGTTAAGCGCCCAGCTCTTGACTTCAGCTCAGGTCATATCTCACGGTTCATGGGTTTGAACCGCGTCAGGCTCCATGTTGAGCGTGGAGCCTGCTTGGGATTCTCTCTCTCTCTCTCTCTCTCTCTCTCTCTCTCTCTCTGTCTCTGTCTCTCTGTCTCTGTCTCTCTGTTCCTGTATGTCTCTCTCCTCTCACCCTCTCTTGCTCCATGCTCTTTCTCTCTCAAATAAATAAACTTAAAAAAATGTAAATCGACTAAATGCTCAAATCAAAAGACATAGGGTGACTAAATGGATTTTAAAAAGTAAACAAGACCCACATATTTGTGACCTTCAAGAGACTCACTTCAGACCTAGACAGTACAAACTACAATAGAAAAATATATACCATACAGATGGAAGCAAAAAAGAAAAAAAAAAACTGGGGTAGCAATACTTATGTTGGACAAGATAGACTTTAAAATAAAGACTACAGCAAGAGATAAAGAAGGACAATACATAATGATAAAGGGGTCAATCCACCAAGAAAATGATAACTATTGTAAATATCTATACACTCCTATCTATCTATAAGAGCACCTGAATACATAAAGCAAATACAAATAAATACATAAAGCAAATATTAACAGACATAAAGGAAGAAATTGACAGTAATACAGTGTACTAGGGGACTTTAACACCCCACTTGTATCAATGGATAGATTATCCAGACAGAAAATCAACAACAACAACAAAAAAACAGTGGTTTTGAATAGCATGTTACAGTTGTGAATGGGATCAGTTTCTTTATTTCTCTTTCTGTTGCTTCATTATTGGTGTATAAAAATGCAACCGATTTCTGTACATTAATTTTGTACCCTGCGACTTTTCTGAATTCGTGTATCAGTTCTAGCAGACTTTTGGTGGAGTCTGTTGGGTTTTCCATGTAGAGTATCATGTCGTCTGTGAAAAGTGAAAGTGTGACTTCCTCTTTGCCAATTTTGATGCCTTTTATTTCATTTTGTTGTCTGATTGCTGATGTTAGGACTTCCAATACTATGTTAAACAACAGTGGTGAGAGTGGACATCCCTGTCGTGTTCCTGATCTCAGGGGGAAAGCTCTCAGTTTTTCCCCATTGAAAATGCTATTAGCTGTGGGCTTTTCAAAAATGGCTTTTATGATGTTTAAGTATGTTCCTTCTATCCCAGCTTTCTTGAGAACCATAAAATACCTAGGAATAAACCTAACCAAAGATGTAAAAGATCTGTATGCTGAAAACTATAGAAAGCTTATGAAGGAAATTGAAGAAGATACAAAGAAATGGAAAAACATTCCGTGCTCATGGATTGGAAGAATAAATATTGTCAAAATGTCAATACTACCCAAATCAATCTACACATTCAATGCAATCCCAATCAAAATTGCACCAGCATTCTTCTCAAAGCTAGAAAAAACAATCCTAAAATTTGTATGGAACCACAAAAGACCCCAAATAGCCAAAGTAATATTAAAGAAGAAAACCAAAATGGGAGGCATTACAATCCTAGACTTTAGCCTCTACTACAAAGCTGTAATCATCAAGACAGTATGGTATTGGCACAAAAACAGACACATAGACCAATGGAATAGAATAGAGACCCCAGAATTGGACCCACAAAAGTATGGCCACCTAATCTTTGACAAAGCAGGAAAGAGTATCCAATGGAAAAAAGACAGTCTCTTTAACAAATGGTGTTGGGAGAACTGGACAGCAACATGCAGAAGATTGAAACTAGACCACTTTATCACACCATTCACAAAAATAAACTCAAAATGGATAAAGGACCTGAATGTGAGACGGGAAACCATCAAAACCCTAGAGGAGAAAGCAGGAAAAAATCTCTTTGACCTCAGCTGCAGCAATTTCTTACTCGACACATCTCCAAAGGCAAGGGAATTAAAGGCAAAAATGAGCTATTGGGACCTCATCAAGATAAAAAGCTTCTGCACTGCAAAGGAAACAATCAACAAAACTAAAAGGCAACTGATGGAATGGGAGAAGATATTTGCAAATGACATATTGGATAAAGGGCTAGTATCTAAAATCTATAAAGAACTCACCAAACTGCACACCTGAAAAACAAATACTCCAGTGAAGAAATGGGCTGAAGACATGAATAGACACTTTTCCAAAGAAGATATCCAGATGGCTAACAGACACATGAAAAGATGCTCAACGTCACTCATCATCAGGGAAATACAAATCAAAAGTACAATGAGATATCACCTCACACCAGTCAGAGTGGCCAAAATGAACAAATCAGGAGACTATAGATGCTGGAAAGGATGTGGAGAAATGGAAACCCTCTTTCACTGTTGGTGGAAATGCAAACTGGTGCAGCCACTCTGGAAAACAGTGTAGAGGTTCCTCAAAAACTTAAAAATAGAACTACCCTATGACCCAGCAATAGTACTGCTAGCAATCTACCCAAAGGATACAGGAGTGCTGATGCATAAGGGCACATGTACCCCAATGTTTATAGCAGCACTCTCAACAATAGCCAAATTATGGAAAGAGCCTAAATGTCCATCAACTGACTAATGGATAAAGAAGATGTGGTTTATATATACAATGGAATACTACATGGCAATGAGAAAGAATGCAATCCTGCCATTTCCAACGACATGGATGGAATTGGAGGGTATTATGCTAAGTGAAATAATCAGGCAGAGAAAGACAGCTACCATATGTTTTCACTCATATGTGGATCTTGAGAAACTTAACACAAGACCATGGGGGAGGGGAAGGGGGAAAAAAGAAGTTACAGAGAGGGAGGGAGGCAAACCACAAGAGACTCTTAAGGACTGAGGACAAACTAAGGGTAGATGGGGGGTGGGGGAGAGGGGAAAATGGGTGATGGGCAGGGAGGAGGGCACTTGTTGGGATGAGCACTGGGTGTTGTATGGAAACCAATTTGAAAATAAGTTATATTTAAAAAAAAACGAATAGCATATTATACCAAATAAACCTGACAGATTCATACAGAACATCCCACCCAAAACAAATAAAATACACATTATTTTCAAGTACACATGAAACATTCCCCAGGATTTACCACATTAACCCACAAAACAAGTCTCCATAAATTTAAGAAGACTGTATTTAAGAAGAAGTATCTTTTCCAACCACAACAGTATGAAACTAGAAATTGAATACCAAAAATAATCTGGAAAGAATAAAAAAACATGGGCTAAACAACATTCTAATAAATGATGAATGTGTCAACTAAGAAATCAAAGAGGAAGCCAACAAATACATGGAGACAACTGAAAATAAAAACACAACAGTCCAGTATCTTTGGGACAGAGCAAAAGTAAAGTTCTAAGAGGGAAGCAATACAGGTCTACCTCAAGAAACAAGAAAAATCTCAAATAAACAACCTAATCTTACACCTAAAGGAGCTAGAAAAAGAAGAATAAACAAAGTCCAAAGCGAGTAGAAAGAAGGGAACAATAAATATTAGGCCAGAAATAATGAAATAAAGACAAAAAACACAGTAGAAAAGACCAATGAAAAACCAAGAGCTGTTTTTTGGAAAGATAAACAGAATTGATAACTTTTAGCTAGATTCATGAAGAAAAAGAGGGTACTCAAACAAATAAAATCAGAAATAAAAGAGGAAAAATAATGGACACCACAGAAACACAAAAGATTATAAGAGAATAGTATGAAAAATTATATGCCAACAAATTGGACAACTTAGAAGAAGTGGATAAATTCCTAGAAACATACCATCTTCCAAAACCCAATCAGGAAGAAATAGAAAATTTGAACAGACCAATTACTAGTAATGAAATTGAAATAGTAATAATAAAAAAAACTCCCAACAAACAAAAGTCGAGGACCAGAGGGCTTTACTGATGAATTCTACCAACATTTAAAGAAGAATTTATACCTATTCTTCTCAAACTATTCTGAAAAATAGCAGAGGAAGGAAATCTTCCAAATTCATTCTGAGACCAGACTTACCCTAATATGAAAACCAGAAAAAGACACTACAGAAAAGGAAAACCACAGGCCAACATCTCTGATTAACATAGATGCAAACATCCTCAACAAAATATTTGCAAACCAAATTCAATAATACATTTAAAAAGTCATCCACTACAAACAAATGGGATTTATTCAAGGTTACAAGAGTGGTTAACTATTCACAAATCAATTAATGTGATACATCACATTAATAAGACAACGGGGAGGGGTGCCTGGGTGGCTCAGTCGGTTAAGCGTCTGACTTCAGCTCAGGTCACGATCTCGCAGTTCATGGGTTCGGGCTCTGTGATGACAGCTCAGATCCTGGAGCCTGCTTCGGATTCTGTGTCTCACTCTCTCTCTGCCCCTTTCTCTCTCTCTCTCTCTCTCTCTCTCTCTCTCTCTTTCTCCCTCCCTCCCTCAAAAATAAATGGATAAAACATTGAAAAAAATAAGAGAAGGGAAAAAACCATATGATCATCTCAATAAATTCAAAAGAAATATTTGACAAAATACAATATACATTCATGATTTAAAAAAAAAAAACTCTCAATATAATAATAGTCGCAAAGGGGCGCCTGGGTGGCTTAGATGGTCAAGTATTCGACTCTTGATTTTGGCTCAGGTCATGATCTCATGGTTTGTGAGTTCAAGCCCCTCATAGAGATCTGCACTCTCAGTGCTTGGGCTTGTCTCTCTCTCCCTCTCTCTCTGCCCCTCTTGTGCATGCTCCCTCTCTCTCTCTCAAAAAAAAAAAAACACTTTAAAAAGATAATAAAAAATATTTAAAAAATTAAAATAATGGCCATATATGAAAAACCCATAGCTAACAACATACTTAATGGTGAAAAACTGAAATCCTTTCCTCTAAGGTCAGGAATAAGACAAGGATGTCCACACTCAACACTTTTATTCAGTATAGTATTAGAAGTCTTGGCTGCAGCAATTAGATGAAAAAAAAAATTATAAAGGCATCCATATTGGTAAAGAAGGAGTAAAACTGTTACTATTTGCAGATTACATGATACTATATATAGAAAGCCCTAAAGACTGCACCAAAAATCTATTAGAACTGATCAACCAGTTCAGTAAAGTTTCAGGATAAAAAATTAATGTACAGAAATCTGTTCCATTTCTATACACTAATAATGAGGTAACAGATAGAGAAATTAAGAAAACAATTCCATTTAAAATTATACCAAAAAAAAAAAAAAAAACCCAACCCACCTAAGAAGAAAGTAAATGAAGGAGGTAAAACACCTATACTCTGAAAACTGTAAGACATTGAGGAAAGAAACTGAAGATGACCAGAACAAATTAAAAAGGTATGCCATGACCATGGGTTGGAATAATTAATATAATTAAAATGTCCATACATTGTCCATACCCAAAGCAATCTACAGATCAGTGCAGTCCCTATCAATACAAAGAGCATTTTTCACAGAACTAAAGCAAATAATTATAAAATTTGTATACAGAGTATTATGCTATGTGAAATAAGTCAGTCAGAGAAAGACAAATACCATATTATTTTACTCAGATGTGGAATTTAAGAAACAAAACAAAAGAGAAAAAGGGAACAAAAAAGAGAGGCAACCAAAGAAACAACTATAGAGAACAAACTGATGGTTACCAGAGGGGAGGTTGGTGGGGGGATGGGTGAAATAGGTGATGGGGATTAAGGATGCACTTGTGATGAGCACCAGGTGATGTATGGAATTAACGAATCACTATATTGTACACCTGAAATTCATATAACATTGTGTGTCAACTAACAGGAATTAAAGCAAAAACTAAAAAAAAATAAAAATAAAAACATTAATAGACTTTTTAAGGAGTTCAATTTTACAGAAAAATTGAATAGAAGACACAGGGAGTTCCCATATATTCCTCCCCCCTCCTCCAGTTTCCCCTCTTATTAACATCTTGCATTGGTGTGGTACATTTGTTGCAACTGATGAATCAATATTGATACAGTATTATTAACTAAAGTCCATAGTTTACCTTAAAGTTCAGTCTTTGTTGTTGTACATTGTATGGGTCTAGACAAATGTATAATGACATGTATTCAACATTACAGTATCCTAGAAAATCGTTTCACTGCCCTAAAATTCCCCCGTGGTTCACCAACTCATCCCTCCCTCCTTTCCTCCAGGCCTTAGCAACCACTAATGTTTTTACTGTCTCCATATTTTTGCCTCTCCCAAAATGTCATACACTTGGAATCATACAGTATGCAACCTTTTCAAATTGGCTTCTTTCACTAAGCAATATGCATTTCTTGGTAGCTCATTTCTTTTTGTTAATGAAGGATATTCGACTATCTGGAAGTCCCATGGTTTGTTTATTCATTCACCTACTGAAGGACTTCTTGGTTGCTTCCAAGTTTTGGTAATTATAAATAAAGCTGCCAAAAAATCTGTGTGTTCATTTCTGTGTGAATATAAATTAATGTTTGGGAAAATACCAAGGAACACAATTGCTGAATTATATGGTGAGATTATGTTTAGTTTACAAGGAACTGCTGAACCGTCTCACAAAGTGGCCATACCAGTTCACATTCCCACCAACCATAAATGAGAATTCCTGTTGCTGCACATCCTCATCAGCAATTGGTGTTCTCAGTGTTTTAGATTTTTGCCATTCTAGTAAGTGTATAGTGGTATCTTGCTGTTATTTTAGTTTGCAATTCCCTATTTACATGTAATGTGCAGCTTTCAAATGCTTATTTGCCATCTGTGTATCTTCTTTGATGGGGTGTCTGTTCAGATCTTTTGCCCATTAAAATTTTTTTTTTACCTTTATTTATTTTTGATAGAGACAGAGCATGAGCAGGGGAGGGGCAGAAAGAGGGGGACACAAAATCTGAAGCAGGCTCCAGGCTCTGAGCTGTCAGCACAGAGCCCAATGTGGGGCTCGAACTCACAAACCGCGAGATCAGGACCTGAGCTGAAGTCGGACGCTTAACTGACTGAGCCACCCAGGTTGATCTTTTGCCCATTTTAAAACTTGGATTGTTGAGTTTATATACATCTATCTATCTATCTATCTATCTATCTATCATCTATCTATTATCTATCATCTATTATCTATCATCTATCATCTATTGATCTATCTATATATCATCTATCATCTATTATCTATCTATCTATCTATCTATCTATCTATCATCTATCTATCTATCTATCTATCATCTATCTATCAATCTATCTATAATACCTGCCTTTTATTGAATATGTGTCTTTCAAAGATTTTCTCCCAGGCCGTGGATTTCTGTTTCATTTTGTCAGCAGTGTCTCTTGTAGAGCAGTCTTTCATTTTAATGCAGTCTAAGTTATTGGTTATTTTTTTCATGGAGTATGCTTTTGGCATTGTATATTAAAATTCATCCCAAACCCAAGTTCACCTACATTGTCTCCTAAATTATCTTCTAAAAGTCTTACAGTTTTGAGTTTCTCATTTTGGTCTATGGTCCATTTTGATTAATTTTCATAAAAGATGTATGGTCTATGTCTAGGTTCATTTTTTAAAAATATGGATGTCCAGTTGTTCCAGGACCATTTATTGAAAAAGATTATCCTTTACCCATCCAACTCCCTTTGCTCCTTTGTCAGCAATAAGTAGACTGTATTTGTGTGGGTCTATTTCTGGACTCTTGGCTCTCTTCCATTGCTTGTTTGTTCACTACCACACTTTATAGCTTTATAGTAATTATTAAAGCCAAATAGTGATGACCTCCAATTTTGTTTTTTTCTTTCAGTATTGTATAGGCTATTCTGAGTTTTTTGCCTCCCCATATAAATTTTAGAATCCATTTGCCAATATCCATAAAATGTCTTGCTGGGATTTTTATTAGGATTGTGCTTAAGGTACAAGTTGGTAAGAACGGACATCTTGACAATATTGAGTCTTCCTATTCATGTAATGGAATGTCTCTTCATTTCTTTCATGAGAATTTTATAGTTTTTCTCATACAGATCTTATACATATCTACATGTTAGATGTATACATAAATGTTTCATTTTGGGAGGTGTTAATGTCAATGACAACTGTGTTTTAAATTTGCAATCCCAGTTGTTCAGTGCTGGTATAAAAGAAAGTAATTGACTTTTGTATATTAACTTTGTATCCTGTGACCTTTATTCATTCAAGGAGGGTTTTTGTTGTTGTTGATTCCTTGGAATTTTCTAGAGAGAGTCACGTCATCTGTGAACAAAGAAAGTTTTACTTCTTTCTTCCCAATCTGTATTTTCTTTTCTTGTCTTATTGCAGTAACTAGGACTTCCAGTATGATGCTGAATACCAGTAGTGAGGTTAGACATCTTTGCCTTGTTTCTGATCTTAATGGGAAAGCATCATTTCCCAAAACTAAATGTAATGTTAGCTTAGGTTTTTGTAGATATTCTTTATCAAGCTGAGTAAGTTCTCCTCTACCGCTGGTTTACTGGGAGTTTTTATCATAAGTGGGTATTGGATTTTGTAAAGTATTCCCTCATCTAGTGATATGATCATGTGATTTTTCTTCTTTAGAATGCTGATGTGATGAATAGCATTAATTGATTTTGCAATGTTGAAGCTGGTTTGCATACCCAGAATCAATCCCTGTTAGTTGTGATGTGTAATTCTTTTTATGCATTGTTGGATTTGACTTACTAATATTTCGTCGAGAATTTTTGCATCTATTTCATGGGAAATATTGGTCTGTAGTTTTCTATTCTTGTAATATCTTCTATCTCATAAAACAACTTGGGAAACATTCCATCCTCTTCTATTTTTGGAATATATTATATACAAATGATGTAATTTGTTTCTTAAATGTATGGTAGAATTCAACAGTGAACCCATGTGGGTTTGGTGCTTTCTGTTTTGGAAGGATAGTAATTACTAATTCAATTTCTTTTAAATATTGTCCTATTTGGATTATATATTTCTCTTTGTGTGAGTTATGGAAGATTGTGTCTTAATCGGTCCATTTCATCTAGGTTGTCAAATTTGTGAGCATAGAGCTGTTCCTAACATTTCTTCATTACCCTTTTAATGACCTTGGGATCAGTAAGTATGGCTCCTCTTTCATTTATGATATTAGTTATATGTGGCTTCTCTCGGTCTTCCTATGTTAACCTGGCTAGATATTTATCAATTTTATTGATCTTCTAAGAACAAGGTTTTGATTTTGTTGATTTTCTCTATGGACTTTCTATTTCATCAATTTCAATCAATTTCATTGATTTCTGCTCCAATTTTTATTATTTCTTTCCTTCTGCTTACTTTTTATTTAATTTGTTCTCCTTTTTCTAGTTTTGTAAGGTTTGGAAACGTTGATTTTAGGTCTTTCTTTTTTTTTAATTTTTTATTTTATTTATTTTTGAGAGAGAGAGAGCATGAGCCAGGGAGGGGCAGAGACAATGGAACAGAGGATCTAAAGTGACTCCGCACTGACAGCAGCAAACCTGATGCAGGGCTCGAACCCACAAACCATGAGGTCATGACCTGAGCCAAAGTGGGTTGCTCAACCAACTGAGCCACCCAGCTTCCCCAATTTTAGGTCTTTCTTATTTTCTAATATGTGCATTCAGTGCTGTAAATTTCCCTCTAATACCATTTTTGCTGTATCCTACAAATTTTGATGAGTTGAATTTTCATTTTAATTTAATTGAAAATATTTGTAACTTCTTTTCAAATTTATGTGGTATTTAGAAGTGTGCTGTTAATATCCAAATAATTTGGGGTTTTCCAGATATCTTTCTGTTATTAATTTCTAGTTTAATTCCCTCATGGTCTGAGAGCAGGCATTGTATGATTTCTATTCTTTCAAATTCTATTCTTAAGGGGTGTTTTATGGCCAAGAATGCGATTGATCTTAGTGAAAATCCCAGGTGAGCTTGAGGAGAATGTGTACTCTGCTGTCATTGGATAAGTATTCTATAGATGTCAATTAGGTCCAGTTAATTAATGGTACTATTCATGCCCTTACTGATTTTATGCCTGCTGGATCTGTCAATAATGAATAGAAGGAATTTGAAAAGTGAGTAAGAGTGAATTCCTCTATTTCTCTTTGCATGTATATCAGTTTTTCCTTCACATATTTTGATGCTCTGTTGTTAGGTGCAAACATGTTAACTATTGTCATGTCTTTTTAAAGAATTGACTCCTGTATCATTATGTAAGCCTCTCTTTATCCCTTATAATTTTTTTTTTTTTTTTTTGCTTTAAGGTCTGTTTTATCTAAAACTAATATAGCTACTCCAGCTTTCTTTGGATTAGTCTTGACATAGTATGTCTTTCTTCATCCCTTTACTTTTAATCTGTGTCTTTATTTGTAAAGTAGACATTGTTTTCTATTCATTGCCCTTAGTTCTCTGTTTCTTTTTCCTTTAAAATATTTTTTTTGTCTTCTGTAGTTTTAATTGAACATTTTACATGATTCCCCCTTTTCCTCCTCTCTTTGCATATCAATTAGACTTTCTTGGAAAGATATATATATTTATTGCCGTTTTACTGTTTGTTTTGCCCTCGAGTCTGGAGATTTTCTCTGATCCTTTCTTGTCTTTGTCACTTTTGTTTTTTCCTTTCCACTCAAAGAGTCCCCTTTAATATTTCTTGCAGGGCTGGTTTAGTGGTCACAAACAACTTTAGTTTTTATTTGTCTGGGAAAGCTTTTTTATCGTGTTTCCCTTGAGTTTGTAATATGCCTTTACGTCTAATCCAAATCCTCTTTCAAATATTACTATAGCATTTCATGGAAAGTGCAATTACTTTACCAATTCATCTCTCATCTTTTATACCATTTTAGTTATTTGTTTCACTTATCCATAAGCTTTAATCACTATTATTATTTGGAACAAACTGTTACCTGTTAGATCAGTTGAGAATAAAAAACATTAAATGATTTTAATCTTTTAATATAGATAAGAAATAACAAGTGTTGGCAAGGATGTGGAAAAAAGGGAACCCGTGTGCACTACTGTTGGGAATGTAAATTAGTACAGCCACTCTGGAAACCAGTATGGAGGTTCCTCAAAAAATTAAAAATAGAAATACCAGATGATCCAGTAATTCCACTGCTGGGTACTTACCAAGAGAACAAAAACAGTCATTTGCAAAGATACATGCACTCCTATTGCAGCAGTATTTACAACAGCCAACACGTGCAAGCAACCTAGCTGTCCACTGATAGATGAATGGATAAAGTAGATTTGGTGTATATATACAATGGAATGTTAGCCACAAAAAAGAATGAAATATTGTCATTCATAACAACATGGATGGACCTAGAGTGTATTATTCTAACAAAATAAGTCAGAGAAAGACAAATACCATATGGCTTCACTTATATGTGGAATCTAAAAAACAAAACAAACACACATACATAAAACAGAAATAGTCTCATAAATACAGGGAACAAACTGGTGGGGGTTGCTGGAGGGGAGGAGGTCAGGGATGGGCAAAATAGGTGAAGAGGATTAAGAGGCACAAACACCCAGTTATGAAATAGATAGGTCATGAGGATGAACAGTACAGCATGGGCAATATAGTCGGTGACACTGAAATGACACCGAAATGACTGTACAGTGACTGATGGTAACTACACGCATCAGGGCAAGCATTGTGCAATGAATGTATAGACTTGTCAAGTCACTATGCTGGACACCTGAAACTAATATAACACTGCATGTCAACCATACTCCAATTTTAAAAATAAAATGAAAGATTTCACTTTACCTTGATTTATCTCTTCCCTCCCTTTATGCAGATTTGAGTTTCTGACTTACATATTTTTCCTTCTTGCTGAAGAATTTCACTTAACATTTCTCGTGAGGCAAGTCTACTGGTGACAATTTCTGTCTGTTTCTTCTCTGAGGAAGTCTTTATTTCTCCATCTTACAAGGACAATTTGCTGAGTACAGAGTTCTAGGTTGGCAGCTCTTCTCCTTCAACAGTTTAAATATTTCATACCACTCTCTTCCTGCTTGCATGGTTTCTGAAGAGAAGTTTGATGTAATTCCTACCCTCGTTTCTGTGTAGGCAAGGTGTTTTCCCCCTCTGGTTTCTTTCAAGATTGTCTCCTTGTGTTTGACTTCTGCAGTTTGAAATGTTATGCCTAGATGTAGATTTTCTGGTATTTATCATCCTTGATGTTCTGTATCTGAGATTTGATGCTTGAGATTAATTTTAGAAAATTCTCAATCATTATTATTTCAACTATGTCTTGTTTCTTTCTTATTTTGGTATTCCCATGATGCATATTTTACCCCTTCTGGAATTTTCCCACAGCTCTTGGATATTCTGTTCCGTCTTTTTCATTCTTGTTTCTCTTTGCATTTCAGTTTTGCAAGTTTCTATTGACATATCTTTAAGCTGACTGAATCTTTTCTGGGTTAGTGTCCAGTGTATTGATGAGTTCATTGAAGGCATTCTTCATTTCTGTTATAGTGTTTTTTAAAAAAAAATTTTAATGTTTATATTTTTTTGAGAGAGAAAGAGAAAGAACGTGAGCAGGGGAGGGGCAGAGAGAGAGGGAGACACAGAATCAGAAGCAGGCTCTAGTTTCTGAGCTGTCAGCACAGAGCCTGATGTGGGGCTCGAACTCAGGAGCCTTTGGGCCATGAGATCATGACCTGAGCCCAAGTCGGCTGCTTAACCAACTGAACCACCCAGGCACCCCATCTGTTATAGTGTTTTTTGATTTCTAGTACATCCACTTGTTTCCATCTATCTGCTTGTTTTGCCCGTTTATTCTTGCATGTTGTCCACTTTTTCCTTTCAAGATCATAGTGTATGAGCCATAGTTGCCTTAAATTCCCAGCTGGCAGTTTCAGTATCTCTGCTATAACGGAGTCTTGTTCTGATCCTTGCTCTGTCTCTTCAAAATGTGTTTCTTGTCTTTTAGTACAACTTATAATTTTTTTGTGTGTTGGAAGCCAACATGATGTATTGGGTAAAAATGAACTGAGGTAAAAAAAAAAATGAACTGAGGTTAAGTAGGGTTTTATGTGAGGTTTTACATATATGTGGCTATAGGTTAGGCTGTATTTATTGTTTGTTATGGATATCAAAGGATAACATTTCCTCTGGTGTCTTTGCTTTTGTCCTCTGCTGTCTTTGAGCTTCTCTAGAGCCTTCCTCTTAAATTAGGTCTGAGGGGCACCTGGGTGGCTCAGTCAGTTAAGTATCTGACTCTTTGATTTTGTCTCAGGTCATGATCTCACAGTCGTGAGATCAAGCCCCACGTTGGGCTCCAGGCTGAGTGCTAAGCATGGAGCCTGCTTGGGATTCTCTCTCTTTCCCTCTCTCTCTGTCCTTCCCCCCCACCACACACACACACATAAGCTCTCTCAAATAAATAAATAAATAAATAAATAATAGGTCTGAGACATGTAGCTTTTTTAGTTGTGTCCCCCTGTTATTATACAGGAGCCTTATTGACATGGGTGTGAGGTGTGAGGTGTGACAGGGAAGTGTTCTACAGTCCATGATTAAGTCTCAATCTTTTCATAAGCCTGAGCCCCTGGGCTATCACCTTCACAAGTGCTTTTCAGTTGTTTGTTTCCTTCTTAGATGAGACAGGAAGGCTAGAGGAGGCTGGAGTTGGATATTTCCCTTCCCTCAGGTCGGTTAAGCTCTGGTAAAACAGAAGGCAGGCCTTAAGATGAAAAGAATGCTCTGAGTGTATTTCAGAATGGCTGTTTTCCCTCTCCCCGTGCCAGAAGCATGAAGGGATTTTTCTCTGACTCTAATTGTGAGAACTTGGTAGCTCTTCTGGGGATAAAACTCATATAAGTATAGGGGACCTTGAAAGACTGTTCTTCTTGGAGTTTTTAACTCTCAAACTTGTCCACACCAAGCTTCTAGCCTAGTTTAGGTTTCCCACCCTGGTACTCTTTTCCATGGAGTCTCTTCTCCTATAGGTGTGATTGTCTTTATCTGCCTCGTTGCCTCTCAAATTTTGGGGGGCAGCACTTGTGATCTTGAAACTCTGATACATCTAAGAACAGTTGTTGGTTTTCAGTTGCTCATCTTTTTTCCTTGTGGTGAGGTCGGTAGTGATGACTCTTTCAAGCTCCTTACATGCCAGACTGAAACATGACAGTGTTTTTGAAGAGCAAAAGTTTTTAATTCTGACAAAGTCAAATTTATTGATTTTTTTTCTTCTATAATCTGATTTTTATGTCATGTCTAAAAATCTTTGCTGGGGCACCTGAGTGGCTCAGTTTGTTAAGTATCCAACTCTTGATTTCAGCTGAGGTCATGATCTCACAGTTTGTGGGACTGGGCCCCACATCGGGCTCTGTGCTGACAGTGTGGAGCCTGCTTAGGACTCTCTCTCTCCCTCTTTCTTTCTCTGCCCTCCCCCCACTTGCTCTCTCTTTCTCTTTCTCAAAATAAATAAAATAAACATTAAAAAAAAACCTTTGGCGGGGCACCTGGGTGGCTCAGTTTGTTAAGGGTCCAACTTCAGCTCAGGTCATGATCTCACAACTCGTGAGTTCAAGTCCTGTATCAGGCTCTGTGCTGACATGACAGCTCAGAGCCTGGAGCCTGCTTTGGATTCTCTGTCTCTCTGTCCCTCTCTCGCTCACACACACACACTCTC
Source organism: Felis catus (assembly GCF_018350175.1). Lineage (NCBI taxonomy): Eukaryota > Metazoa > Chordata > Mammalia > Carnivora > Felidae > Felis > Felis catus. The sequence continues at coordinate 111,332,511 of NC_058375.1, read as the reverse complement.
TCTCTCTCAAATATAAACATTAAAAACATTTTTTTAAAAAATCTTTGCCAAACTCAAGTTTGCTAAGATTTTCTCCTAGAAGTTTTAATAGTTTTAATCTGTTTTGAGTTATTTTTTGCATATGGTGTGAGGTAAGGTTAGAGGCTTCATTTTTTTGCATATCCAGTTGTTGAAAAGATTTCTTGTAAAAATTTATTTTTTGAAAAGATTATCCTTTCTCACTGAAGTGTCTCAAGCATCTTTGGCAAAAGTCATGTGTGTGTGAGTCTACAGACTGTCCCCTTGATCTCTTTGTCTCTCTTTGTGTCTGTACCATGACTTTGATTCTGGAGCTTTATAATAAGTCCTTAAACGGTGTAATTAATGTAAGTTATCCAAAATTCAACACTCCTTTGCAAAGTTGTTTTCGCTAGTCTAGGTCCTTTTCATTTCTATATAAATTTTAGAATCCACTTGTCAAATTTTGCAAAAAAGTCTGCTGATATTTTTATTGGTATTGCAATAAATTTACAGATCAATTTGAAGAGTTTATACCTTAGAAACAGTGAGTCTTCTAAAACGTGAACATAGATCTCTCAATTTATTTAGGTCTTAGTTTCTCCTATCAATTGTAGCTTTCAATGTATAAGATTTACACATCTTTTGTCAAAGTTATTCATAAACATTCAATAATTTCAATGTTATTTTAAAAATGCATTTAAAAACTCAATTTCCAGGGGCACCTGGGTGGTTGAGTCGGTTAAATGTGCGACTCTTGATTTTGGCTGGGGTCATGATCTCACACTTCATGAGGGATTCTCTCTCTCTTCCTCTCTCTCTCTGCCTCCCCCCCCCCCCCCCCCGCAGCCAGCCCTCAATTCCCAAGTGTTTGTTCCTACTATGAAGATATATGATTGAATTTTGATTTTGATATTGGGTCCTGCAACTATGCTAAATTTACTCATTAGTTGTGGGGTTTTTTTTAATTTTTTAGTTCTATGGTTTTATTAACTCAAATATGACATGCACATTAGCTATCTATTCATTTTCTTCACTGCATAGCCTGACATTGGGATTGGTGATTCTGATGGCCAGCTGCACTGCTCTTTCTACAGTAGCTTTGTGATTCTTAGAGGAGACATTGTGAGAAATCCCTGCACAGTAAGATTTGCTGCACATCAGCAGCACTTCAAACTCCTTGACGTTGTGGACTAGAAACTTCTGGAAGCCACTGGGTAGCATGCGTTTTCCTTTCTTGTTGCTCCCATAACTCTTTTTAACTATCTTCTGCTTCATCAGAGGTCTGAGGGTGGCCATAATCCTGGTAGTAGTTGGCTGCCACTTGCACAGATGACACCAAGGAAGTGCCAAACTTACTCATTAGTTCTAAAAGTTTTTCTGTAGATTCCATGAAACGTTCTACATAAATAATCACATTGGTTTTGAATGAAGACCATTTATCTTTCTTTTCCATACCATATAAGTGACTAAAAATCTTAACTTACTACACTGACTAGGATCTCCAGCACAATGTTGAATAGAAATGGTAAGAGCAAACATCCTTGCCTTGTTGTTAATCTTAGTGAAAAGTATTCAGTCTTTCACCGTTAAGTAGGGTGTCAGCTATAGGTTTTTTAATAGATGTTCTTTATCAGGTTAAAATTTTTCCCTTCTTTTTCCTAATTTGATGAGAGGTTATTGGGAATGGATGGTGGATTTTGTCAAATTTTTTTTCTGCATACATGAGAATATCATGGTTGTTCTATTTTAGTCTATTTTAATATGGTGATTTACATCGATTTTGAAACACCAACCATCCTTGCATTCCTGGGATAAATTACATAATGTACTATCTTCCTACATTGTTAGATTCAATTTATTAAAACTTTGATAGTTCATGAGAGGTGATTTTCAATTTTGTCTTCTTTTCGTGTCTTTCTTTCTGGTTTTAGTAACAGCATAATGCTATGTCACATAATAAGTTTGCAAGTGTTCCTTCCCCTTCAATTTTCTGATAAAGTATGTGTAGAATTAGCATTATTTCTTTCCTTAAATGTTTACTAGATTTTGAGCCTTGAGTTTTCTCTGTGGGAAGGTTTTTAGCTATAAATTCAATTTAAAAAACAGCTATAGGGCTATTCAGGTTGTCTATTTCTTCTTGAGTTCGTTTTGGTGGTTTTTATTTTATAAGGAATTTGTCTAAGTTGTTGAATTTATTGGTATAAAGTTGTTCATAATATTCCCTTTCTATTCTTTTAATATATATAAAATAGTGCTGTTCCCTCTGTCATTTCTGACATTGTTGATCTGTGTCTTTTCTGTTTCCTGATCAGGCTGTTCTACATAAATGAGCCAAAGATAACTTCTATAGATTAACCCTATATTCTTTACTATAGCAGGCTGGGACCTGTTAGCTCAAAATTCTCCTGGTGCCAAACTCAAATTTTATACATTCGGTTGTGTTTTTTGTTTGTTTTTATTTATTGTTGAGAGAGAAACAGAAGGCAAGTGGGGGAGAGGCAGAGAGAGAGAGGGAGACACAGAATCTGAAGCAGGCTCCAGGCTCTGAGCTGTCAGCACAGAGCCCTATGTGGGGCTCAAACTCATGGACCTTGAGATCATGACCTGAGTGGAACTCAGATGCTTAACCAACTGAGCCACACAGGTGCCCCTACACATCCAGTTGTTTTAAATATAGACCAAATGAACAGATTTTTACCTCTTTAGAGCCTGTCTGCTTTGCATACCCCAGGATACAGCACCCAGCATCTGCTAGCCACAGATAAAATACTCCTGAAAGTCTCTGATCCAGATACCCTCCATTGTGCTGCTGAGCAACACCCTCTAGACACCTAAATCCTCTCTTCCATCCTCTTCTTCCTCAGGAATTTTCTTGACCTCCCCCTTTCTGGGAGGTGCTCCATGTACAGAAGACTCTGGATGGCCTCATGTGGTGAGGGAATTCCCCATACACCACCCTGTCAGTTGTCCAAATAAAGCTCATTGTGTGCTATTGCTACTTCATGGTCATTTCTTTTTTCTTCTTTAACGTCCAAGTCTCTTGAACTCACTACAAGTGGTGATTTAAAAGGGGTAGGGGGGCCTGGGTGGCTCAATCAGTTGAGTGTCCAGCTCTTGGTTTTGGCTCAGGTCTGATCTCACGATTCATGGGATCAAGTCCTGCATCAGGCTCTGCATTGCCGGTGAGAAGCCTGCTTGGAATTCTCTCCCTCTCTCTCTCTCTCTCTGCCCCTCCTTTGCTCATGTGCTCTGTTTCTTTCATTCTCAAAATAAACAAATAAACTTAAAAAAATGAGGGGAGAGAATTTTGGAAATCAAAAAATTGATATGGGGTCTACCCAGTCAGTAGGACAATCAATTGGCAAAAAGATCATGGACAGCATTAGATGGTTGGGAGTCAAAATTTGGAACAGCTCCACATCAATTTGGTGTGGCATTGCTGTGTCATATTGTACTCTATATTTTTTGTACTCTCTCCCAGTGCCTCATCATCTTGGACAAATGGTACCACCGATATTTGAGTGATCTTGTGGTATTGGAACAGACTTTTGGGGCCAGAGGCCCTGAGCGGCCCCAAGAGGGAGGTCAGGCCACCCAGCTGGTCTTCCCCTAGGCAAGCACTGGACAATATAAGACTTTTGGGCCTGAATAATTAAAAAAAAGTTGGAACACAGCCTCTGGAGAAAGGGTGGGCTAATTCTGACTCCACAACAGGCTGTAGCAAGAGGGGCTCCCCATAGCAGGCTAGTGATTTAGGGAACTCCTGAGATGGGAGAGAGACAGGTAAAAGTGGATGAGATCAAGGTGTCAGGGTGAGGCTGGTCTCCTTTGTACATGGCGGGGATACACCTTTGTAAAGAGCTAGCGTGCATCTGCTGCTCCTGTCTGCGATGGCCAACCAGTAGGCTGAGCTGGCTAGAGCATTACTTAAGATGACAAAATGCAAGGAAGTTTATATTCCTGCCTCTCCCGGGACTCCAAAGTAGGTGGTTGTCCTAGGTGCTCCAAACCATGAGGCAAGACACTTGTTGGGCTCTGCTGCTGCTTTTCATGGGTACACTGTTTCTTCAGAATGCCACTGGCCAGATAGGCAGGAGCTGGAACTCCAAGGGAGAGGACCTAAGGGAGGATTCTGGAGAAGATGACTGGTGCCCCCTAGAGGAAAAGGCAGCACAATACCACCATGATAGTCAAAAAGGAACCAAATAAACTATCTGGGGAGGATTAGGGCAGTTAGTAGAGATGTTGGCATCTCAGAGTTAAGTAATCCTCATCCTGGTATTCCCAATGTAAAGGCTGGCTTTTGCCTCATGACCAATCAATGGACTTTGCCAATGCATATAGCTTTCCCTGGATTTAATTTTTTTATTTCTTTTTTTTTAAAGTTTATTTATTTTGAGAGAGAGAAAGAGAGAGAAAATCCCAAGCAGGCTCCACACTGTCAGCCTTGAGCCTGACACAGGGCTTGAATCTACGAACCATGAGATCAGGACCTGAGCCAAAATCAAGAGTCCAAATGCTCAACCGACTGAGCCACTCAGGTTCTCACTGTATTTAAAAAAAAAATTACCTCGGGGCGCCTGGGTGGCGCAGTCGGTTAAGCGTCCGACTTCAGCCAGGTCACGATCTCGCGGTCCGTGAGTTCGAGCCCCACGTCAGGCTCTGGGCTGATGGCTCAGAGCCTGGAGCCTGTTTCCCATTCTGTGTCTCCCTCTCTCTTTCTGCCCCTCCCCTGTTCATGCGCTGTCTCTCTCTGTCCTAAAAATAAATAAACGTTGAAAAAAAAATTACCTCATTCTTAAACTTTAAAAGATGACTGAATACTGAACTACACTATTTATACATGCATATTTGCATAGTGTTAAAAGTATTTTTTTTATGGTGAGTTGGGATAGCGATAAGCTGGTGGAAAGGAAGAGAGCTAGAGTATTCTGATGGGCAAGAGGCATACAGAAGTCTTCTAGGGTCCTGGCAATGCTCTATTTCTCGATCTGGACAAAAATTCATTTAGCTGAACATTTGTGCTTCATACTTTTTTTTTTGTACATGCGTTATTTATTTTCCACAATAAGAATATTTAAAGGAAAAAACGTGAACTAAGACTCACTGAGTATTTGAAGAAAACCCTTGATATGAAAGTAAAAAAACCCAAATAAAGAGAAAATCAGACCCCAGAGGAAAGAGAAATTCAGGAAATGAAGAGAACTTAAAAAGAAAAAGTTAATTTGGTCAAAGAAATTCTTTGAAAAATTACATCCTCAAACAAGAACAAAATGTAATAAAAAATGACATAAAGACCCAAAAATAGACAAAAGATCTAAATAGACACCTCACCAAAGAAGACATACAGGTGGCAGATAAGCATATGAAGGGACTAACATCATATGCCATTGGGGAATTTCAAATTCAAACAACAGTGAAGGGGCGCCTGGGTGGCTCAGTCAGTTAAGTGCCTGGCTCTTGACTTCAGTTCAGGTCAGGTCATGATCTCATGGTGTGTGGGATCGAGCCCCATGTCAGGCTCTGTGCTGACAGTGCGGAGCCTGTTTGGGATTTTCTCTCTCCTTCTCTCCCTGCCCCTCCTTCACATGTGCTCTCTGTCTCTCTCAAACTAAGTAAAAAAACTTTTTAAAAATTAAAAAAATAATAAAACGAGATGCCATTACAGTCCTATTAGAATAGCTAGAATCCAAAGCACTGACCATACCAAATGCTGTCAAGGATGTGGAGGAACAGGAAATTTCATTCACTGCTGGATGGAATGCAAAATAGTGCAGCAGCTGTGGAAGGTAGATTGGCAGTTTTTTACAAAGCTAACCATAGCCTTATCACACGATCTAGCAACTGTGCTCCTAGATATTTACCCAACTGATTTGTTATGTCCAAACAAAACCTAGACAAAAATGTTTATAGCACCTTTATTTATAACTGCCAAAAAGTAGAAACAACTAAGACATCCTTTAATGGGTAAACAAATAAACAAATTATGCTATGTCCATAAATGGAATATTATCTGGTGTTTTAAAAATGAGCTATCAAGCCCCCAGAAGATATGGATGAATCTTAAGTGCATAGTGCTAATTGAAATCAGTCTGAAATGCTACTTACTGAATGAGTCCAACTAAGGAGGTTAAATGGATGAAACACAAGGGATTTTTTAGGGCTATGAAACTAGTCTATATAATACTGAAATGATGGATACATGATATTGTTCATTTGTCAAAACCCCATAGGGTTTTACAGTACAAAGAGTGGTGGGGAAAATCCTATGATGGAATGTAGAGTGTGACAAAAAAAAAATCTTATGTATTACTAATGTATGAAACAACCTCACTGAAGTGGGGGTGGGGTAAAGGTGCTGATCTACGTCTTTGGAAATGAGTGGAGTCTGTAAGACTAAGGGCAAAAAGGACTGCATATAAGTACCATACTCTTGTTGATAAAGTTGTTTCATATAGGTAAATGAGTTAGCAATTCTGATATGGTTCTGTGTGTCTAGAATTGAATAGTAAATGGATGGCAAAGGGTAGAAGCCAGGTTTCTCACTGGTGCAGTGTGAGTTTACAGATAAGGAAGGGGAGAGGCTAGAATAATCCATATGGTAATAGAGTCAAAAACACCAGTATGAACTCATGTATGAACTTAACACAGATACAGATGGTTACATACAGAAATATTTAGAGATGTGTTTATATACACAGGCCAGTAGACACACACACACATAATCCTTGCTCTGACAGCAGAGAAGACCCAGACGCAACAACACCCCAGTAGCAACAAGCATACCTAGTGCCCAGGTCTTGGTTTCTCATACCATCCTCCAATAATAAGCACCAGGGATCCTTGGAGAAATGAATGAGTCTACGATTGGGGAAGAAAATACACAAGAAGAGCCTGGAACATCTTATAGTTCCAGAAAGGAAGGAATTGTTCAACAAATAACACACACACACAGACCCACACCACACCACACCACACCACACCATATACTGATGGGGCTATGTCAAAGGGACACAGGAGCCAACTAAAAGAGCTCCCAATGGCCCAAACTGGATCAATATGAACAACAAAATAAATAAAGAAGTACTGGATTACAACCCAAAATATAAAATAAATACTCTGGAGTCTACACTGACATTAATAAATGGTTAGATAAATTTAAAAATAGGGGATACAAATCTCCTGTGCAGAAAAATCACAAATAATTTCTGTACATACTCTGCCCTCAGAAAATGGAGTATAATTCCCTACTCCTTAAGGACAGGCTGGAGATGGTCTTTTCCTGCCCAAAAGTAAGTGTACTTTTAGAACGGGGGGGGGGGGGGGGAGAATAACTTCACAATGGAGAAATCTGACAAACACTATAGCAGCCAGGTGACCAAAATGATAATATATTGCCTTAATATGATGGGATGAAAATGTACTTTTGTTCCATGGCCTTCCTCCCGCAAACCAGTAACAACAGTCTAACCACGAAGAAAACACCAAATTCCAATACAGGAGCAGTTTACAAAACACCTGACCAGCATTCCTCAAAACTGTCAAGGTCATCAAAAACCAGGAAAGCTTGAGAAACGGTATCAGTCAAGAGGAGCCTAAGGACACATGATGACTAAAAGCCATGTGGTATCCTGGATGGGATCCTGGAGCAGGAAAGGACATTGGATACAAACTAAGGAAATCTGAATAAAGTATGGACTTTAGTAGTTAAGGATAATGTATCAAAATTGGTTCATTAAATGTAACAAATGTGCCACACTAATGTAAGACGTCAATAAACTGAGTGTGGAGTATGCAGGAACTGTCTGTACTATCTTCTCAGTTTTTCTGTAAATCTAAAATGGTTTTTGAAAATAGTTTACTTACAAAAAATAAAATAGAGAACAAGAAAAAGATATTAGAAATAAAAAATAATTACCAAGAGTAAAGAGTTGAAAAATAAAGTTGAGGAAATCTCAACATTCATAAGGAGATAAAATGCATAAACATAATGTCCAGCATCTGACTAACAGGCATACCAGAGAGAACAAAAAAAAAAAAAAATTAAAGAGTGTAAGTCACTGAAGAAATAATAGAAGAAAATGTTCCAGAAATGAGGAGATAGTCTTCAAATTGAAAGAGTCTTTCAAGTGACAAGCAAATGAACAGAAAAGGACCCACATCTATACACACCCTTGTGAACTTTGAGATCAAAGACAAATAATCTAGAAAACTTCTAGAGAGTTTTTTTTTTTTAAAGGTCACCTTTAAAAAAAGAAATAAGCAAATTTCTTTTCAGCAGCACTGGATACTAGAAAAGATTGATATGGTCTTCAAAAATTTGAGGGAAAATAATTTTGTATCTTGAATTCTAAAACTTGCCAAATAATGAACCAAATTTGAAGGCAAACTGGGGCACCTTGGTGGCTCAGTTGGTTAAGTGCCTGCCTTTGGCTCACATCATGATTTCATGGTTCCTGTGTTCGAGCCCCGCATTGGGCTCTTTGCTGTCAGCGCAGGGCCCGCTTCAGATCCACTCTGTCCCCCTCTCTCTTGGCAAATTAAAGATGTGCAGGTCTCAAAGTTTTCTTTCCATGACCTTTTCTTAAAGAAGTTTCTATACTCTGGCACAATAACCCAAGAACAAGAAAAATGTAGGATCCAAAATATAACGGAACTTTCAAGGGAGACTAGGGTATTATATAAAGCTTTAATATAAGGGAAGCAAATAGAACAATAACACAACTTTTAGTAGTATCAAAAGAACTCCATTAATAACAGGAAATATCTGTCAAAACAATAAAGATAAGTGAATTTAATTAATTAAAAGAAAAATTTCAGATCACAAAGTAAAACTCAGTATTGTGCTATACAGAAAGCAAAATGACACCAAAAGCACAAGAAACAAAAGAAAAAAATAAACTGGATTCCATCAAAATTAAAAACTTGTATGCTTTAAAATTAAAAGACAATACATAGAACATTTTTGTAAATCACATATCTGATAAGCAACTGATATCTAGAGTGTATAAAGAACTATTATAACTCCATAGAAAGACAAACAACCCAATTAAAAATGTGCAAATGATCTGAATAGACATTTCTCCAAAGAAGATATACAAATGGTCAATGAGTCTCAAATATTGAAAAGATTTTCAATATTATTAGCTATCAGGAAAATGCAAATCAAAAGCATTAAAAAGACAGATAATAACAACTGGTGGCAAGGATATGGAAAATTTGAAGTCCTCATACATTGTTGGTGGGAATGTGAAATTGTACAGCCACTGTAGAAAACAATCTGGTAGTTCCTCAATAAATTATATGATCTAGCAATTCTACTCCTATGTTATCTATCCAAGAGACATAAAAGTACAAGTCCACACAAAAACCTGTATACAAATGTTCATAACAATATTATTCATAATAGCCAAACAGTGGAAACAACCAAAATATCTATACACTCTTGAATAAATAAAACGTGATATACCCATTTAACAGAGTATTTGTCAATTAAAGAAATGAAGTGTTGACACTTGTGAGTATAAAAGATTTTATTTCTTATTTTTAAGTTTCTTTAGAAGATAATGAGAGGTGCCTGGTGCCTCATTTGGTTAAGTGTCCAACTCTTGATTGCAGCTTAGATCATGATCTCATGGTTCCTGGGACTGGGCCCCACGTCGGGCTCTGTGCTGAGAGCACAGAGCTTGCTTGGGATCTTCTCCCTCTCTCTCTGCCGGCCCCCCTCTAAAAATAAATATTTTAAAAAAGATAATGAGTTATTTAAGGCAGTATAATAATAATATATTGTGTGCTGTTATGGGTTGAGAATTATATTCCTCAAACTCATATCTTGAAGTGCTAACCCCTAATACCTCCAAATCTAACCTTATCTGGAAATAAGATCATTGCAGATGCAATTAGTTAAGTTAGGATGAGGTCTTACTGGATGGAGTGGGTCCCTAATCCCTAGGGTGGGTCTTTAATCCAATATAACTGGCATCCCTATAAAAAGGGGAAATTTAGGCAAAGGCACACATACAGGGAGAAGACACGCCAGAGTGAAGGTACTACTGAAAGCTGGGAGAGAGGCCTGGACCAGATCCTTCCCTAGCGCCTTCAGAAGGAGTATGGCCCTGTCCACACTTTCATCTTGACTTCTAGCCTCCAGAACTGTGAAATGATAAATTTCTGTGGTTTAAGCCAGTCAGTTTGTAGTACTTTGTTATGGCAATCTTACTAAACTGATATATGGACTTAAGAACACGTAAAAATAAAATATATGACAACAATAGCACAAAGGCCGAGGGAAGAGAAATAGAAGTATATGGTTAGAGTGCCATGCATCAGCAGACTGTCACAAATTAAGGATATATACTTTAAAGCGTAAAGAAGTGCCTTAAAAAGGTTATGGCTGATAAATCAACAAAGGGGATAAAATGGAATTACAAGGGGCACCTGGGTGGCTTGGTTGAGTGTCTCACTTGGTCTCAGGTCAGGATCTTAAAGTTTGTGAGCTTGAACCCCACATCAGGCTCGCTGCTGTCAGCCCAGAGTCTGCTTCGGATCCTCTGTCCCCTGCTCTCTCTGCCCCTCCCCTGCTCATGCTCTCTCTCAAAAATGAATAAACATTTTAAAAAATGGAATTACAAAAATATATTCAATTAATCTACAACAAGCTCCCCTCAAAGAGGAAAAATAACAGATGAGATAAACAGTTACATAATAAATAGCAATATAGATTTAAATCTAGTCATATCAAGCATCACATTAAACATGAAGGTCTAAATATTCAAATTAAAAAGACAGAGATTGTCAGATTGGATAAAAAACAAGGCTCAAATTGCCTACAAGAAGCCTACTTTATTTATTTATTTGTTTGTTTATTCATTCATTCATTCATTCATTCATTCATTCATTCTCAAGTTAGCCACCAGACACTCCAGGTGGCTATATTAATAACAGAACAAGTAGTTTTTTTGTTTTTTTTTTAAATGTTTTATTTATTTTTGAGACAGAGAGAGACAGAGCATGAATGGGGGAGGGTCAGAGAGAGGGAGACACAGAATCTGAAACAGGCTCCAGGCTCCGAGCTGTCAGCACAGAGCCCAACGCGGGCTCGAACTCACAGACTGCGAGATCATGACCAGAGCTGAAGTCGGCCGCTTAACCGACTGAGCCACCCCGGCGCCCCCAGAACAAGTAGTTTTCAAAGCAAAGAATATAACCAGGAATAAAAAGAACCACTTCATAATGATAAAGAGAAAAGCCAATTTCTCAAGAGGACATAATAATCCTGAACATAAATTCACCTAATAATAGAGCTTCAAAATACATGAAACAAACATTTATAGAAATGAAAGGAGTAATAAACACATCCATAATTACAGTCAGATTTCAATACCCTTTCTCAATATTTGACAGAACAAGTAGAATAAAAATCAGCAGATATACAAAACTAGAATACTACAATACTACGAATTGACCTAATTGATTTGTGGAATACTCTTCTAAATTCAGCAAAATACACATTGTATTCAAGTGCACACAAAATACTTACCATAATAGGGGTGCCTGGGTGGCCCAGTTGGTTAAGTGTCTGACTCTTGATTTTGGCTCAGGTCATGACCTCACAGTTGGTTAAGATCAAGCTCCACATTGTCAGCTGTCAGCATAGAGCCTGCTTGGATTCTCTCCCTCTCCTCTCTCTCTCTGTCTCTCTCTGCTCCTTCCCCTGCTTTCATGTACTCTCTCTTTCTCTCCATCAAAATAAATAAACATTAAAAAAAGAAAAAAACACCATAATAGACCCTATTCCATGGCCACAAAGCAGCTAAAAATTGTAAAGTTATTCATCTCATACAAAGTGTGTTCTCTGACTACAATGGCATTATAAGTCAACGACAGAAATGTATAAAATTCCCAAATATTGAAAACTAAATAACACAGTTCTAAATAATATGTGAGTTAAAAAAAAAAATGAATTCAAAGGGAAAAGAGAAAGTATTTAGACTTGAATGAAAATGGAAACAAAATATACCAAATTTGTGGAATGCATCAGAAGCAGTGTTTAGAGGGAAATTTATAACACTAAATACCACAGAAGTTTCCATCCAATAAATAGATGGAAAAGAAGAAAGATCTCAAATCTACGATTGCTCTTTCACCTGAGAAAACTAGATAAAGAAGGGAAAATGAAATACAAATTAAGAAGAATAAAGGAAATAATAAATATTAGAGCAGAAACTAAATAGAAAACAGAAAAACAATAGAGAAAAATAATAAAACCCAAAACTGGTTGATAAATGTATAAATGCCTAGGCATTTGGGGGTTGATCACAGAAAACGATATGACCACTAGGTGGCAGTAGCACACAATGAGCTTTATTTGGATGACATCTGGCCAGGTTGGCATGATGAAGGAAATCCCTCAGAGCATGAAACTGTCCACCCAGAAGGGGAGGGAGAGCAGGGAGCAAGCTTGTGTGTCTAGAAGATGTCACTCAGTCACAACACTGAGAGCCTCTGGGACATGAAGCTCTGAAGGGCAGCACCAGTGTGGAGTCTTTTATAGCTACTGGGTTTATTTTATCTATGGCTAGCAGATGTTAGGTGTACTTTCCTGGGGTATGCAAAGCAGACAGACTGCAAATGGCTAAAAAATCTGCTTGTCTGAGCTATTTTTAAAACTACTGTATGTGTAAAATTTGAGTTTTCCATCAGCAGGCTTTTGAGCTAACAGGTCCTAGGCCACTATGAATAAGCTAAAAATGTAAGGCCAATACACAAGAGGTTATCTTTGGCTCATCATATAACAATCCATCCCTCAGACCCATGTTGCTTTATAATTTTAGTTGTATGTTAATTCATAATGCCTGAGTTTGGAGCCCATAATAAAGATTTTAAAGCCCCAGAATCCTGTGAGAGTAAAAACTAGAATTTCAAAGCCTGTTTGCAGCTAGTCTGTAAGGAGAATAAGGTCAGAAAAGGAGATTTTGACTTGTTCCATTTGTTTAGTCCATAGAGTGTTATTATGGCCTCTTTGATGCATGCCTCTGGCTATCTTTAAAACACGTAGCAAGATGTGCTAAATATGCAGACCTCACTCCCCTCAGCAGCCAATAAGTCATCTAGGACTATGTGTTGATATATACCTGTCCTTGCCAGGAACTTAGGTAAGGGAAGTACACAGCAATACAGTAGGGGTTAAAGTCAGGGGTCATCTGCACCCAGCAGTAGAAGAATCTGACAGTCTTCTGGGTATTGTCCAAATGGTGTTGCCCACTCTGGCAGTAAGAGTTCCATCTGATGGGTGTCAGTTACAGATCCAGACTTGTCCTCAGTGTCTTTCGTGGAGCAAAGTACTTGAGTGGCAGATGACAGTGCCTTTCTCTCCAGATGGTGGTAGCTAAATGCTAGATGGTAAGTGGGCACAGGCTCAGGACAGTCACAGAGCTGGTTCATGTCAGGTCCTCATCCCACATTTTGCTGAAGTCCTGATCAAATAGCCTTTTAGCTCCCAACCAGGAGTTGGTAAAAATAGAAATCTTAGGAAAATGTTTGTCAAGGGCATATGCTATGGCTAGAAGTATTGCACTCGGCTCAGCCCATTGGATGCTTTGGTCTCTCCCCCATACAGAATTTGGAGTGTCTGAATATGGGCCATAGGCTGAGATTGCCCACTGTTTGGCCTTTTTATGCCCTGTGCTCACTCCATTGGTAAAGAGATCATTGACTTTCTCGTTTTGTGAGTGGGGCTGCCCTACCTCTTAGCCCCATTGAGCAAGGGATGAGACATCGCTGGGGACTTTGGCATGTTAATCTAGTGGCAGGGTATGTGGCCATGTCCTCATGGAGTCACGACACCCCATAGGGCCAGGTTAAGTTTGATCCCGTAGTAGCATTTCCATCTTAATAAAGTTGCAGCTTTAACTTTACAGGAAGCTTTTTTCCACTGTCCAGAACATAACAAGAATCTCCCCCCATAAGTATCTGGCTCTGCTCCAGCGTGGGCTTCCGTTCTGGTGAGTACCCAGTATGCCACCCATGTTGCCTCTCTAGGGGCAAACACCTGTAGGTTGAGTCTGGGAGCTGCTGGCACTAAAAGCCCATGGGTAAGCATGGACCTGTTCATTTGGTCTAGAGACTTCAGGAGGCAAATTTTGGGGTGGCCAAAGCTTCTAGTTTTAAGTCTTGCCTTCAGTTTATAGTGCTTGTTATTATGGCTCAGGTCTCCAGTGGAAAATGGAAAGCTATGGACGACTGCATAGATGGGGGCCAGCAAATACTGAAGGCGAGGAACATGTTGGTTCTCCTGAAACATGGGAGGTTTCAGGGCTGGCAGCCTGTCTCTCCCCAAGGTATTTGTTAGTCAGCGAAGGCTGCCCTAACAAAGTACATGAGCTGGGCGGCTTAAACAACAGACATTTATCGTCTCACCGTTCTGGAGGCTGGAAATCCAAGATCAAGGGGTCAGCAGGGCTGGTTCTGTTCGTGCTTCTCTCCTACTTCCTGAAGCTTTTCTGGCAAGCGTTGGTGTCACCCTCATTTTTGTCTTCATCTTCACAGGGTGTTCTCCCTGTGTGTGCATCTGTTTCCCAATTTCCCCTTTTTGTGAGAACACCAGTCCCACTAAAATAAGGACCCACCCTACTTTAGTATGACCTAATCTTAACTAATTACACCAGCAATAACCCTTATTTCCAAAAAAGGTCACATTGTGGAGTCCTGGGGGTTAGAACTTCAATGTATGAATTTGGAGGGAACACAGTTCATTTTTTTTTAATTTCATATTTTATTTTTTTAAAGTTTACATCCAAATTAGTTAGCATATAGTGCAACAATGATTTCAGGAGTAGATTCCTTAGTGCCCCTTACCCATTTAGCCCATACCCCCCTCCCACAACCCCTCTCGTAACCCTCAGTTTGTTCTCCATATTTATGAGTGTCTTCTGTTTTGTCCTCCTCCCTGTTTTTATATTATTTTTGTTTCCCTTCCCTTATGTTCATCAAAGTCCTCATATGAGTGAAGTCATATGATTTTTGTCTTTCTCTGACTAATTTCACTCAGCATAATGCCCTCCAGTTCCATCCACGTAGTTGCAAATGGCAAGATTTCATTCTTTTTGATTGCCAAGTAATACTCCATTGTATGTATATACCACGTCTTCTTTATCCATTCATCCATCGATGGACATTTGGGCTCTTTCCATACTTTGACTATTGTTGACAGTGCTGTTATAAACATGGGGGTGCATGTGTCCCTTCGAAACAGCACACCTGTATCCCATGGATAAATGCCTAGTAGTGCAATTGCTGGATCGTAGGGTAGTTCTATTTTTAGTTTTTTGAGGAACATCATACTGTTTTCCAGAGTGGCTCTACCAGCTTGCATTCCCGGAACACAGTTCAATTCATAACAACCAGATGGCCATGGGTGAAAGACCCTCCCTGCCCCACCTTTCCTCTCCCTCTCCTCTCTTCCCTTTCTTTCTCCCTCAATTTATCTTCTCCCTCTCTCCTTCCCTTCCTCCCTCTCTCTCCCTCCAGAAGTCCAACTATTAGCGCTGGCTAAGGAAGTGAATGGAAAATGATTTAAAGTGAGAGAGCTGACAAATAGGCACGTCAGAGCGAGGAGCAGGGCCAGTTACCGGCCACCACAGTGTTTAAGAATCTGGGGAGTCCCAAAGGCCTTCCCTGGGCATTTCTTCAATAGTCTGTGCCTCTCTGTAGAGGGAAGTCCTTGAAAGCCATACCCTCAGGAGAGCTTCATGAGAGGGAAGAAAAAGGTGCAGAACAGTGTGCCTGCTGGGCCCCCATTTGCTGTTTTGAAAGGGACCATATATAGCCACATTCCACTCTCCTTGAGGAGAGTTGGAAACTGTAGACTCCCTCTGTGTGGTAGGGAGATTTTTTCACTTTTATTCTTTGAGATGTTTCTTTTTTAAGCACGGGCAGGTTTCACTTTCCAATTAAAAAATAACAGTAACGAGTGAGTGGTAATGAACCAAGTCACGCCTCTGGAGGCCTCTGTCCACACTGCTGGAAGGCCTCTTGTGCATGCATTTGCATGGGTTACAAGAAACACAATGTTTTTGACTGGAAAGATAATTATCTTAATTCACCAGCCATGTCAATCAGCAGATTTGCCTCTGAATACCTTCTCAGTCTTCCCCCAAACCTGCTCTTTCTTGAAAGTTTCTTACCATTATGGGCATTCAAAAGACTCAGAAGCTAATGTCAAGATTTGTTGAATAGTTTGAACAATGGCAAGTGCCCAATTTTGGAATAAGAATGTGCCTTCTCAGGGTGGCAATATTCACAAGATGAACACCGATACTTGAGCATTTCCCATGTACCAAGCAATGCCCATGCACGATCCTACTTCCTTCTAACAACCTCTCTACGAGGGGGTGGGGTGCGCCACCATCATCCCCACAGGGACCAATCGGTAGAGTTACTCAGGTGAAGTCAAACAGTGAGTGTGCTGGCGGAGCCAGGATTTGAGACTAGGTCTGGGCAAACTCCAGAGCCTGAGCACGTAATCCTCAGCTGCTAGCTGAGGTAAAGGAAATGTGAAGCCACATATCACCAAATCCAATGTTAAATTAAGCAGTGAGACTGAAACACAGAGGAAACTGAAAAATCACAATGAGGTAGCCCTACCTATTAAGTTACCTACTGTGTGCTGGGCATCCTTCTGAGCACTTGCGCCCCTATGACCACTCTGTGCAGTGGGCATCGATGACCTCAGGAGGAGGAAACCAAAGCTTAGTTAGTGAGCCAAAGTGACTTTTGCCCTAGACCACATAGCCCACAGGTGGCAGAAGGGGAATAGGACTTGGGGTCATATGACCCCAAAGCACCCTCTCTTGGCACATCCATCCTTGTTCCCGTTCCTCCACTGAAAGTGATCTCAACAAATTCCTGAATGAGCAGATGAATGACAATTCCTGAATGACAAGAAAACCACCATGAAGAGTCCCACCTCAATAACGCACGGCCCTACACTGCCTGAGCTGGGAGGCGGTCTGAGGCAAAGTCATTCTTCCCCTCTGCCTTCCCAACCAGAACCTGGGATACTGCTGACCAAGGAGGGGAGAACAAAGATAGTGAGTGGCTGGGGCTCTCCGTCTGACCTTGGCCCTCTCCCCTGGGTCCTCCTGTGTGCACATGGGCACTTGGCCAAGGTGCTTTGTGCTAGCTACCACTCTGAAGAGAAGGAAGGCCTCCCACAGGGGTGATGGTCAGGAGACCTGGCCAGATTCACCTGGACACTTAGCAAGTGCTGTGAGCTGCAGGCACGGCTGGGCTGAAATGGGTCCATATCAAGCTTCCAGTCACATTTGATGGATAAGGGAGCTCACTGTGGCTGTGAATCCAGGTGGGGTTGTGGAAGCCACTAGAAAAAAAAAAAAACAGCTGCGTTGACCGAAGGGGCTTCTAACCTGCCATCTTGCTCAGACATCTATAGAAAAAAATGCTGTAAGGAGACTCCATGCTCTCAGACACTTTTTTTTTAAGCCAAGAAAATTTCAAAAGCTTCCCTGAATGGTTTAGACATGTGTCTGATGATTTCACAAGAGAGGATCTGAAAACAATGTAGATACCCACCCAAAGATGTCAAGTACTGAGACAATGCCTAGCATTCATGGCTGGTGTTCCCAAAGGTCCCACTCCAAGTCTCCTGCCTCTCTTTCTTGGCACTTAAAGAAATACCCAGTAGCTGATGTCTGCCAGCTTTGTGACTCCACTCCACTCAGAGCACCAGCCACGTACATCCAGACTGGCATTGCGCATCTCCTTGCTCAGGGAGCCCCAGGAACTTCAGATCACCCTCACTCACCATTTTCGCCACTCCTGTTGGGCTTGCCCGTCTACACTCTGTCCTCATTAATGGTTCCCTACCCTCCTATCCATCCAGGCTTAGCCTCTTCCTTCTCCAACTCTAATGGACAAACAGAACAAGTTCTAACAGTTCTCTCTCCAAAGATGTTTCAATCTGTTGTGTCCCCTTTGTTCTCAGTTACTATCCAACTCAGAGACTCTGTCTCCCATCAGCGCTACTATGACCACATGGTCGATCCCCTGCTTCAACCATGCAATTCATCCTTCAGATCACAGCATATTCAGAAGACTAATACAGTAGCAAGAGCAAGTTACTCTGGAAGGAGGAAAGAGAAAGGAATTGGGAGGCCCAGGTAAGAAAACCTGTGGCCTATAAGTCCACCTTCAAACTGTGGCACACTCCTACCTCATCTTGTCTCACATTTCCTGGAATCATTGTAATTTCCTGGATACACCTGGGGGAGTTCCAATCCTTGTGATACATTGCTTCTTCTGCTCACGATGTCTTCCTTGCCTGTCTGCCCAGCACGTAGTTAAAGCCTGAGATCTGGAACCAGAAAAAGCCAGATTTGAACCTCAGCTCCAACTACTAGCTCGATGACCTTCATCCTGAGCCTCTTTCTGCATCCCTAATATAAAGGTCATATCAGCATTTATGTCATAAAACTGTTAACAGCCTTAAATGATATTACTCAAATTGTTTAGTGGAGAGGCATGGCACACAGTAAGCACTCAATAAATGTTATCCATCATAATCATCCTTGCCCCTCAGAAGTCAACTCCACACCATCTCCTGCATGAAGTTTTCTTGATCTCTTCTAGTTGTGCCCCCAGTAAACCCACCATAATGCATTTATAATTAAGTTTGCTTTTCTGGGTCCCTCCTCACATTGTGACCTAATTAAGGGCAGAAGCTAGCTGGTTCATCTTTGGTCCTCTGCTATTGAGAGAATCTGGCACCTATAGGGCTCAGTGTTTGTTGAATGAATTGGTTAACGAATGAAGAAAAGAGGAAGTAGGGACTATTCATTAGCCAAATTTACTGTGTATTTCATGACAGACTTTGTTCTGGTTGCTGGGGATACATCAGTAAATAGAACGGATGGAGTTCCTGCCCTCATGGAGCTCCCACTCTAAGGAGGAGGATATACTCAACAACAAACAAGTCAATATATAGTAAGTTGGATGGTGCAAAGCGCTCCCGGGAAAATAAAGCGAGGGGCAGGTGCTTTCTCCTATAAGAAAAGTTAGTCAAGGTGTCATCAATAAGATGACATTTTAACAGAGATCAAAGGAAGTCAGGGAGCAAGGTTGGTGGATATTTGAGGAGACAGGGCAAGAAAGTGTGATGCAGACAGAGAACAGCTGGGTGCATATGAATAAAGGGAAGCTGGCCAGAACACCATTTTATTCATCTGTAAAATAGGGACAATATCATCTCAAAGAATTAAGTACCATTGATGTCAAAATGTGAAGCGCCATATATTAGTTCAGCTCAACACATCGAATGGTGACAACAATATGGACATGGTTTTTGTCCCCTGGGACCCCATGGCCTCTTTGACTTGGTCCTCCTTCCCCCTGACATGGGTTTCAAAAGAGGTCAGCTTGGAATGGCTGTCCGTAACTACACTGGTCATCCACAGGTAAGTTCTTCGAGAGACCAGTGCTTCCCTGACCTGTGCTGGTCTCACACAGAACTGGTCTGGGGAACTCTATTTCTCTGCTATCTCTAGCCAAAAAAAGTAACTTCTTGTTCAAAACATACAAGAAACGAGATAATTACAAAGAAATCACTTCTTCTCAAAACTCAAAGGGCAGGCAATCAAATAAACCTCTCTCCTTTTCTCTCCTGACTCTCAAACCATGAGCACTGATTTCCCTCACCCACGGAGATCCTCACATATTGGAGACCAAACTCCATGTTCCTTTACTTTCAATCCACTTTTTAACATGTCATCATAAAACATTTATGGAGTTTTATTTAAAGCCTCACTCATTGCTCTCTAGTCAAATAAACCTAAGGAATGACTCGCTGCCCTAGGGCCTGATAAGCTTTGAGCCTCCCTCCGTGCATCCGTCATGGAAAGAACCTTCAGGCACAGGTCTTTGTAAGAACTGAGCTAGTCCTGGGGAGCACAGACCCAAACCCTCCTCCCCCAGAGTGAGTGGTGTTTTCCCTAGTTGTTCCTTCATATCCTTCTTTTAATTCAAATCCTGCTTTGAGGCAGCAAGAATGTTTTTTAAAAATCTTATAGTAAATCCTTTTACAAACGGTCATCTCCAAGTTTTGGTCAAATCTTTACATTTATGTACTGAGCTTGCTTAAAATGAGGCATACTAGTAATACTGTGATACAGCCCACCACTTTCTTTAAAAAAACCAATGAACATATGAAATGCCTATCTGTAGCTCAACATACCAAAATCAGCCAACTTGAGACACATGCATTTTTGTAACATTTCTAGCCCATGTCTACACTAGGCAATTCCACCTCTCAGGACTTCTCGAACATCTCAGCAATCCTTTTATATACAGGTAACCGACCTCACTTAACTCCACACTACACGTACCTGTTCCACAGTGCATGAGATGGGAAAGCGGCTACCTCTACGGCAGGAGGGGAAGATCATAACTGAGACCATATGGAGCCTGGCCTGACAATCTCTAAGAGGAAGAGTAGTATGCAGGTGGGTGAGAAGTCAATTTGGAAACAATGGTTAATCTAATGCCCTCCAAAACAAAACAAAACAAAACAAAACAAAACAAAAAACAAAATTGCAGAGCATTTTACTAGTAAAGGGGTCCCTCTCTGGCTCCCAGGGCACAATCTTGGCAGGCCAAAAGGCAGTCGGATGATATAATTAAAATGCTGCAAGAAAAAACCCCCATCAACCGAGAATTCTGTATCTGGCAAAAACTATCCTTCCAAAATGAGGAAGAAACTAACACATTCCCAGACAAACAAGCGCTGTGGAAATTCACTACCAATAGACAAGCTCCACAAGAAATGCTTAAGGTGGTTCTCCAAATTGAAAGGATACTAGTAAGTAATTCGAAACCATACGAAAATGTAAATCTTTCCAGTAGAGCTAATTACACGGATAAATATAAAACTTAGTTTTATAATTATCATAACTTCTTTTACAGGATTTAAAATATAAAAGCATAAAAAATAACTAGAAGTCTGTTAGTGGGTACACAATATATATAAATGTGATTTATGATTTCAGTAACATAAAAAGGGCTAGACTATAAAGTAGCTTTTGTATGTGATTGAATTTACAGTTTAAAAATATTTGTAGCTTAGTATGTTATATGTAATTACCATAACTACAAAGAAAATGTCTATAAACACATCCCTACACACTGAAAACTACAAAATGTTGCTCAAAGAAATGAAAGAGAATATACAGATCCTGTGTTCATAGACTGGAAGACTTAATATTGTTAAAACGTCCAGCACTACCCAAAGTGATCTATGGAACCAGTGCAGTCCCTATGAACACCCCAATGACGTTTATCGAAGAAATAGAATAATCCATCCTAAATTTCATATGAAATCTCAAGGGACCCCAAATAGTCAAAACAATCTTGAAGAACAAATTTAGAAGACTCACACTTTAGGATTTGCTACAAACCTTTGGTAATCACAACAGTGCCATGCTCTCTTTCCCTCAGTCACGTGGAGGCAGAGGATTGGGTGCACTCAAAATTGGGCTCCACCCATAACCCACCTCCATGACTGAGGAAGTCATTGCTGCTGGAAGTGTAATGGAGGTTAACACTGTTTTACAAGAGGTGCTGAAGACCACCCTCATCCATGACGGCCTAGCATGTGGAATTCGTGAAGCTGCCAAAGCCTTAGACAAGGGCCAAACCCACCTTTGTGTGCTTATATCCAACTGTGATGAGCCCATGTGTGTCAAGTTGGTGGAGGCCCTTTGTGCTGAACACCAAAATCAACCTAATTAAGGTTATAAGAAATTAGGGGAATGGGTAGGCCTCTGTAAAACTGACAGAGGGAAAACCCCATTAAGTGGTTGGTTGCTGTTCTGTGGTGCTTAAGGACTATGGCAAACAGTTGCAGGCCAAGGATGCCATCAAGGGATACTTCAAATGTGAGAAAAAAACCAAAACTTGGTTCTTGTTGCAAAAAACGCCACAAAAAAGTGTCACTCTCGCACAAAGACAGACATAGCCTGATGGAATTGAGCCCAGAAATGACTTTTGACAAGGGAACCAAGGCCATTCAATGAGAATAAAGAATGATTGATGGAGGGTGGGAGGGGGTGGGTGGGTGATGGGTATTGAGGAGGGCACCTTTTGGGATGAGCATTGGGTGTTGTATGGAAACCAATTTGACAATAAACTTCATATATTGAAAAAAAATAAAATTAACAAAAGAGAATAAAGAATGAAATGGGGAAAATATTTGCAAATTATTTATCTGATAAGGAGTTATTATCCACAATATATAAGGAATTCCAACAACTCAACAGCTTATTTAAAAAATGGGCAAAATATTTGAATAAGTAGTTCTCCAAAGAAGGTATCAAAAGCACTAAAATAAGATGTTCAGTATCACTAATCATCAGAATACAAATCAAAAACACAATGACGTACCACCTCACACCCATTAGGATGGCTACTGTTAAAACACACACACACACACACCAAAAATAAGTGTTGGTGTGGTGGTGGACAAATTGGAATCCTTTGCACTATTGGTAGGAATGTAAAATGGTGCAGCCATTATGGAAAACATAATGGCAGTTCCTTAAGATTAGAATTACCGTAAGATCCAACAATTCTACCTCTGGGTAGAATTACTTCAAAGAATTGAAAGCAGAGTCTCAAAGAAATATTTGCACACCCATGTTCATGGCAGCATTATTAACAACAAAAGGTAAAAGCAACCCAAATGTCCATGAACAGATGATGAATGGATAAGCTAACCATGGTATCTACATACAAGAGTATTTATTATTCAGCCTTAAAATGGAAGAAAATGCTGATACATTTCAACATGAATGAACCTTGAGAACGTTGTGCTAAGTGAATACACCAGTCAAAAAGGATAAATAATGTATGATTCCATTTATATAAGAGTCATAGTCAAAATCATAGACAAAGTAGAACAGTGATTGCCAGTGCTGGGCGGGGGGGGGGGGGGGTGGTTAAGGGAGAGAATGTGGAGTTACTATTCAATGGGTAGTTTCACTTTATCAACATGAAAAGATTTCTGGAGATGAAAGGAAGTGGTTATTGTAAACAAGAGTGAACAATGTCACTAACTGTACACTTAAGATGGTCCTTTAAGATGTCAGATTTTATGTGTATTTTACATATTTACAATTAACTTAGAATAATTATAATTAGTCAACAATTCTTTTAACTGGAAACAAAATGATTGTTTCACTCCATTCAAATGGTCAAAGTTACCACCACCAAACACTGGGACAAACTCAAGGTCCTGTGGAGAGAAATATGCTTAACTATTTGGGAAGCAAGAAGCAAGCTGTCAGCAAGTTACTCATATGTATAAATTAATGTTACAAATGTTCACAATTGGTTAAATATAGGTGAAGGGCATACTGGGAGTTTATTTTGCCAATCTTGCCACATAATGGTTAGCTGGAAATATTTCCAACATTAAAAAAAAAAGCCACTGTTAGGCCAGGTTTGGCAATTTCTAAAATAACCCACTGACCAAGGCTCATTTATACAGAAACAATCTTCTTCCATATAAGACAAATTCCGCATCATTTTGAATTCCTCAGGCATGATTATCACTTTACACCTGGCACCAACAGTTTTACCCTACATGGGAGAAACCATCAGGTAACTGGAGCTTACCCCATCAAATGGCAAAATGCTATATTGGTAAACTTTAAATCTTTTTTTTTTAGAAAGTATGACTCTTACCTTTCTTGTTTAGAATTTTTAATGACCAGGGTCATCAACATGGGCTTCAATAGGTGGCTGTGCTTTTTTTTTTTTTTTTTTTTTTGCTCTCACAAGTTTTTTTGAGGCCATTTATATGAAGCAAATGGATAGTGTAGAAAGCAATTGCTTCCATCTAGTGGTTAGCAAGCACCTAGTAATATCTTTACGTACCTGCCTTTTATAGCTCACTATTCCATCTGTGCTTCTAAGCTTGTTGAAAGCAAATGCAGAGATTCTGAGAGATTCTTCTGAGTAAAATGCATACACTGCATGTTATTTTGTCTGTTCAAAAGCTTTTATGGTGAGGTTTTCATGTTTTTTTGAAAATCCAGGTTGTCAGAAACCCTATTCCAATTTGTATGAGTAGAATTTCTACAATTAAAATGAATTACTGGTGGGGCGCCTGGGTGGCTCAGTCGGTTAAGTGTCCAACTTCAGCTCAGGTCACGATCTCAGGGTTTGGGAGTTCGAGGCCACGTCAGGCCCTGTGCTGATAGCTCAGAGCCTGGAGCCTGCTTCGGATTCCGTGTCTCCCTCTCTCTCTGCCTCTCCCCCACTTGTGCTCTGTCTCTCTCTCAAAAATAAATAAAATGTAAAAAATAAAGAAGAATTACTGGTTCTTGGGTTTAGTCATTTTGACTAATTAAAGATTCTTCATAATTAAATCTAGAGACTACTAAAGTTCAAAGTATCACAAAAACAAAACACAGCCACAAACTTTTAATTATCTATCCCAACTGCCCAACTGCCATCAGTAACTGGCACAGTAATTTTCAGTTATATCCACATTTCCTCTAACGGCGGTATTTCTCACCCTGTTTTTCATTATAGCACCCTTCCCAGGAGAAAACATCTATGTAAATTAATTAAAATCAAGTAATTAAAGTTTCCCTAACAAGACAAACAGTAAGAAATAAGATTTTGTTGGTATTTCCTTTCAACCCCAACTAGGGTACTGCGATTCAATTCTGATGCTAACCACTTGGGAGTTAGCACTGCACTCCCCAAGGTTTAAGGGCTCAGTCTTCCACAATACTGCCCCCATTTTGGATGCCAGCAGCAAGTGGGTCCATGCCCACTTTTAACTGGTTACAAATCTGGGGGTTTCCATGAACCCCTCAGGTTCAAAAATTTGCTAAAATGACCACCAGAACTCAGGAAAGCACTATGTTTATGATCATTTTTATTACAAAGGAAGACCAACGAAATGAAGACACACAGGGCAAGTTCTGGGAGGAGACAGCTTCCACACACTCTCCTTGTGGAATGAAGGCACATCACCATCTCAGCTCAGTGTGCTCACCCATCAGGAAGCCCCAGTGAGCTTCCGGGTCAAGAGTTCTTAACTGGGGTTTCACTACGCAGGCATGATCGATGACATCATTGGGCATGTGACTGGACTCAATCCCCTCACGCCAATCATGCATCAGGCCTGCCCAAAGTCTCAACCCTCAAATTACATGGTGGATCTTTCTGGTAACAGCCCGCACCCTAAAGCTATCTAGGGGCCTACCATGAGCCACCTCATTAGCGTCACAAAGACATTCCTACCACCCACACGGTTTAGAAGCTCCTTGTTAGGAACCCAAGATAGAGACCAGACAAATTCCTTAAATTCCTTATTATGCCACAGTCAGGTAGGCTGAACATGGACAGTTTACAAACCACTGTAATATTTAAGACTTTTTTCCCTCACCAAAAACCAATTTTCACCCCCCACTGAGAATGGATCCTCTAAGACAATGAAGAGACAGCCCCCCAAAACCAGAATGGAACTTTATTGTGTAAAGTTTATAGAAGTATGAGTAGTAGTCTTCTGTACAAAGTACACAACAAACAGTTTTAAATACAAGTGAGAGAAATGCAAGTCCTATGACATTTGATACAAGCAGAAGCATTTACAGAAACACTAAAAAAAAAAATTTAAAATATCCTCTTCTTTCTCCAAAGAGTCCATTGCGCATTTCTTAGAGATGGGGACACATCCCAGGCAAGGTCACAATGGCATTTTATTGCCCTCGATGCTGATTTTCACTGCGTGTGCAGATCTGCTTTTTTTCCTGATATCTGTGAACTTTCTCATCTGTTTATCCAGTCGACTGATACCCTTCTTGGAGGTCCCCTGAAACTAAGAGTGGGGTAAAAATTAAAGAGCAAATTATTGAAATACACAAATCCAGTTTTGCCTTTCACCTCCGTTTGTCTGAAAGTTAAAAAGGGCTCTTATCTCTGGAATAATCATAATCTGCTTTGGTGACCTCAGGAATAGAGCAAGTGTTAGCAATGTACACGTTAAACTCTCTCAATGAAGAGTAACGAACTGTGCCTTATTTTAAAATTTTGCCTCAGTCCATAGATATCTAGATGGAAGAGGGACGATTTAAACTATGATCCCCCCTGTAATTCCATCAAATTAGATTCTGACTGTATGCTTTTCCCTTTCAAAGGTCAGCATGGAGCTGACAGCTTGTCATATTCACCTTCAAACAGTGCCGGCATGAAGAATGACTGATCTTCTGAGGCAAGGAAAGTCACCTGAGAAAAAGCATGAAGCCTGATGAACAAGGTTAGAGGATGAGTAAAGCGAACCCGTCAGGCAGTGGAGCTCTTGTTTCAGACTTGAAGTGAATCTCTGCTTGGCCTCAGCAGGTTCTGTAGCCCTGGGCAAATCTGGCCCCTGGTCTGTACTTTCGGGACCCCCAGGAGAGGTAAATGAGGTAATACCGTCAAATACTAGCACACAGTCAGTGCTCAAAATAAGTATCAGCTGTTACCATCATTACCACTACTTTGGGACGGATCAGATTTATGATAAGTATACTGGATACAAGAAGAAAAGTAAATTAAGCCTTGGATCCAAGGGGCTTACCACTTCTTGCATCTGTTCCTGCTAGCCTCTTAGTTTTAAGATTTGGTTTTGGTTATTTTTTTCATAATTTGAAACAACTACGCGTCTTGAAGAGATGCAGTCTCCAGAAATCGATACTGTTAGAAATGCTGAGAAGGTCTGCCACTTCTATCAAAGATCAGAGCCAATTCTTCTTGTTGACTAGTGTTACTGACAATTCTGATCTTTAAGAATGTTGAGTGGTTTATAAAGAGAGGAGTTTTTCTAATTCTTCTCCCCAGATGTTTACTACTGAATCATCTGTGCAGCTCAATTCTGAAACTGCTAAAAGAAGGGAGGGCCCAGAAGACACTCTGGGGGTGGGGCCAGTGTGGGGATGTTCCTTTGAGCTGGGGAGCCCCCCAAATCTCACTCCACCTCTAGACTCAGCGTGTACCTCACACAGGAGCTCCTGTCAGTCTTGAACAGGAGCCATGTAGATCATCCACCCTAGATTTTCTGAAACAATCCTACATCCAAATATTATTTTATATCAATTTAACACTTGGCACTAGGACTCTGAGTTAACATAAATATTCATTACCAGATGAGAAACAACTACGCTTCTCTCACGCTATTATCGAATCCCCAGATTTCCTAGACGGTCCTAGATATGTGACCTCCTTTCAGACAATGTGCCCTGATTCTTAGTAGTTAGTCCACATCAGAAGCCTTACCTGCTCAGATCTGCACCAATTACTCAACTCCCAGCAGCTGTACACACCACCCAATACTGTCTCCCAGGACCCTGACAATCTGAGCCCTCTAGCCTCCTCAAATGGGACAATACCCAGGTGACACGAATCCACTCCTACCTAGTCCTGTAACTTTTAAGACTTGTGGCTGGCAGATGCCTAGTTTCCCCAAGCCTGGAAACACACAGGATATAGTACCTAACATGCCAAATTCAGTGATCTCTCTCCTGATTCAACTCTGTACCACTTCCTTAGGACAGTAAAAGTGTATGCTGCACTGTTTTATCAGAGAAAAACCAAAAGCAGCTTAAAAGATCAGCAAGATAGGTTTGCTTTAAAAAATTATGGTACGACTGTATTTGGACACAATATTAAGTCACTGAAGAATGTTTACTCAAATGAATGTTTACCGTGTTAAGTAAAACACAAATCCAACAAAGTATAAAATAACAATTTTGCATAAAATTTGAAAACAAAAATACCAAAGCACAAAACCAGCAATGTTTATGTACAATATAAAGAGGACAAAAAGGAAATAACCCAAAATGTTAATATTAAGGTGTGGTGGAATTACAACTGACAGTAATTTTATTTGTGCTTTCTGCATTTAAAAGGTTATAAAGAAACATACATTGCTTTTTGTCATTTTAGTGTTATCTTAAAAGCACTCCATGGAATAAATTAACATATAAACATACAATGTAGTATAGGTTACTGCATTATTTAGGAGTGGAAAATCAGAAACCACAGAGGAATAAATAAACAAATTATATATTCACATGATAGACTATTAGGCATCCATTATAAGTGATAAAACTATAAGGTGGTTTAACGAGGAGAAGTGACCAAAATTATATACAGAATAATTGTAATTATATGAAAGTATCAATAGAAAAAAAGGGCAAAAATGGTATCAAACTGCTTTTGAATTGTGGGCAATTTCCCTTTCTAATCTCAAATTTTTCTATAATTACAACCAGAAAAAAAAACAACTTTGAAACATTACTGGAAATACATTTAACACATCAAACTGTTAATAGTGGGGACTCTGAGGAAGAGCAGGGTTTTGGGGATGGGTTATTTTATAGTCTTTTATATTCACTTATGTAATTTCAAAGATAAAAATGACATTTAAAACAACGAGCATTTCATTTGAAAGCCACTTACTCACTCCAATTTTCTTCTTGGAAAATACGTTTTCTAATAGTACTCTTCATGTCTCTGTGGTTTGTGAAAGCCCTGAGTGAATCTGTAAGGATTCATCCTGAACTGGGGAAACGGTATCAGGTGGTTTAAGGACAACATCCTAAAATGTAACATGAAACCACCAGCTTTCTGGATCATGCCGTATTTGTTTTCTGACAGAACTCTATCAGCCAGACTCAGGCCTAGGTAAATACTGGCACATTATGACCTGGGGGGTGTGGGATGAAGGAAAGGAATTCAGCTTAAGTTTCCCTCTCCTCCTGCTGGTCACTTCTCTCTTCCCGCCTCTCCGTCACATACTGGGAGAGGAGGGCACATGCCCTTCAAAACACCGACAGGCTTCCAAAGAAGAGTGGCCACTGAGACTCTGTATTATAATTTCTTTGCCAGATTGTGGTTCTCAATTCTCAAAAGTAAGTATATTGGGGAGGAAAAACTACCAGGGAGAGGGATAGAAAGAGGGAAAGACAGTGAAAACCAGGTAAAAGAAAGAGGGGTGGCTGAGGGAGAGAAGGGAGGTCAGGGGACGTTTTTATGGGTAAAAGTACAAAAACGGGGAGGGAAGTTACAAAAAAGTTCTTGGCTCTGAAGCAGTAGTGCTCTTCTATCTTCCAGCTATTCTCAGTAAGAAAGAAAGGGTGTGCTTTGTTTTGACTGCAGCTGAACAGCAAAAACGAACGCGCACAGAGGTGAGTGTAGTCCGTGAAAAGAGTTGCCCAAGCAGGGGTCCCAGAGAAGTCACAAGAAGGCAACACACTCAGACTCTTCAGAGCACCCTGCCACAAGGCACTGCTGTTAACCTCAGAGCACAGCAGGGAGTGAGTCTGGCTGCAGGAACAGTCCCAACTCTTTCATTTCTGACCATCAATCAAATTTATCTCCTAAGTGTTCAGTGCAAGGCTTTATGCACTGGGCCCTCAAATGCACACAGACAATGTGGGAAAAAGCCACCTCCCTTCCACTAAGAAGCTACATTCACATTCACATGCCTGTAATGTAGACCGCTATGATCCTGGACCCTAAAAAAGCATTTTCAATAGAAATGGGTAAGAGGAAGACCAAATGCTCATCAGGGACTTAATTATATATGAATTCCTGGGGTACCAATAAAGGAAGGGACTTCCATATCCATTTCTAAACATTCAGTAGGACTTGAAAGTCACAAAGTGTTTGTTAAGTTCATTACTTCAGTAACTAAAAGTGGGCCAGGCCTTTTCTGGTTAAGAAAGCACACGCACACTTGTTTTCACTCTAGCTGCTGACAATTCAAGCCCATGCACAGAGCATGCTTCCTTGGGGATACCTCCCGGATACACTCTGGTAGGGCCAGGACTACAGGGGCATCCTGTTGCCTTCAATGCTGAACTTGACAGCACGGTGCACTTTGCTGAGTCGTTTCTGTTCTGCAAATCGCCTCTTATGCTTTTCCAATCGGCTTAGGCCCTTTTTAAGAATACCAGGCTAGAAAGAGTGGTTTGAATGGAGAATAAAAAGAGATTACTGAAGAGCAATGTAGATCACGGAGTAGTATTTACAATGATGACAGAGGAAGTATCTGCCCTAAATATTTCACAACAGAATTACTTAAAACAGCTGAAGAGAAAGGGCAGGGGGGTTGGGGGTGGGGGAAGACTGCAGAAGCAGGGGAGTTGTTTCTCATGGCTCTAAAAAAAATGACTGCATGAAAACACTCTAGGCTTCAAGATTCAGTTGAAACAAAGGGATTAATGAGAAGAAACTTCCTGTCTGGATAATGTTGCTTTAAGTCTGAAGTAAAGCTCACAAGCAATGAATGATCTGGCTAGCTAAGAGGCCAGAAAACAGCTCTCTTTAAATGAGATAAACCTAAGAGCTGTTAAGAGTTATTACACACGGAGTAAAAAGACAAAACAGTAACGTGCACTTGAGATCCAGGTTGCCATTTCCCTGCTTGCTTACCCTGGATGACTCCATTTCCACATTCCACTTAGGTCTGACAACGTAGTCCTTGTTTGAGGGCATGGGGACCCTCGCACGGGCACAGAATCCAGGATCTCCAGGTCTGAGAGCTCTGAGGACAGGAAGAAGAGCATGAGTCATGCAGCACCCCCCACAGCTGGGCCCAGCTGATTTAACTGCACAGGTGCCTCAAACCTCTCTGCCTCCCCAGGTCACCCAAAGTGCCCTCTTTGCTGTCTTAAGCTGGCCTCGCTATCACTCACATTTACTCTAAGAATTCTTCCACTTCCCTCCCAAAGCTGAATTCCTCTGCATTTTCAGGATTCCTTCTAGCCTCTCCTCAGCTTCACAGTCAAGCCTCACTCCTTTCCAAGGTTGCTTCCCACACCAGAACCCTAAATTCCAATTCTCTAGTCCAGTGGAGCTCCTCATAGGTTCACTTGTCACGTGAAAACTCAAACAGCCAAAATGATCCCTCAAGATGGAGTATGCCTATAAAGCAGTTTACGTGGTTTTGTATATGCAATATAGTAATTTTTGCTTGTCTTTAAAAGTTGAAATAATTATAGGTTTACATGTGGTTTAAGAAATAATACAGAAGGATCTAGTGTCTTTCCCAATGATAACAACATGCAAAACTATGCTACAAGAACACAACTGGGGCACCTGGGTGGCTCAGTTGGTTGGGCATCTGACTCTTGATCTTGGCCCAGGTCAAATCTCACAGGCATGAGATTGAGCCCTGCACTGACGGCACAGAGCCTGTTTGGGATTCTCTCCCCCTCTCCCTGCCCCTCTCTCACTTGCGTGCTCTCTCAAAATAAATACTTAAAAAAAAAAAAACCAACAACGACAAAAAAGAACACAACTAGGGTATTGATGTTGATACAGTCCACCAGTTTTTATTTACATTTTGCCATTTTTACTTATGCTTATTTGTATGTTAGTGTATTTACAATTTTATCACATGTGCAGGTTCATGTATTCACCACAAGGGACTGTCCTGGTGCCCTTTTATAAAAACACATCCACCTCCCTACCCCATCTGCCCAGCCTCTAACCCCTGGTGACCACGAATCTACTCTTCATTTCTGTGATTTTTGCATTTCAACAATGTTATATAAATGGAATACACTATGTAATCTTTAGAAACTAGCTTCATCCACTAACATAACCCCTTGAGGACCCATCCAAGTTGTTACATCTGTCAATATTTTGTTCCTTTAAATGCTGGGTGGTATTCTATAGTATGGATGTACCACAGCTTAACCACTCACTTCCTGAAGGACATCTGGGTTGTTTCCAGTTTTGACTATTACGAATAAAGCTGTTTGCTCATCTACGGGTTTCTGTGCAAACACAAGTGTTCATTTCTCTGGGAAAATGCCCAGGAGTTTGTAAGTGCTGGGTCATACCGTGGCTGCATGTTTAACTTTATAAGAAACTGCCAAACTGTTTCCCAGAGTAGCTGTATCATTTTACCCACAGCAATGTATGAGTTGAGCTACTTTCTCAGCAGCCATGCCAGCATCTGATGGTGTGACGTACAGTTACTTTTTATGTACACATTTGAGACTAAATCAGGACTAGCATCCTTCAAAACTAAGGCCTATTTGTAAATGTCTGGGCATTCAAATCACTCAACTTTTAGGTAACCGTCCATCCCTAGGGGTAAATGGAGAATGGGTGTGGATAGGTTGGTGTGGGAGAGAAGGACAAAAAAATTCTAAATTGTTTCTATTCTCTTGTACGGAGTTTAATCTGTTCTTTTTTTTTTTTTTAGTTTAATCTATTCTTAACATCAAGCTTCTACAATCTTCAAAAACGTGAATAAATTAAGTGGCTAGCCAAAGAAAATTCTCATAACCTATTACCCCCTGAAGCTGGCGTCTGTCCCATCATCAAACCTATCCCTAAACCAACAACGCCAGCACCCTCCAGCCCCTCTCGCTCTCCTCTTGCAATCTGGGTGCTGCCTCACTGCCAACACTCACTGTACAAGCATCTGCCAACTTCCCATGCCCCTTGCCACTGCCCCTTTCTAGCATGGCCTCCTCCCTTCCCTAGGGTCCTCTCCAACATGCATGACAAGTGTACTCACTTGCCTTCACTGGCTACACCCCTTTCCAAAGTGGCACAGTTTATGATTTATTTTCTACCCTATACTTTCTTGATTCAACGACCTTGTCTGTGGAGATGACGATCAAATCTATTATGTCTCCAGCTCCAAATCCAAGTTTCAGACCCATGATATTTATAGGAATATCCATCCCATTAGGTATCTCACGTTAACTACACTCAATCCAGAACGCACCTATGTCCTCAAAATCTGTTCTTCCTCTCAGTTTGAGCAATGGTTATATCACTGTCTCAGTTACTTGCAGTAAAATTGTGGTTGGTGTCTTCAACTCTAGCCAAACTCCCCACCGAGTCACAAACTCTTGGCAATTCTGCCCCTCTTAATAATAAGTCTTCTAACCTTCTGCTTCCCCAATACCACCTTAGTTGAACTCTTTCACTGCCTTCAGTTCCTCTGCCTTCCAACCCACCCTACACCACGATGCCGGCAGCATCAGCACTCCAAATCCAATCTGACAATTTCCCGTCTCTGCTCACTTTCTACAGAATCACAGAAGTAAAAATTCCTCACCTTCAAAATTTGGCCCACATCTACACTTCCAACCTTATCTTCCACCATCTCAGGCACCAGACTACTACCCAACCACTTCAGTCTACTTGCCATCCCTTAAATGGGCCTTGCACAATAACCCCATATCTTCATGTAAGCTCTGCCCTTTGCCTATAATCCCTCTACAGACATTTTTATGAGCGTGGACTATCTTTAATTCAATTTTGTATTCCCACAGCTTAACAGAGTCTAGCATGGAGCAAGCAGCAACAAAATCTTTACTGAATGAACTATTTCTCAATCTTCTATCCTCCAGAGTACCAGTGTATTTGGGGATATTCAATAAATGCTAAACTGAAAATCATCCCCCACCAATGTGAACACCAATGTGAACATCCCCCTTTGTAATCTTTCTTAAAACAAAGCAGCAAGCAGAAGATTTTCTACATGACGTCTAAGAAGAAAATACAATAAGAAAACTTACTTTTCTTCTCCTGTCAGCACCTTTTCCAGGTCTCTTCGGGGTGTCTGGCCACCAGTGCTGTGAAAAAAGTAATCCATGAGATACCAGGAAGGTCAGAATCATTTAACAAAAGAACAGCAAAGCCAACTTTCAGACCACAGGTAGTTCCCTTACACCAGATCTGGGATTACTTCTAATCTTGTGGAAGTACTACTCTTTTTAATGATCATTTGTATACCAGGTTTCATCATAGGTAAGTAGTAATTGCCATTTTTGTCACTTATAACCCTGCCATCCTGGATGCAACTATATCCGGTTTGTTGATACAAAATGAACCAGTAACAATTTTTTTCTAAGAATTTGAAAATGGGCCTGAGAAAGGGAAAGGTTTTTTTGTACAAGCAACCTTTGAAACTGTGGCAGATGCCACATTCCACCAGATGGAACCAAAAAAGGAGGGAGTGTGGGCCTTCATGGTAGAGTACCACATTTAAACTAAAAGGGTGTGATCTACACAGACATATCAAGGTGACAGAAAAGACAAAATGCTATCATCTTGCAGGATTCTTATTGATCTTATTTACAAAACAACGGCATTACTGCAATAATATTTACTCTGCTTACTCATACCTGTTCATTCTCCGTCGTTGAGGCATTTGTTCTAGATCTCTCTGCTCTCTTTCTTCTCTTGTCATACCTTTGTAGTTTGAGGTAAGACCAAATATAGGCCGAGACCATTCATCTGTCACAAGGAAAAATCGATTGTTTAGACCACAAAACAGCATTTCTGCTACCATTCCCTGAAACAATCACACCCCAGCGTGATGTAACATTCCAGGCATTTAGAATATTCTTTCCCTAAAGATACCATTGTTTCAAGATCATTTCAGGATATATGCAGCACATAATACCAGTATAATCACCAGCTTCAGCTGATTCAGAAAATTCAGGGTAAAAAAGTCATTCTATAACCACTACAGAGGTTTACAAAAAGTAACACCTGACTCGCTCTGATAGTCATCACTAGCAGTGCTGACATTTCATTGCCTAATTTCTAACAATTTATTGAAAATAGAAAATCTTCAAATTCTTCCACGTTCCTATTTTAACCAAAAACAAGTCAAATTGTCAAATGGTCTACATCTTCAAAAATTGCATTTTAATAGTGCAGTGTGGAATCTAGATTTCATGAAATCTAAGAAAGCTGCTACAGGGACATGACCATGAAGAAAACTACTACATGCCCACTGTTTAGTCATTGAAAGTCCAGAAGTGCCAACTGACGTTTTTGTCCTCAACATAATGTTCCACTTAATACACTATCAAAACAAGCAGGAAACTTCACACACAGAAGATAGGTGTTATCAAGTAAGAAGGAAGCAGGGGGTCTCAGGGGGCCTATGTATCTTTATATACACAGACCCACCGACCCCACTACTGGATTCAGAATCACTGTTACAGTAAGTCATGGGTATCAATGGAAATACTCTGTTTCTCTAAGCAGAGGGCAAAATCAGAGTTGAGAACTAATGCATAAAAGTTCTCATACAATAGCGCACTACAAATTATTAACAAGATCAAAAATGTAACATTTCTCTGATTTATAACAAAAAATAAATTTCTCTCAAAAAGTTTTGATAATCTCAGAAGTTGAGGAGAAAAATAATTACTGTCTTCACATAGAGGAGTAGTTATTTTTTGATATACCCTTGAAGTTTAAAACATTCCTTTCCAACACAGAGCACAGGAAGAGTTAAGGAGAACGATGAAAACACACATGGTTTCATTCTTAAAACTGAAAGATTTCATAAATGATATGGTAACAGATTAGATGAATTTCATCCAGACTCCTGGATTTCTCTGGTATCATTAAATAGAACATGCAAAAGGCTTTGGAGATCATTATAAAAGTTAACAACAATAGCATTAGTGGCTAACATTTCTTGAGGACTTACTATGTGCTAAGCACCATGCTTTATATATATCCTCTCATGTAACTTTTACTTAAGTGAATACATAATTATTTTACAGAGGAGGAAACCAAGGCTTAGAGCTTAAATCACTTGCCTAAGGATATGCAGTAAGGATTTGAACCCAGGTATGACTGACTCTAGGGCCTGTACACTAACCTCTCTATACATGCTCTTGATCCAGGCTTAGACAACTTTTCACTTGCTATCTTTAATATTGACAGCATACTTAAATCTGCTGAGAAACATTTTAAGTCTAAGGGTTAAAAAAAAAAACCTGGTAACTATAAGAAATTACCAAAAAATTTTCTATTCTACTTTATGAACTCATTTTAAATGAATCTTGACAAAAATATAGTTATTTATACATGTCTTTCTGATATACACAAACACAACAAACAAAAAGCAAAATGTACATACTGATTAATTTCCCTGCCATATCCTTGTTGGACCTTGATTCCTTGGGGTGTTTATAGAGATACATCACTGCTCGTCCAATCCCACTATGCTTCAGGGTCTCCTGGCTCACACTAGGTAGCTGGGGAACATAAACACATACATACACATTAATCACTCAGAAGCTGGGAGTCCTGCCAATCTACTCTAGAGGACCTCCAAGGTCTGGTTCATTCACAACAGAGTAACAAAAAATCCATTTTCAGGATCTGCAGACATTGAACACAAAGATACTCTGTGTTCACATCAAAAGTTGAGAGTTCCGTATTATACTGAGTCAAAGTAAAACTTAATGTGAGAAAATGTGTACTAACCACACTCAGAGGTTAGTAGTTTAAAACAAGAGTCAATACAGGCCTCTGAATCAGTCTGAACCCAAGCATAGCCATCTGCTAGTTATGTGACCTTGGACAAGTCATTTAACTTCTCCGAGTCTTAATTTCCTCATCTGTAGAATGAAGACAATACACCTACCTTGCAGGTTTGTCGTGAGGAATAAATGAACCAAAACATGTATGAACACCTGGCACAAAGGAAGTTCCTTGGGAATTCCTTCAGAAGTTAAGTAGCCTGCCCAAGGTGTCACAGCCACATAAAGGCAGCCCAGCTCAAGACTCACATGCAAGTTATCTGACTGAAGTTGGTGCCTGTTCTACTTCAAGTGTCTCCCCAGAACATGTCCACTACTGTATGATTACTCTCAGATAAACAACCGCAACTCCAAGATCTTTTTCTTTCAATTCTATAGTTACATGAAATTTTAAAAGGCCTTCCTTTTTATGCTCATTTTATTTGATATGTTCCTACTAAACACATATACATGAAACCCCTGTTCCGACAGACTATGTCAGAGAGAATGTATAAGAACATACAGTAAAACACAGAGGTTGTAATTATACAAACCACAACAGACAATTAGAGGAGCATACAGTCAAATTATCCGCCTCTAACCTCTTGTAGAATCTTCAACAGCTCCTCTCGAATCTTTAGTGCTGGCAAACTCCTATCCGGTAGAGGGGAGAGCCATTCTTTGATGGCAGACATTACACCGCTGTCAATAAATGTTTCTTTAAGGTCTTGCCTGCAGTAATTAAAAAAAAAAAGTCAAGTCTATTAACCTTGGTTGCACTGTAGCTTTCTCTGGATTTTCTTATATGTTTAGTGAAATTTCCAAAACCTACTTTATTTATTTATCTATCTATCTATTTATTTTTTTAATGTTTGTTTATTTTTGAGACAGAGAGAGACACAGCATGAACAGGGGAGGGGCAGAGAGAGAGGGAGACACAGAATCTGAAGCAGGCTCCAGGCTCTGAGCTGGCAGCACAGAGCCCAACGCGGGGCTCGAACTCACGGACCATGAGATCATGACCTGAGCTGAAGTCGGACGCTTAACCAACTGAGCCACCCAGGCGCCCCCCAAAACTACTTTTAAAGTTACTCAATATACATTATTTCATCCTATTTCAAAAGCAGTATGAAATGTAGTTCCTACTTTAAAAACAGATTTGAGAGGCAAAGATCATTTGTTAAAAACATGAATTATACAAGATAGGTTAATGTTGATATGAATGGTACAGACAGTAAGCTCCAATTATTACAACTGAAAAAAATAATAATAATGTTTAGAGATTCTCAAACTAGTTAGGTGATAGACAACCCAGAACTGTGCTATTCTTTGCAGGACACCAAGGAGAATATTATTCTCTTAGCAGAAAAAAAAAAATCCCAAAGAAATACAAATATTTAAATTCCATTTTATGTACAGAATCAATTACTCTATTGACATATTATGACAATATTACATATATGAAATCTGCAACAGAAAACTGCTTCTTGGGATTAAGGCAGCAATTTTCTAGTGGAAAGTTCTAGCCTATGCTGTTGGCTATGGTTAGGTTCAAGGAGAAAACAAAGTGAGTCAGGAATATGAGTACACCAATGGAAGAGCCTCATGACAAGGATCTACCATAAAAAGGTCCTTATTCCAGAAGGACCAGTGACATACTTCATGATAATAACTGGTCATATAAGACTCTACAATATATGTTTCAAGTAGTCCCTCAGAATCTGCTCTGCTCTCCGCCACACCGGTAAAGGAGATCCAACTTTACCAGACTCAAGATAAGACGGTCTATAAAGAATGAAGGCAGTAGTTTATGTGCTTTTCTTTCCTTAGTATCAGTTTGCCATTTTTCGTTTGTATCAGGGAGCAAAGGTTAAAGATCTGTGAGGAAGTAACATGATTCAGGAGATGCTATTCATTACTATTTTTCTGTGAATTGATAGAAGACAGTCATTCTTTAACATCTCTAGAACACTGGTACATAGTTTGAATATTATTCCATTAAAAGGAAAAAAATTTTTCAAGAAAACACAATACTTACTTCTTAAGGTGCATGACCACAGTTGGCAATAATGTTAATTTTTTCAGTGCTGGCTTTTTTTGATTGTTCAACTGTCTGTCTTCCTATCCAGGAAGAAAAAGATTTTTCAAACAGCAGTATTTATTGGCTTCACCCCTAGCATAGAGCCCAAGGCAGGGCTTGAATTCATGACCCTGAGATCAAGACCTGAGCTGAGATCAAGAGCTGGATGCTTTACCTGACTGAGCCACCCAGGTGCCCCCTAAACTTTAAAATAAGGCAGCAATTTCGCAAGGTAACATTTTTTTCTACAAGAAAGAATACGCTTTTTTGTAGAACCCCAAATTCTGTCAAACCTACAAAACTATCAGAGTAATTAGCCTGACCAATTACAAATTTAGGGGAACAATGTTACTGTTCTTGTTTACTTGGATGCTTTCTCCTATTTGAATTACAGAAAATTTCAAATTCTACCAACACGGAAAACAAGATAATATACTCCTATCAATACATTTATTTCAACAATTGAACACCCATGTTCAGTCTTATTTCAGCTACACGATCGCCAGCTACTTTTTCTTTCCCTTCCCTGAAAAGGCCACACAACAAATCAAGCGAGGAAAGGCAAGAGGGGGCTGGCAGGGGTCCATCTCACCTCGGCAGCTTCATTCATCTTGACGATCATGGCACTCACTACGTCATCGGCGTCACTGATGAAAGTACCGCCATCACGATTCCGTCTACGCTTGCCGCTCATGCTCTTCTTCCGCTGCAACATCATCTCGAAATCCGACAGAAAGTCCATACTAAGCAGCAACACAAAATCAAGTGAAATACAAACCCCCTTTATACATATTTCCTTTTGTCACAGTTAATAACCACCAACTTTCTTAATTCTAACTCCATGAAATGCTGCTTTCTTCTAAAGCGCAAGTACTTATTAGAATTTGGCACCTTTCAAGATACCAGACTTCTCTGAACACAGATTCCAACCGTCTCACAAAAGTATGTGAAATTCAATCGACTAATATTTTGTAGCTAAAACTTTACCTTATTGCCCCTGGGATCCCAAAGTCAGCTTTTCTCTCAAAAAAAAAAAAAAAAAAAAAAAAAATGTATTCTAATTATTAGGTTATTTTTCAGTAAGTCAAGAGCTTACTTGGTGAAGGTGACACCATATAACCCCACAAATCAAGACAGCTGAGCACAGGGCAAATGAAAAAAATAACGAAAGTAAACATTTTCAGACAGCACTGTATATAGAGAAGTAAAAGAAAAATGGAACAGGTTCTTTCCTACACTTAATAAGGAACCAAAATAAGAAAAAACAAAGTTTGATAGGTTCTAACCTTCATTTTTTAAGTTCTCTTTAACAAATTAAAAAAATAAAATAAAACAAACTTACTGTTTTCCTCTCTTTATGTTATCATCAGAATCTGAATCTTCTGCTTCTTTTACCTGGGTTTCACTTTTTTCCTCTTCCAAATCTTCTTGGTTAAAACCCTAAAGGCCAGGTAAATTTGCCAGGGTTATCACAACTTTCTTACAGATTTTCTTCTGTATAACTGCTCTTAAATGTTTTGCCTTTTTTTTTTTTTAATGTTTTGCCTTTTTAAAGTAATACATTCACAAAGAACAAAAATTAAACAGGTATCAAAAAGCATATAGCAAAAAAACTGACTCCCACGCTAGACGGTAGTGTTACTAGTTTTCTTAGGTCTCCTTCCAGAAATAGGCTGAGCCTACACTGATATACCTATTTGTACACATATGTATTTACTATCTCCTTTTATTATATAAATGGCAGCATACTCTACACACTGGGTACAGGAAAATGTTCTGCACTTTCCACATTTAACAACACAATCTGGGGACCAATTCATATTGGCATAAAGTATTCTCATTTTTAAGGCTTTACACTATTTCACCCTATGACTGCAACTATAATTTGTTTATAAGTTTTGCCACTGACATTTAGGTATATGTATTTGAAATTTTGTGAAATACCAAACTTTCCACAGAAGTTACACTAATTAACTCTCCTTCCAGCAAAGCATAAATACACCTGTTTCCCCAGCTTCTCACTATTACAGGTTATCAAATATTAATAGGTGCCAATTATCTGGACTGAAAACTAAAAGGTATCTTTCTTTGCATGAATAAGGGTGAGCCTTTTTTTTTCATGTTTAAAAGCCATTTGTAATTCTTTCTCTATGGAACTCCCAATAGCCTATGTCCATTTCCTGTTGGAGCTTTGTCTTATTGGTATGGAAAGGCTCTTTAAAAATTAGGGAAATTAGCACCTGGGTGGCTCAGTCCGTTAACCATCTGACTTAGCTCAGATTATGATCTCACGGTTTGTGAGTTTGAGCCCCAGGTTGGGCTTGGTGCTGATAGCGCAGAGCCTGGAGCCTGCTTCAAAATTTCTGTGTCCTCTCTCTCTCTCTCTCTCTACACCTTCCCCACTTGTGCTCTGTCTTTGTCTCTCTCTCAAAAATAAATAAACATTTAAAAAAAATAAAATAAAATAAAAATTATGGAAATTAGCCCTCTGTAAATGACAGGGACAGCACAATCCTCACGTTTGCAGTTTTGTTTTGTTTATGGTAATGTTTTCCAGGCATAATATTTTATTTTATTTTTATGGTCAGTCTTTTCTTTATAGCTTCTAACTTTCACGTCATACTTAGAAAGACCTTTCCAATGGTTCACCTAGTATGCTGTTTTTCTCACTGAACTCAACCTATAACCAAGCTGGTCGTTAACTCTCCAAACTAGAGACACACATCTTATTCTTGTAAAATGCTGCTTAACTGAGTATGTGCTCCACAAGAGCAATGTCCACGCAATCTGGCATACAGGTTCCCAAATATTTGTTGAATGAATTCTTCCTATTTTCCTTAGCTTCACTCTGCTATCCTGCTACCATCTTAGACTCTAAATTCATCTAGTTTCACTCTCTTACTTTAGTAATTAATAATGTTTCAATGCAAGACCTGTTTAACAAACATGTCTTTTTTCTTTAATTTTTTTTTTTTTTGAGCGAGAGACTGCGAGTAGAGGAGAGGGGTAGTGGGAGAGAGAGAGAATCTTTTAAGCAGGTTCCATGCTCAGCACGGAGCCCAATGTAGGGCTCGATCCCATGACCCTAGGATCATGATCCAAGCTGAAATCCAGAGTCATATGCTCAACCAACTGAGCCACCCAGGCAGCCTGACAAGGACATCTTAAATTTCTGGGTGGCAAGAATATTTTGTTTCATTTTGTAATGAAGTTCCAATTTCACTGCTTTGTACTCAGAAAACATTGGCTACACTTTGTAATTTTTGCAAAAGCTTGGTTTAAAATTTATATGGGAATGGGAAAAAGTAAAAGCCAAGGCAATCTTGAGGAATAACAAGCTTAGAGGACATATACAACCAAATATCAGCAGTTCTATATTAACAGTACAAGGATAAAGAGACCAAGAAAACAGAGAAGATACTGCTGAGACAGACTGGAAATCATAGACACTACATGTAATGACAAAGATAGCACTACAGAGGAGCAGGAAAGGATGATCTGGGTCAACTGGATATTCCAAATGGGGTGGGGCGGGGGGAATATACCTTGACTTTTTTCTTTTTTAAAACATTTTATTTATTTATTTATTTATTTATTTATTTATTTATTTATTAATTAAAAAAAATTTTTTTAACGTTTATTTATTATTGAGAGATAGACACAGAGCATGAGTAGGAGAGGGGTAGAGAGAGGGGGAAACACAGAATCTGAAGTAGGCTCCGGGCTCTGAGCTGTCAGCACAGAGCCCAACACGGGGCTCAAACTCACAAACTGCAAGATCATGACCCAAGCCGAAGTCAATCGCTTAACCAACTGAGCCACCCAGGCGCCCCTAAAACATTTTATTTTTAAGTAATCTCTATATCCAACATGGGGCTCAAACTTACGACCCCGAGATTAAGAGTCGCATACTCCACAGACTGAGCCAGCCAGGGACCCCTTGACTTCTATCTCATACACACCCATTATCCATTACAGGTGAATTGTATAACTAAATGTGAAAGGTTAAAACAAGCTTCTAGAGAATAATTCAAAGAGAATATCTTTACGACCTTAGGGATAAGCAACAATTTCTTGGAATTCAAAAAGTTCCACCATAAAGGAAAAGACATGCAAAGTTGATTTATATTAAAATTAAAAACTTGTTCATCAAAGACTCCATTAAGGATATGAAAAGGCAAGACAAAGAATAGGAAATAATTTTAACTTTTACAATC
This sequence comes from Felis catus, assembly GCF_018350175.1. Taxonomy (NCBI): domain Eukaryota; kingdom Metazoa; phylum Chordata; class Mammalia; order Carnivora; family Felidae; genus Felis; species Felis catus. The sequence goes on along the minus strand of NC_058375.1, from coordinate 111,289,846 downwards.
ATCAATCTTTTATATTTGTATTCATATCCAGATTACATAAAAAGACACTCTTCTGTGGCTTTTTGGTCTGCTTGTTCTATTGGCTACATTCCACTCAGAAAACAGATTTGTGTATTTCTCTTTGCAGCTGTCAACTTTTGTTGTGTATATACATTTCAGCTGTCGTAGTATATATACACAATTTTAAAAACTTTTTATTATGAAGTGACCCTCTTTATCTCAAATGTTTTTCTGCCTTGATCAAGGTCTGTCTCTCTGATATCCCTATCCTGTGCCAGTTTTCTTCTGATTAGTGTTCATAGAGTATCTTTTTCCATTCTTTTATTTTCAACTTTTATCTTCTGTTTCATATGAATCTTGAAATGAGTATATAGCTATTTTGTAAAATCCAGTCTGACCATCTCTGTGCTTTAATTGGAGCACTTGATACATTTCAACTGAATATAATCAGAGATGTTATCAAAGCTTAAATCTGCTACCTTTACCATATACTACTTTCCAATCGTCCCCTGTTCTATACCTCTTTTTTTTTTCTCTTGCCTTCTTTTGGATTAGCTTTTACTATTCCATTTTTTCCTCCTTAGGTTGGAGGCTACACATTCTATTAGTCATCTTAGTGGTTGCTTCAGGGATTACAATGCAAAGTCTACTGACATCCTTTCACATATCTGTAAAGACCATGTCCATTCCCAATTTGTTACTGCTGTCACACGTTTGAAATTTTATACATATTTTAATCTACACTAGACAGAACTTTTTTTTTGTAGCATCAATACTCATTTAGATTTACCCACATACTTTTGTGCTTTTTTCCTCCCTGAGTTCTTGACCTTCCACCTGAGATTTTCTGCCTTTCGTATCTCCTTCCATTGGTATCCTGGTAAGATGAACTAGGAGGGAATCTTCATTCCTGACAAATATTTTTGCTGACTGTAACAGAACACTGAGTTTGAAATTATTGGATTCTACTGTTTCTACTAAGAAGTCAGCTGTTACAGTCTAATCTTTGCCTCTCTGAATGTAGTATTTTCCCCCTCTGGCTACTTTTAATATTTCCCAGTCTTTTTTGGTTTCTTGCAATTCTACTATGATGTATTTAGGTGTAGGTTTCATCATATCATTGCATTTATCCTGCTCATAATTTGTACTTCTAGAATCTCTAGCTTTATGTATCATTTCCTTTACTGCTTCTGCCACATACATTTTTTTCCTCTCCTAAGATTCAACCTATGTTAAACATTCTCATGTATAATTTACATTTTATTCTTTTACATATCTTAATTCTTCATTCTAAATAGCTCCTTCTAACCTATCATCCATCAGTTCACTCCTTTTCGAATAAATCTAATCTGTTGTTAAACTCATCCATGGAATTAATTTCAGTTACTGTAATTTTACAGTTTCAGAATTTATACTCAGCTCTCATTGTTTGCTCTGACAAAATTTCTTACCTTTTACCTCCCTGAAGACTTTAAGGCAACATCTAAAATTCTTATTATCTAGAGCCTCAAGGTCTCTTTCTATTGTCTGATGTCACCACTGTTTCTTTTTAACATTATTGACAATTAGGTACCACATTGCTTATCTGATAAACTACAGAAATAATGAGGCCTGTGATGATGCTACCTTTGTCCTGAAGGGATTTGTTTACATATGTCAGGTGCCCGAGAGCAGTAGGCAAGAGATAAGAGCAAGAGGTTTTCAAGGGTCTCCTAATCTCAGCAGGCTCTGACCTCCAAAAACTGTCTCTTGAGCCCAGAAACTGTCAAAAATATGACCAACCTCGGGGCACCTGGGTGGCTCAGTTGGTTAAACATCCAACTTCGGCTCAGATCATGATTTCGCGATTCGTGAGTTTGAGGACCACAATGGGCTCTTTGCTGACAGTTCAGAGTCTGGAGTCTGCTTCAGATTCTGTGTCTCCTCCTCTCTCTGCCCTTTCCCTCTCTCTCTCTCTCAAATATAAACAAACATTAAAAAAAAATTCTTTTTAAAATATGACTAGCCTCTCAGCATGAACAGGCAAACATCCCAGAAAAAGCATTTTAAATGCTGAGCTTATCTCTTTTCTTTTTTAACTGTTCATTTTTAAAATTATTTTTTGTTATTTTTTTATTCTCAAGTTAGTTAACATACAGTGTAGTCTTGGTTTCAGGAGCAGAACCACCCAGTCCGAGCTTACCTGTTTAGGTATGTGTCTTTTGCTAGCTTTGGGCTTAGTAATTCTTTGTTACCTTATTCCTCTGCTGATGAGATTTTTAAGTATTTTGTCTAGCTTTTCTAGTTGTCCTCAGCAGAAAGGTTGGTCCAAATTACCTAGCCTACCATAGCTAGAATCACAAGTTCCATAAGTACTGTGAATCCTTCTCTTCAGCATTATAACGTACCTTCTGTCGTCTCTTAACATGTTCCTCCCAATTAATTCAATTTTGCCTGTTACTTTCCTTCTATGCCTCTGTATACACTTTTATTCCACTTTCTGAATCCTTTCTTCTCGATTTTTCTACTGAATACACACTTGTTTTATTTTTTTTTTTTTTAAAAACATTATTGAGAGAGCGCAAGCAGGGGAGGGGCAGAGAGGGGCACGGGCGATCTGAAGCGGGCTCTGCATTGACAGGCTGACAGCAATGATCCTGAACTCACAAACCTCAAGATCATGAGCTGTGCTGAAGTCCGATGCTCGACTGAGCTACTCAGGTGCCTTTACATACCTGTTTATTTCTACTTATTGGAATTACCTATTTGGGAACCACTGTCACAGAAATAGAGAGAGCATATTTAAAGAAATATCTCCATCTTATACTTACTGTAAATTCTTCTTCCTCTTCATCACCAGATTCTCCAAATATGTCTGCAATAAGATTTCTAGAAGAGAAGGAAATCATTTGCTTTCTTCTCATTTACACAGGAACCACAAAATCTTTTTCTAACAAGATACAATTTACATTATCATAAAATGTGCAGATCTTAAGTGTCCGTTTCAGTGGGTTTTGAGAAAAGACAACATTCACATAGCCATTACCCTAATCAAAATATAGAACAACTTGATCTCTCCAGAAAGTTCATCCCTTTCCAGTCAATACCCTACATGAACATCTTAAAGCCAACCACCATTCTGATTGCTGTCATCACAGATTAATTTTGCCTGCTCTTGAACTTCACATAAGTGGATTCAGACATGTCCTCTTTTTCTTTCACTTAATATTCTGAGATTCATCTATGTTATAGTACATAACAATAGTTCAGGAACTGAAATCCTGAATCCCCCAAAATCATGCAATCGGGCAGGATATACTGTATCACCTCCCAATAAAATTTTAATACAAGTTTAAAAAACTTAAAAGACAAACCCCTCTCTACCACCTCACATGAACCCTTGAAAACTCACGTTATGCTGTCACTTACTCTTCTTCGTTCCCCGACTCACTATCACTCCCAAACAGATCCTTCTCTTCGTTCTTCTTATCAGACAATTCTTCTTTTCCTGCTTCTTCTTCACTGTCAGAAGCTAGAGTCTTCTCTCTCTTGCCTGGTTTATCTGATATAACATCACTGTCAGAGTCATCTGCATCAGAGACAACCCGACTCTTCTTTGCTGCTGTGAAAAAAAAGTTCAAAATATCCTTAATCTTATTTGTCACGATCATGGTATTACTAAGAATAACAGGTGCTTTTAAAATGGCAGTACTCAGCAAAAATCAAAGGGCTCCTAACACACAGCTTAGAATAATAATTAAAAAGAAAAATAACTAGGGGCACCTGGCTGGCTCAGTCAGAGGAGCAAGAGACTCTTGACCCGAGTCATGAGCTGGAGCCCCATGCTGGGTGCAGAAATTAAATAAATACTTCATTTAAAAAGAACGGTACTAAAAGGTTCAGAGTCATATTACAATTATCTGTTATTGTTTAGGAAAAAGGGGCCAGAAGATGAAGAATGAAACTGTCAACATAAAAGTGGGCATCAATAGGCACCTTTCCTTTGGGGGAACAGAAAAACTGAAGACTGCAATGATATGCAGAATTAGAGTCCCTTCTATTTTGCTGAGTATTAGCAGCACTGAAAAGGTTTAGATATTCTTTTATGGAATCCCCTTATTCCTGATCATCACTGGTCGGTTTGGAATTTCTCATCTCCCCCAGTAAACTAGCTGGCACATGTGTGAGGCTCTTTTTCCTTCTCCTATAACTGCCAGGTCATAAGGAAACATGTCTTCTTCCCACTCAAAAGTAAGTTTCATAAAAAAGTAATCAAGGGGCGCCTGGGTGGCTCAGTCATTAAGTGTCCGACTCTTGATTTCGGCTCAGGTCATGATTTCAAAGGTCATGATTTCTCACTCGTGAGGTTGAGTCCTACATCAGGCTCTGCGCTGACAGTGCAGAGCCTGCTTTGGATTCTCTCCCTCCCTTTCTCTCTGCCCCTCCCCTGCTCATGCTCTCTTAAAATAAATAAACATTAAAAAAAAGTAATGAAGTGAAAACTATTATCCATGAAAATAGGGGCCCAGCTAGCAAAGACTGGAAAGAGACACGGAGTCTCTAAATACAGTCCCTCACAAACTTCCTTGTATTTGGCAACTATTTGACGATGTTTAACAAGACAGGTACCCATGGGAGCTCAGTCACTATCTACATGGGATCTAACGGATTAACTGTCAGATCCACAGCCAAGTCTGCATCCAGCTGGGTTTGCACATAAACAGATTTCTTTGAAATATTACTCTTCCCCACAGAAAACTATCTTTCATGTTCCCATGGGAACTCCATTAGTTTACTGTTTTGAACCAGTAAGACCTTAACCAATGCTCCTAAAACAACTCAAAGCCAATTTAATACTAAGATCGGCCCCTGAAAACCAAGCAAAACTAGTGTCCTAGTGATATTTTAGAATATCAAGTTGAATGAGATAGTAGAGATCTAACATTTCAGAAACACACAGAGCTTCAGTCACAAGCTCAGACAAGAATGAAAACTATGCACAAACAGTTCAAAAAAGGAAGCATCCTTACATGCTTTCTCTTCATCTTCACTGTCAGAAAGCACAGCAGCTTTTCGCTTTGCTACTTTCTCCTCTTCCCCGACTTTTTCTTCATCTTCGTCACTGTCAATTTTTGGCCTTTTGGGTTCCTCCTCCTCACTGTCTGAACTCTGGATCCTTTTTCTGTCTATATGGCTATCTGAACGAAAGGAGTCCTTCTGCATTTCTGCATCCTCTCCCTTGTTCTCCCCATCGCTGTCCTCGTCCGACTCTGGCTTCTCTTTGTGCCTGGAGGCATCCTCAGTTTCGGAATCACTGGCGGGTCCCTTCTGAGGCTCCTCGCTCTCAGAGTCACTGACTCGGGGCTTGGGAAGCTCCTCGTTTTCTGAATCACTGGCCTGGTTCCTTGGGGGGTCCTCACTTTCCGAATCACTGACACGGGGTTTGGGAAGCTCCTCATTTTCTGAGTCGCTGGCTTGGTGCCGTGGGGGTCCCTCACTTTCTGAGTCACTGACACGGGGTTTGGGAAGCTCCTCATTTTCTGAGTCGCTGGCTTGGTGCCGTGGTGGGTCCTCACTTTCTGAGTCACTGACACGGGGTTTGGGAAGCTCCTCATTTTCCGAGTCGCTGGCCTGAGTCCTCTGAGGCTCCTCACTCTCCGAGTCACTGACCCGAGGCTTAGGAAGCTCCTCACTTTCCGAATCACTAATTCTAGGCTTGGGAAGCTCCTCGTTTTCCGAATCACTGGCCTGGTGCTGTGGGGGCTCCTCACTCTCGGAGTCACTGATTTGAGGTTTTAGAACATCCTCTGTTTCAGAGTCACTAGCAGGACTTTTGGGGAGCTCTTCCATCTCTGAATCACTGGCAGGATGCTTTCTAGCATCTTCATTTTCTGAATCAGTTGCGTGCCCATTAAGAAGGTCCTCATTTTCCGAATCACTGACAGGTAGCTTCCTGGTCTCCTCACTCTCAGAGTCACTCGCACGCTGATGAGTGTCCTCATTTTCAGAATCACTTGCAACAGGCTCTGCATGCTCCTCAGATTCAGAGTCACTGTCCTTTTGCCTTTGAAGCTCCTCACTTTCAGAGTCACTGGCATTAAGGTTTGAGGGGTCATCATTCTCAGAATCCGTCACATGATGTCTTTTGTTGAGGCCATCCTCTCGATCACTAGGTTCATTCTAAAATATCAAGGGGGAAAAAATTAGTAAAGTGCAAGAAAAACGTTTAATAGAGAAATGTTAAAATTTCTCAACATTTTTTCAAATACAGGAATATGCACACGTCAAAAAAAATTCTTGTTCCACACCTATATAGAAACACCCCACTTTAAAGAAGACCATCTACCTGTGAAATGGCTAACATGGTTTAGATCCCATAATGGGAAAAGATAACCAGTTTTCAGCAAAACAAACGTGTAAAGCATGCCACCAGATTACTATACAGGAGGCTTATATCCTGAAAAGCTAGCCAAAAAAAAAAAAAAAAGCCTGACTTTTCCACATAATTCTAGCTCCTAAAAATGTATTTTTCACAGAAATACAAGCAAACATGTACCCAACTTCTTTTTTTTTTTTTTTAAATATTTAATACTAAGAGAGAGAGAAAGGGGTGGGGGGAGGGAGAGAGGAAGGGGTGAGCAGCAGAGAGAGGGAGACACAGAACCTTGAAGCAGGCTCCAGGCTCCGAACTGTCAGCACAGAGACCAATGCAGGGCTTGGACCCACAAGCCATGAGATCAGACCTGAACTGAAGTCAGACGCTCAACCAACTGAGCCACCCAGGCGCCCCTACATGTATCCAAGTTCTTCTTAAAAGAAACATTCTTGGGTTCTATGAAGTTAAAATTATTTTAAGAAAAAAAACTATGAAACTTTAAGGGTGAAATGATATACAGGGCATATTCTCCCAGGAGAATCTGAACAAACAAGGAGAGGGGTAGTTAGTTCACACCGACTAAGCACCTAGTAACAGCCCAACTCCCAGGCGGCTCTCTCCTGCTAGTTCATTTACTCCTCACAACAGTACTTTTCACAATAACAAAACTGAGGCTTGGAGCAGCCTGGGTCATACACCTAGTAATCCTGGTACAAAAGTTTAAGTTTTAGGAAAAACGTGATATAACTATAGCAACATAATGTTAAGAGAAATAATCTGAGAACAGAGTATGAACTTGATATATGTATATTAGAACTACATTTTTCCAAATGTAAAGAACAAGATATAAAATTATATATACACCAAAATACTAGTAACTGGGATCTGGGAGATTTTTTCTCATCTAGTATTTGAACTTTCAGTAACATGGTGATTAATATTCTGTTTTAAAAAGTGAAAGTGTTTCTGTGACTTTTCCCCATTAAAAATGTTCTGAGCCAAATATTTCTCTTTAGAATATATGACTGACATTACCTGAAATTACCAGAGATGAGTTTTCAAGGAGCAAAGAATTTTTAATAATGTTTATGCCCACCAGCATGCTATGAAATAATTCAGTGACAAGATAAATGGCAAGAAAAAGTCTTCAGAAAACTTGTCCTTTAACTTGCCTCCAGCTCATTTAAAGTATGCTGTGATAGACTACAAAACATTATACAACAAGCTTTGAAGCCTAAGTTTGAGGGGGTTTTTTCTGTCCATATTTTAGGACCATCTCGACAGCACAGCATTCCAAATAAACAGTAATTGCTGAACATATTTATTCAAATAAAACATGTGCAGGAAACTTTCTAAAATCATAAACTTTTCAAGTTTCCTACAGGCACTTTTCTTTAGCACTGGGCATTCAGCACAGCACTGGATTCCTTCCCAGCCATACACCCTATTATCCCATTAAAATAGATGTTTATAAAATGTGATATAAGGACAGGAAAAGTAACACAGACTCTTGCACTACAGTACAATACTCCATATACTGCTAAAAGTCTACTTGAAAAATTATCTTAATGGTCTTTAACTATGAAAATATAATTTTGAATGTTAAGTCCTAAGAAGGCAGGCATTTTTGGCCTGTTTTCTTCATTGAGGTATCTTCAGAGCACAGAATGGATTCTGGTATATATACACCAAGTAGGAATACATCTGACCCTTGAACAACATGGGAGAGGAATGTCAGAGGTGCTGACCGCCTCCCCCCACACAGTTGAAATTTGTAACTACTGACTTCCCAAAACTTAACTAATTAGCCTACTGCTGCCTAGAAGCCTTACTAATAACTTAAACTGTCAATTACCACATATTTTTAGTATGTTATATATTTTGTATACTATTTCTTATAATAAAGTAAGCTAGAAAAAGTGCTATTAAAGAAAATCGTTAAGGGGGAGCTTGGGTGGCTCAGTCAGTTAAGCATCTGACTCTTGATCTCAGTCAGCTTGGGCCTTGATCTCAGGATCGTAGTTCAAACCCCACAGTGGGCTCTGCACTAGGTGTAAAGCTTACTTAAAAAAAATAATACTAAAAACTAAAAAACTAAAAAAAAAAAAGAAAATCATAAGGAAGAGAAAATACATTTAAGCACTGTATTTATTAAAAACAAAAACATAGGGGCTCCTGGGTAGCTCAGTCAGTTAAGTGTCCGACTTCAGCTGGGGTCATGATCTCACAGTTTGAGAGTCCAAGTCCAACATCGGGCTCTGTGCTGACAGCTGGAACCTGGAGCATGCTTCAGACTCTGTCTCCCTCTCTCTCCGCCCCTCCCATGCTCATGCTCTATCTTTGTCTCTCAATAATAAATAAATGTTAAAAAAAAAAAAATTAAAAAAAAATAACAAAACACATATAGGGGTCCCTGGGTGACTTAGTCCGTTGAGCATCTGACTTCAGCTCAGGTCATGATCTCATGGTCCAAGAGTTCAAGCCCCACACTGGGCTCTATGTTGACAGCTCAGAGCCTGGGGTCTGCTTCAGATTCTGTGTCTCCCTCTCTCTGTCCCCGCCCCCCCTCAACTAGTGCCTCTGTCTGTGTCTCTCTAAGGTAAATAAACATTAAAAAAAATTTTTAAACACACACACACACCCAAGTGGTGCCACGCACTTTAAACCCATGTTGTCCAAGGGCCAACTATAATTTAAAGTGAGGAATAATTAACTATGTGCAAGGTGCTAGGAGTCAAGGATGAACATGTCTCAGTGCCTGAAGCTGCTTTCTATGAACCAGCCAAATGTATCATAACAACATAAAGTAGTATGTGCTGTCATGAAGGTATGCACAATATTGTGAAAGCCTACAGGAAGTGATCTATAGGAGACTGGGCTTTAGTAAGTATGCAGACAAAAGTACTTACAACTAGTTTGTAATGACAGAGTTAAAAAAAAAATTAACGAGATTATTGAGGGAAAGCAAGACATACAGGCACCAGAAGAGGCCACTAAAGCAGGAGGCAAAGGGAAAACTATAACCGGCTTTCGAAATGCTTTCCATGACATACCTATGACAGAATTCTAACAGTTTGTTTGTGTGTGACTCAATTTATTTTCGCTGTAAGCAACAGAAACCATCTCTGGCTTATCTTCAGAAAAAAAGAACAAAAGAACAATATTCCCAGAATGTAAGTGCAACTGACTAAAGACTCAGAAAGGGTAGGAACCAAGGCAGCTCAGAGAGCTTAGAAAAGGGAACTTGAGGACTTTTCTGCTAGAGCACAATCAATACCATGATTCACTCTAACCATGCCAAACTTCTGTGTCTGGGCTCTAAATTTTAACCTCCCAGGACAGATGATCCAATTGGCCATGGCAACATCAGATGTTGTGACTCAGTGTTCACTGGGTTAAGCCACAGCAGGGACACAGTATTGGGAGCCGATGCCAGAGAGGGAAGAGATACCATGAACTGGACAGTCATCCTCAAACTTACCTGCTGCACTCTACCCTGGATTTCTAGACACATGGTGTATACATTCTAAAACAAGCAACCATGACAAGGACATTACATACACTAAGGTTTGTGAAACATGAATTCTCATCAATTTTTGAGGAGTTTCATAAAAACTGGGTGTCTATTCATTATATGTAACATGGTGAAGACAAAAAAGTGAGAAATTACTGCAGTAAGAAAGTGCTAGTCGACAGACTCAAGTTAGAGAATTCACTTAGGCAATGACATCACAGGATTTAGGAAAAGAATCCATTAGAAATGATACAATTATACTTAAAAGTCATCAAGACAATATTCAATATTTTTAGACTGGTTTCAACAATTAGTTTAAATTGCAAACTTCAAAAATCCAAAATACAGTTCTTTAAAAGTCAGGTATGAATATAACAAATCAATAGTAGAAATTGCTATTTAAATGCCATGTTCTTAATAATTTAAAAAATTCCCTAATTGCTAATTGCCAGGGAAACTGACCACTCTGAGGTTTCTCAGAAGCTTTAGAAATGTCTATAATACCTCATACCTCCTGCTTACAATCGTTCACACTGTAGATCCAAATAATTACCCATAATGAATGATGTGGTCGTTTGTCTCAGCATACAAATAGTAACCACACTCCTTATGGACCGAGGCCACAATACTCCAATACGCGTGCACAGAGATGATTAACGTTTTAAAATTACAAAGTAAATGATAAAACTGCCATAAAGCAAATACCAATTTGTAAATTTCAAAGTATATAAACGTTAAATAGAAATCCTTGTAAAGAACCAAACTGAGGATACTTGTTTCTTTCTTATCCATTGGAAGAGTCAAATAAAACTGCTGAACATGCATACTAAACTACCAATATAAATTGGTAAAACATTGGTAAAACAGTAAAATATCATGAGGAAATTTCTACAGATTTTCAAAGCCATGTTTCACTGGCTCTTAGTTCCAGAAGATACATCTGAAGTCCCCATCTTGGGAATTTGTCAATACATATCACCTTTATTAGTGTGTGAAAGAAACTAAGAAATCCGGCAACAAAATTACACAATGCTGTTAATCCAGTGTAGCTCCTGGAGTGCTGCAAGGCTTTGACTTTGAGAAAACTCCAATTTTACAGCTAGCATTATAATAAAATGTAACTATATACCAGTGTCCTTTGTCTGTCAAAAGATGGTTGACCTTAGAATCAGATAATCAACAAAAGCACTCCTCATGACAAGTAGAAAAAGCAAATTGTACACAAAGCTTTAAAGTTCATAATGATGAAGCAAACTCCTACTCCTGCCTTCCTCCCCAGGCTCACTTCTGCCCTCTCTCCAACATCAACCAACTGCACCAGCAGTTCCCAAACTTTAGTGTATGTAAGAATCATTTGGGGAGCTTTGGTGAAAAACATACAGATTTTTGTGCTTCTCACCTCCAGATATTAATCCAGTAAGTCCGAAGAAGAGGTCAAAGAATCTGCATTTTGACATCTAATCCCAGTGATTGTAAATGCATGTTAAAATTCTACTGCAGGCACATGGAACTACTAATTTCACTACTGCTACCTTCATGTCTTTACAAATACTGTTCCCCTTGCCTCGAATATTTCCCTCTCACCTTGTCCTTATGATACCTCAAAACCAGGCAGAAACAGCCTCTTCCTGAAGCCTCTCTAGACAGAATGGGCTGTGTGCCACGTAACGAAACAGTTAAGAACACAGACTCCAGAGTCAGAAAGATCTGGGGTCCAAACCCTAGCTCGGCCATTTTCTACTCCGTCCTCTAGGGAATTTTCTTAACTTCTCAAAGCCTCAGTGTTCTCAATCTGATGGAGTTAAGGATGGTATCTATACTAAGAGAGCTGTTTTGAGGATCAAAAGAATGAAAAGTGGTTAGCACAGTGCCTCTAAACTCTCGATAAATGCTACTAGCCATTCATATCAAAATACCTGATTATTTAATTACAAAATATTCACCTTTCAAGACTCAGCCCAAACAGATGATCTGAAATGGCTGAGCTACTTAGCTATTCTTTCCTTCATACCCCCATAGCATCTTCTACCTTTACATCAATGAAAGATGATGTTTACACAATTATCTTTATAACACACTGACCTTAAGATCGGAGACCCATTTAAAAAAAAAAAAATCTCTTACTTTCAGTATACACAAGACACTCACACTCACCAAAATGAAACAGAAACCCCATAAAATAATGCTTAACAGGAAAGAACCAACACAAAATTTGTTTCTCCTTAGCTTGGTAGACTAAATGACAAAGCCTGAAACTAACACAAAGAAAGGAAAGGAAAGTATAGATGGAATCTAAAGAACTGGTAAGAAACAGGGTAAACAAGTACAGCAATGGCCAAAAAGAATCTTCTAGCTGCTCTGATGTACTCCCTATAGGAATGCTTTTCTCATATTAGCACAACTTCTCTGTGGAAGGATCCAAACAATAGCATACTACCATCTTTATTCAATTCAACATGAGACCTGGCTAATGTGGCTGTCCCCCAACTTCAACAGTACATGGATATGGGCCCACTATGGTTTGCCTACAGTTAGAAAGCAATGAGAAGCTAGGCTCCATTTCCAAAATTCTTCAATAGTCCCACATTCTATTTCTGTGTGTGAGACCCTCTTCTACCTTTCTACACAGATGAAATCTGTAGGTTTCTGGATATTAAAATACACATTTCCTTCAATGTACTTTTCATGGAACAGAAACCAGCTGACTACAAGCCACAAAGCTAATTTCATGTTGTCCAAGAGAATATTCAAGTAAAACAACAAAAATCAGAACTAGCAACTAGTTATAACTAGGTCACATTTGTACTCATATTTCTTTATTAAAAAATTGTGATTTTGGTGTTAACTATTCAAAGAGATTTTTTAACTTTCCCCTTTCTGCTATCTGCTAGAGCACAAAAGGTGGGTGAAGATTCTGAGTTTTCAAAGTGCTCTACAAAGAACAAATATTCTTGATGAAAATTCCACTGATGCTTACATTCCTCTTAGGAACCTAGTCAAAAAAGATGTTAGTAAGTCATAACTGAATTCTATCAAACACTTAAATAGGAATACATACCAATCCTTCTCAAACTCCTCTAAAAAGGAAAAGAGGAGGTTGAGGGAACACTTCCAAACTCATTTTAAGAGGCTAGCATTACCCTGATACCAAAACCAGACAAAGATACTACAAGAAAAGAAAATTACTGGCCAATATTCCTTATGAACACAGGTGCAAAGATCCTTAACAAAACACGAGTAAACCAAATTCAACAGTACACCATGAACAAATGGTTATTTATTCCAGACATGCAAGGATAGTTCAACAAATCAATCAACACACTACACCATGTTAACAAAATGAAGGCTAAAAATCATATGGCCATCTCAGTAGTTGCAGAAAAACTATTTGACAAAATCCAACATCCACTTATGATAACAACTCTCAACAAACTGGTAAAGAGGGAACATATCTCAACATAATAAAGGTCACATATGACAGGCTCACAGATGACATCCTACTCAACGAGAAAAGCTGAAAGCATTTTTTCTAAGATCAGGAACAGGACAAGAATGCTCATTCTCGACACTTTTATTCCAAAGTGGTGCAAGTCCTAGCCCCAGTAATTAGGTAAGAAAAAGAAATAAAAGCATCCAAATCAGAAATGAAGAAGCAAAACTGCCATCATTTGCAGATAATATATACAGAAAACCACCAAAAAACTGTTAAAACTAGTCAACGATTTTAGTGAAGCTGCAGGATACAAAATCAATATACAAAATCTGGTGCATGTCTGTACACTAACAACAAAACCTCAAAAGGAGAAATAAAAAATAATCACATTAATAATACATCAAAATGAATAAAATACCCAGGAATAAATTTAACCCAAGACATGAAAGACCCAAATACTGAGTACCATTAGACACTGATGAAAGAAACTGAAGACAAAAATGGAAAGATTTGTACTCATGAATTTGAAAAGTTAATAGTGTTAAAATGCTCATAGTACCCAAAGCAATCCACAGACTCAATGCAATCTCTCAAAATTGCAATGGCATTTTTCACAGAAATACAACAAACAATCCTAAAATTTATATGGAACAAAAGAATAGCCAAACAGGCAAAACAATCTTGAGAAAAAACAAGGCAGGAGGTGTCACCCTCCCTGACTTCAATCTGTATTAAAAGCTACAATAATCCAAACAGTATGGTTTTGGCATAAAAACAGATACACAGATCAGCAGAACAGAAAAGAGAGCCCAGCAATAAATCCACAAATACATGGTCAATTAATTTATGACAAAGACACCAAGAATACCCAATAAATGACAGTCTCTTTAATAAACGGTACTGGAATGGGCCCCTGGGTGGCTCAGTTGGTTAAGTGTCCATCTCTTGATTTTGGCTCAGGTCATGATCTCATGGTTCGGTTCATGAGATCAAGCCCTACATTGGGCTCTGTGCTGCCAGTCTGGAGCCTGTTTGGTATTCTTTCTCTCCCCCTCTCTGTGCCCCTCCCCTGCTCACACACCCCCCCCCTCCCAAATAAAGAAATAAACATTTTTTAAAAAATTAAAATAAATGGTGCTGGGAAAACTGGACCCCTATCTTTCACCATACATAAATTTCCATTTAAAATGGATTGAAGACTTAAATTTAAGATTGTACACCATAAAACTCCTAGAAAAAAAATAGAGGATAGGCTCCTTGACATCAGCCTTTGTGATGATTTTTTGGATTTGACACCAAGAGCAACAACGAACAAGTGGGACTACATCAAACTAAGAAGCTTCTGCATAACAAAAAAAACTATCAACAAAATGAAAAGACAACCTAAGGAACTAAATAAAATACATGCAAAACATATATCTGAGAGGTGCCTGGTGTCGACTCTATCTTGGGGTCGTTGAGTTCAAGCTACCTGTTGGGTATATAGCCTACATAAAAAACCACATATCTGATATATACAAAGAACTGACACAACTCAACAGCAAAAAATACCCAATCCAATTAAAAAATAGGCAGAAGAGCTGAATATTTTTCTAAAGAAGACATACAAATGGTCAGCAAGTTCATGAAGAGGAGCTCAACATCACTAATCATTAAGGAAATGTACATCAAAACCACAATGATATATCACCTCACACCTATTACAATGAATGTCATAAAAAGACAAGATATAACAAGTGCTGGCAAGGATGTACATTCTTGGTGGGAACATAAGTTGGTGCAGCCACTATGGGAAACAGTATGGTGGTTCCTCAAAAAACAGACCACATGATCTAGCAACCCCACCTCTGTACATATATCCAAAAGAAATGAAAGAAAAGAAGATACTGAAGAGATACCTGCACTCCTACATTTACTGCTACATTATTCACTAGAGCCAAAATATAGAAACCATCTAAGTGTCCATTAACAGATAAATGGATACCGGAGCACCTGGTGGCTCAGTGGATTAAACATCCATCCAGACTCTTGATTTTGGCTCAGGTCTTGATATCACAGTTGTGAGACTGAGCCCTGCATTGGGGTCTGCACTGAGTGTGGAAGATTCTCTTTGCCTCACCTTCTGCCCTCCCCAACTAACTAGTGGCTCTCAAAAAAACAGAAGAACGGATAAAGAAAATATATATAAATATATATTATATACATATGTATATACACACCATGGGATATTCAGCCACAGGAAGGAAGGAAAAACTGCCACTCGTGACAACATAGGTGGCCCTTGAAGGAGTTATGCTAAGTAAAATAAGTTAGAGAAAGATAATCATTGCATGGTATCACTTGTATGTGGAATCTTTAAAAAAAAAAAAAAGTCATACTCAGAGAAACAAGGTAGGAAAGTAGTTGTCAAAGGTTCAGTGAGCAAGTGGAATGGGGAGATAAAAGAATACAAACTTTCAGCTATAAGATGAATAAGATCTGGGGATCTAACACGTAACATGGTGACTGTAACTGAGGACTCCATCCTGTAACTGAAATCTGCTATTGTAGAACTTAAATGTACTCACCAAAATAAAGATAAATATGTGAATGACAAATATGTTAAAAAAGACATGACTACAGAAAAAACACAGTAAAATGGCAGACTCCAACTCCCTTAAAAACATTAGATTGTAAACGGATTAAACAAGCCAATCAAAAGATAGAAACTGGATTTAAAAAAAGATCCAACTACATGTTGTCTACAGGAGACACACTGTAGAATCAAAGACAGACTGTACATTCTTCTCAAGTGCACATGAAACATTCTCCAAGACAAACCATACACCAGGCCACGAAACAAACCTCAATGAATTTAAAAAGATAGATATTATTATACAGAGTAGCTCTCATACCACAATGCAATCAGCGTAGGAAAAATGGTAGCAATCTGAATATGAAAATAAAACAATTCCACTTACCAAGAATTAAAGAGAATAACACACTTAGGAATAAATTTTAAAAAGAAACACAACATTTGTACACTGAAAATTACAATGCAGTGTCAAAAGAAACTGAAATTTAAAACACCCTATATTCATGGATCTACACTGTCAAGATGACAACACTACCCAAACCCATCAACTCAATGCAATCCCTAATAGGACCCCAGCTCCCTTCCCTGCAGAAATTGACAAGCTGATTCTAAAATACATATGTAATGGGAAGCCTGGGTGGCTCAGTCGGTTAAGTGTCCAACTTCGGCCCAGGTCATGATCTAACAGTTCCGTTGGTTCAAGCCCCACATTGGGCTCTGTGCTGACAGCTTAGAGCCTGGAGCTTGCTTCAGATTTGGTGTTTCCCTCTCTCTCTCTCTCAAAAATAAACATTAATAAAAAAAATTTTTTTAAATAAAATACATATGTAATTGCAAGGGACCCAGAAGAGATAAAATGTTAGAAAAGAACAAAGTAGCATTCACACTCCTTGATTTCAAAACTTACTCAAGGTACTATGGTATTGGTGTAAGTACAGACACAGATATGAATGAATTAGAACTGGAGATCCAGAAATAAACCCTTACATCCATGGCCAACTGATTTTTTTTTTTTTAATGTTTATTTTAGAGAGAGAGAGAGAGAGAGAGAGAGCGCGCGCGCGCCTGAGTGGAGGTGGGGCAGAAAGAGAGGGAGACACAGAATTGCAAGCAGGCTACAGGCTCCAAGCTGCAAGCACAAGCCCCGCATGGGGCTCAAACTCACAAACCACGAGATCATGACCTGAGCCGAAGTCGGACGCTTAACCAACTGAGCCACCCAGAAGCCCCTATAGCCAACTGATTTTTGACAAGGGCACCAAGACCATTCAATGAGGAAAGAAAATTCTCTTCAACAAATAGTGCTGAGACAACTAGACATCCACATGCAAAAGAATGGAACCTGACCCTTACCTCATAGAATATACAAAAATTAACTCAAAATCCACCAAAGATCTGTAAGAGCTAAAGTTATAAAACTCTTAAAGCATAGGGGTAAATCTTCATGACCTTGGATTTGGCAAAGAATGTTTAGACATGCCACTACAAACACAAGCAATACAAGGAAAAAAACCCCATAAATTGAACTTCATTAAAATAAGAAACTTTTGTGTGTGAAAGCACACTAAAGTGAAAAGGTAACTCATGTAACAGGAAAAAATATGTGCATATCAGTCACCTAATAAGGGACTGTATCCATACTATTTAAAGAACTCTTACAGCTCAATAAGAAGAAAAATTGCTCAACTAAAAAATGAATGAGGGATCTGAATGGACATTTCTCCAAGAAGATCCACCTACATAGACACTGAACATCATTACTCTTCAGAGAAATGCAAATTAAAACCACAATGAGATAATACTGCATATCCACTAAGATGTCTATTACCAAGGAGTCAGGTAATAACAAGAGTTGGTAAGGATACAGAGAAATCAGAACCTTCATACACTACTGGTGGGAATGTAAAATGGTGCAGCCAACCTGGAAAACAGCTTGAGGGGTTCTTCAACTGAGAATAAAACTACCATATGGCCTAGTAATTCCACTCCTAGGAACATACCCAAGAGAAATAACATATGTCCACACAAAAACTTCTACATAAATGTTTACAGAAGCACTTCACCTAATAGCCAAAAGGTAAAAACTTAAATGTCCACCAACTGACAAATGGATAAACAAATGTGGTTTATCTATATAAGGGAATGTTATCACAAAAAGTACCAATACATGCTACAATATATATATATATATATATATATATATGGATATGCTATATACATATACCGAACATATATGGTTTACAACAAACCTTGAAAATACCATGTTTAGTAAAAGAGCCAATCACAAAAGAGTGCATATTATATATGTTCATTCATATGAAATGTCCAGAACAGGGAAGAATGGGGGCAGGGAGTGATAAGCAGGTAACAGCTATAGGGTTTCATTTTCAAGTGATAAAAATACTCTAAAATGGACTACGGTGATGGCTGCACTACTGTGAATATACTAAAGACCCTTGAATTGCATATTTTGAATGGGTGAACTGTATGGTATGTAAATTTATCTCAGTAAGTGGTTTTTAAAAAAAGACAAGTGATAGTTTTCAAGATCAGAGGATGCAGAAAAAACCAAAATGAACAAAATACCAAGATTTTTAAAATAGGGTATTACTGATTTTTCCTTTATTTTTTTTTAATGTTTATTTTTCAGAGAGAGAGCAAGAGAGGACAAGTGGGAGAGGGGCAGAGAGAAAAGAGAGGGACACAGAATCCAAAGCAGGCTCCAGGCTGAGCTGTCAGCGCAGAGCCTGATGCAGGGCTCAAACCCATGAACCATGAGATCATGACCTGAGCCAAAGTCGGGTGCTTAACCAGCTGAGCCACCCAGGAGCCCCCGATTTTTCCTTTTGTCTCAGGATCTTCTTTAAGCTTTAATATAGTTCCCAAATTTTTAACATGCACATTTATTTAGAATTCAGTTGATTACAAAAAAGTAGTTGAAGATGCTTAAAGGTAAGCCTACATTACATTTATAACTAAAGCACGAAGCCATGAGCCAATCTTCTCATGCTAGTTTCCAAAGTGGAAACCTTAATGAGAAGCTACACACTAAATAAACTGTAACAACGTTTACATTATCAAGTAGTTTCTACGTATCAATCAATACATTATTAGAATTTAGTCTAAATGCATAGGAGCATACAAAAAACTGAGGGGCATCATAACCACTAAAAAACTAAACATAACTAAAAGATAAGCCTTTCTCCCAGTCCATTTAGCCTCTCATCTTGAGTGCCCCCTACTTACCCCGCCCCTCTGGCTCCTTGGTGTTCCTTGAAGACATCAAGCACATTCACACCTTAGGGTCTTTGCCTGGAATGCTGTGTGTGTGTGTGTGTGTGTGTGTGTGTGTGTGTGTGTGTGTGTGTTCCTCTACACAGCCATGTGGATATTCCTTTACCACCCTTCACGCCTTGATCTGAAAGTCACTTTCTTAATAAGGCTTACATGTACCTCCCTATTTAACAACAAAACCTGCCTTCTATTCTGGCACCCTTCACCTTGCTCTAACATTCTTCTTTCTCCACAGCACTTATCATCTCTTAACAAACTGCACATTTTTAAAAAATGAATACCGTTTAAAGTTTTTATTTTGAAAGAGAGCACACATGCACACACAAGGCGAGGGGCAGAGAGAGAATCCCAAGCAGGCTCTGCACTGTCAGCACGGAGCTTTGACATAGGGCACGATCCCATGAACCATGAGATCATGACCTGAGCCAAAATCAAGAGTCAGATGCTTAACCAACTGAGCCACCCAGGTGCCCCCAAAATGAATACTGTTTAATGTCTTTCTCCCCCTACTGAAAAATAAATCTAAGAAGAGAAGCATTTTGGTGATGATGAGACCTCATTTAGTCCCAGGTAGGTCAAAAGAGCCTGACACATAATGGGTGCTCAATAAATATTTGTTAGATATATAAATACACTAATGACATCATTAAAGGACAGAATCAATAATACAATCTCAAAACTGGACAATTTTCCATTCTTCTGTAATCAAGCAAAATATATGCCAAATGAACTCCTTAAAAAAAAAATTTGGTCATCTTATCA
Organism: Felis catus; assembly: GCF_018350175.1. Classification (NCBI taxonomy): domain Eukaryota; kingdom Metazoa; phylum Chordata; class Mammalia; order Carnivora; family Felidae; genus Felis; species Felis catus. Next base: position 111,269,913 of record NC_058375.1, on the reverse strand, counting down.
TTCCCATGAGTTTCAGTTTGTGTTTAACAAAAACTTATAACAAACTTATTGTAAACTGTCTCAACTTTATTAACACTGTATAGTACAGACTGTATAACCAGGGAAGCAAATTAAATAGTTTTAAAAATATTTATTAGGCCAAATATATTGAAATGCTACATGTAAGATCCAATACAACTCTGTATTATGCAAAAACAGCTTTTTAAATTATATTTGCTTGTCAAATGCATTCTATGCTGGAAAAGTTCAGATTGAGAAAGTCAAATCCCAATAGGTGATGAAAACCCCATTAATTTTCTATTTCAACTGGCATCTCTTCAGCTTGTAAATGCTCACTGCCCCCCTAAGACATCATTTTGGGAATGGGGAGGCCTAGTCAAATATCAAAGGCCCTGGCTCATTTTCTGAATCAATATGCACATTTGAAAACTGCCTAATATCTGAAAGGGGATCCAATCAGAAATTATTTCCCTGTGATTTCCTACCAAACCAGACTATCCCTGTTTATTTTTAAAGCAGTTCTCTATTAATTTAAAACCCTTTACTCCCAGGGTTTGAAGCCTATACCACGTGACAGGAGCTCTACAACTCCTAAATAAAACATGTCTCACAGAATGCAAGGGAAAAGCCTCCCCAAAGATGTTGTTTAGCCAATACCTCTGAATGACGTTCTACACTTCCAGTGTCTGATCCAGAGTGTTGCTCATTTACATCATCCTCAACGTCTGACCCTGAATCCCGTTCATCCTGTACTGGGGTAGCGCCACCATCATCTGCTTAAAAATAAAACAAAAACCCACTTAAGGTGTAAGATGGAGAACATCTACAACCGAAATGAACACAATGCATCAAGAGTAATGTAAGAGCAAAGGTTACCACTGACGAAGCATAACTAATGAGACTAATGTTGAGAACAAAGCAAAAGTATAATGCTTACATAAACACCATCAGAACGTGTATTGTGACGCATGTGGCAGCAGAAAATACGTCATAAAAGAAACGTGAGGCTGAAGAAACATCACTAAGGGCCAAATCAACAACCTCTAAATAACAGTGTGCTCTTTGACTATTTCAACTTTATGTTAAAAACTGACTCTATTCTCTCCACAGCCCTTACTTACCACCTTCTAATGTACTACACGACTTACCAAGTTATTTTGTTTAATGTGGGTCTTTCCTCACTTGAATGAAAGGGCCAAAAGAGCAAGGATTTTGGTTCACTGCTGAATCCCTGGAGCCCAGAACACTGCCTGGTACAGTACAGTAAATATTTATTTATGAATGAAGAGCACAAGGAACTCCAGTACAGAAACAGTATAAACTCCTTAAAGTAACGCATACACTGTGCTATTGCAAAATGGTAAAAATGAGTTGCTACCTACCTTTACCCAATACTTTAAAAACAAAGTAAAATTGTATTGTGAGAGGGATTTAGGGCTGTTGGAGAATATGGGAAGACTCGGTTAGAAGTTTAATAAAAATAAACAAAACTTTAAAAATCAAACAGTCAACTACGGGAAAACCAAAAAAGTTGTATAAGAATGAAATCACTATCGTACTAATGAGCTACTCTACTTGGCTAAGGAGTAAAGAATATTTACAGTCAAATTACAAACAATAATTCTGAAATGTAACGAACAATTATGCTACACTAGTGAGAGTGTGGGGAAGAGGGCACATAAGAGGCTAAAATCCTGTCCTAGCACAATAAGAAATCATTACGGAATACCTAAAAATGATGCAACAAGAAAGAGCACAAGTTAAGAATATGGAGATAAATATTTTTTAAAGTATGAAAAATCAGGGAACTGTTAATTTTTTTCAAGTCTTCTATAGCACTTAGTTCATATACATGTATTACACGTACTTCCTTACTTGAAAAATAATTTAAAAGTAATTTAGAATGAACTGAAAACACCAGGCAAACATTTTAGGCAAAACAGCAGTGCATGCCTGGAAATGCGTTTGTAGTCCTACTACTATTCGCTATCATACGTATGGAATCGAAGCGAACTCGACACAGAAAAGAGATTATTAACATTTAGATATTCAGGCACTCCTGACAGAGAATACCTAATGGAACCTGGATGCAAAGTGAAAGGAAACATAACGTTCTTCCCCACTAGGTAACTCCTTGTCTTTCGATCTCCGGTGCCTAGCACAGTGTTAGCAAAGGGGGTGCCCAGTGTTTACCGAATAAACAGGACGAGGAAGGAGATCAAACTTCAGTGAGGACAAAGAGGAAAGATCTCAAGTGAAGTAAAGGCACAAAATCACCAGTGAGTGCCAGTCGTACACGCCTGACCCTAAAATACTTACACAACTCAAACAAAGGTCTTACGTTTTCCTTACTTGGAAACCAATGTTGCAAGCGAGATTAAGCTAGCCCTAACTCCAAGTGAGAAGTCTAGGAAAGATCCCGCACCGCCCAACGAACCGCTCCCTTCAATTCTCGCAAGACGCTCGCAACTCCCGAAAAAAAGAAAAAAAAATCCCCTAACAGGAGAGACCTTCCCTAGGATAGGCACACAGAAGCAGTTTTTGTATGAAAGTAGCTTCCCAGTTTCAGCAAAAACCTTCGCCGATTCAGAAGACGGCTCTCCGTCTAGAATCCCCTCTCCAAGGTTCTAACTTCGGGGTCGCAGCAGACCGACGGGCTCTTTGAGCTTCACCTCACTGTCCTCGGAGGGCTCCGTCGGGGAGGGAACCTCTCCAGGGCCTCCCTCCCCTACCCCACGGGGGTGAGAGATCAAGCCCCGCGGAATAACCACTTCGACCCCCCCAGCCCTGTCCCCCAAGTCCCTGCCCCACCTGACTGGTCGCCGCTGTAATATTCCGAATCCATGGCAGGCGGGCTCTCGGCGGGGAGTGTCCGCGCCCCGCGCCGCCCCCGTCACCTCCTTCCTGGCGGTGTGAACCCCAATGGCGCGGCCCAGTGCTCAGAGGCTCCCGCTCGACTAGAGGGTTTCGAGGATGAGGAGAATAAAACCGCAGCAGCAGCAGTCGCAAACACTAAAAGCCGCGACACAAGAGGCCGCACCCGGCAGGCCAGCAGGCGTGCGGTTCGGCGATCTACTTCCCAGAAACACCTCTGGGGCCAAAATGGCGTCTGCCCACGACCCTCAAAGGGATGCAGCGCGCAGGCGTCGTCCCCTGCCATCTGGCCAATGAAAAGACGCAACGGTAATGACGCACAGCGTGGCCGGAAAGGAGACTCCTGGGTAAATTGAGCGGGCGCTCTGGCTTCAGTTAAATACCTTCCTTTAGAGGGATCAGGTGTGTCCCCCGCAGAGATGTTAATGTTACTTTATTGGTTCTCTTTTCGCGCGCCTTGGTTCAGGATCTTCTGAGTTACGCTTTTGGAAAATGAAGACACGCTACAATTACATCTGCATCCTACGGCCAAATAATCAGGGTTCCCGTCATGCAGCGAGGCGCTTGATTCCCGCCCTTAGTACGGGAAGGAAGTGGCATGTTGCTTTCTGGGACTTGTAGTTCAAAGCCTAGGGAGCTCTGGTGCGTTACTAACTGGCGTGATTGAAAGGGCCGACTTGCAAGGCATCTTTTTTTTTCCTTTCTTGTATCTTTAACGACTCAGTTCCCGTCTTAAGAAGCCATTTGGTCAACAATAGGAAGTACAAGTTTTTGCTTCCAGATAGGTCCCCTGATAAAAGACATTGTTAAACTTTACTTGAGTCCCATGCCCTTGGTGAATAGCAATGGTTAAGAAACTTCCTGACTTATCAGTTATCTCGCAACCGCTTACTGTGAAGAACCACTCTTCTGCCTATGACCTAGATAAAACTCACGCTCCACTCTTTCCTGACCCTTTGTTCACCTTTGACAAGGCCAGGTAAAGACCTCCCCTTTTGTCTGAGCCTGCTCATAAGGTCAGACTCAGACCCCGCAACTTCCTGTTCTCTGTTTCATGAATATTTTGCTGAGATTAGAATTCTGCCCTCCCCCCTGAAACTACCTAGACACAGAGATAAGCACTTTTCTGTTCACCTGACTGGAACTTCTGCTTGTAAATCAATCTCAAGTATACATCATCCCACTTTTCTTCCTATGAAAATCTAAGGCAGAAACAACCTGTGTAGACATTGTGATTTTCATATCTGGAGTGCTCTCCCTATCACAATCTGAATAAAATCCAGAATGTTCCTGCCTTTTGATTAGAAGAGGGCCAGTACAGGTAAGCAAAGATTCCCCAGAAGGTGTAAACCTGCATACATTGGATCTTTTGTTAGCAAAGCATACATCTTAGACTGGATTTCTAGGTATGCTTAGCTTGTTGTAAGGCCTCATGTGGTGCCCTGGAAAGTCCATCTCCTACCCTGGGCTTGAGAGATGTGGATTCTCCCATGCCAGCTCTGCTATAAGTGCTCAAAGTACTCTTACTCACGACACATTCCTGTTTTGATAATCCTTGAACCCTTTGTTAGCCAGTAAGAGGATGCTGGCAGAACCCAGTTCTAGGCTCCAGAAATGGACATGGAAAGGGAAGGAAGAGAGAGGGGTGGTTTCTCCCTAGAAATTCTTATTTTCTTGTAAGAGTTCATCCCTTTCCCTGGGTAATAGAAACAGCTTTGAAATCTAAGTCTGCCCCCAACTGTGGGAATGACATTTTCTCAGGCTTTTATGAGAATCAGAGTAAGAAATTAACAAAGGTATAAGGTATAAGATTAAACCAAAGGTATAAGATTAAAATATTAACTTTCCTTTCTTTGATAGAGGAGACCCCAGAATCTAGGCTCTCTTTGGAAGAGAGCAGGTGAGAATGGTGAGATTGTACCTGTGTAAATAAAGCAAGATGATTAGGGAGTTTCAGTGGAAGGGAACCCAATAAAATCCTGCTGTTAAGAGCTTATAATTTCACTGGAGGGACAAGACCAACAGCCATTAAACTGATTGGACTAAACAATGCAATTGCAGGAGAATAATTAGTGAATTTTATTTATTTTTTATATTAAATATAATTTATTTTCAAATTGGTTTCCATACAGCACCCAGTGCTCATCCCAACAGGTGCCCTCCTCAGTGCCCATCATCCACTTTCCCCTTTCCCCCACCCCCCATCAACCTTCACTTTGTTCTCAGTATTTAAGAGTCTCTTATGGTTTGCCTCCCTCCCTCTCTGTAACTTTTTTTCCCCCTTCCCCCCCCCCCCCGCCGCCGCCCCTGGTCTTCTGTTAAGTTTCTCAGGATCCACATATGAGTGAAAACATATGGTGTCTGTCTTTCTCTGCCTGACTTATTTCACTTAGCATAATACCCTCCAGCTCCATCCACATTGCTGCAAATGGCCAGATTTCATTCTTTCTCATTGCCAAGTGAGAATAATTACTGAATTTTGACATAAAGATTCTATCTGCCCCAGTGGTTTGGAGAGAGACAGAAGCTGACTGAACGTGCAGCAATGTGCTGAGACCCAGAAGGCTACAAAGAAGTATCAGATCTAGTTTTTGTACTCAGGAAGCCAATACCGTAGTTAGTGAGACAGGACAAACCTTTTGAATTAAATAAACAGAGGTTTAGTTAAAGCTGTGTGCTTGTCAATGTAAACACAGGTCCAGGAGAGTTTCCCAGAGCCTTTTCACCAGCTGGCTGTCCCTTAGGGCCCCCTGATAGAGAAATGCTAGAGCAACACAGATGTGCCTTTCTGAGTTTTGGCTGCCTTGCCTTTTAAGGGCTGGTGTTTCTCCAATCCCCAGGCCCCACTCCAGCCCCATCATGGTTGGTCCATGCTGGTGGGGGGGGGGGGAGGAGATGCACCCAAAAGGGAGGCTGTTTCTCCCACAAAAGATACTAAGGACAGAGAAGAGATGAAGGGAGGAAGGGCTTGCAGCAGTCCACTCTTTTCCTTGGATGATAACCTAGAGACACTAAGTACATGCAAGATTTATTCGGTCAGGCTTTTGAGACAACTGTAACTTGCCACACGTTTCCGGGAGTGAGGTTACACCATATATGAAGTGGCTTGACACTGGCAGAGCTGCGACCCGGGGCTCAGAGATCTGGGTTCTGGGCCAAACTCTGGGCTTATTGTGCTTGCTGAGCCCCCTTTGAGTCTCAGTTTCCTCGTGTGTCAGATGAGAGTGTTGAATCAGAAGATTTTAAGGCCCCTTAGTTTTATCGTTCTAAGTCAGAGAAGCCAGGTCTCCACGTCTGACCATCCTCCTTGCGCTTGAGCCGCTAGGGGGCCCCCACTAGTGCAAAAACCAATGGAACGAGTACATCCTAAGCCTCCACACCTGGCCCTGTGGTCCTTCTCTCACATTCCAGCCTCACCGGCACCAGCAACTCACCGGGACACACCTAAGGTTTGTCCCGCCCCTTTGTTTGTAATACTGAAAACACAGACTCATCTCAAGAAACAAGAAAAATCCCAAATACAAAACCTAACAGCACACCTAAAGGAAGTAGAAGCAGAACAGCAAAGACAGCCTAAATCCAGCAGAAGAGAAATAATAAAGATCAGAGCAGAAATAAACAATATAGAATCTAAAAAAACTGTAGAGCAGATCAACGAAACCAAGAGTTGGGTTTTTGAAAAAATAAACAAATTGATAAACCTCTAGCCAGGCTTCTCAAAAACAAAAGGAAGATGACCCAAATAGATAAAATCATGAATGAAAATGGAATTATTACAACCAATCCCTCAGAGATACAAGCAATTATCAGGGAATACTATGAAAAATTATATGCCAACAAACTGGACAACCTGGAAGAAATGGACAAATTCCTAAACACCCACACGCTTCCAAAACTCAATCAGGAGGAAATAGAAAGCTTGAACAGACCCATAACCAGCGAATAAATTGAATCAGTCATCAAAAATCTTCCAACAAATAAGAGTCCAGGACCAGATAGCTTCCCAGGGGAGTTCTACCAGACGTTTAAAGCAGAGATAATACCTATCCTTCTCAAGCTATTCCAAGAAATAGAAAGGGAAGGAAAACTTCCAGACTCATTCTATGAAGCCAATATTACTTCGATTCCTAAACCAGACAGAGACCCAGTAAAAAAAGAGAGCTACAGGCCAATATCCCTGATGAATATGGATGCAAAAATTCTCAATAAGATACTAGCAAATCGAATTCAACAGCATATTAAAAGAATTATTCACCACGATCAAGTGGGATTCATTCCTGGGATGCAGGGCTGGTTCAACATTCGCAAATCAATCATTGTGATACATCACATTAATAAAAGAAAAGATAAGAACCATATGATCCTGTCAATCGATGCAGAAAAGGTCTTTGACAAAATTCAGCAACCTTTCTTAATAAAAACCCTCGAGTAAGTCAGGATAGAAGGAACATACTTAAAGATCATAAAAGCCATTTATGAAAAGCCCACAGCTAACATCATCCTCAATGGGAAAAAACGGAGAGCTCTTTCCCTGAGATCAGGAACACGACAGGGATGTCCACTCTCACCGTTGTTGTTTAACATGGTGTTGGAAGTTCTAGCATCAGCAATCAGACAACAAAAGGAAATCAAAGGCATCAAAATTGGCAAAGATGAAGTCAAGCTTTCACTTTTTGCAGATGACATTATTATACATGGAAAATCCGATAGACTCCACCAGAAGTCTGCTAGAACTGATACATGAATTCAGCAAAGTTGCAGGATACAAAATCAATGTACAGAAATCAGTTGCATTCTTATACACTAATAATGAAGCAACAGAAAGACAAATAAAGAAACTGATCCCATTCACAATTGCACCAAGAAGCATAAAATATCTAGGAATAAATCTAACCAAAGATGTAAAAGATCTGTATGCTGAAAACTATAGAAAGCTTATGAAGGAAATTGAAGAAGATATAAAGAAATGGAAAAACATTCCATGCTCATGGATTGGAAGAATAAATACTGTCAAAATGTCAATACTACCCAAAGCTATCTACACATTCAATGCAATCCCAATCAAAATTGTACCAGCATTCTTCTCAAAACTAGAACAAGCAATCCTAAAATTCATATGGAACCACAAAAGGCCCCGAATAGCCAAAGTAATTTTGAAGAAGAAGACCAAAGCAGGAGGCATCACAATCCCAGACTTTAACCTCTACTACAAAGCTGTAACCATCAAAACAGCATGGTATTGGCACAAAAACAGACACATAGACCAATGGAATACAATAGAAACCCCAGAACTAGACCCACAAACGTATGGCCAACTAATCTTTGACAAAGCAGGAAAGAACATCCAATGGAAAAAAGACAGTCTCTTTAACAAATGGTGCTGAGAGAACTGGACAGCAACATGCAGAAGATTGAAACTAGACCACTTTCTCACACCATTCACAAAAATAAACTCAAAATGGATAAAGGACCTGAATGTGAGACAGGAAACCATCAAAACCCTAGAGGAGAAAGCAGGAAAAGACCTCTCTGACTTCAGCTGTAGCAATTTCTTACTTGACACATCCCCAAAGGCAAGGGAATTAAAAGCAAAAATGAACTACTGGGACCTTATGAAGATAAAAAGCTTCTGCACAGCAAAGGAAACAACCAACAAAACTAAAAGGCAACCAACGGAATGGGAAAAGATATTTGCAAATGACATATCGGACAAAGGGCTAGTATCCAAAATCTACAAAGAGCTCACCAAACTCCACACCCGAAAAACAAATAACCCAGTGAAGAAATGGGCAGAAAACATGAATAGACACTTCTCTAAAGAAGACATCCGGATGGCCAACAGGCACATGAAAAGATGTTCAACGTCGCTCCTCATCACGGAAATACAAAACAAAACCACACTCAGATATCACCTCACGCCAGTCAGAGTGGCCAAAATGAACAAATCAGGAGACTATAGATGCTGGAGAGGATGTGGAGAAACGGGAACCCTCTTGCACTGTTGGTGGGAATGCAAATTGGTGCAGCCACTCTGGAAAACAGTGTGGAGGTTCCTCAAAAAATTAAAAATAGACCTACCCTATGACCCAGCAATAGCACTGCTAGGAATTTACCCAAGGGATACAGGAGTACTGATGCATAGGGGCACTTGTACCCCAATGTTTATAGCAGCACTCTCAACAATAGCCAAATTATGGAAAGAGCCTAAATGTCCATCAACTGATGAATGGATAAAGAAATTGTGGTTTATATACACAATGGAGTACTATGTGGCAATGAAAAAGAATGAAATATGGCCCTTTGTAGCAACATGGATGGAACTGGAGAGTGTTATGTATGCTAAGTGAAATAAGCCATACATAGAAAGACAGATACCATATGGTTTCACTCTTATGTGGATCCTGAGAAACTTAACAGAAACAGAAAAAAAAAAAAAAAAAAGCGGTTAGAGTGGGAGAGAGCCAAAGCATAAGAGACTCTTAAAAACTGAGAACAAACTGAGGGTTGATGGGGGGTGGGAGGGAGGGGAGGGTGGGTGATGGGTATTGAGGAGGGCACCTTTTGGGATGAGCACTGGGTGTTGTATGGAAACCAATTTGACAATAAACTTTATATATTGGAAAAAATAAAAAAATAAAAATAAAAATAAAAAAATTAAAAAAAAAAGAAAACAGAGACTCACTTGAAAGTTCATTAATAGCGGATAATGAATCACTAAACACCAGTACCATGGCTTACCACATGGCCACTAATATAATTGAAGTAAATCTTTAGCTCTCACGTGGATATCCACATTATATTAAGTAAAAAAATACTCATAAAATGCTATAAATGGTATAACTTTATTTATATGGACAACTAAAACAGCAAACAAAAACCCAACCTAACAATTCCTTAGTAAATATGAACAGAAAATGACTTTCCAACAAAGATTGAAAGGCCAAAAGCCATAAAAAATGGAAACATTTGACTATATTAAAATAAAAACTTAAAAGAAGTTTAATTTAATAAATTTATTTATTTTTATTTTTAAAATTTTTTTCAACGTTTATTTATTTTTGGGACAGAGAGAGACAGAGCATGAACGGGGGAGGGGCAGGGAGAGAGGGAGACACAGAATTGGAAACAGGCTCCAGGCTCTGAGCCATCAGCCCAGAGCCTGACGCAGGGCTCGAACTCACGGACCGCGAGATCGTGACCTGGCTGAAGTCGGACGCTTAACCGACTGCGCCACCCAGGCGCCCCAATTTAATAAATTTAAATTTAATAAAGTTAAATTTAATAAAAATTAAAATGTGCACATGGCAAAAACAACACACCATTAGCCCAATCAAAATATAAATGATTAAGAAAAGAATTTTTTTTCAACTCATATTAGAGACCAAGGGCTAATCTCCCTAAGAGATTATAGGAGAAATCAATAGGAAGACTAATAATAGACAAATGGGTAAATAATGACAATTCACAGAAGATTAGTGGCTCTAAGATACATGAAAAGATATTCACCCTAAAATAAGATAAAAGCAAAATAAGATAAAAGCAAATAAAGCATATTGAGATATTATTTTTTACTTCTCAGATTTCAAAAATCTGATTAACATTCTATTGATGAGACCATAGGTGCTGTGGGAGTATATTTGTACAGCCCTCTACAGAAGGCAGTTTGGAAATGTTTATAAAAATTACAAATGCATATGCCTCAGCAAATGTATCCTACAAATATACTTAACCATGTACAAGTTACATATCTACAAAAATTGCAGCACTACTTGCAAAATTTTGGAGATAACCTAAATATCCAAAAAGGAACGATCACAAAATTATGATATACTTATACAATGGAATATTATGTAGCTATAACAAAAAATGAGGAAACTCCCTTATGTACTGCTATAAAAAATTTTCTAAACTGGATTCAGTGAAAAAAAATGCAAAATGCAGAACAGTGAATCTCATCTTTTGTGACAAAGGGAGGATAACATATGTTTGTTGTCGCTTCTAAGTATATTTTAAAAATTTGAAAATTCTATAAGAAACAATGTACCAGTTGTCTGTCGGGGGGCCAGGAAAGAGGATGGGAAAAGGCTGTCGTTTTTTATAACACATAATGCTTAGTTTTGGTCCATGTGATAACTTCTAGTTGATTCTATTTAATTTTGTCATGTCATATCAAATGATACGGCCCACTCATAGGTTACAGCCCATAATTTGAAAGCTAGAAGTTCCAGTCCTCACTTGCCCATGGTGTGGCAGCTACCCAGGTCAATTTGCTATGATTGGGCTTCATTATCAATCCCGATGATCCCAGCAAAGATGTCTTCATGGACTCATCTGGTCACACCTTGTGTAGAAACCATACATGTGTGCCCTTCCCTGAGCAAAACCCCACTTCAATACATAATTATGCATGTGTGACTGAAGAATTATTCAAGTTACAAAAAAATTCTTTGTTTTTGTTTTGTTTCAGTTTGGTTTGGTTTGGGTTTGGGTTTGGGGTTCTTTTGTGGTGAGCTCCACATCACTGGAAGTGTGTAAGCAGAGACTGCCAGTGGTCATAAAGGAATTCAGCTTTGGAACCATGGTTGAACCAAGTGACTTTCATAGCCGCCTTTTTTTATTTTTATTTTTTTTACTATTCTTTAAAATCATGGTAAAATACATATAACATAAAACTTGTCTTTTAAGCCATTTTTAAGTGCACAGTTGAGTGGTATTAATTACATTCACAAAGTTATGTAACCATCACCCCTATGTATTTCCAAATGTTTTCATCACTCCAAACAGAAACTCTGTATCCATTAAGCAGTAATTCCCCATTTTCCCTCCCCCACAGGCCCTGGTAACTTCTAACCTTTCTTTCTCAGTGAATTTGGTCATTCTATATGTTCCATATAAGTAGAATCATACAGTATTTTGCCTTTTGTATCTGGCTTATTTCACTTAGCATATTTTCAAGGCTCATCAGTGTTGTCACGTGTGTCAGGACTTCATTTTTTTTTATGGATAAATAATATTCGACTGTATGTCTATACCACATTAAAAAATCCATTCTTATGGAAACTAATTTGACAATAAATTTCATATAATAAAAAATAAAAAAAATCCATCCTTCTGCTAGTGGACACTTGAATAGTTTCCACCTTTTGGCTACTGTGAATAATGCTACTATGGATAGCAAAGTTGCAGAAGACATAAACAAAACACACACATTAGTTTCACTTATGTACACTAGTCATGAAAAAGAAGAAAAGAAAGAAAATTAAGAAAACAACCCATTTACAATAGTGTCAAAAAGAATTAAGTACTTAGGAATAAATTTAACCAAAGATTGGCAAGACTTGTGCACTGAAAACTATAAAACATTGCCAAAAACAATAAAAGAAGATATAAATAAATGAAAAGGTATCTAATATTCGTGGATCAGAAGACTTAATATTGTTAAGATGGTGATACTACCCAAAATGCATACTCCGTGTAATCCCTATCAAATCTCAATGGCATTTTTATTTTGCAGAAATGGAAAAACCCATCCAAAAATTCATATGGAATTTCAAGGAACTCCTGAAGAGTCAAAATAATCTTGAATAAGAACAAAATTGGAGGATTCACACTTCCTCATTTCAAAATTTACTACAAAGCTACATTATCAAAACAGTATAGCATTGGCATAAAGATTGACATATAGGCCAATAGAATAAAGAGTCCAGAGATAAACCTTCACATCTATGGTCAATTGATTTTTTAAAAATTTTTGTATATTTATTTATTTTTGAGAGAGAAAGAGAGAGAGAGAGAGAGAGAGAGAGAGAGAGAGAGAGAGAGAGACAATGAGCTGGGGAGGGGCAGAGAGAGAAAAGGGAGACACAGAATCTGAAGCAGGCTCCAAACTTCACACTGTCAGAACAGAGCCCAACACGGGCTTGAACCCACGACTTGTGAGATCATGACTTGAGCAGAAGTTGGATGCTTAACCAACTGAGCTACCCAGGTGTCCCTATGGTCAACTGATTTTTGACAAGGGTGCCAAGACCATTCAATGAGAAAAGAACAGTCCCTTTAATAAACAGTGTTGGGAAAACTGGATATCCACATACAAAAAAAATGAAGCTGGACCTTTATCTTACACCTTATGCAAAAATTAAAAAGGATCAGAGACCTACATATAAGAGCTAGAGCCATAAGTCTTTCAGAAAAAAAAACTTAGAAGCAAATCTACATGACCTTGAATTTAGCAATGGTTTCTTGAATATGACACCAAAAGCAAAGGTAACAAAATTAAAAATACATAAAGTGGACTTCCTTTAAACTAAAACCTTCTGTACATCAAAGGATCACTATCGGGGGAATGAAAAGGCAACCCACAGAATGGAAGAACACGTTTGCAAATCTGATAAGGGCTTTTAATATTTGGAATACATGAAGAACTTCTACAACTCAGTAACAAGAGGGAAAACACCCAATTTTAAATATAGGCAAAGGCCTTGAATAGACATTTTTCCAAAGAAGATATATGAGTGGCTAAAAAGCACACAGAAAGATGCTCAGCATCATTAGTCATTTTTAAAACATGCAAGTCAAAGCCACAATGGGATACCACTTCACACCAACTAGAATACCCATAACCAAAATAATGGAAACTAACAAGTGTTGAGGACGCAGAGAAATTGAAATCATACAGTTGTTCATGGGAATGTAAAATTGTACAGCCATTGTGAAAAGGTTTGGCTGTTCCTCAAAACGTTAAATATAAGATTACCGTATGACCCAACAATTCCACTTCTTGGTATACAACCCAAAGAATTGAAAATAGGGTCTCAACTGGAGTCTTTGGTTTTTAATACTTTTAATTTTGGAATGATTTTAGAACTACAGAAAATTTGCCAAAGTGGCATAGATTCATATATCCCTTGTCCAGAGTCCTTGGTATTAACATCTGACATTACTGGTTATCATCACATTTGTCAAAATCAAAAAACCAACGCTGGCACATACGATTAACAAAACCATAGATTGTATTTAGATTTCAACTGTTTCTACACATTTCCTTTTTCTGTCCCAGCACCCCTTCCAGTACACCACATTGCATTTAATTGTCATGTCTCCTTAGTCTCCTCTGGTCTGTGACAGTTTCTTGAAGTTCCCTTGTCTTTCATGATCTTGGCAGTTCTGAGGCATCCTGGTCAGGTGTTTGGTAGGATGTCCCTCAGTTTGGTTTGCCTGATGTTTTTCTCATGATTAGACTGAGGTTGAGGCTTTGGGCAAGAATACCACACAGTAAAGCACCCTTCTTATCACAGCCTAGGGACGACTTAATGCAAGTGATGCTAAACTTGGTCACTTCGTGGATGAGGAAAAATTAGTCTGCTGGGGCTGCTGTGATGAATAACACACACTGGGCAGCTTAACCAACAGGGATTTGTTTCCTCACAGTTCTGGATCCAAGGTCAATGTGGCCGCAGAATTCTCTCCCTGGCTTCTAGATGGCCACCTTCTCCCTCTGTCTTCACATGGTCTTTCTTTTGTGTATTTCTGTGACCTCACCTTTTCTTATAAGGACTTTGATTAGTTTGGATTAGGACCACCCTAATGACCTCATTTCTCCTTAATTACCTCTTTTAAAGGCCATCTTTCCAAATACAGCACATTGTGAGGTATTGGGAGGATAGAGCTTCCACATGAAATCTGGGGGCACACCTTTCAGCCTATAACACTTGGAGCTAAGGTGGTATCTTCTAAGTCTCTCTAATGTTAAGTTACTATTTCTCGTTTTCCATTCTTTATTATTTGGAAGCAAATCACGAAGTCCAGCCCATAGGGGAGATGTGTGGAATTCTTTGATTAGAAACAAACAAACATGGGGCACCTGGGTGGCTCAGTCGGTTGAGCGTCTGACTTCGGCTCAGGTCATGATCTCGAGGTCCGTGACTTCAAGCCCCGAGTTGGGCTCTGTGGTGACAGCTTGGAGCCTAGAGCCTGCTTCCGATTCTGTCTCCCTCTCTCTCTGCCCCTCCCCTGCTCATGCTCTGTCTCTCTGTCAAAAATAAATAAACATTAAAAAAAATTTTTTAAAGAAACAAACAAAGAGAAGGTTACTTGGCAAGTTCTTTCCATTTGTCCTGTGCAAGGACTAAGGCATAGGGACTGTGTGAAGCCCCCTACACCCTAAAACCCAGGATGATTTACTGCAGAGCAGGGCCTTAGTAAACACCCACCAAGCAAGTGACTGAGTGACTGGGTCAGTAAGAGAGTTGCACAACAGGCCACCTCGAGATCCCGGCCTTCCTTTCGGCTCCAATAGTCTATTTGAAGACAGTTGATATTCTTGGGTCTTGGTTTAAGAGCAAATGTAAAGCTGGAAAGATAATTATTTCAAGAGCAGATTAAAGAGAAATTTTAAGTTACTAGGGGTAGGTTATAATCTCTAGTTTTAGGGACTATGCAAAAAAAGTGTTATTTTTTCAAAACCAATCTAAAGCCACAGTGAATTTTCAGGGACTGTTTGACATTTTTCCCCCCAGGGTGCTGGGTAGTACACACGTGCCAGCAACAAGAGCAAATCCTGCCCTACCCTACCTGCCCAATATGTTTCCAACTGGTCTTCAGTTCCCTCAGCCAGTAGGTGTGAGTGACAGCTCCTCAGTGTCTAGCCAGCTTCAGATACTGGAACAGAAGGGATCGACATCATGGCCCCCTGCCCAGAAGAGGCAGCAGGTTCAACTGGATGTACAAGCTAACATTCCTAGAACAATTATAGTTAAGATGGTATGACTATTGGAAGCTCATTCATTACTCAAGTTTATAGGTTCTAATCCTGGCTCTGTCACTTTCTAGCTGTGTGACCTTGGACAAATTACTTAACCTCTCTGTGCTTCAACTTTCTCATCTACGAGTTGAGGATAATCATAGTATTTATCTTATAGAGTTGTTATGAGGATTAAATGTGTTTATACATAAATAATACTTCTTGGGAAATGATATAGGTGATAGTTATTATCTTTTTTAAAAATAATTATTTATTTGGGGGGGAGCTCAAGCGAGGGAGGGGCCCAAAGAGGGGGACAGAGGATCCAAAGCAGGCTCCGTGCTGACAGGCTGACACAGTGAGCCCGATGTGGGGCTTGAACTCATGAACTGCAAGATCATGACCTGAGCTGAAGTCAGACACTCAACCGAATGAGCCACCCAGGTACCCCCGTTATCTTTATTAGGCCCTGTGAAGATACAAAGAACCCTAACATTTGATTCTTGTCTTGAGAAACTTACAGTCCATCAGGAAGCCCTACTTTGAAAAAAAAATCCATGCTAAAAGGTAAGTCACGTGATCTGACTAACAAGTGCTGTAGACATTAGAGCCTAGAGTGAGCTATAGTAGTCAGGGCCAACTTCCCGGAAGAATATTTGAGCTGGTGTTTAAAGGACAAAGGCACATTTGGATGGGAGAGGGATCATGTTTTAATTATGGTAGCATAACAACACATAACAAATGTCAGTGGCTTGACACAAAAAAATGTATTTCTTGCTCTTGTAAATGGGCAGTGGGATCAGTAGTGGGGTGGCGGTGGCACTCTGTTCCCAGCGGTCATTCAGGAACCCAGACTCCTTCCATATTGTGGCTTCACCATTCCTTAGGGCCTCAGAATCCACTGCTGGATGCTCTGCATGTTATCAGCAGAGGGAAGAGAGAGAGCACAGGGTGTCACGGGGCCTGGAAGTGGAGTGCATTACTTACCTTCATTCTGTGGCCACCCCTGTGGGTGAGGTTGGAAAGAGTATCCCAGATATGGGACCAGAGGGAAGAGAAACTAGTCTTTATACACACACAGTATTCCAGCCAGGGTTAAGAACTCTATCCTAACGCTTCTCTTCTCAGAAATGAAACTCTTCACAATGCCCCGCTCCCTTTCAACCTCTTCCAAGAGATAGACAAGGTATCATTACTATCATCACAATCTGCATCATCAACATCATTACCCAGGTCCCTTGGTTTATTGCGTTGCCACATAATCAAGTTTTGCCTTCTCCTCCAATTACCTTAACCTCCCCAGGGCAATCAAATTAGTCATCAGGATGCCATTCACCCTGTGCATGGGGCAGAGGTCCCCAGAGGTTTGTGACCAGAGGCTCAGGTTTACGTACCAGGACCCAAGACTGAGATTTATCCCCCGGATTTCCTGCAGCTCTCCAGAAGGGAGAAAGTGACTCTTCTATTTTGTGCCCCTGCTTTGCCCCTTCTGCTGCTTGGACAAACCTCTGGGTGGATTCCTCACAGGGGTTGTGATAATAAAGCACGATCAGGGATGAGTCATTTTCTTCTGGACTGAGCCGGCAGGTGCCCCCCCTGGTTCATGGGGACTTTGGATCCAAGTTCTGCCCAGTCCAGCAATGTCTATCTCATGGTCTCTGATCCAGGGAGGATGAAATACTTGGGCTTGCCAAAAAATAATCATTTCCTTGGCATGTCCTCCGGGGGCACCAGTCCGATAGCCCCTTCTCTGCAGCCTCCATATCTTATTCTGAGCATATCTTTCTGCCATTCCAGGAGGCCAAGTGCGGGGTCACCCCTTCCAAGAGGACATCCCCTTCTGGCCCTTGATGTTCTCCTCTTTCAGTCTCAACTGCACCTGGACCTATGAGCTATACTTTGGTTCTCAGCTGGGAATGGTTTTGTCCCCCAGGAGTCGTCTGGCAATATTTGGACACATTTTGATAGCACATGGCGGGGGGTCCAGGGTTCCTGCTAAACATCTCACAGTGCATAGGACAGCTGTTCCCAACCTGCCAACAAAGAATGTCAATAGTGCCAAGATTGAGAAACCCTGAACTGCACAGATAAAGTGAGTCATGTGGTATACACTTCTGTACTGTGCATAATTGTGTTTCCAGGGAGGCATTTAAGCCCCACACATTCCCAGATATTCCTTGCCCTTGAACCTCAGAGACCACAGAAATGAAAGTCTCTTCTGATCCTGGGCCAGGGCAAGCAAGTTGAAGAAGCACCCCTCCTGAAAATTTCTAAAAGGAATATGTCTCCTCCATCCCTGGGGGTTGGGGGAGGAGGGAGTCCAGGTTTGTTTGAGGGTTGATGTACAATGAGCACTGGTCTTGGAGTCAGGTAGATCTCGATTCAAATCTTGCCCGTGACACCTCTAGCTGTGTGATGTACACAAATTTCTTAACCTCTTTGGTTTTAACTTCCTGACTATGAAATGAGGATAGGCACCCTAACTTGTAGGGTTGTGATGAGGCTATGTGATGGCACCTGCATAGAGCCCAGCACCTAGGAAGCACTCCATAAGTGCTAGTTCCCTGAGACTGAGAATTCTAAAACGTTCTAAAGAGCAACTCAGCCACAGAGACCTATGCGGCCAGCTGTGTTATTTTATAGAGTTAATGGGTAACTTGGCTGCTGTAGGCTAGAGGGGAAGATCAGGGCCACCAGGAAACAAGCAACTTCAGGTCGCTCCAGGATGTGCTGGTAGAGGTACAGTGAAATGCTCTTTATACTCTGTTTCGGTTGCTATGGCAATATTACAAAGGGCTTGATCATTGGACAGAAACACAATGACGCATAAGTTGTCCTACGGAGGCATTTGGGCTCAGCTCAAAAACGTATTTTTAGAAATTCATAAAATATCTGTGTCTTGGGGAGAATTGTGGCAGTCACATTAGGCTACCTAAGAGCCAAGTCTGGTCACAGGTGTGACAAACAGGAAGAGCCTGCCCCGACTGCCATCAGCCCCTCTTCCTGATTTCCTGGGCTTGGGGTACCTCAGCAGTGGAAACTGTGAGCCCCGCCAGCTCACACAGCAGCCAGGCCAGGTCCCTGCAGTGACATGCACACCATTTTGCTGGGTGTGCATGCCCCTTGTTTCAATAAGTTCCCTTCTTTAGCCTTCCTGTAGCGCCATCATGCAAACAGGGCTGTGAGCACAGATTCGTTCATTGCAGTGTTGTGGGTAATAGCAAAGCATTGGGTGCCTGCCGATGTCCATCCAGGGAGGATGATTATACAAATGATGGGACATTTATAGGAGGGACTTGAATGCTGTCCTTAAAGACAGGTGATTAAAGTTTGGTACAGCGTAAGAAAATGCTTATGATATCAATGTCAAATGTGAAAAACAAAGTGGGAAAGAAGTTTGTAGGTATCCAAAAGGTGTTTCTGTCAAATTCTGTTTAACACAGACTCTGGCTAGAGATATAAATTGCTTTCTTCGGCACAAATATTCTGTTCTGCTTTTTTCTTTCATGAGGGCAGAGGAAGAGGGCCATAGAGGACCCAGCCTGGTGCAGGGGGTCCCAGAGCAAGGAACTCACCATTTCTGGGAGCTGCAGCTCACCAATCCTGCGGGAGTGAAATGGTGTCTAACCCAGAGAGGCTACGTGCCATGTGAGCCCCCACCCCACCCCCAAATCAAGTGTTGGCCCAGAAACTGGCTAAGACTTTAAGGGGGCAAGAGGCTAGCTGGTGCCAAGGTAGGACTCACAGGGAGTGGGTGGGGGGCGGCTGAAAGTCTCAGAGCACACGCTTCCTCCAAATGGCCCCTTGGTTGGTCATCCCCCAGCTCGTTCCCTACCTCTGGCATGGGCTACCTGGTTGTAAGAAAGAAACTCCTTCAAGCTGTTTCAGCAGCAGGAGTGTTCAGCAGAGGAGAGCTGGGACTGCAAGGGGTCCCTGTGGGAAGCCCGGGAAGCCCTCGGGCAGTGGTGACCTCCGTCTGGAACCATCTCTGCAACCAGTCTACTTTACCCTTCTCTCTCCACCAACACTTGGTTCCTGTCTCCAAAAGAGGCCGAGGTCAGGGTTGCCACCTGCCAGGGCTCAGCTCTATCTGAAAGGTGAGAGGGGCTTCCCACACTTCGGCCTGCAGTTCCCAAGTGCCTCCCAAACCCTGGGCCTGGGAAGGAGCCTGCCTGGCTCTAGTGGGACCAACTGTGAGCACCATCCCAAGGTCTCTCTTCACCCAAGAGAAGGGCTACAGCTGAATAGTCCCTCCTGTGGACTCCCCTTCCACCTGCCTTCAAAGCCCCCACACTCACACTTTCAGGGATTGCCTCCCCCTACAGCATGGCCTCTCCCAGTGCACACCGCTTGAAAGGTCTGTATTAGCCTCACTGCAGAACCCCCCCTTCCCTTGAGCCCCAGCTCAAGCCAGCTGCCCCTGCTTCCGGGGACCCCACTGAAAACCTAGTTGTGCTAATGGCCTTTAGCTCCGTTATAGGCTTCCTAGCCTCTCCTGTGTGTGTGCCCCAATTAGGACATGGGATGTTTGGGAGCAGAGGTCCTGCATGGGTGTCTTTGGAGTCCCTGTGATGCTCAGGAATATGCTGAACTCCCTTGATTGATCAGCTGATTGTCACCATGGGGTTGGCTGGTGGCCAGCAACAGGTGCATGGAGTATGGGCTCTGATGACCTGCGGGGAGTCTTCGCTGAAGAGGCCAGGGTTAAAGATCAGGCTGCTGTGAGGCTCTGCTGGCTGGGGCTGCCATGTGGGAGGGGATGGGGCCCAGGACAAAGTCCTGTAATAAATTACGTGGGGCCAGACTGCTGGGCCATTTCCTCTTGGGTCCCTTCTGCGTCTTCCTCCTCTCCCTTACTTTCTGACACGCCCAGAGCCCTGGCACTGCCTCGTTTCCCTGCTCTTTCGGAGTGCCCAGGGTGGAGGGGAAGGGAGTCAGCGAGACCCCTGTCCTGAGAAGGTAGGGGAATACGGGGGCTTCTCTGCCAGCCGGCTGCACTGGTGGGGGGGCTGGGAGGGCTATGTTCTGCCAGCTGGGAAGATGGGAGGAGGGAGTCACCCCTCGGGAGGAGGGTTGCGGGGGGGGTGGGGGACTGGGGGGGGCTGTGTTCTGCCAGCTGGGAGGATGGGAGGAGGGAGTCACCACTCGGGAGGAGGGTCGCGGGGGCAGGTAGGAGGTGGGCTGGGAGGCACGACTTGGCGAAGCCCGGCAGGGTGCACTTGGAAACAAGGTGGGAAAGGCCTGAGAAGTAGAGAGCCAGAGATTCCTTTCAGGAGCCTAGAAACCAGGAACACCAGCCCAGAGATTTGTTCCATCAGGATGCAGGGCCGGCCTGGGGGCCGAGGAGGAGGAGGAGGAGCAGGAGAAGGAGGAGGAGGAGGGAAGCCGACTGGCCCTCTTCTGTAAGAAGGTGGACTCACTGGCAGGGGGGATGGCGGGGGCGGGAGGCAGCCAGCCGGCTACCCTAGCCGGCAGCCTTCTCATAGCAGGAGGACTCACCGAGGAGGAACCATAGGGCGTAAGGGACTGCCTGGGCACCGATCATCTGGCACCTGACAGACGTCAGCTGTGCCACATGTGCCATCGCACTGCGCCTTCACAGCACACTGGTGTTATTGCCTCCATTTTATGGACAAGGAGACTGAGGACCATGGAATGGGGCGCAGAGTCGAGACTGGACTCCAGGGCCCAGGCTCCTGTGACTCACCTGTGTATCATCTTGGACAATTGCAGGCAGTTGTGTCAATCACCTCTGAAAGGCTTGGGCCCCTGGGGAGAGGCAGGACCCTGCCAGCCTGGCCCCAAAGCCTCCTGGGTGGGAGTGTTGGGTTGTTGGGGCCCCAGGGGGCTGGGGGAGGGTTTTTTCTCACTTGAGCTGCCAGCGTGCTGGGCATCCATCCCTATTTCACAGGTGAGAAAATCTGAGATGCAGAGTAGGAGGGTCTGGCAGCCAGAGGAGTGGGGCCCCATCCTAAATCTTCTAAGTTGGGTATGTTTGTTCCCCATAGCCAGGCCTCCCCCTGAGTCCACACTCTGTAACTCTGGACTTGAATTTTGTTCTAACCCATAAAACCCCAAAACTCCATTGCAGATTTTAGTTCAAAGAAAACCAAAACTCTGCACGGGGCTGGCTCTCTGGGCCTGCAGCACGTGGCCCCAGGAAATTGTTTTGAACGACTCAGCTCAATAGCACTTCCTGCAGGAAGCCTTCCCCACCGCCCAGGACCTGCCGGGCACCCTGCTGACTGGCCCTCAGGTGCCTCTTCCCAGAGGACCCGTGTCCATGTCTGGCTTGGGTCCTGGGGTATTCTCACTCAGGCATGGGGCGAGGCACAGCTCTGTGGGGAAGTGACGGCACTGTGTGGCACGATGAACACTCCCAGTTACCCAGTTGCATCTATGTCACAGCATGCTTTTCACATCTTGCACCACATCTCTTGCTTCCATGGTGTCACTCAGTCCACATGACATGCTGCAGTGAGGAAGAGCAGGAATTGCAAGTTTTTTGCAAAAGAGGGCGTTGAGATGAAGGAGGGTAACATTCTTTGCCTTGGACCACTGAATATGAGTACCCGGAGGTGCACAGCCTGGATCTCCTGGGGGATCTGTCCCCTGCCCCCACCCAGGGCGTGGCAGAGGACAGGCACTGGGGAAGATACATTGAAGGAATGCAGTAGCTAGTAGCAAGCAAAGCTAGGAACGAAGTCTAGTTTTCTATCCAATGCCACTTGGGACTCCCTTGCCTACCTCCTCAATCAAACAGCGTGCACTGTGTTCCTTCACTGCTGGGCTGGTGAGGTGAGACTGTGTGAAGGAAAAGTGACCCCACCAGGCATAGACCACACAGGCATCAAGAAGTCAGAGGAGGAGATGGCTGGGGCTGAGTCCAGGGTGGGAAGGAGAAAGAGTGACAGAGAAGGAGGCGAAGGGACACAGATGGGCTGTGTAGGAGAGGATGGCTTGATGTCAATGCTGGAGAACTGGGATGTTCCAGGCCAAAGAAGTGGCATCACAAAGATCTGGTCTGGGCACAGCCAGTTCCTGCCAGGAGCTGAGTGTGGGAGGAGGGAAGCCGTAAATGCTCCTTCCATGATGACAGAACTGCGCTGTCCAACACAGTAGCCACAAGCCACATGTGGCTACTGAGCACCTGTAGTGTGGTTGGCATGACTGAGGAATTGAATTTCTAATTTCAACTACAATGAATTTAAATGTACACAGTCACATGTGGCTAGTGGCTACCATATTGGACAGTGCAGTCCTAGAGAGTGCAGCGTATCAGACCAAGGGGAGAGGTGAAGTAAAATAAACAAGGACTTCACAGCCAGACGAGCAGGGGTTCAAATCCTGACTCAGCCACCTACTAAGTGTGGGACCTGAAGCCCCAGTGTCTTCATCTGTCAAATGGAACCAGGTCAGTTACCATGTAGCATTGTTGTGTAGGTCAAATTAATGAACTACTGTTGGAAAACTCTTAGCAGCATGCCTGAGTACACTCTGAGCCCCTACTCTGTTCTGTGGGGAGGGACAGAGTGCAGAGGGCAGGCAAAGGAACCACAGCACAGTGGAACAGTGTATGTTAGTCTGTAAATCTCTCAGTGATCACCTGCCTTATTCAAAAAGTAAACAAAAGAGAGTCACTTGAGGCAGCTTACAGAGATACCTAGAATGCAACAAAAATCAAAAATAAAATAAAGGAGAAAACAAGAGGAAGGATAATTAAGGTAGGAAAGCACAATTCAACTCTCTTAGAGGAAGGCTAGTAAATGAAGTTCCAGTATATTTGCTAGACATAGCTACCACGTTCATTGTGAGAGTCCTGGTGGGCAATGCAAAAACGAAAATGTAAGCAGTGCCGAGTTTAAACATGCCCTTGTTAAGAACAAGCTAGTCTCTGAAAAGAAGCCCGGCTTTCCTGATGGGATGTCATGAAGTGGATACCAAGCAAGGGAATACCATTGGCAAAAATAGTAAATTCAGGAGGGCTTCTCAAGGGCCCTCTCTTCCGAGGTCTCTCTGGGCAGGCTGGCACTCTGCCACAGCAAAGCTCTGAGAAGGTCTTCTCTGGGCGAGTGAAAACCATGAGTTTCAACGCAGGCCAGGGTCTTCTGGAGCCAGAGAAGGTAGACATTAGCTAGAATGGCCGAGGACAGAGTCAGGGAGGCTGCAAGGAAACACTTAAGCCAGGTCTGAAGGAGTGGGCCAGAGATGAGGCCGTAGAGGCAGACACTTGACCTGTACCTGCAGAGAGCCCTAGAGGCTTGTGTGTCAGGTGTGCAGGGAGGAGCGATAAACCTAGTGTAAGGCCCCGGGAGGGTCTAGGAGCCAGGTTCTGAGAAAGCAAGTTCTCTCAGCTGGACGTGAGCACACACAGCAAAGTTTTTGGCCGTAGGGGTGGCCAGGCCCTGTGCCCACTAGGGCAGGATGGGACGGAGGCCTATAGCTTCACACCCTCAACTCTGGCCTTATCTGGGCAAAAGAGAAGGGATCCCTGGTGAGGACCCAGGAGCATCATGTCTCTGGGCCGGGGGTACCTCTTGGGGACATATACCTCCTGAACTGCCAGTCATATGGTATTCACAGGAATGCCACCCCACTGATATCACCCCACACGCCAGACAATCCTGCGTGGTGGGACTCCCTTTCAATGGAGGGTGTGTCCCTCTGGGCCCTGGGCTTTGGAGAGGGGCTGAGCCATCCTGGCTGCATCAGGGCACACGGAGAGGCTCAGAGTCGGGGTTGACAGGCCCTGTCCCAGTGTGCACTGCCAAAGCAGCACTACTTTGAGCTCCCGCCTCGATGGTGCTGCTATCAGCCCCTCCCGGCCCTCCCCGTCACCGAGCTTGGTGACTGATGGAGAAGGGAGTAGGATTTCAGGCAGCCAGACAATGCCATAGACAGCAACGCAAAGAATAAAAGCAAAATAAATAATAAAAATATATGTATATAGAAACGCCAAACATAACAGAAAGGAGCAAAATGTGAAGGAAAATTCTTCCCCCACCTTCCTCCCTCTATCCCCCACGCCAATCCTCAGTTCCAGAAGAAACCACTGGTAACAGTTCAATATAATTAACTCTAAAAAGGATGTATCTCCATATTTACATATATGCATCTTCCATATGTTTAAACAAAAATAGCATGATACTATAAAAGATAGCTCACTTTTATTTCATACTCAAATATCAACACACATACTAGATCAAACCATCTGAAACTACCAACATTTGATTATCTTGAGTGTCTGCAGTGGGATGGTCTAGTCAGAGTCCCTGTCACCTGCTGGACTGTGCTGCCTTCCACTGAGTGGTGGCCTCTTTCACCTACGCCAGCCCATTTTTGTTCCCGTTTGGAGTGACAGATTCCACATCAGACACCCTTGGCTCTGGAGGAGTTGGCTGGTTGCACAGGGTAACTTCCAAGCCTCTCAATCCCTCACCCAGATCCAGACACCCTTTCTGCATCCCTTCATTGCCAGCCCTCCAGGGTAGCATCCCCACTCTGGACTAGCTTCCCATAGACCAGAGAGTCTGTGTGTGTTTTGCTTCTCAGACCACAGTCTCCTGTTCGGTGCCCCATATACCACATGGCACACAGCCCCTCCTAGTCCCAGGAACATTTTGACTCTCTCCCCAACTCCACCTCCCCTCTCACCTTTCAGCATTTCTTTACCTCTTCTCCCATACTCCACTTCAGTGATACTCAGAAGCCCATGATAGTGGTGTGGCTTTAGACATCCTACAGCTCTGAGGAGGGCTTTGGTAACCAGCAGCTCACCCTTCTCCTCTCAGGTGATGGTCACCCCCATTCTGGTGCCTTAGGTTCAGTACACCCTGGGGCCAGTGCAGGACACTGACCCTGGTGGGCTCAGCAGCACACTGACCTACTTCAGGGCTGGCCAAGGGGCCTGAGCTAAGAAAGCATCTCACTAAAAAGAAGTAGGAACTTGCAAATACTCTGAGGGCTTTCCCTCAGGGGCAACACCATACTTACTTTCCTGGGATGGGGGGGGGGGCATGGCTGCTCCCATCTTCCTGGTGGCCATCCATCCATCTACCCACCCACCCACTCATTTATCCATCCATACATTCAGCAAGCATATTGTGAGCCCCTACTGGAATGAGTAGGGAATAGTTCTGTTCTTAAGATTCTTGCAAGTGTGGGAGAGACACACACAGTGACACATAAAAACAACAATAAGAGCTGAGGCAGAAAATTATAGCTGCAGCATATGAGGGTGTGTGTACCTGTGTGTGGGTACATACAGGCATGCACATGTGTTCCTTCTAAACTCCTATCAGATGAAGTACACAGACACCAAAGTGAGAGAGAATGCGGGGGGGGGGGGGGGGCTCCTGGAACTGCATGAAATTTGGTGTGGCCTGTGGGAGGAGAGGTGAGATACAAGGCTGAAATCTAGACAGGTCATGATCCCGAAGGACCTGAATGCCATAAGGATATGACACACATGCTCCTGGCTATGGAAAGGTATGATATGGTCAGTTTTTTTGTATCTTTTAAAGATCACTTGGTTGGTAGAATGGAGAATAATTTTTGGAGAGGCCAGGAAGCAAGTCTACCTGGGAGGCTTCCTGTCTCTCAAGTGAAGGATGACAGGGGACTAAGAGATGGGCAGGAGGCGACACAGACTGTAGTTTTTCCTTTCTTTCAGTGTCTTTTATCTGGCTTTGGTATTAGGGTAATGCTGGCTCAGAATTAGAAAGTGTTAGGAAGTGTTTTCTGTGCTTCTGTTTCCTGGGAGATGTTGTAGAGAATTGGTACCATTTCTTCCTTAGATGTTTAGTGGAATTCATTGGTGAAACCATCTAGGCCTGATGCTTCTTTTTTGACAGGTTGTTCATTATTGATTCAATTTCTTTCATAGATATAGGCCTATTCAGATTGTCTATTTCTTCTTGTGTGAGTTTTTGACAGTTCTGTCTTTCAGGGAATTGGTCTATTTTATCTAAATTTACCAAATTTGTAGATATCTAGTTGTTTATAATATTCCTTTTTTTATCCTTTTAATGTCAATGGGATCAGGTCAACTATCCTCCAGATGTCTCTCTTTCATTTCTGATATTATAAATTTGTGTCTTCTCTCTTTTTTTCTTGGTTAGCTTGGCTAGAGGTTTATCAGTTTTATTGGTGTTTTCAAAGAACAAGATTTTGGTTTCATTGATTTTCCCTATTGATTTCCTATTCTCAAATTTGGGATTTCTGCTCTAATTTTTATTGTTTCTTTTTTTTTCTTCTTGCTTTAGGATTATATTGCTCTTTTTTATCTAGTTTCCTAGGGTGGAAACTCAGATTATTAGTTTTAGATCTTTCTTCTTTTTAATTTTTTTTAAAGGTTTTGTTTTTAAGTAATCTCTACCCCCAATATGGGGCTTGAACTCACAACCCCGAGATCAAGAATCACATGCTCCGCTGACTGAGCCAGTCAGGCACCCCTTAGAACTTTCTTATTTTTTAAAAAAAATTTTTGGGGCGCCTGGGTGGTGCAGTCGGTTAAGCATCCAACTTCAGCCAGGTCACGATCTCGCGGTCCTTGAGTTCGAGCCCCGCGTCGGGCTCTGGGCTGATGGCTCGGAGCCTGGAGCCTGTTTCCGATTCTGTGTCTCCCTCTCTCTCTGCCCCTCCCCCGTTCATGCTCTGTCTCTCTCTGTCCCAAAAATAAATTAAAAAAAAAAGTTGAAAAAAAATATAGTCTTTCAATGTTATATATTTCCCTCTAAGCATAGCTTTCACTACATCCCACAAATTTTGATAAGTTGTATTTTCATTTTCATTTAGTTGAAAACATTTAAAATATTTCTTAAGACTTCTTTGATTCATGTGTTAATTATAAGTGTGTTTCTTTTTTCTTTTTTTTTATTATTTTTTTTTCAACATTTATTTATTTTTGGGACAGAGAGAGACAGAGCATGAACGGGGGAGGGGCAGAGAGAGAGGGAGACACAGAATCGGAAACAGGCTCCAGGCTCCGAGCCATCAGCCCAGAGCCTGACGCGGGGCTCGAACTCCCGGACCGCGAGATCGTGACCTGGCTGAAGTCGGACGCTTAACCGACTGCGCCACCCAGGCGCCCCTATAAGTGTGTTTCTTAATCTCCAAGTATTTTGGGATTTTTCTATTTTGATTTAATTTAATTCCATCATGGTCTGAGAGCAGACATTGTATGATTTCTATTCTTTTAAATTTGTTCAGGTATGTTAATGGCTCAGAATATGGTCTATCTTGGTGAATGTTCCACATGAACTTGAAAAACATGTATATTCTGCTGTTGTTGGCTGAAGTATTCTACCAATGTCAGTTACATTCAATTGATTGATGATGCTATTGAATTTGATGATGTCCTTACTGATTTTCTGCCTGCCAGATGTGTCAGTTGTTGATAGAGGAGTATTAAAGACTCCAACTATAATAGTGGACTCATCTTTTTCTCCTTGTAGTTCTACCTATTTTTGCCTCATGTATTTTGATGCCCTGCTTTTAGGTACATACATGTTAAGTAATGTCATGTCTTCTTTGAGAATTGGCCCTCCTGGGCCAATTTATTGTTGTTTCTTTGTTTGTTTGTTTATTCTTCTATTTTTGAGAGAGAGAGAGAAAGTGCACAAATGAGCTAGGGGCTGAGAAAGAGGAAGAGAGAGAAGTGGCTCTTCCAAAGTGGGGCTCACGCTCACCCAAAATGGGGATTGTGTTCATGAACTGTGAGATCATGACCTGAGCCAAAGTCAAATACTTAACTGACTGAGCTACCCAGGCACCTCTGTTGTTTATAATTATGTAATGCCCTATTTATTCCTCATAATTCTCCTTGCCCTGGAGTCTGCTCTGTCTGAAATAACCAAAGCTACTCCAGCTTTCTTTTGATTAGTGTTAGCATGGTATATCTTTCTTTATCTCTTTATTTTTAATCTGTCTTTATTTTTAAAGTGGGTTTCTTGTAGACAACATATAGCTGGGAACCTCAAGTTTTAATAGATGAAATCTTCAAATGAAAGCGATCATTTAAAGATGGGGATAATAGGATGACTCAAACGTTTAAAAAAATTTTTTTATGTTTATTTATTTTAGAGAGAGAGAGACAGAGCACGAGCTGGGTCAGGGCAGAGAGGGAAGGAGACACAATCTAAAACAGGCTCCAGGCTCTGAGCTGTCAGCATAGAGCCCAACGTGGGGCTCAAACCCACAAACCATGAGATCATGACCTGAGCCAAAGTCGAACACTCAACTGACTGAGCCACCCAGGCACCCCATGATTCAAACGTTTTATTCACAATTGCTAATAGCATTCACTGGGATAAAGAATGCATGGAAAAGAGCAGATGTGGAAACAGAGGAGATGAGTTGCTGTGGTCATGCTGAGTTTAATGTGTCCATAACCTATCTGCTGGACATATCCAGAAAATGGGGCTTTGGTAGACCTGGAGTTCAGGAGAAAGGTGGGGATTGGAGACATTGATTTTGGATTTGGAAGTGCTTTAATCCTGGCAGTGACCCTGGAAGAGGGTGGGAATGCACAAGGGGGATGTGCAAGCTGAAAGAGAATAGAATGGGGGTCACCAGATCAGGGAGAATTCTTTGGTTTCAATGACTTAGCTCAAATAATCAAAGTACAAAAAGTCAGAGACAGAATTTCTGTCCTTTGTCTCCTTCCAACTCCCAACTTTACTCTCCCAAGCCAGTTGTTTTCGGGACATTAAGACAGTAACCTCTGGCAATTTTGGAATCACACTTCAAATCTTCTTGGCTGGAAAGAAAACCAACCCCCAGTTCCAATTAGAACATCTCAGGGAAAGCCTGTGGTTGGCCCTTGCTTGAGTCATAGTCTGGTTCTGGGTACCATGATTTATGTCATTGACAGTCCTTATCCGGAACACAGTTTGGACAAAGGAAGGAGAATTTCCCTGAAAAGAACAGAGGAAGGCACTTTAAGCAGACCAAAATAATCAGCATCTCCCTCAGACAGGAAGAGGTCAAAGTGAAGGGAAAGGCCCTAGGAGGAGATTGGGGGCCATATTCTTATGGCATTCAGGTCCTGACCTGCCTGGATTTCAGCCTTGTATCTCACCTCTCCTCCCACAGGGTACAGCAAATTTCATGCAGTTCCAGAGGTTGATTTACCCTTTGGTGTCTGTGTACTTCATCTGATATGAGTTTGGAAGGAACACATGTGCATGCCTATACCCCTGGAAGGCAGCCAGGAGCTGGGGGCAGGTTTGAAAGGAGGTAGACCAGGGTTGGATTCCCAGCTGTGCTGCTAACTTACTGGGTCACCTGCCCTTTGTGGGATCCCATTTAACAAATGGGGGAACACCTGTGTTTTGGGGTGCTATGAGATTTATATAAAGTATGTCATGTGTCTTTAGCTATGCTGCCTTGCTTACCTCAGCACTCCCTATAGTGTGTGGTGGTGAATGGCTTTCACAGGTGTCCCATGCAGATAAAATTTGTGCTTCTGGATGACGGGGACTGTGTCTTAAGTACGTTCGGAACCACCCAGACTCCCCATGTCGAACCCAGTACTGAGTGCAAAACAGATGTTCAATAAAGATGAGATAGGATAGAAGAAACTGAGACAGCATCTTCTCACACTTGGGTGGGATGGTGACTTATTCGTCCATTTATTCGAGAATCATTTCTTGAGCCGGGCCCCATGCAGGGCATTCGAGGATGTGCTGAGATGCACACGTGGCCCCTGCCCTCCAGGGGCTCCAAGGCAGGGCCATGAGGACTGATGATCTGCTTTTTCTCTGCTCACAGGTCGGGGGAGTTGCCACCCAAGATGTCCGCCTTCAGGCTGGTAAGAATTGCATCTATTGCATCCAGGGATTATCTGGGAATTACAATCAGCGAGAGGCAAGGAGAGCCCCTAAGGAAAACGTCAGAGACAAGGGAGTAGGAAGAACAAGACAGATTATATTACCTAAAGAAAACGAGTCTGGCCAACCTCTGGGCCTGAGCAGGTGGCCACACTTGGTGCAGTAATCCCTTACTTCTATTTAAGGCTTAAATGCCTTGACAAGGGGATTTCTCTTTTGTTGTCTCATTGCAACAGTTGCAAGGAGCTCACTCAGAGTGGATGGGAATCAAATACTGGGTCCAATCTCAACTTTGGGCTCTTCGCCATCTTCCCTCAGCTTAATAAACATTTAAATGCCTGCTGTGTCCCAGTGGCCAAGAGATGGCTCCATGTGGAAAGGAAGCAAATGCTGAGACACTGCCCTGCCCTGGAGTGGGGGGTGGGGGGCACAGGCCTCCAGGCAGCTGGGGTGGTGCAAGCATGATGAGAGAAGGTTGGAAGATGGAGGAGCCCAGAGGAGAGTCCCAAACGAGCTTGGGCATTCTTCCCTGCCCTCCACTCCACCCCACCCCTGAATTCCAACCCAAACCCAGGAAGGCTGGATAGAGAGAAGTCCTTTTTGATAAGAAAATGCCCCAGATATTCTTTTTCTGCATGCAAAGCCACACAGTGGCCATTGTCTCCTCCTGGCTGCTGGATCCACACTGCTGAGAGGGGACAGCATCACCCCGCAACCAAGGGCTCCTGCAACCAAGCCCTCCAACTATCTGAGTCACAGAAGGGTGGCTAGGGTTGTCTTTTCCAGAATAGAGACAGGCTGTTCTAGGCTGGAAAGAGAACACACGTGGTTTCAAAATTCAGGCTGCAGGGGCTTTTGGTATCTAAATCACTTTAGAACTTGGCACCATTTTGGAGCATGAGGAGCATGAGTTGTAAGGCAAAGCCAGGTTTATTTCACAAAGGAATATACCCATGGGATGCATTAGTCCCAGGGGGCCCACTGGGAACATGACTAACTTCAAGCAGAGTTTAAAAAGCTACCTTTTGGGGGCATATTATGCTCAACTGCAATGGTACACCTGCTCTGTCTTCTAAGATTGCAAGTTCCTTGGGAAGACAGTGATGGCCTGATTCACCAATGGTCCCTTTAATGGGTTCTAGTGACTCCTGAATAAAGGGAAGAACCACACTGTGCTTATTCCTGACATACCATCCAGTGGTTCTACTCCATGCCCGGCACCACTCAGGCTCCTGACCCACATTATATTCCATCTTCACAACAGCCCTGGGAAGCTGCCCCATTCAATAGGTGAGGAAACTGATGTCAGTGAGGTTAAGTGACTTGCCCAAGGCCATCTCACTCATGGAAGGTAGAGAAGGAATGAGAACCCAGTCTGTCTGACTCCAAAGGGGCTAACCATCAGGCCGCTCTGCAAAACTGTGCCACAGCAAAATGCCATAACACATACCACAGACTGAGCAGCTTGAACAACAGAAATTTATTCTCTCACAGTTTTGGAGACTAGAAGTCCAATATCAAGGTGTCAGCAGGGTTTGTGTCTGGTGACACCTCTCTTTCTGGCTTGCAGATAGCCACCTTCTCACATGGCTTTCCTTCTTGTCACACAGAGAGAGAGTGTTCTCTGGTGTCTCTTCCTCTTATAAGGACACCAATCCCACCAGGTTAGGGCTCTACCTCTTTGACCTCATTTAACCTTAATTACTTTTTTTTTATTTTAATTTTTTAATGTTTATTTTATTTTTGAGATAGAGACAGAGCATGAGTGAGGGAGGGGCAGAGAGAGAGGGAGACACAGAATCCAAAGCAGGCTTCAGGCTCTGAGCTGTCAGAACAGAGCCTGATGTGGGGCTTGAACTCGTCAACTGCAAGATCATGACCTGAGCTGAAGTTGAACGCTCAACCGACTGAGCCACCTAGGAGACCCCCTTAATTACTTAAAAAAAAGATGTTTATTTATTTTTGAGAAAGAGAGAGAGAGAACACGTGCATGAGCAGGGGAAGGGCAGCTCTGCACTAACAGCAGAGGGCCCAACACGAGGCTCAAACTCACAAGCTGTGAGATCATGACCCAAGCTGAAGTCGGATGCTTAACTGACTGAGCCACCCAGGTGCCCCAACCTTGATTACCATTTTAAAGCCTGTATCTCCAAATACAGTTACACTGGGGGATAGAGCTTTGACATATGAATTTAGTCTACAACAGGCTTTAATGTTTACTTTAACCTATATTGTTGAGAAAACTCAAACATGTTGAATAACTACATTATGGAAAAAAGTATCTTTTTGAAAACAATTAGCAGTGGACCCTGCCCTCCCAGGCTAATAAAAATCTTTAAACACATTTTTTAATGTTTATTTATTTTTGAGAGGCAGGGGGATCCGAAGCAGGCTCTGTGCTGACAGCAGAGAGCCTGATGACGGCCTTGAACTCGTGAACCATGAGATCATGACCTGAGCCAAAGTCAGATGCTTAACCGACTGAGCCACCCAGGCACCCTGTAAACTCTTTTGATATAATTAAAATAGGACTCGAGTTGAGAGAAATTTGATTTTTGCACTTCAGAAGTATACCCCAGGCTGGGAGTGAGGTGGGGGTTTCTCCAGCAGCAGCTGAGGGGTCCTTCCTCAAAGAATATGGCTAACTCGCTGCTCTGCCAGTTGCTTGCTGTATGACCTTGGCCAGGCTTTCCATTCTCTAGACCTTAGTTTTACCACTAGTCAGATGAACATGGGGCTGTCTGAGACTTCTCAGGACATCAGGGGCAGTGCCCTTTCTGACCCAGTGGTCCTGCCCAGGAGTGGGGAGACACAGCTACAGCTTGTGAGGTGCAAAGACCACACGCGAACTAGCCACCTGTTACCCTAGTCAGCTGATACCCACTCCTCCAGTCTTCCTCCAACCTCTTTCAACCTCCTCCTCCTGATTTCTCTGGCCACCTCTTAGAGACAGACCGGCATGGTTCAAATCCCAACACTACCACTTACATCTTCGTGGTTAAATAGGAATAACGATACCATTGTCACAGGATTACATAGGGTCATTGGAAGTCACACATAATCCCAAACTTTGATAACAACATTAGGACCACTAGATGTTCTGAATGTGTACAGTGGGTGACAGTGGTCTAGACTAAGGAAACAGCACATGCAAAGGCCCAAAGGGATCCAGGTCATGGTGCATCT
The DNA here is from genome assembly GCF_018350175.1 of Felis catus. NCBI lineage: Eukaryota > Metazoa > Chordata > Mammalia > Carnivora > Felidae > Felis > Felis catus. Next base: position 111,236,280 of record NC_058375.1, on the reverse strand, counting down.
GGGAAAGTACTGGGAGCAGGTGGTAAGTGCCAGGGCTGAATCTGCTCTGTCCACTGTGGTGGTCATGAACCCCAGGTGCTACAAATATGTCTGCGTTGAATCGGGATGTGCTGTAAGTCTAAAGCACATGCTAGATCCAAGGACTCAGTACAAAGAATGTAAAATATCTCATTAAAAATTTTTACATTTCTTACCTGTTTAAATGATAATATTTTGAATATATTGGGTTAAATAACAACATTCTGGTGCAGCCACTCTGGAAAACAGTACAGAGTTTCCTTAAAAAGTCAAAAATAGAACTACTCTATGACCCAGCAATTGCACTACTAGGTATTTACCCAAAGGATACAAAAATATAGATTTGAAGGGATACATGCACCCTGGTGTTTATAGCAGCATTATCAAAAATAGCCAAACTATGGAAACAGCCCAAATGTCTACCCACCGAAGGATAAATAAAAAGTGGTGTATATATACAATGGAATATTAATCAGCCATCAAAAAGAATGAAATCTTTCCATTTGCAATGATGTGGATGGAGCTAGAGTGCATCATACTAAGCGAAGTAAGTCAGAGAAAAACAAATACCGTATGATTTCACTCACGTGGAATTTAAAACAGATGAACATAGGGGAAGGGAAAAAAAGAGAGAGAGAGAGGAAAGCAAACCTTAAGAGACTCAACCATAGAGAACAAATTGAGGGTTGATGGAGGGAAGTGGGTGGCAGGATGGGCCAGATAGGTGCTGGGCACTTGTGATGAGCGCCAGGTGTTGTATGTAAGTGATGAATCACTACATTCTATACCTGGAACCAATTTTACCATATATGTTAACTAACTTGAATTCAAATAAAAACTGAAAATAAAAAAATAACAGCATTCATAACATTAATTTCACCTGTTTTTCTTTACATTTTAAAGGTGGCCGCTAGAAAATTTTCTTTTTTTTTTTTTTTTTAGAACATTTTCAATTACACATGCGGTTTGAGCTGTATTTCTATTGGACAGTGCTGGCCTTGACCACACACTAAGGATTTACAAATTGTGCTTGTATACAGCCTCCCTTTCTGGCAGCTGAGGGGATAGGATGAGTGCACTGGGCTGTATCACTTGCCCCACCCCTGAGCTGGACGGGATGGTGCTCACCAAGAACCCCATGAATTGGGGAGGGGTGAGTCCTCAAACAAAAGTTGAAGTCTTTTAAAGAAGGTGATTAGGCCTTGCATTGCTCATGTATTGTTCAACCATTAGATTGTCCCTGATTTTGGCTTTGGGGATCCCATCACAAGGATGCACACACAAGGTAGCTGACTTAAGGATGAACATGTAAATAGATCTTTCTCTTTGCGGTCATCACCAGCTTCTTCACCCCCCACCCTATGGGCAAGTGAGGAAACCGAGATCCTGGTGCTGGCACACATTCTGAGCCACCCCAAGGCCCTGGGCAGAGCACGGTTTTCAGTCACATTAATGAAACCCCATCTTCCTTCCAAATGAGGACTATGAATGTTTACATATCTGTGTGCAGAGGGGCTGGGAACTATTCAATGCAGAAGACTGGTTGGAATTATTTTGAAATTTAAAGCACCTCTCTTAGATCGGCCCAGTCTCCAGTGCACAAAGTCATAAATGTTTGTTGACAAATCAATCATACCTTATCTTCAACCATACTTCATCAGATAGGGAGGGGATACAATGCCCAGGCACTGTGAGACATTCCTGAGAAAAACAAGGTCTTTGGCACCAGCAGTAACCATGCCATCTGTCCCTGCAGAGGGGACAGGCTTCTGTGGGTCTACTGATGGGCCTGCACTGGAGCTTAGACCGGGCCTGCTGCTGGAGCTCCCTTGATGACTCATCTGAGTCTTCATCTATCTGACTATATGCAGGCATAGACCATCTCTAGGTCCACCTCTTCTACTTTGGGAAGAGAAAGACGTGGCAGGTGGGCACAAGGTATCAGGGCACAGTGCCGTTTCAGTGAGGAGGCCAAAAGAGGCCACCTTTCTTGGGAGACATTAGTATGAAGGACCAGGTCTCCAGGGAGTGGGTTGTTCATGGCTTCTGGCCTTTGCAGTAGTTTCTGTCTCATGCTGGGGCACTCCCACATTCTCTCCAGCAAGAGCTCTTCCTGCACCCAGCTGTCCTGTGTTTCCTATCACGCAGAGCAAGGAGGACTCCCAGGACTCCTCACATCTCCCTGCTTTCTTCAACTCCTCCTCCATTTCATGAGTCTCCATAGACACTCTTACTTTCTTCATGGCTGAGAGATGCTATTTCTTTTCTCCATTCTTTTCCTGATTCGGCAGCTCTTGCAGTCTTTTCCTGCTGATGGAGGTCATGAAGAAGCTCTATTTTCTGTGATGTGGCTTCTCATTTATTTCCTAGTAGAGCTTTGGCCAAATGGAGGGAACAAAAGTTATGTTCTTTGATTTCTTCTTCCAGCCCATGTGGGGCTCATGCCTCCGCAGTCTGGATTGGACATGGTGCCTCTCTTGTTCATCTCTGGTTAAGGTCAAGTTTGCTGTGAGATGCCCATCGTCTGCCTTTGACTTTCAATCTTGGTTTGATGATCTGCCAGCGGCTTCAGCTGCATGCTACAATTTCATCCTCTTTGTAAGAAAGCTTCTCCGGGATCTCTGAGGTGTCTGGTATGATCTGACTCGTTCACTGGGCCCAGTATGTTGTCAAACTGGTTTTCTGTATCCTGCAGCAACTGTTCCTTGCAGTTCTTTTTTTTTTTTAATTTTTTTTAATGTTTATTTATTAGTTTTGAGACAGAGAGAGACAGAGCATGAACAGGGGAGGGTCAGAGAGAGAGGGAGACACAGAATCGGAAGCAGGCTCCAGGCTCTGAACTGTTAGCACAGAGCCTGACGTGGGGCTTGAACTCATGGACCGTGAGATCATGACCTGAGCCGAAGTCGGACGCTTAACCGACTGAGCCACTCAGGCGCCCCTGCAGTTCTTTTTTAATTTGGCTTCCATTTTTATAAAATTGTACAGACATACCGTTTAAAGAATCAGTTTCCCACTGCCTCTTCCCCAGAGGTGACCACTGTCAAGCCTGCTATTGATTCTTGGGTATTTCCCTCTGTGTCTGGGAAGAACAGGCTCACAGTGCTACTGGAGTTTTTGGGTTCAGGCATCATCGATGACTGACTTCCTGCCATGTAAGAAAGGCCCTAGCTCCATGAGCCTACCCCCTCCGGGCACTCACAAGTATGCTACTCATCTCTGTCCTCCCCAAATTGTTAAACCTAGCTTTGATCAGATCTGCATATTGAGTTTACTTATTTTATCTAAGTAAATGCTACCCTGAAGTGCGCCAGCGTACTCTAAGCACCGTGCTTTCCTTTGCTAGACTTTGTAATTGTCTTTTCCCCACCTGCTAAGGTTTCTGTGTATTTTTCATGCCTTTAACACCCCCACTTTCTCCCAGACACGTCAGTCTTCTCTCAAAATGTTCTGACTCATCAGGAGGTCAACCAGTTTCATCCTCAGAGGGAAATCTCTCCCAGAGTTGCTGACTTGTGATATCTAGACTATGTCTTGTATTTCTGAGGCACACATCTTGACATCATCTTGGAGCTCCTTCACAGCCAGTCTGAATATGCCTTTTGTCTCTCCTTTGTACTGACTCCCTACTCCTGGACCTGAGGTCTTTCTCTTGGATTACTCCCTCATTTTGATCTAGCACATCCTGCAATAGCTTTCTGAGAAGGGGTAACAACTTGAATATCTAAAATACATTTATTCACATGTGTCAGCTGGGCATGGGATTCCGTACTGGACAGAATTTTCCCTGAAAATTGTGAAGATGTTTATTCCATGTTGTCTTCTGGCTTCCAGCATTACTGTTCAGAAATCTGACACCATTCTCATTTTTTTTAGCATAATGCAACACAATTGTTAATTTAATTTTTAATATTAAATTAATTTTTATTTATTTATTTATTTTATTTTTTAAATTTACATCCAAATTAGTGCAACATATGACTTCAGGAGTAGATTCCTTAATGTCCCTTACCCATTTAGCTCATCCACCCTCCCACAACCTCTCCAGTAACCCTCTGTTCTCCATATTTAAGAGTCTCTTATGTTTTGTCCCCCTCCCTCTTTTTATATTATTTTTGCCTCCCTTCCCTTGTGTACATCTGTTCTGTGTCTTAAAGTCCTCATATGAGTGAAGTCATATGATATTTGTCTTTCTCTGACCAAATAATTCTGCTTAGCATAATATCTTCTAGTTCCATCCACATATTTGCAAATGGCAAGATTTCATTCTTTTTTGATTGCAGAGTAATACTCCATTGTACATATATACCACATCTTCTTTATCCATTCATCCATTAATGGACATTTGGGCTCTTTCCATACTTTGGCTATTGTGGATAATGCTGCTATAAACATTGGGGTGCACGTGTCCCTTTGAAACAGCATACCTGTATCCCTTGGATAAATACCTAGCAGTGCAATTGGTGGGTCGTAGGGTAGTTCTATTTTTAATTTTTTGAGGAACCTCCATACTGTTGTCCAGCATGGCTGCACCAGCTTGCATTCCCACCAGCAGTGCAAAAGAGATCCTCTTTCTCCCTATCCTTGCCAACATCTGTTGTTGCCTGACTTGTTAATGTTAGCCATTCTGATGGGTGTGAGGTGGTATCTCATTGTGGTTTTTATTTGTATTTCCCTGATGATAAGTAATGTTGAGCATTTTTTCATGTGTCAGTTGGCCATCTGCATGTCTTCTTGGAGAAGTGTCTATTCATGTCTTTTGCCCATTTCGTCACTGCATTATTTGGTTTTTGGGTGTTGAGTTGGATAAATTCTTTATAGATTTTGGATACTAACCTTTTATCTGATATGTCGTTTGCAAATATCTTCTCCCATTCTGTCAGTTGCCTTTTAGTTTTTCTGATTGTTTCCTTTGCTGTGCAGAAGCTTTTTACTTTGATGAGGTCCCAATAGTTCATTTTTGCTTTTGTTTCCCTTGCCTCTGAAGATGTGTTCAGTAAGAAGTTGCTGCAGCCAAGGTCAAAGAGGTTTGTGCCTTGCTTTCTCCTATAGGATTTTGTTGGTTTCTTGTCTTACATTTAGGTCTTTCATCCATTTTGAGTTTATTTTTGTGTATGGTGTAAGAAAGTTGTCCAGGTTCATTTTTCTGCATGTCGCTGTCCAGTTTTTCCAGCACCACTTGCTGAAGAGACTGCCGTTATTCCATTGGATATTCTTTCCTGCTTTGTCAAAGATTAGTTGGCCATATGTTTGTGGGTCCATTTCTGGGTTCTGTATTCTGTTCCATTGATCTGAGTGTTTGTTTTTGTGCCAACCATTCTCATTTTTGAGCCTTTGTACAAAATCTATTTTTTTCTCTCTGAAAGCTTTCATGATTTTCTCTTCGTCCCAAGTATTTTGAAACTTCATGATCATGAGTGTCGATGTGGATCTATTTTTATTCCTTGTACTATTGACTGAACTTTCTTCCCCAGTTTTTTTTTTTCTAGAAGGCTTATGGGAATAATATTGTATCTTCAAAAATGTTTGTTACCTTTATACAGGAAGGACGATTTGGCTGGTAAAAAGTTACTGGATTTCTTTTTTCTTTCTTTTTTCATTGTGGTAAAAAAAAAAATGCCTAACGCTAAATTTACCATTTTTAAGCACACAGTTCAGCATCAAGTATATTCACATTGTTGTGCAACAGATCTGAGAACTTTTTTTTTAATTTTTAAAAAATGTTTATTTATTTTTGAGAGGGAGAGAGAGACAGAGTGTAAGCAGGGGAGGGGCAGAGAGAAAGGGAGACACAGAATCAGAAGCAGGTTCCAGGCTCTGAGCTGTTAGCACAAAGCCAGACACGGGGCTCGAACACATGAACCGCAAGATGATGACCTGAGCTGAAGTCAGCTGCTTAACTGACTGAGCTACCCAGGCAGCCCCAGACCTAAGAACTTTTAATCTTGCAAACTTGGAATTCTGTGTTCACTAAACACTATTTTCCCTCATTCCTCCTCCAGCCCTTGGCAACCACCTTTCTATTTTCTGTTTCTGTGATTTTGATTATTTTAGATACTTCTTTTTTTTCTTAAGGCTTATTTACTTTTGAGAGAGAGAGAGAGAGAGAGAGAGAGAGAGAGAGAGAACAGGGGAGGGGCAAAGAGAAAGGGAGACACAGAATCCAGAGCAGGCTCCAGGCTTTGAGCTGTCAGCACAGAGCCCGATGTGGGGCTTGAACCCATGAACTGTGAGATCATGACCTGAGCCAAAGTCTGACGCTCAACCATCTAAGCCGTCCACATGCCCCAACTCTTTTAGATACTTCTTATAGTGGAATTATGGAGTATTTGTCTTTTTGTGACTAGCTTATCTCACTTGGCATGATGTCCTTGAGGTCCATCCATACTGTACCACATAACAGGATTTCCTTCCATTTTAAGGATATTCCTTTGTATGTATACATCACATTTTGTTTGTTTATTCATATGTTAATGGGCACTTGGATTGCTTTCACCTATGGCTATTGTGAATAATGCTGCAATGAACATAGGAGTGCACATATGTCTTTACTATCCTTCTTGAATTTCTTTGGATGTATACTCAGAAGTGGGATTGCTGGGTCATATGGTATATACATTTTTACTTTTTTGAGGAATCTCCCTATTATTTTCCCCAGTGGCTGTACCAGTTTACAATCCCACCAGCAGTGTATAACAGTTCCAGTGCCTCTAACACTTGATGTTTTCTGTTCTTTTGGTAGTGGCCATGCTAATAGGTAGGTTGCTCTTTTCTTGAGATCTTTTAGTTGTTCAGCTCTCTATAGGATTTGAATTTGTCCTGAACTTTCTCCTTAGAAGTGAACTCATCTTTATTTTCAAAGCTCAAAAACCTTTACTAGTATATGTCCTGGAGCTGATTTTTCTTTGTCATTATATCCTGGTACCTGATATGCTTTCAATCTATAGATGCAAGGTTTCTTTAATATCTGGAAAGTTGTCTTGAATTATATCTTTAAATAATCTTCCTGGGTTTTATTTCCAGTTATCTTCTTTGGGTGCCCACGTATTTTTGTCCATCTTCCCTATCTATCCTTTTCTTCCTAATCCTCATTTAAAAAATTTCTCTGTCATTCAGCTCACCCTCTCCTCCTATCTTCAGTGATCTTTACTATGTTTATAGCAGTGATTGTTTTTCTGTTGTTTCCAATTCTGCTTTCATTCCTGGTCCATGTTATCTCTTCCATTTCTTTTTTGAGCTTTGCCAACTCAATTCTCATCCCTTTCACTTGTCTCAGCATCTAATTTCTGAGCTCTTGCTTCTGATCTACTCTTCAGTACATTTTTGGAAACTATGGTGAAATACTTGGCCACAACTTCCACTGTTCTCTGACAGTTTTGTTGGTTTGTTTGTTTTTCCTGGTATTAGTCACTTGCTCCTTTCCTCCTGTTGGATTTCAGTATCTTTGTATGTAGACCTGTGCTGGTTTGGGGATTACTCTTCTTTGAATGGGGTGAGCTTTCTTGGGTCAGAAGGAAGTTCATACGGGTCAATGCCATGTCACAGGCTAGCAGAAACCTATGAGATTTTAGTCTTTGCTTCTCCTCACCCAACGGGCTTCGGTCCTATAGGGCTATTCACAGGGCAAAGACTCTTTTTCCACCTCACAGTGGGACTGTTTTCCTGCAAATATGGCTTGTCTGTTTCCTAGAACTAAGGTAGGCCAGAGAATCTTCCATTGCTACCTCCCACTGCCATCCTGGCAAGAGCAAGAGAGAGTGGGAAAGGAGAAAGGGAATAAGAAGGAGAGGGAAAGAGGAGGAGGGGATATGAAGAGAGCATTGGAAAAGACGGCCCCCAGGAGAGGTAAGTCTTGAGCAGGAAAGGGAACATGGAACAGGTGTTTGACCACTGTCTTCTCTCTTCTGTCCAGGGTGACCATGTGTGGCTGAACCCCCTCCCTGCCAACAAGACCAGCGTGGCTATTGGGTGCATCATCAAGGAAACAAAGCCTGGCAAGATCTTGGTTGAAGATGATGAGGGCAAGGTCAGTGTGGCCAGGCTCTTCAGGGAGGCTGGGCCCTCTCAGCCCCACCCCAACCCCACCCCTCTAGGACCCTGAGCCCCTTTCCTCTTCTGTCACTGCTCTCCAACACCAGGGGTTTCAGAGCCCAGATGGGGGGAAACCTACCCAGTAGAACAGACCACAGTGGGGTCCTGTCATGGGGGACATCATGTGTCTGTCTTGGGGAATGTTTCTATAATGAAAGAGCAAGGAGTGAGTAGGTAGATGGAAAACTAGGCCAATTAAGGGAAGTAGGAAATAGGGAAGTGAGGAAGGGGCTGTGACAGAGAGGAGAGGGTGGCAGAAAGCTGCTTTGCCAAGTAAAGGAGGGTAAGCCTGGAGACCAGGAGGAGAGAAGGAAAGGTGTTCTTTGAGGAGAGGAGGGCCCCAGAATGTGAGGAGGAAGAAGACGAGGCTCAGCTGGTACTGAACAGAACAGCCCAGGTGAGAGAGACGTGGAAGCTGGGGTGGCCTGCAGGGTTGCAGCTCAGCCATCTGGGGGTGGGGGGGTAGCGTCAGCCAAGTGTGGTGCCATGAGGAAGGGCATGCAGGGCTAGGGGTCCAGCTCATCCCTCAGGCAGTCCCCCTCAGGCAAACTTCTTTGCTGAGGTGATGCAGCATGGGGTATGTGGAGACTTGGCCTCCAGGGAGAAGTTTCTAGGCTATGACCTGTAAGCTGCATATTAGGGGGCCAGTAAAACATGAATGATTATATCTTCCATTTGCAAAGTGATGTTTTACAGTTTACAAAGCACTTTTACTTGCATGCTTTTATTCCAGCCATCTGTGAGGCCCCCAGGTGATCCTGCCCCTGATCTCAATGACAGCCAAATCTGACTTCTGGCTACAAGCTACTCTGACCCTGGTCTGAAATTCACCATTAGCCCTGGCTTCACACTGAACCCTGGCTTCACACTGACGCCTGGCTTCACACAGACGCCTGGCTTCACACTGACGCCTGGCTTCACAGTGACACCTGGCTTCACACTGACGCTTGGCTTCACACTGACCCCTGGCTTCACAGTGACACCTGGCTTCACACTGACCCCTGGCTTCACACTGACGCTTGGCTTCACACTGACCCCTGGCTTCACACTGACGCTTGGCTTCACACTGACCCCTGGCTTCACACTGACCCCTGGCTTCACACTGACCCCTGGCTTCACACTGACGCCTGGCTTCACAGTGACGCCTGGCTTCACACTGACCCCTGGCTTCACACTGACGCTTGGCTTCACACTGACCCCTGGCTTCACACTGATGCTTGGCTTCACACTGACCCCTGGCTTCACACTGACGCTTGGCTTCACACTGACCCCTGGCTTCACACTGACACTTGGCTTCACACTGATGCCTGGCTTCACACTGACCCCTGGCTTCACACTGACCCCTGGCTTCACACTGACGCTTGGCTTCACACTGACCCCTGGCTTCACACTGACGCCTGGCTTCACACTGACGCCTGGCTTCACACTGACCCCTGGCTTCACACTGACGCCTGGCTTCACACTGACGCCTGGCTTCACACTGACGCCTGTCTTCACACTGACACTTGGCTTCACACTGACCCCTGGCTTCACACTGACGCCTGGCTTCACACTGACGCCTGGCTTCACACTGACGCTTGGCTTCACACTGACGCCTGGCTTCACACTGACCCCTGGCTCTAGACACGTCCTTTCTCCAACTGCAAACTGCCCTGATCCTCCCTCAGGTTTTCCTTGACCTCAGCCAGAGACTCAGGCCACCAGGTCAGCTGATGCGCTGAGAACTTGGAGAAGAGGTGCAGTGGTTTGGCCCATGTGGAGGCCACCCCTCAGGGGAGTCTGTGCCCTTTGTTCCAGGAACACTGGATCCGAGCAGAGGACATTGATACACTCAGCCCCATGCACCCCAATTCAATGCAAGGTGTGGACGACATGATCCGCCTGGGGGACCTGAGCGAGGCAGACATGGTGCACAATCTCCTGATCCGTTATCAGCAGCACAAGATCTATGTGAGTCCCCGTTTCCACCCCCTGCTCAGGGGGCTTGGTCCATGTGCACTGACCTCCTGGCTGGGGAAGAAAAAAAAAACAGGCACCAGAGGTTTGGATCCAGGCACACCTGGTTCAGTCCCCACCCACCCATCCCCACCCCCGCCCCCACTGTGTGAGGTGCACAAGGAACTTAACGCTTTTCCTTGGCATCATAATACCTTGCAGTCTCAGAAAGCTGACAGGCAGCATGCCAGCACAGTCTCTAGCACACAGTAGGTGCTCAATTAGTGCTGCCCCACCTTCATCTGTGGCTGAGTGGAAGGCCTGCTCTGATGGCCAAGTGGACCAGAGTCCAGGGGGGTGGGCATAGTCTTATGTTCCTTCCTAGGCATTTGGCAGAGACAGGGTCACTAGGCAGCAGACCCCTGCTCTCTTGTGAAGTGAGTCCTGTGATGGTCAGGAGGGCCGTGCAGATTGATGTGGGTCCTTCTCCCAAAACCTGGCAGTGGATGGGAGGCTCACCCCAGCCCTAAGCCTCATATTCTCCTTCCAATGCGATTTTCCCAGGAGACTGAGCATTCAAAACTGGCTCCAGCCCCGCCCTGAGTGGGTGTGGCCTATGAAGTCACTGCCTGCCTGGGCCTCTCCTAGTTCAAGGTGGCTGGTTTGGCTCTGAGCAGCCCTTCAGGGATGAGTGAGCAGGGGACCCCGAAAAGAGGGGAGGGCTGGTCAGGAGAGTGAGGAGGCTCTGTGGTGGAAGGGGGCAATAGAATACACTGAGTGCACACTGGCTGAATGTGATTCAGAGATCCTGGGACTGATAACGCCAACAAGCTAAAGTGAATTACAGTTTATCCTTTCCAAAGAGCTTTATGCTTGCATTCTTTTATCTGGCTGTCATAGTCCTTGGAGTCAGAGACATTAAACTCTCCATTCCTAAAATGAAAATTTGGATGTGGATAATCATGTGACTTGATGAGGTGGCTCTCCCTGTCCCATTCCCAGGACTAGTGGGGGCTCCAGATAACCAGGTGGTCCTGAACGGGGTCCTAGGAGGGATCAGTGGAGGCTACGCTTATTGACCAGCCTCATGTGGCCAGGTGAGAGGCAGGTGAAGACTCACTTCATAAATTCAGCCCACTTTTATTGAGCCTTCTGAACACGAGACAGAATGCTAAACATTTAACAAAGACCTCATCTAATCTTCCTGTGAATGTACTCACCCCCAGCTTTTGTTTGCGGTGAACATCCCCATCTTTCCAGCTGAATGTCTTGTCTCCCTGGCCCAGAATCAGACCCCTCTTTCCCGCCAGACTCAGCCAGTCCTGGTAGCCCTCAGCAGGCCACACTCAAGGTCAAGGTCAGCGCCAGGCAGACCTGGCCTTCAGAGCAGAGAGCACTAACCACCTGTTCCCTTCCCCAGACATACACAGGCTCCATCCTGGTGGCCGTGAACCCATTCCAGGTGCTGCCCCTCTACACCCTGGAGCAGGTGCAGCTGTATTACAACCACCACATGGGTGAGCTACCACCGCACGTCTTTGCCATCGCCAACAACTGCTATTTCAACATGAAGAGGAATAAGAGGGACCAGTGCTGCATTATCAGGTGGGGGGGGTCAGGCTCCCCATGTCCCTGGGGAATCACATGGGCCAGGCACTAGTTTCTAGTAAAGCAGGGAGCATCCCCTCTCCCTAAACCTCTCCAAATCAGCCTGCCTACAAGGCCTGTTTGATTTAGGGGCTCCCATTCAGCTGCACACAGCCTCCTCAAGGGCACACATCTCACCTACACCCGCTCCCTACTGCCCCTCCACCCTGACAGGTCCCTCCAGGGCTTCCTTCCTTCAGAATCAGCTCTTCCACTGCATCAGCAGGGCCTGCACTGCCCCAGCCTTTGTGAATATTTCCTCAGACAAGGAAGGAGAAATGGGGATGGGCACTTTTAGAAATGGGACCCAGGATGGCTTCTTGGGAACACAGGGGTCAAATAGGTGATGTCTCACACACACACACAAAAATCTCTGGGCAGGCCTCAGGTGAGGACAGGGGTAGCAGCAGCTCCAGTGGGCAGCTTTCAGGTTTCTGGGGCCCAGGAGGGACATGTCCTCCTCCAATCCAGGTCCTGACCCTGCTTCAGAGGCCCTCTGCCTGGCCTGGCCTCCCTGCTTCCTGCACAGGCCCTCCTGAGGGAAGGCAGGGAGAGAGGGAAAGGAAGGGGGAGGGGGAATTTGGCTCAGGGCACATTGCTTGGAGCTACAGTAGAGCCATTCATTCATTCATTCATTTGAGGGTCCACTGTGCTCTGGTTGCACACCTGTTCTGTACTAACATGGGGAGACAGCAGCAAATGAAAGGGACTAAAATCCCTACCTTATGGAGCTTACATTCTAGAAGGGGAGACAGACAATAAATAAGCCAATTTGGGGGGGGGGGGGCAGCAGGTAATGAGAGCTTTGAAGAAAAGCATTGTAGGGAAAGAGGAAAGACAATGATGGGCTGTTGTTCTAGAGGGAGGGCAGACCAGGCACGGCCTCTCTGAGGATGGATGTTGGAACAGAGACCAGAATGAAGTCCTATAGCAAGAGATGATCACATTTGCTGTTCTCAGCAGCACTTTGAAGTCGATCTTTTTATTCCTGTTTTACTGTTGGGTGGGAAACCTCCCACCAGAGAGGCTGAGATCCTTTCCCAGAGACACACAGCTGCTAAGTAGGGAATTCTAACCCAGGACACTGGAAAAGAAGACAGAGAGGTATCCTGGGGTGATTTCCACTTTTCCAAAAGTGAATGGAATTATGTGCCAATGAGGGCTGGTACTTTGTCTCCCTCTGGGGCTCTGCCTGTCTGCTCTGTGTGCTCCCCATCTGCCCCCGCCCCCCCAGGACTAGGCAGACCAGCCTCACTGCAAGAGTCTGCCCATACTGCCCAAGAGCTGGGCCCCACGCTGGCCAGGAAGCTCACCAGGCCAGCCTCCACTTCCAGGACAGCAGTGCCTCAAGAAGAGGGTAGAGTACCCCGATCTGTGGCTTTTTGTATGAACAGAACCTCACTCTGAGCCAAACTTCCTTCTCCTCTTGCCCTCCTCTCCATGAAGGCCATGAGAAAATCATCCCAGCTCTCCCCTCAGCATCCCATCTCTGCCTTGGAGGGTTGTTTGGGGAGCTGGTGTTTGCGGCGAGCAGCAGAGGTCTGCTGATCAGACTGACTCAGCAGGCAGTGATTGTGACATTTTGATCAAAACTTTTTTTTTAATTAATATTTTCAGAGGAAGCAATATTTGTCTGAGATTTGTTTCAAAATAGGACAGGGTGGGAAACAAAATTGGCCAGGAGTCGAAGCTGGGAATCGGACTGTGGGAGTTCCTCATGCAAACTGTAAAGTGCAGGAGTCTCCTGGGGAACTTGTGAAAGCCTGGATTCTGACTGAGGGGACCTGGGTGGGCCTGGGAGTCTGCACTTATGATCAGGTGACAAGAAGTGCTTTCATTAGCAAGACACTATTCAGCCCCCACTTTTTTTTTTTAAGTTTTTCTTTAATGTTTATTCATTTTTGAGAGAGACAGAGAGAGCAAGCAGGGGAGGGGCGGAAAGAGAGGGAGACACAGAACTTGAAACAGGCTCCAGGCTTTGAGCTGTCAGCACAGAGCCCGATGAGGGGCTCAAACTCACGAACCACAAGATCATGACCTGAGCTGAAGTCAGACGCTTAACTGACTAAGCCATCCAGGCTCCCCAAGCCTCCATTTGTAATGTTTGACATTTTCCATAATAAAAAGTAATTGATACAAAAGTGATATTCAAGCCTCCATAACAGTAATATTAATCCTATTAACCTGAGTGTACTATGTGCCAGATTTGAGTATATTTTTAATTTAATTCAACTCCTTAAGAAACTTTTAAAAACAAGTTTTCATATCTCACCATTATGAAATTAATATATGTTCACTATGAAAATTTTACAAAATTTCAGAAAAATATTGTTGGAAAAAATTGCTAGATACTTCTGGAAGAGACAGCTTCCCCTACCCCCTTGGTTACAATTATACTGAAGACAGTGGACATTTGTCACTTTACTGTACCTAATAGGCATTGCCCACATTTACTGAAAGCCCCATATAGACTTGGTTCTAGTGTTCTCTAACTGGAGGGACCATAACTAATCACCCCCACTTAATGGTACTTCTGATTTTCCACAATGGTTCTTTTTTAAGATTTTTTTTTAATTTTTTTTTTCAACGTTTATTTATTTTTGGGACAGAGAGAGACAGAGCATGAACGGGGGAGGGGCAGAGAGAGAGGGAGACACAGAATCGGAAACAGGCTCCAGGCTCTGAGCCATCAGCCCAGAGCCTGACGCGGGGCTCGAACTCACAGACTGCGAGATCGTGACCTGGCTGAAGGCGGACGCTTAACCGACTGCGCCACCCAGGTGCCCCAAGATTTTTTTTTTTAAGTAATGTCTACACCCAATGTGGGGCTTGAACCTACAACTCCGAGTCACAAGCTCCACTGACTGAGCCAGCCAGGTGCTCCGGATTTTCTGCAATTGTGATGATAAATGAATAATACTTTAGTGAACAGAGAGCTTTGTGGAGAAGGCTTTTTCTGATTTTAGGATTGCTTTCTTAGGCTCAAGGCAGGGTAATTCTGAAGGTTTTTGATACCTATGCTGCATTGCTTTTCAAAAGGACCGATGCAGTCTCCCATCTGGCCAACATAAACTCACTGCTCACGCAGAGGATATTACAACAAGACATTGTGCCATCTGGTCCCATTCATTCATCAGTAGTTACTGAGCACTGGGCCGGTGACACTGGAATGAACCAGATACAACCATGCCTGCAAGGAGCTCCCATCCAAGCCGGGCAGAAAAGACGAACTCTCCAATAACTAATACAAAGTAGACAGCTGAGACCCACAGGGCGAATGTGGTGGGATTTGTGCACAGGGGTTTGGAGGGGAGGGCATCTTTGTTCAGACCAGAAAGCAGTCCTGTGGTGGGTCTGCAGAACAGTTAGGGGTACTGAAGAAACAGCTGGTTCATTGACTGATGCCCTGTGTGCCCTCTTCACAGTGGTGAGTCTGGGGCAGGTAAGACGGAGACCACCAAGCTCATCCTGCAGTTCCTGGCCACTGTCAGCGGCCAGCATTCATGGATTGAACAGCAGGTCCTGGAGGCCAACCCCATTCTGGAAGGTAAGTGGGCCCCCTCACAACTGGCCCTCCTCCCCAGGCCCTGTAGGCTGGAAGCTTCCTGCCAGGAGGTATCCATGGGGAAGGACAGTATGGGCCATACCCTTTCCACGACTCAGGTTCCCTCAGGACAGGAAAGACCAGCACGAAGTAGATGGTAGTGTGAGGGCTCCCGGGAAGCCAGAATGGGAAAGACTGATGACCTTGTAAACAAGCTTTCTTTAAGCGTGTTTTTGACGGGACTGAAACAAGTATTCCTTTTAAATAAAGACTGTGGGATGAAATCAGTTTGGCAAATGCTGGGTGTGTCCGCTTGAGCCACCAGGGAAGCAGTTGCTAAGCCTGTGTCAAGACTGTCTGTAAGAGGTCTATGAGGGGTGACCCTGCAAGATGAAGGGGGAGGTGGCAGGAACAGACAGGAAATGTCACCCAACTGGGATGCCCGTAGGACACTCAGGAAAGGGAAGGTGGAATTGGCAGGATGAGGTTCACACTGCACGCAGATCTGCCCAGGTCTTGGCCAGCCTAAGGTGGAGCCCAGAGCAAAGTGCCTATATGAGTGCCCTGCACTGGGCACCGTGCCAGGCCTCAGCGTCCCCTCACTCATTCTCTGGTGGGGGTTGCCCAGAGATGTGGACCTCAACCCCCCAGTACCCAGCCATGGTCAGTGGGTTCTCTCCTGTTTCTTTGTAACAGAGAGATGTTTTACATACAAAGTTCATCTATAGTTTTATGAGTTTTGACAAACTCAGTCAGAATGCCCATCATAGTCCTGATATGGAATGTTCCTATCACCCCAAAACTTCCCTCGTGGCCTCTCTTCCCAATGCCAGCTTTTGGCAACCACCGATTTCTCTTTTCTCCCCTGTAGAGCTGACCCTTGAATAATGAGGGTTTGACATGCACAAGTCTGCTGTGGATACATGTGGATTTTTTTTTATATAAATACAGTACAATGCTGTAAATATATTTCCTCTTCCTTATGATTTCAATAACATTTTCTTTTCTCTAGCTTAACTTTATTGTGAGAATACAGTATATAATACATATAACTTACAAAGTATGTGTTCATCGACTGTATTATTGGTAAGGCTTCCAGTCAACAGTAGGCTATTGGTAGTTAAGTTTTGCAGGAGTCAAAAGTCATACATAGATTTTAAACTGCACGGGGAGTCAGCACTTCATCTTTTCCGTAAAGTTATATAAATCAGATCAAATGGTTTGCAGCCTTTTGGGGCTGGCTACTTTTTTTTTTTACTTTTATTTATATTTGAGAGACAAAGCATGAATGGGGGAGGAGCAGAGAGAGAGAGAGAGAGGGAGACACAAAATCCAACGCAGGCTCCAGGTTCTGAGCTGTCAGCACAGAGCCTGATGCGGGGCTCAAACCCACGAACTGTGAGATCATGATGTGAGCCGAAGTTGGATGCTCAACTGACTTGAGTCACCCAGGTGACTCACATCATGGCTAATGATGTAGAGCATCTTTTCATGGGCTTATTTCCTATCTGCGTATCTTCTCTGTATGTGTTCAAATCTTTTGCCCATTTTTAAATTGTTTCCTTATTAATGAATTGGGAGCTCTCTATATATTCTGGATTCAAACCCCTTATATGATATGCGTTTTGCAGATATTTTGCCCCAGTCTGTAGTCTGTTCCTCCGTTCTGACAGTGTCTTTCAGAGGCCAGATGTTTTAGATTTCGATGAAGTTCCATTTATCTTTGTTTCTCTCCTTGACTATGCTTTCGGTGTTGTGTTTAAGCAATCTTTGCTCAACCCAGAGATTTTCTTCTACATTTTCTTCTAGATGTGGTGCAGTTTTAGGTTTTACATTTAGATCTGTATCTATTTTGTGTTCATTTTCTCTATAGTGCAAGGTCTGAGTCGATTTTCTGCTTTTTTCTTTTTTTTCCTTCCCTTTCGTTTCTTGTTTTCTTTCATAAGGATATCCAAGAATTTCAGGCCCATTTGCCAAGAAAACTATTCTTTTTCCATTCAGTGGCCTTTGCACCTTTGTCCAAACTCGATCATACATGTGTGAGTCTGTTTCTGGATTCTCTATTCTGTTCTATTGCTCTCTCTGACTACTCTTTCACCAATACCACACTGTCTTGAGTTCTGAGCTTAGTCAGTTTTTCAATCAGGTAGCACACATCCTCCAGTGTTGTTCTTTCCAAACTTGGCCATTGTTGGTGGCCACATTTACTTTTCGATATACATTGTAGAATCAGCTTGCCAATTTCTACCAAAAAGGGCCGACATCAGGTTTTCTCGAAGAGAGATTGGCCACTGGGTTGAACCACACAAAGTAGGTTTCTGAAGCATAGTTAGTCCTTATCAGAGCCTCTGCTATCTGTCGGGATTCCTCAAGGGGGAGAGACCAAGGACTCTTTTTCCTTCTTCTCTTGGGACTAATGATGGATGGTGGTATTTTCAAACTGCAACCCAACCCACAAATGAGTCTTGAAATCAGTCTTTTAGGACAAATTATAAATTAAAAAAAAATTTTAATGTTCATTATTTTGAGAGAGAGAGAGAAAGGAGGAGAGGAGAGGAGAGGAGAAGAGAGGAGAGACAGAGCACAAGCAGGGGATGGGCAGAGAGAGGGAGACACAGAATCCGAAGCAGGCTCCAGGCTCTGAGCTGTCAGCACAGAACCTGACGCGGGGCTCAAACTCACAGACCATGAGATCATGACCTGAGCCAAAGTCGGATGCTCAACCAGCTGAGCCACCCAGGCACCCTGGTCTTTTAGGACAAATTAAATAGCATAGAAGAGAAAATACCCCAGTGCACAGCTCTTGATCAGAACCAGTACTGAATATCTTCTTTTAATTACATGTACAGGTGGGGGGTGTGTATTCACTGAGACTCATTGCAAAGGGTCTTTCTTATTGTGGGTCATGTCCGAGAAGCTCGCAGAAACAGCTCTATAAAAACGCACCTTCAGCCATGCTGCAATCCAAATGCCTTCTGGTGTGACCCCCCATCTGAGCCTTGTCCCTGCCAGCTTGCCCTCCCAGCCCCTGCCCTTCAGCCTGAGCAATCTTTCCAAAATGCAGATCTGTTCCCACACTCCCTCAGAAGGTTTCCTGCCTCCCCCATCACCCACAGACTAATTCCAAACATCTTAGCCTGGCATTCAAGGCTCTATGCTACTAACTGGTTCCGTCTGTCTTCCACTGCTTTCCTCTATATTTTATGCTCCAGCCAAATTTCCTGCTCTGTGAGCACACCCCATGCTTACCGACACTTGCACCTTTACTTGCACTTTGTCTTCCCCTCAGCACACTCTTGGCTGCCACCACCCTCCAGTGCAATGCTACCCAATCCTTCAACTCTGGGCTTAAGAAGCTTTCCCAGATGATCCCACTAAAAGTAAATTTCCCCCTCTCTGCTCCCATCATGGGCATCACCCTCTGACCTTCAGCCTTTGGAAATGCCAAGACAATCCGAAATGATAACTCAAGCCGCTTTGGGAAGTATATCGACATCCACTTCAATCCTAGCGGGGTCATCGAGGGTGCACGCATTGAGCAGTTTCTCCTGGAGAAGTCCCGGGTCTGCCGGCAGGTGAGGACTCCCTCTGCTGCACTGGTCCTGGAGAACCTCCGCCCACCCCAGGGCTGGGAGTCGGGATGAAGAGGCTTTTATGACAGGTTCCATTCCATCACTCTCACGCCTCTCCAGGGACACCCCCCTCCCCGCCCCCGCCACGGACCTTCAGAGGTCTTAGTGTGTTGCCACTGTACTTACCCTGAGATCGGCCAAGGACCCCTAGAATTGGGTAATGATGGTCCTTTCCCAGTATTCAAGAAGAAGAAATCATAGGATTTTCTGTTTTGAATTTTCCATCCACATCATGTTCTACATTGTTTGGTGCTTACTACTTACTTCTCCTAGAATTAATTCTAAGGCCAGGCCAGTCCTGAGCTAAGGATCTGGATCCTGGCATCACTCCCTGGCTTGCGACTTAGGCAAGCTGACCTCAGGGCTGGGAGGAGCAGTGGAGATGCA
Organism: Felis catus; assembly: GCF_018350175.1. Classification (NCBI taxonomy): domain Eukaryota; kingdom Metazoa; phylum Chordata; class Mammalia; order Carnivora; family Felidae; genus Felis; species Felis catus. The sequence goes on along the minus strand of NC_058375.1, from coordinate 111,217,026 downwards.
GGGAAGCCCCTGGGAGCCAGGAGTTTGTGAAGAGTGGCCTTTAGCCCAGGGCTGTGGGCAAGAGCTGACCTTGGAAGCCCAAGATGGGGACATCTGCCGAACCAAACATCCCTCAGGTCAATGCCAGAGCCACATCTGGTTGACAGACCTTGGAGCAGAAGCTGGGACAGGGCTGGAGGCGGCTGGGTGGCCTGGGGGTGGGGGATGCTTACAGGCTCTCTGGACCACCTTCCCCACCAGGCCCCCGAGGAGCGGAACTACCACATCTTCTACTGCATGCTCCAGGGGATGAGCGCTGAGGAGAAGCAGCTGCTGAGCCTGGGGACGCCCTCCGAGTACCACTACTTGACGATGGTGAGGCCCACCCCCCTCTCTCCACCCCGCCCCTGCCCTCCCTGCCCACCTCTCCCTCTCCATGCCTGACAGCACTGCCCCACCCAGCCTCCCAAGAGCAAAAGCAAGAAGAGGAAGGAAGGCTGGTTCCTGCCACACCTGGGGTTTGCAGCCACAGAAAAGCCCTGCGGCGGGGATTGAGGGCTCCCTTTTTCCATCCTCCACTCCAGCCTTCTGTTTTTGTGACTGTCAAGGCCTTCCTCTTGCTCATGTGTTTCCTCATTTTCTGTTGAACTCCTAGTCCCTCTCCACGAACCTCAGCTCTCTCTGGTTCCAGCGGTCAGAGGCCCTGATGGTGACGGAGAGTCGTAGCCGCACCTCTCCTTCCTCGATTTCATCCACCCATTTCCAGTCGTCCATCCTTGTAGGTGCCCGAGAACTTGAACTCCAGCAAAGCAGGGAGTTGCTCTTGCTTTGGGCTGCACCCCCACGCCTGGAACAGTGCGGCGCACGCGGCCATCCAGCCCGTTTGTTGAGAAGGGGATGGCGGAGTTCTGCCTCTTGAATCTCCTCTGCCTAGCCCCTCTCTCCTACGTTCACTGCCTGAAGGCCTTCCTCATTTCTTTCCCAGATCACGGTGGTAGTTTCCTCCAGCATCCTCCCGTCACCAGACTTGACCTCTAATCTATCATCCTTTCTGCAGACCTTCCTTCCACGGTGCAAGTCTGACAGATCCCGTCTCTGCCATTCCGCAGGGGCCTCCCTGTGGCTCGTTGGCGTGGTTTCCAAGCACCTCCAGATCCTCATCATCCCTCCACTTCTCCCCATATAACCCCCGCTTCCTTGCCAGCCCTGCCGCTGCCTCCGCAGCCTAGCTCCAGCTATTCTCTGCCTACACTGCCCTCGCCCTGTGGTGCTATGAAGCACAGCATGTGCTTTCGCCAGGAAGCTTTTCCCCACTTCTCCATAGGGTTGTCCTAGCCCTCTTTGGTCTCAGCAGCACCTGTAACAGCGTATGACACCATCATTTGCTTCCTGCCTCCCTTCTTGGATGCACGGCATCCCACACAGGGCCAGGCCTCTCCATTTGTGAATTCCCACCAAGTAGCACAGGGCCTGGTACATGGGGAGCTTTGGAAGGTGTTTGTTAAAGCATTGAACTCACAGGATTCCCCAGGGATGGGTGACAAATAGGGGCTCAAAGAAGCTCAACGGTTTCGCTGAGGCCACACAGCTTCCAAGTGCCATTGCTGGCTGCTGTGTCTATGTTACCATGATTCTGCCTCTGGAAATAATTCTGTGTATTTTCTGAGCTGGAGCCTCTCCAGCTGGCCTCTCAGAGTCCACCTAGAGCCTGTGAAGTGTCACTTCTTAGGGGCCTTTGGCTGAGTCCCTGACACATCTCTGCCTTACTAGCCCTGCGATGGAGGAGGTGGGGTGTGGGGTGGCCCCCAGAATGTTGAGGTGCCCAATCTTGCAGGGAAACTGCACCTCCTGTGAGGGTCTCAACGACGCCAAGGACTATGCCCACGTGCGCTCTGCCATGAAGATTCTCATGTTCTCTGACTCGGAGAACTGGGACCTCAGCAAGCTGCTGGCAGCCATTCTCCACCTGGGCAACGTGGAGTTCATGGGTAATGCTGTGTCCGCTCAAACTGTACCCCCTGGGGAGGAAGACTGGAGGGACTGGAACAGGAGGAGGAAGAAGTCTCTGGGAGTTCTCACATAGTCTAACCCTGTCCTGGGAAAATGCATTGAAAATTGTGGCTATGATTTTTGAGGTCTCACGGTGTGGCAGGGAAGATGTCAAAGCTTAGGGCCCCCTGAAGATGAAAACTCTGATCAGTCCCCCAGTTTTAGCTGGGACCCTACAGGGCTACCCCCTGAGGATAAGGGCGAACCAGAGTAAACAGAGTCATGCATGAATGTACAAGTCCATTTGTAGGCATCTGGGTGGTCTGGGCACTAGGGTGATCTGGCCCATTAGTGCCTCCAAGCATCTGATGGATCCTTCCTTCTCAGGAGGAAACTAGCACCAATTTTGATTACATATTATTCCTTTAAACAATTTTTCAAACACAGCATCTCACATGCAGCTGGGGATAGATAGGAGTGAGGAAACAAGATATTGTGAGTGAGAATCAGCAGAGATAACAGACAATAGAAATAGAGCCACAAAGACTTCAGATGTTTAGGTTATTGGACACAAACCATAAAGCAGCTATGCTTGCTACGTTCAAGAAAAGAAAAAGGCAAGCTTGAAAATTTAGACAGGAAACTGGAAATAGAAAATGTGACATTATAGATTTTAAAAGGAACTTTGTAGAAATTGTAAAATTAAAAAAAAAAGACCAAAATGCAGAACTCAATGGATGGTTTTAACAGCCAGTTTTATATACACGGAGAGGGAGTGTGTGGGCTGGAGGAGAAGCTGGAACACAGCATGGAGATACAGAAGGATGGAAAATATATAAGAGAGAGTAGGAGATGTGCAGGACACAGTGAGAAGTTATAGCACACCTTTAATTGGTGTACTAAAGGAAAAGAAAGAATGGGGCAGAGGCAACATTGGAAGGAACTATGGTTGGTTCTAGAATTCATGAAGGACACCGATTCACAGAACAGTGAGGAAAGGACAGACTTTTCAATAAACTGTTGGATGTCCATGTGGAAACAATGAACTTGGACCCCTCTCTCACACCATATAAGGAAATCTACTCCAGGAGAGTTGTTGCTCTGCCCATGTGATCTATCCACCACACTGGCACTTCTGCTGGTGACAGGTGGGTGCTGACACACACACAGGGGGCATCAGGACCTGGAAGAGTATTACAAATGCGGTGTTGAGGACATGGGACCAGGCACAAAAGAATAGATCAGACGTTCAATTAGATCACACTTAACAAAATTTAAACACAGGTGAGATTAAATGCTGTTAAGGACTCATATTTAGGTAGTAAAAGGATAATGGAAAGCAAGGAAGTGGTTTCCATTAGTGAGTGGGGAGGAACGTGGTCTTAGCAAGAAAGGACCATGAGAGCTTCGGATGTTGTCCAGGCTTTGTATCTTGGCAGTAGTAGTGGATACACAGTGTTGACTTAATCATTATTTATTATAACATGCCTTGGGGTTCTATACACTTTTTTATGTGAATGCTTTATTTTATAATTTTTTCAAGTTTAAAAAAGAGAAAATATATACATACAGAAATGACACTTCCCCCCCTCCCCCACCCCCAGCAGCCCTGACGTGGAGGTTGCCTCAGAGAAGGGGATTGAGGCTAGGAGGGGCCGGTCAGGAAACCTCTGCAAGGGGACTGGACCTGGCTTATAGTGACGCTCTGTGGATGTCCGCTTATTTGACTGAATGAATAAATGATGCCTGGATCTCCATGGACAGCAGAGTGGATTGAAGGGGGCTGATGGCTCATCTTTCTCTTTAGTAGACCCCATTCTGCCCACACCAGCACCAGCCTTCTCCCTCCAAATAAGCCCTCTTTTCTTCAAACTTCACTTTGACCCAGGGCTACGACCTCACTGAGTGGAGGGGGAAGTAGTCTGTTACACTCCCTCACAGCTAAGGGGCTGGTAATCACCAGGGACATTGGCTCCCGCAGAGAGGGCCTGGGAGAGGTGGTGCCCCACATCCAGGAACAGTTGCCCCTAATAGGTGGATCTACAGCTGCCCCAGGCCAGGCACTACTGGGACCCCTGATCCATCACTTCGGCTGCCTTGCCAATCTGGGTTACTGCTTCTCTCCATAGCCGCAGTCTTTGAGAACCTGGACTCCTCTGATGTGATGGAGACGCCTGCCTTTCCCATTGTGCTGAAGTTGCTGGAGGTAGGCTGGCCATTGTGTCTGCCAGCTTCCATTTCTGTGAGGGGCCCCAGGGGTCTGGGCTCACAGCCACCTGACTCCTGATTGTCATAACACTTCCCAGGCTCCCACTCCTTCCCCCCAACTCCTCTCCCAGACTCTCAGCTCAACCCCTGAACCCATCTGGCTCTGCAGACACTGGGGGTGGGAAGCAGTGTGAGCTAATCTTTAACAAAATGATCAGTCCAGCTTTAACACACATCTCTTCCCTCTTCCCCATGTCCCCCCTGCTCTTCAGGGGCCCTCACTCAGCATCCTCACTCCCCACCCCACCCAGTCCCCAAGCTCCCCCCCCACAGTCACATGGCCCAGTGCCCTTACACTGGACCTTCCCTGCCTGCCTCAATAAGCCCCTGCCTTCCGGAATTGTGCTATTCTGGGAAAGTGGAGCCTCACTTGGAGGAAGGATGGCAGGCCCTGGCTGGATATACATCTCTGCCCTGGGAACATTATAATTTCTTCCATGTCGCACTCTGTTGACAGTTCTGGTGGGAAATTAATAGAATTGAAGCAAGCAAACAAACAAAGCAATCACATTTTGCTGCTAATATTCTTAATTTGTTCAGGGTTCTTAGAAACTTTGGGTTCTTGCTGGCTCAGTCTTCCCTGCATGGTGAGAGGACTGGCCCATCCAGAATCCTCCTGTTCCCTTAGGCCTTCAGCCCCCAGGCAGGAATGACTTCAGTTGGGGTCCATCCAGATGCCAGTCACCTGGCCTCAGAACTCTCCCCGCCCACTGTTCTCCAAGGTCTGCTTATGGCACCAGCCCCTTCCCCGGCCCCCAGGAGACCAGCACACAGCTGGTAAACCAAGCAGCCAGCATGCCCAGGACCCATCCAGGTTGTGTATCCTTCCAGAACACTCTAACACCCCAGTGTTCAGACTGATGCTGGGCCTGGGCCCGCCCAGGGACCCTGACTTTGGTCTCCGTCTGGCCCAGCCCTCTTGCACAGCCCCATAGGCATCTCCCACCATCAAGCCTTGGGCCTAGGGTGTTTGGTCATGGAAGAAAACAAGACTAGGTAGGTCAGAGCCAAGGAGCCAGGCCCCGCCGCATTGGCCGTGATGCCAGGCCTCACCTGCCTTTCCAGGTGAAGTGGCAGGCACTCCGGGACTGTCTGATCAAGCATTCCATCATCATCCGAGGGGAGTTTGTCACCAGGCCCCTGAACATCACCCAGGCTGCAGACCGGAGGGACGCCTTTGTCAAGGTACAGAGCTGTGGGAGAAGGGGCCCCCGTGTCCGTGTGTTGAACAAGGCTCCTTGCCCTGCTGCTGGAGAACAGGAAAGAGCGGCAATGGCTGGGCTGGTCCTGACTGCCAGTCACCTGCCAGGTGACTGTGGGCTTTCTAGCCTCTTTGGGCTTCGGGTTCTTGCCTATAAGTAGGGATAACACCCCTCAGCAGGTCCAGGATATCCAGTGTGGGTGCAGACTTTGCCGGCGAACTTAGAGATAAGGGCCAGCCTTCCTCTTATGCTTCAAAGCCTGTGGGCTTTCCCCCATGTCTCCTCAGGGCATTTACGGGCACCTCTTCCTGTGGATTGTCAAGAAAATCAATGCTGCAATTTTCACTCCACCTGCCCAGGACCCCAAAAATGTGCGAAGGGCCATTGGCCTCCTGGACATATTTGGTTTTGAAAATTTCCAGAATAATAGGTATGAAGATCTCAGTTCGCCTGCTTTCAGAGAATGGGAGATCGGCTTGGGTCCTGTCTAGCTAAGCAAGCTGGAGGGTAACCCTTCCTCCCCCATGGGACTGCTCTGCAGGCTGGATGTGTCTGCAGTGAGATGGTCTGTGTGCCTCCCCCTGACTCCCCCTGCACATCTAGAGAAGGCCACATAGCTAAAGGCCTCCCCAAGAGTCGGGCTGCAGCCCAGCATCTGTCACCCCTCTTGAGCCATCTGCTCTCCTAATGAACTGAAGTGAATTATCACGTGAGGCAGGGGTGACCATGGAAATTGCTAGCCCTGATCCAACTGCTTCGTTGGTGGGATACCCTACTAGTAACAGGGAAAGGAAGGTAGGAGATTTGTGACCATCCCTGACTTTTGAGTTTGGCAAGGGTCAGGCAAGGCGGGACACCTCTGGCCCTGTGTCCCAGTGTCCCAGCAGCCCAGACTGGAGGCCCACGAGCTGGAGGCAAGAGGCAGGTCAGAAAAGCGATGCCTAGCTGGGACTGTGATGAGGACCGGGGAGGGGGGCGACAGGGCGCTGAAGGGAGTCAGGCAGCGGAGTCAAATAAGGACAAGTGATGCCCTGGGCACTGTTGAGTGGCAGGAGGATGTCCGAGGAGGAAAATTAGGACAAGCAAGCAGGAGCACGCTGGGATTGCTACCTCCTGGACCAGCGGGGCAGGCAGGGCACAGGCCTGCTCAGTGCGCCGGGGGGATGGGCAGGGCTGGCTAAGCCCAGGGCAATGGCAGCTCTCAGGCACAGGAAAGTCAGGTGTGATTCAGATCATTGGTTTCTGTCCCTAGGAGTGACAGCTGAGCCAACCAAGCACCTTGGCTGCCTTAGAGGTGGTTGTGGGGGATCCAGTCATTTATGCAGGGGGCCCCTCCCTGAGGGAGCCCTGAGCTGGGTCTGTGACAGGGCAGCAGTCCCTTCCTGCAGGTGGCCACTGAGTGCTCTCCAGGCTGCATGCTGGGAGTGGGGCACACGGTGGACCTGTCCCATCACCTCCCGGGTTAACAGACGTTGAACAACCAGTCTCAGGAATGGTGAGGTTTTGCATAAGTGGGCAACCCATCCGGAGGAAGAAAGGCCCAAGGGATGAACACAATGAGCAGGGTAATGAGGAAGGAGAGGAGGGAAGCAGCAAACGTGTGACCACTCAGGCCGGGAGAAGTGGGTGCCTTCACAGCACCGCAGGAAGGAGCCCGCAGCGACCCAGGCCACTCTCAGAGACGCAGCAAGGCTTTGCATTGTTCTCTGTGCACTGTTCACTGTGGGGATCTGAAAAGGGATTGGAAGCAGGGGGACAGTGGGGCCTGCTGGCCAGAGAGCCCGCCGCGTAGCGTGTGAGATGGGGATGTGGGGAGAGCCCACAGGAGGCCGCAGCTGTGCTCTGGATGGTGAGTGAGGTGCCTGGGCCCCGGAGGCAGTGTGGGAACGGAGTCAGCAGAGCAGGGCGCTGTGTTGGAGTGAGGGGACCCGACTCTGGCAGACAGTTGGAACTGGGAAGGGAGGAGACAGAGGTGTCAGGTGTGACTCCTTGGTTTGTGATTCCAGCGGGGGGTGATGATTGGAGACGCCAACCTGAGATGGGAAGCGGGGAGGAAGAGTAGCTGGAGGCCAGAGCGGGAGTAAGGACCCTTGCTGATGCAGGGGAGCCCGGCCCTCAATACTGGGGCCTCGTGCTCCTCGGGGTGGGGCTGCTACGGGTCACGTGGTCCCCCAAGGCTCGGCTCTTGACCAAGGTCTCTAGGTCTGTTTGCCAGGGGCTGGAGCGGGTGATGGTGGCGGAGGCGAGAGAAGGGGGAGGGTAGCGACTGCGTGTAGGTGTGTATGGGGATGAGCACCTGCGGGCTACGCGGAAGGCTGGGTGCAAGCGGCCGGCAGCTCCGCGGGTCCTGCCGGCGACGACAGGGACGGGCTGACCGGGCCCCTCCCGCGGGGGCGGCGCTCCCTCCACAGCTTCGAGCAGCTCTGCATCAATTTTGCCAATGAGCACCTGCAGCAGTTCTTTGTGCGGCACGTGTTCACCATGGAGCAGGAGGAGTACCTCTCGGAGGGCATCGCCTGGGACTACATCCAGTACAGTGACAATCGCCCCACCCTGGACCTGCTGGCCCTCAAGCCCATGAGCATCATCTCCCTCCTGGACGAGGAGAGCCACTTCCCGCAGGTGCATCCCTGACCCACCCACCCTCGGGTGGAGAGCCCCACTCACAGGTCTCACCCTCGAGGTTGGGAAACTCCCCTGGGTCCCCTGGGTTGCGGAAACCTCTGTCAGGCATTAGCAGACCAGCCCCAACCCGGGCAACCTCCTCTCCTGCGAGTTTCGCCTCCTACAGGAAGGCCTCCTGACTCCAGCCTCGCTCCCACTCCCCAGCAGCATGACATCGCAGTCACTGTTTATTCACATCCAAGAACTCACCCTAAGAGGGGCTTCCTAAGCACTCGTGGGCCTAGAGCTGCAGAGGGTACAAGAGATGGAAATGCTTGCCTTCTCGCCCCTCAAGGAGCTCTGCCTGTCCTAGGAAAGTCCCTAGACTTTCAAAGCAGTCTGAGTCCAGAGAAGGGTGAAGCCAGGGCCAGGTACCTAGACAATGGTAGGGAAGGGTGGAGCCAGAGAGCCGGCCGTGGAGGTCAGCAGACCCGGTCTCTGCTCCCAGCTCGGCCCTCATTTATAGAGACTAGTCACCAACCCCTGAGTGGCAGTTTCCCGTCTGTTAGAAGGGTCCTCGGTCATTCCGAGCTGAGCTGCTCTGCCCCTGTGAGGCAGCCCCTGAGCCCTGTGGCTGTGCCAGCTGACCTCCCGTGTATGGCTGGACTCTGGGATGTCAGCCCACAGGGCATGTGCCTTCTTCCAGGGGACAGATACCACCATGCTGCAAAAACTGAACAGTGTCCATGCCAACAACAAGGCTTACCTGCAGCCCAAGAACATCCACGACGCCAGATTTGGCATCGCGCACTTTGCCGGCGAGGTGTACTACCAGACAGAAGGTAGGCGCAGCTCCTGTCCACTTCCCTTCCCTTCCAGATCTGGACCATTCCAGGGGGGCTGTGGGAAGGAGGCTGAGAGGACAAGGTCATTTTGCAGAGCTGGAAATGGGACAAAGGGAATGGAATGGACATGGTTTGTTGGCACCACTCATACTGGATGAGAGCCACCTAATAGGCTCATGTTAACTTAATCACCTCTGTAAAGGCCCCATCTCTACATATGGTCACATTCTGAGGTCCTGGGGTTAGGGCTGCAATGTGTGGATGGGGGCTAGGGGCAGACGATGCAACTCAGCCCATAACACCGCCCCTCCTTAATTTCTGGATTCTCAGTCTTCAGGCTGGAGGTGGCCCTGGTCCTAGCAGGACCTTCCAGAACCCCAGAGCCGGGCTGGTAGAGGGGTTGGGGGCTCCAGGCCCTCAGGTCTGCCTTAGCAACCACAGACATGCTTGGTTCCCAAACCTCTTCTGTCAGGGGCGCCTGGGCGGCTCAGCTGGTTAAGTGTCTGACTTCAGCTCAGGTCATGATCTCACTGTTCATGAGTTCGAGCCCCCATTGGGCTCAGTGCTGACAGCTCAGAGCCTGGAGTCTGCTTTGGATTCTGTGTCTCCCTCTCTCTGCTCCTCCCCCACTCATGCTCTGTCTCTCGAAAATAAATAAACATTAAAAAAACAAATCTAAACCTCTTCTGTCAGAGCGCACACACAGGTTCGCACACACAACACCTAAGGGCACACATTCACCCCCAAGACCTGTGCAATTTAAACTCCTAATGAGGAGGGAAATGTGCCCTCAGGACCTCCTAATCAGCAAGCCACGCCCCATCCTTGGAGCCAGTAAGACACAGCAGTCTGAATTCCTTTCCCTCTTCCATTTTGGGCTCTCAGGAAGAGCAGGGGCTTGGAAGCAGCCAGACTGGCCAGCTGGGGCAGGTGGACGCACAGATCCTCCCGGCGCTACATCGGGGCTCTGGGGCGAGGGCAGGAGAGGCCCCTGCAGACTGCAAGCTCCCTGGATGTTACCAGGCTGCCAGATTTTCAGGACTTATCGGTGGGGGCAGGAGCCTTCTTCACAATCTCCTTCTCCTGCTTTCCTTTTCTAGCTCCTTTATATGAATAAGCAGCTGCCTGAATCAGACTTGCCCAAGGTCACCCAGAACTTTAGTGGGCCAGAGCCCCAAGGGGAGCCCTCAGACATTTCACTGCAGGGAAATCTAGACTGTACCCTGAAGGGACATACGGTCCCCGGTGGCTGCTGGTCAGCTCCAGAGTACACCTGGCGGTTACAGTGACGGCGAGGGCAGGGTTGTTGAGGGAACGGGATGCGGGGGGGGGGGGGGGGGGGGGGGAGGGGGGGTGGCGAAGGAAAGGGAAAGTCCTCGACCCACCCTTGAACCGAGCAGTAGAGCCCATGAGAAAGGTCACACAGAGGCCAGGGGAGCCCTGAGGAGGGCCCTGGGGAGCCTCCTGGAATAGACCACGCTTGAGCCGGTCTTGAAGAATGAGCCAGAGCTGGCGTATGTGCCTGAGGAAGGAAGAGTGTCCAGGAGTGGCCGGCGGGGGCTGGAGGTATGGGAGGGCTGGGGCCTCTGAGGGTAACTCTGTGCCAGTGGGGTACAGGGCCACAGGGGCCCCGGGGGACGAGGAAGGAGGAGACGAGGAAGGCATGCTGTGGTGACAGGACAGCAGAGGAAGTGTTTGGGCAGGGTGAGGCAGCACTGGGCAGGACAGTCTGGGCCACAAGCCAGGAAGGGTGGGACAGAGGGCAGAGTGGTGGGCTGTGATCAGAGGGATGGTTCAGGCAGAAGGACTGGCAGTGGATTCGATAGGGGTTGTGGAAGGGATGGCGGGTGTGGGGGTCGGAGGGTTTAGAGGTGGGTGTGACACACTGGGCAGAGATGAGTGCAGGCCCGGGTACAGGGGGGCCCTGCTGGCCGGACAGGGAGGTCAAGGGAGGGGTGAAGAGGGCGGCTTTGGCAGGGACTCCTTCAGGCCTCCTGGTGTGACAAGAGTCCCCACCCTGCTGCCCTCCCCTTCCCCTGTGGGTCTGTGGTGATGGCTGAACTGGGCTGGCGAGTGGGCTCTGCTTCCCCCACAGGCTTCCTGGAAAAGAATCGAGACGTGCTGAGCACAGATATCCTCACCCTGGTCTATTCCTCCGAGAACAAGTTCCTGAAGGAGATATTCAAGCTGGAGTCGGCTGGGACCAAGATGGGCCACGGGACCATCATCCGGGCAAAGGCAGGGAGCCAGCTCTTCAAGGTGGTCTCCCGTGGGTGGCCCTGCCAGTGCCTCCTGGGTCTCTCAGCCCTTAGGGCCTCAGGGGTCAGACAGGCACACACAGGGAAGACCTATCACCTGGGTCTCAGTTGCTCAGTCAGGGCCCAGAAGTGAGCGAAAATCAGGAGTGAGGGGTTGCTGTGTGGGCAGTGGTAAGGGGACAGGTTCACATTGACAGGCCTGCTTCTGAGAGTGTGGTGGTCTGGTGGAGGCACATCTGCTGGTGTTAATATTATGTTTCTAGATTGGTCTCTATGTACGTGTTGGGTATGTGCATGGTGTATGTATTGTGTAGTGTGTGTGCATGCCGTATGCGTTTTGTGTGGTGTCTCTGGGGCGTATGTGTGGTGTGTGTGGTGTGTGTGGTTATTTGGTATATGTGCGTGTGGTGTGGGGTGTGTGGAGTGCGTTTTGTGTGATGTATGTGGGGTGTGGTGTGTGTATGCTATGTATGTGGTGTGTGTGTGTGTGGTGTGGGGTGTGTGGTGTGGCAGGGGCAGCACTACAGGCCACCGGCCAGGGAAGTGGGCAGCAGGGAGCCCTCAGTGCTCCCCAGGGAAGCCTAGGATGTCCTGGCAGGGTGAGGGTCTGCCTACCCACTCCCTGCCATGCCTCCACTCCTCAAGAGTGACTGTTCCAGAAAAGGCCCATGAATTGTCTAGTGAGGAACTCCCCCACCAAGGGGCAGGGAGATGGGCCCAGGAGTGGCTCAGGAACTTGGGGTGTAGGCAGAGGAACCTGCCCCCTGTGCCTTGCATTCTGCTCTGGCCACACTGAGGTGCCCTTGACCTCTCATCATATCATGCCCCACCCTACCCTCTGTAGGCGGCCTCTCCTGAGACCTCAGGGCCCAGGGAGGCACCAAGAAGCCCTGAGGCGGTGCAGGACTTGCCCACGTCCGGAACCAGCTGGGACCAGCCCATACCCTCTGCATCACTGAGTTAGGCTACACTCTCCACAGCAAGGCCAGAGTATAGGCTTGTCCCGGCCACCGTGGGGCGCCTGGAGCATGTCAGGAGGACATGGGGGGGAATGCACATTATTTCACCAACCTGGACAACAGGAAAATGCTGCCCATTGTTCCTGTAAGGTGCCAGTGGTGGCTTTCTTGTCTCAAAAGTGTTGCCACGTGTCTCCAATTGCTGCCATTTGGCAGTACCCACCTTCGTTCAGTTGCATTTGACTCGGAGAGGGTTTGATCAGGGAGCATTGCCCAAGATCGGGCATTGCACAAAACATACACTAGGGCTTGTTTTCTTCTGCATCCATAGTTTCAATACATTTGTTTTAAAACTATATACGTTTACTACAATGCTTACAATGTGCAGTATAAAACATGTTTTAAAAACAAAACCGACACAAGAACTGAAAATGTGGAAGGGTGAGGTAAAAAGGGAGTGTTGTAAGGTCTCACATGCTTTCTCACGCTGGTGCATGATCCTGTACACCCCATGTGGGAGACCCCACCTCTAGGCAGGACGCCTGGCCGTGTCTTGCTCACCAGAACCTATGGTGGGCCAGTAAGGGAGGGGCTGAGTGAACACGGCCCTGCCCATCTGTGGGATGTTGGCAGGAGCCCTCCTCTGGGTCAGCTGTGCCCCAGGCCGAGCCCCCCAGCGCCCCGCTTGTACCTGTGCTTCTGCTTGCAGTCTGCAGACTCTGGCAAGCAGCCCTCCACCCTGGCAGGCCAGTTCAAGAAGTCCCTAGACCAGCTGATGAAAATCCTGACCAGCTGCCAGCCCTACTTCATCCGCTGCATCAAACCCAACGAGTACAAGAAGCCACTGGTAATGAGGGGGGACTGGGGGGCACACACGAGGAGGGAGGGAGCACCTACTGGATGAGTCTAATGGCATCTAGGGTTATGTCACTCCTTTACCAGGGCCTGGCTAGCATTAGAGCTGTCTGTCCCCATTTTACAGATGGGGACACTGAGGCAAGGTGACCAGTCTAGGCCATTCTAAGGTCAGTGACTGGCAGGGCTTTGGATAACCAGACCTCTGCTGTCTCTGGCCTGCCATTCACCAGCTGTTTGCACTTGGCCGGTGCTCTGCTTCTCTGAGCCCGTTTTCTCTCCTGTAAAGTCAGAATCCTGCCAACCTATGGGGGCAGCAAGGCCTATACATGATGTTTTTGGCACATCTGCGTGTGTAAACCTGGCTCAGTAAGGCAGCAACCCATACTAGGATGTTAGAGGCTGGCTAGCTGTCACCGAGACCTGAGGCCAAGCAGCTCTTTGGAGGGTGGCTTTATCTGCATATGTGCTGGGTAGGAGCCTGCCACCCAGAAGTCCTGGATCTGTGGGCTTGGGAATCACACCCAGAGGCTCAAATACAGGACTCCCCAAAACTGGGAAATAACATCTAAAACAAGATGAAATGACTCAAAAAAATCTTATAAGGGGAAAAAATTAATATTACATTAAATGCAGCATATTTTTGGAATAGAACAGAATTATATGAAATTGGGACTGGCCCAGGAAATCCAGAAGGTAGGCACAACACCTGTATGTTGGGTAATAACTGTGCTCTCAGAGGCCCTCTGCCCTCATCCCCCACCCCACTTCCAGCGCTGAGGGACAGGTGGGCGGGGCCTGGGGCTGATGCTTCTGTCTCTCCAGCAGCCCCAGCTGGGACATGGCTCAGAGACAGTTGCTGCTATGTAGGTGTAGGGGGAGGCCAGGCTGAGGGGCCAGGCAGGCTCAAGGTGAACCTTGCTCAGTGTGGCCCTGAACCTCAGGCACCTCATCTTTAAATTGGAGCTAAGTACCCCACTATGTAGGGCTGTTATAAAGATTAAATGAGAAACATGGAGCCCACTGGAAATGCTCAATAAATGGGAGCCAATTAGTTGCCCAAGACTAACTGCCATGTGGCCCTGGACCCCACGAGCAGTTGGCTCTGTGGTCCTCAGCCTTTCCAGGTGGGTAACAGCCTGCTGGTGGGCTTGCCAGATTCGAGGGTGTGCCCTTAGTCCCCAGACACTCCTGGCTGGGAGGTTGAGGGGGGCTCTCTTGCGGCTAAGCCATGCAGAGTCTGGAGCCATGGCTGAAGACCCCATTCCCCTGCTCAAAGCATCGTGTCCAAATTCCTCTCTATCAGCCATGCCCATCTCCGGGGGAGAGAAACTAAGCTGGCTACAATGCTTTCTGACTCTAGGTAGGAAATGTGTTTCTTCATTCCATTAGAGTGTGGGAGGTGGGACAGCGCCCACCCCAGCACAGGCAAGGCCGCAAGGAAACTTCTTTGAGAGCATTGTTGTGGGGCATTTAAAAACATTTTAAACATGACGTATGCAAATAACTTTTATATTCATAGTACTTTGCATTTGCTGAGAATGAGGGAAGTATTAGTGTTCTTGTGGAAGTCACAGTTTGTATATTACCGACTTCCATCTGCTTGGAAATACTCTCGGGACCGAATTTTCAGTGACTTGGGTCCAAATTCCTCTCTGGAAAATAGGAGTCCAGGTTAAAGCATACACTGCGATTCAGGCAAGCATCGTGGGGTTCTCTCGTATCTGGGGACAGCCGGGTGGTTGGGAGGGCCGCCCTGGCAGGTGCACCGAGCACGTGCAGCTGTTCAGAAAGCGGGCCTGTGACCTGTGCGCCCACAGCTGTTCGACCGGGAGCTGTGCATCCGGCAGCTGCGCTACTCGGGCATGATGCAGACGGTGTACATCCGCAAGTCGGGCTTCCCCATCCGGTACACGTTTGACGCGTTCTCCCAGAGGTTTCGTGTGTTGCTGCCCAGCGCCGTGAGATTCCAGGTGCTCACCCCGCCACCGCCCCCCCCCCCCCCCCCCCCCGCCCCCCGCCTGCTCATGCTGGCCCTGACAGGCGTAAGTGACCTCAGGGGCGCCCCAACCCCCAGGTTCAAGGGGGTCCTCTAGCTGCCCTCCCGATGCTGAGGGCCCCTTCCTGGACCCCCTTCCTTTTCATCTCCTCCAGCCCCATCTCTCACTCCCTGGGTGCCCTGGGAGAGAGGGAGGGGTTGGCTCCCACCGTGTCACACTCCCTGGATGAGGTTAGTGGCTGAAATGTTGGTACTAGGAGCTGTCTGCCATTTAAAGCAAACACTGGCGAGCTCATGCCCTGGTGGGGTTGCTGTTTGGAGCAAGATGTCCTTCCCATCCTTTCTCAAACACTCAGCTGCCTACACTTGGAGCTGTCCAAGTGCTCAACAGCCACGCTGAGGCCCCAGGCGTGGTGGCCTCGAGGCTCTTGGGTCTGGGCTCTCCCCTGGCCCCACTCTTGTTCAGAAGTGCCTTGAGCCTGTGTCCTGGCCAAGCAACACTGACACCCAGGGGAGAAGGAAGACTCGAGTCCCAGAAAGCCTTTGTGGAGGGAGCCTCAGCCTCCCACCTGGGGGCCTGCTCCAACGCCACCAAGCCACTCCTGTTTTCTCCTCGGCAGCTTCGAGACAAGGCTCGCCAGATGACCCTGCGCATTGCTGAAACGTGGCTGGGGACAGACAAAGAATGGAAAGTGGGAAAGACCAAAATTTTCCTGAAGGTGAGCCCCTGAACATGCTGGTCTTCAGCCTCCTGGAGCGTGAGGGGCTGGTCTCATGCCCACCAGGTGGCATCCGCTCACCCACCCTGAGCCAGTGCCGCGGGAGCTTGCTCTGGGCATGGCCCCACCCTGAGGCACCCCTGTTGTAGAAAGCCATGCTGTAGAAGAGAGGCAAGGGACCATGAGGAGAGCTCAGCCCCGCCTGCAGAAGTCCAGGAGGCTTCTCAGAGCAGGGCATCAAAGGCAAGACCTCAGGAGAAGGGGGAGCTGCCCCAGGCCACCAGGCAGACGCAAGCAGGAGCTCAGGATAGGCTCCCACAGTCCCTTAGATAGGCCTCCTCCTCCATGTGGGGAGCCACAGTCTAAAGAGTCAGACCTGGGGAAGCTCCACCTCTTTAGAGCCCTGGAGAGCCAGCACTTCCGTGGAAGGAGCCAGTGTGCTGGCCCCCCTCCCCCTAGAAGAGCTTGTCCTTGAGCAGGCCTGTACAAGCAGCACCTCCCATCTCCATCCCCTACAACTTCCAGCGAGGCCCGAGGTCACACGGAGGCAGCTTGTGGCTGACACCCACAGCCTTTGGGCCCTCCAGGACTGCACGTTGGGTCAAGAGCCACAGAGGAGAGATCCTTGTAAGCTGTGGGTGGGTGAGCAAAGAGAGAAAGAGGAGGGAGGAGAGAAGATCAGTGCCTGGACACATGCTCTGCCAGCCCACCCAAGCGCCACCCCATCCCCCCGCCCCTTCCAAAGCCCTCCACTCCCTCCACTTTCCCCATAGAGCCTGCCCACCTGTCTTCATCTGTCCCCAGAGGGACCTCCTGACCCTGATCCTCTGGTTAGTCTGTCTGTTCCTCTGTCCATGCATTAGCCAGGCTTGTGCTGGGGCTCTGGGACTTAGACAACCGGGAAGACACAGAGGGGCTTCAGATTCCACTGGGGAGATGAGGCCGGGGAGGATAGACATTGGGCAAGTCCCAGGGTGCTGTCCCAGAAGCTGGGACAGACGGCGAGGGCCACAGGGGTGCGGTCAGTGTAGGCAGGTGGTGGAGGAGGGGAGGAGGAGAGTGCCCACCCCTCCCTGGCTACTCCTTGAGGCCACCGTCAGGGGTCTAGTGTATTTCTGTGTTGCCAGTGCCCACCCAGGCACATAAAGAGGTTCCATGCTTGCTGATGCAAGACTGATGGAGGCAGGAGAGGCCACCAAGCCCCTGCCTCTCCTTACCACTCACCAAAAGGCCAAGCTTCTTTCTGTTCCACAAAGATGGTCTTTGCCCTGCAGGGACTAGGATGGCAAGCCCAAGGAAACAGGGATCCAGTTGAAGCACAAAAGCAGGCCAGGGACGGTCGCAGCTCAGGGGTGAATAAGGCTAATCGACCCACTTCGAGTCCTACTCGAAGGCTGAGGAAACATGTTTATATTGAAACAAGTATGAGCCTGTAATACAAGTTGCATGACATTTCACATGAATTTGGGGAAATAAAACACAACTTTGGGGAAACTTTTTGACCCCTTCTTGGGTTCTCCAGAGCAGAAATCAAATTTGCCAGATTGAATTCACAAGAGAAAAGAGCTAAGATGGGAAGTTCTTGGATGGGGGACTGGAGGGCTGATGTGAGCTACATCAGGATCAATTTGAGTGCCCCTTCTCCTTGCTTGCCCTCCAGGGAGCACATATGGGAAAAGTCTGGGAGACCCTTTGGGAGAGAGCCCTGGCCCCAGGTGGTGTGTGGAGATGAGTGGGAGCAGCTACATGCTGGGGTCTCTTGTGTCGCAGGATAAACAGGACACTCTGCTGGAGTTACAGAGGAGTGAGATGCTGAACAAGGCAGCCGTCAGCATCCAGAAAGTCCTGCGAGGCTACAAATACAGGTGCTGGCCCTGCCCAAGCCCTCCCCAGCCCACACACCCACATCTTTTCATGGGCTTATCTGCCACGAGTATGTATATCCTCTTTTGTGAACTGTCTGTGTGTGCTATTTGCCCGGTTTCTAATTTAATTCTCTGTTGAATTTTGGGAATTATTTATATATACTAGATACTAGTCCTTTGCTGGATGCATGGTTTGCAAAGATCTTCTCCCAGTCCAGCATTTTTCATGAAGTCCTCTTAAGAGGGTCTTTGCAGAGCAAAATTTTTAGTTGTTTTTTTTCTAATTTTTTTAATGTTTATTTTATTTTTGAGAGAGAGACAGAGTGTGAACAGGGGAGGGGCAGAAAGAGAGGGAGACACAGAATCTGAAGCAGTCTCCAGGCTCTGAACTGTCAGCACAGAGCTGGACATGGGGCTCAAACTCACGAACCCTTAGATCATGACTGGAGCCGAAGTCAGATGCTTAAACGACTGAGCCACCCAGGCATCCCCAAAATTTTTAGTTTTGATGGAGTCCAGTTTATCAAATTTTCCTTCATGGAGCTTGCTTTTGGTGTCACCTCTAAGATCACTGCCGAAGGTTTTCTCTTATCTTTTTTTTTTTTTCTAGAAGATTCTATAGTTTTACAGTTTACATTTAGGTCCATTTTCATTTTGAGCGGACCTTCTGTAGGGTGTGAGACTTAGGCTAAGTTTCTTTTAAAAAATTTTTCCCCAGTGGGTGTTGCTCCTGCATCATTCACTGAAAAGTCCATCCTTGTTTCAATGACTTCATTTTGCACCTGTGTCAAAAATCAGTTGGGCGTATTTGTAGGTCTGTTTCTGCATTCTCTATTCTGCTGCATTAACCTGTGTGTCTGTTCCTCTGCCAATGCCACACTGTCTTGTTGACTGTAGTTCTATAATAAGTCTTGAAGCTGTATAGACTAATTCTTCCTACCTTCTTCTTTTTTTAAATTGTTTTAGCTGTTCTGGGTCTTTTGCCTTTCCATATACATTTTAGAAACATCTTGTCCATATCTACAAAAAATCTTGCAGGGATTTTCATAGTAGTTATGTTGAATATCAATTTAAGGAGAATTGATGTCTCTATTAGGTTGTTTTCTAATCCATGAATTCCATTTACTTAGATCTTTTTTGATGTCTTTCACCAGTGTCTTGTAGTTTTCAGCATACATGTTCTGTACATGTTTTGTTAGGTTTATACCTAGATTGGGTTTTTTGTGGTTTTTTTGAGAGATTATAAATGGTGCTGTATTTTTAATTTTGGCATTGATGTATTCATTGGTGGTATGTTAAAATATTATTGATTTGTGTGTTGACTTTGTTTCCTGTAACCTTGCTGAAGTCACTTACTTTTTATGGATTTCTCAAAGTTTTCTATGTAGACCATCATGTTATGTGCAAATAGGAACAGTCTTATTTCCTCCTTTCCAACCTATATATCTTTTATTTACTTTTCTTGCTTAATGTACTGGCCAGAACTTCCAATATTATAAGAGTGGTGAAAGCAGATATCTTTACTTTGTTTCACAGCTTAGGGGAAAGCACTCAGTCTTTAACCATTAAGTGTAATGTTAGCTGTAGGTTTCTTGTGGGTGATCCCTATCAAGTTGAGGAAGTTTCCTGTATTCCTAGTTTTCTGGGAGTGTTTCTCGGAAATGGGTATTGAATTTTGTCATCTGTTGATTCTACATCAGTTGGTATGATCATGGGATTTTTTCTTGTTTAGCCTTTTATTTTTATTTTTATTTTATTTTACCTTAGTGAGAGAGTAGCATGTACAAGCAGGGAAGAGGGGCAGAGGGAGAGAGAGAGAGAGAGAATCTTTTTTTTTAATAAAATTTTTTTAAAGTTTATTTATTTGAGAGAGAGAGAGAGAGACAGTGTGAGCAGGGGAGGGGCAGAGAGAGGGGGAGAGAGAGCGAGAACCCTAAGCAGGCTCTGCACTGTCAGCACAGATCCTGATGCCTGATGTGGGGCTCGAACCCATGAAATCGTGAGATCATGACCTGACTGAGAGTCAGACACTTAACCAACTGAGCCACCCAGGTGCCCTGAGAGAGAGAATCTTAAGCAGGCTCCATGTTGAGCATGGAGCCTGACCTGGGGCTCGATCCCACAACTGTGGGATCATGACCTGAGCTGAAATAGAGAGTCAGATGCTCAACAGACTAAGCCACTCAGGCACCCCCTTGGTTGGCCTTTTAATATGGTGGATAACATTGGTTTTTTAATACCGAACCAGCCCTAGAATAAACCCCACTTGGTCATAGTGTGTAGTTCTTTTTGTATATTGCTGTATACTATTTGCTAATATTTTGTTATGAATTTTTACTTCTATATTTATGAGATCTTTAGGTTTATTCTTTTGTAATATTTTTGTCTGGTTTTGGTATCAGAATAACATTAGCTCCATAAAAAGAATTAGGAAGTGTTTTCCCCTCTTCTATTTTCTGGAAGAGATTGCACAGAATTGTTGTGAATTCTTTAAATGTTTGCTAGAATTCTCCAGTGAAACCATCTGGTCCTGGAGACTTCTTTGTGGGGAGTTTTTAAATGATAAATTCCTTAGTAGTTGAGGGCAATCCAAATTATCTATTTCAGATTGAGTGACTTGTGGCAATTTGTGCTTTTTGAGAAACTGGTGCATTTCATCTAAGTTGTCAGAAAAATTTTGTATGTGCAGAGTTATTCATAGTATTCCATTATTATAATTTCGATGTCTGCAGAGTCTGTGATGATACTCTGTTTCATCCCTGATATTGACAACTTGTGTCTTTCTCTTTTCTTGGTCTGTTTTGCTAGAGAGGTCTGTCAATTTTCTTGACCTTTTCAAAGAACCAGCTTTTAGTTTCATTGATTTTCTCTAATGCTTTTCTTTCTTTCTTTTTTCAATTTCCGTGATTTCTGCTCTTTTTATTATTTCTTTTCTTCTTCCAGCCTAGAGTGTACTTTATTCTTCTTTTTGTAGATTTTTAAGGTGGGAGCTCAGATATTTGATTCAAAGCTTTTTCTCTATTCTGATGTAAAGTGCTATAAATCTCCTCAGCCCTTCTTTAGCTATGTCTCATACATTTTGATATGCTATTTTTTCATTTTTATTCAATTGATTTTTTAAAAAATTTCCTTTGAGACTTTCTCTTTGGCTCATGGGTTATTTGGAAGTATGTTGTTTAGTTTCCAAGTGTTTGGAGCCTTTCTTGTTATCATTCTGTTATTGATTTCTAGTTTGATTCCATTGTGGTTAGAGACACAATCTGTATGGGTTAAATTTTTTTAGTGTGCTGATATTTCCTTTATGGCCCAAGATATGGACTGTCTTGTTATATGTTCTAAGGGTGCTTGAAAAGGGCATGTATTCTGCTGTTGTTTAGTGGAATGTTCTAAACATGTCAATTATATCTTGTTGGTTGATAATGATATTGAATTTTATATTCTTGCTGATTTATTGCCTAGTTGTTCTACCCATTATTGAGAAAGGAGTGTTGAAGTTTCCAACCATAATTATGGATTTTCCCATTTTTCATTTCAATTCTATCATTTTTTGCTTCATATATTTTTTAGCTGTGTTGTTTGGTGCATACACATTTAGGATTGCTATGTCTTCTTGGTGGATTTATCCTTTTATCATCATGCAATGTCCCCCTCTGTCTCTGGCTATTTTCTTTGTTCTGAGGTCTACTTTTCTGATAATAATACAGCCACTCTTGTTTTGTTTTGGTTATTATTTGCATGATATATATTTTTCATCCTTTTACTTTCAACCCGTGTTTTAAGTGAGTTTCTCATAGACAGTCATGCTTTTAAATCTATTAAGCCAATCTCTGTCTTTTAATTGGTGTAGTTATACTTTTTACACTTAATGTAATTATTTATGTCAGAAATTAAGTCTGTCATTTTATTTTTTGTTTTCTGTTCTCTGTTTTTCATTCCTCTGTTTTCTTTGTCCTGCCATACTGTGGATTGCCTAAATGTTTTTTAAAATTCCATTTTCATTTATTTATAGTGTTTTCAAATGTATTTCTTTTTAAAGATTTTTTTAGTGGTTGCTCCAATATTACATTATATATACACAAATTATGACAGTCTATTAGTGTCATCATTTTACCACTTTGAGAAGTATAGAAACTTTATCTGTCTTTATGTCCTTTTACCTTCTCCCATTTGTAATATAATTTTCCTTAAGTGTTTCCTCTACATACATTTAGAACCACATCAGACAGTGTTACAAATTTTGCTTCAATCATCAAACAAAATTTTGAAAACTCAAGAGGAGAGGAAAGTTCATTGAATTGCTTACTTACACTATTACTTACTATTTATTTTTTCCTTCTTGGTATTCTACGGTTTCTTCTTTTATCATTTCCTTTCTCTTTAAAGAATTTCTTCTATTTGTTCTTTTAGGAGGTCTAGTGACAATTCTCTTAGTCTTCATCTGGGAATGTCTTGATTTCCCCTTCAGTTCTGAAAGATATTTTCACTAGCATAAAATTCTGGGTTGATGGCTCTTCTCTCTCAATCCTTGGAGAATATTGTGCCACTTCCTCCTGGGCTCCACGGTTTCTGATGAGAAATCCAAATCATTTTCTCCCTATAAGTAATGTGTTGTTTCTCTCTTGTTACTTTCAAGATTTTTTTGCCTTTAGTTTTCAGAAGTTTAACCATGATGTGTCTTGATGTGAATTTATTTGAATTTATCCTGTTTGAGGTTTGCTGAGCTTGTTTATATCTTTTGTTATGATTATGAACTTTTCAGTTGTTATTTCTCGTAATGCTTTTGCAGCACTATCTCTTTCTCCTTTCTTTCTAGGACTCCAATGACCAAAAAAAAAAAAAAAAAAAAAAGATACAGTCCCAATGGTGCCTAAGGCTCTGGTCATTTTATTTCAGTCTCTTTTCTCTCTGTTTTTCATGTTGGGTGATTTTTACTGTTCTATCTTCAAGCTCACTAACTCTTTCCTCCTTTCTCTGTTGCCAAACTGAGGTTTTTTTGTTTTTGTTTTTGTTTTTTAATTTCGTTATTGTATTTTTCAGTTCCAAAAGTTCCATTTTGTTCTGCTTTATGTCTTTTACTTCTTTACTAAGACTTTGTATTTTCTCATTTGTTTCAGGTGTGTTTATAATTGCTCATTGAAGCATTTTTATAATGGCTAACTTTTCTGTCCATGTTGGCATATGTTGCTTGTCTTTTCTTATTCAAGTTGCTATTTTCCTTGCTCTTTGTATGATAAGTGATTTTGGACTGAAACATGGACATTTTGGGTATTATATTATAAGAACTCTGGGTCTTGCTTAAACATTCTGTTTTAGCTGGGTTCCTCTGACACTACTCTAGCAGGGAAAAGTAGGGGTGACATCTGTTTACTGTCAGATGAGGGGAGAGTCTAAGTTCTCCACATTGCCTCCATTGACTCTCAAGGCAAGTAGAGGTTCTTTTTACTGCTGGCTGGGAGTGGGAGTTCCAGCTTCCCAGTAGGCCTCCACTGATACCACAGGAGAGTGACATTCTTCCCAAATGGGGATGGTGAAAGGCCTGCCTGTGCACTAGGTCTCCTCTGATACCACTCCAGCATGGAGGGGAGGAGTACCCCATTACTGCCAAGTGGTGGTGGAAGTCCAGAATTCCCCAGGGGTCTCCACCAACACTTTAGCTCCTAGTCTGGGAAATATGAGGTAAAAAGAAAACCTAGAAAAATTACCACTGTGTCACTCCTTGGATCTGAGATCTCTAGCTAATCTGCCTTCTCCTCTCCACATTTCAGTCTTCTCATCTTTGTTTTACATTTTAGTTGTAGTTAGCAGGAGATATAGAAAAAAGTATGTCTGCCCCATACATCTTCTCAGAAGTGATCATCATCGATAACTGATGGTGTTCTTGTTCTTCTACACAATGCAATTAGAAAAGAATATTAAAGAAAAGATAGAAATCAGGGTTTCTCAGCTTCAACTCTGTTGACATTTTGGATTAGATAACTCTTTGTTGTGAGGGGCTGTTCTGGGCATTGTGGGATGTTTAGCAGTATCCCTGACCTCTACTCACAAGACGTCAATAGCACCCTCCTTCCCCATCTCCCAGTCATAACAACTCAAAATGTCTCTAAACATTGCCAAATATGCCTTGGGGGCAGAATCATCCCCATTTGATAACCAGTAGTATAAATACCAGAAAGGAGACAAATTATCTTTATTTTTGATAATTCAATTATTTACTTTGGCCTATATTAGAATCATCTGGGGAGATATTTATACTCTGTGTGTGTATGTATACGAAAAAAATATTAGGTAGATGGATAGATAAATAGATATACAGATATATATATTTCCCAGAGCCTTCAGCAAAGATTCTGATTTAATTGGACTGGGTAGGGCCTGAGCATCAATAAATATTGAAGTTTTCCAGATGATTTTTAATATGGTTGAGGTCTACTGTCTTAAACCTAAGAAAATATCCTGAAAAACTAATAGAAGTGAAAAGGAAACTCAGATAAGTGTGAGATAAAAGATACATCTATATGCACCAAGCTTGCCTCCCCACAGGCCAAATTTCAGGTTACCCTCCCAGTGTTCAGCCCACTTTCCTCCCTGCATCAGAGAGCAGTTCGATGGAGCTGCCAGGCTACCAGGGCCTAGGGGGCTGCCCTCCTGCCTTGACCTGCCTCCAGGGAGGAGTCCCAGTCTTGGGATTTCTGACCTGGTTCCTGGCAGACACCTGGGCTACTGGCCAGAGGAACAGGAAGAGTCTGACAAGGAATAAAAAATGAGACAGGACGCCTGGATGGATCAGTCGGTTAAGCGTCTGACTCTGGCTCAGGTCACGATCTCACAGTTCATGGGTTCGAGCCCTGCGTTGGGCTCTGTGCTGACAGCTTGGAGGCTAGAGCCTGCTTCAGATTCTGTGTTTCCCTCTCTCTCTGCCCCTCCCCTGCTTGTGCTCTGTCTCTCTCTCAAAAATAAAATAACCATTAAAAACATTTTTTTAAGTTGGAAATGAGTTTTATCCCTAATACAAGGAGTAAGGGAAAATGTCCTGATTGTTCTAAAAACTGCACTGTCCTAATTCACAAAGTCGCATCGTTGGCAGATCTCAGTTCCTAAGACGTGTGTCTTTGGCTTATAAAGGCTTCTGAAAAAGAAGTAATATTTATATTCATTCTCCCCAACCTTTCATTATCCCTCTTCCCTTCAAATCATTTTCCCCCGAAAGGGTGTGAAATGTGTGAAGTTGTTACATACATTTGGACTTGCATTCGCCCTTCTAGGAAGGAGTTCCTGAAGCAGAGGCAGGCAGCTGTGACCCTCCAGGCCGGGTGGAGAGGCTACTACAACAGGCGGAACTTCAAGCAGGTGAGAGAATTCACTTGGGAGGCTGCTCCAGCTGAAAGTTCATTCTTGTGAAGGTGAGAACTCAGGCAGGAGGGATCAGATCACTAACATGTTACAACAGACCTCAAATGATCAGCTCTCAGCACCCCACACAGTGTCTGTTTAGCATCATTCAGGTCACAGGCTTTCAGGTTTATGGGCTGCACAGTGTCCTTTTGCAGAGTTTGGAGCGTCTCCCGAGCTAGAACAAGGTGGCCTGCTCTGAAATCATATGATGGTCTTTTCTCAATTTACAGGCAACAAATAAGTGGATGGATTATTCTCTGTTTCAAGGCCTTCAGATGTTTTTCATAACCACAGGCACTGCTAATAAGTGTTCAAGAAATGAGCTAGAGCAACCATAACCATGCCCTACTGGGCCTCACTTGACCACTTGCCTTTGTCCTGGGACATGACTATGGTTGAGACACACAGTGGTCACATCAGCAAACCAGGCTCAGGAAACCAGGACTGGATGGGCCGTGAGAGGCTACAGTTCTGTGGAGGAGAGCAAAGGCCCCTGATTACTGGGCTGTGGAATGATGCTTTGGGGGCAGAGAAATTCCAAAAGGAGCCTTTGGGTGTCTGGGCAGAAGAGGCTGAAAGGCAGGGAGCGGGGAAGTGACACCAAGATGCACATCCCAGCATTTTGAAATTTGACCCTGGGCCTGCCTGGGTTCTGTGCTCACAGGACATAATGGCAGCTGACATGGATGGAAAGTCTACTTAGAGCCATTGCTCTGCCTGCATCATTGGATTTGTTATTAAATCCACCCCATATGTCAAGAAACTGAGGCATAGAGAAGTTAAGTAATTTTCCCAGGAGCACAGTGAGTAAGCAGTAGAGCTGGGGTTTGGGTGCCGGTCTGCGTGACATCCAAGCGTGTAAGACAAAGCGTGACCCCACACACCTGGCACTCACTGTGTTGGTCTCTGAGAAGCCAACAAGACTCGCCCAGGGACTCAGGGACTGCCATCACCAGAGCATGTTTGCAGCATAGAAATGGGTATTCACCAATTTATTTCCTCTTTATGTAAAAGATCCCAGAGATTGGCTTGGTGATGTCAGCCATCGGCCTCCACCTGGGGGCGCTAGCTCTTGACAATTTGGCTGACCTGGCTTTAGGTGTGATGAGCAAGGCCTCTGGGACCCCATCACCCACATGACATCCAAACCAGTGCTCTACCCCTGGCCACCAGGAGAGCACTATACTGCTCACGCCGTTCCACAAATGCTTATTTAGCATGTATTTACATGGCAAGGACTGTTCTAAATGCTTTGCAAGTAATCACTTATTTAACACGCTTCTACTCATAGATGTGTAAAATTTTAGCACTAGTCCTTTGCCCAAAAGCAGAGAACTGTAAAGGTAATTTGCGAGGTCTCCTGGGGCATATGACTTGCCTCTCTTTCTCTGTGTCCCTTTGAGGAGGCGTTCTCTGCACTCTGCCCTGCTGGGCCAGGCCTCACTTTGGATGTACATCCCTCTTGCTTCCGCAGATCCTCCTGGGTTTTGAGCGCCTGCAGGCCATTGCCCGGGGCCTCCTACTGGCCAAGCAGTACCAGATGATGCGGCAGAGGACGGTCCAGCTGCAGGCGCTCTGCAGGGGCTACCTCGTGCGCCAGCAAGTCCAAGCCAAGAAGAGGGCGGTGGTGGTCATCCAGGCACACGCCAGGGGCATGGCCGCCCGGCGGAACTTCCGGCAGCAGAAAGCCAATGTAGGTGGCCGCTGTCCTCTTGGGCCGGTGGGGGATGCGTGGGACCCACGGCAGGGAGGGCAGTCAGGAGGGGTGAGCGGCAACATGAGCTTTCACCAGGCACTCCTATCCCCTCCATGTCCAAAGTTATTACTGCAGCATGTGGGACACCTAGGTCCCCCCAGGAACACACAGTGGGTGGCATGGGAGAGGCATCGTGTCAACAGGATAGTCTTATGCCTGGAACCTGGAAATTGAGCTTCTTGATCCTCTCCCTTTAGCCCTGGGGATGGTTTCTCAGCAGGACTGGGCCATCCCTGGATGACGTAGGAAACCAGGGCCAAATGAGCCATGGGAGACCACAGCTCCAAGGACGAGGTCAAAAGCCCCTAGTGACTGGGCTGTGGCATGACAGGGGACAGAGAAATTCCAAGAGGAATTTGAGTGTCTGGGCAGGAGAGGCTGGAGGACAGGGAGCAGGGGAGCCGTGCAAGTTGCTCATCCCTGCATTTTGAAATCTCTCCCTCGTGACCCCCTCTCCTCCAGCCGGCATCTGAGACTCAACCTCTTTCCTCGGAACTGTGATAAGGCAAAGGGCTAGGATGAAGTCCACACCTGCTCTCTAGATGAAAATTAGGTCTGCTGAGTGCATTACTAGTACAGTGGCCGGGACAAGTAAGAGAACAGAGCCTCAGACGTATGAGCAGCAGGCTTCTGCTCCCGTGTGGCCCCAGACGTGCCACAAATCAGCCTCATCTGTGCGCTAGTGAGGATGGGCCCAGGGACCTGCCCTAGTGGAGCCTTGGTGCTCTTTGAGTGAAGGGACCTGGTAGATAGTTAGGTTCTGGGGGCCCCTGGGGTTTGAGGCGGTTGCTCGGGGACTATGTCAGGGTAGGGACAGGCAGGCAGCCGCCATTCTCTGGACCTCCCATTCTCCATGGGAAATGAAAAGCTCAGGTGGTTGATCTAGTCACAATAGCTATTAAATTCTAGGATTTTATTTATTTTTTATGTTTTATTATTTAATGTTTATTTATTTTTGAGAGGGAGAGAGAGAGTGTGAGCAGGGGAGGGGCAGAGAGAGAGGGAGACACAGAATCCAAAGCGGGCTCCAGGCTTCAGGCTGTCAGCACAGAGACTGACGCAGGGCTTAAACTCATGAACCTAAGTTAATGGATTGAGCCCCCCAGGCGTCCCTGAATTCTAGGATCTTAGAGGAAAACTTATTGATCTGAACGAACAACGTTAGGAGGAGGTTTGGTTGAGTTCTGGAAGGTGCTTGCCTTCACTGGGCCTGTGGTAACCTTTGCCCTGTGGGGCATCTGTGCAGGGACTCCTGGTCCTCCCGGCTAGGAAGCAGAAGAGTCAAGATGCCGTCCCCACCAGGAAGCGCAAGTCCATCTATGACAGTGTCATCGACACCGAGATGGTAGAGCGAGTGTTTGGTTTCCTCCCCTCTGTGATCGGTGGGCAGGAGGGCCAGTCCCCGAGGGACTTCGAGGTAAGATGGATGCTGTCATTCAGGGGTCTGGCCTGGCAGGGGATAGGAGGGCCCCGCTTAGTCCCTGACCTTAGCCAGCCTCTAGGCTCACTGAGAAGCCGGGGGTGAGGGGGGTGGGGGGGGCGGATTTCCCACTCGTATGTGACCCTTTCCCAGAGCACCCTGCAGCTGCCGCTCTGCAGATTGTGACCTGGGAACTGAGGAACACTGAGAACTAATGAACAGTGGCAGCAGTGTCTGAGGGAGGAGGAAGCAGGGTGGGAGGAGAGGGCTGGGGTAGAACAGATCCCCCGGGCTCTCACTGCATTGCTTCGGGCCCTGAGACCCAGTGACCCGGGTGCCCCCCTGACCCTGCCCTCAGGTGCTCATGCCTTTCCCCTGAGCATGTACACACACGCATGCACACACGCATGCACACATAGTACACACCAGGCTGTGCAGTAGGGGCAGCTGAGACCACTTCTGCAGGAGGAACAGCCCGCCAGGGGCCCAGTGAGGCTGTGAGGCGGTGGGAGAGGTCTCGGACACGAGGGGGAGTGGATCATGCTGCAGATAGCCAGACACACCTGTCTTGGGGCTCCCTGGCCCCCGGAGACGCGTGCCCTGCCAGCTAGCATCTGAGAGGATGGCTGACCCTTGACCCTCCCTCTCACCGGCACCCAGGATCTGGAAGCAAGGACCCAGAAGCTGCCTGAGGTTGACCTGGACACGGTCCCCATGGTGGAGGAGTACGAGGAGGATGTGGACGGCCTGGCCGAGTACACCTTCCCCAAGTTCGCTGCCACGTACTTCCAGAAATCGGCCAGCCACACGCACATCCGGCGGCCCCTCCGATACCCACTGCTCTACCACGAGGATGATGCTGACTGCTCGGTACACAGTGGTTCCCTGGTTTCTAGTGGCTCAGGCCTCCCCCTGGCTGAGAGGGAATGAGGAAGGGGAGGGGTCATCATGGGCCCAGGACTGTGAGCTGCGTTCTAGTGGAGACCTCTTGGTTTCCCCAGGCCGCCCTGGCTGTGTGGAGCATCATCCTGAGGTTCATGGGTGACCTGCCCGAGCCAGTGCTTTTGGCCAGGAATGGCCTGCGTGGCAGCTCCATGATGCAGCACCTCCACGACACCCCGGGCGGAGAGAACAGCACCCGGTCTCCACAGCAGCGTGGATCCACACAGGTGCCTGGTGTGAGGGGGGCAGGGCAGGGCAGACCCGAGGTGTCCCCCAGGCCTGAGGCCCCACAGAAGCTGGACCCGACTGCTGGCCAGCCATAGGATCCCAAGCTTTGGTTTTCTTCCCTGTGCCTGGTTTCCTCCTTTGCAAATAAGGAGAGTCACAACGGTCTGCAAATAAGGCAGAGTCACTGACTGCTGCCTTTGGGTTTCAAGGTGACCAGTCAGCTGAATATTGGAGAGGAGGCATTTGATCCTGATGGCCCCATCTCAGATCGACCAATGTCCAACCTGGAGAAGGTGCACTTCATTGTGGGTTACGCCATCCTGCGGCCTAACCTCAGGTCAGTCCCCATGCAAACGACACCCCCATCTAGAGCATCAGGCCCCCTCACTGGCTCTCAGCCCATGGCCACAGCCTCCTCCTCTCCCTGCCTCCTAACACACCCTGTCCTGTCCCTGCTCCCCGTCCTGGAGCCTGCAGCCTGGGTCTGAGTATAGTAGATATTAGAACCTTTAAAGGGTCCTCGACTTCCTCTGTGTCCAGACCCATGGGTAAAAGCCACTTTTAGGAGAATAGATGTATCATGGGGTCATGATTCATTTTATAACAGGCTTTAATGCAGAGCCCTGTCAATGAGCAAATTCCTCATTTATATTATATATATATATATATATATATATATATATATTACTTTACAAGAATTGTCTTTTCATATAAATTTTAAGAAATATGTATACTGCTCTCTCAGAAACAGACTACTATATTTTAGGGGTTCATATATTTTAGGTTATTATTTTTTACCAAATTTGGGGATTTCTTGCCATTTGTTTTTCAAATACTTTTTACTATTTCATTCTCTCTCTTTCTTTTCCTTTGAATTGTAATTAAACATACGTAAGACTCCTTGATATTGTCCCTCAGGTCCCTGAGGATCAGTTCATCTTTCTTTTTTTTTTTTTTCCTTCTCTGTTCTTTAGACTGGATAATTTCTGTTGATCTATCTTTAGATTTACTGATCTTTCTCTTGTCTACCACAATTCTGCTG
The DNA here is from genome assembly GCF_018350175.1 of Felis catus. Classification (NCBI taxonomy): domain Eukaryota; kingdom Metazoa; phylum Chordata; class Mammalia; order Carnivora; family Felidae; genus Felis; species Felis catus. Next base: position 111,186,704 of record NC_058375.1, on the reverse strand, counting down.
TTATACCCACGTAACAATTTTTTAATTTCAGATGTTATATTTTTTAGTCCTAGAGTTTGCACTTGGTTCTTTTTATGGTTTCTGTTTCTCTGCCAAGATTTCCTATTCATTCATTCACTATGAGCATGGTGTCTTTTATGTGCTTAAACAGTGATAGGAGTTTTAAAACCTTTTCTGCTGAATCCATTATCTAGGTCATCTTGGGGTCAGTTTCTGTTGACTGCCTTTCCTCTTTTTTTTTTAACTTTAAAAAAATTTTTTTAATGTTTTTATTTTATTTTTGAGTGAGACAGAGACAGAGTACGAGTGGGAGAGGGGGCAGAGAGAGAGGGAGACACAGAATCTGAGGAAGGCTCCAGGCTCCGAGCTGTCAGCACAGAGCCTGATGCAGGGCTCGAACTCACGAACTGCAAGATCATGACCTGAGCTGAAGTCAGACGCTCCACCAATTGAGCCGCCCAGGTGCTCCGACTGCCTTTCCTCTTAAGAATGGTCATGTTTTCCTGTTTCCTCACACATCTAGTATTGGACTGTTATTTCCTCATAATTCTATTACTTTTGGGTTGTATCCTGGACACTGAGGATAATATGTTTAGAGACTCTGGAACCTGTTACATTCTTTCAAAGAGCATTGGCTTTTGTTCTGACAGGCAATTAACTTGGCCATATTCGAATTCTGTCTCCCTGTGGTGAGTGGCAGATGGAATCCATGTTCAGTTATTTTAGTCTTTGCTGGGATTCCTGGAGTCTGCCCCACACATGTGTGGGTCAGGAGCCAAGCTGAAATTTGGGAAGATTTTATATGCAAAATTGAGAACTCCTCTGGTTCTCTTCATTCCGGGATTTCCCTTCTCACTTTCAACTACTGTGGACACCCCAGACTCTATCCTCTGGTTGTTTAAGCCAGTAAAGCTGCACGGTTTCTACCCAAGTTTGAGCTGCCTTCGTGACACCAACCTGGCAACTCTTCTAACTTAGTTCCATTGGTAGTACTCCCACGGTTAATCCTCACTGGCCACCACACCTTCCAAGATAGTAGACATGTATAAGCTGTGTCCAAATGAGATGCACTGTGGGTTCTTCAGATACCCCTATTAGCACTTGCACACAGTGCTGTTCTCCAGCTGGGGCTGATGCTCTCTGTGATCCATTGAGACTCCTTCTCAAATCTAGCCCCTAATTGAACATACCACAGCCTATTAGCCCTGGGATCTTCTGAAATGATGGGCTGCCTGCTTGTGTGGGATCCCATCAAGATGCTTGATTCCCAACTTCTTCCACGGCATCCTCTTAGTCAACAGGAAGGCCATCCATGCTCTACCCACCAAGCGCAGCTCTTAGCTCCTAACTGTTCTCTCTCCATCATGGGTGGCTTAGAATTCTCTAGGAGGAAGCAGATCCTAGTCTCTCATTCATGGAGGTCCCTAACTTGTGTCTCTGAGGCATACAAGTCAAGCACTCTCAAGAACTCTGTCATTGGGCCCATTCCAGTATGCTGGGGTAGGCCAATGGGCTTCTGGGGCTCAGCCTACCTCAGAGAGTGAGAAGGATCTCATCTCTGGTGGAGAGCCCCAATCTTATTAATAGTTCTCCTGGGGTCCCCCCAGCTCCCTGTCACTTGGAGGGAGTGGAGATGGGCCAGAGATGTCTCAACTCCTAGGAAGTGCCTTCCAGGAATCACCTGTCAAATTTTTCTTTTATGCAGCAGATGGCATGGTAACTGGACAGTTCTGCCATCTTTGATAAATTCTACAAAAATATATCTCTCTAGCATGTTGAGTATTATCATCTATTTGTCCTTGGCTCTGGGGTCTTAGTCAGATTCCAAGACAAAGCAAATGCCCACTCCACATCCAGCCATGCATTCAATAAATGTTTGTTTTTTACGTTTTTATTTAAATTCCAGTTAGTTAACTGAAGTTACAGTGTAATATTAATTTCAGGTGTAGAGTTCAGTGATTCATCACTTACATACAACACCCAGTGCTCATCACAAGTGCCCTCCTTAGTCCCCATGCTAGTTACCCATCCCCTACCCCCACCTCCCCTCCAGCAACCCTCAGGTTGTGCTCTGTAGTTAAGAGTCTGTTTTCTGGTTTGCCCCTCTCTCTCTCTCTCTTTTTTTTTTTTTACCCCCTCCGGGTATACTTGGTTTGTTTCTTAAATTCCGCATATGAAGGAAGTCATATGGTATTTGTCTTTGACTGACTTATTTCACTTAGCATAATACTCTCTAGCTCCATCCACATTGTGGCAAATGGCAATAAATGTTTATTAAGTACCTGCTCAGGGCCAAGCTTTGGCATGGGGGCTGGGGATGCAGAGGTGAGGGCAATATGTCACCGTCCTTTGGGAGCTTACCCTTTGGTTGGGGAGCGTGGGAGAAGCCAGAGACCCACAATAACTGCTTGTGCTAACATAGGGGTCCAGTGACTGGTCATAATGCCCTCCAGGGCCAGGTGGAGTGGAAAGGAGGAGGCGGAGATGGGGGGGGGGGGGCAGGGCGGGAAGAGACAAGGAGACAGTGGCCAGGGAGATGGTGGCCAGGATTACAGAGTCCTGAAACAGCCTGAGGGGCTGGAACTCCAAGCGGTTTGTAACAGCTGAAGCATGGAGTTTGAATTCAGTTCTAAGAGAAGTAGGGAAAAGTTTTAAGAAAGAGAAGAACTGGGCGCCTGGGTGACTTGTCTGTTAAACATCAGACTTCATCTCAGGTCCTGAGTTCGTGGTTTGTGAGTTCAAGCCCCGCATGGGGCTCTGCTCTGACAGTGTGGAGCCTGCTTCAGATCCTCTGTCTCCCTCTCTCTCTGCCCCTCCCCTGCATGCACACCTGTGAGCTCTCTCTCTCTCTCTCTCAAAAATAAATAAACATTTTTTTAAAAAAGATGATAGAGGCTTGAGTCAGCAGGAAGGACCCAAGAGCACCCCTTCCCCAGAGAAGGCAGAGGAGAGGCTCATGAGCTTGTAGTAATGAGAACTGGTCAGCAGGGGAGGAATTGAGGGATTCTCCCTAGAAGTCCCGCTCCTCTCTGTAGTGGGAGGTTGGCTGCATTGGGAGTGGGGGAGGAGGGGGCCTCAAGGTGAGGGAGAAGGTTGGAGATGACTTTGAGGTTGAGGAAAGAACAGATCTGGTTAGGCTGGGCCCCTGAGGGCAGGGCTGTGACCAGAGAGCCCTGGGCACTCCCTGCACCTGCACCCCACCCCCAGCTGGAGGACCACGGTCTTCTGAGCAAGACTAGGTGAGGGAGGGGGCAAAGGCCCGAAGTATGAGGTAGGAGGTGAGGTCCAGTGGGAGTGGGCCAGTGGGAGTGCCTGGAGTCTTGGAAAGACATTGGAGGTAGCACAGTCCCAGGAGATGGCAGGGCCCAGGGTGGGCCAGGGGTGTGGCAGGGGAGCCCAGCAAATGCAGTTGGAGGTGAGGGGACTGCAGGTCACCGTGGGGACAAGACCCCACCGGGGGGCACAGAAGGACTTGTGCCCAGGCAGCTGTGTCTCCTCTCCCCACCCAGAGCCAGTGGTGTGTGTCTTTCAGGGATGAGATTTACTGCCAGATCTGCAAGCAGCTGTCGGAGAACTTCAAAATGAGCAGCCTGGCCCGGGGCTGGATCCTGCTCAGCCTTTGCCTCGGCTGCTTCCCACCCTCCGAGAGGTTCATGAAGGTGGGGAGGATGCAGGGCAGGGGCTGGAGGGGGGCAGGTTGTAGCGGGAGCATAGGTTGGCTCTGGGCTCTGAAGCACATCCAGAAATCCCAGCCCCTGGCCGATTCTCTTGCTCCTGCAGGCCAGCGTGGGCAGCAGTGCCTTCTAGGCCTCAGTTTCCCCGTCTGTAAAAGAGGACCCTCGACCTGGTTCCTTCCAGCCCTCCTTCAGGGTCTGCAGGCCACTCCACTGGGCTCAGGAACCGGGACGGCTCTTCTGAGACAGTGAGGTGGTAGAAGAAACGTGCATTGAAAAGACGAAGGTGTTCCGGGAGTGGGCGCCAGCTGGGGACTGGCTGCAGCGTTCTCCCTCTAGTCCTTAGAACTAAACGTGGAGCTGGGGGTTGACAGGTGCTCCCAGGTGTCAGAAGCCCCAGACCTCGCTATTTAATATCCTTTTTGGTTCTGATTATAAAAGTAATATGCAGGAAATGCAGAAAGTCTAAAAAGAAAAGTCCTCTCCGCATCCAGAGGTAACTTCCGTCGATTCTGGGCACTGTAACATACAGCGTCGTACTTGTGATCACACAGGATCACACAGGCATCCCGTCAGGGACAGGAGGAGGCGTGTGCACTGGGCCGCTCCTGACACCAGCAGACTCCTCCAGTCTTTTTGTGAGACAAAACGATTTCCAACGCGTTTTATCAAACGTGTTTTAAGTAACGACCCTCCTGCATTTTTCACTTATCTCCGTAAGAGTCTTCTCAGGGTGTGAACTTTTCCCAGATGCCAACTTTAATGCCATGTATCTAGAGCCATCCCAGAGAGTATTTAACATGCTGATGGACATTTAGGGCCCATCTTCCAATTTCTCATCACCATACGCACCAGTTAAAACATAGATATAAAGATCGGTTTGAATTACTGGGTCAAAAAGGATGTGCATTTTTATACCATGCACTATTTAAAACATTGACAAACCGGTCCTCAGAAATGTACCAGTTTACATTCCCTCTCATGGTGTGTGAGAGTACCCAAACAGACCTTTGCCAACACTGAATATTATTATTTTTTTTTCCTGATTTATTGAGGTATAATTGACATATAACCTTGTTTAAATTTAAGGCATACAATATAGTGATTTTATGTAGGAATATGTTGCAAAATTATTACCACAATAAGGGCAGTGAACACGTTCGTCACCTCACTTAGCTCCAATTGGGGTTATGATTTTTGGAACCTGTGTGGGTAGGAGGTGGAACTGGCCTCTGTCCTAAGTGTCTTCCTCTCCTTCCCTTCCTCGCCCACCAGTATCTGCTGAACTTCATTGGTAAAGGGCCGGCTGGCTACGGGCCCTTCTGTGCAGAGCGCCTGAGACGCACCTATGCCAACGGGGTGCGCACAGAGCCCCCCGCCTGGCTGGAGCTACAGGTAGGGGGCAGCAGGGGTGGGAGACCATCTGTGGGGGTGGTGCCAGCCCCCGTGGTTCCTCCAGCACCTGCCAGCAGGAAGTGTGTCCTCTGGGCCTCTCCATCTCTCATGGTACCTTCTGTGCCTGTGGTCCCTATGCATCACGCCTGGGCTCGGCCTCCCCAGGCATGGCCCAGGCTTCAAAAGTGCCCTCCCCACATCTTTAGGTACCTACTAGCTCAAGGAAAAAGTAACTTTTAGCCTTATGGTGTGAATGACTGCTAATTGGGCAAAATATTGCCCCTCCCAAGGGCATTTGCATTTTATTAAGAAGACAGTGATCATTCCAAGGTGGGCATCCTTGGTGGCATTGCTATTTGTGTCATCTGTGAGTTTTTGCAGTGTCCTTGGGAAGAGTCATGGAGACACAGGCAGGGTTAAGGGGGCCCATGGGTCCTGGAAGGCACTCACTCCCTGGGCCCTGTGGTACCCTATACCAGGGGTCACCTCCTGCCCCACCCTGCGACACAAGTCCAGGGCCCACCTCTTCTCCCTCATCTACCTGCTCGGTGCCTGGGCCCTGGAGTTGTACATGAACTTGGAGCAGCTGTGTGGATGTGGTTATACCCTGTTGTGCACAGAGAGGAACAGTGGCTTCCACGGACCCAAAATGTCTCAGAGTTCAGGACTTTGAGATTTCCAAGAGCTTTTCTGACCTTCTGTGATTCTGAGCCACTTAACCTCACCAAAGCTCAGGGTTCTCATGTTAAAATGGGACCTTCTGCCTGCAGGCTGCACTCCATAGACCACTGAGGCAGACTTGGAGAAGCACACAAACTAGTGGACACACCGGACAACATTGCCCTTGCCCTGGCCAGGTCCATCAGTTCGGCAGCGAGCATCTGCTGGCCAGAACTTTAACTCTGTGCCGAGCTGGCTGGGGCTGCAGCAGGCCTGGTGCTCAGGAGCCCACAGGGATGGGCCAACAGGGGCTTGGGGACAGGAGGGATGGTGAGTTGGTCTCCAGGACCGAGGGCCTGAGTCTTCATCTGTCCCCAGGCGGTCAAGTCCAAGAAGCACATCCCAATCCACGTCATCTTGGTGACTGGGGAGAGCCTGATTGTCATGGTCGACTCTGCCTCGACGTCTCGGGAAGTCTGCCTGCACATTGCCCACAGGCAGGGCCTCAGTGACCACGTGGGCTTTTCTCTCCAGGTTGCCGTGTACAACAAGGTACTGCCAGCTGTCCCGACCATCCCCCACCTCCCTCATACACCCAGGCCAGCTCAAGCCCTCACACCATGTCACCCTGGCCACTCCTGCCCCTACCAGATGCCAAACACACACACACACACACACACACACACACACACATTTTGTAGGTCCCCTGCCACACCTGAGCAGCCCACACATAGACCAGGCACTCACACATCCTACTCCAGCCCCCCTTGTACCAGAGAGCCAGACTCCTGTGCCTGAGAATTGGAGGGTCACACCAACACAGTCCTACCTGAACCTCATATCATCTCCCGGCCAGAGTCTCTCACACCCATGCCCACAGCCTCTGACTCAGACACACTCAGGCCGACCAACCAATCCAACCAACCAGCCCTAGCACGCCAGCCTTGGGCATCAATCCCTGCCTGCTTTGGGAGGGGGCCGGTAGGGAGGCGTGTTTCAGAGTGACAGGCAGGCCATGCCCCCATGTGGAAAAACCCCCCAGGCTCTCAGAGGACCAGCTGAGCACACCCTTCCACCCACATGTCCTGAGGGTGTCCCCACGAGGCCTGGCACACAGCAGTTGCTAACCCCCACTACCCCTAATTCTGGCCTCAGTTCTGGTCCCTGGGCAGCGGGCGCGACCACGTGATGGATGCGGTGGCCCAGTGTGAGCAGCTGGCCCGGGAGAGGGGCGAGAACGAGCGCCAGTCACCCTGGCGCATCTACTTCCGGAAGGAGTTCTTCACCCCCTGGCACAACTCCCAGGAGGACTCCATCAGTACCCAGCTCATTTACCGCCAAATCCTGCATGGGGTTTGGTCTGGCGAGTACAGCTTCGAGAAGGTGAGGGGACACCAAAGGTACCAGGGCCCTGTGACGGAACCATCAGACAGCCTAGAGAAGCACCATATTCCAGGGCAGGCCTGGGCTGTGGCCTGCAGGGAGGACCCTGTGGAAGAGTATGTGGGCATATGGAGAAGCAGGAGGCAGACGCCAGGAACAGGCTCTTGGAGTGCAAGTCCCCGGGCCCCTCTGTGGGGTGTGCAGCTGTCCCCTCCCAGCCCGGCCCCCATTTCCTCCTCCCTTGGACCACAGGTTTGCTCAGGCCTCTGAGCTCCTTTGCCCCAGCAGCAGGTAGGGGAGGCCTCCCATTGGCCTCAGGCCCGCCTGGCTTCACCATGGTGGCTATTTGTGGGGCAGCAGGAAGGCGGCCTTACTGCCCTAGTGCTCAAGATCGAGGCCCACCTCTGCCTCATCCTGACAGTGGGACCTTGGAATATTATGTCACCTCTGAGGCTCAGGCCCTCTGGAAAGTGCAGAGAGGAGCGAGGGCTCTTTGTATGGTTGCAGGAACCCAGGGAGGGGAGTCGTGTGACCTTCCTGTGCCTGAGTCAGGAGGACCCTGCTCTGAGGCCTGCAGCAACCCTGGAGGCCTGCCTGCAATGGAGCAGTGGGCAAGAAGAGGCAGGGACAGGACAGAAAGGCCCCAGAGATCCTGGCAGTTGGGTGGCTCTGCAAGGTTTGGTCTCCCGGAGAGAACAGGGCTGCCCGGTTCCCGTAGAGCCCTGGGGAGAGGGGACCCTGCCCAGTGCTGGGCCATGCTGGTGCCTTATATGGGATCCTGCCCAAATGAATCCTTGCAGACACCCCAGGGAAGCCACTGGTGACAAGTGAGCACTGGCTAAGACAGGGTAGAGGCCTTGCCCACATTTACCCTACTCAGACAACAATGTTAGGGCTCCCCATGTTAGGGTCCCAATGTTAGGGTCCCCCCTCCCCAAGCCTCAGGGCTCCCTCCCCCCACACTCACTGTCTACCTGAGGGTTGGGAGAGTGGCATGGGAGAGGGAGGGTCACCCCTTGTTCTCAGGCAGAGGGCCTGCAGGGCTCAGGCCAAGGCTGCTGGGAAGTTACAGCTGCCAGCAGGACAGCGGCCTACTGGTGCCCAGTTGGCACACCGGGGTTCCAGTGTGTTGGGGAAGGGATAGGTCCCGCCCAACACAGGTAACAGGATGGGGCGCTCACATTCCTGGTTCTCACCCGGATGTTTGCAGCGAGAGCTGGGGCACGGCGGGGGCATCCTGCAGGAGGCCATGCCTCCCCACTTGCAGCCACGTTTTCTCCGGGCCCATGCAGGAGGAAGAGCTGCTGCAGCTGCTGGCCCGGCACTGCTACGTGCGGCTCGGCGCCTCCCTACGGAGCGAGGCCGTCCAGGAGCTGCTGCCCAGCTGCGTCCCCTCCAGGCTGTACAAGACCAAGCCACCGGAGAAGTGGGCCAGCCTGGTCACCGCCGCCCACGCCAAGGTCAGCCTCGGCGGAGCCTGGGCACACGGCGTGCGGCCTCCTTCGGAGCCAAGGGGGGTGCGGCGTGTAAAGGGTTGGAGGCCCCCCGCAGGACAGCGGGAGACCTTGACTCCCAGTGAGCTGGCTGCGTCTCTCGAGGGCGGAGTCATCCTCTCGAGTCCGGCTCCCAATCACAGACCCACCCCACTGGCCCTGCCCCCTTCCAGATGGCGCCTCAGGGGCGTCGGGGAAGCTCCCGCCCACGCTCCTGTCCACTGCAGCCTCCACCTCTGGCACAGGTGGGCGTCCGCAGCTGCCAAGCGCATGCTGCGCCCGCGCCCTGGGTGCAGGCCCTGCACGGCGGGGAGGGCTGCGTCTTCTACCCCCGCCCTTCGGCCTGCTCCATGTGGACGGGGCTCCTCCTGGGGTCTCACGCCTCCAACTCCCCCACAACACACAGGATCACCCACACCGGTGCGGGTTTCCGCGGCTCCCTGAACATCACCCCACGAGGGGACAGCAAAGACACACCATCTGATTCACAGTCCTCCTGCTGTCCCCTCTCTCCAGCACCAACAGGGACAGCCCTCCCCAAACCTGCCCCCCATCAAAGCCTCCTTCCTTCCAGGGTGCCAGGCTGGGCAGCGTGGCCTGAGGACACCACTCGCTGTCGCTGTCGCTGCCGCTGCAGGAGAGCTATGCATGGAAGGGGGGGGGGGGGGAACTGCCCTTTGGTTAATTTCTGCGTCCACCTCAATTATCCCTGTGGCACTATAGACCAAGAAAGGGCAGGACAGGGAACAGGGAAGAAGGCAGCACAATGCCTGCTTCTTAGGGGCTGACAGCCCAGCGGCAGGGACATGAGCCCCAGGTGGGTTCAGGTAGCAGGGGCCCTTCAAGTTCAGAGAAGGGTGGTGAGCATGGCCAAGCCACATAATCTCGGCAGGAAAGGGGGGTGGGTCCCCCAAGTGGGCCCATGGACAAGAGTCCTGTGCACTTGTGGTTTGGGAAGTGCAGCTTGCCCTGTCCTGCTCTTTAGGGATTCACGGTGCATAGCTATTTATGAAAGGCTCTGACAAGTCCTGCCTTAGAGAAGCCTGATAGTTTTACCGACATTTCCCAGACATATTTGACCACAGAACCTAAAGGTTTAGCATCTTTTGGAAACAGTTCTTTGTGATAGGAATTTGGGGAAGCAAAGCCCACTTCGTAGTTTTTGGTGTTTCCCAGCTTGAGTGAATGTGTTTGCAGGAGAGAGGTCATGGGCTTTTAGTGCTCATATGAGGGAAGGACCAGAGGCTTACACGAACCCAAATGAACATGAGTAAGAAGTGGCTTTGTAGTTTAGGAAGGGAGAGTTGGGGTGAGGATAAAGAATTAGGAAATGTTACCCAACCACTTTTTTCCAAAGTGAACATACTGACTTTTTTCGTTACACCACTTAAAACATGTACGTTACCAAATGCATTAAAAAATACAGACATGTACAAACAGAAAAGTGAAATCACCAATAATTTATCAATGAGATCATCACTCTTAGCATTGTGGGATAGATTCTTCCAGACTATATTCATGGGTACACCACTGAGAAATGAATATGATTAGAGAGAAGTAATACACCTTTAAAAGAATAAACATAGGCTTATATGGCAACTGCTTCTTCACTTAGCCACATAGCAAGGGGCCATATTTCCATGTCTCAAAATACTAATCTTCATACTCTTTTCCCTTTTTTTCTCTTTTCCTTCATGTTCATTTTTAATGGCTGCATAGTACTAAAGTAATGCATTATAATTTACTGATTCCTGTTGATGAATGTTAAGGTCATTCCCCATTTTTCATTATTATTTTTTTTTTACAGAAGTCACTTTTTTTAAGTTTATTTATTTTGAGAGAGAGAGAGAGAGAGAGAGCACATGCACATGCACATGCGAGTGGGGGAGGGGAGAGAGAGAGAGAGAGAGAGAGAGAGAGAATCTGAAGCAGACCCTGTGCTGTCAGCATGGTCTGACGCAGGGCTCAATCCCATGAACTATGAGATCATGACCTGAGTGGAAATCAAGAGTTGGATGCTTAATCTACTGAGTCACCCAGGCTTCCCCCCTCCAACCACTTTTCATTTTTAATAATGAACCACTTTGTAGTTTTATATACTTGATGGTATATAAACTTTTATATACTTGATGGTTATTCGCCAGGATAAGTTCTCGGCAGGGGATCTCAGAGGGTATGAACATTCTAAGGTGCTTGATACTGTGGCATGTTGCCAGAACACCCTTCAGATATGAGGCTTGGATTTACATTCCACAATCCAGGGTATGAATGGTACCCAACCACTTTTTTAAACTAGCAACAAGAGAAATAACATTTTATTCGACCAATAGTAAAAAGAAAGTTCAGCTGGACACTGTAGCCAGCTACCGACACAGAGCAGTGGAGACAGGAAGAGGAGAGGGAAAGGGTGGAGAAGAAGTTGAGAAAGAGGGAGGGAGGAACGTGGACTGGGGGCAAGTTGACACGATCTCTGAGAGGTGGCTCCCAGATAGGCAGCAGAGCTCTAGAGAAGACAGACAGGGAGAGGTCCCAAGGGCACGGAGACACATGCCAAGACAGGCCTCCCGCACGAAGTGAGACACAGGCCCATCAGGCACATGTTGGCGGGAGCAGGCCCACCTCAGCCTTCCATGCCTGACCTATGGCCCTCTGGCGCCCTGACGCCCAAGAGGGGCAAGCCTTTTTCCATTCTCAAAACCACCTGTGAAATGGGGCACCTGGGTGGCTCAGTGGGTTAAGCAACCGACTTTGGGTCAGGTCATGATCTTGCAGTTTGTGAGTTCAAGCCCCACATCGGGCTCTATGCTGACAGCTCAGAGCCTGGAGCCTACTTCAGATTCTGTGTCTCCCCCTCTTTCTACCCCTGCCCTGCTCATGCTCTGTGTCTCTCTGTCTCTCAATAATAAACGTTAAAAAAATTTTTTTTTATTTTTTTTTATTTTTTTTAATTTATTTTTGGGACAGAGAGAGACAGAGCATGAACGGGGGAGGGGCAGAGAGAGAGGGAGACACAGAATCGGAAACAGGCTCCAGGCTCCGAGCCATCAGCCCAGAGCCTGACGCGGGGCTCGAACTCACGGACCGCGAGATCGTGACCTGGCTGAAGTCGGACGCTTAACCAACTGCGCCACCCAGGAGCCCCAAAAATTTTTTTTTTAAAAAACACCCTTGAAAGGTCCTCTGCCAGGGCGGGTGAAGTAGGGCTGTGCCCGCCTCCCCAGCAGCCTTCACCGGCACTGGCCTTTCTTAGATAGAGGCTTCACAGAACAATCCAGCAAATGAGCACCATGACACCAGGCCCCTGATTCAATAAGGGGAAGCCGGGGTTGCGTAAGAGATAAGTGACGGAGGTGACCCATTGTGTCTGCCCCTGCAGGCGCAGTACACCCAGAAGCAGGCAAAGCCGCTGGCCGTGCAGGAGCAGGTGGTGGAGGCCGCCCGCCTGCAGTGGCCGCTGCTCTTCTCCAGGCTCTTTGAGCTCACCACACTGTCTGGTAAGGGGGCCTGATGGAGGGGAAGGGGGTGCAGGCAGAGCCCCCCCACCCCCTGGGGCAAGCCTAAGCTTCACGACCCTGTCCTCCCCGGCCAGGCCCCCGACTGCCCAAGACTCAGCTGATCTTGGCTGTCAACTGGAAGGGGATGTACTTCATGGACAAGAAGGAGAAGATGCTCCTAGAACTCTCTTTCCCAGAGGTCATGAGTCTGATCACCAACAGGTGGGTGTCCCAAGGGAAGATGCCCCAAATCTCTTTCCTCACAACCTTAATTGGTCCTTGGGGGCTCCGGGAGAGACAGGGAGAGAGGGAGGCACATGTCCCTGGGTGCCCGGCTAGAGCACAGGGGTGACGATGGACATGTGCAGCGTGGTGGCCACTGGACTCGGGACCCCACCCTGTCCTGCTGCTGGGCCAGTACTGCCCGCTAAGTACTGCATCTGCGAGTGAGGCATTGTTCTCTCAGGCTTCTCTTGAAACCCAGATCCACCTGGAAGGGGGCACAGAAGCTTGTAGCCTTTTGGGTGTGCATTCACTTACAGGCTGTCCCTTCTCATGGGCGAGAACTGGTCACACAGAAGGTGCGGCCCATCCGAGAGAGGAAGTGAAGGCCAGGGGCTGGGTGTGTGGCAGGGTGGCCGTGCAGGCCAGGCTGGGCCTCGAACCCCCCCACCCCCACGGCTCTGCATGGCTCTCATCTTCTGAGAATACCCCCAGCCCTTTGGGAAGGCCTGCCTGTGCCCCGCCAGGGCCCCTTGGTTAAAGCATACCCCAGTGTGCCGTGACCATCATTATTGTTACCCGTGTGCGGGGCACACAGTGGCCACCACTTACTCAGGCTGACCGTGCGGGGTGCCCGTCCCCACGACATCACCCACTCTGCAGATGAATAAAGTAAGACATGGGAGGCTGAGTAGCTGGCCCAAGCTCACCAAGACTGGTGCCCCATTTCAACTCCAATGTTCTTTGCCATGTCCCTGTGGTGGCCCTTTGCACCAACCACCTCACTGCCCACTCAGAGCCGAGCCCAGAAGCTCGCTGCCTTTGAAGCCTAAAGGACCCTGAGCTCTGGGTGTCATTTGCCCACTGCATGCAGTGGTCCCTCGGCTCAGACCTTGGTTCTGGCCAAGTCGTCTGTAACGAGGCAAGGGGGGCCTCTGAGGCAGCTGGGGGCTGGAATGGGAAGGGTGGAAGAGGCCAGAAGTCATGTCGTACCCTTTGTCCCCTCAGGGAGGCCCAGGGTGGGCAGAGGCTGTTACTGTCCACACTGCACCAAGAGGAGTACGAATTCATGTCCCCCAGCAGTGTGGCCATCGCTGAGCTGGTGGCCCTGTTCCTGGATGGCTTGAAGGAGAGGTCCGTGTTCGCCATGGCCCTGCAGGACAGGAAGGCCACAGGTGCCCAGCCAGGCGGGAGCAGGGTGTGGTGAGAGGGCCAATGCTGTGGTCAGGGGGAAGGTGGCTGGCTCATCCCCATGTCTCAGCGGCCATACAGCAGGGCTCCGGGAGGGACCCGAGCAGAGAGAGAGAGAGACAGAGGGCTACAAAGCACGGTCAGGGACAGCTTTGGGCAAAGCCCTCCCTTGTACAAAATGAGGGGCTTAAGGAGGTGGTCTCAAACCCCCCCAGAGGGGAAGCTAGTTGAGGACTGGACACTGTAGGAAGCTCAGGAAAGGGTCCACGTCCTCCACCCTGCAAAGAACGGCCCAGCCACTAGTCTGACCTTTCAACACCCCACAGCCACGCTGTTATCCCACTTACAGACCGAACCAGAGGCTCGGACAAGGGAAGCAACTTGTCCAGGATCATAGCTCAGGGGTGGGGGACCGAGCCCTGGCAGTCTAGTTGTTGGCCCACCTTTCCTGCAAGCCAGCACTCCAGCAAGAGCAGAGCACTCCTGGGAGTTGGGAGGGAGTACAGAGGTTCCCTCGGATGGAGAGGAAGGGGCTGTGCATCCGGGTCTTACAGCAGGAAAAAGTGCCCAGAAACATTATCCCTTTTGCCCATTCTATCCCCACAACTGCCCAAGAGGGAGGGATTATTATGTCCTCCCAGAGGAGGACACAGGCTCAGGGGGCATCACGGCACTCAGAGCTGGTCCCCCGAGGCTAGGGCCGCAGCTGAGCTCCCTAGCCCCTGCCTGCCCGGGCCTGGGAATCTGGCCAACTGCTCAGCCTCACAGTGGCTTTGGGCCCACCTCTCTGCCAAAGGAGACAACCCCTACAATGCCAACCTGGTCTCTGGCCTCTGTATAGCCCTTGGTAAGTGGTGGCTTTTCTGCCCCCATGTGTGACCTGGGATTGCAGAGGATGCCACCATCCTGCCCTTCAAGAAAGGGGACCTGCTGATCCTGACAAAGAAGCAGGGGCTGTTGGCCTCTGAGAACTGGACCCTGGGCCAGAACGACAGGACAGGCAAGACGGGGCTGGTGCCCACGGCCTGTCTCTACGCCATCCCAACGGTCACCAAGCCCTCGGCACAGCTGCTGGTAACTCACACGCCCATCCATCCTCAGCACGTGGACCCTGTGGTGGGCACATGGACCCTGTGGTGACCTGGTTGCTAGCCCTTACCCCACCTTGCAGAGAGCCAGGAGGGTCACCTGGGCATCAGGCCTGCTCTGCCAGCCCTGTCATCCCTCTGCAGTGCCCATGAAGCTGGCATGGTGCTTGGCACTTCATAGATGCTCCCATGACAGTGCATCCTGGGAACAAACCCATTCCCCCAACCCCCACCAGCCTGGCTTAAACCTGACCCACCCAAGGGGGCCCAGGTCTCCCTACTGCCAGGTACCACCCACCCCAGCCCCCAAAACCAGCCCCAGCATTCGCACACTGAGTGCCAGCTGTGTGCCCCGTGCACTGCAGCACTGAACACAAGAGCGACTCTGCCCTCAAGGAGCCTTTTAGCAAACTGTTAGCTGACAGCAAGTATGCAAAGTAACTCCAAGAAGCAGCACTGGCTGTCCTAGGAGCGAATAATAGGGTAGGGGCTCACCTGTCCAGAAAGGCATCCCTGAGGAAGTGACATTTGTGCTGTGGCCTGAAGCGCTCAAGGAACCAGGCAGGCAGGGCCAGGGTGAGAGGTGCCCCTGACAGGTGCTCTGGGGAAGGGGAGCAGGGTGGGTCTGAGAAGCCCTCCCAAGGGAAAGGAACAGGCCTGGAGACATTGAGTCACGGGTCAATGTCGTGGGTCACACAGCAGGTGACACAGGAGGGGTAGGCCCAGGCCTGTACATCCCTGTGGTCAGCCCCTCCCATGGCACTGGAGCAACCAGGCCTGTGGGAAGGGCCTCGTGGGCAGTGGAACCCACAGACCTGTGCCTCCACAGAGCTTGCTGGCCATGTCACCAGAGAAGCGGAAGCTGGCAGCCCAGGAGGGGAGGCCCCCAGAGCCACTACCTGAAGAGCAGTCCAAGGAGAAGCCACACACCCTGGAGGAATTCTCCTACGAGTTTTTTAGGTGCTCACTCAGGCCTCCACCAGGCCCCTTCAGCCCCTCTGTGCTCCCTGGGGGTTACAGGGAGGCCGTGGAAGCAGGTGCAGTGTCCACCTGGCCTCCCTGGGAAAAGAGGGGACTCTGTGAGCCTCCCACAGCCACCCTGGGAGGGCAGGGAGCATGAGTCTGAGTCTGTCCCCCAGTAGTGCACACACAGTACGCAGGTGGGGAGAGGAGGGAGAAGCTTGGGCAGACAGGGCTTGAGAAGGGCCCTCACATCAACCTCTATTCCTGACAGGGACCCAGAGAAGGAGACAGTCAGCAGGGCCATGCTCCCCCTGGCCCGGACCCGGGGCCACCTGTGGGACCACTCGTCTGAGCCACTGCGGCAGCCTCTGCTCAAGCGCGTCTATGCCAACACTGAGCTTCGGGACCCTGCCTGTCAGATCTTCATCGATATCCTTCCCCAGCCAGCCTGCCCCAGCTCTGGGCCAACCCCACAGCCACCCTGGGAAGGGCACAGGTCCCACTGAGCACAAGGCAGAGGCAACATGCAGCTCACGGGGCCTGTCGAGGGTCAGAGTGGGACCAGGGCCAGGGTCAGAGGTAACAGGCAGCCATGATGGCACGTCCTCCTTGACAGCCACACCCATCCTCCGGTACATGGGGGACTACCCTTCTCGCCAGGCCTGGACGCCCGTGGATCTCACCAACCAGATCTTCTCGCTGGCCCTCCAGGAGTCAGCCCTGCAGGATGAGGTCTACTGCCAGATCCTGAAGCAGCTGACACACAACACCAGGAGGTCTGCTGGGGACGGGCTGGGGCCAGAGGGCCCTGGGCTCCATGCCCAGACCCCCTCAGTCTTTGCCCTAGTCCCCAGAGGCTGCCCATGGGTCAGAGCGGGAGGCAGTAGCTCATGGGCACTACCCAGCCTGCCCAGGCACTGACAGCAGCAGTGGGAAGGTCGGGACACCCCTCTCTCCTGCTAACTTCCTGGGGGTGGTCAAAGCTGGGAGGAAAATGGACCTGCCATGGGCCCTACCTGCCCCACCCTTTCTTCCTTGCGACCTGGACACACCATGGGCTCCCTACACCTCCGTTGCCTCCACCAAACAAATGGGTGCAGGGAGACCCCCTCCCCATCTTGTGTGTGTGAAAGCCTTTGAGGCCTGAGGCAGCCGGGTGGCAGGCTTCCTCACCCACGGCCCCAGGTGGGCCTCATGTCCCTCTCCCTGAGACACCTGGTGGGCTGGGGCCTTCTGGGGGGCCCTTCCTGGCCTGACAGGCGCTGCCACCTCCAGGTACAGCGAGGAGCGTGGCTGGCAGCTGCTGTGGCTCTGCACTGGCCTCTTCCCTCCTGGCAAGGCACTGCTGCCCCATGCTCAGAAGTTCATAGACACTCGGAGGAGGAAGCCGCTGGCCCCTGACTGCAGCCGCCGCATCCAGAGGATCCTGAGGTGAGCCCACCAGCGCTCACTCCCTCGGGAGAGTCCGCCTGTCGATGCTGAGGGGCCTGTCCAGCCCTTCCAGAGCTCATGGGCCAGTGTGGACACTTGTCAGTGGAGCCAGACTCTGTGTCTTCTCTGGTAGCTCATGTCCATTTAAGAGCGCAGGACCAGGCCTCCAGCAACCTGGGCAAAGGCTGGAGAGCAAGGCTCAGGGGCGACCCGAGAGGCCTCGGTGGTCAGTGGGGGCTTCTGGCAAGCTCAGTCTTGGCCATGAGCTCTCTCTACCCTAATAGCTGCCTTCCCAGGGCACAGAGGGAACTGCCTGGAGGCCAGAGCATGACCTCAATGCCCCAAGCCACCCCAAAGCCCAGCCCAGCCCAGCTACGAGGCCAGTCCCTGCCAATCCATATGGCCAGCCCTCCTGTGTTTGGGCAATTCTTCCTGGGCTCTGTCTTGGTTCTCATCCACACCACCCACCCTGTCTGGCTTGGCCTCCTGTGGCTGTGGGAGAGTTTGTTGGCCATGATTGTGGAGGAGGAGGTGGGTGCCCTCAGAGAGGCCCTGTGGGGGTCCCTGACCCCTACCTGATACCCATGCTGTGTGAGAATGAGAACACAACTTGCCCTAGCCACTGGTGCTCTCCACCCAGGAAGCTCTGGGTCAGCCCAAGTCCCCTCCCCCATGTGTGTCCCAGGCCTTCCCAGACTCCTCAGAGCTACAGGTCACTTGGAAAGTGAGTCCAGGCTGGCCTCTGCTGCTTCCTCTGGGCCTGGTGCTGAGCCCCCCTGAATACCCTGTCCTCCACTGGAGTGGTGGAGTTCTTTATTGTGTGTGTCTGGCACACAGTTTAGCTTGGGGGCTGGTGGCCAGGGCCCGGCCTGGGCCGGGCTGGGGGTGGCAGGGTGCCATGCTCAGTAATCACTGTCCTGCTCTAGGACAGGGCCCCGGAAACAGCCCCCACACCTGGTGGAGGTAGAGGCTGTGGAGCAGAACATCACCCGCATCTGCCACAAGATCTGCTTCCCCAATGACACTAGTGAGGTGAGCCTCCCGCCCAAGGTGCTGGCTTCCCAGGCTCCTGGCCTGTAGCCCACAGCAAAGCCCCTCCCCACCTTGTGGACAGACACTGTTTTCAGGGCTACAGTGAACCTCCTGCCCCTGCATCTGCCCCAGAAACTGTCTGCTGTGCCCTCGCTGGTGCCCCACAGACATTAACTGAGTGCCCGAGCCCTCAGGTGCTCAAGGCCAGCACAGGGAGGGGCCTCCCCGGAAGGAGTGCTGCTGGTGCTGGGGGCAGTTCTGGACATATAGGGGGCGCTCTAGGCCAGCGTGGGGAGGGGCCGCCCCTGAGGATGGGAGGGGAGCTGCTGGTGCAGTGGAAAGTCAAGGAGGTCCCAAAGGTGTCGGGGGCACTCCTGGCCAAGGTGCACAGAGAGGAGGCCCTAAGGGAGGGCAGCAAAGCCAAGTCTCAGGGCATGGGGTCCCGACGGGCTTCTGACCCTGCCCTGGGGCATCAGGGAGCAGGTGCTGCCATTAGGCATGTGTGCAGACTGAACTCATGTGGCTGCTGGGGACAGCAAAAGATGGGGGGGGACCATCAGGTGCCAGGTGTGGTAGAGAGGTCCCCAGCCAAGTGGCAGCAATGAGGTGTGGGGCAAGGGGCCGAGGGCCATGTGCCCTTGCAGGCTTTCCCAGCAGCGGTGTGGCCTTTATGGTCTTAGAGACTACGGGTCCCACAAGGGAAAGTTCCCACAGTCTGGCTACAGGGCTCTCAAAACAAGTTCAAAAGGCTGAGACTCCTGGGTCCCCAAGACAGTGAACTCTGACTGAATGACATAAGCATCCAGCTGGTTTTCTAGAAGGGAAGGCTGCTCCTTCTCAGGCTGGGGCACGTCCAGCCAGTCTTAGGAAGGAGAAACAGCCCCAGGCTATGATGGGTCATCCCTGGTCGAGCCTCATCCTGAGACATTCACGCACTGCTTCTCTGCCCAGATGCTGGAGGTGGGCACCTACACACGGGTGCGGGACCTGTGCCAGAGTGTTGCCACTAGGCTGCAGCTGGCCTCCTGGGAAGGCTGCAGCCTCTTCATCAAGATCGCTGACAAGGTGCAGTCGTCTGGGTGGGCCAGGGCTAGAGGCGAAGGTGGGCAGATGTCTGGTGTCTGTGGCATTGTCCCCATGTACTGGGCCGGGCCCCTCACTGCACACAGGCTGTCAGGATGAAGGTAGGTGGGCTTATGGAGCGGCACAATCCGGTACAGTTCTCTAAGCAAGTGAGACCCAGCTCGAGCAGCACCTGGCCTCCCAGGCCATAGGCTGGCAGGGCCCAGGCCGCCAATGCCCCCCAGGCGGGCATTCCCCTGGAGGTCCTTCCACCTGCACACCTCCCTCTGCCTCCCTCCCCACCCACCCCAGGTCATCAGCCAGAAGGAGGGAGACTTCTTCTTTGACTCCTTGCGGGAAGTGTCTGATTGGGTGAGGAAGAACAAGCCCCAGAAAGAAGGTAAAGGGAGCAAGATGGGGTGGGGTGAGGAAGGAGGGGTGTGGCTGGGATGGAGGCCACAGGGAAGGGGGACAGTCTGCCTCCCTGGGCCAGGGGCAGAAGGTTCCCCTGGCACCTCTTGCATGGCCCCTGCCCGAAGTCATTCATTCATTCATTCATTCCCCCTTAGATCCCCTGGGTCACGGGTATGGCCAGACCTGGGGCCAGCTAGGCAAGGGCAGGGCGTGGGGCCAGGCCTGGAACAGATGGCTGCACTGCAGGGTGATGCAGGCTATGTGGGGGCCCAACCCCCACAGAGAGGTCCAGGAGAATCCCTGGAGAGGGTGGCCTCCACACCATTCCTGAGGATGAGGAAGAGTTGGGGGTCAGGAAGAGGGGGTGAGGCTCGCCAGCAAGGGGGGGCAGCAGGAGCAGACAGAGCAGTGATGAGGGGGGAGGGTATCACGGCTTACGTGCTATGGGCAGTGGTGTAGGGAGGTGGGCAGCGATGCCCCTGCCATGAGAAGGGGTGGGGGGCACAGGTCCGGGAATGTGCTGGGACACAGGACAGACTTGGTGATCACTGCCCGCCCTGCCCAGGGGCGCCCGCAACACTCCCCTACCAGGTGTACTTCATGCGGAAACTGTGGCTCAATGTGACCCCGGGAAAGGATGTAAACGCAGACACCATTCTTCATTACCACCAGGTACCCAGTGGGCTGGGCCCACCTTCACTGCGTCCACACCCACCCTGAGACACAGTGGAGGGAGGAAGCAGGCCCGCAGCTGCCTTGCTCCAGGGCCACTCGCCCTCTCCGGGGCGGGGGTGGGGGTGGGGGTTCTGGAGGCCCCAAGGGGTGGGCGGGCTGAGCCACTGAGGGTTCTGCAGCAGGAGCAGAGGGACAGCAGGCTTTGGGGACAGTGACTGTACTAGCACCTCAGCATGATTGCTGGGAATGGGAGGGGACAGAGTGTTCCAACCACTTAAGGGCAGGGCAGGCCGCCACCTCCGTGGGGGAAAAGCCCTGCCCCAACCCCGTGGTCATGCCCCACGAGAAACCCTCCCTTCAAGGGCCTTAGCTTGTTGAGGGCTGTCTCCTGCCTGCGGGTGAGCTAATACCTCTGCCACCGGAGCACAAAGAATAGGGGGGCGGCAGCCTAAGGCCAACGTGTCTGTCACTCAGGAGCTGCCCAAGTACCTTCGTGGCTTCCATAAGTGTTCTCAGGAGGACGCTGTCCACCTGGCAGGCCTCATCTACAAGGCCCAGTTTGACAACGACCGGTCCCAGCTGGCTAGTATCCCCAAGATCCTGAGGCAACTTGTGCCTGAGAACCTCACACGTCTGATGTCTTCCGAGGAATGGAAAAAGGTCCTTGATGGGGCTGGGGAGGGGGTCATTGGGTGCCAGGCCCTGCCAGGGCTGGATGACCACATTCTGGTCATGGAGGGTGTGCTGGGTCTGCAAGTGTCACCCCCTCCGCACGCTATCCACAGCACCTGGGGGATTCAGGCTCCCCCACGGGGCGTAGAGGTGACACTTGGCTCTGAGTACCCCCAGGCTGGCCATGGGCACACACGTGCCACTTTGGACTGGGGCCTCCAGGACCCTGTGTGGAGGGCTTGGTCAGGCACTGGCTCCAGCCCAGGCCCTCACTGGTCCTTCCCACCACCCCCAGAACATCCTTCTGGCCTATGACAAGAACAAGAACAAGACAGTAGAGGAGGCCAAAATGGCCTTCCTGAAGTGGATCTGCCGGTGGCCCACGTTCGGGTCTGCCTTCTTCGAGGTGAAGGTAGGCCTCACCTCACTCCCAGCCGTCCCTGCCCAAGGGAACCTCACCCAGCTCTGGCCCCAGCAGCCTGTGTTCCTCTCTAAACACACGCTTAAGGGTGGGCCTGGCCACCTGGTTTGGACAGACCATGTGTGCACGTGTAGATGCACCTGTGTGTCTCAGGGAGGCGGCCCCTGGCCTCCCTGGCTGGGCTGTGACCACTGCGTCCCCCCTCCCCAGCAAACCTCCGAGCCCTCCTACCCGGACATCATCCTCATCGCCATCAACCGACACGGGGTTCTGCTCATCCACCCCAAGACCAAGGTAATAGCCGGGCCCCAGCAGGGCTGGGAAAGCTGCCTGGGGGTCCCAGTCCCCGCTCTCCCCGCCGCCTGCACAGGTGATACCCCCTGCCCTTCTTTCCCCCTTCACACGGCCCCATGGGTTCTGGAGGACCCCGGAGATGAGGAGCAGCAGCTCTGACTCAGGGCCTCTAAGCCCCCTGGGTTCCCGCTGGACCCCACCCTGCCCACTCTCCCACAGGAACTGCTCACCACCTACCCCTTCACCAAGATCTCCAGCTGGAGCAGTGGCAGCACCTACTTCCACATGGCACTGGGGAGCCTGGCCCGGGGCAGCCGCCTACTGTGTGAGACCTCCCTGGTGAGGCCAGGACTCCCAGGTCCCTTCCCCCAACCCAGACACATGGGGCACAGAGGCAGCGGGGACTAGGTTTCCCCAACCCTGAGCCCCAACTGCCACCAGCAAGTTGCTCACTGTGAGGATCCGGGTTTCTGTGCCCAGGGAGGGCAGGGTCAGGCTAGGCCAGCAGAGTCTGGAAGGAGGGGCAGCGAGGAAAAGGCTGGGAGGGGTCGTGATAGCCAGGCCCGCTGTGGGGCCCCTGTGAGCCCCGGCCACTCTGAGGATGGAGGGGGACTCGACTCTTTGCCTCCCTATCCAATGTGTCCTTGAGGCAGCAGCTGGGTACCGCCCAGCCCTGATCCAAGCCCCCCCCCCACCCCGGGCCCGCAACTTGCAGCCTCCAGCCCCACTCTCCCCTGTCCAGGGCTACAAGATGGACGACCTGCTGACCTCGTACGTGCAACAGTTCCTGAGCACCATGAAGAAGCAGCGGGGCTCCCAGGCCCCCACCGACCCTTAGCGCCAGGGACTGGCCTGCCTGTTCACTTGCCCTTCCCAACCTGGGCTCCGGGCGGCACTTCCCTAGAGCCCTCTTCCTGGCCCAGGGCCTGCCCTCTGTAAGCACCCTTTCGCGCTGCCTTCTCAAAACACACCCCACACTCCTCGGCACACCAGGTAGGCCCCCTTGGCTGAGCAGCTGATCATAGAGGCCAAAGTGGGAAGCCTAGGGTGGGGCCAACCTCCAGGCTGATGGGTGGATGGCTGAGAGGACTCCCCCAAGAATGTTCAATAAAAATTCCTAACTCCTGGAGCGCATGCAGTGTGTTAGTGAGGGAAGAGGGTGGGGGGCCAGGTGGGCAGGAGGCCTCGGAGGCACTGGCCAGCAAAGGGTTTCTTCCAGAAAAAACAAAAAGCTTTGTGGCTTCTCTGGGGACACCCGGATGACAGCTCCATTCTCAGGGAATGACTTCATTGGTTTCTCCCTCCTTCTCCCTCCCCCCTCCCCCCCTCCACGTTCCTTTCCTCCTTCCTCCCTCCTTTCCTCCTCCCTCCCTCCCTCCTCTTCCTGCAAGGCCCCTTTGCACACTGCAGTACCCGCAGGGCACTGGGTCACAGAACTGCTGCTAGGGGGTTCCTGGTGTGGGCACAGGCCAGGCCTGCCCACTCTCTGGCTGCTGGCTTCACGCTCAGGGCAGCCTGTGCCCAGGCAGGAGCAGAGCTGGACACAGGGCCTTAGGGGCCTGGGTTCATCCCCACCATGCTGGCAGGCCCTGTAGGAGTCTGCCCCCCCACCATCCTACCCGCCTGGCCAGCCTTCGTGGACTGTAGGTTTCTGGATGGTCTCGTCTCCAAGTCCCGATGGCAGCCTGGCCCTAGGAACAAGGGCTGGGTCCCACCTGGACAACTCTTTCACCTGTCCTGTCTAGTGTCTGTGTCTCTAAGCATTCAACAGCCCCAGACAGTGTGTCCACAGGGGCTGCTGCCCCACCTCCTCATTCCCACGCCATAAACCACACGGGTCACATGGTCATGTAAATAAGCCTTCATTCACTGTGCAAGCACCAGGTCCTGTGTGGCCACGGAGGAAGTGTCCTTCCTGGAAGGTCAGAATGGGCCACCCACCCAATCCCACTACCTTCTGGCCCTCAGTCAGCTGCATCCTGAGAGCCAGCCAGCATGTACCCTTGTGGGTGGAGTGGGGAGCAAGGAGCCTAAGGGGCTGTGGGGACCACAGAGGAGCTTGGGGGAACCACAGGGCCCCTGGCCCAGGACAGACTGGCCAAGGCCAGATTTCAGAAAGGAGGCCTCATGAGTGATGGTGGGGGGGGGGGGGGTCCTTGTCCCTCCTGACGATTGTGGGGTGCAGTGGCAGGATTTGCTGGCCTAGTTTAAGCACAGGGATCCTACTTGGCTGAGTGAGTGCGTGGCCAAGGGTGAAAGGCTGGTTCCCCAGGGGCCCCCGTCCTCATGGCCAGGGTAGCTGCCTTGTTGTGGCCTCCCCAGGGCCATGTGCATATAGTAGGACCACTCTGGGGTGGAGGCTGCCCAAACTCCCACAGGAGAATGTGAGCTGGTGGGGAGTGGGGGTGGGAGGGGTGCTGCAGGAATGGGAGAGGTCAGGACAAGCAGGGCCAGGAGCAGTGGGGTCCATGACCGGGGACAGGTGACCCCAAGCCCCCATTCCCTCATGTCCCTGGAGGACCTTGAGCTAAGGCTTGTGGGCACAGGCCTGTCACAGGTTCAAGGGCCCTGCATCTGCCCCGTGCCTGCATTGAAGGAAGGAGGAGAGAAAGGAGGCCTGGGAAGGAGGGCGTGGGGGAGGGGAGGAGAGAAGGAGGGAGGGGGAGCAGAGATGAGGAGTAGAGGCAGCCGCAGGAAGGGAGCATCGAGCGCACCAGGAGCAGGGGCTCCAGCAGCAAGGGGAGACAAAAGCAGAAGGCAGGCGGGAGCCCCTCAGGCAGAGTTGAGGCCCACAGACTTGGGGTGGGCCTTGCGGGCGGCCAGCTCCGACAGCTTCTTCAGCCGCTTCTTCAGCTCCAGTGGGAACTTCTCGTAGCATCTCTTACACACGGGCTTCATGTCGAACTCCACAAACTTGTTCCTGGGGAGGAGGTCCAGCAGTCAGGAGAGCCCCAGGCCCCACCAACTCAGCCCTCAGAGGCAGGGCAGTGGGCTGCCTTTGGCTCCTGGCCCACAGCAATCCAGATCCCAGGACAAGCTCTGGCCAGGGGTCACGGTGAACCAGGAGACAGGCCTCAGAGCCTCCTTTCCCTCCCAGAAGCTTCTCTTGGATTCTGATACTCCGGCACCGGCCATGACTCCCTGCTGTCCTCAGAAACCTGGGTTCCATCTCACCTCACAGCTCCAGCCACCCCACACCTCCGGGAGTTTCCTGGATGAGCCAGCCTTTGAAAATGCTGTTCCCTGAGCTGGAATGCCCTTCCCTCCCCAGAGCCCAGTGTCTGTGTGGGTGTGTTGGGGGCTCACATCCTTCCCCCTCTCACCAGGCCCTGGGGGCCCCTCAATCTGCTTCCATGGGGCTGGGGCTGCCACTACCTTCCCAGGGCCTGACCCCAGCAGACATTCAGGGAGAACCAGCTGAAGAGCACAGGGGAAACCCACTCAAATCTGAGCTCCCGTGACAGGCTTCTGGAGAAGAGGGTGCTGTGCGGGTCCTTCTCTGCCCACCTTGTACACCCCAGAAGTCCTCACCACTTACTTCAGGGTCAGCTTGCTGTTGCAGGTGGAACAGGAGAAGCAGTTCACACACCAGGCCTTGTTGAGGGCCGACACCACTGTGAGGGGTGGAGGCAGGTGGGCTTAGCAGGCCCAGGCCAGCCCTGGGCCAGCTGGGCCCACAGCTGCAGGACCCACGTCCCAGAGGGAGAGCAGGCAGACAGAGGGTGCGGGGAGTGGAGGTGGGGCACAGAGACAGAGGAGCCTTACCATCTCCCTCGATCACATGGCTGCAGTTATAGCAGACGTCCCCAAAGAGCTGTGGACAGAGCGGGTGCCAAACTCATTGCCCCAGTTCGGGGCCACCCCAAACAGCTTGCTCTCGGGCACCCTCCTGAGACACCTGAGCCCTTCCCACCAGGGTGCCACCTCGGGCCTGAGGTGAAGCCACTCCTGGCCCAGCAGAATCACCACCCTGGGACTGGCAGCAGGTTGAGACATTGCTACCAAGGGGCCCCGTTGCTCCTGCTGGTGTCCTGAGAGGGCACGGGCCAGGCCCATAGGCCCTGACTCTGGACCACAGTAGCTGGGCACCTCTGCCAGACCGGAGGATGGCGGCACATGTCGGCCCCTGAGCCCAGGACCTCACACGGCCCTGTCATTCAGTCCCCATGGCAGGTCTGGGCCGGCCTCTCAGATGGTAGGGCACGCAGCCACCACAGGCTCTGGGGGGGCCACCATCATCTTCTACCGCTTGGATGGGGCATTCGGTTGTTCAGGCAGCATCATCTCCCTGAGGGGTCCCACAGCGGCCCCCCAGCCCTGGGCCTCTTCACCCTCTGCCCATACCTGGTTGTAGTGGGTCTCACAGTAGGCCAGGCCCTTCTTCTCATAGTGCCGGTGCCCCAGGAATGGCTTCTCGCACTTGGCACAGACAAAGTGCTGAGGGGAGAAGAGGCAGTGGGCAGCTCAGGGCCGGAGCGTCCACTCCAGGAGACAGGAAGCAGAGGCCAGTGGGATGAGTGCCTCACTGGAGATCTCCATGGACGGCCCGTGAGTCAGCAGACCCCACTCCTTCCCCGATGCCCAGTGCTGCTGGCATCACCATCCTCTCCGGGACTGCTCCCCACGTCGGCAACCGCGGCCCTAGCTGTCAGGTGCTAGTGACAGTGGGCCGTCCCAGGTGGGGCTGCTCTAAGCATGGTACCCCCCTGGAAGGCTGCAGGTGTCTGTCCCCCCCACCCCAGGCATCCCCTGTGAGCCCCAGAGTCAGTGAGCAGCATCTCCTAGTTCATACGGCGTGCGGGGACCCACCCTCCCCATGGGGGCTGGGGGCCGGGGGCCAGGCCCTGCATCAGAACCTTCCCAAAGAGGTTACCCAAGACAGAGCTCCTGGGACCCAGACCTAGCCGGGCATCAGGGAACACGAGCTTCCCTTGCAACTAGTATCTGTAAGACCATTAGTGCCACAGTGAGCTCCAGGTGACCCAGGTGGACACACCTGAGGAGCTCAACCAGCTAGTGTGCGCAGCTTCTGAGTCTACATGAGGCTGTACACAATTCTGCCAACCATAATCCCTCAGGGTGCCTTGGGCGGACTGTCCCCAAGGACAATGCCACCTTCTGTAGAGTTAGCAAGTATTACATGAGTCTTTAAAATTTAGAGGAGAAAAATAGAACAGTGAGAAAAATCGATTGGTAGGATTCTTAGGTGACCCAGGAAAAAAGGTCACCACTGACACCGAGAAAGAACAGAAGCCCTGCGTCCAGCTCGGGGACCCCTAGTTCTCAGGAAGAGGAGTCTGGGAGAGCAGCCCTGGGGTCTGGCCCCTGCTCACCGCTGGAGAGAAGTGAGGAGGCAGAGAACCCCAGCCCCGCTCCTGGAATCCCCCATGGCTGTGCCCCCACCCAGATGGGGTACCTGTCACACTGGGGTCTCACTGGCCCTGCTACAAACGCCCACCAGAGAAGCAAGTCAGTCACTCTTAGAACTCTAGATTTTATCATTTCCTTTCTATACAAGTCACCCAAAATTTTTGTTAGAAATTTAGAAAACACAGGTAAAAAGCAACAATAAAATATAAACAAATAAGTTGTAAACATTCTCCACTAATATCCCACTGCAATAAACATTTGGATCTATAGTATTTCTCATGACTTTGGAATCCTCTAGAAGGCCAGGAGGGGGAGGAAAGAAGGCAGGCACCACTGCCGAACCATGGTCTGTGCACTCAGGTCTCCTGGCTCCCACGGAGGCCAGAGCCAAAGAGGGACAGCACCCAGGACAAAGATCCCTGCTAGAAGCAAGCCATGTGGCCTGGGGTGGGAGCGTGGGGGGGGCTTGCAGGGCCAGACTCCAAATGTAACAGTGAGCCTGGGGCTCCCCCAACCTTCTGGCCTCGCTCACCTCCACATGCCACTGCTTGCCCAGTGCGTTGACCACACGGCCCTCGATGGGCCGGCGGCAGGCCCCACAGATGGGGACGCCCATCTTGTCGTGGCAGGGCAGGCAATAGAGCTCCCCCTTCAGCTCCCGGGCCTCGGCGGTCAGCTCCTTCCTGGAAGACAGAGCGGAGCCCCCCATGACATCCCTGCCCCACTGCAGGGCCCGTGCTGGCCCTGCGGGGGTCCCACCAGCCCCTCCAACCCCAGGGAGCAGCTTCTGGAGAGGCCCCACTGGGGCCCAGCAGCGTGCCCAGGCAGGCGGCACTTTGATCTCTGGTGTCTTCGGGGACTTCCTGTGCCCCAGACAGGCCCCAGGGCACGGGTTCCTGCACAGGCCTTGCAGCAGGCAGTCTGTGTTGTGCATTGTCAGGCCCTCTGAGAAGCACATCTGTTCTCTGGCCCCTCCGCGCCAGACCGGGTGTTGGGGCAGACATGAGGGGATCCTGCAGTCTCTTTCCCCTCTCCTCCCCTCTCCCACACCAGCACCCCTCCTCCTCACCCTGGTCCTCCAAGCCTTTGATTCCTTTCTCCTAGCTTCCAAGGGCCCAGTCCTCCCTCACCCTGTCTCCCTCAGGGCCTCACACAAGTACTACTGGAACAGGCTCCAGAGAGAGGTGTTTTCTGCATCGATGACTTCGACCTCCACCCTGCACCCCACTCTCCAACTGGTTGACCTCTCCCCCAGGTGGGAGTCCCACCCAGCTCACCACTTGCCCCCATCACAGCTGCTCAGCTGTACGCATACCCGCAGTGGGTGCAGCTGAAGTGGTCAGGGTGGTAGGCGTCATTCTTGAACATAAGGGGCTGCTCGTCAATGACCAGGTGGCACCGCTGACAGACATACTTGCCCAGGCCCTTGGCCTTCTCACGGTTGTGGCAAGGCCGGCACAGGTGCCTGTGGGAAGTAAGGCAGGTGTTAGGGACCAACAACCCACTCCCCCTCTTCCTCCCCAGAAAGCACGGTCCACCTCCTGGCAGAAGAGACATCTGGACCCCGCCTGCTGCTTTAACAATGCCCATAAGCCTCCAGAGGCTCAGACAGTGGCCCAGAAAAGCAAGCTAACTAGCCCTGCAGCTGGGAAGGCCACAGACGTGCCCCCTAAAAAGGGGACTCTCACTGGAAAGTGACTAGAAAGAAATACACCAGAATATTGGTGTTTGCCATCTTTAGATGGCAGAACAAACGTGAGTTTCCTTTTCTCCACTTTTCCTGAGCCTAGAACATCACATGGAATAGAGTAGACATTTCATTGACAGTTGCTAAAAAATTAATTTCCCAAATGTCTTTGAATATGCATGAGTGATTACACAGTGACTGTTAGCTTGAAACCGCTTCTGTGCCTAGCAGAGTGGCCCAGGGGGCCAGGTCTGTCGGGCCTGCACACCCCCTTCCTTTGGGGTCTGTCAGACAAAGAGGGACCCGAACATCTACAGGCCCTTTCTGTCTCCAGAGACAAGCACAGCTGTGTCAGACAGAGGCCCCCAAACCCAGGAACTGTCGTTACAGAGTCTTTTTTGTGAAGACCTCAGAGTAATTTCTGATGCTACTCCCTGCCTTGGGGAACAGCTGTGGTCTCTACTGAGAGGGAAATCAACATGGTTTCTGTTTCCTTGTGCCTCAAAGGTGGCAGGAATTTAGATTCAGGGTCCCCAAGCAAAGATGTACAAAGGCCCCAATCCATTACCCCCATTCCCCACCTGCCACCCCAATCTGTAAGTGTTCCTGATGCATCCGGGCCTGCCCTCCCTCCCTTCCCAGGCACCCAACCACAGGGGGCCTCTCTACCCCTTACCAGCCACCATCAGCCTCTTTTATAGGCAGATCAAGGAATCTGGTTAAGAGATTAACTCTCAGACTCAGGATCCCCCAACCGGGTGTGATGGGCAGACCCTAGATGCCAGGGAGGACAATTCAGTGTCCATGCCCTTGACCTCAACACCTGCCACCTCATTTGGGTCTGGACCCCCTGCTGCATAACACTGCTGTCCGCTTGCCTTATTTGTGTCTTATCTCCCAAAGGTGTGTGCAGGGCAAGGGGCCCAAATGAGTGCCCAGTAGCCACTTACTAAGCCACTGACCAGCTCCAGGCTGTGCCCCCCACAGGGTAGCAGCTCCGGCTAAGTCTCTGGTATGTGAGTGAATGAATGATTATAAAAGACAGGAAGGGAAGGACAGTGGGCATCGTCTCCCAGGATAATACAGCCAGGCCGGACTAGGAGCCGATCCTCTAGCCAGGGTCCCCTAGTTCCACCTGCCCACGGGACACAGATGTGGCCTGTGGGTGCAGTTTTCATCTCCCCATCTCCACCCCACTCACCCAGACCCCCAGGCCCCCTGCCACTGCAGGTCTGAGCAGAACTGCTCCTGCCGCTCCCCATCTCCACATGACACCTGCTGCCTGCTTGTGTCTCTGTCACAGACCCAGCATTTATTCCCCATGACCCCACTCCCAATTTTGGTGACTAATCTTGGCATTAGGACAGCACTTAAGCCATATGGAATCACTTTTGTTTCAAAGCTATAGAAATTGGTATAATTCCCCAGAATTC
This sequence comes from Felis catus, assembly GCF_018350175.1. Lineage (NCBI taxonomy): Eukaryota > Metazoa > Chordata > Mammalia > Carnivora > Felidae > Felis > Felis catus. The sequence continues at coordinate 111,156,650 of NC_058375.1, read as the reverse complement.
TGTTGCAACGATTGGTGCCCTTATAGCTACTGTCAGCAATCACCCAACAACCGAAATACCCAGCTTGGGGAGGGTGGTCAGACACATTCATCTCAAACCTGTGTGAGTCAGTCCTTCCAGACCTCCACACAGGGCAGTGCAGGAGAAGGGCCGCACCCTGGCTTGCGCACCTCCGCACCCCACTGGCTCCCAGCTGAGACCCAGCTGAGGTGCTCCACCAGGAACCCCAGATGGGGAATGTCTTTTCAACAGACCCGATCCCACAAGATCTAAAGGCAATCCAAAGAGTTTTTTTCTAGGTAGGATGAAGATACAGCCTAAGAATTCCAGCATGAAGGTGCAACAGAAAAGCCAGAACAAGGGCGCCTGGGTGGCTCATTAGGTTAAGCATCCAGCTTTTGATTGCAGTTCAGGTCATGATCTCATGGCTCGTGGGTTCTGCACTGACAGCCTGGACTGGCTCGCTCTCACACTCTCTGCCCCTCCCCCACTCCCACTTTGTGTCTCTCTCTCTTTCTCTCTCTCTCTCAAACTAAACATTTTTTTAAAAAAAGAAAGAAAAGAAAAACCAGAACAAGCCAAACAAACACACACAAATCATAAGATTTTCAGTGACACATGCTCAGGTTCAAATCCTGGCTCTGCCACTTCCTGGCAAGTTACTTCACCTCTGAGCTTTAGTTTCCTCATCTGCAAAATGGGCGACAATCCCAACTGCACAGGATTGTGTGGAAAACAAATTTAAGGTCGCACACGTGGTAGTTACTTCCCAGTGATAGCTGTGGACAGTTTGTAAGGTTTTAACTAAAAGGTACAAAAGTCTTTTGAGATCAGGCATGATGCGTTGGTGGCACCGGATGTGCCATCTGGGGGAAAGACAGGGAGAAATGGGCTTTGCCTGTCCTGTGTCAGAAGCAGCCACCGCCCACGTAGGAACACCCCCAGGCTCGAGCCACCCCCCAGAGGAGTGTCGGGGCCCGCAGGCAGTGGGCAGCGGTGACCCTCTTCACAGGCCTCCTGTCCAGAGGAGGAGCCCGCACAGGTATGGGTCAGGCCTCGCAGACTGAGCTGCATCCCCACAGGCACAGACAGCGCCCTATTATGAGGCGGCCTGCAGCTGTGCCCCGCTCAAGATAAAGGCCATGATTTATTCCGCACGTCCGAACGGAGCCTAATTATACGGGGCAAGACACAAGGACCCTACAGCAAGTGTCCTGAAAGAGCCCCCTCTCATTCGACCAAACAAAACTCCTCAGCCTCCCACCCTCTCCATTCACAGGAACCCATCCCCTGTCCCTCGAGCAGGCTTGGGAGCCCAGGCCTGTTGCCATAGCGGCCAGCCCCTCCCTGCCCCCCATCGGTAGGAAATTATCCTGTGCTGAAACGTCCTCTTGTCTCTGTCAGTGCCAGCCAATCCCCCCACCCCACCCAGCCCGCGCCCACTCCACGGCTTCGAACATAGTCACACACTCGGCCTCTGTGACGCTCAGTGGCCAGGCTGTGGGGGGCGGCGGGGGGGGTGGGGCACGCGGGCTGGGACACACTGGAATATTCACGGCCCAGTGGCAGCACAGGCAGCCGTAGGAGTGGCCCACCACACAAGGACCCCCTTGGGAATGAAGCGGCCTTTCAGGGCCACAGACGCTGCAGCCTCCCCTCCCCTCCTTAAATAGCCGGCCTCCCTCCACAGCTGCACGGAGCCCACCGCCAGCACCACCACCCGCTGGCCACAGCCCACCTGCCACCCCGCAGCCCTCCTGCCCTTGCACCTGGACCCGGCTGTGAGAGGTAAGGACCAGGGCCCAGCATGGGCAGGCAGGGGATTCAGGAACCAAGCAGAGGCAAGGGTGGGGTGTCCCTGTCCCTGAAACACTCTCTGCGATAACGATACAACCGGTTTATTGAAGGCTGTCCTGCTCTGACTCACAGTGGCCCCACTGGGCCGGATTCCTGTCCCACTGTCGGGGACTTAGAGAGGGTGACTGCCTCGTGCACAGTCCCATGATCAGCACCTGTGCTCTCCAACCTTGGGCCACTGTGGCACAGGGAGGAACTAGGAAAGGGAGCAGGGAAGAAGAGGGGCCAGCCCACGCCAGGAAACAGCTGTGCCCACCCACCTTGAGCTGTACTCACCACCTTGGGCCTCTTCCTATGGCCACCTCTGCCCACTCCTCCCCTCCACGGAGGCCCAAGACCCGCCCCACGGCCCCAGACTCCTCCACTGTCCACACCCAGGCCACACTCCAGGTGCCTACGCTGCCCTGCCCCGAGCAGCAGCATGGAGCAGCCAGTGAGGCCAGACCCAGGCCTGCGTCTCTAGGGTCTGCACAGTGAAGCAGGGGCCCATTTCAGACCACACTGCAAAAATCAGTATCAAAACTTCCTAAAACAGGAGAGGTGAAGAAACCTCAAGAAACCAGAAACAAGCCTAAAAGCACTTTAAAACGGAGTCTAGATCCCAGAGAGAGCACCATACATGTGGTGCCTTCAGCAGTGATGGGAAGCCAGGGGCACCAGGCAGGAGGCAGGAAGCCAGGTGCTGGCGTGCCCACTGGGCGCCACAAGAGGCTAGCAGCCTGTGCGGCCAGGCAGGCCCCACCATCGATTTAATGCTCTGCTGTCACCATCCTGTAGCCCCTACAGGACAAGGGGCCCGACATTTTCATTTTGCACTGGGCACCAAAACTTACATCCCCAGTCCTGGGGCCAAACCCCAAGAAGGTGCCACGGAGCCTGGGAGACAATTCCAGAGTGAGCCCTGAGATGGAGCCACAGTCCCGGCTCTGGCACCAGGCACCCCCAGAGGCCAAGCCGCGTTCTGGGAGGTGCTGGGTGTCCCTGCTGGGTGTCCCTGACCTGACTTCCAACCCTGGGGCCACTGTCCCTAGCCAGATGACCTTGGGAAAATTAGCCCACTTTAAGCCTTGACCTCTTAATCTCTAATCTGTAAAGGAGGGCTACGGATGCCTGCCTCCGAGGATTGGCAAAGTGGGTAGTCGGTACCTGTGAGTAGCCCTCAGGGAGGCCCAGGTGACAACTGCACTGTGGGTCAGAGTCCAGGTGTGAGGGGCGGCCCAGAGCAGAGCGGTTCCACCTGACCATTTCCTCGCTTGGCCCCACCCCCTCTCCCAGCAGCCAGGGCTTCCCTGGCAACAAGCCCTCGGGTCACATGCATGTGGAAACAGCAGGAATATAACCTCCGTGTTGGATTCCAGGCATCCTGACCCACTCTGGAGCCAGGATAGATCAGTTGGGCAAGGGAACCACCCTGGATCCCTTCAGTGACTAACCTGAGATATTATTATTAGGAAAGCACCCCTTTACTTTAGGATAGTGACTGGCCAGATGTTCTCTGCCCCTCACCCATGTTGCCCTGGCTCTCTCGTGCCCAGGCAGCCGGCCCTCACCCCTCCATGCATGTGTTGGGGGTTGGAAGTGGCTGCAGGACCCCAGTGGTGGTGGATGAAGCAGGATGGGGAGGGTCCAGCTGCTGCCCAGCTCGACAGCCCAGCATAGCCACCATCTGGACCACTGCCCTGCTCCGTCTACTGAAGGAGGGCATGCCAGGCCCTCCCCTCAGGCCTCTGTTCTTCGTCCACGCCTCGAGATGGCACCCAGCCCACCCTCCTCTGGAGGCTGCCATGCTAACAGCTGCCAGCATGCCTCCTGAGGGATGCCCCCTCTTCAGTTCAGCCCCTGCCAGAGCTCTTACCATGGCCATCAAAAGGACAGGGAACTGAGGCCAGGAGACACTCGCAGAGAACTTGCTCCGGCTCACACTGCCAGGCTCGGCCAGGATAATGACCCCGGCCCTGCCATGGCCACAGCCTGCAGGGATGCCGCGTCTCTCCTGGGAGCCTCTCTCCTGCCCGAGTGTGGGTGTCAGGAGGCAAGTCTTCCCGGGGAGCCCCAGAAGCTGCACTGCAGGTGAGGGCCGGCCAGGCTGAAACCCCAAAGCACGAGGATCAGGGGCTGGCGGCAGCTTGGGACTGCGGGATGTGCTGCTCTCACCCTGCTGTCCTGCCGTCTCCTGCCACACCCCCCACTCCTAGGGCTGGTGAGGGAGGCAGGGTGTTGGGGGTCTTCCTCTCCTTTTTGGATCTCTTGAGTTGACCAAAATCAACCCAGGAGTGCGTTCTGTTGAGGACGGAGCCAGAGCGCCTACCCAGAACTGGGGTTCACCAAACATACTGCAGGGCTCTATGCTGGCCCCCCTCAGGTGTGGGCAAACCAGGCTGGGGAGGCCAGGCAGACACAGGCAGCTTCCCTGGGCTCCAGGCCTCTCCGGGGCTGCCGATCTTGGCTGGAAAACCAGAGCCAGTCCCACTACCTTCTGGGAAAAATAGCTTTTCCTCTCCTAGAAAAGAATCTGCCTCCTGGTGTTAAACTACTCTGGGTGGTAGAATGACCCCCACTGGCCTAGGGCCTAAGATACAGGCCTCCACCGTTAGGATGTCCAAAATGAATTTGATAGGCTGAGTCCGGAAAGCTTGAGAGACCTTGGGATCCAGGCCTGGACAGCACCTTCAGGTGCGGGCGGAGAGCAGGCCTCTGACCTCCTGGGAAACTGCCCATCACTGGATTCCTGGTGGTGCCCTCCTGGGTGGCAGGTGCGGGGGGAGCTGTGGTCAGGGACCGGCAGGAGAGAAGCATAAGGCAACAACACTTGGCACTAGTCATGAGAATTGCCACAAGATGGGCCAGGAAGGGTCCCAGGACTCGGGGTGTGCAGGGTTCACCCAGCAAAGGCGAGGCTAAAGAGGAGGTGGCCAGGCCCCATGCACCAGGCTCTCAGAAACAGGTCGTCTAGGGGCACCTGGGTCACTCAGTCGGTTAAGCATCCAACTCTTGGTTTGGGCTCAGGTCACAATCTCACAGCTTGTAGGTTTGAGCCCCGTGTTGGGCTCTGTGCTGGTAGCATGGAGCCTGCTTGGGATATTCCTTCTCTCTCTCTCTCTCTCTCTCTCTCTCTCTCTCTCTCAAAATAAATAAATAAACTTAAAAGAAATTTTTTAAAAAAGAAAGAAATAGGTGATCTATGCACCCACCCATTGGGAGTGGAGCTCAAGTTTCCCATGCACCCCCCACCCCGCCATTCAGGAAGCCTCCCTGGGGAGCACAGCAGAAAATGTGGGGCCCCTCCCTCCATCCCAGAACCCAAACAGGTGGGATTCACTCCCCACTCTCCCCATAGTGCTGACTCCATGCCCTGGTCTGAGAGTGGATTTCTGGGACACATGGCCCTGGTCTCAGGTTCTTGGGTACCCGGCAGGGACACATCGTGAGGTGGGAAGCCAGCCCCAGCAGCAGCTTGGCAAGCTCCAGGCCCTGCCTTCGTTTTTGCTTTTTGCTGAGCTTCAGAAAGCCTCTGACACTCACCCACCCCAGGTGAACACAGGGGGTGCCCTCAGTAGTCCCCAAGGAGATGCTGAGCTAAGATGCTTCTCAGGTCCCAGGCTCTGGAACCTGTCTGCTTGCTCCCTCCAGGTTCGTCCTCCAGCTCTGCTTCCAGCTGAAGCATGAATGGCCTCGAGGTGGTTTCCCCAGGTCTGACTGCCAACTCCTCCCTGGCCACTGCAGAGCAATGTGGCCAGGAGACGCCGCTAGAGAACGTTCTCTTCGCCTCCTTCTACCTCCTGGATTTCATCCTGGCTTTTGTTGGCAACGCCCTGGCCCTGTGGCTTTTCATCCGGGACCACAAGTCGGGTACCCCCGCCAACGTATTCTTGATGCACCTGGCCGTGGCCGACTTGTCCTGTGTGCTGGTCCTGCCCACCCGCCTCGTCTACCACTTCTCTGGGAACCACTGGCCGTTTGGGGAAATCCCGTGCCGCCTCACCGGCTTCCTCTTCTACCTCAACATGTATGCCAGCATCTACTTCCTCACTTGCATCAGCGCTGACCGCTTCCTGGCCATCGTGCACCCTGTCAAGTCCCTCAAGCTCCGCAGGCCCCTCTACGCGCACCTGGCCTGCGCCTTCCTCTGGGTGGTGGTGGCTGTGGCCATGGCCCCACTGCTGGTGAGCCCACAGACCGTGCAAACCAACCACACGGTTGTGTGCCTGCAGCTGTACCGGGAGAAGGCCTCCCACCATGCCCTCGTGTCCCTGGCCGTGGCCTTCACCTTCCCGTTTGTCACCACTGTCACCTGCTACCTGCTTATCATCCGCAGCCTGCGGCAGGGCCCCCGCGTGGAGAAGCGCCTCAAGAACAAGGCGGTCCGCATGATCGCCATGGTGCTCACCATCTTTCTGGTGTGCTTTGTGCCCTACCACGTGCACCGCTCGGTCTACGTGCTGCACTACCGCGGCCACGGCACCTCGTGCGCCGCCCAGCGCGTCCTGGCCCTCGGAAACCGCATCACCTCCTGCCTCACCAGCCTCAACGGGGCGCTCGACCCAGTCATGTACTTCTTTGTGGCCGAGAAGTTCCGTGACGCCTTGTGCAATTTGGTCTGTGGCAAAAGGCTCTCGGGGCCACCCCCCAGCTTTGAAGGGAAAACCAATGAGAGCTCGCTGAGTGCCAGGTCTGAGCTGTGAGCCCCGCAACGCCAAGCCTGGGCCCAGCCACAGGCTGTCTTCAGAAGGACTCCCACATCAGGGTGCAAGCCACCCAGACTCATGAAAGAGAGGTCCACCTACTCTCCAGTGGGTCACCCACTCTCTCCAAGGGCGAAACTCGGCACCCAGCACCCAGTTCTGCCTTATCTGATATGCAAAACCCTAAAAGGGGACAGGCCTTAACAGGACCAGTCGGCCACCCCCTCTGACAGAGACTGTTTGACCCTGCTCACTTACAGTTACTAGATATTCAATGACTTCAGCCTGTGGCGACGAGACTAGAGGAACAGTTCCTGCACAATGAGTGTCTTTCTTTCCCAAGGGCTGCTTGCTCGACTCCCAACCTCCCTCCACAAGAAACACAGAGCAGCGCAGCTCTACAGAGAGAAGCCCAGAAGGCAGCTGTGAGTGACTCCAGAGAAGGGGGTGCAGAACTCTTGGGGGAGGGGAAGGAGGGGTGTGTAGATGTTTCCATTGAAGCTCAGGGCGTTCTGAGTTCCCTGGGTGTCCCCTTTGCCAGATGACCCCTATGGTTAGGGGACAGGGACTCTAACTTATAACTGAGGGTTGTGTGTACATTTCAGGCTGGCCACCAGGTGACACCCAACAAATGCGACCTGTGGGGCCCATCATCGCAGTGCGGGGTTCTTGGCCCCGCCCACTGTGAACCCACACGCAGACCTGCACGTGGCCTGACAATCCCCAAAGCTTCTCAGCAGCTGCCCGATCCCTCTTGGGTCCTGGGCGAGCACGCGGCCTAAATAGACAGATATGGGGAGCCAGGCCTTGTCACCGCCTGAGGACACCACTGGCAGAGAGCCTGGCATGTGACCCTGGCCCCCACTAACCCAGACCAGCAGGGCTGTCCTTAGCCCTGCTCCCTCCCAAGAGGCTTTCCCAGCCTCAGTGGGCCAGCCTGGAGGCCGTTTTGCTCCAGAGCATGGCACCTAGCACCCTAGTGGCTCCCCATTTATACTGATTATACTGATCATAAACACAAGTGTACTTGAAGATTCTGAAGGTTACTGGGTTTGGCTAACATAAGTTCCTCCCCAGAACTTCTCCCTTTGACCCAAGAGTGGCAACGTGGAAGTGAAGACAGGACAGGACAGGCAGCACATGCTGTTTTGCCTCTGGTTCTGAACGTCCCACGCAGGCCTGGCCCACGTGGATGCTGAAGTTCTGCAGCATGGGCCCCAGAGGGCCTGGAGGGTCTGTGTGGGGGCCATGCTTCCTCTACAGCAGTACCGTACTTCCCTGAGCGCTCTCAGCCTCTCCCGCTTTCCCCAGCAGCCAGTGCTGTAGCGCAGGAGAGAGGACACACCCAGGCCCACACCTGGCAGGCGACCCGGGTCAGGACCCCCGTGACACCATCTGCCCCCCACATACTTCCTGCCGAATGCCCTGCAGACACCAGCACCGACACCAGACAACATGGCCAGCAAGCGGGTGACATCGCTACAGGCGGCATCCAGAGCAAGCGGTGTGGCAGCAGAGGACAGAGGGGGTACAAGTACTCAGGCAGAAGGGGGGGGGAGTCAGAGACAGCAGGGGTGGGCGTTCATTCTTCCCTGGCGTGGGGAGGAGAGACCAGCATCTGGATGGGGCCTGTTGCGTTTGGGAGACTCAGTGGGCTCCAAGCAAAGACGGTACATGGGTAGCTGAGAACCCAAGGGAATGGTGTAGTGTGGAGGGGTGCATCCAGATTGTCCAGCATGGACATGCCAGTCGGGGCTCTGGGACTTTGGACAGACATGAGGGCTGTGCACCGAGCCCCAAAAAGGCCAACGTGGAGAGGCCGGTGGACAGAGATAAGTCGGAAGAGGTGAGGGACCTATACAGCCGTGAGGCAGAAGGAAACCATGAGAACACAGGGTCCCAGGCGCCTGGAGAGGAGGCATCCTAGCAAGAAGGAAAAGCTGTCGCGAAGCCTGCCAAGAGGCCAAGAGAGAACCATCAGTGACCCGTCGGTCTGGGCATGCGGAGGGAGGTGTCTGGACCTGACCAGAACGGCAGTGGGGAGTCAGTGAGGGGGGCCAACAGGGGCAGTGGGGAGCCAGTGAGGGGGGACCAGCAGGGACAGTGGGGAGTGAGTGAGGGGGGCCAGCAGGGGCAGTGGGGAACCAGTGAGGGGGGCCAGCAGGGGCACTGGGGAGCCAGTGAGGGGGGCCAGCAAGGGCAGTGGGGAGTGAGTGAGGGGGGCCAGCAGGGGCAGTAGGGAGCCAGTGAGGGGGGCCAGCAGGGGCACTGGGGAGCCAGTGAGGGGGGGCCAGCAAGGGCAGTGGGGAGTGAGTGAGGGGGGGCCAGCAGGGACAGTGGGGAGTGAGTGAGGGGGGCCAGCAGGGGCAGTAGGGAGCCAGTGAGGGGGGCCAGCAGGGGCACTGGGGAGCCAGTGAGGGGGGGCCAGCAGGGGCAGTGGGGAGTGAGTGAGGGGGGCCAGCAGGGGCAGTGGGGAGTGAGGGGGGCCAGCAAGGGCAGTGGGGAGCCAGTGAGGGGGGGCCAGCAGGGGCAGTGGGGAGTGAGTGAGGGGGGCCAGCAGGGGCAGGGGAGCCAGTGAGGGGGGGCCAGCAGGGGCAGTGGGGAGTGAGTGAGGGGGGCCAGCAAGGGCAGTGGGGAGCCAGTGAGGGGGGGGCCAGCAGGGGCAGTGGGGAGTGAGTGAGGGGGGCCAGCAGGGGCAGGGGAGCCAGTGAGGGGGGGCCAGCAGGGGCAGTGGGGAGTGAGTGAGGGGGGCCAGCAAGGGCAGTGGGGAGCCAGTGAGGGGGGCCAGCAGGGGCAGTGGGGAGTGAGTGAGGGGGGCCAGCAGGGACAGTGGGGAGTGAGTGAGGGGGGCCAGCAGGGGCAGTAGGGAGCCAGTGAGGGGGGCCAGCAGGGGCACTGGGGAGCCAGTGAGGGGGGGCCAGCAGGGGCAGTGGGGAGTGAATGAGGGGGGCCAGCAGGGGCAGGGGAGCCAGTGAGGGGGGTCAGCAGGGGTGCTGGGGAGCCAGTGAGGGGGGGCCAGCAGGGGCAGTGGGGAGTGAGTGAGGGGGGCCAGCAGGGGCAGGGGAGCCAGTGAGGGGGGCCAGCAGGGGCAGTGGGGAGTGAGTGAGGGGGGGCCAGCAGGGGCAGTGGGGAGTGAGTGAGGGGGGCCAGCAGGGGCAGTAGGGAGCCAGTGAGGGGGGCCAGCAGGGGCACTGGGGAGCCAGTGAGGGGGGGCCAGCAGGGGCAGTGGGGAGTGAGTGAGGGGGGCCAGCAGGGGCAGGGGAGCCAGTGAGGGGGGTCAGCAGGGGTGCTGGCGCGTCCTGCAGTGGGAGGACAGCTCTGAGGGAAAGCGCAGACTGAGCCTACAGCCCCCCTGGAGAAGAGGGTGGAGGAAGGAGCAGGGACCCTGCCTCTGGCCTCCGTGGTGCCTGGTGACTGAGGCAGGGGGTGCAAGGGTGCAGGGAGCAGGGGAGCCTCCCCTCGGGGAAAGTGGGAGGGAGGTCACCTCTATGGGGGGGGTGCAGAGACAGTGCAGGGAGAATAGAGCCAGGCTTCCTGGAAGCTGGGAACTTAATCTACCAAGGACACCTGAATTTAAGAGTAAATTTGGGCCCCGTGGTTGTGTGATTTCTCTCCAGTGACATTCAGCCCTGGGTACCTGGAAGGAGGTAGACGCCCGGGGTCAGCAGCTTGGGGTGGCCGGCCACAGTGATGGCCTAAAGCTCTTTATCCACCCAGTGCACGTGATGGCTCCTGCTTCGGCCACCTTCCTCCTCGCTGCCTGTTGTCAGCCTGCCCCGGGGAGCGCCCCCAGGCCTGGACGAGCCCTGACTCGTGGCCCCCTACTCTCTCCAGCCCCAGCCCTCTCCTGTAAAGCAGGGATCTCTTGTCTGCCCTGCAGGGACACAGCACGTGGGCACAGGCCACGCCACCTGGGGTGAGCCTGGCTCTCAGTAAGCAGTGCCTGGGTGAGGGCCCTCCTCACCTGCCTGCATTCTTCACGAAGCCCAGGTCGGCCAGCTCAATGTCACACAGCTCACAGCGGAAGCACCCAGGGTGCCAGTTGTTGTTCATGGCCTTGATGACACGGCCAATGATAAACTCACCTGGAAGAGACAGGTCCTTGTTTGCTGGGGCAGGCACAAGCCCCCCCACCCCCACCCCCGCAGCCCCCTCCCAAGCCCTGCCCTCGCTGGCACTCGCCTGAGGCTCAGCCTGGTACCAGGGCTACCCTCCCAGAGCACGGGACGGTGACGCCTGCAGAGAACTAGTGCCCATTGAGGCAGGGTGCAGGGCGGTCAGGGAGGAGCACCTGTGCTCCCATCCACCTGCCCAACCCCAGGTGTGCTGTATCCAGCCCTTACCGCAGGACCCGCAGCATGGAGCAAACAGCATCTGGAAGTCGTGTTCGCAGTACTTCCGGCCTTCGAACTGCAAACGGGCCAGCAGAGAAAGTTCAAGCAAAACCCCATCATTCTCCCTGAGCTGGCCAGTCTATGTTGGGTCAGGACCCACCCTCGGGAAGGCTGGACAAGCATCCCAACTTGTGCAACTGCTACCACCACAGGAAGCAGGGTGGGGGTGGAGGAGAAGCCTTCCTGGAGGAGGTGGTAAGGAGCTGAAAGACCACAGGGGGGCTGTGGGGGTGCTGAAAGGAGGGCAATCCAGACAGAGGGAGGAGCAGGGGCGAGGCCTGGAGACGGAGAGAATTGGCCCACTCAACGGGGCAGACAGGCTAAGTGAGGGGTCGCATAGAAGCTGGGAACTGGGCAAGGCCAGTCCTCAAAGGGCCTCTGCTGTTTTCACAAGACCTTGGTCCTGGGAGTGAGCCGAGGGCTGGAATCAAGTTTGATTTATAAATGTCACTTGGCCTTATTTCCTGTGTGTTTTCTCTGTGTGAGAAGTCCATTTCTCCCAGAGGCCACAAGAGACCCAGAGAGGAGACACAGAAGGAGGGACAAGGAAAAACATGGGGGCCTGAGGGAGAACCCGAAGTCCTGCAGCCAGCAGGAGCCACCAGCCGTTGTCCCCGTCTGCCTGGGCAATGACAGCTCTCATGCTGGCCCCAAATGTGGCCAGGCCTGTCTCTGCTTTCTTCTCTCGACAATTTCATTTTCTTTTTTAAAAATTTGATTTACCCTCTTTTCTGAAATGAGTGTCTTATTAGGCTGTGGCTGGATATAGCCCTACCCAGGGGCCTGTAGAGGTGGCAGGCGTTAAATTCATTCAGCAACAAATATTCCCTGAGCACCTCCTGTGCGCCAGGCTCTGTTCTAGGCACATGACCACTGCTCACAGAGCTCTGCCTCCCTCCCACTGCCTCTACGGTGGGCCAGCATTTCCCAGGAGACTGGAAGGTGCCATGAGGAACAACTCCTCCCACACTGCCAGGAGGAGCTCTCGTACCCCACAGCCATCCATCCGCCAATCCCATCATCTATACCTTTGACGTCTCTCCAGCCTCTGACCCCTGATCTCCACCTCCACTGCAACCACCAGGGGTAAATGTTTACCAACAGAACCTTCGGGAGATGCAGTCTGATCTGTAGCATTTGCCCATCTCTATGGTGTAAATATTTCCATCGTGGACAATGTCAAGCTACCAACATGGCACCAGCATGGAGTTAAGACATGTGCAGTAGACATCATGGCACCAAGTCTCCACCACCACAATGCAATAGACAGATAACCTCAAAGGCATAGATGATAGTAAAATGTAATAAAATAACTAGGAAGTGGTGAGTTTTGAGTATGGGTTACTTTGTTTTTAATACAATTTTATCTCCTGTACATTTATATAACTTAATGTTTTTAAATTTTTTTCATGTTTTATTTACTTTTGAGACAGAGAGACAGAGGATGAGTGGGGAAGGGGTAGAGAGGAAGGGAGACACAGAATCCGAAGCAGGCTCCAGCCTCTGAGCTGTCAGCACAGAGCCTGATGTGGGGCTTAAACCCAAGAACCGTGAGATATGACCTGAACCGAAGTCGGACACTTAACCGACTGAGCCACCAAGGAATAAGGGTTGTGTTTAGGGGCACCTGGATGTCTCAGTCGGTTAAGCGTCTGATTCTTGATTTCGGCTCATGTCATGATCTCACGGTTCATGAGTTTGAGCCCCATGTCGGGCTTTGCGCTGACAGTGTGGAGCCTGCTTGGGATTCTGTCTCTTCCTCTCTTCCTGTCCCTCCCCTGCTCATGCGAGCGTGCTCTCCCTCTCTCAAAATAAATAAATAACATTTTTAAAAAAAGAGTTGTGTTTATCCACTAGCTTGCAAGATTACTGAAAATTTAAACAATCTGCTCTTAAGAGCCAGTGTGGCCCAGCCTAGATCCCTTCATTTGACCTGGATTCTTTCAATAATTCCAGCTTCATGTACCTGCCCCCATTAGTGTCTCCTCAGCACAGCAAGAACAGTGGTCCTTTTTAGACATCCGACAGACTGCCTCCTTCTGCATCTCAAATACCCTGCATACTCTGACCTCAGGGCCTTTGCACTTGCTGAGCCCTGTGATGAGTGCTCTTCCTACAGATGTATACACGGCTCCCTCACCTCGTTCACGTCTGCTCAAACATTACCTTCCCTGACCACCCACCCTCCTTACCCCAAGATTCTTTGTAACCAGAGCACTGAGCACCATCTGATCCCAAGGGAGGGTGTGTGCCAGCAGGGCAAGGTGTTTGCATGCCGTGGCCTACCCTACTAGCTCTACTCTACTAGCTCAGAGTCTACCCAGAGGACGATGGATGAGTGGTGACCCTTCCTAAGCACCCACAGCCACCAGGGGTGCACTGTTCACACCTCGCAAGTGAGGATATGCCCACAGGGGAGGCAAGCTCAAGACCTGGCATGACTGACCAGGACCATGGCTGAGCACAGCCCATAGGCTCCTGGAAGGCAGACTCTGAGCTGGTCAGGGGCTCAGGCTCCAAGAAGGCGTCCAGCTGAGGGCCCTGGGAGTGTCCTCACCTCGTAGAAGAGCCCCTCGGGGAACGGCCGGAAGCACTGCGCACACACGAAGCACTGCTCATGGTACAGCTCCCCGTTGCTGTTAACGATCCGCTCTGCAGGGGCGAAGCGGGCTTGGCAGCGCTGGCAAGCCGCATTGGCCAAGGCATTGGACATGTTGCTGCAGGGGGGAGAGGGGATGGGAAGGTCAGGACTGGGGAGGGGCCAAGATGAGCAAGCCTGGAGGGCTGCACATGATGGACACACCTTCCCGGGGAGGGGGGTGGGGGGGAACAGCTATCCTCACACTGATGGCAGTGTTGGCACCGTGGAGGCTCAGCCCGGCTGCCTGACACTGGCTCACATCAGCCCGCACACCTGCCCACACATCTGCTGGAGCTATTGTGTCCCATGGGCCCCCTAAGTGCCAGTGCATGCCAGGGGCTACGGCACACATTCCTGGATGACAACCGTACAAGGCCCACGCCGCATCTCCATTCTATAGATGGACAAGCCAAGTCCTGAGGGGAGTGAGTGCCCTTCCCAAAGGCCACAGTGGGCGGAGGCAAAGCCCAGATTAGAAACCAGCACCCCTCCAGACTCCAAAGCCCCCATCTTTCTGCCATGCCCTGCCACCCCCACGGACTTCCATGTAGTGTCAGACACAGCTGGGCCACAGCCATGCCCACACTGGTCAGAGCAGTGAGGGCTCAAGACAAGTGCTCTCACTGTGGCCTGGGCTGTACCCCACTCTCGGAGTCCAGACTCCCAGCCATGGAAAGTCCATAAGAGGGGTTAGGGGTCAGTGAGATCAGGGACACATGGAAGCACTCAGCCACATGCCTGGCCCATAGGAAGCCCACACAAAGGACAGTGCATGGTTCCAACGTCTCTGCTTGGTTCCCAGGCTGCTTGGTCTGCATCCTGCTGGCCCAGGTGTCAGTGGCCACCTCGGTTCCCTCCTGTGTCTCCTATCACCTCTTCTCAGGGAAACAGAGCCTCTCATAGAACTTCACCTAGGCCTAAATCAGTGGCTCTTTATGCCCCTTATTTAATCCCTGAGGCAACACTGCCCTCCAGATGAGAGACCTAAGGTTCAGCGAGGTTAAGTAACTTGCACAAGCTCACACAGCAGATGACGAAGTCCAGATTTGAACCCAGATTGGTTGGACTGCAATGGCTCTTTCTTCCACACCAGGAGTTAGTTGCAAATCACCTGCCCCAAAAAACATGTAATCACCCTGCCCCGGGGAAAGTGAAAATGTGAATGTTTGGGATACAAGCAGGTTGGGGAGCAAATGTCCTCAACTGTGGTGGGCTTCCCTGGGGTAAGTGGCAGGCTTGCTTCCTTCTGGGAGGAGTAGAATCCAAACTGTATGCTGAGGGGTCCAGAGGTGTGGCCAGGAGGAACTGTGTCAGACTGACAACCTCTTCGACCTTCCAATACCTTGATGCCCATAACTTTTGCTATAAGGGTAGCAAATAGGTTTTGTTTCAAGCGTCAACTCTGACAGATTGGCGGTGGCTGCCTGGATATCTAGCCAAAGCAGGACAGTCAGGCTCAGCAGGGAAAGAGATAACCAGCTGACAATGTCAAGTAGACACAGAGAGTGGTCAGACACAACCTGAATGCTCTTGAGAATATCTTTCCAGCCTGTACTGCCTCCCAGGGTACGAATCCCACCCCCGTCTTGCTGCCACAGCACTACGAGAAGAATTCTCGAGTGAGTGAAGCTCTTGCTGGGGCATTCAGGTATCAATCATAGGGAGGAAGGCTCCCTAACTGGGATGAGCCCAGGAGGTGGTGGGAGAGGGCTCTGCCTGTCAGGACTCTGGGTGTGGGCTGTGAACAGTGGGTCTAACGGGGACTGTTGGCACACAGGCTGGAAGCTGGGCTGGGGCCCCCAGACAGGACTTCCTGCCTGCTCAGCTTGGGGACCCCACATAGCAGGGGAAGGGCCAGAAGACTCTTCCATAAGCCTTGACAGGCACCCCGGATTCTTAGGACTTAGCCTGCCCTCAGGTGTGTTTTGGGGACCAAAGCCACATTCTTTGTCCATGTACTGGCCACAGGGGCAAGGAAGCAGGACAGTGGCAGGAAGAGTCGGGCAGAGCTCACGATGCAAGAGAAGGTCTTTGTGCAGCAGCCACTCTGCCCCCAACACACACCCTGCACCGTCCCCAACCCCCTGCTGGTCTCCATGATGTGGGCCAGACAGCAGAGGGCCAACTGCCTAAGCCGCCATGGAGGGCTGGGCTGGACTTCTTCAACACAGGCATGGCTTCCCGCTAGAAAACATTGTAACCCTAGCGGCCTTGTCCTCCCACAGCACACACCCAAGGTGGCGGGGCGGGGGGGAAGTTCCAACTCCGGGCTGTGTACAAGACCTTGCTGGTCTTGGAGAAGTGAGAAACAACAGGAAATCCTGTGACTCTGGCTCTGGAATTCCCCAAAGGACCCAGAAAATGAAGCCAAAACAAGGATTCAAGTCCAGGCCCAGGCTTTGGGATTGCTGCTTAAATCCAGAGCTCTGGGCCCTAACTAAGTGAGCGCCTGCAGAGCCCCAGCGCCTCCCAAAGCCCCTTGCCCTCTGACCTTCAGGGACCCAATCCCACCCCCAGTCGCCTGCCGCTAGACCAGACACTTTACCAGCCTTCCACCATTCTGCTCTCATAAGTAGACCCTCTGTTAAACTCTCCTCTGCCATTCTGTTTCACTGTAACTATGTTTCTGACCAGGACGCTAACAGACACCACCCCCACAGCAGCCGCCACAACCTGCCTTCCTGTTCATCCTCACGAGGTCCCCTAACCAGAGCGGCTGGTCTTTAACTGGGCTACGGCTGGTTCCCTGGCTGGGTCCCTAGGTGCCTGAGGCCGAGGATTTTGCCATCTGTCCCCTACATATATACCTCGCACAAGCCCTGGCATAGGAAGGTGGGATGTGGGGGTGACCACCTCCCTCTCACACCCACTGGCTGCCCCAGCCCAAGTCTTGGGGGCAGTAGCACCCCCAAAGCACTCCTGCGACTGTGTCCCCATGCCACCCTGCTCGGGACCACAGACAACACTCCAACCCACTGGCCTAAGACAGAGGAATGAACAGACATGCAAATGTGCCCAACAACTGAACCATGTCACCATCAGAGAAATGCCAGCTGTCTCCTGCAGGAGGCGAGGACACAGGAGGGGGCTCTGGGCTCACCCCTCCACATTTGAATCCTGATAGCCCCAGACACCAGCGGGAGGGGCTGGAAAACGGTACCAGCTTCTCTGGGCCTCATTTCCTCATCTGCAAAGAGGTGTGTCAGAGTAACAGTTACCACCCCACGGAGCTGGAGTGAAGAACTCACTGGCATACAGTGTGTGGAGCACAGGGCCGGGAAGGCCAAGCGCTGGATAAAGAGAGCTGTTGTTTCCCAGCAACTCTGGGAGCCTTCCAGAGCACCTCCTCCCCCACCCAGTCCTGGGGAAGGCCTGCAGCCTGCCTGCACTCCCTGCAAGAGGGCAAAGGGTGGCACACACGGACATTCCATGTCCTCCTTCACACATTCCAGCCAAGAATGGGGAGCACAAAGTCTACCCAGTTACCCTCCAAGGAGACACCACCATCCTGCCCCAGCTGGACAGCACTCACGCTGCTGAGGGCATGGCCAGCATGCCATGGTGTACAAGAGTGCACCATCGTGGACCTCTTCTCCGGCCCTTCCCAGCACCCCCAAAACTTTCTCAATCTTGACAGCCCAACACAAGTCAATTTGTGGGCCTGTGCAAGATGTCACTGAGTGACAAGATGTCACTGAGACTTACAATGACTATTAGCCTGGGGTGGGGTGGGGTGGGGGGAGCCCTCTCTGTGCCAGCTTCCTGTGAGGAGAGGTTGCTGGTTCCAGATAAGGTAACTGAAGTACAGAGAGGGTCAGTAACCTCCTGAGGGTCACACAGGATTAGACCATGTTCTCTCCTGTCCCCTCAGCTCCTGGTGGCATTATCTAGGCACAGCCTTTCAAAACTCTGGTTTTTTAACAACCCTAGACTTTGCCCCACTCCAGCCTCCCACCCATCTGAGCCTAGAAAGACAGTGAGAGCCTGGGAACAGGCAGGGGCCGGGAGGAGAATGAGTCAGTATTACTGAGGCCACGTCAGCCTCAGCGTGTGTTCTACAGCCAGGCAGACCAGGCTGCAATCCCTGCTCAGGTGCTCCCTGGCTACGTGGTCCGCAGCAAAGTGCTCTCTGAGCCTGGGCTTCCGCATCTGTAAAATGGGCTAGCAACAGCAACCTCCGGGGGAGGTTGGGAGGGCTAAGTGAGGTGACACTTGCAGCACAGCCCATAACTGCTCCGTCATCGGCAGCTAGTGGCATCCTTTCCCCCCCCCCACCCCCTTCATCCAACAGATCCTTACTGAGCACCTGTTCTGTGCCCAGGCCCTTCTCCAGGTGCAGGGAGAGAAGGGGGATCCCACTGCAACATGATGTCTGAAGCTCGAGTGGAAGGTGCCCCCGGCACTGCCTGGACCCCCTCCCTGCCACTCCCCCGAGAGGCCAGTCAGAAGCCAGCAGCTGGGGTCACCTGGCTACACACAGTAAACAGGAATTTACACAAAGCCAGTTCCACACTCAGCCTTGGGAAGGCTGGAAAACTAACTGCTGCCTTAGGCTGCTGCACACAAGGCATTTCCACCATCAGAAACACATTCCCAATATGTTTGGAGACTGCGGGAGATTACATGGCATTTCCTGAAGCCCCAGTGGTACCTGTTGGCTCTAGCAGCTTCATTTACTTTTAAGCAGATGGGCTTTAGAACTGTCACACTGACAACAGAGGTGAGGAAGGGCACGAGCCAGAAGTTCACAGAAAAGTAAAGACGAGGAGCAAATAAACATATGTGCCTGCATGCATGGGGCTTTCCCAAGGCCTGGTGTCCATGATCACACCCATGTGCCCTCCTTGCACGTTGGCCTTGTTCTTGTGCTGTGTGTGTACACTGTGGACCTCGCTCCAACAGGGCCTATGACCCACCAGTGCCCTGATAGCCATTCCCTGCACCACCTCTCACTCCACCCATGTCCAAGGACACCGGAGGCCCAGCAGTGAGGGTTCCTATTCCAGCACTGCCACACTTGGGTGAGTTTCCTGGCATCCTGAGCCTTGGGTACCCCACCGAAGCAACGGTCTTGTCCAGTCCCCGTGTCCTGGCATCTAAGGGGCCCGAAATCCCAGCAGTGCAATAGGGGCCCCTCTGCAGCTATGGCCCCTCCCCCTACCCAGTGCCCCACCCCTTGCTCTGTCCTTAGCCCCAGACGTCTTTGGTGGCTCAGTCCTAATTACCCCTCAGGAGGGCTGCCCGGACTATGGGAATGCAGTGAGCTCAGAGCATTCCATGTAGCATTAGCCCCTGGACGTCCTTCCTTTCCTGGGTCCTCAGATATCCCTACCTCTGTGACTGCTGCTCCCTGTCTCTTCCCTCACTCCCCACCCCCTTCTCCCAACCTCAGGGTCCTCTCCCACTGTTCCTCCCCCACCTCTTCCTCTAAGGCTCGCACCTGCCACTTTCCTGCCAATACCCCAAGTTCACAGTCCTCATCACTCTCTCCCCAACTTTCTACTAGAAGTCTCCACCCGGATGGTCCCTGGGGCCCAGCCCCCAGCCCCAGACACCCACACTAGTGGTTCCACCACCATCTACGTGCCCCCTCAGACCCTCCCCACCCCAGGTTAACTCATCCTCTGAGATGCCCTGAGGGTCCACCCTGAGCGCCACAGGCTGCCCTCCCTGCCCAAAAGGAGGCTTTCATTGTCTACACTGGCAATTCTCCATGAGAGACAGCAGCTCAGGTTTTAGAGTTGGTCCAAACTGGCTGCAAATCACAGCTTAGCCATTTGGGTGGGCGAAGTCCAGCAGGTTCCTTGACCACTCCGTTCATTCATCTACAAAGTAGCAACAAAACAACCCCAGTCTGAAAGCAGTCATGGGAGCTCCGCAGGACAATTCAACACCCCATTCTCAGCGTCCCCCCCAGGCTTGTTGATCACAGATGCGCCCTCCCCCCAATCTTATCGCCAACGCAGGCGCTGTCCCCACGCCCTGGACTGCTGGGCTCTTGCCGTCGGAAGGGCCAAGCGGGTGTCGGGGAAAGGCCGGCAGCGGCAGCTTTCCGGCCATTGTCCCCGCCAACCCCGCCCCGGCCCAGGCCACCTACCCGAGCGCAGCGGGCGGCGGGCTCTGCCGGTGTTGGCGCCGCCGGTAGAGCCCCGACGCGGCGAGCGCGCCCAGCCGGGCTGCCATGGCGCGGGCCTCCTCCTTCTGCTCCCGTCTTGGGGCGGCCCTGCTCCGACGGCCCAGAGACCACCCCGGCCTCGGGGGCGGGTGGCAGTGGCGGTGGCGGCAGCGGCAGGCCAGACACGGCGACCGCGATGGGACAGGCCAGCGTGCAGGGGGCGCCTCTCCCCCCACCCCCTCTGGACAGGAGCTCACGTTACACACTGCGATCTCCAAAGGGCAGCAGAGTCAAGTCCAAATAGAAAGGATATTGTTCGTGCAGCGGGGGCAGCACAGTGAAAGCTGAGGTGGCAGGGCTGGGTCCAGACTGGGGAGGGGACTCGCTGGGAAGGTCCCAGACAGCACTAAGGTGAGGTCCATGGTGGGAAGGCAGGGTGCCTGGAGGTCCCAGGCTGCTGGGAGCCTGAGAGGGAACCCCAAGCCCCCTGACGTCCTGACGATGGCCCCTTAGCTCCGGAAGGCAATATGGGACTGATCTGGCTTAGGAATCCTGGAGGAAGCCCCATACATGCCCACATTCGACCTTGTTTCCTTCCCTGAGATCCTGTGCCACAAATGCCGCCTGGAGACCCAGATCAGGGCAGCCTCAGTCCCCTGGATCTGACCAACAAATTGCCAAGCACCCAAAAGAGGTCCATGCTGTGAAAGCTCAGTGAAAAGGTTATCCCCTAACTTGCTAGAGAAAACAGAAGCAGCAGAATCTGATAGAAGACCGGTAGGAAGGCACTATTTCCATGCTTTTTTACCTAAGGAGATCAGCAGGGTTATTGTGATCCAAGTGCAAACACCCAAGGTCAGCGGCAGAACTGTGGCTGCTGCTAGTGGAGCAGGCACTATGGTCAGCAGTAAAATAAGGATCCGTAGCACTCCTGGAGATCTTTAACACCGATTCCATTTCCCTGAAACACCTTTCTAAGTAAGGTCAGAAAGCACAAGCAGCATTGGCCTCCACCTTCCCAAAAAACAGTAGCTATCATTCTGAACAGCAGGGCAGGGTACTGGTCCTCCAACACTGGGGTGGAGGGAAAACTTTGGAGGGGATCCATGGCACTCAGATGCCAGGCCCACATACCGAGAAGCATACCTCATCCAGCAAATCCAAATTCATTAACCACCCTGGGGGGCAGCTCTAAAACACAGCCAGATAACTACAGGCGTTGTGCGCAATATAACTTGTCAATGCAGGTCAATTCCAAAAGTACCAAGCCCTGATCAATTCAACAAATATGTTTTTAAAGGTGGCCACAGAGGCAAAAGGGCATAGAGAGAGGCTGAGCTTGGAGAAGCCAACAGGTACAAAGATCACCTCCCACTCTTTTCTCTGATGGAGATAGCTGAATGCTTAGGAAATCTTATTAGAAAGTTTTGTTGTAGCACCTTTAAGTCAATGCCCAAGGGCCTAGGTACCTTGTACCAGTCCTACTCAGCCCCTCCCATGGGGAAATCCTCAACTCTGGAACCCAGAACTTACCCAGAGTCAGAGTTCCATTTAAGGAGGGATTATTTATTTATGGTTTCCACAATTGCAGATAGACCTGGGAAGGTGGCTATAGCCACAAGCATTTTGTACATCACAATTTGTAAATAAAGTTCAAGTCCAAGGTGACCAAGCACCGATCAATTCAACAAATATTTACTGTAAAAGGAAGTACCAGGGGCTAGAAATTGAGAAAGGAAATTAGAGTCTGATTGAACCCAAATCCCAAATCTGTGCACAGCCTTGTGCCCCCACCCCACCCCCAGTTCTGCAACCTGTCTTGCAGAACTAGGCGTCGGAGCCATGCTGTGTCTCCAGCCAGCACTCTGGCTCTAGAGGACAAAGTTGCAAAGACATAGTAAAGAATGATGTCAGCATAAATGGCAGAGTAAGAGCCTTTAAAATGTTGTCCCTCCATAAAAGCAATGAAAACTAGCAAAAACTGTTAGAATCCACTTTCTCAGAACTCTGTAAATTAACCAAAGGTTTGCAGTAACCCAGGGTACCTCATCAAGAAAAGCAGCTGGGGACTCCTGGGTGGCTCAGTCAGTTAAACGTCTGACTTCAGCCCATGTCATGATCTAATGCGCCATGGGTTCGAGCCCCGCATCAGGCTCTGTGCTGACAGCTCAGAGCCTGGAGCCTGCTTCAGATTCTGTGTCTCCCTCTCTCTCTGCCCCTCCCCTGCTCACACCCTCTCTCCCTCTCTCTCAAAAAATAAACATTAAAAAAAGAAAGAAAAGAAAAACAGTTGAATCTTGGTAGGAACAGTGAGCTTTGTGATATTTTCACTTATCCTAGCCTCTGACCCCTACATCCTAATTCCATTGCTGCCTTAAAAAATAACAGCCCACGTTCCCAGTAATTATGCAGCAGACAGGACTGAAGCTCCTTCAAACTTTCATTCCCTGGAAGACTCCATTTGAAAGTTTTGTCTTTATGTGACCTCACTCACACATACCCACTGCTAAAAGCCTCTCTTGGGGAGTATTTTTCAAATGTATTACTATTGTAACTGCCTATGGTATCACAGCTGTCATTGCCATAGGCAATGGATAATAGTGGAAGCAACAATAGACTAATCAAAAAGCTTAAAAGAAAAAACTAAAGGGGAGCCTGGGTGGCTCGGTTAAGCATCCAACTTCAGCTCAGGTCATGATCTCACAGTTCATGGATTCAAGCCCTGCATTGGGCTCTGTGCTGACAACTCAGAGCCTGGAGCCTGCTTCAGATTGTGTCTCCCTCTCTCTCTGCCCCTCCCCCAACCTCAAAAATAAATAAACATAAAAAAAAATTTTTAAGGAAAAAATTAAGGAATGACATGTCCTTAGGGGCTTTGAAAAGAACCAAAATAGTCCTAGGAATCTAGAAGGCCACACAAAGCCCAGGACTATGCGCATGCTCAGAGAAGACCCAAGAAGATCCTAACCTCTTGCTTCTGATTGACCCTCAGGCTCTGTGTAATCAGGAAGTAAAGGCTAAGGCAGAGCTGTAAACTGCAGGGTTGAATGCTTAAGGTGTGCTGCAACATACACTTAGTGCCCTCAGCAGAGTCCCTTATTGGTGACAGACATTCAAGGAAATGGTTGTCCAATCATTAGCTGACCATTAAACTAATCAAGCAGAGACTTAAGCAGTCGCAAATGACAGAAATATAGACTTTACAGAATTATTTCTGAAAAGTCACTAAACAAACGAACAAGTAGCAACAACATACTCTGGGGAGTGAGGGGGAATTTGATCTCAGAATTGCCACATATTATTTGAAATGTCCAGTTCTCAGCAAAAAATTATGAGACATACAAAGAAACAAAAAAGTATTACTCTTACACAGAAAAAAAAAGCAATCAATAGAAACCCTCCATGAGGAAGCCCAAATATTACACTTATTAGATGGACTTTAAATCAGTTATTTTAATTATGTCCAAAAGACAAAAGAAAACCATGTCTAAAAAAACTGAAGGAAAGTATGAGAATGATATCTCACCAAATGGAGAATATCAATAATGATGTAGAAAATATATAAAATAGGACCAAATAGAAATTACGTAGTTGAAAAGAAACACTAAAAGAGTCCTCCAGGATGAAATTAAAAGACATCAGACAATAATCTGAATCCACATGAAGAAATAAAAAGCAGCAAAGTATATTTAACCTTGATATAGTAAAAGTAACTATATAGATAAAAATAAAAAGACAATATAAATGTATTTTTTGTTTGTAAACCTATTTTTCCCCTCTGATTTAAAGACAACAGCATAATGAAATAATTTAACACAAAAGAAGGCAAGAGTGTAGGAACTAAGAAACAAAACAGACATAAGATACATAAATAATTAGTAAATTGTAAATGTAAAATAATTACATTAAAGGTAAATGGATTAAACTCTTCAATTAAAAGTCAGAAGTCAGTAAATGCATTTTAAAAAATCTGCTTATATGATTTCTACAAGAAATTCACTTTAGACAAAAACAAATAGTTTGAAAGTAAAAGCATGGAAAAGATATACCATGCGAATAGCAACTAAAAGGGAAGCTAACATCAGACAGCTAGAAGCTAACATCAGACCAAACAGACTTTAAGACAAAAATTGTTATAAGAACAAAAAAGGACCTTTTATAGTGATAAAACAGTCAATCCAGAGGTGCCTGGGTGGCTCAGTCAGTTAAGCATCTGACTCTTGACTTCTGGTCAGGTCATGATCTCATGGTTCATGGGTTCAAGCCCCACATCGGCCTCTGTGCTGATAGCTCAGAGCCTGGAGCCCACATCGAATTCTGTGTCTCCCTCTCTCTCTGACCCTCCCTTGCTCATGTGCTCTCTTGCTCTCTCTCTCTCTCTCTCTCTCAAAAATAAACAAACATTAGGGGGGAAAAGCATATTCTCAGATCACAATAGAATAAAACCACAAATCAATAATAGAAAGAAATTTAGGAAATTTACAAATATGTGGAAATTAAACAACACACTCCTAAAGAATCACTGAGTCAAAGAAGAAAACAAGGGAATTAGGAAAAGATTGAGATGAATGAAATGAAAACACAACACACCAAAATTTATGGGATGTAGCTCAAGCAGTGCTCAAGGAAAATTTATAGTTGTACACAGTTGAATAGTTTTCACTGTAGTTATTTATACTTGTGTAATAGGGGCACTTGGCTGGCTCAGTCAATACACCATATGACTCTTGATGTTGGTGTCTTGAGTTCAAGGCCGATGCTGGGCGTGGAACCTACTTAAAAAAATTAGTTGTATAATAATTTAAATACTTGTATAGTATAAAATAGCTTTATAGAAATCAGAAACAGAAGAATAAACTAAATGCAAAGCAAGCATTAGAGAGGAAATAATAAAGATTAGAGAAGAAATAAATGAAATAGAGATTAGGAAAAATAGAGAAAAGCAACAAAACCAAAAATGGTTTGTTGAGAAGATCAAAACTAATAAACCTTTAGCTAGACTGACCAAGAAAACAAGAGAACACCCAAAAGACTAAAATCAGGAATGAAAGAAGGGACCAAAGTTAGAGAAACTTAAAGGACTATAAGGAAAATGCTGTGAACAATTGTATGCAAACTAAATTACAGCAAATTAAATAACCTAGCAGAAATAGACAAATACCTAGAGAGATACAAACTACCAAAACTGAATCAACAAGCAGTGTAAGATCCAAATAGGCCAACAACAAGTAAAGAGACTGGATTTGTAATCAACATCTTCCTACAAAGATGAACCCAGGACCAGATGGTTTTATTGGTGAATTTTACCCAGTGTTTAAGTAGCATTAACACCAACCCTTCACAAAATCTTCTCAAAAAATCTACCAGGAGGGAACACTTCTCTACTCATTCAGTGAAGTCAGCATTACCCTGAATCAGAAAAATATATCACAAGAAAACTACAGATGAATATCACTTATGAATAGAGATGCAAACATCCTGAACAAAACTGAATCTAGCACCATATAAAAAGTACTACATAGCATAACCAAATGGGATTTATTCCAGGATATAAAGTTGGTTTAACATCCAAAATCAATGTAATACATCATATGAATGCTGAAAATGCACTTGGCAAAATCCATGTTTTTCATGATTAAAAAACAAAAAACACCTCTCAACAAACTAGGATTAGAAGGGTATTTCTTCAACCTGATAAAAACCCAGAGCTAACATCATACTTAATGGAAAGAGACTGAGAACTTTCCCTCTAAGATCAGGAATAAGATAAGGATGTCCAGCCTCGACATTTCTTTTCAACACTGCAGTAGAGGTTCTAGCAAGGACAATTAGCAATAAAAGGAGAGAAAATGTATCCAGATTGGAAAAGAAGTAAAACTCTCTATTTGATTACCACATACTCTTATACACAGAAAACCCTAAACCCCAAGGAAAACTATTACAGCTAGTAAATGAACTCAGCAACTTTGCAGGTAAAAAACCAATATACAAAACCCACTAGCAATAAGCAATATGAATATGAAATTAATAAAACAATTCCATTTATACTAGCATCATAAAGAATAAAATACCTAGGAATAAATTTAACCAACAAAGTATAAGACTTATACAATGAAAACTATAAAACATTGTTGAAAGAAACTAGAGAAGACCTAAATAAATGGAAAGACATCCCATGTTCAGGGATTGGAAAACTTGCTATTGTTAAGATGACAATAACGTTCCCCAACAAATTAACCTACAGATACAACACAAACCCTATAAAAATTCCAACTGCCTTTTTTACAGAAATGAGCAAGCCAATCCTAAAATTCATAAAGAACTGAAGAAACTCAGAATAACCAAAATAATTTGAAAAAGAACAAAGTCAGCAGGCCATTTTGTAATTTCAAAACTTACTACAGAGTTACAGTAGCAATAATTAAACAGTCTGGTACCAGCATAAGGACAGACACATACATCAGTGGAATAGTATTGAGAGTCCAGAAATAATCCCATATATCCATGATCAACTGATTTTTGACAATGCTGCCATGACAATTCAATGAGAAAATAATAGTTTTGTCAACAAATGATGCTAGGACCACTGGACAGCCACATACAAAAGAATGGTTTCAAACCCCTATCTCAGGCCACATATAAAAATTGACTCACAATGGATTGAAAATCAAAATGTCAGAGTTAAAAGTATAAACTCATAGAAGAAAACATAGGAATAAATCTCCATGATCTTAGATTAGGTAACACTTCCCTAGATATGACACCAAAAACTCAAGCAATCAAAGAATAAATAGATAAATTGGACTTCATCACAATTTTAAACTTTTGTGCATCAAAAAACACTATCAAGAAAGTTAAAAGACAATCCACAGAATAGGAGAAAATATTTTGCAAATCATACAGCTGGTAAGTGTCTCACATCCAGAATACATAAAGAACTCTTAAAATCCAACAATAAAAAGACAACCCAATTTTAAAATGGGCACTGAAACCAAACAAACATTTCTCCAAAGAAGATGTACCAGCAGCCAATAAGCACACGATAAGATGCTCAACATGACAGGTTGTTAGGAAAATGAAAGTCAAAAAAGTGATACCACTTTACACCCACTAAAACAAACAAGAAGTGTTAGTGAGGATGTGGAAAAAATTAGAA
This sequence comes from Felis catus, assembly GCF_018350175.1. NCBI lineage: Eukaryota > Metazoa > Chordata > Mammalia > Carnivora > Felidae > Felis > Felis catus. Next base: position 111,129,805 of record NC_058375.1, on the reverse strand, counting down.
CCCTCACACATTCCTGGTAGGAATGTAAAAGTATGCAGTTACTCTGAAAATAGCTTGGCAATTCCTCAAAAAGTTTAACATAAAATTACCAGCAATTCCACTCCTAAGTATATGCTCAAGTGAGTAGAAAATATAGATAGAAAAATTCACAGGGCGCCTGGGTGGCTCAGTCGGTTGAGCGGCCGACTTCGGCTCAGGTCATGATCTCGTGGTCTGTGAGTTCGAGCCCCGCATCGGGCTCTGTGCTGACAGCTCGGAGCCTGGAGCCTGTTTCGGATTCTGTGTCTCCCTCTCTCTGACTCTCCCCTGTTCATGCTCTGTCTCTCCCTGTCTCAAAAATAAATAAAACGTTAAAAAAAAATTAAAAAAAAAAAAGAAAAATTCACAGCAGCATTATTCATAAAAGCCAAAAAGTGGAAACAATTCAAATGCCCACTACAACTGAACACATAGACAAAATACGGTAAATCCATGCAATGGAAGATTATTTGCATCTCTCCCCCAAAAAAGGAATGAAGTACTGATTCATACCACAACATAAATGAACCTTGAAAATATTATGCTAAATGAAAGAAGCCAGGTCAAAAAAAAAAAAAAAAAAAAAGCCCATATAATGTAGAGTTGTATTTATAGAAGATACACAGAACAGCCAAATCTATAGTGACAGACTGCACATTAATTGTTACCAGGAGCTGGGGGAGGGCAGAATGGGGACTGACTGCACATGGGTATGGGGTTTCTTTTGGGGGGTGATGAAAATGTTCTATAGAATTAGTGGTGATAGTTGCACAACTGGTGAATGCACTAAAACCCACTAAACCGTACACCTTAAAACAGTGAATTTTATGGTATGTGAATTATATCTCAAATGTTTAGGGGTGCCCGGTTGTCTCAATCAGTTAAGCATCTGACTCTTGATTTCCGCTCAGGTCATGATCTATCTCATGGCTCATGGGATCGAGGTCATGATCTCATGGTCCATGGGATCAAGCCTTACATTGGGCTCTGCACTGTCAGCACAGAGCCTGCTTGGGATTCTCTTTCCCTCTCTCTCTCTCTCCCTCTCTCTCTCTCTCTCTCTTTGCCCCTCTCCTGCTCATACACTCTCTCTCTCAAAATAAATAAACATTTTTTAATGTTTATTTATTTTTTTTAATGTTTAAAAAGCACATGTGTAGTGAAGAATGCAGCTACGTAGCTTACTAGAGAAACAACAGAGGCCAAGGCCACCATCAAGTTGTGAGGCAGGGCTGTCACCCCCTTGTGGCTGAGCTGTGAGAGCCATCCCCAGGGCAGCCAGAGACACCACTGCAAACAGCCTCTCCACCACAGCCAGCTTCCCTCCCCCACCTCCTCCCTTGACCCACTGGGAGGCCAAGTCCTTGGTATGCATCAGATGAGTGATGTTTTCCAACCTTCTTACCCCACATGAAATCGGACTTTGAATGCTTTTATTTTCTTAACTGGAAACTCAGGCATCAGTGTGGACACATTGTTGGTTTTACTTACATACATACATTGGGTCGTGTCATATTAGTGAAACACTGTCCTCTCAGGTAAGTATCCCATTAACATGTTTATCTTATTAGGCCATATTGAGTAAATATTCACCGTCAGGAATTTAGAAGATTTGAATAAACAGAACAAGGAGGAGAGTTAGGGTGCCCCCTCTGCCCACCCTCCCTGGAAATGAAGACCTAAGGAACATTTAGTATGACTCTGCACTGACAGATGGAACAGAGAGAAGCAGTGTAGCTGGAGAGGCGCGGGACAGCCCCTGTGCCTACAAAGCCGGGCCCCTCTGCACAGTAGGATGCCCGGGCCATCTTGTAGCAGCTCCCAAGTGCTGACTGCTGAATTTTCAGGAATTTTGGGAACCAGTTAACATCATGTTGGTAGTTTGAAGTGAGCCGAAGTGGGGGTATTTTCAGCACGGAAATGGACACACTACAAATTGGACCCCCCCCCCCCCCCGCCACCGCACCGCACTGGCAGGGTCGGAGTCAATGCCAGAAGTCCAGGGAAAGGGAGGAGTTGAGGAGTCTTGGGTGCTACCTAGCCTGGCCTGGTCTGGGTCTCAGGGTCCAGCTGCGTGGCACTCATCATCTGCTTCCCACAGCTCCACGTGCTGTGCTCAGGCCCTGGCTGCCATCTTAACTACACGCTGGCAGGCTCTTCCGCCAAGGGGGCCACTGGGCATGCTCCTGAAGAAAGTGGGGACTGGGCACCATGGAGGGCAAGGGTGCTGGTGGATGTGGGGACCCAGATCCAGCAGCCCTGCTCTGCACTGTACAGAGGCCCAGCTCGGGAGCTGGCACCTGGTGGCCTCAGCACACTAGGGTCGTGTGGTGGGTGGGACTCCACCCTACAGCAGGCCAAGCCACTGACCTCACCAGCTGTGAGCGCCCAGTCCCAGGCTGCACTTGGAGGAGGGCCAGTGACAGGCTGGGACCCTTAGCAGGGGCGTGACCTGCCTGGGCCTTCACATCTTCACCGTAGACTAGTGCTGATGTCAAAGGTCCCTCCGGCTGGGACAAAGATTCGGGTGTTTTTAAGGTCCAGAGTCTTTGGGCCCCCACCAGGGCTGAGTTTCCATCCCACAGCTTGCCCACCCCCAACCACACCCGGGCCCTCCTTACCCTTCTGCCCCAGCTCAGCCCAATCTGGGGCTTCAGACCCTCCTCTCCAACCTCCTCCCAGCACTTCCTCAGGGACTTGTCACAGCTCTTCCAATCCTTCATGGCCCAAACTAGCTTGGGGCCCACGCCTGCTCCACCACTGGGCATCGTCCTGGATTCCACCCTCTCAGTCAGGTCCTCCCATTCTACCTCCCAGACCCCTGAGTCCCCTCCTCTTCTCCACCCCCAAGGCTGCCAATGACAAGAAGCCTCCCTTGTGGCGGACCTCCTTCCCAATCTCTTCCTCAGCAGCCCTTTCTCTCCACAGCACCCGCAGGTATGTTTCCAAAGTGCACGGCCGTGTACAACACTCTGGGCCACTTCACTGGCTCTCCCCTGCCCTCCCCCTGGCCTTGCTCACTCTGGTCCTGGGGCAAGCTGGCACTTTATACAGTTGGCAGGGTGCGTGAGGTGTACAAGGAGAAGGTTGTTTCCAGGTCAGCCTGGTTCTAGGTAGCGCAGGTGGATGTGCAGAGAACCAGGATGCAGCGTGGGCATTGCCCTGGGGTCTCATGGGGGCAGTGGGCATGCATGGGTCAAGGTGGCACACAACAGAGTGAAAGCAAAACTCCACAGCTTCTGGGACGGGAAAAACATCGCCCACCCCAATGGCTGGGTTGGATGTCCCATCCTCAGCTGGCCTGGCCCCATGCCTGTGAGCGGCATGGGGCGGGGGGGGGGGGGGGGGGAGGGTGCAAGCCAATCCCAGCCTGGGCACTGCGGGTGGCAGGCAAACTCTGCTCCCAGACGGCTCACAGCTGCAAAAAACAAATGAGCAGGAAAAGAGCCCACAAGAAAAGAAGCAAGCCACCAAAATATTTCTAGGGGCATCTCTGAGGAGTGGAACTGTGGGTGTTTTCTTTCTCTTTTTCTGTTCCCATTATCTTTAACGTTTCTGGGGGGTTTTCTAACTCCCTGAGATGAGCAATGTTACTTTTACAAGGAAAAACTCCACCCAGTGTTTTCCAAAGTTCACTCTGGGCCCTGTTTCATTTGATGACCAGCATTTCTCAGGCTCGGGGCACCTGCCGGACCCCTGCAGCAAGCCAGGGAGGGCTGGCCCTGCTCCCAAAGCTGCCTGCCTTCCTTGGGCTGGGGGGCAGCCCCTCCCTGGAAGGCTCAAGGGACTCAGGGGCGACAGGAGCCCTGCCAAGAGAACAGAGGTGCCTCTGTCTCTGATCTGCCTCAGATCCTGCAGGGTGTTGGGATAAAAGCTGCTGCCAAAACTGGAGGGGTGTGGCCCTGCCTTATTAGGGTGTTTGCTGTGCCCGGGCCACCTCGCACACATCCCACTCAACGCTGGTCTGTGCTCCTGATGCTGTCCCTGTTTCACTCTGTCCCATCTTGTCCTCATAAGCTTACAGGTGGGGGACCAGAAAGCGGGCAGGGAAAGCAGGGGCTCCAGAGCACATGAGGAGGGGTGAGCCCTGGAAGGCTGGCTGTGTCCACAGACTCAGGCCATGATGGAGTGGGCAGCAAAGTGCATCTGAAACAAGACATCTGCCATTTTGGGTGTCCTAGCTGCCCTAATACTGTGGGCCAGCGTATCCCCACCAGCTGGGTGACCACTCTGCACATCACACCAGATTTGGGGCCATCACCCCACCCTCCGTAGCTGTTCCCCATTCCTGGGTACGGCTTCTCCCCAGGTCTTTTTCCTAGCAAAATCACAGGGTTTTCTCGGCCCACAAACCACAAGTCAAAGAACATCGTCCTGCCAGGGCTTGGCTGGAAAGGGGCTGCTGGGCCTCGGAGACCATCCCCTCCCACCCAGTCTGAGTCATGCACTTATACCCAGCCATGTTCCAGAAAGGACTGCAGAGGCCAACACTGGCCAGACACTAGTGGACATGTGACTGGCCTCCTAAGTCACTCAGCCTCTAGGGCCTCAGTTACCTCATCTGTGAAATGGCACCAGGGCCTGGGAGCCCAGCCTGGGCCAGGCCTAGGGGAGTGCCTTGTCCCCACCCCACCCCTGAGCAGCCTATGCTTGGGCAGAGTTTAGCCAGACCCCCACACAGACCCGTTATCATTTTTAACATTGTCACCGTTTTCACCGTTTGGGCTTACAGAGGAGGAGACAAGGGCCCCAGAGGTAAGATCTCCTCCACAGGATCATACAGCTGGGGGTCCGGGAAGCTGATAGAGGCCACAGTCTGGGTTTTAACGCCCTGCCCTTTGGTTGTGACCTCGGGTTGGTGCCCCGGCCCCTCTGAGCCCTGGTTCTCCACTAGAGAGGGGAAACCTGTGCCCATCTTGCAAGGTAGGCGGGAGGGGGGCTGGAGGGAGCTTCACCTGCTGCGGCCAGACACCCCGGTCCTGACGCGCGCCGCTACCCGGGCCGGACACCCCGGTCCCGACGGGCACCGCTACCCCGGCAGCCAACCTTGGTCTAGGGGCCGGGCCGGAGGCGCGGCAGGTGGATCGGCCGGCTCCCCGGGGCGGGTGGGGGGGGGGGGGGGCAGGGGTCGGGGCGGGGGTCCCGTCCCGCAGTCCCGCCCAGGCAGGCGCCCTCCTGGCGCGTGGCGCCCTCCGCCCAAGGGCGTGGGGGAGGGGAGGGCTGTTACCTTCCCGTCATTGTGGCCGCGCGCGTTGAGCCCGTGGTCGCCTCGGGACCCCCTCCGCCGCCTCCGCAGCCGGCCGAGCACCCGCCCGCAGGTCCCTCCCGGGAGCCGAGCGGGGAGACGCCCAAAAAAGGCCAAGAGCGGCTCCGCCCGCCGCGCAGCCCAGCCCGCGAGGTGGGGAGGGGGGGCAGGGGTGGGGTCCGCCCCGCCCGCGAGGGGGTGGTGGGAAGCGGGGGGAGTGGGGGCGGAGGGGTGGGCCCTGCCACTCGGCGCGGCCCCTGCCACTCGGCGCGGCCCCTGCTCTGGGGACACCCGAGCCTGGCCTGCGGCGGGCGCGGGTCACGTCCTCCCCCGCCCGGGCTTCGCTCGCCACCTCCCCGGATTCCCGGCATAGTTTTCCTTTTAAAGGGAGTGAAGTTATAATAACCGCGAAGGAGCCCCCCAACCCCGCCGGGACGCCCCCCCCCCCCGCCGCGCTCCCGCTCCGCTGTCCCCGGCCGCCCCAGAACTCGAACGCTGGCGGGCCGACCGGGATTGGGGGACACCGAGGGACGGTGCTCGGACCACCTCCCCGCTGCCTCCAATCCCCGAGCTCCTGTTGCGGCCCCAGGTCCAAGAGAGGGGTCACCTTCACGCTTCCGTGCTTCACACAGACCTTTCTGGGCACCAACTCCCTCCCGGGGGCCCTGGGGACCCCCCAGTGCACGTCGTCCCACCCCAGGGGAGCCCAAGGTGGAGGGGGGCGTCCCTTCAACCCGTGAGCCTAAGTCTACATACTGAGATGCCAGACCAGTGCCCTCCCTGGGAAATAACCATTTCAACCCAAGCGTGTGAGTAACCCCTAACCTAGCAAAAGGTACCTTACAATGGAGAAACCCAATGCCCGAGTTGGGGAGGGGAACTGAGCACTCCTTTCTATGATGAAGCACTACTGACAAGATAGGGAAGAGCCCTTTAAAGTGGCCCTGTAACACAGAATCATTTGCGGAATCTATTCTGAGAAAAATATTACATAAACAAAAAAAACCCTCACTCACTCTACCTACAGGCACATATTTCCAGCTGGGCTGTGGAGTGTAGCATATAACTGGAAGCAACCCAAATATCACACCGTGAGGCCAGGGCCGAGCCGCCTGATCTATTAACCCTACCGAACATCAAACATCCTATTACTTCTAGCTTGGCAACAGATAAAGACTATCTAGAAATGACAGTGCAAAGTAGCAACGCACAAATAAACAGTGGAATTCAGAAGGGAGAGTCGATAGTGACACACAGAGTTACACCTGCAGAAATGAGCTTGATAAAGGCGTCTGTTCCTAAGCAGCTGGTGGTATCTTGAAACCAGAGCAGTTTGCGCTTGTTAGTTCTTTTGCAGTGGTGTCCTAGCTAATAAATAGTGTTTTACTGTAACTTGATGGTTGATTAAGCATCAAGTATGGATGACTTCTTGGTTCGTCTGCCTGTTTAAGGAGAAATGCTTTCCACAATTGCTGATGCAGAGGAACAGGTGTGCCAGGGGCTGTGCTCCAGAAATGGACTGCCCGACTCGATGGTTCATTGAATGTTGGGGTCCTACGGGAACCAAAAAGGATGAAAAGTAGAAGGGAGAACACCACAGGGACCTGCTCCCTGCCCCAAGGGGATCCCATGCCTACCTGAAAGCCTGAAAGCCTCCTTAGCATGGTTGCTGAGCACGGGAAGATGTGCCTGTAGCCAAACCAGAGCCCTCTGCTGCTCGCCGGACCATGTAGCATGCCTCATCCTGGGGCCAAGGGCAAGCTCAACAGGAAGGAGCTTGGTGGCAGCTGTGGGCATCAGTCAGCTCTGCTGAAGATACGAAGGCTCCAAGGAGCCATGTGCCAGCCTCATGCAGATTTGCGGGAAAGAGCTGCAGTTGCCTGGCAGTGGTCACTCACATATTCACTCACTCACACCCATTCATCCCAGAGTAATGATGCTATTCAGGCACTGGGGGTAGAGCAGTGAACAAGAGGACATGCAGTGGGGGGCAAACAGTAAATAAAACATAAACGTGACTTCAGGCAGGGACAGTGCTGCAAAGAACAGAACAACATGAGGAGCTGCTTTAGGTTGGAGGCATAAGGAAAGCTTCTGAGGAGTGGCATTGGAGCTAAAACCTGAATGAGGAAAAGAGCCAGTGGGCGGGGGGGGGGGGGGGGGGGGCAGCCAGGGCAGTGGCCATGAGGTGGGAATGGGCTCGGGAGCTCAAGGTCAGAAAGAAGGTGGTGTCTCTGGAGAACAGAGAGGCAGAAGGCATGGGAAATAAGGGAGAGGGGCCAGGGGGCCAGAGCACAAGGGCCACATTAGTGTTTGGATTCCACCCTTAGAACAGTGGGGGATTCTGGGGCGCCTGGGTGGCTCAGTCAGCTCAGTCGGCTAAGTGGCCGACTTCGGCTCAGGTCATGATCTCATGGTCTGTGAGTTCAAGCCCTGCGTCAGGCTCTGTGCTGACAGCTCAGAGCCTGGCGCCTGCTTTGGATTCTGTGTCTTCCTCTCTCTCTCTGCCCCTCCCCCCCAAGCTCTGTCTTCTTCTTAAAAATAAATAAATGTTAAAAAAAATTTTTTTTAAACAGTAGGGGTTTCTAAGCAAGGACAGACACAACACCCTCTGGGACTCAGGGGGCTTCCCCCTCATGCCCCTCTCTAGCTGACAGCTACACCTGAGCCAGCCCAGTGCCCAGGGATGCTAAGGTAGGGCTCAGGGTTCATGGAGCCAAGGGAGGGGCTGGGCTTCCTCTGACCAGACCAGCCTAATTAGTGGCATGAGGACAGAGAGAAACTGGGGATCCCAAAATGCCTCAACTTGTATCTAGATTCAAAGTCCCACCCCCATGTGATGGTGGGGCCTTGCAGCCCCGAGGAAGTCTCAGGGTCTCTCACCATGGCCCAGGTCCCAGAAGGAGCCAGGGTACCTTCCCAGCACAAAGGACCTGTGTCATGCCTATTTAATGATGGCCCATGTGAAATGAGGCACCCTAACCATTCTGCCCAAAGGGCCTCTCCCCCAAATCTGGTTTAGGCATCTCCCCCTCGGGGCACTGGGGATAGCTAAACTGGGCTGTCGTCAAGCAGGAGTGTATAACTGGAACCAAAGTGTATTCCAGAAGTGGCCTGTGACAATCCCCAGGAAAGGACAGGGAAGCACCTGGATGGCACAGAGGAGAAGCTGGAGGCTCTAGCTGGAGCCTGGCCAAAAATGAGTAATGGGTGCACACCCGCCTCTATACGCCCACAGAAAGCAGATCATTTGCTGCTTTAACAATGAAATATTTCTATTTTAAAATGGGAGCATGCCTTCAGACAGTGATCTGCTATTATACACATCATCTGACCAGCCCAACATGACCTTCCTTCTTCCTGGCCCAAGCAGAGCTCAGTGAAAGAAGTCTGATTACCATTATGGCAGAATCATAAGCCACCAATTCTTTTAGAGCTTGCAGAACAAAAGAGACTCAGAGGTTGTCTTAGCCTATGGAGAACACAGAACCCTTCTTGAGGGTCTGGATTACCCAGGGGTATAAGAGGACCACGGAGCTTCACAACTCCTTTGCAAAGACAGGCTGGCCTTGGACTCTGAAAAGAAAATGCCAGTTCTCTCTTACCTTAGCTCTGGGGCAGGCTTGATGCAACTCACAGACTTGGAACAAGAGTGGCCTTGCACAACCCCAAACAGCATTCAGGAATGCCACATGTTTGCACCACAAACCATCACTGCATGGTCCAACAAGAAATCACTTGTGCACTGTGATCACAGAGATTTTCACCTGCAGGGGCACCAGCCTCTCTCTGCTCCTAAGGACACCTCTCTTCTACACATGGGGTTCTCTTTGCCTCCTCTTTCCCATTAGGACAGCCAACCCACCAACCATCTCCAACCTCTGTCCAGAATAAAAATCAGCTGTGCCCGCACCACCATGATCCCCAACCCCAACCTGTCCACACTTGGTCTCATCCACAGAAGGCCTAGCATCCAGCCAAGGTGAGCAGGCTTTCACCATCTGCATGCCACGTAAGGATGTGTGAGGCTAAACCAGGAGGCAGACCACCCTGGGGCTGTTCCTTCACCCCAACATTAGCAACATTGTCATGATCACTTAAAGGACATAAAGGGAATGGCAGGGACCAAGCCCCATACACATCTCAAAAGCAAAGAGTACCCCTCAGGCACCATGCAGTGTCTCTACCTCAGGGGGCTGAGTCTCCACTCCACCTCCTTCGCTGCTTCCTTCCCTGAGCGCTGCCAGCACCTTCTCTGGCGGAAAAAAGCAGCTGCCCAGCCCGCTTGGCACAGCCACTTGGAGAAGGACTGGGTAGCAGCTGCTGGGAGTGTCCAGCCGCCACGGGTACCCAGATATTCCAGCGTCACCTCTCCCTAGGCAAGAGGCTCCGCTTGAGCTGGAGGGTGGGCCGGAGGCACCTTGGGGTCAGGAGAGGGTGGAGGAAGCCAGGAAGGAAAGGCCGGCCTCCCTCGGGAGGTGGTTGCAGGGCGGGCCACTGAAAGCCCATTCCCCCCCCCGTAGGCCCAGGAGCTGGGCCAGCAGAACAAAGGAGCCACAGCTGCCCTCCACATTCAGAGACCAGAAAAGAGGCAGCTGCCAGGGTGGCATCCATTTGGCAGCTGCTAAAATGAGCATTTACTAAACTCCTGAGTTCATGAGTCCCCAGGGAGGCCTGATGTTTACAGCACTTACACACACCAAAACCAAGCCCTACAAGGGCACAGAGAAAAGAAAACCCGCAACTACTTTGAATAACCCAAGGACAGTTACTGAGACACCTTCTTGCCAGTTATTATTTTCCCTGAAAGGAGGGAAATCTCAGGATTATTTATATGATTTTAATTATTTTCTAATCTTTTGCTATAAAAATTTCATTGTAGGGGCGCTGAGGTGGCCCAGTCGGTTGAGCCTCAGACTTCGGCTCAGGTCATGATCTCACGGTCTGTGAGTTCGAGCCCCTCATCGGGCTCTGTGCTGACAGCTCGGAGCCTGGAGCCTGGAGCTTCGGATTCTGTCTCCCTCTCTCTCTGCCCCTCCTCCACTCACGCTGTCTCTCTCTCTCAAAAATAAATAAGCATTTTTTTACAAGTTTTTTTTTTTTAATTTTCATTGTATTGGGAAATGCCCAGAGGTAGAAGCAAACTTCCTTGAGCTTCACCCCCAAAGATGGGTGCCAACAATACTGATTCCAGTCTTATCTGCACACAGTCACTGTGCGCACAATTGTGATCCTTTTGTGCTTGAAATTTCATATCATTTCTTCATGGCAAACGTCCACGCTGTGCAGGACTTATCAGAGCTGCCCAGTTGTACAGCTCCGGGGCATCCTTCACACTGTGCTGTACACACTGTCCCAGGGTCTCCTCGGACTCGTGCTACGTGGGGGGCAGAGGCTGGCATTCACAGGCACTATGTGCACAGTTTGTAGATCCAGCTTTCATGAGGATAACCGGGTTTTGTTTTTCAGTCAAATTTTATACCCGAGCATGAAACTATTTACTTTGTGCAACACGGCACCCAACAGAGGCCTGGCTAGATAGACAGCAGGCACTCAACTATTTGTTGGAACCAGTGATGTTATGCTGTATTGCCATGTTGTTTAAAATAACCTGCGTCCGTGTTATAAATATGCTATACACCGTGTTATAAATATGCTATGGAGAATGTAAACTCTCCAAGACAGACTCTTGCCTTGTTCGCTGCTCTTTCCGCCAGACCCAGAACAGGGCTCTACTCAGAGAAGTTGCTCAGTAAATATTTGTTAGATGAACGTCGTTTTAAGCATTCTTGGTAAGTTTCATACGCTTGTGAGCTGCCTGAATGTGAATGCATTATCACTCTTGTTGATCAAAACATCTCAGATGCCATTTTACTCACCACATGCAGTCCTGAACTGAATTTGTACAAACAAAAACGTTTATTTACACCTAGGGAATTCATAATGTGAAGAAATCTCGATGGAAAGAATTCTTTTAAAAACAGAATCTTTTTGCAAAGGCACCTGGTGCTCAAACTCATGTTACACATTGCAGACTCTGGTAGCTGCACAAGAGTCCAAGGCTCGCTGCAGGAAAGGCAGATGTGGCGGCCCCGAGGCACAGCGACTCTGACCAGAGTGGACGTTGTTCGTCAAATGCGCATGTGCAAAGGGAGGCCCTGGGCCTCTGACGAGGAAGCGCCACCCAGACAAGCCACAATTCCACTGGCACATCTGTCCATTAGGCTCCGGTCCATTAGTGTGAAGTCCAAGCCTGAGGGCACAGCAGAGACTCACCACACGTGTTTTTTCTCCTGGGGACACCCCAAGTTGGCAATATGAACAGGCTCAGAGCCCAAGGATTATGCCCGGTGAAAAGCAGGTGGACACACGTGGGAGACCAGGGGCTGGGCCTTTATTCTGTGAAGTTCAGACATGACAAGAGTTGAAAAACCCACACTGTTCAGGGCAGTGCAGCATGCTGGTTTGAAGAGCACGGACCATCCAGTCTCACACTTACTGTCACCGAGGCAGGTGCTTCCCTACTCTGGGCCTCAGTCTGCTTACCTGTAAAACAGAGCAGATAATAATAGTACCTCCTTCATAAAGAAATTTGTGGGGATTAAATAAACTCCTCTAGGTAAGCAATTCTCAAACTTCTTGGTCTTTTTTTTACACTCCTAAAAAGTACTGAGGACACGGAAGAGAGTTGATTTATGTGGGCTGCATCTATCAATATTTACCATCTTGGAAGTGAAAATTAAACATTTTCTTAACCAGCTGTTAATTCATTTTAAAATCAAGTGAGAAAACTATTATGTACTAACATAATGTGCCTTTAGGAAAACTACTTTCCAACAAGAAGTAATTACTGAGACACCTGTACCCAGCCACAATAAAGCAGCAGGAACCAGACAAAATATATGAAACAGACAAAATATAGAAAACGTAGGTGTTCAAGACACTGAACATCAGGCAACAAAGGACAATGATCAAGAGACAGGAAACAAATGAGTGAACCTGTGACTGTCCCAGCTCAGTGCTTCAAGAGTATTTCCAGGCCTTGATCCGTGGATAAGGAAGCCAGGTGGACACGAATGGACTCCCTTAGTCAAAGAGACAGAGCTGAAATCCCAGGGGACCAGGACAGCTAGACTTTGCAGGACTGGCACTGGAAAGGAGAGAGAGAGAGCTCCAAAGATCTCCAGAGGATCCCCCTCAAGCCTTAGACTGAGACATGCGTGTGCTCCAGGTCAGGGGATAGCGCTTGGCACTCACATAACGCAAAGAATAATGCCTATTTCCACCAGCCATATGGGGAAACCCCAGCACAGAATAGAAACCACCCAAACTGAACACAGTTGGGAGACTGAAGAAAGTGAAGAAAACCTCAGGGACCTGTAATACTTTCTCAGAAGAGTAAAATGTCAACACCAGTAACTGCCTAAGCTACAAATAATATGACTTTTTAGAGTAACCACTAAAAACAAACAAAAAAAAGAAACAACTATGTAAAGAGGTACACCCCCAAAATACCATAGATAGATCAAAGTGGAATTCTAAAAATATTCGAGAGTTACACAAGGAGGCAAGATAAACAGGAATGATCTGTTGATACACACACAACTTGGACATATCTCAAGGTCATTATGCCCAGTGGGAAAAGCCCATCTTAAAAGATTATATACTGGATGATTCCATTCATAAAACATCCTTGAAATAACAAAATTATAGAGAATGAAAACAGATGAGTGGTTGCCAGGTATTGGGAACGATTGGGGCAGGGGGTAACTGTGATTATAAAAGAGTTTTCTGATTCATTAATGTGGGCTGTCTTTCCATTTATTTCGATTTTACTTTCATCAAGCAATGTTTGTAGTTTTAAGCGTGTAAGTCTCACACTCCTTTAGTTTATTCGTATTTTATTATGTTTGATGTGATTGTATGTGGAGTTGTTTTCTCAATTCCCTTTTCAGATTTTTCACAGTGTATAGAAATATAATTAAAGTTCATAGATTCCTCTGGCACCCTACAACCCTGCTGAACTTGTTCATTGTTTCCAGTAGTTTCATAAGGGATTTCTTAAGCTTTTCTATCCACCAGATGTCACCTGCAAAAAGAGATAGTTTTACTTCTTCCCTTCCATTATTGATTTTTATTCATTTTTCTCCCTATTTTCCCTGGCTAGAATATCCAGTACACTGCTAAATAGAAGTCTTGTTCCTAATCTTAGGCTGAAAGTTACAGTCTTTCACCATTAAATATATTAGCTGTGGGTTTTTCATAAATCCCTTTATCATGTTGAGGAATTTCTCCTCCCTTCCTTGTTGTTTGCATGTTTTATTTGTCAAATGCTTTTACTATATCAGAAAGATTAAAAGATCTTATCACCTTTGTCCTTCATTCTCTTACTGTAGTGTATTACATTGATGTTCATATGTTATTCCAACCTTGCAATCCTGCAATAAGCCCCACTTGGTCATGGTGTATAATCTTTGTATATGTTGCTGGATTTGGTTTGCTAATATTTAGTTGAGGATTTTTGTGTATATTCATAAGAAATGTTGGTCTGTAGTTTTCTTTTTTGTGATGTCTTTCTTTAGTTTTGGAATCAAGGCCTTGACCTCACAGTATGAGTTGGGGAGTGTTCCCTCCTCTTCTATTTTTGGAAAAGTCTGTGAAGGATTGGTGTTAATTTTTTAAACATTTGGTAGAATTCCCTAGTGAAGCCTCTGGTCCTGGGTTTTCCTTTGTGGGTAGTTTTTTTTTATTATTGATTTTTATTTTTTACTTTATATCCAACTTAGCATATAATGCAATAATGATTTCAGAAGTAGAATCCAGTGTTTCATCCCCTATGTATAACACCCAGTGTTATTCCCAACAAGTGCCTTCCTCAATGCCCCATGTCCATTTAGCCCATCCCCCCTCCCACAGTCCCTCCAGCAACCCTCAGTTTCTTTTCTATATTTAAAAGTCACTTATGTTTTGTCCCCCTCCCTGTTTTTATATTATTTTTGCTTCCCTTTCCCTTATGTTCATCTGTTTTGTATCTTAAATTCCACATGAGGGAAGTCACATGATACTTGTCTTTCTCTGACTAATTTCACTTAGCCTAATACCCTCTAGTTCCATCCACGTAGTTGCAAATGGCAAGATTTCACTCTTTTTGATTGCTGAGTAATACTCCATTGTATATATATACCACATCTTCCTTATCCATTCATCCATCGATGGACATTTGGGCTCTTTTCATACTTTGGCTATTGTCTATAGCGCTGTTATAAACATTGGGGTGGATGTGCCCCTTCAAAACAGCACTCCTGTATCCTTAGGATAAATACCTAGTAGTGCAATTGCTGTGTCATAGGGTAGTCCTAATTTTTTGTGGAACCTCCATACTGTTTTCCAGAGGGGCTGCACCAGTTTGCATTCCCACCAGAAGTGCAAAAGAGTCCTCCTTTCTCCACATCCTCACCAACATCTGTCATCGCCTGAGTCGTTAATGTGAGCCATTCTGACAGGTGTGAGGTGATAACTCATTGTGGTTTTGATTTGTATTTCCCTGATGATGAGTGATGTTGAGCATTTTTTCATGTGTCTGTTAGCCATCTGGATGTCTTCTTTTGAAAAGTGTCTATTCGTATCTTTTGCCCATTTCTTCACTGGATTATTTTTTTGGGTGTTGACTTTGATAAGTTCTTTATAGATTTTGGATACTAACCCTTTACCTGATATGTCATTTACAAAGATCTTCTCCCAATCCGTAGGTTGCCTTTTAGTTTTGCTGATTGTTGTGGGTAGTTTTTTTTTTTTTAATTTTTTTTTTCAAAGTTTACTTATTTTTGGGACAGAGAGAGACAGAGCATGAACGGGGGAGGGGCAGAGAGAGAGGGAGACACAGAATCGGAAACAGGCTCCAGGCTCTGAGCCATCAGCCCAGAGCCCGACGCAGGGCTCGAACTCACGGACCGCGAGATCGTGACCTGGCTGAAGTCAGACGCTTAACCGACTGCGCCACCCAGGCGCCCCTGTTGTGGGTAGTTTTTAAATTACTAATTCAATCTCTTTGTTATAGGTCTATTCAGATTTTCAGTTTCTTCTTGAGTCAGTTTTTATACTTTATGTGTTTCTATGAATGTGTCCATTTTGTCCAGATTATCTAGTTGGCTGGTGTAGAATTGTTCAGTTTTCTTTTACAATCTTTTTTACTTCTGTAAGATTGAAAGTCATATCCTTTCTTCCGTTTCTGATTTTAGTCATGTGAGTGTTGTTTTCTTGGGTCAGGTAAGCTAAAGGTTTGTCAGTTTTGTTGACCTTTTCAAAGACCGAACTTTCGGTTTCATTGTTTTTTTTCTATTTTTTTTTTTTCCTCTTCTCTATTTCACTGATTTCTACTCTAATCTGTATTGTTTCCTTTCCTTCTGCTTGCTTTGGATTTAGTTTGCTCATCTGTTTCTAATGTCTTAAGGTAAAAAGTTTAATTATTGATTTAAGATCTTTCTTCTTTTTTAATGTAGACTTTTATAGGTATATATTGCCCTTTCAGCACTGCTTTTCCTGCATCCCTTAAGTTTCTGTATGTTTGTATTCATTTTCAATTAAAATGGTTTTATTTATTTATTTATTCTTTGACTCATTTGTTCTTTAGGAATGTGTTAATTTCCACATATTTATAAATTTCCTAAATTTCCTTCTGTTACTGATTTCAAACTTCATTCAATTGTGGTCAGAGAACTTACTTTGTAGAATATCAACCATCTTTGATTTATTGAGTTTTGTTTTAATGGTCTAGCATATGATCTATTCTGGAGAATGTATAATCTGAGGTTGTTGGATGCAGTGGTCTAGAGATGTCTCCTTCCTTTTTCTGTGTTATTATTATATAGACTACATCCATCTATATTGTAAACCCCAAAATACATTGTTTTAATTATTTTACATAATCTTATGTCTTTCTAAAAGTGAAAGTGAAGCAATTATATATTTATACAGTTTATTGTATTAACCTTCTTATTTAGCATTTCTGATTCTATTTCTTCTTGTAGACTTGAGTTACCATTTGGTGTCATCATCTTACTCCAAAACAGCTGTGTTCCCATCTACCTCCTTTGTGCTATTACAAAATGTTGACTCATATTATGTTTCTGTATGTAAAAAGCCTAGCAGTATGAGCATATACCTATGTCTTAGCTCATTACATTTTAAATCAGTTTAGAGAAGAAGAGAGATGAAATATACAATTATACTGCCTTTTGTAATTACCTACCTTTACTGACACTGTTTTTCATGTGGATTTTAGTTACTATCTGGTGTCATTTGCTTTCAGTCTGAAGAACTTTTTGTGTTTCTTATAAGTCAGGCCTGCCAGCAATAAGTTCTTTCAGTTTGCCTTTATTTTGTCTTTATTTCTTGAAAGATAGTTTTGCTGGATATAGAATTACTGGTTGACAGGTTTCTACTTTGAGCACTTTAGATATGTCTTTTGGCCTCCACTGTTTCTGATGAGACATCAGCTGTCGCTCTTAGTGCACTTTCCTTACATGTGATGAATTGTTTTCCTCTTGCTGCTTTTAAGACTTTATCTTTGGGGCACCTGGGTGGCGCAGTCGGTTAAGCGTCCTACTTCAGCCAGGTCACGATCTCGTGGTCTGTGAGTTCGAGCCCCGCGTCAGGCTCTGGGCTGATGGCTCAGAGCCTGGAGCCTGTTTCCGATTCTGTGTCTCCCTCTCTCGCTGCCCCTCTCCCATTCATGCTCTGTCTCTCTCTGTCCCAAAAATAAATAAACGTTGAAAAAAAAATTTAAAAAAGACTTTATCTCTGTTTTTCAACCTTGTGACTATGTTATGTCTAGGCATGGATCTCTTTGTGTTTATCCTACTTGAAGCTCATTCTTCTTGAACATATAAATTAATGCTTTTCATCAAATTTGGGGACTTTTCAGCTATGACTCCTTCTAATAATTCCTTTGCCCCTTTTCTCTTCTGTCCATTATGCATATGTTAATGCATTTAATGGTGTCTCACATTTCTCTGAAGCTCTGATCATTCTTCTTTTTTTCTCCCCATTTTACATGTTGAATTATCTTTATTACTATATCTTCAAACTCACTGTTTCTTTCTTCTGCCAACTCAAATCTACTATTTAAACTCCCAGTAATTTTTTTATTTTAGTTATTGTACTTTTCATCTCCAGAATTTTTATTTGGTTCTTCTTCTTTATAATTTCTATCTCTTTGTTGCTATTCTCTATCTGATGAGATACTGTCATCAATTCTTCAATTCTTTAAGTATGGTTTTCATTAGTGCTTCAAGAATATTTACAATGGCTGGCTTTTGTTGTTGTTATTTTTTGTGAGAGAGCCTGCGAGTGCATGAGTGGGGGAGGGACAGAGGGAGAGAGAGAATCTTAAGCAGGTGATGCAGGGGCTCAGTCTCACGACCATGAGATCATTACCTGAGCTAAAATCAAGAGGCAGACTCTTGGGCGCCTGGGTGGCTCAGTCGGTTAAGCGGCTGACTTCAGCTCAGGTCATGATCTCACGGTCCGTGAGTTCGAGCCCCGCGTCGGGCTCTGTGCTGACAGCTCGGAGCCTGGAGCCTGTTTTGGATTCTGTGTCCCCCTCTCTCTCTGACCCTCCCCTGTTCATGCTCTGTCTCTCTCTGTCTCAAAAATAAACGTTTAAAAAAATTTTTTTTAAAAAAAGAGGCAGACTCTTGAGCCACTGAGGTGCCTCTACAATCCTACAATGGCTGTTTTCAAGTATGTGTCTACTAAGTCCAACATCCGGGCCCCTTCAAAAGCAGTTTGTATTGGTCACTTTTTTCCTGTGTGGGGTCATAATTTCCTCTTTCATTGCATGTCTCAAAATTGTTTCTGTTGAAAACTTACATTTTAGATATTATGCTATAGCAACTCTGGATACCAATTACCTCCATCTCCCAGGGGTTGATGTTTTTGTTTGCTTGGCTATTTATTTGTATAGTGACTTGCTGAACAAACTCTGTAAGGCCTATTTCCCTGGTAGTGTGCAGCTTCTGATGTTCCTATTCAGATTTTGTCTTGTTTTTCTCTCTTAACCTGGCTTTCTAGCAGTCATCCTTGGGGTAGCACAAGTCACTTACTGGTCAAAATTTTTTTTACCCTTTACCATTGAAAGTGTGTGAGTCTTAAATGCTGCTACCACAGTCTGAGGAATTTATTTGTTGGCTGTTTGGTTGGCTAATTCGTTTTTACCCATGTGCAGCCAGAGACCGGTAGCTTGGATTTTCCCCCTCTGATCACTCCTGAAATTGCCCAGCCATGGCCACGCACAGTCTTTCAGACTCCAAGGGATGTGTGTGATATTATATGAAAGCCTGGCTTCCCAGGCATTGCCCCTGTATCAGAGTAGCTTATTGTTCAACCAGTGTTTGGTCAGAAATTGCACTTAAGGCCCTTGTATCAGCAAGGTTTCTTTCCTGTGTTAATTTGTCTTTGTGCAGCCTGGGGAGTGTTTCCAAATCTGCTCCATGTCCTGACGTGATTTCTTCTCAGTGGGTGAATGTTTTATATACAAACTTACTGACACCGAGGGTTGACTGTGATCCAAGGAGCATTCTTCTTGGTTATTGCTTTCCCTGGTTCTGTTAAATGTCTGATGAGATACTAGTGCTTGTTGCCACTAGTATCATGTAGCTATAAGCGCCTTCCTAATTCCTCTTGACCAAAATCTCCACTGTTTTCAACAATAACCTTAGACAGAATTTCCCACTGTCTGTTCCAAATAAAGTCAGTCCCCCTCAGACAGAGCTGGGAGTTCTTAATCCTTGTGGCCAGACTCTTCCCCTGGACAGAATCTCTGCACCCTGCACAGGATCTAGACTTAGGGATAGCAACCCACTTATCCCAGAGTAACCCTTCTCTAAAAGTGATCTCTGGGGTGATGGTATGCCTGTTCTTTTAGGCTTGCCCCTCCTGGTGTGGAGCCTCCCCTATAAGCCAGCTGGGGTGGTGGCAGGGATAGAGGTCCCAGCATCTGTGACTTGCTCAGCTACAGGAGAGCTTCTACTCTACATATGGGGTCTGGGAGGGGAAAGCCCTCCTCTTCTTGACTACCCCAAGTAGAGTACCTGGAGTAGCATTTCTGTAAGATGGAGCTGGCAGGGCTGTTGCCACAGATTTCTTATTGAGATTTAGTAGATTTTCTTGAATGACTGTTTCTCTACTTGCTGTATACACTTAGGATAATTTCCAGGACTTTATTGTTTTTAATAATTTTCTCCAGTTAACTGTTGTTTTGTTGGGGAGTGAGTCCGCCATGGTGAGTCCACCATCTTTACTCCAATATTCCAAAAACAAGTTCACCTCTGTGATTTCTTTCACCGACTTTCCACCTAGTGATGTTGACAGCATGAGTTTTATGGGTCTCCTAGCCATTATATACTTCACTAATCAAGGTTGCTCATACCTTACCCTGTAATATGGCCCACTGGTTTTTTTCACATCTAATTTTAAAACTGTGAGAAACAAATTTTGTCTTTCAAATTAAATTATTAAATTACTTAAGTCATCCAATTCTTTTTTCTTCAAATCCTCAATAAGTGGTGTTAAAGTGATAATGCAACTGAACTGGAACAGTATTACTTGAAAATACTGAAAATATGCATAACAATAAGCTAAAATAAGGGCACCTGGGTGGCTCAGTCGGTTAAGCATCTGACTTCGGCTCGTCATGACCTCATGGTTCATGGGTTCAAGCCCCACATCAGGCTCTGTGCTGACAGTTTGGGGCCTGGAGCCTGCTTTGGATTCTATACCTCTCTCTCTGTCCCCTGCTCACACACTCTCTCTCTCTTTCAAAAAATAAATGAATAAACATTAAAAAAAAAAAAACCTTGTTTTAAATAAGCTATATTTTTAACATTGTGAAACACAAAACGCATGGTACAATTAAGGAGATTATTTTATTCAACCTACTGCACTAGGGAGAGGTTCATTAATAAGGAGCGCCTCTAAGCAAAGGGGGCCTGGACTTCACAGAGGCAGGTGAACAAGGGAGTCATGAGAAAGGGTAGAGGTGGGTCCAAGGTGCAAGCACAGGATGGTCCTTGGCAATTAGCCATTTCTCAGAACTCAAAAGGGTTGAGGCGTGCCTGGGTGACTCAGTCGGTTGAGCATCTGACTTCGGCTCAGGTCATGATCTCGCAGTTGATAAGTTCGAGCCCCGCATGGGGCTCTGTGCGACAGCTCAGAGCCTGGAGCCTGCTTCGGATTCTGTGTCTCCCTCTCTCTCTGCCCCTCCCACATTCATGCTCTGTCTCGGTCTCCAAAATAAACAAACATTAAAAAAAATTTTTGGGGGGCGCCTGGGTGGCGCAGTCGGTTGAGCATCCAACTTCAGCCAGGTCACGATCTCGCGGTCCGTGAGTTCGAGCCCCGCGTCAGGCTCTGGGCTGATGGCTCGGAGCCTGGAGCCTGTTTCCGATTCTGTGTCTCCCTCTCTCTCTGCCCCTCCCCCGTTCATGCTCTGTCTCTCTCTGTCCCAAAAATAAATAAACGTTGAAAAAAAAATTAAAAAAAAAATTTTTTTTAATAAAAAAAAAAGGGTTGGGAGTTTTTCTGCCTTCCAGCAGCACAGAGCTCAAATAAAACTCAGTGTGATTAATCCCTTCAAATGTCAGTTGTTGCTGAACAACTCAGAGGCAATCATGAGCCTCCTGAGTGAGTGAAGCAGGGTCTAAGAAATTCTATCTCAACACACTCTTAAATACAGAGAACAAACTGGTGGTTGCCAAGAAGGGAGGTGGAAGAGAATGGGTGAAATAGATGAAGAGACTATAAAATAAGTAACACATGGAAATAGTCAAAAATACTGTAAAAGCATTGTATGGTGACAGGTGGTGACTACACTTATTGTGGGAAGCACTGAGCAATGGGTAGAATTGCTGAATCAACTCTAACCTGACACTAACCAAATCAAACTTGAAACTAACATATAATACTGTTTGCCAATTACACTTCAATAAAGAAATATGAAAAAGAAAACTTGTATCTCGTGGATTCTTGTTGGTGTGGTTCCTGTAAAACCAGCTGAACCGTCTACTGGAAGGTGGTAGCAAAGATCAGATGTCAGGATCCTGGAGATCAGACATTTTAAAAGAAGGATGCCTAACTGGGAAAGGGAAATGTTAATACGAAAGCTTTTTGTAAATAAAGTACCAGGAGTTGAACCTTGAAACAATCTAGTCCAGTAAATTCCAAGAAGTTGGTGGAGGAAAATCTTTGTTACGCAGCAGCACTGCTTCCTGAGTTTCTGAAAGCTCCCACACTACCCTTGTCTAGGGAAATCCAGGTCATGAAGGGTCTGCTGCTGTGAGCAGTCCTTCCAGGTTTATAACAAGTCACCAGGCTTCAGCTTGCAGGGCTTCTCCAGATCCTGGGGAAATGGCCAGACGACCTAGAGACCCAAAAGGGATCTGGGTGATCAAGCTTTAATCTTGGTGATGCCAAGCCGGGTGGGAGTGAGAAAAACTAGAAATATTCATTGGGAGAGTTGTGGCCAGATGTTAATGGAAACTGGAGGAAGTGAAAATTTAGTAAGGATTGACAATTTGGGAAAGGTAGCAGGACCCTGTCCAAAGTGTAGGTAGGTATCAGAACCGATTCTTCCACACTGTCTAGGAGGTCAACTAAATCTCTACCAGACAAGAGAGAGTTTTATCTCCATCAGTTACCTGCAATTTACAGAAGGTGCAAAGTAGCTCAGAGACAATGAACAAGGCTTGAATCTGAATACCTGGAAGAATGCACCATGAACTGTGCACATAGTTTTCTACTGAAATAATGTTTTCCTTCACCTCCTCACTTCTGATTAAAAAATAATCTCAAAGTGACATTAGTCTTGATTACGAAATAAGGCTGGTCTCATTAGATTTGACATGGTTACTTTCACAGGGGCAGCAAGAATGGTCATTTACCACAGGCCTTCCTGAGTTTGCTGTGCTGCAAGTTTTCATAAGAAACCTCAGGAGCCTGGGGGCTCAGTCGGTTAAGCGTCCAACTTTGGCTCAGGTCATGATCTAACAGCTCGTGAGCTTAAGCCCCGCATCGGGCTCTGTGCTGACAGCTCAGAGCCTGCAGCCTGCTTCAGATTCTGTGTCTCCCTCTCTCTCTCTTGCCTCCCCTGCTCACACTCTGTCTCTCTCACTGTCAAAAATATATAAAAATTTAAAAAATTTTAAAAAACCCCTCACATTGTACTTTTAAAAGCTTTTTGGTGCAGACCTGGTACCTCTTTTGAGAATCAGCAGCTGAGGAGATGCCAGCACTCACCATGGCCAATGCAAAGCCCAAGGAATCAAAACTGAGAACAAGATCATATTATTTTGAAGGTGGCGGGGCAGGATGGTTCTGTGGTGCAGCGTAAGATTAAGAGGCATACACACCACTTAGTAAACTGACTGAAAGCCTACTGTGAATGACCGGGTTTGTCAGTGAGGCAGATCAGATTCCGATTTGATGGGCAGCCAATCAGTGAAATCCACACCCCCACACAGCTGGAGATGGGAGGATGAAGACACAGGTGAAGTGTTCTAGCAGCAAACCAAGGTGTCTACTACAAAGGGAACTTGCTAGCTTACTCCAGAACTCTGTTCCTCCAGACCAAGAAGACATTCTCAATGAGAAAGGCACAATTTGGTCCCACCACGTCCTGACCACCACAGTACAGTTTTCTCTATGTGTTCACATTCCCTCTCCCTACTCATTTGCTGTACATAAAGTGTGCACAAGCATCCTGCAATTTTTTTTAACTAAATGGTCAGTGGCATGTTTGGATCAATATCAAATGGAGATGGGATGGGGAAAAATACTGTGAAAATGAAAAAAAATCTGTGAAAATGCCCCCTTTCTCCATTAGTAGCATGCTCATTCAGCTCCTATCTCTATATTCCGATAACTTATTTTGCTCTCACTGTTTAACAAAAAAAGAACAACATAAAAACCCTTGCATACTGGGGCACCTGAGTGGCTTGGTCAGTTAAGTGTCCAACTCCTATTTCAGTTCAGGTCACAATCAGGGCTCTGCACTGACAGCATGAAAGGATTCTCTCTCCCCCACGCTCTCTCTGCCCCTCCCCCACTTATTCTCTCTGTCTCTCTGTCTCTCTCTCTGTCTGTCTCTCTCTCACACACACACATACACACAAAATAAAAATAAATTTTAAAAAAAATTTTTTACATCCTTGCATACCTTGTTTGATTAGAGAATTTTAATATTTTTCATTTATCATTATAAAACCAAAGGCAATGTGATGACTTACTTGGAGATGACCCAGGTATCTATCTAGTGAACAGCCATTAATTAACACAGTGTAGTATAACTCCAAGGGTTTAAATTACACAAACATCTTGGCAATTATCTTCAAGTGGACATACCCAGGAAACATAATTACCATTGAAATAAAGTTTGTCAGAATAATAATCTGACTTGGTTAAATCCAAACACATATGTTTCATAATCTTAAACAGGTAGTATAAATAATGCTAACTTATTTGATCACAAGATATGCATAAACTCAAGAAAAATATACCTAAATAGAATAAAAATATAAGCTTATGGGGCGTCTGGGTGGCTCAGTCAGTTAGGCATCCGACTTCGGCTCAGGTCATGATCTCCCGGTTTGTGAGTTCAAGCCCCGCGTCGGGCTTTGTGCTGACAGCTCAGAGCCTGGAGCCTCCTTCGGGTTCTGGGTCTCCCTCTCTCTTCCCCTCCCCCACTCATGCTGTGTGTCTCTGTCTCTCTCTCTCTCTCTCTCTCTCTCTCTCTCTCTCTCTCTCTCTCTCATAAATAAATAAATAAAATCTTAAAAAAACTAAAAAAAAAAAAATAAGCTTATATTATACCTAATGCTCAGAGGCTACATAGCTGCTTTTATTAAACCAAAAATATTAAACTAAGTTTAAAAATATTAAACTAGTCTCATCTGGGGCTCCTGGGTGGCTCAGTCAGTTAAGTATCCGACTTTTGATTTCAACTCAGGTCATGATCTCACAGTTCGTTTGTGAGATCAAGCCCCAAATGGGGGGTGGGAAGGGGAATTCTTTCTCACCCTATCTCTCTGACCCTCCCCTGCTCTCTCTCAAAATAAATAAATTAATTAAAAAAATAGTCTCATTGGCCTAGTGTGAACTTGTTCTTAAACTATTTCTGAATTAATTTCTATATATTTCTTTCTTTTTGCTCTTTGAAAGCATTAAAATTTCGGGTTCCTTAACTTCTGGAAATTTTAACAATATTCCATTTATATAAGGTGATTAATTATCTCTAAGCTAATCAGAATAGAGCTCCTTTAATTTAGGTGATTTTATAATCTAATTTGGCAATACCATCCAGAAGTAGAAAAACCCCACACTCACAATAAGAAGTAAAGCCTTTCTGAACTACAGAGACAACCATCAATGTACAGATAGACATAGACAGATTGTTTATTATAGCTCTAATTCTAAAATTTCAGCCCTGGTCAACAGTAAACACAGGTTAACAGAATTCACTGCTCCATATCAAGAGCTGTTCTCTTCCCAATGGGTTTGAATCCTTAACTGATTTCGGCTCAACGCAGACAAACAGAAAACGGTAACAGACAAGATTTGCTGTCATCTTTTACCCAACAAAGACAAGATCTCTAGAACCTAAATGGTTATAGACCATGAAGCCAAAAGAAGTCAGGTCCAGAAATCAAGTGACTACTCAAAAAGAATCAAAACAGAATCCTTGCCATGCTACTGACGGACTCTGACGAATCCAGAGTGCAGGACCAGAAGTCAGACACACCTCTGGTCTCAAATCACCAGCCAAGAACAGAGAGGCTCATCATGTGGGTGGGGTAAACAGGGATCCCACCACAAGCTTGCTCCTATACAAATCATGCATCAAAACTGTCAAAAATAAAATGTACCAACAATTAATGAATGGTTTTACTCGGAATATTGCACTAGGGAGAATGTTCATTAAAGAACAATATCTCAAAAAGGAAGGAGTCTGGGGTTTTATAGAGCTAGGCAAAGGGTCATGAGGGAAGAGTGGTGGAGGTGAGCCCTGTCTCAGAATATGTGAAGACAGGGGGGAGTCTTTTACCAGAAGGTGAAGTTGCAGAGAATTTCTCAATTGTCACCGCCTTCCAGAAGCACAGGGTGCAGATAAAGTTCACTGTGATACACATCGAGGTCAGCTTTATATCTTTAGCTCTTGTAGAATTTACCCAGTTCTATGGAGTTGATCCCTCTCTTTCATGAGTCAGAAAACTCTGATATATCAGTTTCATCTTTTCCAGCTTCTTTAGGTGTAGACAGTGCAACTGTGAACTGAGAAAGCAAGTCCTCCATTTTTAAGACAAAAATCCATTTTAAAAGATCTTTTAAACAATATAAATTTTAGTTACGTTAGAATAAAATGTTAAATGCTAAAACAGTAACAGTTTTAGATTTTTAAAAAATGTAAAATGTAGACTAGCTGCAGCAATCAGACATAAAAAACAAATACAAGGCATCCAAATTAGCAAAGAGGAAGTAAAATTGTCTCTATTTGTTGATGATAAGATACTATACACAGAAAACTCTAAAGACTCCACCAGAAAACTATTAGAACTGATAAACGAATTCAGTAAGGTTGTAGAACACAAAATTAATATACAGAAATCTATTGAATTTCTATACTCTCATAATGAAGTAGCAGAAAGAGAAATTAAGAAAACAACTACTGGGGTGCCTGGGTGGCGCAGTCGGTTAAGCGTCCGACTTCAGCCAGGTCACGATCTCACGGTCCGTGAGTTCGAGCCCCGCGTCGGGCTCTGGGCTGATGGCTCGGAGCCTGGAGCCTGTTTCCGATTCTGTGTCTCCCTCTCTCTCTGCCCCTCCCCCGTTCATGCTCTGTCTCTCTCTGTCCCAAAAATAAATAAACGTTGAAAAAAAAATTAAAAAAAAAGAAAACAACTACTATTTACAATTATACCCAAAAGAATAAAATACCAGGGAAGGGGGAGGGGGAAGGGAAGGGAAGGGGGAAGGGAAGGGAAGGGGAAAGGGAAGAGAAGGGGGAAGGGAAGGGAAGGGGGAAGGGAAGAGAAGGGGGAAGGGAAGGAGGAAGGGAAGGGGGAAAGGAAGAATAAAATACCTGGGAATAAATTTAAACAAATATGTGAAAGACCTGTACTCTGAAAACATATAAGACACTGATGAAAGAGATTGAAGATGACAAACACCTTCACATATGGGAAGACATTCCATGTTCATGGATTAGAAGAACAAATACTATTAGGGGCACCTGGGTGGCTCAGTTGGTTAAGTGTCCAACTTCATCTCAGGTCATGATCTCACAGTTCATGAGTTCAAGCCCCACGTCGGGCTCTGTGCTAACAGCTCAGAGCCTGGAGCCTGTTTCGGAATCTGTATCTCCCTCTCTCTCTGCCCCTCCCCAGCTTACATTCTGTCTCTGTCTCTCTGTCTCTCAAAAATGAATAAAACATTAAAAAAAGATTAAATTAAATAAATAAATTTTTAAAAATAAATAAATAAAATAAACATTAAAATAAAATAAAATGTCCATAATGCCCAAAGCAATATACAGATCCAATGCAATCCCTACCAAAATACCAACAGCATTTTTCACAGAACTAGAACAAACAGTCTATAATGTGTATGGAACCACAAAAGACCCCAAATAGCAAAGCAATCCTGAGAAAGATAAAGTTGGAGGTATTACAATCCCAGATTTCAACTTACACTACAAAGTTATAGTAATCAAAACAGTATGGTACTGGAAAAAAACAGACACATAGATCAATGGAACAGATTAGAGACCAGAAATAAACCCACACTTACATGGTCAAGTAATCTATGACAAAGGAGGCAAGACTATACAATAGGGTAAAGTTAGTCTTTTCAATAAATGGTGCTGGGAAAACTGGAGAGCTACATGCAAAACAACAAAACCGGACCACTTTTTTGCACCATACACAAAAATAAATTTGAAATGGATTAAAGACAGGGGCACCTGTATGGCTCAGTTGGTTATGTGTCCAACTCTTGATTTCGGCTAGGTCATGGTCTCACGGTTCGTGAGTTTGAGCCCCAGGTCGGGCTCTGCACTGACAGTGGGATCTTGCTTGGGATTCTCTCTCTCCCTATCTCTCTGTCCCCCACCACCTCCCCCACCCTCACCTTGCTCTCTCTCTCTCTCAAAATAAATAAACTTAAAAAATGGATTAAAGATTGAAATGTGAGACCATAAAGCTCCTAAAAGAAAACAGAGGCAGTAATCTCTTGGACATCGGCCTTAACAACATATTTATGGCTATGTCTCCTCAAGCGAAAAAAAAAAGGAAAAATAAACTATTGAACTGTACCAAAATAAAAAGCTTTCTCACAGTGAAGGAAACAATCAGCAAAATGAAAAGGCAACCTACTGAATGGGAGAAGATATTTGTAAATTGTCTATCTTATAAGAGGTTAGTATTCAAAATATGTAAAGAACTTAAACACCAAAAAAAAATCTGATTAAAAAATGGACAGAGGACCTGAATAGACATTTTTCCAAAGAAGACATACAGATGGCCAACAGACACATGAAAAGATGCTCAATATCATTAAGCAGCAGGGAAACACAAATCAAAACCACCACGAGCTATCACTTCACACATGTCAGAATGGCTAGTATCAAAAAAAGAGATCAAGAAATAACAAATGTTGGCAAGAATGTGGAGAAAAGGAAGCTTCTGTGCACCGTTGGGGGAAATGTAAATTGGTTGCAACTGCTGTGGAAAACAGTATGGAGGTTCCTCAAAAACTTAAAATTAGAAATACCATGTGATCCAGTAATTCCATGAATGAGTGTCTACCCAAAGAAAACAAAACCACTAATTTGATAAGATATATGCACCCCTGTGTTTACTGCAGGATTATTTACAATAGCCACAATGTGGAAGCAACCCAAGTCTCCAGCAACAGATGAACAGATAAAGAATAGTGTGTATGTATATGTATATATGTATACATATATGCACACGTATATATATAGTATGAATACTATACATACTAGTATGTAGATACTAGTAGAATACTATTCAGCAATAAAAAAGTATGAAATCTTGCCATTTGCAACTCCTGGATGGACCCAGAGGGTATTATGCTAAGCAAAATAAGCCAGAAAAACAAATAGTATATGATTTCACTTACATGTGGAATCTAGAAAAGAAAACCAACCAAGCAACCAACGCACAGACTCTTGAAATACAGAGAACAAACTGATGGTTGCAGGAGGGGAGGTGGATGAGGGGACAGGTGAAATAAATAAAAGGGATTAAAAGGTGCAAACTTTCAGTTATAAAATCAGTAAGTCATGGAGATGAACAGCACAACATAGGGAATATAGTCAATAATTTTGTGATAGTATTGTACGGTGACAGACGGTGACCACCCTTACCATGGCGAGCACTGCATAATGGATAGACTGTCAAGTCGGGTACTTGGGGGGGGGGGGGGGCTCAGTCATTAAGGATCTGACTTCAGCTCAGGTCGTGATCTTGCAGTTCATGAGTTCTAGTCCTGCACTGGGTGAGCTTGAGCCCCGCTTCAGGTAAAACACGAGCCCTAGGTTGAGCTCCACTTCTTTCTCTCTCTCCTTCTCTCTCTGACCCTCACTCACTTGCACCCTCTCTCTCTCAAAAAAAAAAAAAAAAAAAAACAGAACAAAACAGAAACTGTTAAATCAGTATGTTGTACACCTGAGACTAATAGAACATTGTATGTGAATTTTATTTCAATAATTTTGAAAAATGAAGAAAGCCCCAATAAACATATAGGCCTAATAAACAATAAAAGCAATGTACATAAAGATGTGTGTGGGATACCATTTTTAGTGGAAAAGTCCCATCACTAACACCATACTCCCTATTGCCTATTTCCTGTTTCATTTTTCCTTCATAGCAACACCAACTTCAAACATACTATATGTATTATCTAATATCCTAACACATATTTTCTATTTATTATCAGCTTTTCTCTACTAGAATGCAAGTTCCTTGAAGGTAGAGACTGTTTGTATAATGATTGCTAACTCTCAAACCTTAGAATAGAGACTGCACTATAGTAGGCTCTTATAAAATATTTTTTGAATGAACCTCACATTGTCAAAACTTAAAAGAATGATAATGCTTAGTATTGGTGATGTTTTAGAGAAAAAGACATTCTCATATACTATTTTGTAGATAAACAGATGAATTTTGTACAGATTTGCCATATATAAAAAATGTAAATGTAGAAGTTTTTGAGAAAAATTTTAATAATATTGCAAAAGAAGAAGATAGTGTGTATTTTTTTAAGTTTATTTACTTATTTTGAGAGAGGAAGAGAGAGTGAGTGGGGCAGGGGTTGGGGGACAGAGAGAGAGGGAGAATCCCAAGCAGAGAGAGAGAATCCCAAGCAGGCTCCAGCACAGTCAGTGCAGGGCCCGACGCAGGGCTCAATCTCACCTACCATGAGATCATGACTTGAGCCAAAATCAAGAGTCAGATGCTCAACTGACTGAGCCACCCAGGCACCCCGACAATGTGTACTTTTAAAAACTCCAAGTTCAGCACACAAGATCAGCTATGTTCACTGTCTGGCCCATAGAAAGGCACCCTCAGTTTAGCTTGTGTGTTTCCCCTGAGTCCTCCTTTGGAAGTAGGCAGTGCCTGCTTCTCTGCCCCCAGGTCCACCCACAAGGGCGCTGGTGCACAAGGGCAGACCCCCCACAGGCAACAGCAGGGGCGCCCTCAGGTTAAGCAAGCCAACCACCACAAAGCCTTGCTAAACAGTGAGAAATCCTGTGACGGGGCCTCCAGTTTTGCTGTGAGCCAGCTCCTGTGTGAGGTGGCCCATCTCCTTGGTTTCCCGCTGAAGCTGAAGGAGACAACCCAGGGGAAGGTCCCTATTCAGGCAGCCCCTCTGCTGGGGCAGGCAGCAGGGTGCATGGTGCCCTCACATGGGACATTCAGCTACAGCCCTCTTGTGGGGGAACAAGCTGTCCCAGCCACACACTCTGCCTTTCACCAATGCCCACCAAAGCCAGTAGCAGCCCCCAGTCATGATGATCACCAAAATACCCCCCATTTCCAGTATGCTCCACACTGCACTGTCAAATACAGCAGCCACTGGCCACGTGTGGCTACTATAAACATGACTGGATTTATATAATTATATATGAATTGAAATACATTATGAAGTAATATATTTTATATATTACTTAGGTCCTATGTGTAAATAATAATGTCATAAATAATGAATTAAAATTAAAAAGTTCAGTTCTTCAGTCTCATGAGCAACCTTCCAGGCACCCAGAGCTACATGTGCTTAGTGGCTACGAACCTGGACAGCACAGGTCCAGAGCATTTCTGCAATGACAGCAAAAGGTCTACAGGACAGCAGGTGTCTACAGGCTCTGCTGCCCCCCCCCCCAACTGCCAGCCATCAGGATGCACAGGAGTCATCTGATCGGTAAGTCCTTTGCCGCCCCTCCTGGGGAAGGTGAGCAGGGTCAGGCAATCTGGAGGTGATGGTGCAGCCCGGTGACCCTGTGGAGCCCTCTATGCAATGCAGTCTTCTGTGTCGCAAAGCGTGATGCTTACCCAACTCAAGATTAACAAGAAAATCCAACAAAACCAGGGCAGAGTGTTGGGGGCCAAGAAGGAAGGATGCAAAGAAATAAGACTTGAGAAGATCACAAGTATGTAAGCAGTTAGGTATTGCTTTTAGTAAATGAAAAAGGAAACTCCTCAAGGCCTTGGAGGTGTCACAGTCAGCGCACAGGAGACCACTGTGCTGTGTGGATCATGAAGGGGTGACCCAGAGGCAAGGGGCCTCAGGAAGGGAGAGGGTCAGCCCAGGGGCAGGGCCTGCATTAGCAAAGCCAGAGGAGTCACCCAGCTGCTGGGACCCAATGGCCCCAGAAAGAGCCCCTCAGAGCAGGGTGAGAGCTGCTGGGGTCTAAAGGGGCAGGCCTAGAATGCCAGATAGGGAATCTGAAATTCAATTTTTAGAAGCAGAGGGGCTATTGAAGAATGTTAGG
This sequence comes from Felis catus, assembly GCF_018350175.1. NCBI lineage: Eukaryota > Metazoa > Chordata > Mammalia > Carnivora > Felidae > Felis > Felis catus. The sequence continues at coordinate 111,098,480 of NC_058375.1, read as the reverse complement.
CACAAGAAGAAATGAGTAGAAGGGCCCCTGGGTGGCTCAGTCGGTTAACTGTTGGACGTTGGCTCAGGTCATGATCTCAGAGTTAGTGAGTTTGAGCCCCACATCAGGCCCTGTGTTCACAGCTCAGAGCCTGGAGCCTGCTTCGGATTCTGTGTCTCCCTCTCTCTCTTTCCCTTCCCTTGCTCATGCTCTGCCTCTCTCTCTCTCTCTCAAAAATAAACATAAAAAAAATTAAAAAGATGGGGTGCCTGGATGGCTCAGTTAGTTAAGCATCCGACTTCGGCTCAGGTCATGATCTCGCGATTCGTGGGTTTGAGCCCCATGTCAGGCTCTGTGCTGATAGTTCAGAGCCTGGAGCCTGCTTTAGATTCTGTGTCTCCCTCTCTCTCTGTCCCTCCCCTGCTTACACTCTGTCTCTTTCTCAAAATTAAAGTAAAAACATAAAAAAAAATTAAAAAGAAAAGAAATGAGTAGACTTCAGTTTTGCACAGAGAAGGTGGGTGCCAGCACATCACTGTGCTGAAGGAAGAGTGAACTGGGCATTTCAGGGGGAGGCCTGGGCGGGTGCAGGAGGACATTACTGAGCAGGAATGGGCCACTGCAGACAGGGAAGGAAGGGAGATGCCACTCTGGAAACACCGCAAAGGAGCGTGGGTAACACCTGGAACTGCCTGGCTCTAGGGATGTCTCCCTTGAGGTAGAGATTGGATCTGGGGAGTGGGTTCTGCTTCCTTAGGTCAATTTGAAAATCCTCAGTAAAATAAAAGGCTTGCTTCAGCCCCCTCTCCCCTCTGGGTCATGGGAGCTGGGATCCAACTACAGTGGGAAGGGAAGAGCAGCCATCAAAAGAGACTGCTGGACACCCCCATCTCCAATGCTGTGAATTTTACTGTACTTGGCAACAGAAATGTCTGGTGACCTTGTTATGAACGATTTTGCTGACATAGTGGGATGAAGAGGGTTCAAGGAAGAACAGGGCTAAGTGGAGATGTGGGGTTGACAGATTCTTTAAATAAATTTTGCTGCAGTAGCTGGAGGGCAGGTGGTATCCAGGGGTGGTTTCATTATGTCCTTCTATCAGTTGCAGGAACCAAACCTGAACATATTGTCAGCTTTCATGCAATTCGGTCCTAAGGAAGATCGCCTTGTGCATTAGGAAACCAGAACTTACAGCCCTGCTCTACCACCAACTTTTGGCTGGGGGGCGGGGGGGGGGGGTGTGGGGGCGGGGTAGGCAGGTTATTTAACTTCCTGGTATTCCAGTTTCCCCTAATCTGAGTAAACTGTCTTCTGCATCTCATAGCTGCATAAGTGATTAGGAAGAAGTCATTTGTGGACCACTATTCTTTCTGTCTCTATCAATCTGACCACTTCATAGAAGTGGAATATTACAGTACTGGCCACTTTGTGACTGGCGTATTTCACCTAGCACGATTTTCTCAAGGTTCATCCATGTAATAGTATGTGTTAGAATTTCTTTCCTTTTAAACACTGAATAGTATTTCATTGTCTGTATACACTACATTTTGCTTATCCACTCATCTTGGATGGACACTAGGTTGCTATTGTTAATAATACTACTATTAACACAGATGTACAAGTATCTCAAGACCCTGCTTTCAATTCTTTTGGGTATATACCCAGAAGTAGAATATTGGATCACATAGTAATTCTATTTTTAATTTTTTGAGGAAGCACCATACTGTTTTCCATAGCAGCCGTACCACCTTCTATTCCTACCAACAGTGCATGTTACAATTGCTCACATCCTGGCCAACACTTGTTATTTTTGGTGTGTTTTTTAAATGTTTATTTATTTATTTTGAGAGAGTGTGTGTGCATCCACAAGTGGGAGAAGGGCAGAGAGAGAATGTCAAGCAGGCTTCTCCACACTCATCTAGACCTGACATGGGGCTCTATCTTATAACCATGAGATCATGACCTGAGACGATCTTATAATCATGAGATCATGACCTGAGCTGAAATCAAGAGTTGAACACTCAACTGACTGAGCCACTCAGGTGCCCCAGTGTTTTGTTTTTATTTCATAGTAGCCATCCTAATGGTTTTGCTCATGGTTAGTGATCCAAGATGATCACCATTATTACCAAGTGCAGAAGAATTTCAATCTAAAATGAAACCAGAGGACAGGAAATGGACGTGCTCTCAGGAAAACAAAACTTAAGAACTGAAAAGCTGATTTCCTCTAAATCCTCAGTTTACAGAAGACAGAAATTTATCTCCTGACCAAGGAACATCCATCAAGGCTCTCTCCCCATCTGGGAACCAATGAACTTACCATCTGGACTCTGGCTGGATTCCCCATCTTTGCACTCCTTGCCCATAAATACAGCCCACCACACCCCAAATACTTAGTGGGAGTCACCTGTAGCTTGCTAAAGTCTGCATTCCCCAAACTGTAATTCCTCTGCTTTTCCCAAATAAATTCAATTCTGATCATTCAAGCTTGCCTCAGTTTACCGCTTTAGGTTGAGGTAACAAATCATAATGTATGTTGAGAAAGAATAATGTATATCAGGATGCAATCAGACAGAAAATATTAAAGAGAATTTAATGGGGACAACGGTTACACAAGTAACAGAAAGGCTGAGAAGCCAGAGATGACACCAGCAGAAAGCCATGAACACCTGCCTCTTCCTAGGGTAGAGGAGGAAAGAGCATTACCTGTCCATTAGCTAGCGTCATGTTCTGTCACCGTGGGGAAGCTAGTACCAAGGTGATGAGGGGAGCTGTAGTGCAGCCAAAAGAAAATACCCCGGCTTCTCTGCATCAGTGCCTCTGAAGCCAGGTGACAGAGGATTACTGGAAACAGCTATAGAGGTAGGCACTGCCTCTCATCCCCGGTACAAAGCAGTGTAGGTACGAATGGTCTTCTGGGGCAAGCAAGCCAAAGACCTGCCCAACAACAGACTGCTGTACAACTTACCGGTACTGTCCTTTACATTACAAAAGGACTTCCATATCATCATATTTAAGTTTGCAGGAGCTATTTATGAAGTCTAGCAAAATAGGTGTTTCAGTCGATGGCTTCAGGCCAGATCCCTCTCAAGCACCTTTACTACACCAGAATTGACAGCTTTGTGCATTTGCAGCAGCCTTTCAAGTCCTAGAAAAAGGGAGACAAAAGAGACCCTGTGCTTGAGTTGCTGGCACAGTCTTAAACAAATAAACTTTCACAACTGGGAAAGGTGAGAATGTCAGCCGTAGGCAGTTGCAGGTGTGGCTAGATCTGAACGTCCAGGAGCAGGAATTAGCCAGGTGGAAACAAGAGAGCACAGAAACCATGGAGGAGACCTGCTGGGTGTGACCTTTGTGAGTAACCCCAGACAGGCTCTGAGAAAGAGCAAGATCCCTGGGAGCCACCTCAGAACAGATCTAGGAATTGACTGAAGTATGGGCAAGCTTATCACTGATCTGCCCATAAATCAGGAGACCGGGACCCAAAGACGCCAGGGGCACAAAAAGGTGAACCAAAAATATAAGGCAGGGGGACCAACAAGTCTTGCACATAGGTCTTGAAGGAGTCAAGAAGCCTCTGATGAAATGGGGAACAGAAGATAAGCAAGTAGGTGGGGGGGTGGGGTGCGGGGGGGGTAACTCTTCATTTATCAATTCCGGAAGCCTTTCCAAAGAAACCACCTAAGTCCTGAGCTCTAAGCTTTCTTAAAAATTAATTTATGAAGAACTGCAGATTAGCATACAGTGTTAAGTAATACGGAGATTCTCCCAATGGCAACATCTTGCAAAACTACAGCACGGTACTGATACCCATAAGCTCAAGATACAGAACTGTTCCATCGCCACCCCAAGGGTCCCTCGTGTATCCTTTTATAGCCACAACCCACCCCGCCCCACAACTAACTTTTAATGACAGGACATAATCCAGACAGTAACAGCTCCCACCTGGAACAGTTAGCCTGGGCCGCTGCTAACCCAGACAGAAGTCTGCAGAGGGGCGGCCCCGCCCCTTTCACGCAAGCTGCAGGCCCCGCCCCCCCCGCCGGGGCCGACCAACAGCCATCTGGAGACGAGCCGCTTCCGTCAGCGACCAAGAAAAACCGGAAGTCGGCGCCAGTCTTCCCCTCTCGCGGCCGCTCCGGCCAAAATGGCGGACCTCCACCGCCAGCTGCAGGAGTACTTGGCGCAGGGGAAAGCCGGCGGGCTGGCGGCCGCGGAGCCGCTGCTCGCTGCGGAAAAGGCGGAGGAGCCCGCGGCGGGGGGCGGGCCGGCGGGGGCGTGGCTGGGCCGCGCGGGTCTACGCTGGACGTGGGCGCGGAGCCCCGCGGAGCCAACGGCGGCAGTGACCTCAGCGTGCTTTCCCAGCGTGACGCGCGCGCAGCGGCTGGTGGCGAGCGGCGTGTGCCTGCTGCTGGCCGCGCTCTGCTTCGGCCTGGCCGCGCTCTACGCGCCCGTGCTGCTGCTGCGCGCCCGCAAGTTCGCACTGCTCTGGTCCCTGGGCTCTGCGCTGGCGCTAGCTGGCGGCACGCTATTGCGGGGCGGCGCGGCGTGCGGGCGCCTGCTGCGCGGCGAGGAGACGCCGTCGCGGCCAGCGCTGCTCTATGTGGCCGCACTGGGCGCCACGCTGTACGCGGCGCTCGGGCTGCGCAGTACGTTGTTCACGGCGCTAGGCGCCTGCGTGCAGGTGGCCGCTCTGCTGTCCGTGCTATTCGGTCTCTTGCCCCGGGGTGCGGTCACCGCGCTGCGGCTAGCGCTCGGGCGCCTGGGCCCGGGAGCCGGCCTCGCCAAGGCGCTGCCGGTGTGAGAAGCCCCGGGGCCCGTGCTGTCGAGCAAGGACGGACGGAGGTCCTGTACGGAGGCGACGCGGAGCCCGGCCCCGCGACGCGCCGTCGGAAGACCACCGGGAGCCGGTCCCTGGCGCGGCGCGGACGGAGCCAAGGACTGCGCCCGCCGTCTTCCGGATCGCGCTGGGTAGAGGCTGCTCCGTTGTTGTGCCACCGGACCTGTCACCTTTGAGCAGCTGTTCTAAAACTGAGACTTGAGCCGCCTCGGAAGCTCTTCGGTTTCAGCGTCTTCCGCCTTACTGTTGCATGCGCTATGAAATCGGGATGTTGTGGTTGACTTGGTGAGAGTACTGCTGTGAAACAATCACGGTAAATTGCTTTTGCGTTAACCGTGGTCTTAGATTGAGCGCAGTAAAAAATGAATGGCTCTTCAGTTTTAATTAGCTGCCCTTGTGACTCTTCTCAGACTTCTACCTTTTGTCGTTTCAGAAATCCAGTGGTAGATTGTAGTAGCTTAGATACAATACCCTTTTCTTTGGCTCTCGAAAATTTATTCTTCCTCATTCAATGAGTGGATTCTTAAGGGTATCAAATTAAACACTAAATTTAGCCACCAGGTTTTTATTTAAGTACTTTAGTTAAGACCGTTTACCTCGGTTTTTCTTTTTTTTTTTTAATGAAATTGTTAATATGGTGCCTTATAAAATTGAAGGAAAATTGGTTTTGTATTAGACATGAAAGCGATGGACCAAAAAGTAAATGCCCCAAGCATGACCTGTCGATGATGCTATGAGAGGTCCCTGGGCAGAACTGGGTTGGAGACTCCTGCCAGACAAGAGACTTCTACATGCAAAGTTCTGTATTTGACGGAAATCGTGGATTTCTACAAGTCCTAGTTTATCATTCCTAGTTTTACTACCTGCTTTTTAAAGTGCAATTTATATTTTGTAGGCTGATTCTAATGCAGTGTAAGATGCTTTTCATATCTGACACGTTGCCTCTTAGGTTCAGCATTTACTCTTGTCTTTGACTTCATTGCATACCCTATGTATTGCCAAAAAGTTCGGACTCAGTATTCTGATGAGTCCAGAAAACATGTTTTGTTAGTAGCTCTATATTAACTAGAAAGTAAATGTACTTAGGATTTTCAAATTCTTTATCAGTGGGTCTCAGTTCACATCAAAATTACTTGAAGAACCAGATCAATTCAGCCAGAATCTGGAGAGGGGCGGCGGGGAACCCAGGCCTCAGTAATTTTTTTAGAGCTCTCCAGATGATTCCCTGTTCACCTAAGGTGGAGAACTACTTTTCTGTGCACTGGATTGCACAGTTTGAAAATAATTATTTTCTGGGGCTGGATTCCACTTTGCCTAAACAGGTGTGTCAGGCAGCAATAGAGCATTGCCTCCTTTTGCTCAATATTTATATTCCTAGATCCTGATCAGTGTCCTAATCCCTGCCCCAACTTCATGGGGGCTCCGCACCCCAGTATTCTCTAAGAATTACTGCCTTGTTCCCCTTTCAGTAAACAGGGCTACTTACCTACCTCAAGAGGAACAAACAAGAGGGTGTTTGTAGTAAAAGCACATGTTTTTAGAGGGACTTTTTTTTGTAATTGGAAAAAACTTGTGCCATTGGCTGCTCCTTCTATCCCCTAGTTAAATCTCTGTCCTAGTTCTCAATTTCTCTAGAATTTGCACAGCTGAAGATCTGACAGTGTTTAGCCCATTTTTATGTTGATGCTGTTATGGTTTTTTTTAATTGTTTTCCCAGCATTTTCTCAAGAATTCAAACACCGAAAATGTAGCGTTTATAAAATTCAAAGCACAATACCTTGTATGTACTTGGTGGTAATGTTCTAAAAGTTCCTAAGTATTCAGTAAATTACAGTGTAAAGATTGCAGTTTTTTTTAAAGGAATTCTTTCTCAAAATGTGATGTGGTTATGTTTGCTGAGGTACTGTATTGTTTAAAGCTGAAGCCTAAATAAAATGTTATGATGGTAAAGATCTTAGCACATGAATCTCAGAAAAAGCCTCTCAATATGGGTTTGGTCCCTGGATCCCATTTTAGCTTATCGGAATTTGATTACAACTTCTTAAGCTGTGCCAGTGGAGGACAAATAAAGAACGTCCCACAAACTTGAAGCATTCTGGAGCCTCCTAATCGTGTGTTCACACTGACATGCTGGTAAACGTCCTTATATTTCAAAACAAAGTGAAAATTATTCACTTGTAGTCTCTAGGTTCTAGCACCCTGAAGAGCAGTGTGTGTGCAGAAATAACTTACCTTTTGCCATGTTTTACATTGACAGGGAACCAATTAAGAGGGTTTTGTTATCTGTCCACCTGTGCCAGCATCCCTGTCTAGGCAAACGCTGAGACTCCCAGCACCAATGAACTGGCCAGGTCAGCTGGTCTCCAGTACCAAATTGAAGCTGGCAAAGTAATAAGATGTTAGGGCGGCCACGGGAATATCCTTTGAGTAATAGTTTTCTTATAAAAACAAAGTGTGTGTAGAGAAAATATGGGGTTACCAAAACTGAACTTTTGCTTCCAATCCAAACCGGGCCAAATGTTAACATTTATTTAAAACTAAAGGAGTTTGTTGGGGATGAGAACTTCCTGGCTTTAAGCGAGAACTATTCCCTGCCTTAAATACTGGTAGGAGAGAAAGTTTTGCAAAATTGTTTAGGAGATATTTGGTCTATTCCTTAAACAATTTGTGACATGATGTACAGTAATCAGAAGGGTACATGTAGTTAATTTCTGGCTTACATCAGGTTCCTCTCATCAGGAACAAGAGAATTCAAGTCTAAGTGTGATTACCAGGAGATGCACCCAAGGGCAAACCCCTACTTGCAAAGCCAGAAGATTTTTTTTTCTTTGGAGTAGAATTTTCCACCTGCCAGAGCTGGTGGGTAGCTAAGGCTTTGGATCCACATCAGACTGTGTTATAGTTTCAAAGTATTTCTCACTCTTACAAAAATAAGTGTGACAGAATAGGTAGAGGAGGATTTAAGACAAAGTTCACAGTTAAAGTTAACTTCGACGGCTTAGAGGTACCCATCAAGTGTGTTCACAGATACAAGCTGTAACTATACACCCCTCAGCAGCCTGGGTGCAGTGGGAACGAAGGGTTCCTTAAGGCAAGCATTTCACAACTAGTTTTCTGTTATTTCTTGCATAAATCACATTCTGTATTCATACAAAAACAACTTAATGTTTTTCTCTGACAAACTGTACATATAGAAACATTTCCAATTGGACATGAACTTAAATTTGTGGAGGCTCCATGTCGCGTGACACCTAAAAAAAAAAAAAAAAAAAAAAAGATTCCAGCTTTTCTCTTCACAAAACAGTGGGAGTCAGGGCAGTGAGGGTGGACAGGACAGAACGAGGCCGGCCACTCTGGGTCGCCAGCAGCAGTCTTCATCTCGACGTCATTAGGGGCTCCTGGGGCTTCAGCTGCCCCAGAAAGTTCAGGGCTACATGGTGCAGGCTTCCTTTTGTTTCTCTTGGTAAGTCCACAAGAAGTTCTTAAATACTGTCCAGAGAGGCCTTGGGATACTCAGCCCCAACTTCTACCGACCCCTTCCACCACCCTTGAAGCTCCTCGCCGTGGCGGGCCAGAGTTCATGTTACTCCCTCTACCCCAGTTACTGCTGCTACGGCCCCCTCTGGAAGGAGTACCGCTGCCCGGAGGGCCCCCAAAAGGTTCATCTCTGTGGTAGCCGTCGTGGTGATCCCCATCCAAGGAGCTGGAGCGCCCAGATTTTGGCACTCTCTGGGAAGGTCCTGGGCCCCCTCGGCCTGAAAGAAAACAAATTGATTTCACATGTTACTTTTTTATATCAGAGACTGTTAATCTAAGTCCTGGTGCAAACCCTTAATGGTGATAGTGGAAGGAACACTCTGGGTCTTTAAAACAGAGTTCTGAGGACATGAGCAGTGGCACTTGGAGGGTTAGAAGTCGTGCCTCCACCCTCTGGTCACCACTGTCGCAATCCCACCCAGCTTGGGGCTGTGTTCCTCAGCAACCACACATGCTCCCCGAGGCTGTGTGATGGACAGGACAGGAAACCCAAGGTAAACACGGAGCACCTCTGGGAGCCACAGACCACGCTGGGCCACGTCTCTAGCAAGTGTATCTTCACTCTCTTGTGCCACCAGGGGTTATTCTGTTCTGGGGAGACTTGAAAGGCAACTAAGAACTTTGGAAGCAACTAAGAAATACAAACTGTTGATGTTAATTACAATGTGTTATCATTATCCCACAGCTGTGGCATTTTTGCTTTCTTTTAAATAGTAAAAGTATTTCTTTAAAAATAAGCAATTAAAAAAAGGAAAAAGAAAACTCAGCTTTCGGAATTAATTCTCCCAGGGATAGGTTTTTTTTGTTTAAATTTTTTTCAATGTTTATTTTTGAGAGACAGAGCATGAGTGGGGGAGGGGCAGGGAGAGGGAGACACAAAATCCCAAGCAGGCTCCAGGCTCTGAGCTGTCAGCACAGAGCCTGACACAAGGCTTGAACCACAAACCCTGAGATCATGACCTGAGCCAAAGTAAGACACTTAACCAACTGAGCCACCCAGGCGCCCCCTCTCCCAGGGATAGTTTTATCTGTTCCAGACTTGGACACAAAAACCTTTTAGGTATATTAAAATTCTGACTTAAAAAATTTTTTTTCTCATGAGCTGAATTTGGTCATATATCCTATGATGTACTATCGGAAAACAACTGCCAACTTTATTTTGTCTTAATGTTTTTTTAATTTTTAATGTTTTTTTTTGTTTTGTTTTTGAGAGAGAAAGAGAGAGTACAAGCAGGAGAGAGGCAGAAAGAGAGGGAGACAGAAACCAAAGCAGACTCCAGGCTCTGATCTGTCAGCACAGAGCCCAATGTGGGGCTTAACCATGAACTGTGAGATCATGATCTGAGCTGAAGTCAGACGCTTAACCAACCAAGCCACCCAGGCAACTCTTTTTTGTCTCAAAATTTTGAATGGAATGTGAACAAGGAGGTTAGGAAAGCTAGCCAAAGGGGAAATGTTGGCTTCTTTTCCTACAAAGTGTAGCCCAGACCCACCTGAAGGTGACTGGGCAGAGAAGATGTCGTTAGGAAGTCATTTCCACACTAGCCCTGTGGCCTTGGCTCGGGACCCACAGGTGTCCTAAGTGCCCGTACTGACCAGCAAAAAAATGTGTGCTTAGGTAGGGAGACCTACCAGTGACATGAAGTAGCTTCTGAGGGTTTTGCTTTGAGAAGAACCACCAAAAACAAAAGCACAACTTTGTAATGAAGAAACTGTAAATATGAGGCAGGTTAACTGGGCTTACTTTCTAGCACAGCCTCCAAACTACCACATATGCAGTGGCCCAGCCTAATCTGAGACCACATGGTGGCTACCGTTCCTGGCTAAAAGTGCTACGTCCAAAATAAAGTTCCCAAGTTTCACGCTGTAGAAGTAATCTACTGCCCCTGAAAACACCCCTTCTGGACCATATTCCCCAAAGTCTTTGTGACTCTGAGCATCAGCAGTTCCTTCCAGACCCGGAAAACACAGAAGCTGGGAGAAGACCATTGTTCCTGCCACCAAGGAAAGCCTGGAGGGCCGGGAGCAGCCAGAAGCAGACAACACATGTGCCAACGAGAGCACGAGACACCCTGCTCTGGGGTACCCTAACGAACAGCAGGAGTGGAAGCCTGAAGGAACCAGGGAGGGGACTCTCGGAAGCAAGTGAAGGAGGCTAATGCAGAGGATGAGCCTGCAATCACAGAGTGAGGGCTCAGACTGTTGGCGTGAGCCCCAACAAGCTGTATCTGTAGCACATTTGGGGACATGTGCCTTTACACAGCCCAAGAACTGGAGGGGAGAATGGAGGAAGGACCCTGGGTATCCTGCCCAGAACGGATAGAACAGGAACACGGGGATGGGGCTGGCCTGTGGCCCCGCAGCCTTCTTGACAGAGCTCCCACCACTGTTGATCACTGGCCTCCACTGACCTTTGCCTCCTCGATCCTCAGACGGACCCCCGGGGCTTCCATTTCTCTGTGCTCCGAGGTCCCCGGCCCGTCGTGCCAGGGGCGCTTTCGGGGTGGCAGGGATGCCATGTCCATGCCCTGCAGAGAAGAGGAACGTTCTCTGCTAGCTGGGGAATGACCGTCGTGAGGGGGATGATCAGGGCGCGGAGCATCACGGAAATGTTCATGACCTGGCCCTGAAACGGGAGACACAAGGCTAAGCATCTGACAATCTTCTAGTGTGACCGAAAGCAGGTGGAAATCATACTATTTAGTACCAACTTGAGAACCAATGTTCATTCATGCAAGAAAGGTATGCTGAACACCCACCTAGGCCACATCACGAGTACATAAAAAAAGGTCAAGATCAGAAATCAACGTACCTCTTAAAATAAGAGACAGGCAGCGTCCAGAAAAGTGGTTCTCAGACTTTTTAGTCTCAGGATGTCTTTACACTCTTAAAAATTACTGAGATTTAATTTATGAGACTTATATTTCATAAAATTTGCCATACTAGCAATTAAAGCTGAGAAAACTTTAATGCATTTAACTATATTTTCTGAAAACAAAGCCACTTTGTGGAAAGAATGGTAATGTTTTCTATTTAGACAAACCCCTCTGACATCAGGCTCAGAAGAAGAAAGGTGGATTCTCCCAGCCGTTTCTGCACTCAATCTACTGCAATAAAATGCTGCTGCCTCAAGGATCTGAAGACAATCCATCTTCCCATGGAGATGTGAGTTAGAAAAGAGAGGACCTGGGGGCACCTGGTGGACTCAGTTGGTTAAGCGTCCGACTCTTGGTTTTGGCTCGGGTCATGATCTCATGGTTTGTGAGTCTGAGCCCCGCATCTGGCTCTGTACTGACAGTGAGGAGCCTGCTTGGGATCCTCTGTCTCCCTCTCTCTCTGCCCCTCCCCCCACTTGGTCTCTCTCTCTCTCTCTCTCTCTCTCTCTCTCTCTCTCTCTCTCAAAATAAATAAACAGTAAAGAAAATGGACCTGGTGGGCCCCCAGAAGTCCCCAGACCGCACTCTATGAGCGGCTGGGCTCAGATCACCAGAAGCCACAGCAGCTCTCCTTCCTTACCTGGCTCTCTATTTCCATCCCAGGAGTCTGGTTTCCGTCCTCCTTCAAAGCGAGGGAACTCATCAGGAGTGGGGAGCAAACCCTTCCTTCCTCCTACACATGGGAACAACAAAACACCACACTCACAGACCATTTCAGGTGTGTCCCTAGCGGCAAACTCTCCAGCCCATCCTTGCCAAGCCCAGCATCCTCAGCACACACTCACCTCGCGGGGTACCCCGACCTCGACCTCGGAGATCTCTTCCTCGGGCCGATTCATCAGAAGGATCAAAATTCTCCTCTGGACCAAAGTCTTCAGGACCAGGAAAGCCATCCCTACCTCGGGGCGGGGCACGGCCTTCATGTCTTGGGGGTGCTCCTCTTCTAAAGCTGTCAGGGAAAAGCAGCAAAATATCCGCCTGATGAAACCCCTCACAGCTCTTGAGTTCATGTTTCAAAGAAACATAATGGTGTAAGAAAGTATGACATTAACGTTAAATGGGAGGAAAACAAAATAAAATTATGTTGTTTTTTTTTTAAGTATAGATTTTATAGTCCCAATATTAAAGGCAAAAACAGGAAGGAAAATGTAGGGTTATGTTCATTTTCTCCGAAAGCTTTTAGGAGTAACGAAAGCAGTGAATACGTTTTAAGTGCTAATAATCATGCTTTCACTTTCAGATTTCATTTCATCCGCAGCACCCCATTATTAATTCCATTCTACCCATGAGTACACTGAGGCACAGAGAGGTAACGTCATTTATTTATGACACACAGTAAGTGTTGGGATTTGAACTCAGCCAGTCTTGACTCCAGCCCATGCTCTTTTACCACTGCCTTCCCAGTATTTTTCATGATCATTTACAATCAGAAAAGGGAGGGTACAGATTTATGACTGCCAACTGTACCAGACTCATTTGGGAACATCTGCTCTCCCGTCTGCCCTAGCCCACCGCTTCTATGCAGGGCTGGCCATGAACTTCACCCACAGCTCCACTCCACAGCTGACTGCTGTACAGGCAGGCACTTGGCAGCCCCCACACTGGCTAGCTGGCAGCCTAGAGCCCTGGCTGGCGGACAGGTTCAGTGTCCCTCAGGATTCTGGACCGGAGGCCAAGTTGGCCAAGAGTACTGCCAAAGCACAGCCATTACAAGAAGAATGTCTGAGCCAGAGGAGGCCTGTGGGGAAGCAGAAAAGGGGCCTACAAGCAGAAATGGGGCATGAGCACGTGGAGAGAGGCCTTGGGGCTGGAGAATGGGTCAGAAGGAGTGAGGGCACAGGGCCAGTCTGTGCGAGCAGCCAGGCCTTTCACTTTTCTTGAGTCTCCATTCAGTTATCTTTTACTCCAACGTTTCACTTTGCAAAATTCCAAACCAAGAACACAGTTAAAAGAACAGAACAAACACCCAAGTGTCCTTCACCTAGACTGATCAGTTCTCTTCATTTTGTTTTTTTAGATTCATCAGTTCTTAGGACACTGCCATGTGTACTTTATCTTCTCTCTCCATCTACTTACAAATCCACTTTCTAAGCCATTTCAAAATCAGTTGCCAACAACATGACCCTCATCCCTAACACCTCAGTATGTTTCTTCTAAGTACAAGGACTTTCTCCTACAGAACAATACCATTACCACTTGAATAACATGGAATATTCTTTAATACAGTCCAATTCAAATTTCTCCCATTGTCCTCAAAATGTCCTTTATAGTTGTTTTTAAATATAGATTTCAATCCTGATCACATACTGTTATTTAGTGGCCCTGTCTCTGGTCTACTTTATCTAGGACCTTCCTATATTTGATCTTTCATGATCCCAGCATTTTTTAAGATTACATCCAGATAAAACGAGGCGCCTGGGTGGCTCAACTGGTTGAGCATCCGACTCTTGATTTCACCTCAAGTCATGATCTCACCGTTCATGAGATCCAGCCCCATGTCAGGCTCTGCACTGAGCATGGAGCTTGCTTAGGATTCTCTCTCTGTCTCTCTCTCAAAAATTAATAAATATTTTTAAAAAAAGATTCTCTCTCTTTCCCTCTGCCCCTCTTGACTCACACACATGCACTCTCTAAATTAAATTTTAAAATTAAAAAAAAAAATCCATCTAGGTATTTTATAGAATGTACCACAATTTAAATTTATCTATTTCCTCATGACTAGACTCAAGTTAAACCTTTTTGGCAAAACTGCTTATACTGTCTCAGTGATGCCGGGTTGTCTGCCTGTTTATGAGGTAAAAGTGGTGTGCTGAACCAAATTTCACTGTTGCAAATGTACACTTTCTTTCCTTCACAATTAAGGAATCTGTGGAGTGATCTATACAGGGTTTTAGTGTAAAAAGAGCTTTCCCTTTTCCACTCCAGCTATCTTTTTTAAGAACTGTCTTGGTCCTGTGGACCTTGACGACTCATGCTCCTGCAAGCAAAGAGGGTGTGCCTGGGACACTGGCTGAAATAACAACTAAACCTAAAGGTGGAATTGGCCAAAAGGAGATGAGTGGAGCAGGAAAAGTACAGCAGAGGGCGCTGTCTCCCTGGGACAGAGTCGGGGAGAATCCTCAAGCCCCCAAACACCACAGGACTGGCCAGGCAACCATTACAAGGCTGCCCTAGTTACGACAAGAGAATCTAATGTGCCCTCATTAGAAAGTAGCTCCTATCAAGGACTTAACGTGTCCTCCGTAAAACTTGTACGTTGAAGTCCAAATCCCCAATAGGATGGTATTAGGAGACAGGCCTATGAGGGGTAATTAAGATTAGGGGAGGTCATGGGCATGGGGGCTTTGTGATGGATCAGTGCCCTGGTAAGAAGGACACCAGCAAGGGCTTGCTCACTGTCTCTCTACTGTGCAAGGACACAGGGAGAAGGTGGCTGGCTGCCTGCAAGCCAGGGAGATAAGTCTCACCAAAAACCCACCCTGCTGGACCTGGACCTGTGACTTCAAGCCTCCAGAACTGTGAGAAAATAGACTCATGTTATTTAAACTTCCCCGGTCCTTGGTATCTTGTTATGGCAGTATGAGCTGATGAGTACATCCCCGAATGAACTGACCCTTCTCAAATACCTCTCCCCATTTGACAGATTCACGAATTCAACAGTTACTGAGCACCCATGCTGTGTCACCATTACTGCTCTGGGTCCTGAGGCCACAGAGGTACAGAAACAAAGCCCCTGCCCTGGGGAAGCGGTCATGTTCCTGGGAGATACACATAATAAGAAATAAACACATTGCTTAATGTCAAGCAGTGCTAAGTGCTATGAAGAAACAGGAAGCAGGGTGAAAGAACTGGGGTGAGAGGAGGAGGGCTCTGACTGCAGTGAGCCACAAACGTCTGCAGGACTGTGCTCCAGGCAGAGAAAACAGCACACACAACAGGAGCAGGAGCACCTCTGGCGTATTTGAAGAGTGATGTTAAGAGCACTAGGCTGTGGGTCTGTCGTTAACAGATGAAATACAATACAAACTGAGGCACAGTAAAATCTGAAACTGAACAAGGTGCAGAGATTCAGGAAATTGGTGAAGGTTATGCTGATGCCAAAGCCACTGGAGATGCGGCTCCTGCAGACACACAGAGCCATTTCGAAGATCCTTGAACACCACTGGTATACCTCGGATACCATTAAGACAGGCCCTCAAGAAAACTAGGAGCCCTTACGTCTTTTTAAAGAACTCCCCTCTGATGGCTGCTCCCCCACACCCCTTGGCCATCTTATCAACCATTCTTGTCTAACACATCCCGTGAGGAGGAGGGAATGCCAACCCTTGACTCTATCCTCTACTAGCAATGGTCCAAATGTGACAGGAAACACTGCGGCAGGGATGGACGGCAGGAGTGGCACACAGCACTGGCACCGCAGTCTGCCAGCCTGGCCTGAAGCCGCTGGGACACTTCCGCCTGTCCGACGCGTCCACCTGTCCTAAAGTCAAACTGCTGATACTCAGCATGGCCCCTCATCTGGACACTGCTGACAAGAACACCGATCTCACAGTTCAGTGGCACACAGAAATGCTCAATTATCATCACCCCTGATTATTCTCTGTCTCATCTGCGATTCACTAATTCTTGTTTTTGCTCCTTATTTCTTTATACCTTTTTTACCCCAGGCAAGCGGAGTGCTCAAGCCTGACCTTGCCCTAATTCAACAGCAGAATAATTTTTCAGCTTGATTCCACGGTGTTAAGCTCTTTAGGCAATTACACAAAAACAATCTCATAATTCCTTTACTCTCCACCTGGATTATCTGTATCATACTGCATCATTCTAAGAGAAGCTGGGGCCTTCTAATCAGGCCCCAGAAACTTGATACTATCCTGATGCTCACATCTCTTTAAAAGAACCAAAAAGTAAGCAAAAACAAAAAGATTCCTAAATTGCAAAGGTAAAAAAGAAGCACAAAAAGGTTAAAAAGCATAATTACTTGCTTCAAGTCTAAACGCAAAACCTAAAGAGGGTAGAACTAGCAATCAGTCCAGTGCCCCCTGCCCAGTGAAAGAGGAAAGAGACTTCTAGGGAGAGAACAGGGCCACAGCTCTAGGGAAGAGCTAGCAGACAAAGCGTCCGTCCCACCTTTCTTCTCTGCGCCCTCGAAAACGTGGGTCCTCAGGATCCCGGGGGAATCGTTCATCTCCAGGTCTGCGGCCTTCCCAAGCCCCCGGAGGGCCCCGAGCTGCGCCCCGGCCATCCCCCTCGCTGAATTCCCTGTGATCAGGCGGAAACGGAGGCCCGGGGCCCCCGCGCCTCCACTTCTCTTCTTGTGGTAAAGGTCCTCCTCGCCCCTCAAATTCACGTAATCGGTGGCCAAAGCGTTTGTCCGGGTGGAAGTCATCTGGTCTGCTGAAGTCGTCAGGGAAGTCGGGGTGAGGGCCACGCCTATCAGGGGGACCCCTGCAGTCCTGGCCGCCCCGGAAAGGCCCCCTCTCAGGCCCGTGCTCAGGGCCGCTGCTCTGCTCATGCCGCCTCTCTGACATGGGGCCCATGTGGTGGTTTGGAGGGCCGCGTGAGTCACCTAAAGGAAACAAAGCTGATTTTTACCTTGTCTTCCAGGAATCCTGCCAACACAGGTCTGATTTTCAGCATCTTAAACTCTCAGAAAGCATTCTGGCATTTAGAATGTTTTCCCTCCTTAGCTCTCAGCACACTCAGGAGACAAATCCCTCAGGCATCATCTAATGGAAGAATGCAGGTTTTGGGGTGCAGATTTCAACCTCATCACTCACTAGCTAAGCAACTCCACCTAGGGCAAATTATTAATCTCAAATGAGATTACCAACTACTTGGCTGCTGTGAGGATTAATTCAAAAAACATGAGTCTCCCAGGCATAAGGACGAGCACACCTTCCTGTCCCCATTCCTTCAGTGACTTCCTTAGGCCTGCCTGCCCCCTACCCAGGGAGGAGACGGCAGAGAACACCCATGCAGCAGGCCAGAAAGCCAAGCACAGGGAGGCCACCTCTGCACCTGAAAAGGCCCTCAAAGCCCAGGGTGCTGTACCTCCACTTCCTCCACCCCTGAGGTCGCCCTTTTATCCTCCACTTCATTTAATTGATTCGTTAACTCACACTTTGATTCTTTTTTTTTTTTTTTTTTTGACAGGGAATACTTTATTCAAGCCCATCATAGAAATGGACAGCTTGGGTCAGTAACAAAGCACACTTTGACTCTTAACAAAATCCTCTGAAAAGCACATGGAACCACAGGCCTCCCTAATAACTGCCTAGTGACCAAACAGCCTTGCTATGCTTCAGTTTGAGGGTTTATACAAACACATTTTCCTGCTCCTTCGCATGAATGATATATATCCCTCATCTGTAAGAATTATCACCATTCTTTGCAGACAGCGTTTGGAAACCCACTAGAGATTTTTTGAAAATACTTTAATGTATGTAATATATTCAACATCCTGAATAAAAATGGAAACAGGCCAATTAAACTTGTGATGGTTACCTTAGCTCACTTCTTAACCTTGGAGGGATTTGTTCTCCTGGCTACTGAACTACTGCAGCCATCGTAAATGGGTACCTATTTTCTGTCAGGGTACAATTCAAACCAAGCATTTTTAAAAGTAGGTAGCAAAGGGCCCCTCTTGTTCCAAAACAACTAGGTTTTTAGGATGGACTTCCTCCAAATGCCTCCTCCTGCCCCGCTCACGCCTTTCCCCGCTTCTCCCTGGCAATAAAGATGAACACCCTCTCCTTGAGCCACAGCCAGCCAGCTTTTTCCCCTCCCATGCCCTTCCTCATCCCTTTTGTTCCTTTCTCTTGGCCAATTCAATCCCGCCTCACCATTCAACATGAATAAAAAACTTGTAAATATCAGTATAAAAAAACAACACTAGAAGGGTTCTCTCTGCTCCTAAGCTCTTCCTGCCTCCCGCTCTTTACTTCAGTAAACCAGTCCTCTCCATGCTGAGGAAAGCACCTTCTAAGTTGCCTCTTTGTTCAGTCAGTTTGCAAATCCCAGGGCCCTTTCCTTCTGTAAAGTGGCCCCCCCACTTCTCAGTGGGTTCCTACAGCTAATGGCTTCTTCTCTGACTTTAAGTTGCTTGAACTTGGTGTGATCTCAGACACAGCAGACTTTGACCTGAGGAAGCTGAACACATTCCATTTGGACTTACCTATGAATAATAATCCTCCCATTACCTCTATCTGTTTAAAAGTACCCTGGCTCCTCCAAGGAAAGAAACCCACCACTACAAATTAGAAGGGGTGTGGCCACCGGTGGTGGGGCGGCGGCGTTGGTTAATCCAGTAGGGGATGGCAGGGCCACTTTCTCGGCTCTCCCTTCTCCCTTTGGTCCCTGGGAGGAGAAAGAGAGGAGGAAGAGAGAGAGAGAGAGAGGTAAAGAGAAAAGGGGAAGAGCAAGGAGGAGAGGGAAATAGGTGGAGACAGACACAAGGTAGGGGAGAGGAAGAGAGGCAGGCTCTCAGTTCGTTGATAGCTGTACCTTGTGGGTAACAGACTCTTCTTTTCTCAGGGTCCCCAAATTCCAAAGATGGGTTCCTGCTTTCTCTGTTTCCCTGTCGGCCACCACTTCCATGCAATGAGACTACCATAAAGATTCTCCTAATCTCTTTACTGCTACCTTTCCTAGGACGTGCTGCTTCTCCCAAAGTCCTAGTGCTGCAAAATGCTGATGGTAATTTGATAAAGTGAGGGCAAGAAATGTAACATGTCCCACAGAGTGCTGTGGGCTCCGCTCATTAAAAATTACAGGGACTGAAGTTCATTGAAGTGCAGCCTCCACAGTGCTCCTAGGTTTCGGGCCTGTGTCCTCCCTGTGAGAAGCACACTGACTCCAACGCCTGCACCTCCGACCTGCCCTCCATCCATACCCCTCATAGTCCTGCCCTTGCCCTCTGCAGCCAGCAGCCTGCGGCCCCCTCGGTCCCGCTCCAGCCCTTCTCGTGTGACAGTACAACATGTGAACGAGACTAGGGGCTGCCTCTGTGCTCTCCTTCAACTCCTGCAATGAACTCAACTTCCAAACAGCCTTACATCTTGATACTGACAGTTCTCATCTCTGTGCTTTCCATAAGATCAAGAACCCGATGCATCAGTACATTGCTCTCTTCTTTTTCTTAGTGAATCATGCAGAACAATATAAGCAGCTAAAGCATTCAATATGTGGCACAACTCGGGGGCAGAAGAGGGTGATATGAAAAACACTACTAAAACCTCTGCATTCATGATCTCATCAAAACCTGTAAGTGGAAGCAGCTGAGCTCTCCAGGATGCTAAAGACATGCATGTGCACTCAGTGAGCACAGGAGTCGCTCCCGCTCCCAAGAGAGGCACGCAGCCGACTGTCCAAGGCACAGGCCCTTCTCCCAGGGGTCGTCCCAGCAGTCTCACTGCCAGCTGCCACCTCCTCGGGGCGGCATTTCCAGCTAACCAAAGCAAGTCTAAGAAAACACCGTTAACAAAGCCTTTACCTGAAATGACTGTGCTCCTAGTTTTCCTATAGGTTCAAGTGCCCATTCTATCAGTTACTTACCAATAAACTATTTACTGTGAGATTTACCCAGAGGTAGTAGAATGCAATCCCTTATTCAGCCAAGCAGATATTTACCTTTGTTAGGGCCAGGTCCTTGTCCAGGGTTAAGAGGGGGGATGCGACCTTGTGCTCCCTGCTGCCCTAGGCCTGGTATCAGGGGTGGGGGGCCTGCGTTCTGTCCTTCCTGAAAAGATGTTTTTAAAGCGGGGGTGTGAAATCATAGGCTTGTGCTTCATGAATAGCAATTTCATCATAATGTGACAAGATTAAAACACTAGGTTGCCCCAAAGCCTCCAGCAGTAAATATACAGCTAGTGACATTATAGTAAAATGGTCCTTAGATTGGGAGAAGGAGACACTTCTCTTACCATAATAAAAGGAAACACTTACATTTTAAACCTGATGACAGGTTTCATGTAAAGCTAGATCTTTACCTGTAATGCCAAGTAAGAACCACAATGGAAAGTCAGAAATCATACATAACACTCTGCATAAAGGAGGAACTTCCAGCCAAAGTGAAGATCTGGAAATCTGCCGGGACAGGTAAACTCTGCTCTCACACTCAAGACTCCCTTCCAGCTACAGAGAATAATCAGTCCTCTCAAGAGGCTAGGGCTGGTTTGAAGAGGCACAAGAAAGGAGTTCGTCCACACCGGCTTTCTCCCACCACCTCCTTCCCTCCCTCTTTCTTGACCTCCTCATTTCCCATCCTCAGCACCTACTTCTCATTCCCAGCTGAGTCACCTGGGACCCTACCAGACTCCTTAGGTTCCTGCAGACACAAACCTGCTGCTCTGATCCTCTGTCCCTGTGCTCGGGAACCCCAGAGTTCACTCCAGTGTGTCCCCAAGACTCTGTATTTTTACCCAGCCACACCTAAATTCTGAGTCTCCACACTGTCCAATGACCTTGGATCAGGTCTCTTAAAAAATTCCTTTATATAAAAAATGCATTTGGTGGCTGGACCTACTACGAAAACAGTAGTTGCACATTCCAAACCAGCTCCATGAAAGAGCAGCCATGACAGGACATGCGGCATGCGGCTACAAGGCCACCATTAACTCAACACCAGTAATTTCCATCCTTTGTTTCCTCTCCCCCTGACCCAAGGACTGCTCTTATCAACATCTCTCAAGCTGTTACTTTAGCACCAGAAAGCAATTTCACTAAATTAAACCAACTGACACAATGGGTTTAAATAGTTGGCTTCATCAAAGTGAAGAAAGTCAAATTTCAGCATATAAAAAATATGAGCAAAGATGTTCATCAGGCAACTCTTGAGATTTGAAATGTCCTATAATGTATCAAACCTTCACACTCATTCCGTAGGTCAACTAATGAGTCTTTAGAACCATTACGCCTTTCATGTATAAAATCTGTCACTACTTGATACAATAAAAACTCTTACTGAACTGTCCCAGAAACTCAGGCCTATCCTCTTGAATCTGACATGTTTATAATTTCAGTCATAATGTGGTAGCTAAAGTTCATCACTGTTTTTGTCCTTCAAATGAAAGCAGTTAATTCATTACCATAAGGTTAGGTAACTGATACTGTAAACACACACAAATGCTCTGTGTGTTAATAAAATCTATAACACTTCCAGTTTAAGGGCAGTTAAGGACGATCAACCTAGATTTATTCCACTCATCCTAAATTCTAAAAGATGCCCAACAGATTCTGGAAAGAATCTCAACTACCATCGGGTTCTTTGCTGCTGTGACACCTCTAAATCCTGGGAGATCTACAGAAGGGTAACGTGTAACCTTATTTAGCTAACTATTTTAATTCAGTAGACCCTACGGTCATCTTCATGTGACAGATTCTCAGGTGTCTGAAAAAGCAAAACGGGCCGTGTTCTGCACATGCAGCATCAGCAGCACATCCTCTCCAAGTGGATCGAGTGCCTCCCAGTGAAGACCCAGGGGGTCAACATTAGCTCACTCACTCACTCACTCACTTTTGGTCCAAAACTGACTTCAGGGACACAAACCCAGTTGTTCACACCCAAACAATGCTTCCACACTATGAAATGGAGAAAAATATAAAAACCACAGAGCCACACTGTCAAATCCATTCATGCTCATGCAGTCTTTCTCGAAGTCCCCCATGAACCCTGAGCCCTCCTCTCAAAGCACAAGCCCAGCCAAGGGGTAATAAAACTTGGCGAACAAAACAGAATCGTCAAAAAAAGGGCCCAGAAAATGTCTACAGAAATATTCCCTCCAGTAAATTGACATGTGAGCTAAAACCCTGAACAGAATTTTGTCCAAAGGGTCATCATTTGAGAATGCACAATTCTGGGCTCAGAGGTCTCTAAAAGC
This sequence comes from Felis catus, assembly GCF_018350175.1. Lineage (NCBI taxonomy): Eukaryota > Metazoa > Chordata > Mammalia > Carnivora > Felidae > Felis > Felis catus. Next base: position 111,076,308 of record NC_058375.1, on the reverse strand, counting down.
ATTCACTGAAATGAAAATAGTGAGATCAGAGTCTGCTGTAAACTTGTGAGTTACATACTCCATCCTATCTTCAAGAGTAGAGCCGGCAGGCAAACCAGCCTGTGAAACACCAGGCTACAACATGAAGAGCCCAGAAAGGGGAGGCCTGACAGGCTTAAAGCCATCCATGCCTCTTCCTCAGGGTCACAGCTCTTTTAGCCCCGGGGACAATTAGGAACTGTACTAAACTAAGAGTTGATCTTTTCTGGAATAACTGCTATTGAAAAGATTCATATTACATTATGTATAATGGTCCATTTAATTATTCTCATTTGCTTCTTCAGCCATGATGCTACTCTCAAGCCACCATCACTACTTGAGAGCCCCTGATACGAGCTATGATGGCTTCCCATAGCATCTGGAAGGGCCACTTCTGTGCAGGGCATATTTTCCCAATGTGTAATGCCTAGAAGTTAGAAATAAATAATACCTGATTGAAGGGGGCCCGAGGCCCATCACCTAGCAGAGCTGTTTTCTGCTGCTGGAATGGTATTGGCCCTTGAGACGGATGTGGCCCTCTTGCCGGGTTCTGCTGTCCCTGAGGTCCAGGGGGCCCTTGCATGCCACCCTGGGGTGGAGGCCCCAAAGAGCCCTGGGGCGGCCCCTGCTGACCTTGTGAGCCTGGAGGCCCCCGCAATTCCTGGGGAGGGCCTAGCATGGACCCTTGGGCTGGAGGCCCCTGCATGCCTCGCATCTCCTGAGGGCCGTGTCCCAGCAGTCCACTTGGAGGGTGAGGTCCTCTCATCTCTTGAGGCGGGTGGCCCATCATCATCCCTTGGGGAGCAGGACCCTGGTTCTCTCGGGGGCCTGGAGGACCCTGCATTCCTCTTGGATTCAATCCCATCAGAGGTCCCTGAGACACAGGACCTTGGATCCCTTGAGACCCTGGCCCACCTTGGATCCCATGAGGGTGAGGAGGTCCTTGCATTCCTCTGGGACCAGGTGGTCCCTGCATACCTTGAGTACCAGGAGGCCCCTGAGGGCCCAAGTGACCCTGGGGACCAGGTGGGCCTTGGGGGCCTATGTGACCTTGTGGGCCAGGTGGACCCTGAGGCCCCATATGACCTTGAGGACCAGAATTACCCTGTGGTCCAGGTGGTCCTTGAGGTCCCAAAGGGCCATGAGGTCCAGGATGCCTTTGCATTCCTTGGGGCCCATGCATGTCCTGAGGCCTCGGCAACCCCTGGGGTGGGCCCTGGGGCCCTTGTGGTCCCATGAATCCTTGTGGCCCCCCACCTCCCTGATGCAGTGGAGGACCTTGTGGTCCCATTTGTCCCTGGGGTCCAGGGGGTCTAAACTGTCCCTGCGGCCCCGGAGGCCCCATTTGAGCCATGTTCATTGGCATCTGCTGAGATGGATGGGGTTGTTGAAAACCTTGAGGAATCTGAGACATTGGACCTTGTCCTGGAAAGGGCTGGGGTCCGAGGAGAGGAGTGCCAGATGAAGGAGGTGGCTGAATTTGCTCAGCCTGTTTCTGTGCAAGTCTTTCAATTTTAAGTTGCTGGAAAGAAAAAAAGAAAAAACACACTGATAAATATGCCGCAGCCCTCAGCAATGACAATATTGCTATCACTTACTTCACTGGGAGAGCCTCAATACAAACATAAGGCATCAACCTCTCAACATTCCACAGTAACTACAATCCATACAACATTCAGGTATTCTGGGAGCATGTAAGCACCTTCTTTTGAAATACTGGGAAACAACAGTCAGAATTATTCATATCCAATAATTTACTAGTTCTTTATCATTCTTGCTAACTTTCAAAGGTTAAAAAAAAAAAAGGAGCAAATCACCTGCTCTAGAGCTGACAGAAAAAGAAAAATTATTTTATCTGTGGGTAAATAAACGAATTCAAGTTAAAACTATGCTGGCTTTATCTTTTCTATTAAAAAGGTACGTTTAACTTAGTTCAACTCACTGCTTGACTGATCTGGTTTCAAAGTCTAAGAAACAGAATTCTTTCACAAACTAGCTTCCTAATGTAGCAATAAGAAATGGTGGTGCTGGGTGGGGGGATGGGCAAAATAGGGGAAGAGGTTTAAGAGGTACAAACCTCCAGTTAATAAAATAATTAAGTCACAGGGACAAAACGTACAGCATTGAGAATATAGTCACTAATACTGTAATAATGTTGCATGGTGACAGATGATACACTTATCATGCTGTGCACAGCATAAGGTATAGAACTGTTGAATCACTATGTTGTACACCTGAAACTGTGACATTGTATGTAAACTATGCTTCAATTAAAAAATGAGAAAAACAGAAAGAAATGGTGGCGTTCGTCAGATCCATCTGAGAGTCCCTTCCCCTCTCCTTAACAGCATGTCAATAAATGTCTTTTAAGAAAGATCTACTTTCTTAGATCATCTTGAACCCTCTGCTAAAGAGCATCACACACCTCCAGAAGCTGTGGGTTAGTATACTGTAACGTGGCCATTTCTTGTTCAATTTCCGCTTGTGTTTTCTTCTTCTCTTCCAACTTAATGTCCTCTTTTCTGTCATTCAGTACCTCATTTGGGGCAGGAATTGGAACTTTATTTTGCATCCACGCCTTGGGAAAGAAGAGAATATTAAAATATACCCTAAGTGTGTATATTATAATGAGAGAAGGTGAAAACCATTCTGTAAGGTCATTGGCTCATTCCAACCTGCTGAAAAGAAGCCAGTTCACTTGGTACACTGCCTTTATTTCTAATGCTCCTTCTTAGTGACACAAGAATGGAGTTAGGCAAGCACATTGCCAGGTAGAAATTACTAACTTAATAAAAACTATAAGATCTTATGTGTTATTAAGAATGAAAAGCCTGCCCACATCTTCAAAAGGGCACATGCACTTTGTGTTGCAGAGACAAATAAAGTAGAAGACAGACAGACAATGCAGAGGAGAGTCAACATACTCTCTGTTCCATGCTTCTCTCTTCTCTTTCCTCTGATGACTTGGACAGTAAGACATAGGTGAGAATCAAAGAGCTACAAGAGTCATGACGAACTCCACACGAATGCAGAGCAGCAGATGGGAACTCTGTCTAAGAATACTCCAAAGAAGTCTGTAGTGCAGAAATACCTTCCACGGATGAAAACATGCAAGAAAGCCTCAGCAGGCAGAACCTCCTGGTGGAGGAGGGGGCTGCTGGTAGTTACTCACCTGCTGGAACTGAGCAGGAATAGGTTTTGCATATGGAACTTTCTTCTGAGGAACTTTTTTCTGATCCTTTTGCATCACCTCCTCCATTCCCCAGTCCAAACCTGGAATTGTCATCTCAATTTCATTTGACTCATCTTTCCCTGTAACCATAAAAAGAAGCAGTTAGCCAAGGAAATAAGAGAAGGTGGCTACTTCATAAGTGAACGCATTTTTAGAAGAGACTTTAAATAATATGTAATAGATAATTAGATGACTTTTATCAACATGTCTCAACATAAATCATTTGGGCACTTTCAAAATAATTCAGTATCATGAAGGTAAGAAACAGGTCTCCAGGGGCGCCTGGGTGGCTCAGTCAGTTAAGGGTCCAAACTCTTGGGTTCAGCTCAGGTCATGATCTCACAGTTTGTGAGTTGGAGCTCCACACTGGGCTTTGGGCTGCCAGCTCAGAGCCAGCTTGGAATCCTCTCCCTCTCTCAGACCCTCCCCTGCCTGTGCATGCTCTCTCTGTCTCTCAAAACAAATAAATAAACTTAAAAAAAGAAGAAAATAGAAGAGGTCTCCAAAAATTTTATAAAAATAAAACACATAGGTACAATGTCTCTTACCCATCTGCTCCTGTTCCATAGCCAGTTTTAGTTGTTCTGGTATTCCCATTCCTGGAATTACTGCCAGGCTATTAGGTTCAAGGTCATCTACAAATAGAAATACATCTATTGTCAATAGAGATTTTATAAACATAGTAGTCCAATAAAATGAACACTTTATAAAAATGAATTCTCACTCACTAAACTGTAAAACTGAAATTAGTTTTATATAATCTTATCCATACCTAATAACACTTTTATAAAAGAATATCAGATTTCAAAGAACAATAAATGTGCAAGGGTCTCACCATATTCTACTCCATCTTCAGACATTCCAGGCAATAGGTTGAGATTATATCGATCTCGCATTTTATCACCTGGTCGGTTTCGGGTCCAAAATTTGCTGTCAAAACAAAACCATTTAGAGGGGCGAGGGGAGGAGCACAGTTTTGGTGTATTTCTGGGCACTTACAAATACCAAGCAGGGTAAACGCAATAAAGTTTTACAACACCTTTCTTCTAAAAATTTAAAATGTTGAATGATTTTTTTTTATAAGAAGGCAGTACAAAATTTGAATAACAAAGTCATACTCCATACTCTATCTCCTTATTATTATATACATATTTATAAATCACTATAAAAATGTTGAACTACAGGGGCGCCTGGGTGGCTCAGTCAGCTGAATATCTGACTTCGGCTCAGGTCACAGGTCATGGGTTCGAGCCCCATGTCGGGCTCTGTGCTAACAGCTCAGAGCCTGGAGCCTGCTTCAGATTCTGTGTCTCCCTCTCTCTCTGCCCCTCCCCCTCTCATGCTCTATCTCTCTCTCTCAAAAATAAACAAAGATTAAAAAAAAATTCATAAAGGGGTGTCTGGGTGGCTCAGTCTGACTTCAGCTCTCAAGTCATAATCTCACAGTTTGTGGGTTCGAGCCCTGCGTTGGGCTCTGTGCTGACAGCTCAGAGCCTGGAGCCTGCTTTGGATTCTCTGTCTCCTTCTCTGTCTATCCTTTCCCCTCTCATTCTCTCTCTCTCTCTCTCAAAAATAAATTTTAAAAAATTTATAAAAAAGAGGTTGGACCACAAATTAATACATCAATAAAAATAAACATATATCTTCTCTGCAGCTCTATAAACACAGTAATTCCTTGTTATTTTTGATATAAAGCTTACCTAGTATGGTCATTTGAACCTGAGCAGAGAATATGTCCAAGAGGATGCCAAGCCAGACTCCAGATCATTCCTTCATGGGCCATCTCCATCCCACCCACTTCCTTCTCTACCCTGTAATAGCACCACAGAAAGAAGTCTTTTCAATAAAATCATGCACACACACACACACACACACACGCACACGCACACACACACAGACATTTTATTTTACTGTAACACAAAGCTACCAAAGCCTTTTACTTTGAATCTGGTCAGTTCCACATATTTCAGGGGTACTGATTTGTCACCAGTAATATAATCTTTGATTCAAAGAGCACTTCAGAGGGAAAAATGCTTCAAGAATGATTTCACCAATAAGAAACAAAGAAATCTGTTTTATTCTCCTTTAAAGGTTTCCACATCCAAAATGAAGGTGCTAAGTTTTCTATTCCAAGCTGGGTTTACAGAATTGAAAACTGCAGAAGACTCTGATACAGGACATAGGAATACTCAAAAAAACCCACAAAATACCATGTTCTATACTTTTGGGAGCTCTCTTCATAAAATATACAACTGTTTTACATGGTAAGTATTACATACCCCACATGCCAGAATAACAAAGAGCCATCGGACCCGCCACTGGCAAATAGTCCTTCGTGAACAGGATGCCAGGCCACAGCTGTAAAACAAACGTGGGGGAAGGCAAAGTCGTCAGCATCTCAGCATACTAGTGGTGACAGAATGAGAAGCATGCCACAGCCACCAACCTGTGGCTTCTTTCTTGTGACCTCGGAAGACTTGAAGCTCTTCCTTCAGGTTTCGGATATCAAAAAGTTTGCAGAGGTGGTCACGTGATGCGGTGAGCAGCCAATTGCCATTGAGATTTAATTTCACTTCCATTACTGTGTTTTTATGGGCGTGGCTAGAAACAAAGTACCAAGGAAATAATCTGTCAGAATTCAAAACAAGTACGAATCCATACAATGGCCATTTTGCCTCAAGACGGCAAGAGGTCTGTAAAGCATGTAACAGCACAAGACCACAGTTAAAGTACACTTGAAAGAAATAGGTCAATGACAGAAATAGCATCCATTATCTAAGCATAGTTTTCATTAACCAACTAAAATAGCAACAGAACTTCAACTGTACAGGGAAGCTGATTTGTGATGCAGGGAAGCACCTGAACATGTAAATTAATATTCAATAAAGCTCATTAACTTTTCAAAGTTCAGTGAAGCTCCTCTCATTAAGACAAAGCATAAAAAAGGGGCACAGGCTAGCTTGAGGGTTAATTTGAACTAAAAACACCGCAACAAGTTGAGGCCTGCAAGGAGCACCGCTCACGTTTCCCTCCAGCGGCTGCAGCCACTGCAGTCTGCAGCAAAGCAGCCTTGCTCCAACCCCTCACTCTGGATTTGCCTCCCTTCCCAGTCACAAGGACCAGGATCCAGCTGTTTCGTCAAAAACATGTTAGTAACATAGCCATTTAAATAGGAATGTCAACAGATAATTCAAAGACAAAACTTTATTATGAGGCTGCATTAGAAGTAAGCACCTCAGACAAAAAATGAGAATGGATTCAAAACTGGAGGGGAAACTTCCCTCTAAACAGATGTGGTGAGATGGAGAGGGCTGGGGCAGATGTGGCGAGATGGACAGATACGGTGAGATGGGACAGATGTGGTGAGATGGAGAGGGCTGGGGCAGATGTGGCAAGATGGACAGATGTGGCGAGATGGAGAGGGCTGGGGCAGATGTGGCGAGATGGACAGATGTGGCGAGATGGAGGGAGAGGGCTGCGGCAGATGTGGCGAGATGGACAGATGTGGCAAGATGGAGAGGGCTGGGGCAGATGTGGCGAGATGGACAGATGTGGCGAGATGGAGAGGGCTGGGGCAGATGTGGCGAGAAGGTGAGCGCTGGGGCAGATGTGGCGAGATGGACAGATATGGTGAGATGGGACAGATGTGGCGAGATGGAGAGGGCTGGGGCAGATGTGGCGAGATGGACAGGGCTGGGGCAGATGTGGCGAGGTGGGCAGATGTGGCGAGATGGACAGATGTGGCGAGATGGAGAGGGCTGGGACAGATGTGGCGAGGTGGGCAGATGTGGCAAGATGGAGAGGGCTGGGACAGATGTGGCGAGATGGACAGATGTGGCGAGATGGAGAGGGCTGGGGCAGATGTGGCGAGGTGGGCAGATGTGGCAAGATGGAGAGGGCTGGGACAGATGTGGCGAGATAGACAGATGTGGCGAGATGGAGAGGGCTGGGGCAGATGTGGCGAGGTGGGCAGATGTGGCGAGATGGACAGATGTGGCGAGATGGAGAGGGCTGGGGCAGATGTGGCGAGATGGACAGATGTGGCGAGATGGAGAGGGCTGGGGCAGATGTGGCGAGATGGACAGATGTGGCGAGATGGAGAGGGCTGGGGCAGATGTGGCGAGGTAGGCAGATGTGGCGAGATGGACAGATGTGGCGAGATGGAGAGGGCTGGGGCAGATGTGGCGAGGTGGGCAGATGTGGCGAGATGGACAGATGTGGCGAGATGGAGGGAGAGGGCTGCGGCAGATGTGGTGAGATGGATAGATGTGGCAAGATGGAGAGGGCTGGGGCAGATGTGGCGAGATGGACAGATGTGGCGAGATGGAGAGGGCTGGGGCAGATGTGGCGAGAAGGTGAGCGCTGGGGCAGATGTGGCGAGATGGACAGATATGGTGAGATGGGACAGATGTGGCGAGATGGAGAGGGCTGGGACAGATGTGGCGAGATGGACAGATGTGGCGAGATGGAGAGGGCTGGGGCAGATGTGGCGAGATGGACAGGGCTGGGGCAGATGTGGCGAGGTGGGCAGATGTGGTGAGGTGGACAGATGTGGCGAGATGGAGAGGGCTGGGACAGATGTGGCGAGGTGGGCAGATGTGGCAAGATGGAGAGGGCTGGGACAGATGTGGCGAGGTGGGCAGATGTGGCAAGATGGAGAGGGCTGGGACAGATGTGGCGAGATGGACAGATGTGGCGAGATGGAGAGGGCTGGGGCAGATGTGGCGAGATGGGCAGATGTGGCGAGATGGAGAGGCCTGGGGTATGTCTAGTAAGTGGCACAACATCAGCTCCATATGGTACCAAACGGTACATCGTGAGACATGGCAACCTAGGGTAGCGAGAACCACCTCCTCCTCCCCACCCCCACCCCCAGGATCTCCAAATTACATTTAGATACATACAGCAGAACAGAAACCACACTTAATTAATAAGAAGACTCTAGGTACGAATCCATCTGTTGTCTACCCTAGATTTTCAAGAATACATGGTGGGAAAGAAGGCTCAAAGTTAAGGAATACAGGCAGCCTTGTGCCCCTTTGTTTAGGGACCAAGGTAGGGTTCCTATCACTTACAGTGTTGCAAGACTCTGCCCCGTCTTGGGATCCCAGAACTTGATTGGTTGTTGACTATCTTTACTTCCTGAAACAACTAACCCTTTTGTTGGATGCCAGTCTACACATTTCACATCTGCACCATGCCCTGTGGGAAACAAATTAAGATAAAACCTAATCAGTCACACATTTAAAGCAGAACTCCACTGAATTTAAACCAGAGTAGACAAAACTATTATAAGTTTTGATCCTAGTACTGTCATATTAATCTTTTTGAAAAGACTCTTTGGTCTTTCGAGTTTTGGATACAGCAACCTCTTTCAAGACCACGATGCACAGGAACTATTCCTCTTCTCCTACAACTAAGCTCATCTTCTTGCCTACCTGCTGGAGGGCCAGTCAAAGCATTTTGGAAGCTGCATCACCCAAGCCCCATATTTAAAGCTTTTTATGTTTTTGCAGGACGATCATAATCATTGGGCACGATCCTTGCCGTTCACTCCAGGTTTTCCCACTTCACAATGATCCTTATAGATCAAAAGTCCTAAATTCAGATTCACACACCAGCATTTTCTAGATGTGTCAGTAGGAAAAGTATTCCACTTATTGAAATGAATTGATGAATTTGATTAAATCAAAATGAGAAAAACAATCCCTGCGTCATTCACACACATGCCAGCTACTCTGTTTAGTGCTTACTACAAGCATCACCTCTTGAAATCCTCACAAAATCCTGAGAAAGATATGATCATTACATCTTTTTTATAAGGGAAGTAAAGAAACAGAAGGACTGGAGGGGTTAACTAAGATGTCCTAGTTTCCAAAGCTAGTCAACGAGAACAGGAGCTGGAATGTGAACCTGGTCTACAGGATTCCAGAAATAGTTCTCTCAACCACAGTGCTAGAGCATGAGGTCACTTCACAAGTGGAACACATTAACTGATACTAAAACTCACTAAAGTCAAAATCACAATTTACAGAACTCAAAGAAACTAGTTATGGCTTTTAAAAAATCAGTGCTATCCAGAAAAAGCCTCAGGAGCAGTTTATACAGCACTACAAAGCAGGTGAAAAGGGAGGTAGAGAGTATTTCAAACAGCTCCCTCTCTAATCAAGACCAAATCCAGCTTCTATGAAGTTTGAGGTGGGAAGGAGAAAGGATATGGAAGAATATCAAGGGAGGGAGGTAGGGAAGAAGGAAGAGATGGTTCCAGAGGCACTAGAAAGTAAATTTGCACCAATTAAGGTGAGTGATTTGGGGCACCCAGGTGGCTCAGTTGGTTGAGCGTCCCACTCTTGATTTTGGCTCAGGTCATGATCTTGCAGTTCGTGAGATGGAGCCCTCTGTTGGGCTTGCGCTGATGGTGCAGAGACCACTTAGGATCCTCTCTGCCCCTCCCCTGCTCGTGCTCTCTCTCTCAAAAGTAAATGAAGAAGGAGGAGGAGGAGGAGGAGGAGGAGGAGGAGGAGGAGGAGAAGGAGAAGGAGGAGAAGGAGGAGGAGGAGGAGGAGGAGGAGAAGGAGGAGGAGAAGGAGAAGGAGAGGAGGAGGAGGAGGAGGAGGAGGAGGAGGAAGAAGGAGGAGGAGGAGGAGGAGAAAAGAAGGATTTGCATCTCAAATAAGCAGGAACTTTAAAAACAAGACCCCATGCTGGCAAGCATGTAAGAAGATGCCAACTGCCTGGGCAACAGTTTAACAATGTGTACTGAAGCCTGAAAAATGTGTGTATCCTACAACCCAATGACTTCATGTCTCAGAATTTATCCTGAGGAAATAATGTATGTACAGAAAGATTTATTTACAAGAATGTTAACTGATAGTTTATTCTGAAATGCCCTCCAGAAACATATTGCAAAATATATTTCAGTATGGCACATGGGCTCAATGGAATATGATGCACCTGTTATAAATGATAATATAGTAATTTAACGATGTAATTACAATGGTCATGATACAATCTCAAAAATACCAGTGTGTGCAGTATTCCTGATGCCACGAATGTAAAAGATAAATTAAGACCATGAGTGTATGCAAACCTATCTAGAGAAAAAATGCAAGAAGTCTAGACACCAAACTGTTACCAGAAATATTATTAAGATGAGTAGAGGTATTAAGGTGATTCTTATTCCTGTGTGTTTTGTTTTTATATTTTCTTTTTGTAATGTTTTGTGCTGTATATATATAATGAACATATATAATTTTATATATGGGACCCGAAGGTGGAAAAGGGGAAATTTTATTGTTGTTTTGATTTTATTAAGAAAAAGAACTGAGGATGATAAAATTGAATAGAAATACACTTCAGTCCCCCAGCCCCTTGTTTGGTTTAAGAAAGTTTAATGTCATTAACAACTAAGATATGGCCAGGAAATTAAAAAAACTTTATGGGCCACTATCACCCAAAATCAAGTATTATGTATAGATACGTGTGTATTTTAGCCAAATTTGGAAAATATGTTAGAAAACACTTTTAAAATACGATGCACTGTGCAAAAAAAAGTTCATACTCTAAGCAGCCCCCTCTAACCTCGCCTTTTCTGGGATACTTTTGATATTGCCTCCACTTTATATGTTTAGTCTATATAGTATATGTTTAAAGAAGTATATGCAAAAAAAAAAAAAAAAAAGAAAAAGAAAACCCTATCAGTTCATAAAAAAGAAACAACAAAATATATTTTAGCTGCTTTGATTTTGTTTTCTGAAGTTTTCTACAATGTATTTAAGTAGAATCCAAGCCAAGTGAGGAATCCCATCTATCCTTTTCTGCTAAACAAATTTACCCATATCCAGAAAAATCACTAATAAAAATCCAAGTGATTGGAACTGATTCTTAGATATTATTTTATTGGTCATTGTTCTTAATAATAAAATAAAAATACTACTATTAGCAAGCATATACACTTCTTATATGTATGGTATTATTATTATTTTTTTTTAAGAGAGTAAGAGCACGGGGGCGGGGGGGGGGGTGGTGGTGGCGGTGGACAGAGAGAGACAGAGAGAGACAGTGTCTTAAGCAAGCTCCACGCTCAGCACGGAACCTAATGAGGGGCTCGGTCCTAAAACCCTGGAATTGTGATCTGAGCAAAAAACAAGAGTCAGACGCCTGGCTGAGCCACCCAGGCACATCTGTATGGCACTATTAGTTATTCTAAGCAAAGCATGTATACTAATACTTTACATATGAAAATTACAAATAGGTTGAACAACTTGCCCATGATCACACAGCTGATATATGGCAGAGCAGACATCTTGAATGCAGGGAGCTGGCCCCTAAGCCATAGCTCTTAAATGCCTATTGCCCCATTAGATGTGGAAAGGTTCGTCTAAGAGTTACAGGAGGAAAAGAAAACATGTCCCTTTCTATTGGCTTCTATATGCACAAAGACTCACTGAAAGATAGCAGACAGGGAACAGATGGAAAGGCAAGTATCCAAGTCTTTACATTATTTTATTTTTAACTATATGCACATGTCATCTATTTTTTTATTAAACACAAATAAAAGTTACCTAAGAAAATATGTACAAAATAATATGTGCACCATGCTAATAACATTTGTAGCTTAAAAAGACACACACAGAGAGCACACACAAACATTTGCTCAAAAATGTACAAAATGTGTCTGAAAGAAAACACAAGAATCTCATCACATTAATTGCCTCCAAGAGAGGGAACTGAGTAAGGAGACTTCACTGTATATTGTTTGGTACTTTTTAAATACTGAAACACATGAATCATCTATTGAGAAAAAAATCAACTAAAATTTTTCATTTACGAAATAGCAGTAGACTGATTACCTCTGGAAAGTGGATATGAAATGGTTACAAGTAGCATGTATCATTGTTACAATTTTTTCAAATGAAAAGGAGGAAAAATAAATAGCTTAACCCTGGCGCAGAAGCACACTGATCTGCAACCGCTTCCTTCTTCAGTAAAAAAATGTTACTGAATTTCCAATGAAGTGACAAAAATGCTTTCAAATGATAAAATTGTACCCTCTCATGTCAGTGTTGACACAATTAGATCCAGAACAAGGAAACTAATAGAAATTTATCCTAAGAAAATAATCTAAAGGTTTTTTTTTAACTTTTATATTTAAGAGATGGCATTTGAAACCTTGTTGAAAGTAGTGAAAATGTGTGAACAAATTTTAAAAGTGGGATAATTAAGCGAACTGTGTCATGGCCAAAAAAAAGAACATACAACTATTAAAATAAGGATTCTAGGAACAAAGGAAAATGCTCGTGAAATAAAGTGAATTTTAAACTAGCAACCAAAATAACATATGTATAAATGGTGCATATACCACAGGGGTGATTATGAAAATGTTCATGTGTAAGTACAGAAATATGAATAAGCAGCAAATGAAAACTATACTGAGATCACAGAAACAAAGGTGAAGTGTTCATATTTTCTCTGTTACAGTGTGGTTTTAACCATAAATCACATAGGTTAGATTTTTGTGTGTGGGTAACTTTCTGATGTTTTTAAAATGAGAAAAAAAAACCCACCACTGAATGCAAGTTACTTTGCTAGGCAATATTTTTTCTATCAGAGTAACAAAAATTAAATTCGGTGACCCCAGCAATAAGAGAATAATAGGCACCATCATCCATTACTGGTCAGAAAGTAAACTGGTACAATTTTGGGAGAGGCCATTTGGTCAAATCTATCAAAATGTTATAGCCTTGAGAATGCAAGCTGGTACAGCCAATCTGGAAAACAATATGGAATCGTTTCAAAAAACTAAAAATAGAATTACCCTATGACCCAGCAATTGCACTACTAGGCATTTATCCAAGGGATACAGGTGTGCTGTTTTAAAGGGACACATGCACCCCAATGTTTATAGCAGCACTATCAACAATAGCCAAAGCATGCAAAGAGCCCAAATGTCCATTGATTGATGAATGGATAAAGAAAATGTGGTATATATATACAATGGAATATTACTCGTCAATCAAAAAGAATGAAATCTTGCCATTTGCAACTACATGCTTGGAACTATTATGCTAAGTGAAATTAGTCAGAAAAAGACAAAAATCGTATGACTTCACTCATATGAGGACTTTAAGAGACAAAACAGATGAACATAAGGGAAGGGAAACAAAAATAATATAAAAACAGGGAGGGGGACAAAACAGAAGAGACTCATAAATATGGAGAACAAACTGAGGGTTACGGGAGGGGTTGTGGGAGGGGGGATGGGCTAAATGGGTAAGGGGCACTAAGGAATCTACTTCTGAAATCATTGTTGCACTATATGCTAATTTGGATATAAATTTTAAAAAATAAAAAATTAAATTAAAAAAAATGTTATAGCCTTAATTCTCCTAGAAATTTACCTGTGTCTGTAGTTGTAAAATCACACCAAAATTTTACAAACATATTTATTGTTCCTTGTTTGATTCGCAAGACTGGAAACAACCCAAACATCAATCAATGAGGGGTTACTTAGGAAAATTAAGGTAAATCCATGTAACTGAAAACAGTACAGCTGTTAAACTGAGGCAAGATGAGGGAACTTTTTGGGGGTGAAGGAAATGTTCTGTATCTTGATTATGGTGGTGGTTACAACAATGAAGCAAAGGAAAGGAACATTTTGAAGGGACTGAAATGTTACATATCTTCATTATGGTATATGTCAAAATTCATAGAACTGAATACCTAGCAAGGGTGAATGTTACCATGTGTAATTTAGACCTCAATAAGCCTGACTTTTAAAAAAATATAAGCAGAAAAGCAAGCTGTAATTTCATCCAATTTGTACAAAAGAAAACGTAGCTGATAATAGTTTTTTAGGGAAAAGAAATGCTATGGGAATAAGTAGGCATTTACTCTTGTACTGCCTGAAGTTTTTAACATGTTCTTTTATTACTTTACTTAATGGCAACTGCCTTTGGTCTCCTTCTATTCAAATCTTAAGAAATGACTGATACTAATTAGTGCCTTTGTCTGTCAATACAGAACTAACCAGTGCTTGCAGTCCCAGGAAGATGTGCTTCAGAACCTCAGTGGGGATGCACTTTTTCGGATAGCTCTCAGACTCAGTATGAATGAATTAAGTTGTATATTTCAGGTTTTGTGAGCTGGGTGCTATATATAGAAGCTTAATTTTATATAAATTATTCTCTCACAGAAAAATGATTGAAGCCCAAACACACAGCTTACCAACTGTAACCATTAAACCAAAAGAATGTCTCTAGACTAATTTTTATCATTTGAAAGGTCCAGAACTTCAGGATAGAACCATTCAAAATTCTTTGTGATCCCCAAATATGGAAACTTCAAGAACGTAATTAGTATTTGCAATGCTGAAGCAATTAACACAGATGGAATTAAAAATTTATTCAAGTGATAACCGTTTTTACGACCCAGTGACCTAGATATTTTAGAGCTAACATCTTGCTAATGGCTCAAGACCTAGGACTAAAAACTTCTTGCCAATGGAAGACCAAGCAATTTTTAAAGTGGCCCTTAATTGTAACTTTTCAGAATCAAGCCTGAAAATATGAAGATAAAATTCAACATCAAACCCGCTCCAGGTACTACAAAGCCTAACACAGGGCAAGGTGTAGCCTTGCAGGGATCTGACAGGAGTCTACAGGTAGACTGTGGTAAACACATATAGTCTTCCATAGGAGAAGAGCTTTAAAGAGCCAGCAACATAGGTGCATGGTTACCAAGTAAAGATTCCAGGATCCCTGGGAAAGGTCACAGTACCTCTACCCACACTTGACTGCAATTAGAAAGGGAGGATAGGCTGGAAGAAAGATTAATATTCAAAGTTGGAGCTGCAATTGCTAAATTCTAAAACTAAGAGATTCCAGTTGCAAATCATTACATAAAGAACAAGACTGTCATAATAAATCTATGTGTGGAATCCCTTAAATATTTACAGATACTTAAGAATTTAACCTGCACTGTCCAATACAGTAAAACTTATCAGCCACACGTGGCTACCTAAATTTGTGTTAATCAAAGTAAAAATTTAGGTTCTTCAGTCACACTAGTGACTTTTCAAGTGCTTGACAGCCACATGGAACTATTGGCTAGCATACTGGACAATACAGACATGGAATAGTTCCATCATCACAAAAATTCCTATTGGACAACACAGGTATAGACTGTAATTAGCCATTTTAAAGAAAGTTCCTCCTTAAGTTCCCATAATGGTATCATTTTTGTTCACTGTTACATAATGAACAACAAAAGAAGTATCTTCAATTGATACTAGAGCCAGGGAAGACCTGCAAAGTTATCCAGTGCTGAAATTGTTACATAAAGATAAAGCTGAGGCCTAAAAGGGGTAAGCCAGTGCCCAGAGGTGGCCTGGATTTCCTTACCATCCCTATCTTCCCTTCACCTTACTATATAGAACATCCAAATGAAGTGGCAAAATACAGCTGACCCTTGAACAGGGGATTGAACTGCACAGGTCCACTTACATGCACATGTTTTTTTGATAAATACAGCACTGTACTGTAAATGTATTTTCTATTCCTTATGATTTTCTTGGTAACATTTTTTTCCTCTAGCTTACTTTATTCTAAGAATACAACATATAATACATATGACGTATAAAATATGTATTTATCAACTGTTTATGTTATCAGTAAGGCTTTCCCATCGACAGTAGGTTATGAGCAGCTAAGTTATTTTTAGGGAATCAAAAGTTACACATGGAGTTTGCAGCAGAGGGATCCAGGTACCTAACCCCTGCATTGGACAAGGGTCAAAAAGGTTCCTCTTGTTTCACCATCAGTCACATGTAACTGAGGAGACTGCAGTAGACCAACTTCTGTACACCTTTCCATGTCTCAGAATGACAGAAGAACAGAATCGAAGGGTAAAATTTAAAAATAAATACATAAATGAGAATTGCTTCTTTTAACTACCTGAGAAGTAATCAGATGGGTTCTGGAGACCAGGGAGTCTTATTAAGAATAAAGGGATGTGGGGGACAGGGAGAAGAAAAGAAAAAGAAAGGAACGTGGCAACCATGACCTAACTCCACCCAAAGAAATTATAAACTATAAACTAGGTTACCTTTAGAGATTAAGCTTTGGGGGGAACGAATTCTGCATCATTTCTTAGCTAGCTAACACTCTCTTCCAGTCCTAGCTAAATGAACAGTGACAGAATTAGCATCTTTTAGGAGATAGGTGGTACTGCTTTGTGGATGAACTGGAGTCTGACACACCACACTTGTTTAACTTACTTCTTCAAAATAATTATTTGCAAAAAATAGCCATAAGTTGTACACCAGAATTTATGCCAAATAGGAAGAAAACAACAATTTTACTTATTACACGTGATCATTCCTTCACACGCTCATTTGTGTGCTTTCCCTTGCTCATTAATTCAAAATAAGTGTGCACAATAGCAACATTTATTGGGCTCCTACTTTGGATGCTCAATCTCTAAAATATGTATGTGATCACCAAACAAAATGAGGACTGAACACTGGGGAAATATTTGTAGAATCATATAATCCAGGTACAGTAACTTTCAACAAAGTTAATACTTAGAATAAAATGCCGAATAAAGACTGAAATCAAGCTAACAAAAACTAATGGTTCTTAAGAGACTTTTCTCCACAAATGAAAACAGAAAAATCTCTTTTAAAAAAAAAGTTACATAACTTGCCTAAAATAGCAAGATGCAGAATGCAAAACAATTTTTCCTAATTTGATGTGTTTTTCTTAGGACAGATCCTAGAAATAAAATGCAGAGACTTCTTAATAAAACCTAAAACTCTAAGAATAACAAGACAGATGGTTTAGTCATTAGATATTTGATGAATAGTCCCAGATGTACTTTTGTAGAAAGTGGAGGCTTTTCTGTTTATTTCCTATCTCAGAACCATAACATGTAGTTCAGTGACAGAAGCCAGTAGGGGAATGAGGTCTGTTTGTGGACTCTTCCTTTAGAAGAGGAGGTTCCCTGGCTTCTGTGATATTGTATGTAAACTGTGTGCCTCTGTGTATTCAAGAACCTCATCTCTTCTCCACAGCCTCACCAGATCCTAAGGCATCTGTCATCCCACACAGGTAAATAGTCCTGCCTTAAGGCAATGCATATGACCCCAAGGCTCGGTGAACAGTCTGAAAACCAGTATTTTTATTTGAAGGTCAAATATAGTGTCCATTTTCCCATTTTATTTTTCCTGGATCAGGCCAGTATATGAACAAATCTTAAGAAAAATTTCTTTTACACATAACTTACAAAAAGCACCAAGATTTTCTAATACAGGAAGAAAAAAAGCAAACAAAGAATTCAAGTACCATCTCATACATTAACAGTTGAAGAACTGTTATTCAAGAAAATGTGTCAAACAATAACAACAAACTCCATCTACTTCCAGCCACAGGAACATAAATGTGACAGATCAGTTTAAAGCAAAGGGTATTTGTTGCCAAGGTCCACAGCCAGACATTTTAGTATTCAATAGATTAGCGAACTCCATTAAAAAATTAAACATCATAAATAACTTGTACGCTGGCCAATAAATAGGCAATTTATTAACATTTTACCTCCCTTTTTTTGCAAAATGATTTTAAAGCCAATCCAACTGTCAATGTCAACTGAAAGTGATACTATTAGTATTTCCGTCATCTAAATCTAGAAAGTGACATTAGTAAAAACTGATAGAATTAAATGGAAAGTCAATCATGGAAACATTATACCTCTAGGCAGTGTTTTCAAGGAGTATGTTCCAAGCAACAACAGAGCACAAAATCTTGGATGAAGGGATTCTGTGGTCAAAGAGTCAGGCAATGCTGAATTTTAAAAATTAAGTTGTTTTTTTTTTTTCCATGTCTGAGAGTTGCTTTCAATATAGATTACAAATCTGCAGGTGAGAATCTGACCATGGGTTTTTTTTTTTCCCCCTCAAACCACTCACGAGTCTCCCAGAAGATGAATGTGGGAAATTATGAAATGCTAGCTTATTATATTGTGTGCAGTGATGAACTCAAATTCAGGACCGCAGACACCTCTGAGGGAAGAGGGGAAGGGCACTGGGGAAGGGCGTGTAAAGGGATTTTCACCACGACTGTAATGTGCTCTTCTTTTAAAAAATTCAGAAACAAGCATGGCAAAATGGAAGGATTTGACACAGCTGAGTGTTAACACAAAAGTGTTTATCAGGTTGTAAAAAACTGAAATGTATGGTGTCAGAAGAGTATCCAGTATACAGGCATAAAAATTCAAATGAAACAAGGGGGTAAGATACATCATAAATTTGCCAATCTCCTACTTAAATCACACATTTAATTTGCATATGCAAGTAAAATGGTTTCTATTTATCTGTACCATGTATTTACATGAAGACTGACCTAAAAGAAATTGTCAGGTAGGTTAAAAACTGAAATTAAGCATACATGTCATAAGATTAATGCCAGGTAGCTACTTTTGGCATCAAAGTGAAATGTTTTATGAATATGACATATAAATAATTTCTGAGCCCAATAAAAACATATACAGGTGTAAGTTTGCTAAAACTTACATGTCAGACTGCTACTGAACTTACACAATAATGTGGGGGAAGGGTGTAACAGAGGAAAAGCACAGCTTCCCTGAGTCAATTTAAAAGACTGTATTTAGAAAAATCTTGTGGATTAGGTAAGGGACAAAAACAATTAAGAGATGATTGATACAACAGGAAACTCTACACTTTCCCCCCAAAACACTGCCTGATAGTGTAAAGAGTGAGTGTCAACACTCTATATTTTTCAGTTCAAAAAGCAGGAACATTGCATCATGTTTTCTGACAACCAGCAAACTCTGTTGGTTTTTCTTCTTTTAAAATATTCAAAAAAAATAAAATTACAAGGCTATTTTGGACAATATTCATCAAAGAAGCCTAAAGGGAAAGAATGCAACCAAATATTCTTTCAATCTCATTGCTATTTTACTGTCCCAAATATTAACAACCAGTATCACAAAGCACAGGAGCCATTAGTCTGAGATGGGAGCTACCTGGTGTCCCATACACATGGCAGAAACCAGCTACAAAGTCCTTTATAAGAAAGTGTGCACTGGTATATGTGTGTGTGTGTGTGTGTGTGTGTGTGTGTGTGTGTGTGTGTGTGTAAGATCAGAAGTTCTCTAGCAAACATTTCTGCACACATTCATAATTCAGTATTAATATACAGATGATGTAATAGTCTTAAAGAATCACGAAAAGAAGCATATAGTCACCACTTGAAAAACTAGAAAAGAAAGTATAAAAACCAAAAAAAAAAAAAAAAAAAAAAATCTTGGAAAGAATGATGGGAAGGCCTGGCAATACCAAGACTCCCAAGACTCCCAGAAAGAGTAGCACCTATGGTGTACCACATAAACAACAGAGTCACGAGCACCAGTAGACAGACACTTTGGCCAAAAGTGAAAAGAAGCCATGCCTGAAACCCCTAATAAAGAAGAAAAGGCAGAATCACAAAAGGAAAACAAGAGTAATTTTAAATTATACTTTAAGGCATTTTTTGGGAAAGCTTTCCTTCTGAAAAAAAGATTTAAAAAGTAAACTGATTCATCACCCTCAATTGGCCAGATTAAGGTCACTGTTTTTTAAAGTTGGAGGTTTAGGTACACAAAAGCAATAAGGAATCCTGACCAAACTAGAAGTAATTAATTAACCCCATGATAATCATAGTTATGCCCAACATCAACTGTACTGTGAATCTCTTGAGTTTTGCCAGTATCTACTTGTGTATATTTGCACATTTTTGGCTCCCTATAAACCCTTTTCATCTACCACTAAGGAAGGTAACAATGGCAAACTTAAAAGAAATTTACCTGTATCAGAACAAGGTTACACAAACCCCTAAGTAACTGCTGGAGGCAGGTGTCTACCACATGATTCCCAGCAGACTGTAATTTCAAGCTATTATTACTAAAAACTTTTTCTATAAATACGTAATCCGAGATGGCATCAACACTCCAACTGGCTCTTGACTATTATCTCCCTTTCTGTTTCAAAGCAGAAATAAGAAAACAAAACCTCAGCTGGGAGCTGGTGATATTACTTAGCTTCCATCATAGTATAAACAATCAAATAAATATGAGTCCACAATGACATAAATAACTGAATAAACAAATAAGAGTGGGGAGAAGAGTTGAATCCCTTGTGCATGAAAATTCCACATAACTTATGTAGTTACTGCACCCTCAAGGACATGAAGTGGAACTTCCCACACCTTAACTGTGGGCTGTGCTTCATGACTCTGCCTTCCAAAGAGCACAGCAGGGGAAGGCAGAGAAAGAGTAGCCTTACACTGGACAATTCTGACAAACACTGCCTCAACCTCGTGATCAAGGTCATCAGATCATGTTGTTAGTGTACATCCTTGCTCTGAGGTAATGAAAAGGGCACTTGACCTCTGTGATGTTCCCCCCTCAAATCCCATAAAACCACAACCAATCATGAGAAAAATATCAGATAAATCCCAATTGAGGGACATTCTACAAAGTACCATAAAATTTTCTCCTAAGTCATGATCTCATGGTTCACGGGATTGAGCCCTGCATCACGCTCTGCACTAACAGTGCAGAACCTGCTTGAGTTTCTCTCTCATCTCTCATCTCTCTCTGCCCCTCCTCTCTCTCAAAATAAATAAACATTAAAAAAAATTGTTTTTAAAGACAGAGTAAAACTTCTCATCAAAACACTAGCTCCAAGAAGACTGGAACAAGATCTTGACAGTGCTAAAGTTGGGGGTGCGGGGGTGGAGGGAGACTCTGAATCTAGAATTCACTACCCAGTCAATGCCTCTTTTAAAGGTAAACATGAAATGAAGACCTACAATAATTTTTTTTAATTTCTCCCACAGATCTCAGAAAGAAAAAAATATTTACCATTCTAGAAATGTGGAAACCAAGTAATAAATACTTAGTAGAAAATGTGAAAATCCAAACCGCTTTAAGTTAAACTTAATATATTATAAAGAATACCAGCATTTCCTTGAGGTGATTAAAATATGCCATCTTCTTGTATTTTACTGAATGAATAATGAAAAGCTGAGAGAGCAAAAAATACATCCATGCACATTGTATTAAAAATCAAAATTGTTTTCTTAGGGAAAAGAGATCAATGGTTAATTCTGCCCTCCTCTCTGAGCAGCATCAACACAGAATCACAAAAATTCTCATTTCCACATAGTCTACTAGACTTCCCTCCATAGGAAGAAAAGATGAAATTAGCTTTGTCCAGTAGGAGCACAGGTACAGTGCCAAAACAGTATTATTTGAAAGCAAAGAAAGGATATATTAAATATACTTTAATTCATATTGGTACATTGTTTAGTGCTCATACATTATACAGCAGTTACTGGTAAAAAATATAGAGTAGGGGCACCTGGGTGGCTCAGTCAGTTGAGCATCCGACTCTTGATTTTGGCTCAGGTCATGATCTCCCACTTCGTGGGATCGAGCCCTACCTCTGCACTGACAGCACAGAGCCTGCCTAGGATTACCACTCTCTCTCTGTCCCTCTCTTAAAATAAATAAACATGTTTTTAAAAACCTGCAGTAAACCTGACCTGTTCAAACATCAGATGTCACCAGTTACAGCCTTGTGTAATTTACTTAACCCTTGCTAAGCCTTAATATTTTTAAGTGTTAATACTCAATTATTGGGTTGTTTCAGGAATTAAATGAGAGCTATATAAATAACTTATCATCATGCCTGGCACACATTTTGAACAGTCAACAAATGCTCTTATTTTGATTCAATCTCTGCCCTGAAAAATTCCACCATGAGGACAGATATTTCCAGAGTCAGTTATCCAGCAAGAGCTCTTCCTACTATGAACAGAATACAGGAAAGCAGAAAATGGCTCGATTTAAAACTACTTCCACAAAGTAAGACTTAAGATTTCACTAAATTTCAGTTTTCAAATGACCTCTGAGAAAAGAACATTGAGCTCCAATGACCAACATCCAAACCAAGTTTTAGACTTGATCTCATGCCGTGTCTCTCTCAGAACTGGAAAATCGAAAACGGGGGCCGTCATTGCCTGAATGACTTTGACTATGTTTTAAGTAACTAAGAAAGACAGATAATACTTTTGCTATAACTACGGATTCCACTAGACTAAGATAATGCAGTCTCCAACACAGAGACTTACTTTTATATGTATGGAGGAGATGTTTGACGATTCTCTGCAGTTTCTCTTTTTTAAAGAATATTAACTCCTTTCTAGGGAGAAAGAAACCTACAGGAAAAATACCAGGTTTAACTCAAGTGTCTTTCAGTCATTGTACTCGATCACTTACCTCTAAATCCCCCACTGCCATGTATTATCTTAAGCTTCAAATACATGATTAAAAATTTAAATACATACTATTTTTTAAGATATAGAGAAATGATGTAAGTAGGAAAAAATGCCAGGAGGGAAGTAATGGAAATTGCTTTATTTCTATTTATTTTATTTCTAAAGGTCACTGATGTGAAAAAGAAATTATGCCTTAAAATAAATCATGATTTTAGTACTAAATGAAATGGTGTATACAAGCCCCTCCTTTACTTTCAAAGGTTTACAGTGGAGGCACTTATTTCCCAAGACCACTAATTTTATTAAAATTTCAAAAAACTTCAAGCCAAGTGTGAACATTCTCAAAAAATAAGTGGGCTTATTACTGAAGAATAAACCAGAGCAGAAACAAACCAAACCCTAAATACACAGCAGACTGTTAGAGGCCTTTAAGAGACTTGGGGGCACCTGGCTGTCTCAGCTGGAAGAGCATGTGACTCTTGATCTCGGAGTCGTGAGTTGAAGCCCCACACTGGGTGTAGACATTACTAAAAAATAAACAATAAAAGACTCTAGGCTCCAAGACAGTTCAATGACAAAGGCTGTGATGTTGTAGTGAGGATAATTACAGAAGCTTCCATAAAGTGACTTGTCCAGGCCCCTGCTGACCTCTCATTTATACAGAACAGCCACCTTCAGTTAAAGTCAGACAACAGCTTTCTAAACAAAGCAGAAGTTAAGTCTTGGGAGAAACCCAAGAACAGGATTTAAGACTGGAGGAGAAAGCAGCACATAGCTTGAGGCAATGCCGCACTATGACCCCGAAGCAAGGACAGAAGGGAAGGAAGAGGAAGAGTGAATGAGGAAAGAGGAGACAAGAGAGGGAAGGAGGATGAGGAGGGAGAAAGGAGAAGAGGCATTCTATCTGAGAGTGAAGTCAACCAAGCATTTCACCTCGTAACACAATCCACTTAACCGTGGCTTGTGGCAGACGCTGCTCACTCCACGCCTGTCCTTCCCACCATCACCACCCCCACTCCCACCATGCACACACAGTCAACAGTGAGGGCTGGCATCCAGGGGAGGAGACTCTGGGGTAAGTGGACTTATTTAATGGTAAAAGAAACGAAAGACAGCTACTTATGCTAACCAATACAAATCTTCATTCAAATATTTAACCAACCAAGGATCACTGAACATCTGAGAAAAGTTAAACAGGAAGAAAGAGAAAGACCAGGAAAAAAGAAAGATTAAGTTACCTCAGGGAAAACAAACAAGAACAAGACCAAGGCAAACCAAACCAAATAAGCTGATTGCTATGCTAAAAACTTAAAGGGGTATATTCATTTAAAACAAACAAAAAAAGCAGGTCACTATGAAAAACAAAAAATACCAGGGAACCACTAGGAGATCTTGGAAATTACACACGGTGGTAAAATTAAAATATCAGAAGGGCTACAGAACAGACTGGGCATGACTAAAGATAATATTCTGGAAGATAAAAACAGAAGAAATCTCCCAATTCTTAAGAGGAAAGGAGAGAAACAAAATATGAAAGGAACAGTTAATACAAGGCAGATAGCTCCAAGAGCCCCAACATTAATATATTAAAAGTTCTACAAGAGATAACAGAAAATGATAATCAAAGAAAGAAAAAAAACTCTTTGAAAGAAAGATTTGAAATTGTAGATTAAAGTGAGCCAAAAAAGATAAAAGTTTAAAATGCTAGGGGCTGGGGCACCTAAGTGGCTCAGTCGGTTAAACGACCAACTCTTGATTTTGGCTCAAGTCATGACCTCACAGTGCATTGAGTTCAAGTCCCAAGTTGGGCTTTGAGCTGACAGCTTGGAGCCTGCTTGAGATTCTCTCTCTCTCTCTCTCTCTCTCTCTCTCTCTCTCCCCCTCCTCTGCGTGCTCTCTCTTTCCTCTCTCTCTCTCTCTCTCTTAAAAATAAACACTTTTTAAAATTTTTAAATAAAATAAAATATATGGGGAGCCTGAGTGGCTCAGTCAGTTAAGCATCCATCTCTTGATTCTGGCTCAGGTAATGATCTCAGGATCATGAGTAAAAGCCCCACAGTGGACTCCATGCTGAGTGTGAAGCCTGCTTAAGAGTCTCTCTCTCCTTCTACCATTCAAGCTTTCTAAAAAAATAAATAAAAAATAAAATACTTACACCTTAGTGTGGGTACAGTAAGAAAAGAAGTTGACAGAGAAAGAGCAATCATTTCAAGAACATTCAGAAAGGAAATCTAGGTTATATGCATAATAATGAGAATCAGAATAACATCTGAAATTGATAGATAATAGAGGCCTTCAAAATTCTGAGGTGTATTCTAGAAGCAAGAATTCACAACCCAAACTATGAGTCAAATATGATGGCAAATTATACACCTCTCCAGGCACTAAGAATTTTGAAATTTATCTCCCAAACACTGTCTCCAGAAAAAAAATTTTTTTTTCTGATGTAATGTCAATTAAACTGAGAAAAAATGAGTGGACTTAACAAAGGAAGCCAAAGAAATCCCAGTATGACTGCAGTCACTGGCCCAGAAGACAGTTCAAATCAAAGCAGGAAGTCAGAGAGCCGGCTAAAGAATGTCTTCAAAAATAAAAACAGGCAGCTTTCTGCCTCCAGGTCCTGTCCCCATGCTTTAATAAAATCACTTTTTTTTTGCACTAAAACAAATAAACAAACCAAAATTCATGTACTGTCACTGCAAAACTAAAAGAATTTTTAAATGCTTTTGGTGACATTACAAACAAACAAAAAAACGAGGAAGTAGTTAGAAATTGCAAGAAAAACTAACACAAACTAAAATCCTTGGCAGTGTCTAAAAGTAAAGGGAGGAGAGAAAGTAGAAAGACACCGAGGGGCATGTGTTTCCTCATGTAACATAAGGTGAGTGAGTCAAAGGAGGTTGCTTAAAGTTGGTGGCCCAAAAAACTAATGAACTAATAAGCACATCGAAAGCTATCAGAAACCATCAAAACAACTATAATTTGTAATGATAAAACCCAGGAGGCAGAAGGCAGTTGGTGGTGTAAGTACATGAAACTCTTCATCTTTCATGACAGGAAGTAAAGAGACACCATATCAGACAGATATACCAAGAAATATATTATTTTAAATTCTGATGGTAACCACAGGAATAAAAACAAATTGGCTTAAAATTTTTATCTCTGGGGAGTCGTAATGGATTGGCAGACTTTTATGTTTCAAATTCCATCCTGCTATGATGTTGGAGAAAAGACTTTACCATGTGAGCAGATTGTAACTTTTAAAAATAAGATTGCATTCTTAAATGGTGGGAAAATCCTAAAATGTTAACCCTGTCATCTTTAGTTTTTGGCTAGACCACAACAACATTCTTAAACTTTATCATTAAGGACTCCAGGACTGTGAGGACAACTAAGAAGTATCTCCCAAAAGCTTAAATGTCCATAGTCTTTGATCCATCAGGTTCACGGTTAGCTGTCTATCCTAAAGGAAAACTTACATGAGTGGGAATAAAAAGGTACAAGAAAGCTTAGTGTACAACTCTAAACCTCTTGCAAATCCTAAACGTCTGTCAATGAGAATGGTTATGTAAGTTATGGTAGATACATGCTATGGAATGTTATAGTTACCAAAAAAGACTGAGATAGTAATGACACGGAAACATGACCGTGATATATTGTAGTGGGAGAAAAGCAAACAGCAGAAGAATATATATGTGGTATAATCCCATTTCATGTAGTTTTTTTAATGTATACCTTTTTGTATATGCGTAAGAACTGTGGAAACATACACACCAAACTATTAACAGAATAGTGATGAACTCTGGACATGAGACTGAAAAAGGGGAGAGACAGAGTTTTCACTTCTAATTGTGTGAACTTTTTATGAATGTTTATTACCTTTGTAAAGGCAGAAAACCTCAAGAAGATAACTTCCACATTAATCCCACCCAGTTCTTTCCTTACCTTTCCACCCCTCCACTCCCCCAACACTGTTGCACCACAGATCTCAGCCTTCCATCTGGCACATGGTGGGGATGTGTGAATCCAGACCTTACAATACTCTCCGAATCTTACTTCCGTGCGATACACAGAAAATACTTGCTGCCATGCATGACTGATGAAAACAATGCATCTTAATGTTGCATTTAGTCTTCGGCTTGGTTGGCTGCGGTATGGCATTGCTAATAAAGCCAAAGTTACAAGTGATATCCCCACATCAGCCAAAAACTGTTATGCAGTCTGCTTTCATACTCATCGGTCATCTTCCTGGTGACAGTACAAGGTGTGGAAAGAGCAAAGTAAATCCATTTTAACTAGTGGGAACAAACGGACAGTGGGCTTCAGTCTCATGGTTGTATTCTGAAGAACACACATGCACATTTGTGTGACCAGTTTACACATTTCTTTGCCAGTCGACTGTACACAGTCACTGAGTTGTGTCATGTTGCCCAGAGAGCGCTGGTCAGCTGAGTATCTGCAGCAACACTGCCTGTCTGTGCTCTGTGGGAATAGTGTGATGCTGGGGTATGTGGGACCACGAAGTTCTCAGTTTCTGTTCTTTAATTCCCGTCTTCAGTCATCACAGTGAACAAAAAGATCAAAGTAATATGACAGAGTGAAGGCTACACAACCTTCACTGTGTTTGAAGTATCATTTTTCTTTCATTATTCATTTTTAGAGAAGGCAACAGTAAGAGGAGAAAATCAAGACTGACGGATAATAGAATATATGTGGACTTACAAAGGGACCACAGTGCTAGTTATATAAATATCTCTAACGATGGAGTATTGGATTCTGATCTAAACTTAAAATGTCTATTAAAGGGGCGCCTGGGTGGCTCAGTCAGTTGAGCATCCGATGTCGGCTCAGGTCATATCTCAGGGCTCATGGGTTTGAGCCCCGTGTCGGGCTCTGTGCGGACAGCTCAGAGCCTGGGGCCTGCTTTGGATTCTGTGTCTCCCTCTCTCTCTCTACCCTCCTCCGCTCATGCTGTCTCTCTCTGTCTCAAAAATAAAAAAACATTAGAAAAAAAATTTTTTTCAATGTCTATTAAAAATGCCCAAATAAACAACTCACACAACAAAAACGTATCATGCTTTTGGCCCTTATATTTTTTTCAGGATACTGTAAACCTAGTAAAAAGTAGCAATGGAAAAGGGGCACCTGGGTGGCTCAGTCGGTTATACATCTGACTTCAGCTCAGGTCATGATTTCAGTTTGTGAGCTGGAGCCCTGCATCGGGCTCTCCGCTCTCAGCGCAGAGCCCACTTTAGATCCTCTGTCTCCCTTTCTCTCTGCCTCTCCCCTGCTCACGCCCTCTCTCTCAAAAAAAAAAAAAAAAAAAATTTTTTTAAGTAGCAATGAAAAGAAAATTCTGCTACAAATCTGTAAGACAACTCAGTATATCTTATGCTCACCAACTATCAACTGACCTAACTAGAACTCAAAAAGAAAAAAGCTAGGAGTTATCAAGAAGACTCCAATCATTATCTGTTCAAAAAGCAAACAGGCAAGCAACAGACCAAAGGAAAAGCACAGAATCTGGGGGACAGTGCCTGGGGAATAATGGAGGTACACTACCGCCTTAAGGGAATATGGTGGTTCTGAGATGACAGTGGAAGTAAAGTATGAGGACTTACATAAATAAAGTTTTAAAAAATAAGTCATAGTTCCATTTCAATGTTATTTATTTAAATGTGGCTTACAATACAATTAATTTGATTGATGACACTTCTAATCCTAAGAACCCTTACTGAAAATAGGATAACCACATATAATATCCCATCCCAAATCCCAACTCTTGATCTAGTCATCTCCTTTTAAATAAATCCTTCATAATGTCTTTCCTAATGAGCTCTAAAATCCTCTTAAATCAAATTCACTGAAATATGTGACTTTCTTTACACCACCTTTCTTTGCACATAAGTGATGTAAGCAACACACATTTACTGCATGCCTGCCACGTGAGAAGGGGATCTTCTGTGTGCTTCTCCGACTCTCACAACCACCCTGTGAGGTAGGTATCATTAGCCCCACGTGACAGAGGAGGAAACACAAACTCAGGTGGACTTGCCCAGTGGCAGAGCTGGGACTCAAAGCCAGAACTACGGACTCTCAGATGACTTATGACTGCCCCCAGGGAAAAACTATACTGTACCTAGAATTCTGGCGCAGCTGGAGGAGAGGCTCGATAATTTTAAGTTCCTTTTTCCTCATGACTTAAGCATTGTAAACAGCAATTACACTATGTTCTCCTACCATTAAGTTATTTTTTTAATTTGGAGGGTATCTTTTATTTATTTGTTTATTTTTTAAGTTATCTCTACACCCAGCATGGGACTCAAATTCGTGACCACAAGATCAAAAGTCGCATGCTCTACTGACTGAGCCTGCCAGGCACCCCTCTTATCATTAAGTTTTGAATGTTAACAACACACAAAATAAAATTTACCCCTCCCATTTTACAGGGAAAAAATAACATACTACAAATAGACTTACAGTCATCATTAATTAGGAAAAGACATAGTAAACTGTACTATTATTCCACATCAATCCATCTGGTAGATGGATACTTACAAAGACATAAATGTAAATCCACTGGTTGTAATAAATCATAGAAGAGTAAATCCTGTGGGGATCATTAAAGTGGGTTGCTGCCCAGACAGATTTAGTTTCAAAACACAAAACCTGATCCAGAAACTTTAACCAAGAAAATGTACCACAAACCTACATGCCTAAATTATATGAAGACATGTCCTGGCATCAACACATAATTTAGACACTGATAAAAATGGTTATGTAATAGTTCCCTGCTGATCTTAAAATTGTGGTAACTCTAGGATCCCTTTTCCTATGCAAAAATACGTACTGTAGTTGGCAAATAAAATCTAAATGATAGTTCATTTTAGGGTGTTTAAAACTTAAAACACACACATTTTTCTGCGTGGAATGGTCTTTAGGTCTGAAACGTTATCGCCCTTAGTTGGGTCCAAAGCAACCACACTCTAATGCTACTACTGCTCTATCAAAAGCACCAAGATGTAAAAAGTTTTGCAATCTAAATACTTTCTTAAAGGTTTCTGAGAATCTCATGAATATTCAAAGCTATCATAAAGCTATGAAGAGTTCAATGACCGAACATTATATTCTTTGTTGCCACAGGAAAATTCCACAGACCAACAACAGATCTAGTAGTACTGCAGGAGGAAGACTGGTTTGCCTAGAAGGTATCTTGCCTGATGGAACTACACACTTTGCATTCTCCCTTCTTGTGACACTACCCAAATGTGCTACTCAACTAAGTCTTAACTACTAACCTAACTTTTCTAGTTCTAACACTTACTCATTTTTATTTTTACCACAGTTTTTATTTTTTTTCAGTATTAAGGAGAATACCCTCAACTTGTTATTCAAGATGAAGATATATAAAGAAGCAACTGATACATATTGCAGTTTACTAGGACACAAAATTTTGTCCTCAAGACCTCCAATTTAGAAGTATCTCTGGACCTGCCTGAGCCGATGCTCCAGAAACATGTGATTTTTAAAAATTACTACTTTTAAAGCTACAAAAACTATAAAACTACTTTATTAATCATACATATATTCTTCTGTATACTGTAATAAAATCATGCAGTGCTTAGTCTAGAATATATGTGAAATTAAGAGACTATTAAAAGTGATGACTGTAAAGCAAAAATCAGCTACCACTAGTATTGCTCATGAAGACAGGAATGGCTATTTGACCCCTTCTTCCATACCCAGGGTCTGGCACTTAGTAAGCAGCAATTATTTGAATAAATGAATAGATACAAATTTCCCTTTCGTGCTCTTTGATGAACATGACTAAGATGGACACTGGAGCTATGAAAACATGATCCTTTTTTCTTTTTTTACCTTAAGTCAATCTGACAGTTCATAAGGAATTTTTACAATTATTATAATTTTTTGTTTGGAGAGAGAGAGAGAGAGAGAGGGAGAGGGAGAGAGAGAGAGAGAGAGGGAGAGAGAGAGAGAGAGAGAGAGAGAGAGAGAGAGTGTGTGTGTGTGTGTGTGTGTGTGTGTGTGTGTGTGTGTGAGGGGGAGAGGGACAGACAGAGAGATAAAGAAAATTCCAAGCATGATCCACACTCAGCACAAAGCCCGACACGGGGCTTGATCCCACAACCCTGGGATCACAACCCGAGCCGAAACCAAAAGTCAGACACTCAACTAATTGAGCCACCCAGGAACCCCAATTATTATAATTTTTACTCGTAAAGTATTTGACAGAGTTCTTAAATCTTTAAAATCCCTTTGGTATTTACTGCTTTATATTAACATAGATAATATAGAAAATGAATGACTGACCCTTCCCAGATGGAAATAAACCACCCCTGAAGCACTACAAACCAATCCCTGGATACCAAATTTAGTGGGGTAAACCCTGGGATCCCCCAGAGAGATTAATGCAGAAAAACTCACACATCTCATTTCTTTTATTAAAAAGAACATGTTTGTATTTTATCCACTACTTCTAGCCAGCTGAAAACTGATGTGTTTCCCAACTGTTTTTGTTTTATAAAAACATAACTACTGGTACCACTGCAGCTTGTTCCAATGACATGCCCAATGTCATGGCTACTGAATCCTGACCTCCCCCCACCCCAAGCTGGTTTCTACAGAGTGAGAAGCCAGTTTGGATTTAAATGCTTTTAAGTTTAAAAAAAAAAAAAAAAAGCAGTCTCTGACCCCTGAGAAATAATCTAATACTCACAGCTAAGCCGCAATGTTATTACAAACTGATTTGACATTTACCATTTTGCTCTCCTGATCTCTCCAGACATCTCTGTCATTCTGAGACCATAATGAAGTCAGATCAAAAAAAGATCACCGTTCAACCCACAAAATATAAAATGTCTCTTATGCTAAATGAGTGACAGCCCTCCCTCCCCCATATTACCCAAAGCCCAGATCCTATAATACAATCTTTGTAACACCCTCTCACTGAGACACCCCATAGTTCTCTATGGTCTGTGTTCTTTGCTGCAGAGAGTATTAAATCCAACTTGCTCAATTACAAGTGTTCCTGGAGGTCTCTGAATGAAGGGTATTGACGTCTGTAAATACTAATGGTGGAATGAAAATAGACTACATGTTCTAGGGTTACAAAACGGTTCCAAAATATGGCTTATTAGTACACATCTCACAATTCACAGAGAGGGCAGCTTTGGATAACTTTGGTATGACACTTCTTCCATTTTGCTTTTAATGTCAAGACCATGCTAACATGTGTTGAAAGTTCAGATAAAATAAAAAGCATTAATGACAATCGTACTGAAAATTGTTAAGGCATGTAGGAAAAGCCCAGCTAGCAATGTTCATTAGGAGAATGAGCAGGGGCGCCTGGGTGGTTCAGTTGGTTAAGTGTCCGACTCCAGCTCAGGTCATGATCTCGTGGTTTGTGAGTTCGAGCCCCATGTCGGGCTCTGTTCTGACAGCTCAGAGTCTGGAGCCTGCTTTGGATTCTGTGTCTCATTCTCTCTCTGCCCCTCCCCTGCTCACACTCTGTCACTCTCAAAATAAATAAACATTAAAAAGTTTAAAAAAAAAAAAAATGAGCAGGCATTCGCCAGGAACCATGTCAATCGGGGACATGCTCACATATCTGGGCTATACCCAGATGCAGAAGTGTTTTAAAACAAGGACTCCAGTAAGATACCCAACAATAATAAAGCCAAAGGTGTAAGGAAAAGAAAAGGTGGCAGAGGGTAACTTTTTCTTTAAATAGTGTTCACCATAACTACTGGAAAATCCAGGTAACAGGCTGTGAGAGGAAAAGGAAAGCAAAATTTTTCTATGTGCTCTTCACTGAAAGACTTTCTCAATGTGCAAAATCTCCCACTTTGCAGCTAAATGTTATTTTTGTAAGTATAAATCACACCACACAGAGGTATAAAAACCAAGAATACCAACTTAGAAAAAAAACAAGTCCTTACAACACAAATAAATCTACTGAAGACACTGAAAAACTAGAAATCCTGAAGAACCTGAGGGGAATAATAATTTTTTTTAAAACCTTTCTCTGCCCCAAAGGCAGAAAACACCTTTTAAGTGTTAATTGTATAATCAGATTTTTACAAACCTATGAAAATAAAACTCCCATTACCTACCTACCTTTTAGATAAAACTGAAAGATTTTCATGTCTAGGAGGTGGGGACATGGGTTGTGTGTGTGTGTATACACACACACACACACACACACACACACACACACACACACACACCACTTCCCCAAGTGCCTACTGTGTCCTTCCTGGACTTGGAAGACTAAGTGTGGATCATCACATAAAAGTCACTGTCTTCGAAGGCACATCATTTCTTAGCAACCTGCACTGTATGGGAATTTTGGTTCAGAGAAAAAAATACATTCATCACCACTACCCTCTCATCTGTGTAGCACATAAAGTGTTATATATATTACAATCTGATTTCCGTTAGGCATTACCACTTACTTTTTATGGATCATGAAAACCTTGTTACAAGTAGAAGGAGCAATGATTTAAACTCCTCTTCTGATGCCATTATGTAGTTCAAAACTATGATTTAAGGGGCACCTGGGTGGCTCAGTCAGTGAAGCATCCAACTTCGGCTTAGGTCATGATCTTGCAGTTCGTGAGTTTGAGCCCCGCACTGGGCTCTGTGCTGACGGCTCAGAGCCTGGAGCCTGCTTCAGATTCTGTGTCTCCCTCTCCCTCTCTGCCCCTCCCCAACTTGCACTTTGTCTCTCTCTCTCAGATAAATATTTTTTTAAAAAACCAGAAACCAAAAACTGATTGCAGAGCGCCTGGGTGCCTCAGTCGGTTGGGTGTCCAACTTCCCGCTCAGGTCATGATCTTGCAGTCTGTGAGTTCAAGCCCCATGTCAGAGACTGGAGCTCTTCAGATTCTGTCTTCATCTCTCTCTGCCCCTCCCCTGCTCTCACTGTGTGTCTCTCTCTCTCAAGAATAAAATAAAAACATTAAAAAACCCTATGATTTCAATATAAAAATGAGAACCAATTTTTTAAAAACTATTTAAAAGCTTGTTCAAAGATAATACGTATTATATGAAGTAATGCCTGTGTAACTTACAGTAGGAAAAGAGAGTTTGTGGTCTCCAAGTCCATGTGGTGAAGGAGGTATTGGGTATTTTGGAGAATAATGGGCTAAATATTCTAAGTTACATTTTATAGTACGTTTATATCCTTTCATCTGTATTTGTATTAGAGTATTAGAGATAATCCAATTAAGAAGGCTGACTTTTCCACTAACTCCCGACCTCCTCTGTAAACCTCTTCTACAATTTTTCTATGAAAAGGAGAATTACGACCCAGTGAATTTTAGCACATTTAATTCAAGTGTCATTCTACAATAACAATGAAAAAAGACACCAAACTGTTGACTACTCTCTCTTTACAATGTAATCCTAATAGTGCCAACTTTTATCCTTTATGATGATCACAGACCTTGGTGTGCCTCCTCCAGGACTA
Source organism: Felis catus (assembly GCF_018350175.1). Classification (NCBI taxonomy): domain Eukaryota; kingdom Metazoa; phylum Chordata; class Mammalia; order Carnivora; family Felidae; genus Felis; species Felis catus. Next base: position 111,042,233 of record NC_058375.1, on the reverse strand, counting down.
AAACTCTCCTCTTTCAAATACCTTTCATTTCATAAGCATCAATATCTAATATCCAATTCCTAAATCAGAACTGTCACCACCTGATTTCCCCAGTGTGGGAGGGCAGCAGTGTTTTTTTTTCCCTTAAAAAAAAAAAAAAAGGCCAAATATTAAAAAAAAACCTAAATTTCAAACAGTTCATTCAAAGAGTTAAAGTATTTTACAGTAATTGACTTAATAATTTCTCTTCTAGAATTTAATAAACCAAATAAAATGCCTAGCAAATCACTTGAAGATTTTTTTTTTTTTTTTTTTTTTTTAAAGAGAGAGAGAGAGAGAGAGAGCATAAGCAGGGGAAGGGGAGAGAGAGAGAGAGACACAGAATCCAAAGCAGGCTCCAGGCCCTGAGCTATCAGCACAGAGCCCAACGCGGAGCTCAACTCTCGAAGTGCGACATCATGACCTGAGCCAAAGTCAAGACACTTAACCAACTGAGTCACCCAGGTTGGGTGAGCCCGAATTTTTGTTTAAATAAGCATTTTATTTTTACCAAGAAGATCCTTGGTAATTTACATTTGCATGACACATTAAAACAATAAATCTGTAAAGCAATAATACACTTTTAAAAGATGTAAATGAAAGTTTCCATAAATTTCTAGAAAATGATGAAACATGTAAACTATTAATAACCAAACTTCCACAGTATTTAACATTCAGGGCCTACAGAAATAACATTAAAACTGGGCACTGTATTGTATGACCTCAAAAAAGCAGAATTTAAGTTTGGGAATTACTAAACTTACAGTGTTCTTTAATGCCTAGTATCCCCTTTAATACCATTCTATTTGCTCTTAGAATCACTTTATCAGTAGGGCCAATATCTGCTACACCTGAGATAAGGATTTAGCCTCCCACCCTCCAACAAACTCCACCAAAGACTTTTGGGGTAGAACAGGTGACATCCCAGCTAGTCTGATGGGATGGAGTAGAGGCTGATCAGAAGGCCCCAAAAAATGACATTAGGTTTCTGTATTTAAGTCCCGTCTACTAGGACAGAAAATACATAGAATTAGCTTCCCCAAGACCCCTAACTTACCACTGACCACCTTACTCATCGAAGAGGATAAAAAGAAATGATATTCTACCACAGTTAGCACTAGCTCATTCAACTTCATTACTAAATGGAGTTAGAAATTACTGTGATTAAATTTGGTCAATAGGAAAAAACCTGTTCCTCCCCCCCAGAGAACAATAAATGCTGTCCCAGTGAAAACAGTCTAGACACCAGTGACCAGTCTGTAGAGGTGTGATGAGTTGTGACAACTTGATTTTCAGTGTATTCAGCATTCACATTCACCATGGTGCTTGCCCAATTCACAAAACGTATTTGAAGAAATGAAGAACTAGGGAAATGTTGGAAATGCTGCTTAAGGATGAGGCCATGCCTTCAGAATTTTTATTGACCAGAGTTGGCAATCATTAAATATTTGATTCATCTAACAATTAAAATAGAATCTTTAGGGGCGCCTGGGTGGCTCAGTCGGTTGGGCATCTGACTCCAGCTCAGGTCATGGTCTCACAGTCCGGTCCATGGGTTCGAGCCCCGCATCAGGCTCTGGGCTGGTAGCCCAGAGCCTGGAGCCTGCTTTGGATTCTGTGTCTCCCTCTCTCTGCCCCTGCCCCCCGCTCACACTCTTTCTCAAAAATAAATATTTTTTTTAAATAGTGAAATAAAATAGAATCTTTAAATGCTTCCATATGAGATCTTGTTTAAAAAGGCCAATTCTGAGTGTGGAATTTTTTTATACCTGAAAACATCGGAAAATCATGACATTTAAGCAAGTGGCCACAGTGCTAACCCCAGCAGAACGTACACTAAAGAAGTGGTCCTATTTATGGACCACTCGTAAACAGGAACCTTTACAACTGCAATAACTAATAGCAGTGGCTGAAAAAATTTACATGAGAAACGTAAAATATACTTCTGAAATAACCATTTTTATCCTTAAGTAGGCAGAGAAATGGAAGCAGGCTCTGAAATTAGTTTTGGAAATGAGGTAATAACTGACATTGATCAAACGTTCTTTATGGCACTACATGCTTCTCATGAATTAACCTATTTTATTCTCATAACTACTCAGGAAGGTCAGTACTACTATTAATCCCCATTACACAGAAGAAAACACAGATACAGGAATGTGACTTGCCCCAATGTCTCATGGCTGGTAAGGAATAAACTGTGACTAACATCCAGGTTCCAGAGCCTGTGATGATAATACACAATACTATCTCTTTATATAATAACTTTTGTTGTGTTGCTTTTAGTATCAGGAAACTAGTAAATGAAGCTAATCAGAGAAATAATAAAACACTGTTTTCAAAAGAACACAGAGGCAGGGCTCCTGGCTGGCTCAGGTGATTCAGCATGTGACTCTTGATCTTGGGATCATGAGTATGAGCCTCACTTTGGGACTAGAGTTTACCTAAAAAACTAAAATTAAAAATAAATAAATAAACCCTTAATGTTTATTAAAAAAAAAAAAAAAAAAAGAGGGGCACCTGGGTGGCTCAGTCGGTTGAGCGTCCAACTTTGGCTCAGGTCATGATCTCACCGTTTGTGGATTCAAGCCCCACATCATGCTCTGTGCAGACAGCTCAGAGCCTGCAGCCTGCTTCAGATTCTCACTCTCTGCACCCCCCAACTTGTGCTCTGTCTCTTTCTCTCAAAAATAAATGCTAAAAAATTAAAACAAAAAAACAAACAAACAACAACAACAACAACAGGGGTGCCTGGGTGGCTCAGTCAATTAAGCATCCAACTCTTGACCTCAGCTCAGGTCGTTATCTCACGGTTCACAAGTTCAAATCCTGCATGTGCACTGTCAGTGCAGAGCCTGCTGGGGATTCTCTCTCACCCCCTTGATCTCTGCCCCTGCCCCATGCACATGCACTCTCTCTCAAAGTAAACAAATTGAAAAATAAAAGAAAGAACACAAAGGCAAATCAAGGAAATTAATACAACTCTACAAAAAGGAAAGGGAGATGATAGAAACCACAAAATGACCCCAAAAAAACCCTTGAAAAACAGTAGAAAAAAAGGGAAAGTAATTTAAAGAAAATATATTTGAAGGTCTAACCTACCTAACAAAAGGCTTGGGTGGAGTAAAAGGCATGAAGGAATCTTTAGAGTGCTGAAAACATTCTTTATCTTCACTGATAATGACCACTACACATGAAACTTTTTTATAAAGGCACCACCAGTGCACACTCTTGAGAAGAAAGATCTATTTTACATAAAGTGTTCATTACAGGGTATTACTGCCTCCACCAAAACCAGTGGTTTGGAATAAGTTATGCTAAAACAATCCTTTTTTTAATTTTCTTTTCAGAATTACTGAAGGAGTGTCAATGAAATTATAGTCAAATAATAGGCAATCTTTTGAACTAGTCTGTGGATCATGGCAGAAGATCATGGCTTTATAGCCACATGACTGAAAGGTCATTTCCAACGTTAGTTTCCACTAGATGTTTTGTTACCTGTGATGCAAGTCTGCAGAGAGGGCTGCAAGGTTCTTTACTTGGCCTCTGTCCCGTTCAACATCTTTTTTTAATAATCTAGATGGCCAGCTTTGCAAATTTACAGGTGATCCAAAGCTGGCAGTTCTCTAGGTGTTAGGATTCAAGAAGATACTGTGATGTTAAGTTTAATGACTTAATACATAAAATGTTAACTGAAGATAAATATAAGGCCCAGTATTAAGGTTTTCAACCTCAATTCTGGCTTATGAGTTTATATAAGAACAAATGTAGAAGCACTGGGTAGCTGACTCTAGATCTCAGCTCAGGCTCTGTGCTGATAGTGCAGAGCCTGCTTGGTTTGGACTCCCCAGCTCCCTCTCCCCGAAAATAAATAAACTTTAAAAAATGTGCAGGTTTAGATGATTAGTGTGAATTCGTATGGTGTCCTGCCTTCCCCCATTTAGCAAAAATGGGTGTTCAGAATGGTGAAGCTTAATTCTGGACTAGAGATGCTCAAAATGGCAGCTGGTCCAGAAATCATGAGAAAGAATAAAGGGATTAAGTATGCAACTTGGGTAAGAGAGACTTAAATGCCATTTTCAAATATTTAAAGCATTATGTTTGAAAGTCGGGTTGGATTTATTATATACAGATCTAGAATTCAGGGGGTGGGGAGGATATATCATATATGGGTTTAATGATGGAAACTTTTTCCTATAGAAAGATGAGAGGGCTGCCGTGTGAGCTCTTAAACGTTCCCTGGCCCAAACTGGGAGGTCTGCTTGCTGGCCCCCTGTGGTGGCTGTGCCTTCCTGGTATTCCCTAGGGACCAATACAGTATTTAAAGATATCAGCAAATTGAAGCAGATACAATTCACTGGGCTAATCATCCAAGTAAAATGTGATATGCCAAAAGAATGCTAATAATGGTAAAGTTTGCTCTTTGAGAGCAAAGAGAGTTACAGCAAAATACCTTCAAAGGGAAAAAAACAGAGGATTCAGCAGATTGGCTTTGAAAAACTTATTAGTGCATGTTGGGGAAACTAAGACTAGTTTATGAAATAATCCATAAAAAAGGATAAATGGGGTGGGGGGGTGGATGGGATAGGACTTAGAAGTACCATTTCTTGATTTCAACAGAAATTCTTAATCTGGTCTCTCTATAACTAAAGAGACCATAGCACTGTAGGTGCTTCTTATAGATTCCAGACATAGGACATAAATCAAACTTTAAAATGGTTTTCTGACACATCGTTAAAATATAAAGGGAAAAAGTAACTATTAAACAGTATTGGGATGCCTGGGTGCCTCAGTCGGTTGAGCTCTCGATTTCAGCTCAAGTCAAGATCCCAGGGTCGTGGGATCGAGCCCCATGTCGGGCTGTATTGAGCATAGAGCCTGCTTAAGATTGTCTCTCTCCCTTTGCCCCTCTCCCCTGCTTCCACTTGCTCACTCTCTCTCTAAATTAAAAACAAAAAACATAAAAAACACAATACTTGTTTTGGTACTTAACCTCCCTCGTTGACAATTATTTTTAATGTATCATACTTTAATCATTTAAGGATCTACCCACTAAAACTGAAAAAGCCAAAAGTATATTACCTATTTATCTAATTTCATCAGCTCTTTGCAATGCTCTGAATTTTAACTTTAAAAACTACCAGAGAGGGGCGCCTGGGTGGCGCAGTCGGTTAAGCGTCCGACTTCAGCCAGGTCACGATCTCGCGGTCTGTGAGTTCGAGCCCCGTGTCGGGCTCTGGGCTGATGGCTCAGAGCCTGGAGCCTGTTTCCGATTCTGTGTCTCCCTCTCTCTCTGCCCCTCCCCCGTTCATGCTCTGTCTCTCTCTGTCCCAAAAATAAATAAACGTTGAAAAAAAAAAATTAAAAAAAAAAAAAAAACTACCAGAGAGGGGAGCTTGGGTGGCTCGTCCGACACTAGCTCAGGTCATGATCTCACGGTCCGTGAGTTCCGGCCCCACATCGGGCTCTGTGCTGTCAGTTCAGAGCCTGGAGCCTGCTTGGGATTCTGTGTCTCCCTCTATCTCTGCACCTCCCCACTCACGATCTGTCTCTATCAAAAAATGAATAAACATTAAAAAAAAAAAAAAACTACCAAAGATAGGGGCACCTGGGTGATTCTTCGTTTCGGCTCAGGTCATGATCTCAAAGGTCATAAGCTTGAGCACAGCGTTGGGCTCTGCACTGACAGCACAGACCCTGCTTGGGATTTCTCTCACCCTCTCTCTGCCCACCCCCCACCTCAAAATATGAATAATAATTTAAAACTATAACCAAGAGCTGGATGCTTAACTAAGCCATCCAGGAACCCCTAAAGAAATTTTTTTTAACTACAAAAGATCTAATTAGCTGGGAAGCTCTAACAATATAACCAAGTAACTAATTCATCACCAAATGGAAATTTCAGCCTCACTCAAAATAAACTGAAGCAGGGGCACCTGGGTGGCTTAGTTAGTTGAGTGTCCGACTTCGGCTCAGGTCATGATCTCACCATTCATGCCCTGCATCAGGCTCTGTGCTGGCAGCTGAGAGCCTAGAGCCTGCTTGGATTCCGTATCTCCCTCTCTCTCTCTCCCCTTCTCTGTTCACACTCTGTCTCTATCTCTCTCAGAAGTAAGTAAGTAGGTAAATAAATAAATAAATAGCTGAAGCGATTATAAAATAATTAATGCAAAGATGCACACTCTTTCTGGGAATCGACTGCCTAAATTATTATTATTTTTTTAATGTTTATTTTTGAGAGAGACAGAGCACGAGCAGGGAAGGCAGAGAGGTAGACAGAGTCGGAAGCAGGCTTCAGGCTCTGAGCTGTCAGCACAGAGCCGCATGCAGGGCTCAAACTCACGAACTCTCTAGATCATCACCTGAGCCAAAGTCAGACTCTTAAATGACTGAGCCACCCAGGTGCCCCTCAAGTGCCTAAACTATTAATCATTGTGATTTGTTGCTGTCAAGAAACCAGAATCTTTTATATAGAAGTGTCTGGAAATTGCTAGACTCTTAATTAAAACACTGTTGGTGGCAACAGCATGCAACTCTGGCTTCCCAAGAAAGCCACAGATCTATTTTCAACAAGTTTTTTGTCATATTATGTGCAACATTTGAAATTAAGTACAGAGACAGAAAGAATAAAGCCCAATATAAAAATCTGAAAACAATTCCTGTAAAAATGTGAATGTACCATATAAAATCAATATTTCAGGGGCACCTGAGTGACTCAGTCGGTTAAGCATCCAACTCGATTTCAGCTCAGGTCATGATCTCCCAGTTCACAGGTTTGAGCCCCTCATCAGGCTCTATGCTAACACTGCAGTGGGAATTCTCTCTCTCCTTCTCTCTGCCCCTCCCCCTGCTCTCGCTCTCTCCCCCTCAAAATACACATTTTTTAAATAAATAAACAAATAAACAAACAAAATGGGTATTTCAGAGCCCTACTAATTTCTCCAAATAATATGCTTTGGAAATCTTGTTAAGACTTATTAAATCTTTTTCCCACTCATTCTCAGATGATTCTTTACATAGAAGAACCTACCATAATCCAGTCCTTACAGGAGAGAAGGAAAAAAGCCTTAGAATAAACTTCCTCAAAATAAGGAAACACCAAGAAAATCAGTGTCCATAAGTAAAATTGGTTTACATGGTTATTTGGATGATTAAGTAAGATGTCCTTGAAGAGCTTTAATATTAAAATATGCTATGTTAGTGGAAGGAGTTATTCTGATACAGTCTTTTTTGCTTTGCCTTTTTTTTTTTTTTAATAGGATCTTTTAAAGGAAACTGGGTGTTTCTGGCTTTTGTCTGGGGGAGAACAGAGGATCTTGAGGAATGTTTTGTAAAACATCATAGAAATAAAGTAGGTCTCTTAATCATAAACTATGTGGTTTGCCAATTTTACTTTAATAAGTAAAATTATTTCCAGTAAAGCATCAAAGATTTTTGGAATACTCAGACTTCGTAAACATGTCTTCACAAATTTCAAAACACACTGCTGAACCAAAAGATCTTTGCAGAGGGATTGATCTCATTTATTAAAGACCACAGTCAATGCAATAAGGAAGGCATACACAGGGATTTATCAAAAGTACTAATAATATTCTTCTTAAGTTGTGTGTACTCAGGGGTTCATTTCCTCTCCATGAGTGCTAGATCTGAAAACTAAAAACAGACCTTACCCCCGAATAAGTCTCACGGTAACTCCTTATGTCCATGTCCTTATTATATAAACCAGCATATATCTTATAACCCATTCAGTTTAAACTATTCATTATAGTTTAATTTTTCTGTTGTTAAATATATCATACATTGAAAACCTATAATATGGAGAGTTTTAAAGAATAGTAAAATGACCTTGAGTACTTAAATTACTTCCCTCTAACTACACTCCTCCTCTTCCCCCCCACCCCCAAAAGAAACTCTACAATTCTGTCATCACAGCTTAGGAAGACATCGTTACATCCATGTTGATATCAATTTTAAAACAGAAAAGAGGCAGTTTAACATAGAGGTTGAGTATGAACTCTGAACCAAAAACCCTGGGTCCAAATCTTAGTCCCACCTCTTATAAGCTACCTGACCTTAAGACAGGTTTACTTAATTTTTCCATACCTTGGTTATTCGTTTGAAGTGTGGAACAAACAGTATTCAGCTCACAGGGTTACCAGAGATTAAACAAAGTTCTTAGAACATGCCCAATACATAGTTCAGTGTAATATGTCGGCTATAGTTAAAACTAAGAAGGTAAAACAAAAACTAAAGCATGCTAAAACTTGTAACCTGGGTTCTTTTTTAAGAGTATTATGCTTCTAAAATTGGTTTCAGTGTTCTTATTGATTCCATGCTTTTACCCCTTCTCATGTGCATTCTAACTCTACACTTCTAACACTATCATGACCTCTGATAAAACTGGTAAAACTACACTTCTAACGCTATCTTGACTCTTCTTCCATATTCTCCACCATCTTAAGTATGTGAAAATACCTTACCTTCCCTACTAAACTTTTTTTTTTAATGTTTATTTTGAGAGAGAGGGAGAGAGCACCCACGCTGACAGCGTGGAGCCCGACGCAGGGCTCAATCCCCACAAACCATGAGATCACGACCTGAGCCAAATCAATTAGCTGAATGAGCCACCCAGGCACCCCCACTACTAAACTTTAAGAAGGAGAGGGGTCATACCTTTTAAAAAGATTCTTCTACCAATGGTAGAAGCATATGCTCATTAATTTTAATGGCTCTGTTTCACTTGGAGTCAAATGGAGAAGTATCAGTAAACCAGAGACTCATTTAGTCTCATGTATTCCTGGTGCTTAAAGGTTCTTTTAATCCCAGCCCATATACTGAGTGCTCCAAAGAAAAGAATAGGGGCACCTGGGCAGCTCAGGCAGTTAAGTGTCTGACTCTTGGTTTCGGCTCAGGTCATCAGCTCATGGTTGTGAGATAGAGACCTGCGTCGGGCTCCGCACTGGGCATGGAGCCTGCTCAAAATTCTCCCTCACCCTGTCCTCCTCTCCCACTTGTGCGTGCTTGCTCTCTCAAAAACAAAACAAAAGAAGAATAACTGTGTATAAATTATGCTGACTTGCATGTGCTTTAGTAATGACTGGTATATGACACTTCTCAATTTTGCAGTATATTCAATTTCATACCTATGGACCAATCACCATCATCTTTTGAGTAGCAAATCTCCTAATGATAGGTCTGTGTTCGTTTTAACCTTAAAAATCTGATTGCCTTCTCTTGTGTAACTTCTTCCTTTTCCAAGAAGCATGAGAACGATCTCAGAAAGGACACTTAAAGGTAACCATAAATCCTGCGGTCAGTAGTATGGTATCATGGCTTCTGCCATGCGTAGGGATCCTGTATTCTTACAGCTGACGGTCTACGTTAAGAAGACATGATAACAGTCTTCAAATGAAGGGCTGCCATGAAGAAGACAGTATAGTATAGACTAATTTTTTTGTTATCCAGAGGCAGGACAAGTCATACAGAAGCAGATTTCTGATATAATGAATGAACCTTCTGAAAACTAGAGCTATCCAAAATTGGAAAAGAGAATCATCTGAGGTAGTGAATACTAGAATGCTAAAAATGTTTATGAGTAGAAGACTGGTTTTTAGGAATGATGTAGAAAAGGTTAAGTATTTGATAGAGTTGAACTACACGATCATAAACACCCCCTTCAATTAAAATGCTCTTATATTTGCCTTATAGTTAAACCCAAGTTGCAGTCTAATGTACAACACTAACATGATGCAGGAGTATGCTTACCTGCCCAGTGTTTAAGAGTCTGTGTGGGTTACAGGAACAGCAACCCTTCACAGAGGCCAACTGGCATTTTAGATGTTGGAAGAGCCTATCCTTATTTGACTCTGTGATCCAATTTTCTATGTATAAAAGCTAAATTAAATTCACTTCAAATTTTATATGAAGAATTTCACAGCAGCCCTGAGACAACTGGAATCCCATCACCCTGGGGATCCTCAACCCACAAGCAAAGAACAGGAAAATCATACACCAGTTTTACTGTTTTATAATCACTGCTAAATTTCAGAAAATTTAGAAAAACAGGGAATGACAGACAATGGACACTTGGAACCTAATAACTTATCTACTATACCAGACCTGCCTGCTACTAGAACTACTACTTGGAGATACAATTAACTTGGTTTAATAGATTTATATTGGTCCCATATACTCATGGAGGTACTAAGAAAAAGTATTTTTAAAAGGAAGCAAAAATCATGAATAAGCTAGAACACATATCATAAAAGTACATGGAAGTTCATTATACTTTTGTATGTTTGAAATTTCCGTAGCAAAATTTAAAATATTTAAATTTAAAATTAAAAGAGCCCCCACATAAAGAAGAAAATTCTACTCTCAATTAATATAGACAGGATGCTGGTATATTTTTTAAGCTACAGGAGCAGATAATAACTCAGCATCCATTTACCGTTATCCAAATTCACCTCAATTCAAATCTGAAAATATTTAACTGCTAGAATATCTCACATACATTCTACATTCCAGAGGAAAAGTTTTTTAAGTACTATTTAGAAACAGCTGCATCACCAAATTGGGTAACATTTCATTGGAACATGAAACTGAAAAATGTTATCATATGTCAGGTTTTCTTTTTTAATCCAAGATACATAGTGATTTTAAATCAGATTTCACAATTATTGTGGTCCTCCCTAGTCCTCTGTAAAAATAATTGTTTTGATACTTTAGAATATTGCTTTTAGTAACTACAATTATTGTTTCCTTTTTATTTCTTAGGATTTTCAAAGCCCAGAAAAAGTTGTCCATCTTATTTCTGTTTAACAGCGAAGACTTCTATCAAGAGTGAGGAAAGATGCAACATTATCACAGCATTAGGCAAGGAGTCAAGTGATAAGATTCTAGTCCTAGATCTGAACTTATTTCAGATGACCCTGAACATGTCATTTACTCCTGCTGGGTTATGATGCTCATCCATAAAATAACTCCAGCTAAATAACTCCAAAGACTCCATCTAGTTCTGAAATTACACAATATTATAGCCGTCATAGTGAGTACACTCTTTAATACGTACTATATCCTTATACTAGCTATCACCATACAGTAAGTACTGTGGGTGAACCCACACAAAATGTGCAAAGCCAGGAATGTTTAAACAAATATGATTTCAAAAACTACTGGCTTGAAATATGGGTTAAATATTAAAGGCATTTATTTTCTTATCTAGAAAGCATCAACACTGAAGGCTTTATAAAGTTCTGGAACATTGTTAAAAGCTTATAATTTAATCAAGACTTGAAAGGAAAGGAAAATTGCTGAACAGTAAGTTCTTGACACCCCATGTCTATGGTACTCATGTGTCTACCCTGCATTTATGTGTCAGAGGAAGATGTTACTTTTATGCTATACTGAAATCAAGAGATTGAAGTAAAATGTTTGTTAAATCAGTACAAATTCAAATTAAGCACTTGAGAAAACTACCTTCCTAGTTAACAATAAACCAATGAGATTACATGTTTTTATTAAATGTAAATGTTTTTGCCTCAATGTTTGTATTACATATATAAAACACAGTTAATTCCCTAACACCCACTGATTTCACATAAATGGTACTGATACATTGTTAGCATTTTCAGAGCCTTACTTTAAAACTAACCTAATCCAAGGTAAAACTATGGATTTCTTTTGTAGAAGGGAGTAATTCAAAAACGTTAGTTTCTAATTATGAAATCAATAAAAGTAAACAAGAAATCCCTCCAAAATTTAATAACAAGTGGGCCATGTAATGTATAAATGTGATATACTTTAAAAAAATACATTTTTTTAAACACTTGCTTGCAGAAACAACAATAATGAGAAGTACAGCTATTGATACTTCAGGTAATCATTGTAATAGGACTACCAGGAGAATGTGAGCCATGTAAATAAAAAATATAGTGTCATTATGTTGGAGAAAGCTACCTGGGCTACAAGACAGGAAAAGGAATATAGCCCTAACAGATAAATACAGATAAGCAAGTAATTGGGGAGGGGGGTGGAATGACAGAAGGGGAACAGTTGTATTTAATTTATAGCTCAAAGAATTCAAAGATTTTAGTAGTAATAAAAATCTACAAAATGACTGTGAACCAGAAAGAGTTCAGGCTTCTTTAAAGAGGCTGGCGGAGACGGTGTATATGTAAAAAAACTGAATGGAGATGTAAGCTGGTATTGTGGTATTGTGATGATTTAACCACAAATGCCTTCCCTATTTAAATATTCCAATCAGGACTGTTAGTACACGTACCTCGGAGAATTCTTTCCTCATGGCAACGAAGAAAGTCCCAGATTCTAACAGTGCCGTCATCAGAGCATGTAGCAAATTTATTATCCGTGGGTGAGAAACTGTTACATGAAGACACACAGCAGGGGAAAGAAGTCAGCATTTAACAGATTATCTGTGCTTCTCAGACAGGGAAAAATAAAAACACTGTGCTGCGTTATAAACAGGAGAGGGAAGTATTCCAAGAGTGAAGAAGCCCTTAAAGAGAATGTTGTCAGCTAACAAAAGCATCTCATCAAACGAAGAATTTAACACAGCAGTTGCGTCTTAGTTTTCAATCATTGATATTCAGAGACCTTTACCGGTGTATTATTAGCACTGATGCTTCCCACACTCCCCACAGTAGAATATTTCCTGTCATACCAACAGAAAACGTGAAGCTCATTTAAGTGTAGAAACTAAATGAAATCTGTTTTTGCAATATTCCTACAAACACGCTGTTAAATCACATTAGGAATACCGCTCCAAAAATTAGCATCAGCTTCTTCTGCCTGGGACAATTCATGACATGATGAGCTGAAAATTTTGGACAGGCTCTTTAAAACTCGTGGCTAAACATCACTACATACAATGTTTCTCGTTTATTTGCAAGGTCTGTGGAAAACTTTCACACCTTCTCCCTGGCAAGCTATTCCATGAATGTTGCTCCTTTTAGGGAAAACTTTAACACAGGGACCTTCAGACTGTGTTTGAAGCCAAAGGTAATCTCCTGCAAAGGATTTTGCCATCTTTACCTCCTTGCCATGAAAGACCATCACGTTTCTCATCTACCTCTAAGAACTTCCTTGAACTTTTGGGTCCTGTGACTAACAAAGAACCAACTGTGAAAACTCAATGTATGGGCAGGACACTACAGCACAGTCTTTGCAGAAGCATGTCAGTCCAACAATTTTTGTTAAGGCTCTGAACGTAGAAACAAGTGACTGCAGCGGATGATGTTTCTATAAAGATGTCAACCTCCTCCCACACATGGGCGGTACGACCGTAAAGAATGCTGCTTAGCTTTATTCTGAGGCTGCAGCAATTCGTCAGGCTTGTTTTTGAAACTTTGTTTTCCAGTTTTACTATGCATATCTCATTGATATGTAAAAATATACAACTCACTGAAAATACTTTAAACTCCACTTATTATTATACATTTGCATAACTGATGTTCTCAACAGTGAATCAGAAGAAAAAGTCCTAGAGTCCTCTTGACAATGGTCTGCTTACAGTTTCAAAGCTTGAAGAACCCATTCATTACTCCATTAACGTTTGCCACATCCAGGGTCACTTGTGAGTTTTTAGTCCTACTACACTTTCCTTTTGAAGTCGTGGCATAACCAAGCCAACCAGGTCTTCACTTAAGCCTTTTTTCCTTGTATTTTGTGTGAACTCTGAAGGTGTTTTCTGTAGGCTTTAGATTTTATTCAGTTGTATAATTAAAGACTGAATTCTTTATTTGGAATGAAAGATTCTTATCTTACACAGTAGGTAATAAAAAGGAATAACGTATACACATTATTAACCATAAATGAAAAGAGAAAACCAGTGCAAAATGCGGCAGACAATACATCTCTAACATATTGCAAAGGCTGATACCGGGACAACACTACTTCAGAAAAGTGCCAGCAAAATGGTGAATGTGTGAAAACAAAGAAAAATATTGTGTTTATAGGGTGCAGAAAGTATCCCAGAATCTGACAGAGCCCATGCATCTCTGCACCCAGAATACACTTAGAGAATAATTTAACCATGACAATAGGGACTACAGAAAATGGTATATTGTGTATAAACCTGGCCTCTCTAATCGCCTCCTTATGTGCCTGGAACATCTTGACGTTGTTCATGTTCGACTGCCAATATTTCACATATCCTCCATGGTCTGCTGTCAACATCCACATGTCATTATGTGACCAAGTCATGGCCCTCACTGGGCTATCATGAGCCTGTGAAAACATAAAACAGTTTAAACATTATATAAAAGAATATATGACAGAAGGCTTTACAGGAGCAGACATCAACTCACAACAATTACTTGTCCAATTTCAAGTTTAAAACGCCAACAAAGTAACTGTATCTCCAGTTCGTTACAGGACCACAGGAGGATGCTACAGTCTGATGATTACTGTTACCTGTAATATTGTTTCAAAATTGAAGGTGAGTCCATTCCACAAAGTGAACTCTCCACTAGAAGCTCCAGTGACCAAACGTCTTCCTTCTGGAGTCCACTAGGAAAGAAAAAGAAGACAGGTTATCCAAGGTCACAATTCCTCAATCTTAGTTAATTTTTAAAGCACTTAGAAAGGATTTATAAAATATCCAATAATCACCATTAAATAGACAATACTTTCACTGAATCGTAGTTCAGATTTATAAGTACTTTGTCAGAAAAAAAAAAAAAAAAACATGTTAACACAGTGCAGGGAAAGCTCTAGCACTTTAGCCCATAAACTAAATAATGGTAAATATATTGTAAGTATCTGGTTAAGTTACATATACCTACATACATTAAAGAACCTTTAAAAACAAAATTTGCAAAGACCACATTTTTCTAGGATACAAGGCAGGCTAACAAATAAAATGGTCATTCACCAAAAAAAAAAAAAGAATTACATCTGCTAGTGGACCAATTCAAGCAGAAAAGTTAGTGGTGCTTTATGAAAAAAGCTAATTTAAGGACATCAAGGCTATCAAACTTTTCCTGGCAACTAAATGTACTTTAAAAAGCTCTCCTCTGTTCACAGTATCAAGCAGTCTTATACTAATCTACTTTCCAAAACATGTAATACAACACTCACGACTAACACTACAGCAATATTTTAATGCCATTATTTGTATACTGAAGGAAATCTGTGACATATGCTTAACATTTTTTTCTCAACTTTTTATTTTCAAGTTTCCATGACAGATTACACACTAATTTTCCTTAGACAATGTAAATACATGAAATGAAAATACAACAACTGCATTTTCCAAACTAAAAATTGTAACACATACTTGAAAACTGAAGTGTGCTTATCAGAATAGCAGGATGAGATACTATTTGGGGGGTGCCTGGGTGGCTCAGTCAGTTAAGTGTTGACTCTTGGTTTCGGCTCAGGTCAACAATTTCACAGTTTGTGAGTTCAAGCCCCACATAGGGCTCCCCACTGACAGCTCAGAACCTGCTTGGGATTCTTTCTCTCTCCTTCTCTCTCTACCCCTCTCCTGCTTGCGCGCTCTCTCAAAATAAACAAAAATTTTTAAAAATAAGGGGCGCCTGGGTGGCTCAGTTGGTTGAGTGTCTGACTCTTAGTTTCGGCTCAGATCATGATCTCACTGTTTCCAAGTTCAAGCCCCACGTTGGCTTCTGTGCTGACAGCACAGAGCCTGCTTGGGATTCTCTCTCCCCCCACCCTCTCTGTCCTTCCCCGACTTGCACGTGCACTCTCTCTCAAATAGGTAAAAAAAAAAAAAAAAAAAAAAAACTTAAAAAAAAAAGACTACTTGGTAAACCTGGCTTTTTACTGCTTACCTGCACATCACGACTTTGACTATTATGAATAAAATCTTCCTACTTTCCTAGTTCCTGTTATCTGCTATGGATTGTAACCAAGTAAATACTACAGGCAACCAACTATAGGCACAGGACCCTGTTTTTATGTCTTAATTTCTTATAATTTGGACTCTGCCTCCACTATGTGCAAGTGTCTCCTAAGATCTTACAGTTTGATCACCATATAAGAAATTTATCTAATGAACTGCAACAAATAAAGTTTTACCCTTCTGTACTGTGATGCAAAACGCTCAGATTTTATTCATTTCAAAAGATGTTCTGGGGCGGCTGGGTGGCTCCATCAGTTAAGTGTCTGACTTTGGCTCAGGTCATGATCTCACAGTTTGTGATTTCGAGCCCTGCATCGGGGTCTGTGCTGACAGGTCACAGCCTGCAGCCTGCTTTGGATTCTGTGTGTCCCTCCCTCTCTGCCCCTCCCCTGATCATGTTCTCTGTGTGTGTGTGTGTGTGTGTGTGTGTGTGTGTCTGTCTGTCTGTATGTCTGAAAAAAACTAAATAAACATTAAGAAAAAGAATGTTAAGGGGCGCCTGGGTGGCTCAGTCAGTTAAGCGTCTGACTTCGGCTCAGGTCATGATCTTGCGGTTCGTGAGTTCAAGCCCCGTGTCGGGCTCTGTGCTGATGGCTCAGAGCCTGGAGCCTGTTTCAGATTCTGTGTCTCCCTCTCTCTCTGACCCTCCCCCGTTCATGCTCTGTCTCTCTCTGTCTCAAAAATAAATAAAGGTTAAAAAAAAAAAATTTTTTTTTTTAAAAAAAGAAAAAGAATGTTAAAAGAAAAGGAAAAAAAAATGTTCTCAGGGTGCCTGGGTGGCTCAGTCGGTTAGGCATCCGATGTCAGCTCAGGTCATGATCTCACGGTTCCGTGAGTTCAAGCCCCAAGCGGGGCTCTGTGCTGACAGCTCAGCGCCTGGAGCCTCATTCAGATTCTGTGTCTCCCTCTCTCTCTGCCCCTCCCCTGCTCATGTTCTCTCTCAAAAATAAATAAAAATGTTTTAAAAAGTTAAAAAAAAAAAAAAGATGTTCTCTATTATGCTAAGAAGATATTAAAGTCAGCTGCACACCAGGGCACCTGGGTGGCTCAGTCGGTTAAGAAACTGACTTGATTTCGGCTCAGGTCACCATCTCACAGTTTCAAAGCTGTGAGAGTCTATGCGCACAGAGCAGAGCCTGCTTTGAATCCTGTCTCCCTCTCTCTGCCCCCACTAAACCCCACCTCTCTCTCTCAAAAATAAATAAATAGGGGTGCCTGGGTGGCTCAGTCGGTTGGGCGTCTGACTTCGGCTCAGGTCATGATCTCGCGGTCCGTGGGTTGGAGCCCTGCGTCGGGCTCTGTGCTGACAGCTCAGAGCCTGGAGCCTGTTTCAGATTCTGTGTCTCCCTCTTTCTCTGACCCTCCCCTGTTCATGCTGTCTCAAAAATAAATAAATGTTAAAATAAATAGATAGATAGATAGATAGATAGATAGATAAATAAATAAATAAATAAATAAATAAATAAATAAATAAATAAATAAATGTTAAAAATAAAATTAGCTCTTACCAAATTTCCTGACAAACAAAATTATATAACATACTGGTTGGCTCTACCAACAAAATAGCCATTAAAATAAGTTTCTCGACTGATGTTTTCTACTGCTTTAGGCCTCTGAAGCAAACAGGAGACAGAAGACTGACTGTAGCATCTCCCCCAGCCCCTGAGTTCTGCCTGCTGTCTGCCATACCTAGTATCAGAGAACTTGCTTATTATGCTCATTTGCCACAATGTTTGCTATATCTCTCTTTTCTCTGTCCCATTTTTTTCTTCCCCAATTCTTATTTGCTCAACTCTATTAGCTATCTTACATTTCTGGACTTGATGTACTGCTAACCAACAAGTACATTCTTACTTAGCAAATCACAAAGAAAATGATTATACTATCACAAATGGTAATATTAACTGAATGCCTGGGAGACAAAGATGGGAAGACTTTTTATTCCAAACCCCTTCAAATTCTCAAGTTTTGAACCATGTCAATCCACTATTTATTTAAAAATATACATTTTTTAATTTCATGCAAATATATGGAGTACCTACTATGTACCTTAATGGAGCTAATATTTATGGTTGACCATTGGTCTTTAGCTCTTCTCAGGTGTTTTCCTTACTAGTGACACCTAACAGTCTTCATTAACCCTGAGATGCACTTTCTAAACAGCAGCAAAACATCCCTATTCAAGAGCAAGTCCGAGACCTGCTGCAATATAGATCCATAGCCTGCGCAGAGAATTCTATGGAAATTGTAACATGAAGAACAATCCAAAAGCAGTATCTTACTCAATGTGGCTATAGTAGGTAAGTGACTGGGTATTTCAAAAGATTTATTAGCAACACACCAATGTTCATACCAGATATATATTTAAAATAATTTAATTTTCTCTGTCCTGTTAAGCATATGTACAGATTAACTCAGGATTAACTTTTCCAAAAAACATCCAAAAGAATACTTACCCTAACAACAAATACAGGACACTTTACTTTATTTGTTGATGTTCGAACAAATTTTGTTGTTACTGCATTCATAGGATTATTCAACATCCCTATAGGTGGGACCAGCTACAAAAAGAGAAAATTGGGTTTTAAAGAGCTCCTGATTATGCACAGAGCATAAACCAGGGACAGAGCAAGGTAATTATTTCAACATGTAAAGACAAATTCAAGACTATACAGGACTTTCAAAAAACTATTATTATAGATAATAATCAGTCAGTATTAATTAAATTTAAAAAACTGAGACACAGGACAGTTAAATGCCCATTATTAATAAAAAAACAAAAAAATCAAGTACCAGATTTCACCAATTACCTCTCAAGGTCAACATAATAAAAACATGTTTCACAATAAGCCAAATTTAAAATTAGCTTTCGTATTCCACAGACTTTGAGGTAGTGGTCTTTTGTTAGACATGGCTTTAAGCCCCAAATAAAAAGTTCACCCACCATTAGAGTACAAGAAAAATTTTAATTGAGATAAAAACCAATGGAGTACATACATCTTATATTATCTCTTTAGGAATCTTTTGTTTTAATTATAAATCCGTAAAAAGAAAATTCCATGTTGCATTTGAGGTCACATAGTTTTAGGTTCAAATATCCAATCAAAGAGGTTTTATTAAACTAGTGTGACACATCTTAATACTCACATCATTATAATAACCTGCGTCAGGCTGAACTGCCCGCATGTCTCTCTGGTCTCTTTGCCATATTCTATTCTGTTTGAAATAAACAAATTAATTAATTAACATATGGTGCATTATACTCAGTTTCAAACTAAAGTAAGCATTAACAGAATGTAAGCTGCTATCAAATGGGGAGAAAATAGGATTAAAACCTTTTCACAGGTTCTAACACAAAGATAACAGTGGGTATCTTAAAGAGATCTTATCCTAGGGGTGCCTGAGTGGTTCAGTGGGTTAAGCACCAGAATCTTGATTTCCGCTCAGGTCATGA
The DNA here is from genome assembly GCF_018350175.1 of Felis catus. Classification (NCBI taxonomy): domain Eukaryota; kingdom Metazoa; phylum Chordata; class Mammalia; order Carnivora; family Felidae; genus Felis; species Felis catus. The sequence continues at coordinate 111,022,875 of NC_058375.1, read as the reverse complement.
CCTCTGTTGGTGAGGTTAAGCTACACCTTGGACTCTGCACTGACAACACAGAGCCTGCTTAGGATTTTCTCTCTCCCCCTCTCTCTGCACTTCTGCCACTCATGTGCCCACAGCACTCCTTCTCTCTCTCAAAATAAACACAGAAAGAAATTTTTTTTCTATGTTTGTTTATTTTTGTGTGTGTGAGAGAAAGAATGAGCATGAATGGGGAAAGGGCAGAGAGAGAGGGAGAGAGAAATCCCAAGCAGACCCTGAGCTCCCAGCACAGAGCCTGACGTGGGGCTCAAACCCACAACGTGTGAAATCATGACCTGAGCCAAAACCAAGAGTCGGACGCTTAACCAAGCAACCCAGGTGCCCCAGAAAAATTTTTTTTAAAAATCAGGGGCACCTGGGTGGCTCAGTCAGTTGTGTCTGACTTTAGCTCAGGTAACGACCTCACGGTTGGTGAGTTTGAGCCCCGTGTTGGGCACTGTGCTGACAGCTCAGAGCCTGCTTCAGATTCATATTCTCTCTCTCTCTCTCTCTCTCCCTCTCTCTCTCACCCCCTGACCCTCCCCCCGACTCATATTCTGTCTCTCCCCTTCTCTCAAAAATAAAGACATTTAAAAAAATTAAAAATTAAAAGAGAGAGAGCTCGAGAGAGAGCTCTTACCCTACTTACATTGCTTAGAATCTCCCTCCTCTCTTTACTACACCTCATCCCCAACCAATCATCCAAGATACTGCTGACCATTCTCACCATACATTAATAAAAGGAAAAAGAATAAGGGATAGATAGGCAGATGTCTTCAGTTTCTTCAAAATCCTCAGCACAAAACAATTTCTGGTATCCTGCCCTTGGTTGTCTTAAGACATCTCAAGCTCTCTTAGACTAGTTTTGCAACTGAATTACCTGGAAAAACCTAAATCTGTCTTCACCTCTGAATGAATCTTTTTCTCATGTCTGCAACATACTAATTATATCCAATATGCCAACAGGTCTTTAACAGGTCTCAGGTAAGAAAAAGCAAACATTTTCTTCATTGGAGGCCAGAGAAGACCAAAACCTGATCAAAGTAATAGGGTTAGTAATCAAAAGCGAGTCACAGAGGCTAATTCCTTGAAGACAAGTAAATAAAGAACTCAAAGGGAGAAAGATCAGACAGAGGTTTCTGCAGACCCCTATCCTGCCTGTGAGTGCCACCCACCAGCAGGGCCTGAAGAGTCCCTGTGCCTTGTGCCAGAGCCTCAGACACGCAGAACCGCTATTCTGAACGTGTGTTCTCACAGGAATATCCTCATATTGGTAGTGTCAACATTTCATATGTACGTGGGTTTAACAAGTGTCTTAAGGCTGGCCTAGGGATTAAAGTACCACTTTCTAAGATTTACTATGAACTTTAGAACAAGGCCTATTTCTAAATTAGAGTTTAAGTTTCACAATTTTTGAGAAGACTCACACATGCAAAGACTCAAAACGTACTGGTGACCAGCTGCACTCTGGAACTGCACTCCATCCCATTAATCCAAGGACACAGCTATGCTTATAACCCTGTATTTTAAAAACTTTCTTTTTTAAAAAAAAGACAAAGTTTGATCATCAGAAGCACATTAACTTACCTCCAAATACTTAATTACAGATGGATTATAGTCTATGGTTTTTCGGTTTACTGCTTTTCTCATCCGTTTTCCATCAAAAGTAAGTTGTTGCATTGCTTGCTGCTGTGCAAAATCAGGTCGCTTATAAAAGAGTTGTCGAGGTGCTTGGTGTTGGAACCTTGGCATATGGAAAAAACGAGGAGGAGAACCAATTTCTGTAGCCATGGTGAAGTTTTCGTTCTAGGACACTAGGGTAGGGAAAAAGTACTTTCACTAAAAACATCAGCACTAAGCACTGCTCGAAAATATTTTTAAATGAGTTACTTTTTACACTTCTCTTCCTTTTTCAAATAAGTATCATTTCTAGCTTTTAGTCAACCTATTTACAAAATGAACTATTGGATTTAATGGCAGAGACCAGTTACATATTTTAAAAAGGTCAATTCACAGAATAAGTGCTAATAAGCATTTATTATAAAATTCAGGCTGACGGAAGGAAAAAACCACAGTTTATAACAGCGTGGGGTGTGTGTGCTGAGTATTGTGCATGTGTGAGGTAGGGGGTAGGGTAGAACCACTGAGAACTGTTCACATTGTTAAAATGAAGTTTTCGGGAGGCGTCTGGGCAGCTCAGTCAGTTCAGAGTCTGACTTTGGCTCAGGTCATGACCTCACAGTTTGTGGGTTTGAGCCCCACATCAGTCTCTGTGCTGACAGTGCAGATTCTCTGCCTCTCTCTCTCTGCCCCTCCCCAACTTGTGTTCTCTCTCAAAAAAAATATAATAATTAATTTTAAAAAAATGTGTGTGTGTGTGTGTGTGTGTGTGTGTGTGTGTGTGTGTGTGTGTATACATACATATATGAAGTTTTCAGGGCACTAGGGTGGCTCAAGTGGCTAAGCATCCGACTTCATCTCAGGTCATGATCTCACCGTTCATGGGTTCGAGCCCCATGTTGAGCTCTCTGCTGTCAGCACAGAGCCAGCTTCAGATTCTCTGTCTGCCTCCCTTTCAGCCCCTCCCCTGCTCACACACTCTTTTCCATTAGAAAAAAAAATTTTTTTGTTTAATGTTTATGGGGGCGCCTGGGTGGCTCAGTCGGTTGAGCATCCGACTTCGCCTCAGGTCATGATCTCACAGTCTGTGAGTTTGAGCCCCACGTCGGGATCTGTGTTGACAGCTCAGAGCCTGGCTTCGGATTCTGTGTCTCCCCCTCTCTCTGCTCCTCCCCAGCTCATGCTCTCTGTCTCAAAAATAAATAAAAACATTAAAAAAAAATTAATGTTTATGTATTTTTGAGAAAGGAAGAGAGACAGAGTGCAAGCAGGGGAGGGGCAGAGAGAGAAGTAGACACAGAGTCAGAAGGAGGCTCTAGGCTCTGAGCTGTCAGCAGAGCACCTGACTCAGGGCTTGAACTCAGGAGCCACGAGATCATAACCTGAGCCAAAGTCAGACACTTAAGTGACTCACCCAGGTGCCCCCCAAAATAAACATTTTTTAAAATAAATAAAAATATTAAGCTTATCATAAGACCCCATTTTATTTATGCAAGAATAACTAAAAAAATTTTTAAATCTGGGGGGCATCTGGATGGCTCAGTTAGTTGAGTGACTGACACTTGATTTCGGCTCAGGTCATGATCCTGAAGTTCATGAAATCGAGCCCCACATCAGACTCTGTGCTGACAGCACAGAGTCTGCTTGGGATTCACTCTCCCTCTCTCTCTGCCCCTGACTTGTGGGCTCTCACTCTTTCTCAAAATAAATAAACATTAAAAAAAATTGTAAAAAAAAATTTTTCTTTTTCTTTCTAATTTTTAATCTTTTTTGTCCTTTCAAATTTCCTAGGAATAGTGTAAAAAGAGCAATAAACTATCCTATTTCGTATGAATGTTGAAAGTATGTATATCTAATTTCAGGATCAAAACAACTACCACAGAAACGTATTTCTCAGCATTGTGTATTTACATATTCATACAAGCAACACTAACATCTGAACAGAAAAAATATTCTCTTGATTTCGACTCAGGTCTTGACATCAGGTTCATCAGATGGAGTCCCACATTGGGGCTCCGTGCTGAGCAGGGAGCCTGCTTAGGATTCTCTCTCTCTCGCTCCCTCTGCCCCTCTCCCCTGCTTGTGCTCTCTCTAAAAAAAAATAATAAATTGTTTTAAAAAGCTCAAAAATAAATAAAAATCAAATGAACATCTTTAGGGGTGTCTGGCTGGCTCAGTCAGTAGAGCCTTCAACTCTTGATCTCAAGATCATGAGTTCAAGCCCCAATCTAGGCATGGAACCTACCTAAAATAAATTTTTAAAAACAAATAAACAAACAAACAAACATTTTTAGGGGCTACACTTCAAGAAACTATATATCACCAAATGGAGAAAATGAAACTAAGAGCTTTATCCTTCATAATTACTGTGATTTCTACTTACTCTATTATTCACTTAAGCTACATTAACAGAACAACTTAAACTACACTCAGGTTTGTCCCCAAAGCATGTTCATCTATCTAGTGTGGAGGGAAGGTGGGACAAGAAAGATAAACTAAGGTACAGAGAGGACAAGTAATTTGGATATGATTATTAAACACTACATACTAACAAGAAAACCAAACGGCTAAGGAAAAAAAAATCCACATGAAACAATGAACTCATCATGTCTTTATTGTACACACAAGCCTTCAGTGTTTCAAGCAATAAGCAAAATTTCATCAAGTGCCTACTTTATATTATACCCTGCACCACATATAGCATATCATTCTGATTTACTGAGTATCACTTCTAAGTTCAGAGAACAGATTTCAGACCTTGTGGTGGTTGGACCCATCTCTATTTTTGGCAAATACAAAGACTCCTGAGTTCACAAGAGTTTGCAGCATATTCTTAGCCTTCAAGCTTTCAACTACTCCCCAAAAATAAGCAAACCACTCAACTTCTCTGCTTATGTTTTCTCAACCTGGACAAGGAAGTTAATGTACCTAACTTCCAAGATTCTTTTTGCTCAAAGATACTATTTTAAATGAAATCTACTATTCTGTTAGCCAACACAGTGACTAGTCTATTGAACAAAGTGGAATATCCAGACTTAGTTCTCCACTGTTTGTGCACACAAGTCTATACCAGCATTATAATTATGGTTCTTGTCGCAACTGACACAAAGTAACAGGTTTTGTAAGCTTCATCATGTGGCAATTATACCAAAATTATACCTGAAGATAGAAAAGTGAATAGAAAAAAACTGTAAGTGCTTTCCTTCAATAACAGTCATTACAAATTTCACATTGTAGAACTGTGCTAAACAAGAACTCATTTTATTGAACCTAAGCCTCCAAATAAAGTAACAAAAACTGTACATGAATGCTAACAAAGCCTCAAAAATTATGAAACGAATAGTACAATGAAGAGAAAGAACAGGAAGGTATTCATTAGTAAGGGTAAGACTTAAGTTGGAAATTAGATAGGAAAATTAATATAGGGTAATGAGCAGGCACTACCAAATGTACTGAGGCAGTTCCCAGCCATGAATACACACACATTTAGAAATTGCTGAAACAGTTGAAAAATCCCCATAGCAAAGGGAAGCATAATGAGAAATTCAATTCATTTCAAGAATTTATCAGTGAGCACTAACTACCTGACAGGCTCAAAAGAGACACACACACACACACACACACACACACACACACACACACACGCTGCTATCAAAAGACTGACAGTTTGTAAGTAGGTATTGTGCCTGACTACAGTAGCTATGGCAGAATTTGGTCCAATTATCAAATCAAGTAATTCTTACCATGTCAACCAGTAATCAGAGCTTCTGATCACAAAAAAAAAGCTTGTTTTCCCAAACTGAGATGAAATAATTCTAACCAAGAGCAAATTATGTATGCATTAAAGAGCTAGGATAGCAAGTACAATAAGTATGGAACTTCTAAAAATAATAAAAGGTTTTAAGATCCCCACATGATTAACACAAACCTGGACTCCACTGTCAGAACCTTAGCCTGGAAACCTCTATTTTAAGATTATTGATCTCCAGGGGCACCTGGGTGGCTCAGCTGGTTAAGCGTCTGACTCTTGATTTCAACTCAGGACATGATCTCGCAGTTTTGTGATTTTGAGCCCTATGTCAGGCTTTGTGCTGACCACGTAAGCATGCTTAGAATTCCTCTTTCTCTACCCCACTCATGCTCTCTCAAAATAAATAAATTAACTTAAAAAAAATTTTTAAGACTATCGATAGCCAAACCAGTAAATATGTCCTGGGATGAATAGTCTACCCTAAATGAGATCTGATACCTACAAAGTCCCAGAACTTTGAGGGGACCTACATGAGTGGTAAACAAGGCCAGTAACAAAAGCATCATCAAGATCCCTTTTTCTTCACTGCCCAATCTTTAATAAATGTGAATCCCCAACAAATTAGGAGAAATTATAATGAGACCATTCAGTTTTTTAAAGAATAAACAAGACAGCTGTTTATATAAGTAGTTTTTAAAAGTTCACATGATTCTGTATCTTGACTGTGGTAGCAGATACACGAACCTATCCAAAAGGTTATATCTGATTGTACAGTGTCATTTATGTGACATTCTTGAAATAACAAAATAACAAAAATGGAGAACAGGAGTTAGGGATAGGGAAGGGGTGTGATTATAAAAGGGGAACTACTGTGGTGATGAACTGTTAAGGATCTTGACTGTGGTGGTAAATACACAAATATATACATATAATGAAATTACAGAAAATTACTCACACAAGCACCAGTAAAACTCAAGAAATTTGTATAAGATCTATAGATTAAAATCAGTATTAATCTCATCTTGTGATATTGTGCTATCATTTCCAAGCTGTTACCCCTGGGAGAAACTAGACAAAGTACATGGGACCATTAGGTATTTTTTTTTTAATTTTTTTAAATTTACTTTTTAAGACAGAGAGAGAGACAGAGCATGAGTGGGGATGGGGCAGAGAAGAGAGGGAGACACAGAATCTGAAGCAAGCTCCAGGCTCCGAGCTGTCAGCACAGAGCCCAACACAGGGCTCAAACTCACAAACTGTGAGATCATGACCTGAGGCAAAGTTGGATGCTTAACCAACTGAGCCAGTCAGGCACCCCATTCGGTATTTTTCTTCCAAATGCACTGAACATATAATCATCTCAATAAAAATTGATTAAAAATGTTAACATGAGGGGCACCTGGGTGGCCCAATCCATAAAGTATCTGACTTCAGCTCAGGTCACAATCTTGCGGTTTGTGGGTTTGAGTCCCACACTGGGATCTGCACTGTCAGCTTAGAGCCTGTTTCGGATTCTCAGCCTCCCTCTCTCTCTGCCCCTCCCCCATTCGGGTATTCTTCCCCCCCCCCCCCCCCTTTCTCTCTTTCTCTCTCTATCGGGGGCCTGGGTGGCTCAGTCAGTTAAGTGTCACACTTCCCCTCAGGTTATGATCTCACAGTTCAGGAGTTTCAAGCCCTCCATCAGGCTCTGCACTCACAGGGACAGCCGGCTTGAGTCTCTCTCTCTGCCCCTCCCCAGTTTGCGCTTTCTCTCAAAATAAACTTAAAAAATGAAAAAATAATTAAAAAAATAAAGATTCTATCTCTCCCCCTCTGCCCCTCTCCCCTGCTCACTTGTTCAAAAAAAAAAGGAAAGAAAAAAAAAGAGCATTTTAAGACTACCATAATAAATTTGTTGATAACTAAATTGGACATTAAAAAGCAAATTTTTTGAAATGTTTATTTTTGAGAGAGAGAGAATATATTAGTGGGGAGGAGCAGAGAGAGAGGGAGCCAGAGGTTCCAAAGCAGGCCCTGCACTGACAACAGCAAGCCCAATCTGGGGCTCGAACTCCCAAACCATGAGATCATGACCTGAGCTGAAGTCAGACATTCAACCAACAGAGCCACCCAGGCACCCCTAAAAATCAATTTTATTTAACTCTCAGTGTAGGAGTTTTCCAACTTTTATAGCTTTCAGCCACAGTTTCAACTGCAGAACTCTTCATAACCTGGGGTAAGGAGCTTGCACTGCATACTTAGTTGTGAAGTTACTGAAACATTTTAATGGATACTGAACTTGACCAATTTAACATGTTACTTAATACTATACTTGGGCTTTTAGATTGTTTTCTGTGCCATTTCAAGAGCTTTTACATATAATACACACATGAACATAATTCTGGCTGTCGACTTAATTAGAAAATAATTCAATATTCCACAAGTGTGATTCTGGGATAAAGAAATCTGTACTATCAATTGTTTCAATGGAGATAAACTCAGTGTGGTTTTTCCCCTTGTCATTAGCATACAAAACAAGAGAGCTTTTCCATTTTTATGTGTTTTTTAAACTGGATTATGTATTAACTTACCAACTATTTAAGCCAATAAAAACTGAACAAACGAAGTCTCACTGGATTACTGAATTCATCTTTGCAAAAGTAAAAATGATGCAACATTTTCTAGATAAAGTAATCTCCTAAACTAGGAATAAGGAATTCAAAGATTGAAGTATGAGCCAAAACCAGCAGTTCCCAAAGCCAGGCTTTAAGGCTCTCATCTTCATTCTGATTTAACTGTATGGGATATAAACCAAGCAGCAGAGATTTTTTTTAATGTTTATTTATTTTGAGGGAGAGAGAGCAGGGAAGAGAAAGAGATAGAGGAGAGAGTCAATCCCAAGCAGGCTCCACACTGTCAGCACAGAGCCCGACGAAAGGTTCAATAAGAAAAACCACGAGATCATGACCTGAGCCAGAATCAATAATCAGGCGCTTAACCAACAGAGCCATCCAGGCACTCCGTGAGCAGCAGCGCTTTTTAAAGCGTGAATCAACAACCACAACCAAGATGCAGAACCCTCTGTTATCAATCTCCTATCACTACCCCTAATCCCTGGCAACAACTGATGTTTCCCATTACTGTAATTTTTCTCTTTTGTTGAATGTCATATAAATAAAATCACACACTGTGTACCCTTTTGAGTCTGGCATTTTTCACGTAGCTTAACACTTTTGATATTCACCAATGTTGTAGCAAGTACCAATAATTCCATTTTTTTTCAGTTTTATTTATTTACTGAGAGAGAGAGAGAGAGAGAGAGAGAGAGAGAGAGAGAGGGAGAGAGAGAGAGAGAGAGAGGGAGAGAAAGCAGGGGAGAGGCAGAGAGTGGGAGAGAGAATCCCAAACAGACTCCACACTATCAGTACAGAGCACGACACGGGGCTCAATCCCATAAACCATGAGATCGTGACCTGAGCTGAAATCAAGAGTCAGATGCTTAACTGACTAAGTCACCCAGGTGCCCCCCACCAATAATTCCTTTTTTATTATTGAATTCTATGGATATACCACATTTTGTTTATCCATTCTCCAATTCAGGAGAATGCCTGTAGCACTTAACAATTTGAAAATTGCTACTGACATTCACATGTAGTTTTTGTGTGAACTGTTAAGTCTTCATTTTTCCTGAGTAAATATCTAGGATTGAAACTACAATGGTGGAGGGTGCCTGGGTGGCTCAGTTGGTTTAGCGTCCGACTTCAGCTCAGGTCATGATCTCGTGGTTTCATGAGTTTGAGCCCCATATCAGGCTCTCTTTGCTGTAAGCACAGAACCCACTTCAGATCCTCTGTTCCCCTCTCTCTTTCTGCCCCTCCCTCACTAGTGCTCTCTCTCAAAAATAAACATTAAAAAAAATTTAATTAAAAAACAAAACTACAGGGTCATGGAAGTTTTTGTTTAACTTTATGGGAAGCTTTCAAAAGATTTACCAAAGTGGCTGTACCATTTTGCATTCCCACAGCAATGTATTGTATGTGGGAATGTATGTGTTCCAATTGCTCTACATCCTCACTAATACTTAATATTGTCAGCTAGGGAGAGAAGGATTGTTTATTTTCTTAGTCACCCTAACAAGCGTACAGTCACATCTCACTGTGGCTGTAATTTGTATTTCCCTAATGACTAATGATGCAGAGAATCTTTCAAGTCCTTACTTGCTACCCATACATCATGTCCAGTGAAGTTTCGGGTTCAAATCTTTTGCTCATTCTTTAATTCGGTTTTTTTCTTATTATAGAGTTTCAGAATTATTTCTGTACTCTACATATAAAGTCTTTGTCAGATATGTGATCTGCAAATATCTTCTCTCAGTCTGCCACTTCTTTTCACTCTCTTCAGAGTATCTTTCAAAAAATGGAAGCTTTTATCTTTTTTTAAGTTTATTGGGGGGAGGGAGGGAGGGAGGGAGGGGGAGAGAGAGGGAGGGAGGGGGAGAGGGAGGGAGGGAGGGAGGGGGAGGGGGGGGAGGGGGAGGGAGAGGGAGAGGGAGAGGGAGAGGGAGAGGGAGAGGGAGAGGGAGAGGGAGAGGGAGAGGGAGAGGGAGAGGGAGAGGGAGAGGGAGAGAGAGAGAGAGAGAGAGAGAGAGAATATCCCAAACAGGCTCTGCACTAGCAGTGAGGGGCTCGAACTCATGAACCATGAGATCATGACCTGAGTTGAAATCAAGAATCACACCACAAAGATTAATTTGTGGTGGTGTTAATTTTAACAACATCCAATTTATCAATTTATGTTATGCTTTTGGTCATATGTAAGAAATTTCATCTAAGCCAAGGTTACAAAGATTTTTCTCCTTTGTTCTCTTCTGCCAATTGTATTATTTTACATTTTACATTTAGATCTCTGATCTATTTGAGTTCATTGCCACATTAGGTATAAGAGATAGTTTAAAATTCTTTTTTCTCATATGCTGTCCAATTGTTCTGACTCCATTATGTGGAAAAAAGGCTATCTTTACTGAATTGCCTTTACACCTTTATCGAAATCAACGGACTGCATTTTTTCTATGGGTCTACCTCAATACCCTGATCACTGTAACTTCACAGAAGGTCTTGAAATCAGCTACATTTCAGATCAAATCCTCCAACTATGTTGTTCTTTATCAAATGGTCTAGCAATCTGTGTTCTTCTGCCATTTTATAATTTTTAAAAGCAGTTTATCATTATCTACCAAAAAAAGTGTTACTGATTTTGATCTGGGTACACCAGGCTGAGGAGAAATTACATTTTAACAATACTGAGTCTTCAAACCACAAACAGTAATTCTCTACAAATATTTAGGCCTTCTTTGATTTGCTGCATCAGTGTTTCGTAGTTCTAGACACACAGATCCTGTATACACTTTGTCAGATTTACACCTATTTTTGGTGCCACTTAAGTGGTACTGTTTTTTACTTATTTCCATTCCTGGTTGTTCATTGCTAGTATAAACAAATACAATTAATTCTTATACATTGTCCGTATATTCTGCAACCTTGCTAAATTCACATGTTGGTCCTAGAATCTCTCTTGTAGATTCCTTGGAGTATTCTACATAGACAATCATATCATCTGCAAATACGGGCAATTTATTTCTTCCTTTCTGTTCTAAAAACTTTCTTTTTTTGCCTTATCACACTTCTCCATCTTAAAGGAGAAAACATTGTCTTCACTAGTAAGCATTATGGCATTAGCTACATACTTTTGTAGATGCCCTTCATCACATAAAAGAAAAACTCAATTCCTAGAATTTCTAGTTTGTAAGAATTTTTATCAAGTATGAAAAATTTTGTCAAATGCTTCTTCTCAATGTACACAGATGATCATATGGCTTTTCTTAGTCTTAATACAGTAAATAAGCCTCAACAACTTTTAAATGTGGAACACACTTGCATTCCCAAGATAAATCCCACTGGTCATGATGTATCATCCTTTTAATATATTGGTGGAATTTAACTCACATCTTGTCGTGACTTTTGCATCTATGCTCATGAAGAATATTAACATAGTTTTCTTTTCTTGTAACATCTTTATCTGGTTTTATTATCAAGCCTCATATAATGAATTGGGAAGTATTCCTTCTAACATTTCCTGGGAGACACTGTGCAGATTTGGTATCTTTTCCTCTTACATGTTTGGTAGAATTCACCTGCGAAACCATCTGGATGGACTTCAAGTTTCCTCCACTGGAAGGTTTTAAACTATGAATTCAGTTTCTTTAAAAGAAGACTATTCTAGGGCACCTGGGTGGCTCAGTTGGTTAAGCATCCAAATCTGATCTCAGTTGAGGTCTTGATCTCAGGGACATGAGTTCATGCCCCGTGTAGGTCCCCATATTGGTCACGAAGCCTACTTAAAAAAAAAAAAAAAAAAGATGAAGACTATTCCAGTTATCTATTCCTTCTGAGTGAGTTTTGGTAGTTTGTTCTTTAAAGGAATTGAGCAGTTTCACTCAAGCTGTCACATTTTGGGCATAGAGTTGTTCATGGTATTCTTATTATTGTTTTAATGTCTATAAGATCTGTAGTGATAGCTCCTCTTTCATTCCTAATATTGTTAACTTGGTCTCCTCCCTCACTATCCATGCTCTGCTTCTATTAAACAGTCTGTCATTCTTTCAAGTAAAACACCAGGTTCTGTAAAAAGTGAATATTACTATGAATATTACATAATTTCCTCAGGGAACTACTGTACTTCTGTAAATAGCAAAAGTGCTTTATCCACACTTCCCATTTCATCACACACTATCCATTAGTCTGCTTGGCTTGCCATAACAAACTAGTACCGACTGAGAGGCTGAAACAAAAATTTATTTTCTCACAGTTCTGGAAGCTGAAAATCTGAGATCAGGGTGCCAGCACAGTCAGGCTCTTGGTTTGCAGACAGCCACCTTCTTGCTATGTCCTCACATGGCAGAAAGAGACAGCAAGTACTCTGTGTCTCTTCTTATAGGGACCCATCAGGAAGCCCCTACCTTCATTGCCTCATTTAAACCTAATTATCTCCCAAAGGCCAGATTTCCAAATCCCATCACATTGGGGGTTAGGACCTCAACATATAAATTTTACAGAGACATGATTCAATCCACAGAACGCTCTATTTAAAAAAACATATATTCAAGGTGGGTGGGAGGATGGGTGATACAGGTAATGGGGATTAAGGAGTACACTTGTCATAATGCACACTGGATGATGTATGGAATAGGTGAATCACTACACTGTACATCTGAAACGAATATAACACTGTGTGTTAACTATACTGGAATTAAAATAACTTGAGGGGGAAGGAGGCCTGGGTGGCTCAGTTGGTTAAGCATCCAGCTTAGGCTCAGGTCATGATCTCACAGCTTGTGAGTTGGAGACCCACATCAGGCTCTCTGCTGTCAGTGTGGAGCCCATTTTGGATAAATAAAAAATAAAAATAATTATAATAATAATAAAAACAAACTGGGGCACTTGGGTGGTTCAGTCGGTTAAGCATCTGACTCTTGATTTCAGCTCAGGTCATGATCTCACGGGTTTGTGAGTTTGAGCCCCACATCAGCCTCCATGCTGGCCATGCGGACCCTGCTTGGGATTCTCTCTCCCCCTCTCTTTCTGCCCCTCCCCTGGGCATACACGCTTTCTCTTTCTCAAAATAAATAAATAAATTTTAAAATAAAATAAATTAGAGGCGCCTGGGTGACCCAGTTGGTTAAGCATCAGACTTCAGCTCAGGTCATGATCTTGCGGTTCGTGGGTTTGAGCACTGCAACGCACTCTGTGCTGACAGCTCAGAGCCTGGAGCCTGCTTCAAATTCTGTGCCTCCCACTCTCTCTGCCCCTCCCCCATTGGTGCTCTCTCAAAAATAAGCAAACATTTAAAAAATTAATTAAATAAAATAAATTAAAAACGCAAAACCAAAGTGGCGCCTGGGTGGCTCAGTCAGGTAAGTATCCAACTCTTGATTTCAGCTCAGGTCATGATCTAACAATTAGTGAGTTCGAGCCCCAAGTCGGGCTCTGCACTGACAGTGTGGAACCTGCTTGGGATTCTCTGTCTCCCTCCCTCTCTGTCTCTCTCTCCCAGAAATAAACATTAAAAAAAAAAAAAAATATATATATATATATATATATATATATATTCTCAAGGGTTGATATTTAATTAAATTATTTTTAATGTTTTACCAATAACATTCTCAGGTGAAATTGACTTTTTTTTTTCTTTCCAACTACCAGTGTAAGGTGGTAGTAAACATAAAATGACTATTAGTAGAAATTTGATACCACTGCCTTGAACCATGCTAAGGAGCCAAGAGTTTTATCCATTACTGCTTTCACACCATACATACAAATGTCAACATAGTAAAAAGGCCTAATAATATCTTAGTATTATGAAAGTAGTTCTGACCTTAATTTGAAAACTCGCCACTGCCATACAGAATTAAATTCAAATAACTAGCACAGAAGAACTTATTACAAACTATGAAGTACATTATTAATTTAAGATATTATTACAAATTATTCACAAGAAACATAACCAATAAAACCTGACCAATTCCTAAGCTTTCCAAATTTATTTATGAAAATGATAAAGTTATGCTTTCAACTTGATGAATATACACCTTAGAAAGAAATGGGAAATTCCACAGAATCTAAAAAGAACAAATAAATAAAACTATCTTGGTTGGAATGAAACAAATAAACAAACAAAGCAGGCCAGTGGTATGCTATAAACACTCTCAAATTTGTTTATGCTTGTATCACTTATAAAAAGATATGCCAGAGGCGCCGGGGTGGCTCAGTCGGTTAAGCATCCGACTTCAGCTCAGGTCACAATCTCGCAGTCCATGAGTTCAAGCCCCACGTCGGGCTCTGGGCTGATGGCTCAGAGCCTGGAGCCTGCTTCCGATTCTGTGTCTCCCTCTCTCTCTGCCCTCCCCCATTCATGCTCTGTCTCTGTCTCAAAAATAAATAAACATTAAAAAAAATTTTTTTTTAAAAAGATATGCCAGAAACACTATCAGTGATGGCTTCTGGGGAAGGGAATTAGATGACTTAATGTAAGGAGGAGAAGAAACTTACTCAACACCTTTTGAATTGTAGGTGTTCAAATTCTATTGGAACCATCTATTATATGTGTTACCGCCCAAAATAAATGAGATTTGTTTCATAGGTAGTATTTAATGTTCCGGTATATTAAAAACTCAATGTAAAACACTGTAAAATTTCACCATCTCACTCAACTTAAAAAACAGAAGCCAGAATTCAGTTTTGTTTTTAAGAATATATTTTTCCAGGGTACCTGGGTGGCTCAGTTGTTAAATATCTGACTTCACCTCAGGTCATGATCTCATGGTTTGTGAGTTCGAGTCCCACATCAGGGGAGCTCGAGCCCCACTTCGGGTGAGCCTGTGCCCCGCTTCAGGTGAGCATGAGCCCCAGATCTGGTGAGCTCAAGCCCCGCTTCAGGTAAAACACAAGGCCCACTTCAAATAATCCCCGCTTCTCTCTCTCTCCCTTCCTCCCTCTCTCTCCTCTGTCCCTCCTGGGATTCTCTCTCTCTCTGTCCCTTGCTCACTTGTACCCTCTCTCCGTCTACAAGAACATATTTTTCCATTTCAGTATATAGTATATGCATTATCATTCTAAAGCAGTAAGGGTCCTATTTGATCTCCTTTAATGAGTAGATAGTATCCATTTATAAATGACAAAAATACAAGTTTAATTGCATATTCTATTTGGGATTAAGTTTTCAACCAAAAACTTGGATAGTTTTTAGCTGAAGCTCTGTAAGGCTGAAAAACATGCTTACATGCTTGACATCTATGTGATAGGTCTCTCCAAATGGAGAATTCAATTCAATACAGTTATTTCTGGAGAACTGACAGTTTCACTAGTACATTATTTCAAACACACAGACAAATAAGGCACAAGTCTAACAACTATTTTATTTGGAATACCATTTTTAATACTTTTAACCAAAATTAATTTTAAATGGAAAATATGACTGTCAAAAAAACTGTCCTTTCACATGTGCTTACACAATACTGGAAGAGAAAAGGAAGACTTATTCCAGATTATGTGACTGTTTATCTGTTTAGATAAACTAACCTTGGGGGCACCTAGGTGGTTCAGTCAGTTAAGCACCTGACTTCAGCTCAGGTCATGATCTCGAGGTTCATGGGTTCGAGCCCCATATCAGGCTCTCTGCTGACAGTTCAGAGCCTGGAGCCTGTTTTGGATTCTCTGCCTCCCTCCTTCTCTGTCCCTTCCCCACTCACACACACACTCTCTCTTTCAAAAATAAACAAACATTAAAAAAAATTTTTTTAATGTAACTAACCTTGATGGAACCCTGATTTAAAAAAAGAAAATGTTAAACAAGTGTCAGTGAGGATGTGGAGAAAAGGGATACCTTGTACATTGCTGGTGGGAATGTAAATTGGTATAGCTACTACGGAAAACAGGATAAAGGTTCCTCAAAACATTAAAAATAGAACTACCCTAGGATCAAGGAATTCTACTTCTGGGTAATTATCCACAGAAAATAAAACTACTAATTTAATAAGATATATGCACCCCATGTTTACAACCTAAGTGTCCATCAACAAATGAAAGGATAAAGAAAATCTCTGTGTGTGTGTGTGTGTGTGTGTGTGTGTGTGTGTGTATGCAACACAATATTTGGCCATAAAAAAGAATGGAGTTTCAACATAAAAAAGAATTGCCAGTTTCAACAACATGGATGGACCTTGAGGAAACTATGCTAAGTAAAATAAGTCAGAAAAAGACAAATACTGTATAGGTGAAACTTACATGTGGAATCTAAAAACAAAACAAACAAACAAAGGCCAAGTTCATACATTTAAGAAAACAGATTAACAGACTGGTGGTGGCCAGAGGCAGGGGATGAAGGTGGGAGACATGGGTGAAGGGGATCAAAAGGTACACCACTTCTAGTTATAAAATAAATACGTCATGGGGATATAACGGACACTTGTTAATGGACACTCATTAACAATACTGTATTGCATATTTGAAAGCTGCTAAAACAGATCTTAAAAGTTCTCATCACAAGAAAAAAAATTTGTAACTATGTGAGGTGATGGCTATTACTAAATTTGTGGTGATCATTTTTCAATATGTGCAAATACTGAATTACGTTGTACACATGAAACTAATACAATGTTATATGTCAAGTATACCAGAATTTTAAAAATATAGTGCAAAAAAAGTTATACAAAATAATTTATTGAATTTATATATAGTTCAATTAGGTAACCTGGGTAAATAAAATTAGGTAAATAGAATTTGTCTGTCACATTAGATAAACAGAATACATATTAATTAATATTAGGTAATTATTGCTAATTTTCTTTTCTTACTGCTATATGGTTAAGAAAATCTCTTTATTACTGCTGATGATGAAACGGAGGTTTTTAGAAGTCTGCATCTTTCAGAGCTCATAAAAAACCTAAATGAACAAATTAATCCCTCTTTAACAACTATTAGAAGTCACTTGAAGATCCTGTTCCATCTCAATATCACATTATTATGGACACTGATGATCCCATTATATATGCTGAGTCAAATCTGTATTGTCTATTACATAATTTGCATATGTTTAAGCCTTGGTCCACTGTGAAAACAACACATGGTAATAACAGATTATCTGTTAAAAGAGGAGAAAATAGGGGCATCTGGATGGCTTAGTCAGTTAAGCACCTGATGTCAGCTCAGGTCATGATCTCAGTTTGTGGGTTTGAACCCCACATCAAGCTCTCTGCTGTCAGCACAAAGCCCACTTTGGATCTCCTGCCTCCCTCTCTCTCTGCCCTTCCCCCCCCCTCAAAAATAAATAAACACTTAAAACAAAAGAGGAGAAAATAAAGTAGAAAATAAATATACCACCATTTGCCATTAATCATGTGTACAATTGTGGATTATGTACATTTTTATTCTTTTTTCACATTAATAATTACAATTTAAGAGTTTTCCATATTACAAAACTCTTTGTAAATGTTTTTAACAACTTCCTAAATGTTCCACTAAGAATATGATTTACTTAAATGTCTCAATGCTTAGTAAAGAAAATGAGCCTCCACCATCTCTTCTTTAATAAGATCTCAATTCACAGACAATGTCCTCTATGCTGTATTTGCCAATGGAAGTGGACAACAATTACCTTGGGTTTGTTTGGTGATTATAATTTCAGGTCTGTCACTCTTGTGACACTGGTGGACATTCAAAGGAAGAGAGAAAATACATATAATCATCTCAACTAATTTTTACTTCTAACAGGTAAACGTTAAGTAGCAGTGCAGGGGTGATCTCTGTTTACTGTACCGTGACATGCAAAAGGCTCTCCTAATAATCCACATTCAAACTGAAGGGGAAAACTGAAATCTCTAATGAAGCTGTATGTATTTATGAGTATCAATGAATAAAAACTGCTTGGACGGTTTACCTTTAAAAAATCTCATTGCTGGATTTTTTAAAAGTATTTTTAAAATTTTTTTAAATATTTATCTTTGAGAGAGAGGGAAAGACACAGTGCGAGTGGTTGAGGGGCAGAGAGAGAGGGAGACAGAAAATCTGAAGCAGGCTCCAGGCTCTGAGCTGTCAGCACAGAGCCCAATGCAGGGCTCAAGCTCACAAGCTGTGAGATCATGACCTGAGCCAAAGTCAGGTGCTTAAGTGACTGACCCACCCAGGTGCCCCTGGTATTTTTATACAGAAGCACACATAAGATTATGTTTCAGTTGGTCTAATGCAAATGTCATCCAAGGCTCACAAGAATCTAACCCTGTATTTCCCCTAGGAACAACCATATAGTATTTGCTAATTCAGTGTATATTATTGCCACGAATAACAGGAATCAACTAGAGCTGGGAATACTTACTATTCACAGGGAAAAAATAATAGAATTGGAAAGACAGTACAAGAATGTTCTCATTCTCTTTTTAATCTCTTCCAACTATAAGAGCCCCTTACTCAAGTCAGTCTTAGAAGCAAGTTTAAGATACACAAGAAAACTGTACCACTCTAATACTATTCACAACTCCTCCACAGAACACCTAAGCCTTGGGGGGAGAGGAGTATAAAGCATTTGAATAAAAAGTATAAGGAAATAGGAAAGCTAACTAAGACTCTATTTGAGGCTCTGATAACTTCCCTGTCAATGCTGGGGAACTTTTTGACACTGTGATTTCTTTTTTAAAGTTTTTTTGGGTGGCTCCTGGGTGGCTCAGTCAGTTGGGCATCCGACTTTGGCTCAGGTCATCTCACAGCTTATTGGTTCGAGCCCCACGTCGGGCTCTGTGCTGAAAGCTCAGAACCTGGAGTCTGCTTCTGATTCTGTATCTCCGTCTCTCTCTGCCCTTCCCCCAGCTCGCATTCTCTCTCAAAAATAAAACATTAAAAAAACATTTTTTTAATAAAGTTTTTTTTGGAGGGAGGGGGGCAAACAGAGAGAGGAGAAAATCCTAAGCAGGCTCAGCACTGTCAATGCAGAGCCCGATGCGGGGCTCAATCTCACAAACTGCAAGATCAAGACCTGAGCTGAAATCAAGAGTCAGACATTCAACTGACTGAACCACCCAGTCACCCCAATATTTTGATTTCTAAAATGAAGGAATAAAATTAAGGACCACTAATATCACTCAATACTTAAAATTCGTAAAGCACAGAATGATTATGAATTATAATCCTGTATTTGATATTCAAGAAAACTTTTGCTATTTTTAAACCAGGTTACAACTGGCTGTGATTTCCAAAAGTACCTTTGTATATTTACAAATTTCAGAAAACCATTCTATGATTTAATAGAGATGAACAGAGGCAAACAAAAAATGTCTTACAAAAAATTTTGTCTTGCAAAAAAATCTTTCAGTCAAGTTCACAGGCATAAGCACCAGAGAGGAAAAAAAAAAGACTATTACTTCAACCTATCTGTAACATGAAATTTTATATAACCATTTAAAATCTTGAAATATTTTAAACAAATTGCACATGATCTAATGTTAAGTGGAAAAATCAGATTGTGAATAATTACAATTACTTTAAAAGAACCATACACTTTTGCGCAAAAGCCAAAAAATAGGTGCTCACTTCAGCAGCACATATACTAAAACTGGAACAATACAGAGAAGATTAGCATGGTCCCTGCACAAGAATGACACACAAATCCGTGAAACGTTCCGTATTTAAAAGGGGGGGGGGGGGGGCAGAAAAATGGGAAGGAACACATAAGAAAGGCAACAAAGCATGGGAGTTATGGTAAAATTTTGCTGTCTTCTTTATACCTTCAGTTTTTCTAAGCTGTCCACAACAGATGTGGATTACTTTTACAATAAGGTAGGAATGGTGTTTTCTTTTTAAAATGCTTTTCTAGGGGCACCTGGGTGGCTCAGTCATTTGGGTGCCCAACTCTTGATTTCACCTTGGGTTATGATCTCACAGTTTGTGGGGTCCAACCCTGCATAGTACAGAGCCTGCTTGGGACTCACTCCCTCTCCCCTGACCATGTTCTCTCTCAAGTGAACAACAACAACAACAACAAAACTCTTCAAAAAAATAAAAATGCTTCTCTAATATCTCTAACTTTGCCAAATACTCCCACAACAACTGTTAACTACAACCAAACCACTGTTAGTTAATATATTCCTATCTGATGCTCTCAATTCTTTTTGTTAATTTATTCTTACCTATTATGCTCAATTTATTCAGCAGTCTTTGAACTCCCAAAATATACTATGCATAATCCTAGAAAGCGTACATCACATTGGTACACACACACACACACACACACAATTATCTTTCTACCTAAACTTCAAATTCCTTGTAAGCAAGGACGGCATTGGGTTTTAAGTTTTTTTTTTTTTTAAGTTTATTGATTTACTTTGAAAGAGAGCATGGGGGAGGGGTAGAGAAAGAGGTGAGAGAGAAATTCCAAGCAGACTCTGCACTGCCAACAAAGCCCAATGCAGGGCTTGATCTCACAAACCTGAGAGATCGTGACCTGAGCTGAAACCAAAAGTCAGACACTTAACCAACTGAGCCATCCAAGCGTCCCAAGGACTGAATGTTTCTTTTTTTTTTTTTAATGTTTATTTCTTTTTGAGAGACACACACACACACAGAATGAGCGGGGGCGGGGGGAACAAAGAATTCAAAGCAGGCTCCAGGTGAGGAGCTATCAGCACAGAGCCTGATACCGGGCTTGAACTCACAAGCTGTAATGTGACCTGAGCTGAAGTCGGAAGCTTGACTGACTGAGCCACCCAAGTACCCCGGACTGAATGTTTATAATCTCTGTATTTCCAATGCCTTGCATACAGCCTGGCACATATAAAAATTGTCATATATATATATATATATATATATATATATGTTAAAATATATACTTAACAGGGGCGCCTGGGTGGCTCAGTCGGTTAAGCATCCGACTTCGGCTCAGGTCATGATCTCGCGGTTCCCGCGTCGGGCTCTGTGCTGACAGCTCGGAGCCTGGAGCCTGTTTCAGATTCTGTGTCTCCCTCTCTCTCTCTGACCCTCCCCCGTTCATGCTGTCTCTCTCTGTCTCAAAAATAAATAAACGTTAAAAAAAATTTAAAAAAAAAAAAATATATATATATACTAACAGAAAATCACCATTGGAACACCCAATATGCTGCAGACAGGATCCACCAATGGATTAAGAAAATTCGTAGGCAGAAGTTTGAGAACAGTATATTTTACATAATCCCAAAGTATCTACTCGAAGATACTTACTAATTACAAATGAAAAAACAGTAACTATGCAGTAGAGAACCAGCAAAGTATCTGCTCAGAGAACAACATTAATTGTTGTGTTTCTATATTACAGAGAATGAGCTAAGAGAATTTTCACCAGATTGAAAGGGTATGTTCCAGATAGTCAAAACTTAAAATACAGAATATGTGTTGCACATATAAAATAAACATTTTGAGGTGGTGACACAATCCCTGAGATACACAAAAAGATAAAGTCCATTTGCCAGAATAACTATAACAGAGACAACTAATGTAAACAGCCCTCTTAACTATCCATCAAGAGCCTTCTGTATATATACTCATGTATATTAATACAGCCTTCTGTATTAATACTCTTGGATGGGTGCATCTGGGTGGCTCAGTCCATTAAGCATCCGACTCTGGACTTTGGCTCAGGTCATGATCTCACTGTTCATGAGTTCGAACCCTGCATCAGGCTCTGCCCTGACAGTGTAGAGCCTGCTTGGGATTGTCTCTCTCTCTCTCTCTCTCTCTCTGCGCCCCTCCCTGGTGCTCACTCACTCTCTCTCCCCCTCTCAAAATAAATAAACTTTAAAATAAATAAAATAAAGGGGCACCTGGGTGGCTCAGTCGGTTGAGCAACCGACTTTGGCTCAGGTCATGATCTCACAGTTCATGAGTTCAAGCCCCGCACTGGAGCTCAGAGCCTGGAGCCTGCTTCTGATTCTGTGTCTCCCTCTCTCTCTGCCCCTCCCCCACTCATGCTCTGTCTCAGAAATAAACATTAAAAGAATTTTTTTAAATAAATAAATAAAATAAAAATAAAAAGGACGACTGCTCTAAATAAACAAGACATACAGGGCCTGGAGCCTGCTTCAGATTCTGTGTATGTGTGTGTCTCTCTCTCTACCCCTCCCCCACTCTCACTCTGTGCCTCTCAAAAATAAACAAACATCAAAAAAATTTTTTTAAATAAACAAGACTTAGGAGCCAACCAAATCGAACATATAAACCTTGATTAGGTCCTGGTGTTTGAAAAAAACAGCTATCAAAGACCAGCTGAATGTAGAACAGATATTACATAATAATAGGGAACTATGACTAATTTTCTTAGATACGATACTGCATGTTACTACTGCATGCTGAAGCAATATGTGTCATGTCTGCAATTATTCTCAAATGGTTCAAAAACATGTATGTATGTATGTATGTATGTATGTATGTATGTATGTAGAGACAGAATGTTATGGATTAAAGTACATTCCCCCTCAACATCCTTAAATTGAAGCCCTAACCCTTAGTACCTTACTGGGTACTAGGGTCATTGCAGATGTCATTAGTTAGTATGAAGTCATATGGAGTAGGATGAGCCTGTAATTCAATGTGAGTGGTGTCCTGATAAAAAGGGGAAATTCTGGACTTCTAGCCTCCAGAACTGTGAGAGAATAAATGCCTTTTGTTTGAAAAAAAAGGGGGGCATGGGGATTTGGACACACGTAAAGATTGGAGTTATGCCAGCACAAGCTAAAGAACTACCAGAAACTAGGAGAGAAACCTGGAACAGATCCTTCCCTAACATCTTCAGAGGGAACAAGGCCCCACTGATACTTGATCCCAGACACCTAGTCTTCCTAAATGTAAGACAATAGGGGCACCTGGATGGCTCAGTCCGTTAAGCATCCAACTTCGGCTTAGGTAGATCTCACGGCTTATGAGTTCAAGCCCCCATCAGACTCTCTACTGTCAGTGCACAGTCTGTCTCCCTCTCTCTATGCCCCTCCCACACTCACATTCTCTCCTCAAAAAAACCTCTTCGACCTCAGCTGCAGCAATTTCTTACTTGACACATCCCCAAAGCCAAGGGAAATAAAAGCAAAAATGAACTATTGGGACCTCATGAAGATAAAAAGCTTCTGCACAGCAAAGGAAACAACAAAACTAAAAGGCAACCAACAGAATGGGAAAAGATATTTGCAAATGACATATCAGACAAAGGGCTAGTATCCAAAATCTATAAAGAACTCACCAAACTCAACACCCAAAAAATAAATAATCCAGTGAAGAAATGGGCAGAAAACATGAATAGACACTTCTCTAAAGAAGACATCCAGATGACTAACAGGCACATGAAAAGATGCTCAATGTCACTCCCCATCAAGGAAATACAAATCAAAACCACACTCAGATATCACCTCACACCAGTCAGAGTGGCTAAAATGAACAAATCAGGAGACTATAGATGCTGGAGAGGATGTGGAGAAACGGGAACCCTCTTGCACTGTTGGTGGGAATGCAAACTGGTGCAGCCACTCTGGAAAACAGTGTGGAGGTTCCTCAGAAAATTAAAAATAGACCTACCCTATGACCCAGCAATAGCACTGCTAGGAATTTACTCAAGGAATACAGGAGTGCTGATGCATAGGAGCACTTATACCCCAATGTTTATAGCAGCACTCTCAACAATAGCCAAATTATGGAAAGAGCCTAAATGTCCATCAACTGATGAATGGATAAAGAAATTGTGGTTTATATACACAACGGAGTACTACGTGGCAATGAGAAAGAATGAAATATGGCCTTTTGTAGCAACATGGATGGAACTGAAGAGTGTTATGCTAAGTGAAATAAGTCATACAGAGAAAGAGAGATACCATATGTTTTCACTCTTATGTGGATCCTGAGAAACTTAACAGAAGTCCATGGGGGAGGGGAAGAAAAATTTTTAAAAAAAGAGGTTAGAGAGGGAGAGAGCCAAAGCATAAGAGACTCTTAAAAACTGAGAATAGGGGCGCCTGGGTGGCTCAGTCAGTTAAGCGGCCGACTTTGGCTCAGGTCATGATCTTGCGGTCCGTGAGTTCGAGCCCCACATCAGGCTCTGTGCTGACAGCTCAGAGCCTGGAGCCTGTTTCAGATTCTGTGTCTCCCTCTCTCTGACCCTCCCCCGTTCATGCTCTGTCTCTCTCTGTCTCAAAAATAAATAAACGTTAAAAAAATAAAATTTGAAAAAAAAACTGAGAACTGAGGGTTAATGGGGGGTGAGAGGGAGGGGAGAGTGGGTGATGTGTATTGAGGAGGGCACCTTTTGGGATGAGCACTGGGTGTTGTATGGAAACCAATCTGACAATAAATTTCATATTAAAAAAATAAAAAATAAAAAAAATGTTTAGTGGGAGGGGGGATAGGCTAGATGGGTAGGGGCACTAAGGAATCTATTCCTGAAATCACTGTTGCACTATATGCTAATCTGGATGTAAGTTTTAAAAAATAAATAAATAAATAGAAAACAAACAAAAAATGTTTAGAGGGGCACTTGGGTGGCACAGTTTGATGGGCATCTGACTCTTCATCTCAGCTCAGGTCATGATATCATGGTTCATGGGTTCGAGCCCCACATCAGGCTCTGCACTGTTGGCGTGGAGCCTGCTTGGAATTATCTCTCCTTCTCTCTGACCCTCCCCTGCTTGTGATATCTCTCTAAGTAAATAAACTTAAAAAATAAAAAAAAAAACAAATAAATGTTTAGAACTGTAAAACAATAAGTGACTATTGTTTTTTGTTTTTTTTTTTTAACGTTTATTTATTGTTGGGCCAGAGAGAGACAGAGCATGAACAGGGGAGGGGCAGAGAGAGAGGGAGACACAGAATCCGAAACAGGCTCCAAGCTCTGAGCTGTCAGCACAGAGCCTGACGCGGGGCTCAAACCCACGGACCGTGAGATCATGACCTGAGCCGAAGTCAGACGCCCAACCGACCAAGCCACCCAGGCGCCCCAATAAGTGACTATTGTTTAAGCAACCCAGTTGTGTTATGGCCGCCTAGCAAGCTAATAGAAAAAGAAACTACACCAAAATTGTAATAAATGTTGAATCTAGGGGGCAAGTATATGGTATTAACTACTTTCAACTTTTCTGCATATCTAAAATGTTTAGTGCCTCAGGTAATACCTTAGAAATGTGTGAATACTCTGTTCTCTAATAATCAACCATTTAGTAGCCATTGATGATACTTACCTGAATAAAAGGAGCTTTGTTTATCGATATATCCATAAAATAGCTTGCTGGGATTTTGACTTGGATCACACTGAATCTACAGATCAAATTCAAAAGAACTGACAGCTTGAACAATATTGAATCTTCCTGTCCATGCAATATGGAATATTTTTCCATTTATTTAAGTATTATTTGATTTCTTTCAAAGAGTTTACAGCTTTCCTCATGCAGATTTTGTACATTTTTTTAAGATTAATATCTAAGGGATCTGGGGGGGGGGGGTGCTAATATAGATAGCACTGCTTTATTTCCAGATTCCAACTGTTCGTTGCTGGTATATAAGAAAGCAATTGGCTTCTGTATATTCATCTTGTATTTTGAAACTTCGCTATAATCAATTAGTTACAAAAGATACTTTGTTAACTCTTGAAATTTTCTACATAGACAATCACATCTGTGAACAAAGACAATTTTATTTTTTTCAAAGAGCTTAGTTTATTTTTTTCTAACTTTATTTATTTTGGGGGTGGGGGGGGAGCACGCACGAGGCATACGGATGCATGGGGCAGGGAGACAGACAGAATCCCAAGCAGGCTCTGCAATGTCAGCACGGAGCCCAACCTATGGCTCGAATCCACAAACTGTGAGATCATGGCCTCAGTCAAAATTCAGAGTCAGACACTCAACCAACTGAGCCAGGTGCCCCGAACAAAGACCATTTTAATGCTTCCTTACCAATCTGTATACCTTTTATTTCCTTTTCTTGTTTTACTGCATTCTCTAGGACTTCCAAGACAATGCTGAAAAGGAGTGGGGAGCAGGGACATCTTTGCCTTGTTCCAGATCTTAGCCTTTAATTTCTCACACTATTAAAGTATGATGTTAGCCATGGGGGTTTTAGAGATGTGCCATATCAACTTGGGAGAGACCCCCTCTATGTTTGGTTTGCTGAACATTTTTATCATGAATAGATACTGAATTCTGTCAAATGCTTTTTTGCATGTAGTAATATAAAGCATGATTTATTAATCTATTAATAGAATATGAATTTTCTTCATATAATCATATGATGTGATAAAGTACATCATTTAATTTTTGGATGCTAAACCAGGCTTGCATACCTGAAATAAATCCCACTTGGTCATAATGTGTGTAATTCTTTTTATTTACCATAAGATTCATTCAATTTGCTAATATTCTGTTGAGGATTTCTGCTTTTATGTTCATGAGAGATACTGATCTATAGTTTTCCTCCTGTATGGTCTTTATGTGGTTTTGGTATTAGGGTAATGCTGGCTTCATAGGATGAATTAGGAAGTATTCCCTATTTTCTGGAAGTATTCCTTCTATTTTCTGAAAGAGACTATAGAGAATTGGTAGAATTTCTTTCTGAAATGTTTGGTAATGACATTATGCTAAGTGAAATAAGCTAGCCACAAAAGGATATAGTATAATGTCTCTTATATGAGGTTTCTAGGGTGTCAGATTCATAGAGATAAAGTAGATTGGTGGTTGTCACGGACTAAGGGAGGGAAGAATGGGAAGTTAGTTTTTAATGCGTACAGAGTTTCAGTTAGGGAAGTTGAAAGGGTTCTGGAAACAGATGGTTGTACAATATTGTTAATGTATTTAATGTCCCACAAGTGTGTATTTAAAAAGGTTAACTACCACTGGGAGAAAAGCATGAAGTTAAATTGTCAATTCTACACTAAGCATGTTTTAACCAAAACAAACAAACAAACAAACAAACAAACAAAGCTAGACATGGAACCTAGCAGGTATTCAATAACTATGTAATGAACTAGTGGCTTTAATAAATGTGTACTAAAAGATTAATTTTTAAATGCTATGAGAGGGAATACTATGGGAAGAAACAAGAATTAATGAGCACGGAAGCACAGATGTAAAACAAGTTTCAAGTGAATTCATTCATGCAGTGATAGGAGCACCTGGGTGGCTCAGTTGGTTGAACTATTGTTTTCAGCACAGGTCATGATCCCATGGTCATGCTCAGGTCACACTCTGCACCGAGTGTGGAGCCCACTTAAGATTTTCTTTTTCTTTCTCTTTCTCTCGTTCTTGCTCTCGCTCTCTCTTCTCTCTCAGGGCACCTGAGTAGCACAGTCGGTTAAGCAGTCAACTTTGGTTCAGGTCACGATCTCGAGGTTCATGGGTTCGAGCCCCGCATCAGGCTCTGTGCTGACAGCTCAGCCCCTCCCCCACTTGTGCTCGCTCTCTCTCTCTCTCTCTCTCTCTCTCTCTCTCAAAAAATGAATAAACATTAAAAACATTTTTTAAAAAAAGATTCTCTCTCTCTCTCTCTCCCTCCGCTCCTCTCTCCAACTCATGCTCTCTCTTAATAAAAATTTTAAAAATTATGCAGTGATTAAAAAAAAGGAATATACCGGGGCGCCTGGGTGGCGCAGTCGGTTAAGCGTCCGACTTCAGCCAGGTCACGATCTCACGGTCCGTGAGTTCGAGCCCCGCGTAAGGCTCTGGGCTGATGGCTCAGAGCCTGGAGCCTGTTTCCGATTCTGTGTCTCCCTCTCTCGCTGCCCCTCCCCCGTTCATGCTCTGTCTCTCTCTGTCCCAAAAATAAATAAACGTTGAAAAAAAAAATTTATAAAAAAAAAAAAGGAATATACCAACTGGACAACAGGCAGAGTGAAATAGCAAAAAGAATAAAAGGCCTCTGTTCTAATGGAGACACAATTGACATATAACACCGGATTGGTTTTAGGTGCACTTAAGTTTTTAAAAGTGGTTCATGGACAGGGTAGGTGTTAAGAGTGAGCAGCAGAGGAAGTTCATATATTGGAGCTGAATTCTGAAATTCCTGTTATGTCAACCTACACATGCTGAAGACATGCTAAATCTATCAAATAATGCAGGAAGCCTTAACTGGGGTCTATGGATACATAAATGGGCAAAAGGAGTTCAGTGACCCCCTTACCTCACAGCTGCAGGAATTCTAATATGAATATTTACATATTTGTCTGGGAAAAGAGTAAAGAACTTTCATCAGACACCTCACGGGGTTCAAAAAAGTATAAAACTACTATTGTGGACAATAGGGTCATCCAAGAAATGTGAATGATAAAATTTGAATTTTAGAAAGATAAATTATCCTATGCAATTTTAAAGGAGGAACAAGAGGCAAGAAAAGAATTTACTCAACTATAATAATCAAGGAAGATGTACATATCTTTTTACCAAAATCTCTCACTAAATTTTTTAGTCTTCACAAATTTTTTTTAAATCTATGGTTTTTACCTATACAAAACAAGATTCTAATGGACTGCCCTTGAGATCTACTTTAAATAATGTATTCAATGAGCTGCATAACATTTTACTATACAAAAATTATCCCAGAAGAATGATCAAAAAGGGGCAAATTAGTGATTTGATTTTATTTTGAGAAAAACAGAAAGAGTGAGCAGAGGAGGGGCAGACAGAGTGGGGGAGAGAGAATCCCAAGCAGGCTCTGTGCTGTCAAGGGCTCTATCTGTGGGTTTGAACTCAAGAACTATGAGATCATGACCTGAGCTGAAACCAAGAGCCAGATGCTCAACCAACCGAGCCACCCAGGAGCTCCCAAATTGGTGATTTTAAATTCCCTTCAATACTCATGCTGAAGAATGACTCATCACTTACTGAAAAGCAACATCACTCAAAAAAGCAAAAATCAGGGGTGCCTGCTGGTTCAACAGGTAGAACATGTGACTCTTGATCTCAAGGTTGTGAATTCAAGCCCCACATTAGGTGTAGAGACTACTTCAAGTAAAATCTTTATTTAAAAAAAAAAGCAAAATACCAGGGCACCTGCGTGGCTCAGTTGGTTAAGCGACCGACTTCAGCTCAGGTCATGATCTCATGCTCCATGAGTTCGAGCCCCACGTTGGGCTCTGTGCTGACAGCTCAGAGCCTGGAGCCTTCTTCAGATTCTGTGTCTCCCTCTCTCTGCCCCTCCCCCACTCATTCTCTCTCTCTCTCTCTCTCTCTCTCTCTCTCTCTCTCTCTCTCTCAAAACAAACATTAAAAATTAAAAAAGCAAAATCCATAATACATGTGTTGATTTGAGAGAAACAACTATACTCAGACACTAATGGGGTACATACTTTGACCAAGCAATCCCATGTCCATGAATTGACCCCTACATAGGCAGAGCACTTTTTGCAATAACAAAGACTGGAAACCACCTATGTCTGTTAAACAGAGGACTAGTCAAAGTAAACCATGAAATATACATACAGTGCATATTACGAAAACTACCATAAAGGAGGTAATTCTATTTAGGATCTCCAAGATAAACTGTTAAGTGAAAAAAAGGGAAGTACAAACCAACATATAGAATGTTACTGTGTGTGTGAAAAGCAATAGAAAAAGGAACACATACACATCTATAGTGCATAAATTTGCTACATATACCTCACATTACTTTGGAAGATTTCACAACAAACTGATAAAGATAGCTACTGCATAGAAGAAAGAAGATAGTTGCAAGAAGACAGATCACTGCACATCCTCTTGTACTTTTCTGTTTCTTAACACATGTATATAGCACATGAATGAATGAATAAATACACAAAAATGAAATAACTTATAAAAGTAATGCTACCAACTGTAGTGTTAGTGTTATGAACATGGCCAGACACAAAACTGGAAATGTCTACTATGGGCACAAAAGCGACATAAAAAATATAACTGGAAATGAGCATTGGGGTAGAAAATGTAGGTGAAGGGGGCCTGGGTGACTCAGGTGGCTCAGTCGGTTGAGCGTCCAACTCTTGATTTTGACTCAGGTCATGATCTCACAGTTCATGAGTTTGAGCCCCCCCACATCAGGCTCTGCACTGGGGGTGTGGAAGCCTGCTTGGGATTCTGTCTCCCTCCTGCCCTCCCTCTCTCTCTGTGCCTCCCCAGCTCTCTCTCTCAAAATAAATAAACTTGGGGCGCCTGGGTGGCGCAGTCAGTTAAGCGTCCGACTTCAGCCAGGTCACGATCTTGCGGTCCGTGAGTTCGAGCCCCGCGTCAGGCTCTGGGCTGATGGCTCGGAGCCTGGAGCCTGTTTCCGATTCTGTGTCTCCCTCTCTCTCTGCCCCTCCCCCGTTCATGCTCTGTCTCTCTCTGTCCCAAAAATAAATAAACGTTGAAAAAAAAATAAATAAAATAAATAAAAAGAGAGAGAAAATGTGGATGAAAAAGACTCCTATTAATAATACCAACTACAATTTGAGTATATGAAACATAGGGAGGCACGGGGCTACATTTGGGATGTGAGGGTGGGTGGCTGTGTGTGTTTCTGTGTGTATAAAATCTACTAAGAAATATTCTCCCAAATGCAGATTTAAAGACTGAAAATCATCACATTACTAAAATAAAAATACACCAAAGTCCTCACCAGTAACCAATTCTGAACAAAGCTATTTGTGACAACTTAAGGACCACAAACAATGTGACCACTTAAATCCTGATGGAAGATTTTCCTATTTTAGACTCTTTTAGGTATGTAACTTGTCATTTTAGCTCTCTCCCAAAGACAATGAACCAAACAGCCCTTCCAAGTTATACTATGAAATGCTCTGGGTTTTTTATAAAGGTGGAATGAAGAACACTAAACTGGTATTCAGGTGACCTGAATTCTGCCACCATGTGCCTACAAACAAATTTAATCTCTTTAATCCTGTTTCTTTATCTTCAAATTAAAAAGTCTAGATTTGATGACCTTCAAAAGTAAAACAATTCTATAATTTCAAGATTACACAGGGAGCAGGTAAGAATTTTCCTAAATTTCGTTCAGCTCATTTTTAATCTAGCTTAACAACTGAAGGTAAAACAACTGAAGGTAACAACAACACTTAACAGAATACCCAAAATCATTCCCAAAGCAACAATCCCTAAAGACATGGTCCTGAATATTTCAAATTTGTCAACAGCAAGATAAACTGACATGCTCAAGCCTTTGAATGTTTCTTGATTTTGGACCAGTTCTCGGTTTCTAGTTCTTACCCATATTGGCCTAAAAGCCTAACAAGTTCCTCAGTATTTGGCATTTACGGTGTCTTTAATTACCCTATGACACACACTATCTCAATTTGTATTTCCCTCCAACCCAGTCTGGACCTCAAAAATATAGTGGTTATTAAGGACACAGTAAACTGAGAGTTAATCAAATATTAAAAGTGAAATTAGGGGCACCTGGGTGGCTCAGAGTGTTGAGCGTCCAACTCCTGATTTTGGCTCAGGTTATGATCTCATGATTTTTGAGTTTAAGCCCTGTGTTGGGCTCACGCTGCCAGTGCAGAGCCTGCTCAGAATTCTCTCTCCTCTCTCACTGCCCCTTCTCCCGCTCGCATGTGCACACACACACTATATCTCTTTCCGAATAAACTCAAAAAAAATGTTTTAATAATAAAAATGAAGTTAAAAAAAATTTCACTAATGGAGCACCTGGCTGGCTCAGTCAGTAGAGCATGCAACTCTTAATCTCAGGGTTGAGTTTGAGCCCCATGTTGGGGGTAGAGATTACTTAAAAATAAAAGCTTTAAGAAAATAAAAATAATAAATAAATAAATTTCACCAATGAAATATATATCCTTCCTTACCCTTTATAAAATAAAGGTTAAGTACAGTTATGTAAAACTGCTTTTATTAGAGCCAAAACTGAAGCTTATAGATTTCTAACCACAAAGTAAAGCCCTACAAGTTTCTAACCAAAAAGTCAAAGTCCTACTCATATTTACCCTATGGACAACACACATTCTTGGTGGGGTAAATCAAATGCTTGACCAATTGCTAACTGCATCAAATACAGCAAATATATAATATATTCATGACTATGAGACAAAGCCTTCTTAAGATATAATACCAAAAGCACAATCAACAGAAGAAAAAATAAATTGGACATCATCAAAATTACTTTTGTGCTTCAATAATACCATCAAGAAAGTGAAAAGACAATCCATAAAATGAGAGAAAATTTCTGCAAATCATATATCTGATAAGGGACTTGCAGCATTTACAATATATTCAGTAATAATAAAAAACAAATAACCTAATATTTTAAATGGGCAAAGTATCTGAAAAGAGACTTCTCGGGGCGCCTGGGTGGCGCAGTCGGTTAAGCGTCCGACTTCAGCCAGGTCACGATCTCACGGTCCGTGAGTTCGAGCCCCGCGTCAGGCTCTGGGCTGATGGCTCAGAGCCTGGAGCCTGTTTCCGATTCTGTGTCTCCCTCTCTCTCTGCCTCTCCCCCGTTCATGCTCTGTCTCTCTCTGTTCCAAAAATAAATAAACGTTGAAGAGACTTCTCTAAGATATATAAATGGCCAATAAGCACATGAAAAGATGTTCACCATTATTAGTCATTAGGAAAATGCAAATCAAAGCCATGAGATAACACTGCACATCCATTAGGGTAGCTATAATCTAAAAGAAGGCAAATAACACGTGGTGGTGAGGATAAGGAGAAATTCTAACCCTCATATACTGCTAAGAATATGAAATAGTACAGTCTTTTGAGAAAACAGATTTGGAATCTCCTTAAATCCCAAATACAGAATTACCATAACAACCAGCAATTCCATTCCTAGGTATAATGCCAAGAGAACCGAAAGCATTATGTCTACACAAAAACTTGTATGCTATTATTCATGACTATTATTCATAACATTATTCACTATTTTTCGTAATAACTTGAAAGTGATAACAACCCAAACATTTTACTTACTAGATTACTGACTAGATTAGTCAGATGGAAGAGACATACAGGGCAAGGTATGTGGGAAAAGGGTTAGAGCATCCACATCCACTGACCCACCAAGCTACCCAAATCTCTACACAATCACCAAATTGGAAGCTTTCTGAACCTCATCCTTTTGGCCTTTTATGGAGGCTTCCTTACCTAGGCATGGTTCACTAAATCACTGGCCACTGGCAACTGAGCCTACCTCCAACCTCTCTCTCTGAGGTTGAGAAGGTGAGACTGAAAATCCAACCATCTAATCACTTGGTTGGTTTCCCTGGCAACCAGCCCCTATCCCACAGCTTTCCAAAAGTCAGCTCCTTAACATACAGTGTGGTTCAAAGAGGTTTGTTTTCAATGTCAAGACACACATCACTCTAATCACTTAGGAAATTCCAAGAGTTTTAGGAGCTCTGTGCTAAAAACTGGACAAAGATCAAATATGTATTTCTTATTATAAATCACATTATCATGGGGTGGGTGTGGGGGAAGGGGGAAGCTCTGAATTGATATGGAATGATTTCTTGAATATATTGTTAGGTGGAAAAAGAACAAGGATCACACACAGAAATGGGAAACATCAAACTTTCCAACTTTTGCACAGCAAAGAACACAATTAAAAAAGAAAAGGCAACCTACAGAATGGGAGAAAATACCCACAAATCACATGCCTGATAAGGGGTTAGTATCCAGAAGAGGTAAAGAACTCCTACAACTCAACAACAACAAAAAATCAAATAATCCAATTAAAATTGGGGCAAAGGATTTGAATAGACATTTCTCCAAAGCTGATATACAAATTGCCAACAAGCATATGAAAAGATGCTCAACATCACTAACCATGAGAGAAATGCAAATTAAAACCACAATGAAATATCACCTCACACCTAACAGAATGGCTACTATCAAAGAAACAGAAAATAAGTGTTGATGGGGATGTGGAGAAATTGGAACCCTTTTGTACTATTAGCAGGAATATAAAAAATAAAATGGTATGATCGCTATGGAAAACGGGATGGAAGTTGCTCAAAAAATGAAAAATAGGGGCGCCAGGGTGGCTCAGTCAGTTAAGCATCTGACTTCAGCTCAGGTCATGATCTCACAGTTCATGGGTCTGAGCCCCGCGTTGGGCTCTGCAATGACAGCTCAGAGCCTGGAGCCTGTTTCCGATTCTGTGTCTATCTCTGCCCCTCTCCAGCTCATGCCCTCTCTGTCTCTCAAAAATAAATAAACGTTTAAAAAAAATTTTTTTAATGAAAAATAGACTACCATATGATCCAGCAATCCCACTTCTGGGTATATATTCATAAGAATTGAGGGGCGCCTGGGTGGCTCAGTCGGTTAAGCGGCCAACTTCGGCTCAGGTCATGATCTCACAGTCCGTGAGTTCGAGCCCCGCGTCGGGCTCTGTGCTGACAGCTCAGAGCCTGGAGCCTGCTTCAGATTCTGTGTCTCCTTCTCTCTCTGACCCTCCCTTGTTCATGCTCTATCTCTCTCTGTCTCAAAAATAAATAAACATTAAAAAAAATTTTTTTAATTAAAAAAAATAAATAAAATCTTTAAAGGGGTGCCTGGGTGACTCAGTCGGTTAAACATCCAACTTTAGCTCATGTCATGATCTCACAGTTCCTGAGTTCTAGCCCTGCATCTGGCTCTGTGCTGTCAGTGCAGAGCCTGCTTAGGATTCTCTCTCTTCCTCTCTCTCTCTCTGACCCTCCCCTGCTCATTCTCTCTTTCCCTCCCTCTCTCTCTCTCTCCCTCCAAATAAATAAATTTTAAAAATTTTAAAAATCTATAAAAAATAAAAATTAAAAAAATAATCAATGCCAAAGACTTAATGCTAATTGCCTCAGGCACAATAATGGTATCGTGTTTTTAGTACTGCCTTAGATGGAGTCAGGCTTGAAATAAAAATGCCTAAAGTGTAGAAGAATGACACTATTTTTAAAAGATGCATCCTGGGGCATCTGGATGGCTCAGTTAGTGAAGCATCCAACTCTTGATCTCAGCTCAGGTAATGATCTCATGGTTCATGAGTTCAAGTCCCATGTCAGGTTCTGCACTGACAGTGCTGAGCCTGCTTGGGATTCTCTCTCTCCCTCTCCCTCTACCCCTCCCTCTCTCTGCTCTGCAATCCCCCCCTCCCCATGCACATGCATGCTCTCTCTCTCTCTCTCTCTCTCTCTCTCTCAAAATAAATAAACTTTAAAAAAAAAAAAAGAGGCATCCTGAAGTGTTTAGGGGACAAATAGCATGGCATATGCAATTTAATTTCAATTGGTTGTTGAGAGGGGACGTAGATAGCTAAAGCAAAATGGTTAAGTGTTAGTAACAGGTAAATCTAAATGGAAGGTAATAGATATTCATTCTTTCAACTTTTCTGGATGTTTGCAATTTCTCATAACATAAAAAGATAAGAAAGTTACCAGAATATCCCACATCCAAAAAAGGAGAAATGGCTCTTAAAAGTATCTTCCTAAGTGGGACAGTGAATAGAGCAAGAGCCTATAACAAACTCAACCTCAAGCACAATTTTACATTTATCATCCCACCCAAGGACCTACTCAAAATGGGTAAGGCATAGTGCCAGGTACTAAAGTACACAAAGTAACAGAAGGCAGTCACACAGACCCTACGCTAACTGGAGAGAGGAATTATAAATAAATAAAAAGGAGAGCCTGGGTAGCTGTTTGGGGTTAAGTGTCACACTTCAGTTCAGGTCATGATTTCACGGTTCATGGGTTCGAGCCCCACGTCAGGCTCTGTGCTGACAGCTCAGAGCCTGCAGCCTGCTTTGGATTCTGTGTCTCTCTAGCTCTGTGCCCCTCCCCCACTCACACTCTGTCTCTGTCTCTCTCAAAAACAAATAAACATTTAAAAAGTTTTTAATAAATACATGAAAAGTTTCTGAAGACCTTATTAATGGGATGAGATTTAGCTGGATTTTGAGGAATGGATAGGTTATGAATAGTCTAGAGGAAGAAGACAGGCAAAAAGTTAAAGCCAAGGAGTAGAAATAAACCAGATCTGTGTGAAATGAATCCCAGTAGAATCATGAAAATAGTTTTTGTGGAAAATTCACTCACTTCTATAAAACAATTTTTAGAATGCCATGGTTTTATGAATACAAAAATGTAAGGCAATGAAGGATCTGCCTTCAAAGATCTCACAAAGTAGTGGAGAAGATACACAATCAAAATACATTAAACAGAGATATGTACCAAATGCTTTAATAACACAGGGAAAGGAACAGTTTACAAGAGAATGAGACTGTCAAGTCTTTAATAAAGATATCTGAGTTAATCTTTAAGAACTGAAAAGTGGAAGGGAGGCAAAATAGGTGAAGGGGAAAAGGTACAAACTTCGAGTTATAAAATAAGTCATGGGGATGTAATGTACAACATGGCGACTATATTTAATAATACTATAGTGCATATACGTAGATCCTAAAAGTTATCACAAGAAAAAAAATGTGTAACTTTCTATGGTGACAGATGTTAACTAGACTTATTGAAGTGGTCATTTTGCAATAGATATAAATACTAAATCATTATGTTGTACACCTGAAACTAATATTGTGTTACATGTCAATTATACCTTAAAAAAAATAATAAAAACACCCTACAAATGACTTAGCCAACTAAATTCAAGTAACAGAAAGAAAAATGCCAAAATTTATTGAATGCTTACTACATTATCATTTTCTTTCACCTTTGAGATAACTATTATAATAATTAACACTTTCATATGTAAGGAAACTGATGTTCAGAGTTTCATTATCTGACCCAATATTTAAAAAAAAAGCTAGTTAGGGGCGCCTGGGTGGCGCAGTCGGTTGAGCGTCTGACTTCAGCCAGGTCACGATCTCGCGGTCCGTGAGCTCGAGCCCTGCATCAGGCTCTGGGCTGATGGCTCAGAGCCTGGAGCCTGTTTCCGATTCTGTGTCTCCCTCTCTCTCTGCCCCTCCCCCGTTCATGCTCTGTCTCTCTCTGTCCCAAAAATAAATAAACGTTGAAAAAAAAATTTTTTTTAATAAATAAATAAATAATTAAAAAAAGCTAGTTAGTGGTAAGCCTGGCATTCAAACCTAGGTCTTTCTGATGCCTGAAGTCAAGCCCTTTCCAACACTACCCAGCTCTGAGAATTTATAAGCATTCAAATTATGAATATACGGTACAATACAAACATTATGAAGTCAGTCAATTTTCACGAGAAAATACTACATAAAACAATCAAGGACCAGAAATAGAGAAGTGTAATTTAGGGAATATTTTCCAACATACTTAAGAGCTTCCATGTCTAGGACTAATGTAAATCTTTCGCAATGGGGACACAAATGTTACCAGCCACAGTGTGTGTTCAAGGAGGAAAGTTTTTAAACTATGTCACTGTCAAAGACAAAAGATAAAATATCTTGAAGCATTAAAACTATGGTCAGGAGACCTACTTGTCACAACACATTACACAGCAACAGAGAAACTTTCACCATTCGACAAAAAAAAAAAAAAAAAAAGAGAAGAAAAGAAAAGAAAGAAAAAAAGAAAAGAAAAACAGATATAACCTCTCTTACAAGCAAAAATTTCAACACAAAATCTTGGAATGTTCTGGAATCTTAAAAGAACAAATCTGCAGTGTTTAAGCAAGTTGTAAGTTTATGGTATTTAAATAT
The DNA here is from genome assembly GCF_018350175.1 of Felis catus. Classification (NCBI taxonomy): domain Eukaryota; kingdom Metazoa; phylum Chordata; class Mammalia; order Carnivora; family Felidae; genus Felis; species Felis catus. The sequence goes on along the minus strand of NC_058375.1, from coordinate 110,985,333 downwards.
TCTTTGATAATAAAGATTTCTAATCTGCAGACTACAAATAATACCACTTTATCTAAAAACAGTACTAAGACCCCTAATTTTTTGCTAAGCAACTTCAAAAGGATTACATATATATTCATAGGTGAGACTTTAGTTTGGGTTTTTTTTTTTAATTTTTATTTTTTAATAAAAATCCCAACACTGGGTTTGAACTCACGACCCTGAGATCAGGAATCAGATGCTTAACCGACACACAAGCAACAGATTTGTTGTAGTTTTAAAGCTTTGCTATAACCTTACTTTCCTACTCTGAAATATGAAAGAGTTTGGAATTTGGCAATAAATAACAAGTTTTTCCCAAAGCAATGTGAAATATGGACTTACTACTTAGCAAAGAGAACTGAGAAAATACATTAAGTGGTTAGCAAAAGTATAATTAAAGCCTTAGATCAAGACAAATTTGTGATGGCAAAATCTGACCTTTAGTACTTTTCACCAAAGTATGTAAGTTAAGCCATCAACATCATAGATAAGAATTTATTTGTAACTACATCATGGTGATGTAAGGTCAACTTTCTATCAATATTCTCACCACGAGTACAAAAAGAGAAAACTTTTCCGTAAAGTTCAATGAAACAGGCTAAAGAGTAACTGCAAGCCTCTGCCAAAAAAAAAAAAAAAAAAAAAAAAAAAAAAAAAAAAATCGTTCCAGTTATTTTATCTTCCAAGCAAGGAGACCAATTAAAAACTGCAAAAGTATCTTATGGCGATTAAAGATGGGTGTCAAATGCAATTAAGATTAGGAAAAGAAAAAGCCACCATGAGAACAATTAACATGTTTCCTTTTAACTAACAGTCTCTAAAAGTTTTGTTTTAAATAGATCTACCATTGCATCACGTTCACAGGCAAAAATACTGCATACACTCTATCTCCAGAGTGTACTTAAAAGTCAACTCAGTGCTCCCAAAAGGTATTTCTTTTAACACCGGCTTTTTTTGTTCATATTCTAATGTCTTCCAAAGTTCCTAAACAGTTAAGATAATGTTATCTGTGCAGAAATTACTTAAAAACATTCTTGACAAGTTTTCTACAAATAACAAGTACTTTTCTGATCTGATTTAGACAGATCCAATTACGGAATTCCCTGTCGACCCACCTTCCTCTTACAACGGAAGGGTCACTAACCACAAGGGTTACAAGAGAGTATTAGTATTTCTTTAAAAGAAAAAAAAAAAGCTAAAATCCTAAATACGTAGTTGTCAGGAAGCAACTTAAAACCGGAGATAAAGAGGGAGTTACTGTAGGCACACTTGCAACTAGCATGATCGAAAGCAAGCAAAATAGGAATGTAACTATTCCAAAGGAGAAGGGTTTTTGCCCGTCAAGCTGTGGACCTATTACAAACACCAATTTCAAGACACGATAATATCGAGGCTAAACCTGCTGCTGTTTCACAGGCTTCCCATTAACTTCCCGCGACCCTTGAACCAAAAGCCGCACTCCATTCAACTCTCGGCTCAGCCCCTTCCACTCCCGCCCCAAATCTACGTTTAACCCGCTTCCCTTCTCCAAACTTCACGTCTTATCCGTGGCCTACCCTACCTACGTCTCCTCGTCGCCAGTCAGGGGCCTTACTTCCACCATGCCCTCCTTTTCTGGTCTACCTCAAGCCTCCAGCTCCCTCCCCTAAAAGTCGACCCAGCCTCAAAGGGCCCTCCCGACGACGATGCTCCCAGTTCTCCCAACCTGTCCCCAGGCGCCCCTCTAGGCCCCCAAAGCACGCAACGGCCGAGCTTGAAAATGGCGGAAAGTGCCATCGTCTGCAGCAAGCGAGCAGTCCCGTGCCGCCGCCGCACTCACCCTCCGGCGCTGAGCAAAGCTCCTAATGAATGGCGAGCGAAGAGTTCGTCTCCACCGCCGGGAAGGTCTCTCGCATCTAGCCTCTTCCCTCCTCCCCTCTCAATCCCTCTCCTCCAAAGGAGCAGCCGCCATCTTCCCCTACGAGCCACCGAGCGCACGCCCTGGCGTCACCACGCACCGTCGGACGTTACTACGTCACTCGCGCCTGGGGCGCCTAGCTCGGTCGGCCTCCATCTGCGCAGGTGCGTAGGTGAGGGGTGGGACCTGGCCGAATCCCCTTGCGGCTTGCCTGAGGGCTTCCTTTGTTCCCGCTGAGCGGAAGTCAGCGCTGCCAACGGAGGCGCGGCGAAGGTGTTAAGCGGTGCTGACTTTCTTCGCGCTGTGAGCTAAACTTAATGCCCTCAAGAACACCCAGTTTTTCAGGGTTTGAATAAGAAATTTGTCCGGGGGCGGAGTGGCAGTTCCAGCGTGGGGCCTAGAGTGAAACTGTGAGCAAGGCACTTGGCCATGCTAAGTCTATTTATCCGTGAAATTGGAGTTCCTGCCTGCTAGTATTTTGAGCATTTAAATGAAAACACTTAGCTTAGTCAAGCGTGCAGCTGGAGTTTATATCACCCCAGTGCAAGTCGGGCCTGTTAGTGTGACTCCCTTCCTGAGAGTCAGACCAAGTTATAAAAGCTGAACCATGTGGTACGACCACTTTGAAAAACATTTAACAGTGTCTGTTGGAGCTAAGTTTATACTCACTCGGTGTGCGACCCAGCAATTGGAATGAGGGCATACATCTAATAGAGGCTTGTACAGAAGTGTGCATAGCAGCTTTGATCAGAATAATCGATCCATCCAATGTCCATCAGTGCTGCTGCATGTAAATGAACCGTAGTGTGGTTATAGAGAGAACTACATGAAATAAGTACTGATAAACACAACTTGGATGAATGTCACAGATGCCGTTAAATCAGGGGCAAAAGAGGACAGGGATGATTCCATTTATATGAGGTTCACAATACAAATTCCAAACAAATCGTCTTCTAACTTTTGGGTAATAATACGACAATGTGAATAAAAATTTTTTTAAATATTGGGCAACTGGCTGGCTCAGTTGTTAAAGCAGACAATTCAATCTCAGGGTCGTGAGTTAGAGCCCCATACTGGACAGAGACATTATTTAAAAAAATAAAGGGGCGGGGCGCCTGGGTGGCGCAGTCGGTTACGCGTCCGACTTCAGCCAGGTCACGATCTCGCGGTCTGTGAGTTCGAGCCCCACGTCAGGCTCTGGGCTGATGGCTCAGAGCCTGGAGCCTGTTTCCGATTCTGTGTCTCCCTCTCTCTCTGCCCCTCCCCCGTTCATGCTCTCTCTCTGTCCCAAAAATAAATAAAAACGTTGGGAAAAAAAAAATTAAAAAAAAAATAAATAAAGGGGCATCTGGGTGGCTCAGTTAAGCATCCAACTCTTGATTTTGGCTCAGGTCATGATTTCATGGTTCATTAGTTCAAGCTCCACATCAGGCTCCATGCTGACAATGTGGATCTCTGGCTTGGGATTCTCTCTCTCTCCCTCTTTCTCTCTCCCCCTCCCTCCCTCCTTCAAAGTAAGTAAATAAATAAAAATAAATAAATATGGGGCACCTGGGTGGCTCAGTCAGTTAGGCATCCAGCTTCAGCTCAGGTCATGATCTCGCAGTTTGTGAGTTTGAGCCTCATATCAGGCTCTGTGCTGACAGCTCAGAGCCTGGAGCCTGCTTCAGATTCTGTGTCTGCCTCTCTCTCTGCCCCTCCTTTGCTCGCTCTCTCTCTCAAAAATAAATAAACATTTAAAAATTTTAATAAATAAATAACAAGGTTTCAAAATGAAAGACTTTTATAGGCAGATGGGATTGGGAACAAGGAAATTAGACAAAAAAGTGGATTAGTTATGGCAAAGTCACTTTGCTTTAGAGGATGGCAAAGGTCTATCAGGCAAATTACCTAACTAGTGCTGACAGATGATTCCTGAATGACTGCTTGAAGATCCCACTTCTGGGGGTGAACCGAAACTATACTTACATCTTGTTTTGGTGATGTGGGGCTAAATTTAAGTGACTCCATTTTATGGTGGTCTTGTTTTTTAACACTAGGATATATGAGGGTGTATATCCCCTTAGAGGATATGGTAGAGGTGGAAATAAGAGGAGCAGGGATGATGGCTGGTGTGAAGGAACTCATAATTCAGTCAATAAACCACTATTTAAGCCATAAACAGTACTGCCCTGCATTTCCTCTAACTTCCAAGCACAGAATGAACCAGATCTCAAAGAGTTCCTTGCAGTACAAGAGACAGACAATTCCCGTTCCATGTCGTTAGTGTAGGATAGGATAGCAGGAACACTGAAGGACAGTCCAGTCAGGATGGAATGCAGGATTCTCAGAAGCTGAAGTTGGATAATGGAGTCAGGAGAGTGACCTTAAGGCATCCACCCTTAAGTAGAATTCTAAAGGTAGAAAAGAAAAATGACAAGCAAGTGGTCCGTTCCTAGATATTACAGCTCCAAGTGGTAGGGAAGGCATTCAAGCATATTAAAGTATCCTGATCCTTGAAGAGTCTTAAGATGCGCTGCATTAGAGGATCAATCTAGTCATAAGTAAAAGCTATTCATACCTCTAATCTTGTGAGTCATGCCAGGAAAATGGTTTTGTTTTAATATTTTATTTTTAAGCAATTTCTACATCCAACATGTGGCTCAAACTTACAACCCTGAGATCAAGAGTCGTACATTCTACCAACTGAGCCAGCTAGGCGCCCCAGGAAATTTGTTGTTATTGTTTTTAAGTTTATTTATTTATTTATTTTGAGAGAGAGAGTGCAAGCAGAGTCACAGCAGAGAGACATAGAGAATCCCAAGCAGGCTCCACACCATCAGTGCAAAGCCCAATGCAGGGCTTGAACTCACAAACCATGAGATTATGACCTAAGCTGAAAGCTCAATGATGCTCAACCAACTGAGCCAGCCAGGTGCCCCATGTTTTTTAAATTGACTAGGAGATAACACCACAAGTATACAAACAGTCATATTCTATAGAATTCTATACAAGTGATCTATCTCCAAGAAAAGTTATTAAAGAATAGAGGCATCAAGGTGCATGGCTGGCTCAGTCCATAAAACAGGAGTCTTGGTCTTGGGATGGTGAATTCAAGCCCCACATGGGTCATAAAACTTACTTAAAAAAAAATAGAGGCATGGAACTGTTACAGATTGATTTATCAATTAGAGACTTAAGAAAAAAATTCAGCTGAGCAAAATTGAAGATCTAATTGGCTTTGTTAAGCTGCTTATGAATCCTGCAGCATCCCATCCAGCAAATACAAAAGAACTTCAAGGAGCTATACAAAAGGAAGGGTTTTATAGACAGAAATGGGGTAGGATAGTTAGCAAAAGAAAAGAAAGGATTGTTTCAGATAAGATCACCTTCCCTTGGTGGAGTGAGAAATCTTATCAGGTGAAATATCTCAACTTCCTTTGGGGGATGGAGAGGGCCCCTGTCACAGTGTTGGGAAGGAAAAATTTTCCATACCCTTCAAGATTCTTCTAGCTAGTCTAAGAATAAAATTGACATGAAACAGATTAAGAGGAGGAAAAAGCCGATTTAATTACATGTGCAAGAAGGCCCAATAACAAAATTCAGACCAAACAAATGAGTAGGGCAGGCAGTTTTTGTAGTTTTTACACCAAGAGACAATAAATCTTTGAGGAATTGACAGGACAAAGAAAATTCATGTTCGTGAGCTTCAATTAGTAAGGAATTTTATTTTTATTTAAATTTTAGCTAGTTAACTTACAGTGTAATACTGGTTTCAAGGCATAGAATTCAGTGATTCATCACTTACATACAACACCCAGTGCTCATTACAAGTGCCCTTCTTAGTACCCATCACCCATTTAGCCCATCCCCCATCCCCCTCCCTCCATTCACCCTCAGTTTGTTCTCTGTCGTTAAGATTCTTTTGTGGAGGTGCCTGGGTGGCTCAGCTGGTTAAGTGCAGACTTTGGCTCAGGTCATGATCTCAAGGTTTGTAAGTTCAAGCCCCAGGTTGGGCTCTGTGCTGACAGCTCAGAGCCTGGAGCCTGCTTTGGATTCTGTGTCTCCCTCTCCCTCTGCCCTTCCTCCACTTTCTCTCTCTCAAAAATAAATTAAAAAATTTTTTTAAAATATTCTTTTGTGGTTTGTTTCCCTCTCCTTTCTTTCCCCCTTCCCATATGTTCATCTGTTTTTTAAATTCCACATAAGAATGAAATCACATGGTATTAATAAGGAATTTTAAACTGAATTTGTGTTGGGGCAGTAAATTAGTATAAAGTAGCATCATTATTTATATACCCTTCTCAGGTCTAAATTCCCTATCTCTGGTAATAAGTATATTATCATTACCTCCTGGTGTAGAAAGGATGCAATTCACGAGGGACATTTCTATCCTGTTTTCTGGAGACAAAGGGGCATCAGGCATCTTTTTCAGCATTGGCTGTTTTTTTTTTTTAATTTTTTTTTCAACGTTTATTTATTTTTGGGACAGAGAGAGACAGAGCATGAACAGGGGAGGGGGAGAGAGAGAGGGAGACACAGAATCGTAAACAGGCTCCAGGCTCCGAGCCATCAGCCCAGAGCCTGACGCGGGGCTCGAACTCACGGACCGCGAGATCGTGACCTGGCTGAAGTCGGACGCTTAACCGACTGCGCCACCCAGGTGCCCCCAGCATTGGCTGTTTCTTAAGTAACTTTTACTTAAAATAATCAGTATGCCATGGAGCACCTGGGTGTCTCAGTCAGTAGGCTTCCAACTCTTAATCTCATCTCAGGTTATGAACTCAAAATTTGTGAGTTTGAGCCCCACGTTGGGCTCCTACACTGCCAGCTTGGGGCCTGCTTGGGATTCTCTCTCTGCCCCTCCCCTGCTCTCTCTTGAAAGCACTTTCTCCCTCTCCCTCTCTCTCAAAATAAATAAATAAATGTAAAAATAAAATAATCAGTATGCCAAAGTAGCACATTTTGGGTTGGCTTAACCTTGGCCCATACGACAGATTACCTCACTGGTGCTGGCCAGAAAATCCCTGACTGACCAGGTAAGATTGCATTTCTGGAGGAAGTTGAAACAGCAATTACATTAAGTATTAAACCTCAGTTTGGCAACGTGACCTATTATGAATAAGTGACTCCGTTTTGGACCTGTGATTTTTCTTTTTAACAAAAGACATGCTAGCTAAATGCAATGTGTGGCCCTTATTTGTATCCTGAACTGAACAAATGGACTTTAAAAAAAAAAAAAGAAAAAGTAAAAAAATTTTTGAAAAACTGGATATATTTGGACATGGATTGGGTAGATACTAGATGGCATTAAAGAACTATTCAATTTTTTACATGTAACAATGATATTTAAATCTTAAAAATCTTTTCATATTAGTTACATTCTGAATTATTTGTGTGTTAAATGATATATAAAATGATGTAATAGGGGTGTCTGGGTGGCTCAGTCAGTTAAGTGTCTGATACTTGATTTCAGCTCAGGTCATGATCTCATGGTTAGTGGGATTGAGACCCACATCTGGCTCTGTGCTGACCTCTCTTTCTCTCTCTCTGCCCCTTCCCTGTTGACACTCATGTGCATGCATGCACACACACTCACTCTCTCTCTCAAAGAAAGAAACTTTAAAAAAAAGTTTAAAATATTCCAGTCAAGGACATCAGCAGGTATGGTTAAGTAAGGACATCCAAAAGGGCACTCCTCCATAAAAGGAATAAACACATTGGCAAAAATTTCTCAAAATCAACCTGAATTTTCAGTTTTTCAGAATTTGGGAAATTAAGGGTTCGCAACGATCGAAGGAATGTTCTTTTTTTTTTTTTTTTTTTTAATAGCTGAATATCCTTAAGGGGGAAAGGAAGGAAAGAGGGAGTTAGATGACACAAGTTGGCTAGGTGATAGGCGAGAGTTCATTATACGCTATTCTGTTTTTGTGTGTATTTGAAATTTTTTTTAAATAAAAGGTTGAAGAATTGCCTCGTTGATTTGGGGGGATTAATACATGCAAATGGCACAAACTTAAAGGTACAAAAAGGGAAAACAGTGAAAAGAGGATCACTCTCTCACCCTCACACACTCTCTCACCTCACGCCACACTTACCAAAGAGAGTACCTTTCCAAAGACACATATGTGAAAATACTGTACACAAGATTTTTTTTTCTACATAAATAGGATACTATACAAACTTACCTTGCTTCTGTTGTGACAATATATCTTGACTCTTTTAATTTCTCAGTTCACACACAGATATGTCCTTCAACTTTTAACAGCTTCATGGTTTTCTGTCATATGGTTGAACAATATTTATTTAAGTAATATCTATACCCAATGTGGGGCTCAAACTCACAACCCCAAGACCAAGAGTCACATGTTCTTCCAAATAAGCCAGCCAGGCACCTCTGAACAATCATGTAATGAGTGCTCTATTGATAGCACTTAGGTAACTTTATATATATATATATATATATATATATATATATATATATATATTACATATAATATTATATATATTATATATATATATATATACATATATTTTTTATATATATTATATTTTTATATATTATGTATTATTATATTTTTTGTTTATTTATTTAAGTAATCTCCACCACCACCACCACCCCCACCCCAGTGTGGGGGCTCAAACTCAACTCTTGAGTTTCTCCCTGACTTACAAAGCACCAGCCATTTCAGCTTGTTTTCTCTGCATCAGTACCCCTACCCCCATTCATGCCTTCACTCTTAGCATTCTCTCTCCTGATCTGGAACTCTTCCTGCCGCCCCCCTCTCACCGATTTTTCTATCTTTGGCAGATCAAATAGCATCTTCTCAAAAAGGCCACCCCCAAGCACTATATCTAATGTAGCATTTGTTCCCAGGCTAATCTACATAGTTGGGGTTTTTTTTCTTGTCTGTCTCTCCCCACTAACATGAAGGCTCCAGCAGAGCTGGAACCTTCCTATCTTGGTCTCCTTCTTTAATCCCAGCCTGATATGGTGGGCACATAATAAAACGTGTTAAATGAAAGACCCGATGTAAAGATTGTAAAAGCATTAGAGAGCATAAAAGCGTTAAGTGCGTTAGAGTGTTTTAAAAATTCCCCAAGTGTTGTGTGAAGTTTCAGTAAGATATAGAAAATACTTAACAGTGCCTAGCCACAAACACCTGGGCTCACAGGCAGGCTGCCCTTGATCCTTCTCTATTTTTTATTTTTTTTTAATTTACATCCAAATTAGCATATAGTGCAACAATGATTTCAGGAGTAGATTCCTTAGTGCCCCTTCCCCATTTATCCCATCCCTCCTCCCACAACCCTTCCTGTAACCCTCAGTTTGTTCTCCATATTTATGAGTGTCTTCTGTTTTGTCCTCCTCCTTGTTTTTATATTATTTTTGTTTCGCTTCCCTTATGTTCATCAAAGTCCTCATATGAGTGAAGTCATATGATTTTTGTCTTTCTCTGATTTCACTTCGCATAATACCCTCCAGTTCCATCCATGTAGTTGCAAATGGCAAGATTTCATTCTTTTTGATTGCAGAGTAATACTCCATTGTATATATATACATATATATATATATATATATATATATATATATATATATATGTCATCCATCGATGGACATTTGGGCTCTTTCCAAACTTTGGCTACTGTTGATAGTGCTGCTATAAACATGGGGGTGCATGTGTCCCTTCGAAACAGCACACGTGTATCCCATGGATAAATGCCTAGTAGTGCAATTGCTGGGTCATAGGGTAGTCTATTTTTACTTTTTTTTTTTAATGTTTTTATTTATTTTTGAGACGCAGAGAGACAGAGCATGACTAGGGGAGGGGCAGAGAGAGAGAGGGAGACACAGAATCTGAAACAGGCTCCAGGCTCCGAGCCGTCAGTACAGAGCCCGACGCGGGGCTGGAACTCAACGGATTGTGAGATCATGACCTGAGCCGAAGTCGGACGCTTAACTGACTGAGCCACCCAGGCACCCCTCTATTTTTAGTTTTTTGAGGAACCTCCATACTGTTTCCCAGAGTGGCTGCACCAGCTTGCATTCCCAGATCCTTTCTCTATTTTGAATGCAAATAAATCTGGGAGTTACAAGACCTGCGTGTGTACGTGTATGAGAGAGACAGAAAGAGGAGATTCAGCTGAGTAGTACCCCAGGGCTATACCAATTACTAAAATATCAAAATACTTTCATAAGTAACCTCTGACCACTCCCCATCTCCCCAGGACCTTACCCTGATCTGGCATTAGAGGCTTAATGTCTGACAGCACTAAGGTCAATGGCCCCTAAGTTGTTAAACATTTTGAAAACCACCCCTGCTCGTTGAAAATTAGAAACTGGCAGAAGCCAAGTTTCTGAAAAGGTGAGTTCTGATCAGATCCTAGTTAGAATCCCAGAGCTACCTCTGTGCAATCTTACATAGAGAAGCAAGCTATGATTATGATTTAAACCAGCCCATTTTTACCCACCAAGAACAGGACATACAGCTAACGGTTTTGTTTTTCCACTTTAAAGAGGCATATACAACTGGCAGCCTCTTCATCCGATCCTGAAATGCAAACAGAGATGTCGAAAGCTGTGATACCAGATGCAGAGCTGTGGTTCACCCAGCTGTGAGTTTGCAGTCCACGGGAAGTTGGTGACTAGGAGGGACAACAGCAGGCTGGCACCATAAAAGGAGGCACTGAAACTGCTGAAGCCTTCTCAGGGGCCCTGATGAGGCAAGGCAGGAACTGGAATCGGGCCCCCTCACCCCTAACCACAGAATCCAGTGTTCTGCTGCTAGGTCTGCAGAAGAGCTGAGCCAACCAACCCCTGAGTAATAGAGCTCAGGAGGGGACAGTCACCTAAAATGGAAGCTCGCTGGCAGAACAGGAACAAACCAGTCTGCACTAAGATAGATGCCAACGCTGACCTTTCACCGACTTTGTCCGCCATTACAATACTAAAAATCATGCCCAGGAGTGGAGATTTCACAGGCTAATTAGACGTGCGAGGCAAGAAGCAGCATGACCTTTAAGTGGAAAAAACAAACAATCCTTGCTCCTACATGTTTAGACATTACCCTTTTCCCACCTAAGTCTCTATCAGGCTCTCTGGGAGACTTCTCCTCTGGGAGCCAGCCTGAAGACTCTCCTTTGTGTTGTCTCTCCTGTGCTGGAGCACAAGCCCCAGTAAAGGCTTGTCTGGAACTCTCCTTTGGACTCTTGTCAATTTGTGCTGTTCAGAGAGCCCAAGCCAGTTTGGTATCACGGCAGGTAGCTGAGGCCTTTGCTCCTGTCTATCCAAGTGAGTGCAGGCTTAGCAGGGGTCAGCAGGCATGAGATCCAGAGCTCCCACATCCATAAGGGGAAGGGGGGCTGAACAGTTGGCACTTCCTGTCTACTCTGAAGTAAACTGACCTGGATAAGAAGGCAAGTTCAGTTCTCAAACATCCCTTTTGGAAGTACAAATGTTTACCTCTTTTGTGTGTTTACTCAAGTATCTAGTTTTAACTTTAAGTCAAATAAAAAAAAAAAAAACACCTTTTTTTAAAGTAGGCTCCATGCCCAACATGGAGCTCCAACTCACAACCTGGAGATCAAGAGTCACATGCTATTCCCACTGAGCTAGCCAGGTGTCCCAAAATAAAAAAATTTTTTAAAGGTGTGTGTGTATACATATATTTTTAAAAAATATGTTTTGTGTATATGTATATACAAACACACATATATATATTCTAGCCTTATTGAGGTAACTGACATATAACATTGTATTAATCATTATATATATATAGTAAGATGATCACCACAATAAATTTACTTAACATCCATGACCTCACAGTTACAATTTTTTTTCCAGTGGTGACAACTTTTAAGATCCACTCTTAGCAACTTTCAAACATACAATACAGTATTATTAACTATAGTCACCATGCTGGGTATTATGTCCCCAGGACTTATTTATCTTATAACTGGAAATCTGTACCTTTTGACCACCTTCACTCATTTCACACACACACACACACACACACACACACACACACCAACTTTTGACAAACCAATCTGTTCTGTTTCTTTGAGTTTGCGTTTTTTAGATTCCACATATAAGTGAGATTATAGGATATTTGTCTTCCTCTGACGTTTCACATAGCATAATGTCCTTAAATGTCCATCAAATACAAAATACAAAATACTTGGGTTGTAAGCCATTTAGTTCCTGAAAAAAGTTCACCTGTTTAGTAGGTGAGAAATATTTCATTAACAACTGATCACAACATACCACACCATTTCTCTATCGGAATAAGAAATCAGTTGGGGGGCGCCTGGATGGCGCAGTCGGTTAAGCGTCCGACTTCAGCCAGGTCACGATCTCGCGGTCCATGAGTTCGAGCCCCGCGTCGGGCTCTGGGCTGATGGCTCAGAGCCTGGAGCCTGTTTCCGATTCTGTGTCTCCCTCTCTCTCTGCCCCTCCCCCATTCATGCTCTGCCTCTCTCTGTCGCAAAAAAAAATAAATAAATAAACGTTGAAAAAAAATTAAAAAAAAAAAAAGAAATCAGTTGGGGTGCCTGGGTGGCTCAGTTGGTTGAGCATCCGACTTTGGTTCAGGTCATGATCTCATGAGACCTGCATTGGGCTCACTGCTGTCACCGCAGAGCCTGCTTCGGATCCCCTGTCCGCCTCTCTTTCTGCCCCTCCCTTGCTCACACTCTCTCTCAAAAAACAAGTAAAACATAAAAACAACGACACCAAAAACACCTCAGAAGGATAGAGGAAAATTATTTTATTTATGTCTTAAAAAAATTTTTTTAATGTTTATTTATTTCTGAGACAGAGACTGAGCACGAGCAGAGGAGGAGCAGAGAGAGGAGACACAGAATCCAAAGAAGGCTCCAGGCTCTAAGCTGTCGGCACAGAGCCTACGGGGAAATTATTTTTAAAAAAAGAAAAGAGGGGCACCTGGGTGGCTCAGTCAGTTAAGCATCTGACTTCGGCTCAGGTCATGATCTCACACAGTTCATGGGTTTGAGCCCCACATTGGGCTCTGTGCTGAGAGCTCAGCCTGGAGCCTGCTTCAGATTCTGTATCTCCCTTTCTCTGCCCCTCCTCTGCTCATGATCTGTCTCTGTCAAAAATAAACGTTAAAAATATTTTTATATTTATGAGAGAGAGAGAGAGAGAGCGAAAGCGCTCCAGTGGGGGGAGGGGCAGAGAGGGAGACACAGAATTCGAAGCAGGTTCCAGGCTCTGAGCTGTCAGAGCCCGTCACAGTGCTCAAACCCATGAACCACAAGATCATGACCTGAGCTGAAGTCGGACGCTTAACTGACTGAGCCACCAAGGCACCCCCCCCCCAGAGTTTTTTTAATAATAAAAGAAAAAGAAATCAGCTCTTGACAGAGCTTTTTCTGTATTCCAGATATTTGATATACAATTTCAAGAAATAGAATCACTAGGTCAGAGCATGAACATTTTTATGGTACTTGATCTATATTGGTGGGCTTTTGTCTATACTACCTGCCGTGAACCACCTCCACCTCCCTCCCCCACTCCAATCATATGGTTCCTTGGGGAATATCTGTAGTTAATGAACTTAGTGACACTTGTCTTCACATGACCAAATCTACTAGCCTACAGCCTACATGCATGCTTTGTATGTCCACATTCTCCACGTTCTTTCCTATGAAAACAGATAAACCATCTCTGTTCTTATCGTACCTCTCCTCTACTTAGGCACTAGACCCAATTTCTTCTTTCCTCTATGTGGGCTTTGCTCTTGCAGTTGCCTTCCATCCCAAGTAGTAAATTTGTCAGCCCCTGGGTCATTCCTATCAACAGATAAACATGCACAAAGCATCTTCCGTCTCCGATCCTCTCTTGACTCCCCATTTCCCCTGCCAGTTCTCTCTCCAAAGCTGTTCCCTTCACACAACCCTTCCCCACATAGCTACACACTGACCTCAGGCCCACTATCTTTTTGTTTCTTCTAAGCTCATTCCCACCTGAGGATCATTGCACTTTGTATTCATTCTGCCCTGCAGGTTCTGTCTCCAGACTTCTGTCCTCCTAGGAGGAGCCTCTGACCGACCAACCTCAAGTAGGCCCCCAAGAAGTCACTCCATTGTTACCTGTGTTCTTCATGCATTTATCACTGCTGGTAGTCACTCAGTATCTCTTCTTACTACACTGCAAGCTTCCCGAAAGAAAAGATCTTGTTGGCCTTATCATCCCTGTATCCTTGGATACTGGGACAATGTCTGAGAGAGGTAACAGGTGTTCAGCACACACTTTCCAACTAATGAAAGCCATGTGGGATGTAGCTGAGACGCAGGTGGAAAAAATAAGCAACTGAGTCTGCAAGGAGTTTTAAAGTCTTCGGAGAAAGGCTGAGCGGAGTCCTGCCAGGCTAGAAATCAACTGTCAAGTGGAGAGGAAGGGGATGGACATTCTAAACAGAGGGAGCAGCATGCTATGCTCAAGACAGGCAACCTGGTTGGTTCCTGGACCCTTGAGAAGTTCATTGTGGCTGAACTGCAGGACAGGTAGGGTGTGAAGTCATCTCACTTTGTACATGTTCACACGCATGTGATCTTGAGCATCACAGCATGCTAAACTCCTAAAGACACAAAATCCTAGAAATACTTTAATTGAACATGCCTGCCATGACCACCCAAGAAAGAAAGAGAGAAAGAAAAAGAGAGAGAGAGAGAGAGAGAAAAACAAAGAAAGAACGAACGAACGAACAATGTACAATTGAGCTTCCAGTTTCAAGTTCAAACTGATGCTGCAGCAACTTTGGTTCAGGTCAGTGAGGTGGTATCAGGCCTGACTGGCTAGCAGCTTCCTTCAGTTTACTCTCCAGGTTAGCTCTCAGAGCTGGGAAATTAGCACAGAGACCCCCTGCATCAAGCCAGGAATTTGAAGGGCTGTCCTCTCAGTGAAAGGTGGGCTCTGGCCCTGGGTTTAAAAAAGTCTCCCTGAGAAATCAAAACCTGGCACATGTGCCACATGTGGATTTGTATTCAAATTGACACTGCCCATATGGTGTAGGAATGCCTCAGCTGAGAAATGATTGTCAGAAATGTGCCCAGGCCATTGATGCTACAGGCCTGGAGACATGCACACAAACAGTCCTACAGTGCAGGCATGTTTCCACAATTAAAGATCAAATTAATACAAAACAAATGAATATACACCAAGAACTTGAGATAACCAAAGAGTCTGAAAAAAATATATATTTAAAATATATTCAAAAGAAACGATAGAAACCATGATGCAAAAATAAGACACTATTAAAAAAACAGGCTGATTTGGAAGACACCAAATTAAAAATCATGAAGTAGAAAACTGTAATTATTGAAATAAGCAATTTGGGTTAGCGCTGAGGAGTGTGGGAATGGTGGAGAGTGATGGGAAGTGACTTAATGGATACAAGGCTTCTATGTGGAGTGATGAAATGTTCTAAACTTAAAGATTGTTTTGATGGTTGTACAACACTGTAAATATACTAAAGATTTTTAATCTGTACATATTGAATGAGTGAACTTTATGGTACACAAGTTTATTTCAATAAAGTTGTTTAAAAAACCTCAATGGACACATTAAAGAGCAAATTAGGCATACCTAGAGAGAATTAGTGATTGAAAAAATAGATTTGTAGAAATCATTCAAAATATAGCATCAAGGTATAAATAAATGAGAAATGTAAAAGAGAAGTCAAGATACAGAAAATCAGAAAACCAAATCTAGATCTAATAAAAGTCAAGGAGAGAAAAGGGAGAATGGAAAAGAAGCTGCAGTTAAAGCGACAAAAACTAAGAACTTGTCCCAAATCATAAAAGACATGAATCCACTCACAGAAGCATGGTAACCCCTAAGAGGATAAATAAAAATGAATCCATACCCAGATATCTTGTAGTGAGGTTGTAAAACACAACAAACAAGAAAATCAAAAAAGCAACTAGAAACATTATTTACCAACATTAGGACTGTCAGATTTCTTACTAGCAACAAAGAGGTCATAAAACAGTGGACGAACATGATCTTTAAAGTACCCTGGAGGGCCTCTGGGTGGCTCAGTTGGTTAAGCGTCAGACTGTTGATTATAGCTCAGGTCATGATCTCATGGTTCATGAGTTTGAGCCCCACATCGGGCTCTGTGTTGACAGCACAGAGCCTGCTTGGGATCTCTCTCTTCCTCTTTCTCCCCCCCTCCCCCCCCACTCACGCTCGTTCACTCTCTCTCTCTCAAAATAAGTTAATTAAAAGAAATAAAAGCTCCCTGGAACGTTAATGTCTATATAGAATATGGACTCCTGTAACTACTATTCAGAATGACATTAAAAGACATGTTTGGACAAAGTCAGGCTGAGAGCATTTACCCTCACACTGATTCAAAGAAGGATCTTTGTGAAAAAGAGAACAAACCAGGAGGAAGGGAGGGAGAGAACAATAAGCAAATAAGCTGATAAAAATGTGAGTAAATCCATGCATCAACTGTAAAGTAACAACTAATATGTATGTATGTAGATGTGTGCATCCCTGGTAAAAACAGGGTCAAGCTGAAGTCCTGGACAAAAATAGCCTGAAAGGGAAGGGGGTTGGAACTCAGGAGCTGATAATATGATTAGAACTGAAGCGTTCCATTGTCCTTGTGTTACTTAGGAGAGCTAAGACTTTAGTAAGACAATTGGAAGTATTCAGTTTTAAGGGTGACTACCTAAAAAATATATATAGAAGGTACAACTTTCCAAGGAAGATGAAGGCAGGGCTGTAACACTCACTCCAATACCAGGCAGGTTGACACAGAAAAGCATGGCAAGCAGGAAATACATCTCCTTATGTCTCACTGAGGCTGCAGACTTGGAGAGCTGGCATCCTGTCTTACTCCTAGATCATTACAGGACAGCACTTAATGCAAGGAAGTTGCTCATTAAGTGATAACATGGGGGATTTGTCTTTTGTATATTTTTTTAAAGTAGTTAATCTATTTTGAGAGAGAGAGCAAGCAAGCAGGGGAGGGGCAGAAAGGGAGAGGTGGAGAGAGAATCCCAAGCAGGCTCCGCACTGTTCGTGCAGAGCCCAACGCAGAGCTCAAACTCACCAACTGAGATCATGACCTGAGCCGAAATCAAGAATCAGATGCTTAACTGACTGAGCCACCCAGGCACCCAAATGTTTATTTTTGAGAGAGAAAGAGAGAGAGAGAGAGAGAGAGAGAGAGAGAGAGAGAGAAACACAAGCGGGGGAGGGGCAGAGCAAGAGGGGGACAGAGGATCTGAAGAGGGTTCTGTGCTGACAGCAGAAGAGCCCCAAGCGCAGCTTGAATTCATGAACTGTGAGATCATAACCTGAGCCGAAGTTGGACGCTCAACTGAGCCACCCAGATGCCCCGCTAGTAGAGGCAGATTTTTAAAAACAGAACTTATATTATACAGAAACTCAGGGGCACCTAGGCAGCTTGGTTGAGCGTCCCACTTTGGCTCAGGTCATGATCTCGAAGTTCATGAGTTCGAGCCCTGCATTGGGCTCTGTGCTGACAGCTCAGAGCCTGGAGCCTGCTTCGGACTCTGTGTCTCTCTTTCCTTGCCCCTCCCCCGCTTGCTCTCTCTAAAACAAATATTAAAAAAAAAAACAAAACACAAAACTCAGGGGTGTATAGAAAATGATATACATCTTTAAACCCCAGAAATTTGGAGACCAAATTTTGATTAATGGCCCGATTATAACTACTGCTTTTGTTGAGTTAATCTTGCTGAAATCTTCATTTCAATGGCCTGTAGGACATTGGTGTTGGGAGCCAAGAGTTGTGCTGTTCAACACAGTAACCACTAGCCACTGGTGACTGTTTTCTTAAAATTAAAACTAAGTAAAATTTAAAATTTGGCTCCTTAGTCACACTAGCCTCAAGTGCTCAATTGCTACTTGTGGCTGGTAACTACCGTGGTGGACAGGGCATGGAATATTCCAGTCTTGCAAAGTTTCGTTGGACAGCTTTGACTTGTCATTCCAGATTCCCAGGTGTCTTCCAGACTATTTGTCCGGCCCTTCCACCTTATCTCATGGAACTGCTGCTCTTATTTTACTACTTCAGGTGCATTCTCGCTTCTCCCTGCAGCTCCACACTAACCTTTCTCAAAATGGGGGATGTATATTTAACATTTACTAAGTACCTACTCAGTGCCATGCAATGGGGAAAGGAGTCACACATGACTGAAATCTGAATGTTACTCCAGGTTTGGTGGCTTACAGACCTGCCTTCACTGTCACCATTCACCTGGCTCTGCCTCTAGTCCCAAAGCGCCCTCCTGCTGACCGGAAGGAAGACTGCAGACACATTACTAGCAAGTGCTACTTGGGACCCAGATCTACCCAGTGTCGATCTTCATCCAGGGCTGCATAGAAGTATTCGTCAGGGTTCCTTGTGGTGACTTAATGGCAGTAATCACATGTATATTTTTCACAACTGTCAGTTTAAACCCTTAATCGTAACTGCTTTCATAGAATACTAAATTATACCAACACTGGGTCTGACCTTGGCTCAGAACTCTTCCCCCCAAAAATTGGAATTATGAACTGAGTATTAAATACCAGGAAATTCTGGTCGACTTTCCCAAGTGCAAAAATGCTACTTACAAAATATTATTTTTTTAAAGTTTACCCAAACTTTAAAAGTTTTGTTTATTCATTTTGAGGTGGGGAAGGGCAAAGAGACAGAGAGAGAAGGAATCCCAAGCAGGCCCTGCACTGTCACCACGGAGCCGGATGTGCGGCTTGAACCCACAAACCATGAGATCATGACCTGAAGTCAGACGCTTAACCCTAGGCCACCCAGGCACCTCCAGAACAAAGTGCTTTATTTTTAATTTTTTTAATGTTTGAGAGAGAGAGAGAGAGAGAGAGAGAGAGAGAGAGAGAGAGAACGAGTGGGGGAGGGCAGACAGAGAGGGAGACAAAGAATCCGCAAAGCAGGCTCCAGGCTATTAACACAGAGCCCCAGGCTATTAACACAGAGCCCCATGCGGGGCTCAAACTTGTGAACCAAAAGATCATGACCTGAGCTGAAGTTGACACTCAACTGACTGAGCCACACAGGTGCCCCAATAAAGTGTTTTTAAAAGTGCAAGCTTAAGTAATTTCAATGAAGCGTCAAGCTGCTTTCAACTGCATCCTAGCAAAAATAGAGATGAAGCAAATATTACAAACGTTATGTTACATGTAGGTGATGATAGGTGATCAATGTACGGTCTTTGAGCTTCTCTGTTTAAACTTTTCATAACAAAAAGTAGAAAAAATGTCACACCACCGGCATATCCTGTGGGCTTCAGTAATTTTGTGCTTTTTGTACGTTTGTTCCTTTTTATTGCTAAATAGTATTCTGCCATTTGGATATAGATTTTGTTTATTCATCAGTTGGTGGGCATTCAGATTGTTTCCAGGTTTGGGCTATAATGAGTAACACTGCAACCACCATTCACGTGCAGGTCTTCATGTGGGCAGCAGTGGTACTGTAAATAAACTTAAAACATTAATGCTTGATAAGAACAGCTTGTGCTGTTCAGGCTCCATTCAGGAAGGCTGTTTTTCAAACCTTAAGTTTAATAAAGTTTAATAAAACCAGAATGACTACAATCTTCAGAAAAGTTTCTTCCAGTTAACTTAGCTTTCTGATGATGGCTTGACAACATGACATCCCTGTTTTAATGCTCAGTAGGTTTTGTTTCAGCTTTTGCAAACACAGTACAGTGAGCCTCACCATGTGTCACAGATGATTAAAGATTATGCAGGGTCTCCTAATGATTCTGTAAGACGTGGTCTGGGACCGCACTGCAGAAAACAATGTCCAGCAGAACATTAGCCAGACTGAATCTGTAACATAGCATGACATCGCTTTTACAAATAGTTCCCTGATATGTTGTTGTTCTTTTTTCCCTAGTACTTCTGATCATCTTACTACCATTCATCAGTGCCTAACTCTATGCTGGGCCCATTACATGCTTTGACATGCTCAGGCGGCTCACAGACTAATGGCACGTGGGCGGCAATGCACTGCTCCCTTGCCATATAGCACACAGGCCTAGACTGTCCCTTAGGTCTGCTTTTAGGTCTCTTCTTTCTGTGCCACTAGTTGGTGCCAAGCCACACGTGTTACTGCCTCTCTTTAAAAACAATTCTACGGGTGCGCCTGGGTGGCTCAGTCGGTTAAGCGGCCGACTTCAGCTCAGGTCATGATCTCGTGGTCCGTGAGTTCAAGCCCCGCGTCGGGCACTGTGCTGACAGCTCAGAGCCTGGAGCCTGTTTCCGATTCTGTGTCTCCCTCTCTCTGACCCTCCCCCGTTCATGCTCTGTCTCTCTCTGTCTCAAAAAAATAAACATTAAAAAAAATTTTTTTTTAATTTTTTTTTCAACGTTTATTTATTTTTGAGACAGAAACACAGCATGAACGGGGGAGGGGCAGAGAGAGAGGGAGACACAGAATCGGAAACAGGCTCCAGGCTCCGAGCCATCAGCCCAGAGCCCGACGCAGGGCTCGAACTCATGGACCACGAGATCGTGACCTGGCTGAAGTCGGACGCTTAACCGACTACGCCACCCAGGCGCCCCCCAAAAAAAAATTTTTTTTAAATAAAAAATAAAAACAATTCTACGGATCCAAGTAATTTGGCTTTCATAGCCTGATACCAGTACCAGTGGCATGCTACCAAATTCCTACACTAATTTCTATGAAGCAAGCTAACTACCTATGTCTACTTGCTCATCTGACCGAGATGCTAATACGAGCTAACGTTTATTGGGGCATAATAGATGTCAGACACTAATTAGGCTCTTTTTAGCAATCTTCTCAAAATTATCTATGGAATACATACTATTAGCATCTATATTTTATAACCCAGAACACTGATGTGTTTCAAAGAAGGGAAGTTGCCAAGGATGAAAAGATGATTTCCTTCAAATACTAAATATCAGTGACTTATAAACTGTGTCATTTCAGAAAATGAAAGAATTTATAAAGTTTATTTTTGCCTTAGCCAGCACATATCAAACTATTTTATTTTTTAAGTAAACTCTACACCAAACATGAGGCTTGAACTCATGACCCCAAGATCAAGAATCATATGCTCTACTGACTGAGCCAATGAGGCACTCCAAATTATCTTACCTTTTAAAAGCTAACTTTGTTGGGGCCTCTGGCAAGCTCAGTCAGTAGAGCATAAGACTCTTGATCTCCCGAGTCAGGAGTTCAAGTCCTACAATGGATGTGGAACCTATTTAAAACAAAACAAAACAAACTTTGTTGTCTCTCCAACCTTTTTTTGGATCACACATTCATCTGGAGCCAACAAGCGCTCTAAAGAAAAATCTCCAAATTGTGAAGAAAACAGGCATATTTCCTTCAGAAATATCAAAGCTAGAATGTTTGGCTTTTTTTTTTTTTCTTCTTCAGTGACCAGTATCTGTGCCGTGGCTAAACCTCATTGGCTATGATACTGTGGTACACCCAGCTAGAATGTTTAGCTATTAAAGAGATTCCCCCAACTAGCTTCACATCGAGTGACTGCACTGTAGTGGCTCCTGAAGAGGCAGGCTCCCTCCTTCCAAGTCACCCTCATCAGAGAACACCTACTGAGTAGCAAGCCAGAGGTTTGGACTGGAATGTCCCATTCAAAGACTCTTCAAAGTGTTCAAACCTTCAAGTTTGGCCTATGAAGGAAAAAAATCTTAATTTGGGAGTGAGAAAATAGTGATTAAGGACCACTGCCTCCAAACCTACATTCTGCAACAGTCCAAGAAAAAAGGCCAAGTACCCATCTACCTCAGGGCTATGGGCTCCATGATGCTTGGCAGTTATCCTCAGGTGTAACTGCTTTCCAGCAAGCTTCTTCCTGGACTTCCAGGTTAAGCACGATGCCAATGCTGTCTCACAGTCATGACTATCCTCCTTTCTTTTTTTTTTTTTTTTTTTAATTTTTTTTTTTCAACGTTTATTTATTTTTGGGACAGAGAGAGACAGAGCATGAACGGGGGAGGGGCAGAGAGAGAGGGAGACACAGAATCGGAAACAGGCTCCAGGCTCTGAGCCATCAGCCCAGAGCCCGACGCGGGGCTCGAACTCACAGACCGTGAGATCGTGACCTGGCTGAATTCGGACGCTCAACCGACTACACCACCCAGGCGCCCCTCCTCCTTTCTTTAAGAATTTTAAATGACGATACAGATCTGGTTTAATTCTTCCTTTTGCATTTATATTTGGGGACCCCTGTTTGGGCTTTTTTGTTTGTTTTGTTTTTTTAACTGGGCTCCATGACCAACATGGGGCTTGAACTAATGGCCCTGGGATCAAGAATTGTATGCTATACTGACCGAGCCAGCCAGTGGCCCCCCCTTAATTCTTCCTTTCACATTGAGATAAGACTATTGCTTCCTATACCAGTTTTATACATTCTATTAGTTTTAAGAACTATAAACAGATTGAAATTATTAAACACGAAATCTTAGGAATCAAAAATAACACAGGAGCTAAAAAGATAAAATCTTAAAAAGGGGGCACCTGGCTGCATCAGTTGGTAGAGCATGCGTCAATTGATCCTGGGGTCATGAGTTAAAGTCCCATGCTGGGAGCAGAGATGACTTAAAAAATTTTTAGAAATACCACCGGGACCAAAACTGTGGTATGAGGTAGTCAACAGTGTAGCATATGAGCACATCACCCCATCTCACCCTTCTGAGAGGCAAGGTCAGGTTATCAAGGTCCACTAGTCAAGTCCGACACAGCAACCTACACCAAGTGTCTTCTGCCATACAATTTCTGTGTAAGTCAGCTCCAGAGACCGGGACAGTGGTGCTGGGCTGGGGTGTCGTGCCCTCAGCAGCAGAATGGTATCTGGAGATTAATACTGAAAGCTGCGCTTGGTCTGGATATCATCAAGAATCTGCTGCAGCTCCTCATCTTCAAACCGCCCCTCCAGGCTACGAGAAGAAAACCAAAAGAACTAAGTGTCTCAGCGACTGACAATGTTCCCGAGCTCTTTTTAACACACTGATCTTTGAGCACCGCTGTGCCCACTTCTCCATTTACCTCTAAATGCTGACACCTTTACCCTTTCAGCTGTACTTCCTGCATGCCATTCCTTTTAGAACATTATGAAGTGTTTCAAAGATTTAAAAAAGTATAGAAGATAAGGTAACCTTAATAGTTACTCCTACTTGATTTAGATTTCTTTGATAAACACAACAGAACAAATTAATGAATGGCTCTGTGTATGCTCCCTATCAAAATACCTTCCCCAGAATTAGCCATTATGCTAAATTTGGTATTTATCATTTCTATACTTATTTTATACCTATTATCTATCTCTCTCAAGTCATATGCAGCACTGTTTTTACACTTTATAAGAAATGGCATCATTCTGTATATATCCTTCTACAATTTTCTTCACTCCAAATTCATTTTGGTATTTGATGTTATTCCAGTTCATTAATTTTTTCATTGCTATATAAATGATTTTTTTATTCATGCCCATGTTTGACAGATTATCAAGTTCTGTTACCACGAACAATGCAGTAATGAGCACTAGAATACATGCCTTCTTATGAACTGTATGAGCTGCTTTCAGGGCATGTACCCAGGAATGGTTTTTGGGTCAGTGTATAATCATCTTTAATTTTACTAGATGTAGCTAAATTGTTCTCCAAAGTGAGTGACTGTACTAATTTGCACTCCTACCATCAGTGTATGAAAGATTCAGCTGTTCCACATTTTTGCTAACAGTTGGTGTGCTATAAAACCATCATTTTCATACCCTGTTAAAAAAGGCACTCCATTCAATGCTGATGATATCAGTCCATATTTTAAATGCACACACCATTTAGACACACTAATTCTACTTGTAGGAATCTATCCAACATACAGAACTCAGCACAGCCGGTACTAACCTTGGGATCAGAGCCTTCGACTCCTCAGCAGTCTCTGGGCAAAGGTTGGCCAAACAGGCCAACTCAAACTTATGAAGCTTCTTCTGGAGCAACAAGCTGATCACGGAGTAGAGAATCAAAACAAACAAAAATCAAAGAATGATGACTAGGAAAAAGAGAACCCAAAGGTACTTAGCAAGAAAGGTAAGCAAGCAAAGCACTTGCAATCTTTCATACAGTTTGCTTGGCTGCCAAATCACACTTTCAGATCATTTCCTGTTCTGTTCCTGGAGGACAGGAAATTACAGTGAAATCAGACAGAGGCCACAAAAGTGAGCAGAGCACACAGGGCAAGAGAAGCCCTGTCATTTTAACTTTTGAAAAACCACCATATACACCTTAAGGACTACACAACCTTTTCCTCAGGAATTTATTTTGTTGTTCTCTCCTCCCTTGTTTGGATATTGTGACAAGGAGGAAATTCTCTTTTAAACTTATCTACAAAATAAATATAGGCAAACCTTACTTTGTACAAATATGTGTGCAAACAGCACCTTATTTTAAATGCACAGTTCTAATTCAAATTGTATAAAACACTGTCAAATCCTATCTTGGTTTTTCACACATATAGCTCTTAAAAGAGCTCATCCATGGTGGATTTGGTTTCAGAGAACACCTTAAACATCTGTTCGGAAACAAAACATTTACTGTGCGTATCATTCTATTACAAGCATATTAGTTATCACACGGAATTTAGAAAATACATGACAGATAAATAAAAGCTACCCATATCACTACCTAAACAAAATCAATGTTATTATCTTAGCGTATCGTTCCAAACACTTTCCTGTTTTAGAATATTCACTCATACATTCATCACTTTTTGTCACTTAAAAAGCTATATCCATTTTCTAAAGAAAATATTGTAAACTTAGTTACTTGGGAAGAGGTTTCTAAAGAAGTGTAGTGTAGGTATGTGTGTGGAGGGGTTTGTTGTAAAATGAACATATACTCATAAACAATACAAAAGATATCAAAAAGGTGAAGATAACCTGAAATCCTACCCAGAAATAACTAGTATTAACTTTTCCATGGAGATCACCTTCCCCTCCTCTGTAATTTCTTTTTTAAAACAAATGAGTCATAACAAATGTCATTCTGTGATTGGCCTTTTTCCAATCAACAACACAGCTGTTTTCCTATTAGTACACACATAACAGCACCCTGAACGTGGCACTCCACTAAAAGGCTGTGCCATAATTTATATATCAAATTTCCTGCTGTTGAACATTTCAACTGTTTCAATTATTCATTTTAAGTAACGCTTTTTGAACATTATGTGTACTTCTTTGTGTATTTGATCGATTACTGTGTGATTTAGTTTTGATTACTGTGTATTTTTTTTTTAATTTTTTTTCAACATTTATTTATTTTTGGGACAGAGAGAGACAGAGCATGAACGGGGGAGGGGCAGAGAGAGAGGGAGACACAGAATCGGAGACAGGCTCCAGGCTCTGAGCCATCAGCCCAGAGCCCGACGCGGGGCTCGGACTCACGGACCGCGAGATCGTGACCTGGCTGAAGTCGGACGCTTAACCGACTGCGCCACCCAGGCACCCCTGTGTATTTTTTTTAAAGATTTAATTTTTAAGTTCTATGCCCAACATGGGGCTTGAACTTACAACCCTGACATAGAAGGTTGGCTGCTCCACCAACTGAGTCAGCCAAGTGCCCCAATTACTGTGTGTTTTAAAGATAAATTCCTGGAAGTCAAATTATCCAGAGGATATGAATGTCTTTATTTTAAGTTTATTTATTTTGAGAGAGAGAGGGAGGGAGGGTGAAACGGATAGAAGAGAGAGAACAAGCAGGGGAGGGGCAGAGAGAGAGGGGAACAGAAGATCCGAGAAGTGGGTTCTAGCTGACAGCAGAGAGCCCAGTATGGGGCTTGAACTCAGGAACTGCGAGATCGTGACCTGAGCCGAATTCAAGAGTCAGACGCTTAACCGAGTCACCCAGGAGCCCCTTTTTCTAATCTTTTCAAATCTACTTAGCTCTTTTACCATTTTTTGATTTCCTTGAAGATGAGCATAATTTCATGTGAATTAGCTAGCCATTTAAAGTTCTGATTCAAATCAAGCCTCTAATTGGAGATGGTGTCCATTTTCAAAAACTGGTGTCACCTCTTTCTTAATTATTTGCTGGGAGTTTTCAATATTAAGAGAATATTAAGGATACCAATTCTTTCCCTGTTTGTACTTATATTTTGCATATGGCATTTTATTTGATGTAGGGGAGCTTAAAGATATTTATACAAATTCTTTTGTTAATTCAGTATTTATTTAGTGCCCACAATGAGTCTGACAGTGATGAATACGACCAAGTTCCTGCCCTCACAAAGCTTATATTCAACTGAAATCACTCAAGTTTCCCCACATTTAAAGTCCTACTAACCACAGCCAAAATAATACATATATTCACTCACATTGTCACATAACACTTTTATTTGCCATGGTTTATATTCCAATCCTTAATTCCTGAGGAATTAAATTCGGTGTAAGATACAGTGTTCAGGGGTGCCTGGGTGGCTCAGTCAGTTAAGTGTCCAACTCTTGGTTTCGGCTCAGGTCATGATCTCACAGTGAGTTTGAGCCCTGAGACAGGCTGTGTGCTGACAGGGCAGAGGCTGCCTGGCAATCTCTCTCTCCCTCTCTTCTCTGCCCCTCCCACACTCTCTCTTAAAATAAATAAATAAACCTTAAAAAAGGGGGAGGGGGTATGTGCCTGGGTGGCTCATTCGGTTAAATGTCTGACTCTTGATGTCAGCTTGGGTCATGATCTCAGTTTGAGGGACAGAGCCCCATGTCAGGCTCTGTGCTGACAGCATGGGGCCTGCTAAGGAATCTCTCTCTGCCCCTCCCCAACTCAAAATAAATAAACTTTAAAAATGTGATATAGTGTTCAAACTTTGTTTTAAAGTATTTCCCCACTAACCTACAATGCCATATACTGGACTCACACAAAATATGATAGAATTGTATTTGAATTTGTTGTCATTTACGACAAATTCTTCTTCATTTTTCTTAGAAAATTTTTTCTGACAATTCTTACAATATTAAGATCATTTTATTAGCCCCCCCCCCCCGCCATTTCCTTGAGGTTGCAGAATGGCACTAAATATATACAGTAATTTGGGGAGAACCAACATGTTTACAATCCTGAGACCATTTATTCACAAAGGTATAAGCCTACCTTCATCTACTCAGGTCACCTCACAGGCCCAACACTGCACACTCCCCTCCCATCTTTCCTCAGTGTGTACACCCACACCTTCTAGAACAGACTGTATACTTCAGATACAATTTTATCACCTTCATTTTCTGCACACTTAACATGTCAACATCTTTCATTTGCTACAATTTTTTTAAAATTTTTTTTTAACCTTTATTTATTTTTGAGACAGAGAGAGACAGAGCATGAATGGGGGAGGGTCAGAGAGAGGGAGACACAGAATCCGAAACAGGCTCCAGGCTCTGAGCTGTCAGCACAGAGCCCCAATGCGGGGCTCGAACTCACGGACTGCGAGATCACGACCTGAGCCGAAATCGGACACTTAACCGACTGAGCCACCCAGGTGCCCCGCTACCACAATTTTAATAACAATACAGTAGTTCACCAAATGATTTACTACTTTATTTATTTAATTACTATTGAATGTTTAGGTTGCTTTTTTTTTCTTTTTACCATTGGCTATTAGAAATATCTCCCTGAAAAGTATGTGTATATACATCTTTTTTGTACACTTGCTTTTCCTAAGGACAGTACTTCTCAAACATTTTCTCTGGAACAGAGCAAGCAAGTACCCCTAGGCAACCTGGGCGCATGGGCTCAAATGACTTTCTGCATCTACAAGTAGGGTTTTAAGTCTTGTAATTTAATTCAAGAATTTATACACAGTTTTTGTTTTACTCCACAGTATGCTGGTATCTGTTTGTTTTAATGTAGAAATGTTTTAAAATCACCTACCATTAAATTAAACTGCTACTTGAGGAAGATGTTTCTCCTGTGGCCTGCTATATGCCCCAGAGCATCACTGTTTCCCAGGTTACATCCAACTCAATTTGAGAAGCAATGCCTTGGGAAAAAATGCTAAAATCCACCTTCTGAAAGGTACAGCTCCTGATTTATATTTACAAACATATAAAGATCTTGAGGGGAGCCTGCGTGGCTCAGGTCATGATCCCGTGGATCATGGGCTTGAGCCCTGCGTCTGGCCCTGTGCTGACAGCTGGAGCCTGGAGCCTGCTTCAGATTCCGTGTCTCCCTCTCTCTCTCTCCCCCTCCCCCTCATGCTCTGTCTCTTTCTCTCAAAAATAAATAAACATTAAAAACAATTAAAATTAAAATACAAAAAAAAAGATCTTGAAGACATTTCAGGTGAATAATAAATAAATAAGCCCATTTTATTAAAACAACCACCATCACAAATCACTTCTGTGTTGTTTATAGGTGTATATATGTATATGAATGCATGGAAAAGATCTGGAAGAATAACAACAAACTGCCAATAGTGGTTACTGTACAGGATGACCACGGGGATTTCAGGTACCGGAAAAGGTGATCAAAGAGCATTTTGGTGATCAAAGAGCCGTTTTTAAATTTCTGACAAAGACATTATTTTTCTTACATTCATGGTATAGATGATGCCCATTGGGTGCTGGTGCTGGTGGTGCTGGAGGCAAAAGTATTTTACGCTCAGACATCTACGAATTTGGATTAATAAAAACTTTCCTTTAGCACTCACCTGCGGACACTGGCAATAGTCTCTCTGTTTTTGAAACGACTGAAACGGGCTGTGTAATTTAAAGTTTTCATGAAGACCTCAGAAAGTTCCTGTTCATCCTCTGCACTCTCATTCTGTTGCTTTCGATGCTCCAGAAGCATGTGAACTTCTGAATTTAGTAGTGTCTCCGCTGTTTCAAACTCTATTTGTGAGAAGCACAAATGTCAGCTGAAAATATTCCTTCAAAAGACAGCTTCTAAATGTTAATTTTGCTTTCGAGATTAACAGCAAGTTTGCGTCCCTGCATAAATCCAGAGGCCTCATACCCCACGGCTTCACCTTCAGCCAGACCTGCCTACCACAAGGCACAGAAGAGTTCATGAGACTAAAATTTAGTTCAGTGGGGCCAGACAGTTTCTAACATCAAAGAACCTGACCTGGACGTGCTATTAAGTAATGACACGTCATTATCCTGATTAGGCCAGTTACTGATTCCAAAAGGGAGCATAACCAACAATTATTTCTCTTTAGCTTGCATGAGCTCCTAATGTAGTTCCATAATACTAATACTACACCCTCAATTTTAATAATTATTACACATTAGGGAGGGCCAAGGGTTTGGAAACACACAATAATGCACCCCCAATTCTATTTTAGTAGCTGAATGAATCTATTATCTACTCATTCACCCAGATCACGTACTTGGCATTGGGCCTGAGGCCAGAAGTCCCTACTCCCTACCTTCCAGGTTTCATAGTCTTATGTAGTTTACCAACTAAACCTATTTCAAATATTTACCATCACACAAATCTCCTGCCCTTGATACCTATTTATTTTTTTAGTTTCAAGTTTCTTAAGTTCTAGCGAGTTAACATACAGTGTAATACTAGTTTCAAGTATATAATTTAGGGATTCATCACTTATACGTGACACCCAGTGCTCATTACAAGTGCCCTCCTTAATACCCATCACCCATTTAACTCATCCCCCCCGGTCCCACTTCCCCTCCAGCAACCTTGTTTTTTTTCCTGTAAAGAGTCTTTTCTGATTTGCCCCTCTTTTTTTCTTTTCCCCTATGTACATCTGTTTTGTTTCTTAAATTCCACATATGAGTGAAATCAGTGTCTTTCTCTTATGGCCCTTAGCATTATACTCTCTAGCTCCATCCATGTCATTGTAAATAGCCAAGATTTCATTCTTTTTATGGCTGAGTAATATTCCAATGAGTGTGTACGAGTGTGTATGCACACATATATATGTATATGCACATGCCACATTTTTATCTATTCATCATGTGATGGACATTTGGGCTCGCTCATTTAAAATAATCCTCAGTCAGGGTGCCTGGGTGGCTCAGTCTGCTGAGCATCTGACTTAGGCTCAGGTCATGATCTCATGGCTCATGAGTTCGAGCCCCACGTTGGGCTCTGTGCTGACAGCTCAGAGCCTGGAGCCTGCTTCAGATTCTGTGTCTCCCTCTCTCTCTGCCCCTCCCCCACTCGTGCCATGTCTCTGTCTCTCAAAAATAAATAAACATTTTTAATTTTTTTTTTCAACGTTTATTTATTTTTTTGGGGACAGAGAGAGACAGAGCATGAATGGGGGAGGGGCAGAGAGAGAGGGAGACACAGAATCTGAAGCAGGCTCCAGGCTCTGAGCCATCAGCCCAGAGCCTGACACGGGGCTCGAACTCACGGACCGCGAGATCGTGACCCGGCTGAAGTCGGACGCTTAACCGACTGCGCCACCCAGGCGCCCCTAAAATAAATAAACATTTAAAAAAATTTTTTTAAATAATCCTGTAGGTTGAGCATTTGACTTTGGCTCAGGTTATATATAATCTCACGGCTCATGAGTTCAAGCCCTGCATGGGGCTCACTGGTATCAGCCTGACAGCGCAGAGCCTGCTTCAGACCCTCTGTCCCCTCTCTCTCTGCCCTTGCCACACTTGCTCTCAAAAGTAAAAAATAAACATTAAAAAAAATCCTCTTGGAGCACGTGGGTAGCTCAATCAGTTAAATGTACAACTCTAGATTTTGGCTCAGGTCATAATAACAAGGTTTGTGAGTTCAAGTCCCACACTGGAGTCTACACTGGCAGCATGGAGCCTGCTTGGGATTCTCTCTTTCTCTCTGCCCTTCCCCTGCTTGTGCCCTCTTTCTGAAAACAAACTTAAAAAAAAAAATTATAATAATCCTCATGAACAGTAAGAATACCAGTAAGCAGTCTTTAAAAACTAGTTTTAAAAGAAATAAATAAAAAAACTAGGTTTTTCCATAATATATGGCAAACTTTCCCTATATTTTCAGAATAACATTATCTCCTTGGGAAACCAGTGTCTCCCTTGCATCCCACAGGAACATACATTCCTAATAATTATTATAAAGTATTAGAGCTGGTTTCTGCCTTTTCTTTATCAGGGAGTTCCTCCAGAGTAGGAACCATTCATAAACATGGATTCATGTTTCTAATCCCACACTGATGAAGACTAATGAGGAAAACCCAAAATTACGTGCAATTTAGCATTTCCATGGGATCTGGGTATGTTTACTCTCGGGAAATCACTAATACCACTATCAGAGGGGTGGCCCCCCTCTCTCGGGCCAGGTGACAAGAGCTCCACTCTGCTTCCACAACAGTCTGTGCTGGGGGAGGGTGGCAGCAGGAGGAAACAGTATTTTTACTTGCAAGGTTCTCATTACTTCTGAATCTAAAAGGCACCAAAAAGCTATTTTCTACTCGAGGTCAGCAGAATTTGAACAAGAGGAACTCAGAGCCAATTCCTGTCCAGCCCAGGTCACTGCCTGTTACTCACTGGTGAAGTGATGTACAAGTGAAGAAACTACTGCTTTCAAAGCAATGAGCTGAGAAAGCAGTAAATATTAGGAGCGTAGGACTCCACATCTCTGAAGTGACAGTCACAAGTGACATAAGAGAAAAAAAAGCAGCAGCAGCTAAAAAGTGGGTTAATCTCAACTTGTGAGGCTGCTGCATTGATACAGACTCAGAAAATAGAATCAGGGGCATCTGGGTGGCTCAGTTAGTTAACCATCTGACTCTTGGTTTCAGCTCAGGTCATGATCTCACGGTTTCTAAGTTCCAGTCCATGCTAACACTGCAGAGCCTGTTTGGGATTCTCTCATTCCCTCTCTCTGTGCCTCCCCCACTTGTGGGCAAGCTCTCTCAAAATAAACAAACTTAAAGAAAAAAAAAGAAAATGGAAACCAATAGGCTAAACAAGAATTACTAGTAAGAATCATCTCCATGTTTGTTACAGCTATTGCTGCTTTTAAGGCTCCTGGAAAATTGGCCAAGTAAGATATGCCTCCCTTTCCATACCAAGCAAAATTTACCTGTTAAATGTAACAGAACAGAACTGTCAGAACACCAGGAAGTCACCTGTTCCTATTCTTTACTGAGGGTAATGTCCAAGTACTATTTATACATCACTTTCACTTCTTTCAAACAATGAAAGGTCAAAGCAGCCAAACTATGCATGTTACTCTTCCTCTGTACTGATCTTTTAAGGACCATAGCCACAATTTATTAATCCAAATTATTTATCAATTCATCCAAATTATTTATCAATTCCTTCCTATAAGAAGGAAAAATATTCCTTGACCAGTACCTCAACTGGGAATTTTCTTTTTTATTAAAAAAAAAAAAAATTAATGTATGTTTATTCTTGAGAAAGAGCGAGAGAGAGCGAGTGCGCACGCGTGCACAAGCAGGGTAGGGGCAGAGAGGGAGATACAGAATCCGAAGCAGGCTCCAGGCTCTGAGCTGTCAGCACAGAGCCTGATGCAGGACTCAAACTCACAAACCATATCATGACCTGAGCTGAAGCTGGACACTTAACTGAGCCACCCAGGGGCCCCTCCACTGGGAATTTTGAGGACGCTTCATTACAAACATTATGATAAAGGTAGCAATTTCAGATGGTCTTCTACTACAAAATTTTCTCTCTAGTACAAAATATTCTAGGGGATTTCTTTAATTGAGGGAGGGAGGGACTGGGATCATACAAACATTTTTGGAAAAAATGGCTTACTTACTAGTTTTTTCAGTAGAATTGCTGTTAATTATATCACATGGATAAAGGACAAATTGTATTTTCAGGCAAACATGCTGTGAAAACTACCACTACAAACTCTCAGATGCTTTCAGTTGCCTCATGCATTCTTTCTGTCCTACAATGAATTAGCACACATTTGTTTGCTTGCTATCTACAGCAAAGGCTTTCCTTAACTTTTAAGTACTTACTGTTGTTTCTATATATCTTCACATTTTTTTTAAGTCAAGTCTACCCCCAAAATAGGGCTTGAATTCACAACCCCCAACATAGAGTCAAATGTTCTACTGGCTGAGCAAACCGGGTGCCCGCATCTTCACACGTTCTAAACTACATAATAAACACTGTGTCCCCCCCCCCCCACATATGAGCTGAGAAGTTAAAGAGATATTCAGAACTCTGACATACCATTACTTGACAGAATCTAAGATCTAATTATACCAAATTCAATAAAATTTTCATGTGTACCAGATGCTACCTGCCTTTATCAAAACAAATATTTTCAGAGTGTAAAAAATAAAAAGTACCTAGATAAAACCCAAGTACAATAAGCTTTATCATACATTAAGAAAGCATCTGTCTCAGTTATTACACTTACACACACACACACACACACACACACACACACACACACTTCTATTCTGCCAAAAACTTCTATGAAGCTACCCTATGGAAATTTGACCTTGAGCCTATGAAATAGAAAACTGGAAGCCACCTATATGCTTATCAACAGATAAATAGTATTATGGTAAACCACTAAGTATATCCGGCCCTTTAAGAGAATAAGACAGGAGTGCCTAGCTGGCTGAGTCAGCAGACCAAGCAACTCTTGACCTCCAGGCCATGAGTTCAAGCCCCACGATGGGCCTGGAGTTTAAAAACAAAACAAAAACAAAAAAGTTCTACACAATATATTGTCAAAAAATTTCTTTATTAAAAGAAAAATTTTTTAAATGTCTATTTATTTTTGAAAGAGAGAGACAGAGCACGAGCGGGGGAGGAGCAGAGAGAGAGGGAGACACAGAACCTGAAGCAGGCTCCAGGCTCTGAGCTGTCAGCACAGAGCCTGACTTGGAGCTGGAACTCATGAACTGTGAGATCATGACCTGAACCAAAGTCGGACGCTTAACTGACTGGGTCACCCAGGCACCCCTACCATCAAAATTTTTAAAGGCTGTAGCACTTCTTTTGTATAATCTCATTTTTACAAAGAAAAATAGCGTATGTATATATTAATAAATAAACATAAAATTAGTCTGGAAGGATAAGCACTAAATTGTTTACAGTAGTTTCCTCTGGGTGAAAAGGGTGTAGAGTTTCAGTTTTTATCGTGGATACAATTTTAAAATTATTGGGTAATTTTAAGGTTATTGTTAAGGTGGATACTGTGAAGATTTAGTTTGCATTTTCCACTATCTGTAAAATATGGTTATTTTAAAATCTTAAGCTTCTTGACTATTTTTGGCTTCTAAATTACAAATAAAGTACATCAGCTAACATTAACAACTCAGGCAACAGATGTTAGCGACAACGTGGAGAAAGAGGATCTCTTTTGCACAGCTCATGGGAATGCAAACTGGTGCAGCCACTCTGGACAACAGTATGGAGGTTCTACAAAAAATTAAAAATAGAACTACCCTACGACCCAGCAATTGCACTACTAGGTATTTATCCAAGGGATACAGGTGTGCTGTTCCGAAGGGACACATGCACCCGGATGTTTATAGCAGCACTATCAACAATAGCCAAAGTATGGAAAGAGCCCAAATGTCCATCAGCAGATGAATGGATAAAGAAGATGTGGTATATGTATACAATGGGGTATTACTCGGCAACCTAAACCAATGAAATCTTGCCATTTGCAACTATGTGGATGGAACTGGAGGTATCATGCTAAGCGAAATTAGTCAAAGACAAAAATCATATGACTTCACTCATATGAGGACTTTAAGACACAAAACAGATGAACACAAGGGAAGGGAAGCAAAAATAATATAAAAACAGGGAGGGGGACAAAACACAAGAGACTCTTAAATATGGAGAACAAACAGAGGGTTACTGGAGGGGTTGTGGGAGGGGGAATGGGCTAAATGGGTAAGAGGCATTAAGGATTCTACTCCTGAAATCATTGTTGCACTATAACCTAACTAACTTGGATGTAAATTAAAAAACTAAAGTTAAAAAAAAAAGGGGGGGGGGGATTACAAATAAAATACATCACACTGCACAAAGGAAGTTCCCTGACAGTAAAATGTGCTGTACTTGTAGGAAGTCCTCTGACAAAGGCTCTCCTTGACCCAAACTCTAGCCAGGCTCCTGAGTCCTCTTTTTGCGACTCAACCTTGGCCCAGAAAGACTTTAACAAAACACTAACATAATTTCTAACAGCTCAAGGCCATGTTCCTAGGATGACCTTAGCCCCTTTAAAGCTCCTGCCTCTGAAAACTAAGTCTGCCCAAGAAATTTACTGTTTGTCCCAGCCAACACCTGAAGGTAGGGCCTCCGTCAGTTCACAGTAAGAGCTGTGGGAGAGGAGAAGTCTAACTCTTGCAAGCGCCAGTTAACAAAACCAAATGGGTTTCAAATCGACCAACCCCCCCTTCCCGGTTTTTGTAATTTTTCACTTCCCTGATCCTATGGAGACCCCACTCAGCTCCTCCCCATTTCTTTATTCTGCCTATAAAAGGCCCAGTCACTCTGCACACATCGGAAGTTCAGTCCACGCTTGTCTCTTTTTCCTTTTGCAACCTTACATTACCTTTTTTTTTAATAGGCTCCTTGCCCAATGTGGGGCTTGAACGCACGACCCTGAGATCAAGAGTCGCATGCTCTACTGGTTGAGCCAGCCAAGCGCCCTTGGAATGGCACATTAATGATTAATGATGATGTCCTTACCACTTTAACTAGTGTCGCTTTGTTCATCCTTGCCACATTCCTGCAGCACTTCGCAGTTTATCGGGTAAATTACTTAAACGAGTAGCAAGAGGCTGCTCAGGGGTGGCGTGGAGCGGGGCGCCCACGGTTCCAAGGCAGCAGGCGTGGAATCCGACTGGCCCCTCTAGAGGTACAGTAGCCGTGCGGGCCCAGGCCCCTCCCACGGCCGCATCCCCCATCCTCCCTGCCAGTCTCCTAGCCGGGAACCCGCCCAGCTGTCCGCCGCGGCCTCGGGCGAGGCACGGGGCGACGCCAGGTTTGCGGCGACCACGCGGGACAGCGGGGGCAGTCGCGCAGCCCCAGCCCCACCTTTGGGAAAGATAAGCTGTGAGGCATCCTCCTCTACGTCGCCGGCCCGCGGATCGCTACCTCCGGCCGCCATCACCACGAAACGCCACACCACGCCGCGCGTCCCACTCACACCGCCGGAAGCGGAAGCGCGGGTCCCGGCCACGGAAGGGGCGTGGTCGCAGAGGATGGGATGGGCTTCCACCAGGAAGCTGGTTGGGGGTGGCGCGGCTCTCTGGGATGCCCAGGCGGACAAGGGCGACGGAGTCCCGGAGCTTTTTGGGGAGCCGAGGGTCCCTTTGTCGCGCGTCCTCGGACTGGTCAACTGACCTTTCTGAGCCTCAGCTTCCTCGCCTGTCGTAAGGCCTGCTTCCTAGAGCCGGAGGAAGGATTAGATGAAACGCGGGAACGCGCTAATTGACTGACCCTAGGAACTCCTCTTGATGGAAAGCTGGGTTAGTGACGCCGAAAACACAGTGGAATTTTTTTGAACGCTTAAGTATTTTAAAAAATGTGATCGATTTGTAGTGAATTATTCTGATACTTCTGAGCACGTGGGAA
Source organism: Felis catus (assembly GCF_018350175.1). Lineage (NCBI taxonomy): Eukaryota > Metazoa > Chordata > Mammalia > Carnivora > Felidae > Felis > Felis catus. The sequence goes on along the minus strand of NC_058375.1, from coordinate 110,948,903 downwards.
GTGATACTGAGAGACCTTTAATCCATCTGTTGGAACATTTGGATGATACACAGAAATGTAAGCAAATGAAAAACGATGCTGTTTTCGGCTTGAGAGAAAATAGAAGATTGTACAACAAAGGAAGGAATTTGTCTCTGTGGCATTATTTGTCTCTGTGGTGAACAGTGTTTAGTTGTCCTTTAAACTGTGTTTACAAATGATGAATTAAGGGGCGCCTTGGGTGGCTCAGTCAGTTAAGCCTAAGACTTCACAGGTCATGATCTCCCAGTTCATGGGTTCCAGCCCCACATCTGGCTCTCTGCTGTCAGAGCAGAGCCTGCTTGGGACCCTCTGTCCCCCTCTCTCTCTGCCCCTCCCCTGATCACACGTGCTCTCTCTCTCACACACAAAAATAAATCAACATTAAAAATATATATATTACTTGACAATATGTAATCTGTGTTCTTTTGATTTATAAATATAGTAATTTTTACAAAATTAATTTGCTGTATATCTGTATTTCCAAAAGAAAATTACTGGGTAAAATAATAGTAGGTTACATAGCATAGGCAGACTGTTTGAAAATGTTTTCCTACATGGTTCATTGGATGCGCAGGACAAATGTCCTGATGAGGAGTCTGGGGACATGCAGCAGCTGGGTGTGGGAAGTGGGCCTGGAACTCAGTATAGGCCTTTTTTTTCCATCTGTCCAACCAACAGGCCATTAAGAGCACCAAATACCTACTGGACCTTACCATGTGCTGGCCCAACATCAAGCTGGATACCCAACACTTGGTATCTTCTATATACACACAGCAGGAAAGAAGTGAACAGGTGAAGAAAGTAAGGAGAGAATTAATGCACACTGTGATGTTTGCAAGGTGGATGGTCTACAACATTTTCATTCAGGAAACCTTTATAAACACTCATGTGGAAAGCCCTGGGGTTAAAAAGATGATTCAGTCATAAATATGTCCCCACAAGATGACCAAAAGCAGCTGATGCAAAATCTGGACTTATTTTCCATAATAAAAGACAGAAAATGGCAAGTGGTCAGAGAAAAGAAAGTGAAAGAAAATGCTATAGAAAGATTCATAGTGCGGCGCCTGGGTGGCTCAGTCGGTTAGGCGTCTGACTTCAGCTCAGGTCATAATCTCATAGTCTGTGAGTTCAAGCCCCGCATCCGACTCTGTGCTGACAGCTAAGAGCCTGGAGCCTGCTTCAGATTTTGTGTCTCTCTCGCTCTCTGCCCCTCCCCTGCTCATGCTCTGTCTTTGTCTCAAAAATAAAAACATTAAAAAATATATATTTTTTTAAGATACATAGAGAAAAAAGTTACTTGTGGTTGGGGGTAGGTGAGTCACAAGAGATCTGAGGAGCAGGGGTGGGCACTGGAACTGTTCTTTTAACATTTAGTCAAAACAGATGGGGGGTAGTAACATGAATGAAATTATCAGGTACATAAGAGGAATATTCACTCTGAGGTAAATTCGTATTTCAATTTCCTTAAATGTCATTTTCATCATATAATTCTTGGGAAATGAAGGAAAACACTAATTATACAGAACTTACGCAAACACGTTTGCTGTAATACATATTTTATTAATGTTGCTCTACATTTTTTTCAACCCAAATAGTAATTTACAACTTTTGTAACCTTTTGGTCTGTTTCTCAAAGAATCTCTTGTAGACTGAATCACTAATGTCTTTCCTGGACCCAGGTATTCTGCCATTAATATAGTATGCTGATATGTTTCCCACTTCTCCCTATATTCAAAGTTAATGTTAAGAATCTCCCAATTTCATCTATTCTCTCAAAAATTAAAAAAAAAAAATCTTGGCACCCGCTGCTGGAAGTCACCTGGTAAGTGTACAAAGGAAACCAAAGGAATAAACACGTGCCCCCCTCCCTTTCACTATTAATACAATCTCTAGAGATACAACGGAATGGGGATGTGGGGATGTGGGGAGGTTATGTAACTGTGCAAACCACCCTTGCCTTCCAGGTACAACAACTTCCTGGAGGCTGCCCTGAGAGTCCCACTCTTGGATTCTAAAGCCCGTCTGGGCAGTGTGCCCTGTGTTGGAACTGTTAAGACTCTCTCTGAAAAGCTCTCTTGAGGGCTTGAGGTCAAGCTGGGCTTACTTCAGCACCCACCCCTTTCAGAAAGCCTGTCCTGACCTGAAGGTCTGAGCATAGTTATGCTTCCTCCTCCCACATGTCCAGAGTAGCTTAGGGGTCCCAGAGGTTTTGATACTTGCCTAGTGGTCCCCATCTACATCTGACATTGGATGACAGTCCAGATAGTCATCCAGCCATTGCAACAGTACACTGGGGCCTGGGCAAAGCCTTCCTGGCAGGTTACCTTGGAGGTTCACAGCCCTGTCACAAAGCAGAATATTTGACTCAGAGTAGTAACTAGCTGTCTGGCTCATAAATGGCAGAACCAAGATTTGAGCTCAGGCCTAGCAGACTGCCAGCCTAAAGATTCCAGTATCAGCATCCTTGGTTACTTATTTGGTCAGAAACCAGGGTGGGATCAAAGAAGGAATGGCCATACTGGGGGTGGCAGGTGGGAGGCTGGATTTGCAGCAGGAACCTGAGTGGCTGACAGGATGAATTTGAAACCTCTCTCTGCTGTTTGGTTCCCCTAGCAATAGGTACAGTCTTGAAACTGGAGGGGTCACTTATTTTTTAATTTGCTCTAGCATACAGAACCTCATGGAAACAAAGTAAGCAGAGGGAAGAGATCCTAAAATCCTTGTCAGAGCTTCATTTCAGAATGAGGAAAACACTCAGAAGGGACAGCACTTGCATTACATTCCTCAGGACACTACTATGGTTCTTTGTGCAGTGTTGGTTCAGAGTCAAGTCCTTCAAGTATCTCAAAGCCAGGTCTTCAATCGAGGTCAGACCCAGAGTGATCTGGAAGAAGCTTTAGAGCACTTACCCCACCTCCACTCCCACAAGAAATAGCCCTGCCGATCTCTGATCAGGTGGCTTAGTTCACATTTCAAGACTATAGGGACGGCTAAAATAGCAAATGTTGGGTTATGCATGTTTAACTACCACCACCTACCACCCACCCCCCAATCCCAAAAACCCACAATGATGTGGCATCCCATGCTGTTTAACTGCAGGCGATAGTATAACACACAGCAATTTCTAGAACCAGGATTTCTCTTTAAGAAACAGAGAATCCCTTTCACACCCTGCAGTGTTACTACCAATTTCTGTGTTTAACCAGTTGCTTGTAGTCTATTTCCAAATTATCCAGCCCTGACAGCACGTTATACCTGTAGCCACAGGCTTATGAGTTCTGCTAAGGGTAAGGGCCGCAGAACTGGTATCTTAAAAACAAAACAAAAAACCATCCTTGCAAATAAAGATTTAAACTTAAGACAGACAGTCCAAACACATGTGTATTTGTATGTTTGAAAAACTGTTCTGGGCCATTTTCTTCAAACACTTCGCCTCTTTTCTGGGCCGTCCAAAAGTAATGAATGTTTCCCTTTAAGGTTAGACAACACCAAGAGGCACCTGGGTGACTCAGTTAAGCATTCAACTCTTGGTTTTGGCTCAGGTCACGACCTCAGAGCCCCACGTCAGACTCTGTGCTGACAATGTGGAGCCTGCTTGGGGTTCTCTTGCTTTTCCTCTCTCTGCCCCTCACTGGTTCATGCTCTCTCAAGATAAACAAACTTAAAAACAAACAAACAAACACAACATTAGACCACACCAATATGTCCCAGGGCTTTTGCTTGGATTAAGGTCACCCAATGATAGCTTCAGTTAGAGCATTACTGCCCTGACCCCTTGCTTTTAGCTTTTTTGATAATATCAGTTATAAAAGAAAATCTGATGAAAACTACGAACCTTCTTTCTAGAAAAATCCAAATTTTAAAAGGTTCATGAACCTCAGTTCAGGAAATTTGGTTCTAAAAAGCCAGTGGCACTGTTACCAGCCCCACAAAAAAATGCAAGTGTAAATAAAAAAATACAATGAGGATCATGATGGACACCATGCAACCATGCTGGCTGACTGAACACCGTCTGCTGGCTCAGTCCAAACAATGTGTGAATCTTGGTCTCGGGATGGTGAGTTGGGGCTCCATGTTGGTTGCAGAAATTACTTAAATACACTAATAAACTTAAAAAGAGGAATGTTACTACTATTCTAAAAAAAAAAAAAGGCAGGACAAAGAACAGTTTTTACCCATTATGATTTATTCTCTACAATACTTCGTTAAAGAGTTCAATGATTTGCACTCAGAAGTTATATAGCCAAGAGGCAACCAAGTGTAATACAAAGAATTGGTCTGAAGTCTTTGCACTGAAGGCCATACAAAGTCTCTTGCTTCAGGGAAGTTAAGAATCAAAATAAACAAAACGAACACATAGCTCCCTAGGCTCCAGAATCTCGATAGAAAAGAGCATCAACAGTTAGTGAAAGTGTAGGTGTTAACACATCATGGAAAACAGGTCTTGTGCAAATATTAAAATTAACACCCAGGACTTCTGTATAGATGATTTTTATTATAAACAATAAAATATATGTAATGTCTCAACTACAAACCTTTCATGTTGAAAGGGTCTCTAACATGAGTTGCTTTAATATTACGAAGCAAAAAAGTTTAAGAACCTCACAGTGGAAACAATCCAACACTGACAAATCCTAGTGATCAAAGACATTCTCTTAGTTAACATAAAACAAGGACGACTCATAATTACAGAGAGAATGTCCTAGCTGTGGGTATTATGAGACAAGCCAACTTTCCAGACCAAAAGGCACTCACAGCTAGGGGTAAAACGAACTCTGAACCAAACCGGCCAAGGTGGGCTGGTTCCTTCACAGCGGTTACCTACTGTTCAGCTTGAGCAGCCCGAAGACAAAGTGAACAACACCAAGCAGAAAACATTCCCTTCTCTTTACACCTGCCACTCACACCATACGTACTGGCCACCCTCACCACCGCTTTGGTCAAGCGCGTGGAAGGTAGTTCAGTTCGAGTTCAGAGCCGTCATCTCCCCATGCAAAGCTGCCACATGGATGATCCAGACTTAGTATTTTTCCTGAGAGCCACCTGCCACACATCTTCATGAAGTGACTGTGACTGTACACTTCCAGACTGCTTCCTGACTAGGCCCCATTCAGGACAGACACTGACAGTGGCATTTCTTATGGGGCCAAATAGTTTTCCTTGGTCGACTCGTTGAGTCCCCCTGGCAAGGCCAGAGGGACTCGAGCATCTCCACTGCTGGACTTGTATGGGAGCATGAGGGAATGTGCAGGGAGTAAGGCTTCTTCACTCCAAAACCACTGAGCCCACTTCAGTGTGGTGCTGGGCGTACCCAGCCCAATTCTTGTGCACTGATTTTTTCCCCATTTCGTGGGTTTTTAAGTTTTCTGTTCATTTTCATAAATGGCAGGTATCCTACCCCACCCTCAGTAAAACAAAATAAAAAACATACTATACACTGGGGAAGACAAATAGGGCAACATTTCCACAAGAAAAACAGGCTTGAAGAGCATGGCACTGTAGTAAATGCTTGCATGACCAGTCTCACTGAGCGTGCTCAGGGATGAAAGTTTAGCACCAATTTTTTTGCTTTTTTTAATCTTTAGAAATTCAACACAACTTTTAACATAGAACACTTGAACAGTAATGAGTGTAGCCCTATGTATCAATACTGTTGTACAAATTGGAGGTGGGTGGTTTAGTCCAGAGCTGACCACCCTGACATCAATCCATGGCACCTAAGAGTAACTATCGTCACGTTTGTTTGTAACAAAACATTTATTATTTTCAGCAGCAGGAAATCACGAAACAATCCCTTCATCTTCAAAAGCTTTTTTTCATTAACCTCGCAAGGGACAAGTGGCAGGATGCGAGAACGCAGCACAACAGTAAGGTGGGGTGGTGTGGCCTGACCTGGCCACCCCGCCGTCCGCCCGCTTCCCTTGCACATTCTAGATCCTCGCGAACAGCAGAGGATGGTACCGAGCCAATCTGCTCACCCTCATCCATTTCTTCCAGGAAACAAGACAGCAATGCCTAGAATGGCATGTGTGTCATTTCTTGGATTATGTCCCTGCTCCCCCTCCCCATTCCTGGCAGAAGAAAACTCAAAATTTCTTTTGATTTGGATATTTGCCCATTTTGGAAAGCCACACCATCACCACATAAACTTTAAAAATAAATTAAATCAAAACAATTGTGTTCACCGGATTGACACCCAATCCACTTCAAGAGTTCTCTGAGCATGTTGTTGAAAACCAGTGTATCACCCTCCGGGTCCTTTCTTCCAACTGGCCACCTCTTCCTGTGAATCCGTTCAGCAGTGCCTCTGTGACAATGTTTCCAAAGCATCTTCCAAGTCCCCAGCTTCAATGAACTCTGCCACCAAATGAGTGAAGAACAGGCAAGAGGGAGGAGAAACTTGCTGACAGCTATTTGGAATCAGCAACAATGGGGAAGGGATAAATATGCCACATGAAAGTTTGAATGACCTAGAATAAAATGAGCTATTTGGAACTTTACCATGGTGGGGCGAAGAGTCCCAGCATGTTAGGCAAGATAAAGATTCATCTTGTTAATTACACAGCTTTGTTCTAAAGTCCTGGAAAGGACTGAAACAGCAACAGTCTTCCCACTTCTACAGGCAAACTAGACAAGGAACTCCTCTGCTTAAAGGTCCCTCAGGATGTCTGCCTGAAAAGAAAACAGCGTGGAGACCCTGGATTCTTTCCTATGACAACGTGTCCTTCTAGAAGCCCGACCCAAGTGCTTGTTTGAACACCTATGCCTTCTGAGAACCTAGATCCAGCTATAGGCACTGCTACCAGTAGAGGAGTGAGGTAGCCGGGTGGTAAGGAAGAGGTCTCTCCTTTCTCACTGCATGCAGCGATGATTTCGGGACCTCCCACGGGCATCCCAGTCCAGTCCTCAGCAGGCTACACCACAGAGCTTTGTTCAATACCAGGAGACTCGATGCAGGAAGAGTGCCAGAAAATCCAACTGAGAGTGGGATGAGAATTAAAACCTTCGAGGCTAATTGAGCAATGAGATCTGCAACGCCATCCAAAGGGCTTCCGATCTTGATGTGGGTCTCTGTCCAAGAGCCTTAGAGGACTCATGGTGCCCACGCTCAACCCTAACATGGCGTCCACTTATGAAGCATGGAGGTTGTGATCAACTCTTGGTACGCAATAAACTGGAAGTTTAAAAAAGGAATTTAAAACAACCTAAAAATGTTTCTTGTTGGTCTCCGTTGCCCAGACTGCCAGGGGAATACACCTACTTGATCTGGGGAGGCTGTAGGGGTGCGTGTGGGGTAAGCCTTCATGGACCACCAATTCCAGCTTCCACTGTGTGGCCAACACACAGGCGGCAAATCACCAGTGGCACCTGCATGCCAAGGGTCTTCTGAACCCACACGGTAATTCTCACTAGTCACGGAGGAGCCCCAATCCAACGGAACCCCATATTGAGGAAAGGCTGAGATAAGGCTTGGGCCCCTCAAGTTCTGTTTCATTCAGTATAACCCTGCCCCCCCCCTCAGTCAGCTGGAGGCAGACTTGGCAACGGAAGCTAGCATCATAAAATGGTGCAGTAATAGAAGTAACTGGACCAGGAAGAGGAGGCATCTGCTCCAATGATGTCATAGCCATTGGTGGCCACAGGGGGGTGGGACTGGTCATGCAGCCTTGTGTCAGGAGTAATGATTGTAGAGGGGCGGGGCATGAAGAGTGCCATTCTGGAAACAGTGTTGTCGAGAAGCAATATACTCTGCATAACTGATTGTCACCTTCTCACTTCGGTACCTGTATAAGGAAACAGGAAAGGGTATTAGGAACCTCAAACCCTTCATTTTGTAAAGTCACTCAGCAGAGAAAACCAAAAGCTTATTCCACATTTTGAAAGAATAAGATGGAAGACCAAGAGCAATCTTACTTACAGAAAATGAAAGACAGCACAAGAAAACAATGTTGTTATTACAAATGAACAAGATGAAAAAGCACAATCACAATTCACCCCTGAGAATGTATTTTCTGCACATCCCACCTTTAAACACTACATATGCTTATCGTCAGGCTGCTCTTAAGCAATCTGCTACTGGGGTCTGGATGAAGAATGTCAAGGTCAAATTACGCGGGTGGCAGATTGGAAGATGGCTATACCAATGCCCAGTGCAAACTGCATATCTACTGCATAAAATGTGATAAATTTGACAGAAATGCAACCTCAATTTGCAGAAAAGCAACAAACAAGTTACTGATAACTAAAAGGGGCACAGATACCTATTCTGGGTCAAATTCTGATGCAGCAGGTTAAAGGATCCTGGGGCTATATAGGACGGGTCTCAATTCCCAGATGAATATGCCATATCATATCACAGGGTCATCAGAACAGAGTTCATAGCACTTTGGCTTTGCTCTGGAAAGAGCCATGAGTCAGGATGCGAAGCATGGGGTGTTACAAACCTATGGAGCCTACTACAGACCACAGGAGCTGGGTGTGACAATCCTTACCCAGAGCCATCTCTTTCCCACTGTAATCACTCCTCCACTGCAAGGTGATTATTCCTGAATTTTGACAGGGAAATGGCTGTTCAAATAAATTATAATAATAATAATAATAATAATGCTTTGTATTTGAAGTTTTTCTTTTTTTTGGAATCCAAAGCATTTCAAAAACACTGGGTTATCTTCCAAATAGACCTGTGAGGTTAGTATATGATTTTCAGTATTTTACAGATGAAGGGGCCAACAGAGGCCCACAGAAGCCCACAGAAGCTAAACCTCTCAGTGTTTCCGATTTCAGTAGGGATGGCAAGAGAACCGACATCTACTGACCACCTACAGTTATTGCCTGGCCCTGTGCTAGAAATTCTTCATACATTACCTTACCACATCTAATACAACCCCAAGGAATTATAATTCACTTCTTACATACAGCAAAGTCCCCCTCCCCCTCAAAGAGGCAGAGTAAGTAACCGGCTCAGGTCATGGCTAGGCAGCGGTGAGCTGGGGTTCAGACTCCAAGTCCATGTGCATTCTATCACATGAGGCAACCTCCCCCAACAGGTGCAGCCTTTCTTGGAACCCTCTGTAAAAAGCACTGACTATCCTGTTAACACACCACCTGTATCCCCTGCCACCTGACTGCATGTGACTTCAACTGACCCTGGAACTCTACGCTGAGAGCCTTTGTTCCTGGCCTCAGTCTGCCCTCTTAGCCTCCCAACCATTGGGTCTGGCAAAGACACCCACCACCTGATCGTGGCCTAAACTCTGCTCCAGCTCTGCCATCACTTCAGCTGCAGAGATGCCCAAGACACTGGGGAGTCTTTGCTTCTGCTGCCACTGCTTCCTCCCAGCTTAAACCTGACCCACACTTCTTTAGGGACATTAGCAGAGAACATCTTTTCTAACCCTTTCCATCACAAGTATCCTCCATCCAACCCCAACTAAATTAAAGTGACAAAGAAAATGAAACAGTGGGTTTACCTGGTGAGTTTGATCGTTTTTCTGAATTCACTGGTAATTGGAGCCTTAAAGCCACCTTTCCTGAGCAATGAGTCTATTGTCTGGATCTGATCCCAGTCTGAGAAGAGAGGCACAATGAGATCAGTGCTTGATGACACAAGAGTAGGGCATGTTCTAACACGGCAAGAGAAGAGAAGCCGCCAAGTCTGCTACGGTCAAAGGGAGCCCTGGATACTGGCCCCACATCCCTAGAGCCCCATCTGCCTCACTGACAGTCCAAGTAGAACCTGAGATGTGAGATGATAAACCCAACACACACAACGGCTGTCCCTAGGCCCTCTGCTCTGTGTCTTTCCTGTCAGATGTGATCCCAGCATAATTACCTAGCAACAAACATAGTGTCAACTTAAGACCTGCCTGCTGGACTAGTGCTGGTAACTAAGACTGTTCTGTGGGAGGAGAGAATTCAAATTCTGTTGCCTATACTCCTCTGTGTGGCCCTTCCTTTATTTTGATCATTTCTAGAAGTCTTGTTTTCTAGTACAGAGAACTGATAGCAGGAGGGAAGCTATTCCTTCATGAAGGACAGGAAAATTTTTCACACATATATTATGTTGTTTCTGTACATTTTTAATAGATAAAGTCAAATGTATCAAAATTGGAAACCAAAGAGAAACCCCTAAAATTACCCCCAATTTTTAAATTATGTCAACCAATTTTCAAACGGCACAAGTAATTTCATTATTTACCTATACTGTCACCACATCTCACTGTTAGAACTATTTATGGTGTGCCTCCTTATACAGAAATGTTAGACTTATGACCTTAGGGTAGCTAAAAGGCTTCCTTTTTATGCTACATCCACAATGCTTTTGAAAAAGTTTAAACACAACCATGATGTAAACCAATAAGGCAATCACTCTCCACATAATTAGTTCATCGATACACTGAAATGGCTATTTTTCTCTATTCCAGGTTCACATCCAACAAATACTGTTGTGTTTTACATATTATTTTCAAAAACAGACAAGAAAGAAGGGACAAAGAGAAGAGAGAAAGAAAAGTAAATTATGTTTAATACGTTTTTTAAAGTCTATTTATTTTGAGAGTAGGGGGAGGGGCAGAAAGGCAGACAGAATCTCAAGCAGGCTCCCTGCTATCAGCGCAGAGCCTGATACGGGGCTCGATCTTGCAAACCATGAGATCATGACCTGAGCGGAAATCAAGAGTTGGACATTTAACCAGCTGAGCGACCCAGATGTCCCAAAAGAAAAATGAATTATGTATCACAGAACACAGAGGCAACATTGAAAGGTATTCTAAATATTCTTTTAAAGAGAAAACGTATCTAACCCACCTCCTACCTTTATTGTCTCATTATAAGAACTTACTAAGTTCTTAAAGAGAGAGAGAGCAAGCGAGTGGAAGAGGGAAGATTATGTTTTCCCTTTATCCAGGTATAACATTGTTCAATAATTAATGACCAAAAGTTCAAAACCCAGTGATACAGGCAACTTCACTTTACAATGAGCTCCATAAAATCATCCAGTTGATTACTGGAATTCTGCTACAAATACTACTCGTTTTTGGGGCCAAAAAACAAAATTTTTCACCAAGAAATGAAACTAGGGGGTGAGTAAGGGAAGTCTTAACCTCTCTTCTTTCTCAGCTCCTACATCTTTTTAAAAAATTATTTCTTATGAATTTTTAAAAAGTTTATTTATTTAGAGAGACCGCGTGTGTGGGCGTGCGCATGCACGCTCTCATGGAGGAGGGGCAGAGAGGGGGAGAGCCAAGTAGGCTCCACACCATCAGCAGAGTCCAACGCATGGCTCAAACTCACTAACTGTGAAACCGTGGCCTGGGCCGAGACCAAGAGTCATGCTTAACCGACTGTGCTACAAAGGAAACCCTCAGCTCCTGCACCTTTTTGGGAGTTTATTTCTCATTCCCTAAGACTTGATAGATGGTAAGAGGAAGAAAGGCACTCATTTGTAGTTGCAGTTGGGCTGAAAGACAACACTCCACTTTCCTGCCTTTACATGGTAATTGTGTGAATAGTATCCTTCACTGAAATTCCATTTGTCCAACTCACCTTGTTCCTTAGCAACCTCAGGTAAGTATGTGGCTGTACGTTTGACGCCTTTTTCATTGATGAATTCAATTCGAATCCCATGGACCCCTACCTACAGAAAAAATAACCAATAAATGGCATTTACTTATTCTAATGGAACTGCAGTCATCCACACTTAATTGACATTGTCCCCTGACCAGCTCAATCCAGGTCTGAGAAAAGGAGAACCTGCTACTCTTCATGATTAACTCTTTCCTCAGGTATTGAAGCCGAAGTAACTTCAGCTTGAGGGAAGCTGTGAGTCTACCTGTAGCCACCTCTCCCGAGTATGAGGGTTGCAGAAATACATTCTTTCAATAGCTCATCCAATAATCTTAAATATTCCACTTTTAATCTATTCCATTAAACATACCACAGGGTTTTGATTTAGGCTCATGACTCCTCATATATGGCTCCGAACAACAACTTTTTTTACTCAAGGGCTGGCCAAGAGGGATCTGAAATGCTCTCTTTTATCCCCAATATCAGTTTCTATTAGGAGTGGGAGAAGGATAGGGAAAAGAATGGACTGGGAAGACACAAGAAAAGAAAGACTTCACATTTCTTCCCTAATTCTAAGATCACAGCACCTTTCCTATCCCCTATATGGCCCCCAATTGCTTCTAAACTCAGCTTTTACATTCTTATACCCTCTCTCAATGAAGGAGATACATTACCATGTACTAACCCGAACCCAAATGCAACGAGAGATGCAGAGTTCCAAATGCGGCTGTTCTCACCTCCCAGTCCAGGTAATCACTGGCATCCTCAAAGTTAGTAAGGAGGGAGACAGAGCAGAAAAGTTTGGGCAGCTCCTCTCGGGTCAGGGGGGGGAATCGGCTGTCCTTAAGTGCACTGGAGGGGACAGAAAACAGAAGTGAGGCTGCTCTGGAGTTAGGAGCCAACATTATATGCCCAAATACTTATGAACCCTGAGCTATGCAGAGAATATTGATTACCCATCTGTACTAACGTGCTAAAAATAACATGATGCTATTAACTGTCTACACTTGAACTGATTAGTGACTCACCAGATTAAGGCCCCACAATTCCTGATTACCAAAAGAAGAACACTCAAACTTTTACCACTTAGAAGAAATAAAGTCAGGTAGTTCTTTTCAATTCTAGCCAATTTATCTGCACAGCTTACGTCTGGTGTCATTACCTGGTTAACGTGTATTCCCTGAGTCCTGAATGAAGATTCATGGCTGAGAAGGTCCCAATGCAGCCACGAAGCCGCTTGTCCCGCCCTGTCTTCCATGTCACAAAGAGCGGACTAAAAAAGCAAAACAAAAAACATTCTCCAGCCCCAAATCAATTATGGATAAGAAAAAAGCTTTGCTTTTGCCCTGTTCATTTCGGTTATTCCCCAAAAGGACTGTTTCCTGAACTGCAGCTACCTGAAGGACTCTGGCTTCCTGGGAACCATGCAGATGGAGACGGGAGGACACTACAGCACGGCAGCCTGAAGGGAGGCGCTCTCTGCCCTTCCTGTGGTCCTTGCCTATGGTTCAGTTCACTTTGACACGTTTGGGGTATTTTCCTTTTCCTCTGTCCAGGACTCAATTTCTTCTAATTTTCCATATCTTTCTCCTCTTAATTATTCTTAGAAGTGTCCATGTTTCCCAGTTACATCCTTCATTAAGACACAACCTGCATATGTCCTGTCCATTCCCCACAACCCCACACTGTTCTCCTAATTATTTCTGCCCCTGATCCTGCTCATAAATGTTTGGAAAAGAAAAACTATGTATCCTTAAGAAAGCTTGTTATTAGTGGAAGTTGCCACTTTCTGCTTTTAGGTCAAGTCCTGCTTTATCAGGCTACACTAGATTGACGGGAACAGATATTTTACCAACAGGTTACAGGGCTGTCTCTTCTTCCTGAGATTCTTCTCTATGTCTATGCCCTTAGTTCTTAGATTGAGCAAAATACTTCTAAAAGCAACTTAAATTTTTAAAGCTGTCTACTCTGATCACCGTTATGAAGCAGATCTGCCACCTATCTTTTTCCTCCAGTAAACACCTGAACAGCAGCAGCCGAAGTTCCTGTCCCAAAACCTACTCAAAACCCCTCAAAAATTCCACTGTCTGCAGAATGGAAAGATCAGCCCCTGAATACAACAGCCCATACCTTACAGCGCTGCAGCCACTAACCACTCTTCCAAATCTATGTCTGTCTCCTGCTAGGGACACATTTGATCCCACTAGGATCAAAGCTCAGAATCTCCACATGTTCAGTCAGGAATTTTCTGACCATGGTATCCCATGGCAATACTTCCCTAAAAGTTAGAACATTTTCCTCTATACTTGCTCTCCTCTGACACAATCACACAGGTATAACCTCCCCTCTCTTTCTGCCCAGTGTGCCATACACACTATTTAGCTTTGTGTGTGTGATCTGCCAACTCAGTAAGTCTCCCAAGAGGGAGGATTTTTTCTTTATACCTCTCCACTCCCTGCCCAGCGGGGCTATGCATTGCCCCAATATGGCATTAACAGTTGAGGAATGAATGATCTTAGGTCAATGAATGCTCCAAAAGCATCTCTTCAGTGCTTTTAAAGCCACCTCAGAGGGGCGCCTGGGTGGCTCAGTTGGCTGAGCATCTGACTTTGGCTCAGCTCATGATCTCACAGTTTGTGGGTTCAAGCCCCACGTGGGGCTCTGTGCTGACAGCTTAGAGCCTGGAGCCTGTTTCAGATTCTGTGTCTCCCTCTCTCTCTGCCCCTCCCCTGCTCATGCTCTGTCTCTCAAAAATAAATAAACATTAAGGCAAAAAAAAGGAAAAAAAACTAAAGCCACCTCAGACCTGCTTCCAATTCTGAGAAGGAAGAAAACACCAGCATGAAATTTCATCACATTACACATATTCCCTTTTATTTTTATTTATTTTGAGAGAGAGAAAAGGAGTATGTGTGGGCACTAACAGGGGAGGGGTAGAGGGAGAGAGAATCCCAAGCAGGCTCCACACTGTCAACCCAGAGCCCGATGTGGGGCTCAAACTCATGAACCGTGGTATCGTGACCTGAGCTAAAATCCAGAGTCAGAACGCTTAACCAACCAAACCACCCAGGCGCTCCTGCATGTTCTTCATTTAAGTCATTGACACCTTGAGACAGCTTGGGACAAATAACAGAGTCTTGAACTGAAAACAGTAAAGCAGATTCTGACACTCTTGGCGGGGTACCAGCAGCCATGTGGGATTACCAACAAAGTGAGGGGACCTTCCTTAAGAGCATCACAGCTCCTAGTCTACAGCCTGGCCCTCAGACACATCCAATTCACCTGAACTTCAACATCCAGGTCCACAATGATGTGATGGTGTGGCTTCCTACCCACTGCAATATGAACCAACAAACCAACAGAAGAACCAAGAACGAAATCCTCCTGATTTCTAGAACATGACCTTAAAAACAAGCCTATACCTCCTCCAAGCATAATGTAGACCTCTTCCACTCCTGAATCCAGATACCGTTTTAGCTATGCCTGGACATTTCTCATCGTCCTAATCCTGTTACCCTCTGCCCAAATGATGCCAAAGCTTTGTATAAGTACAGGATCTCAAGAGAACAACCCAAGAAAGACGTCGTCACGCCTTTCTCACTGTCCCCTGTACCTGATTTACTCACTAGGGGTCATTGGTGAATCTAGGAAGTCGTGGCTGTGGGAAGCCATAGAGGTGACAGTAGAGGACATCAAAGCAGTAGCAGCACATCTCTGCAGTCACCACCAGGTTCTTGGTGGTGTTGGCAGTTCCATTTGGCCGGGGGAGAGGGCTCAGCGCTCCCGATGCGGGATTCATTCGTGTAATGGGAGAATTTCCAGGTCCTAGAGTTAAGTCCGACACATTTTCCCGACCACTGCTGCCATCCACATGCTGGTGGTTTTGAAGAGGTCCTGAACTAGAGCCGGGGACAGTTGTGGACTGGTTCCCGTGACTGTGCGTTCCACTTCCAGATAACTTGGGCTTCTTGACCCCACAACAGCCTGCTGCCAACTTGGGCTCGAGTGGAGGAACACAACGTCTTTTTCCCATCCTGATTCAGTGCTCGAGGTCTGGAATGCTGCAGAACCCTAACAACAAGAGAAAGGTTAAGCATTAATTCAAAAGATTAGTTAAAAGGAGAAAATAACCAAAAGACAGGGTCTACATGGAGAGGGTAAGAGTCATCAAATCCTCTTTCTCATCCAGGTCACCAGGTCACAAAAGGCTTCAGACCAACACAACTGGAAGACCCTGATCTCCAGGCCAGGGACTCCTAACCTTTTCCTAAAGAAGAACTATTTTTCACTTTCCATAAAGCTTATGATCATCACAGAGGCAGGCAACTACAGCCCCTCTTGCCCAGGACTCCCAGGGGCAGAAGGATGGGATGGCAGCCATCATGAAGATGGATGAGGACATTTCAAGACTGCAAGACAGCACTGGACCTGTCAGATTCTTCATCATTGTCTTCTCTACCTTTTTAGAACCTCCAAATTAGACCGCCCTATTTTTAAAGAGCCCCAGAAGGACTTTCATGCTTTTTCCTCATTGACCACATCCTTTCAGCATTTTACTCATCACTAACCTAAATCTATCTGTGTGATTTTGGCCCTAGACCTTAGTGAATATGAAAAGCTGCCATTCTGAGAAGAGCACGCCTTCCAACACAAGGCTCCCAACCCTCTGTCCTCACAGCTCTAGCTCTCCAATGCCTTGCTCATCTTCTTTGGTTCTCTGAACTCACTCCAATTTCTACACATCTCTCTATCCTTTCAAAACTCCAATTCAAAAAAAGCTACAACTTAGTAGGAACCTTTATTCACAGAAATGACCTAAGCTTCAGAGGCCTTTTGTGAGGTAGCCATTTCCTCCCTGTCACAGCGAGGCAGATGCAGGCAAAGCCACTCAGCCTAACAACATGTGGCAGTGGACAAGCGAGAAAATCAGAACATCCCATCTGATGATGTGAACAGAAGGAAGGAAGGGTTTTTTACTAAGTTTTTTTCTTAAACAGCCAGAGGCAAAAATGCATAGTTATAACACGACCAAGATCCTTTCTCTGACTCAACAGAATCAGGAAAACAGATCCTAATTCTTTTTTTTAAAAAATGTTTATTTACCTATTTATTTTGTGTGAGAGTACTCATGTATGCAGAGGAGGGGCAGAGAGAGAGAGAGAGAGAGAGAGAGAGAGAGAGAGAGAGAGAAAATCCCAAACAGGCTCCACACTGCCAGTACAAAGCCTGACATGGGGCTTGATCCCACAAACTGTGAGATCATGACTTGAGGCAAAATCAAGAGTTGTACGCTTAACCAACTGAGTGACCCAGGTGCCCTAATCCTAGTTATTTCAATAGTGATGATATCAAAGTTTGTAAAATTCTGCTGCCTTGAGAAAAGCATACATAAATTTTCCTGTGATTTGGATATATGCCTTTTTAGGCAATGCTCTATATAATATGGTATTTTGGTTGTAAATTCTACAACCTTTTAAATCAAATTAGATATTTACATGCCCATTTGCAATGCCATTATTTTTACACAAACAAGTTGTCACTTTAGGCTGAGACACAAAAATTTCACAAGTATTATTTATGTTCTTGATATATGCTAATCCATAGCAAAATACAGATTTTTGTATTTAGGGCAATTCTTAGTGTGATGAAAGTTGTCTGTAGCTGAGGATAATAGCTTGTACACTTCAATGTCTCACTTGAAAACAGCTTCTTTTTGCGAAAGCCTTAGGTACTTGATACAATAAAAGCCCCAATGACAAGTTTGTTTCTGAACGTGGATGTCACTGTCTTGTTTAGACTGTTACAAGAGGGAGGGGTGCCTGGGTGGCTCAGTCAGTTGAGCATCCAACCCTCAATTTCAGCTCAGGTCATGATGCCAGGGTCGTGGGTTCAAGCCCTACGTGAGGGTCTACACTGAGCGTGGAGGCTGCTTGGGATTCTGTCTGTCTCTCCCACTGCCCCTCTCCCCAACTTATGCATGCACACTCTCTAATTAAAAACAAAAAACAAAAAACAGGGGCACCTGGGTGGCTCAGTCAGTTAAGCATCTGACTTTTGATTTCGGCTCAGGTCATGATCTCATGGTTCATGAGTTCAAGCCTCATGTCAGGCTCTGCCCTAAGAGGGAGCCTGCTTGGGATTCTCCTTCTCTCTATGACCCTCCCCTGATCCTGGTCCCTGTCTCAAAATAAACATTAAAAAAAATTAAAAAAAAAAGGGAACATTTTTCTTAAAAATAGTGCCTCCAGAGCCAAATGGCCTGGGTTCAAATTCAGATTCCTCCAGGATCAACGTCCCCATGACTCAGTTTCTTCAGTATGGGAACAACAATAATACTTGCCTCATGGGGTTTTACGAGAATTAAATGAGCTTAATACGAATAAAGTACTTGAAACAGTGCCTGCCATGTACTAGGTGATAATACATTTAGCTGCTCTTATCACTTTGGGTTTTTGTTCAACTGCCCCATTAGGATGGAAATTCCCAGAGGGCCAGGACTGCTAGGCACTCAGCACTTAGAGGAGTGCTTACTCTGAACAGGTGCTCTTTAAACAGGATTTCATTAAATACTCAAAACCTCAAATCCTCAGCAAGGTAGGCAACATAACCATCATTTTACAGATGAGGAACCTCAGGCTTAATAAGCAAGATAACCTGCCCAAAGCCAGATAGCATGCTGCTAAGTGGCAGAGTTAGGATTTGGACCACAGTCTATCTGTCAGACTCCAAGGCCTGGGTCCTTCCACCAGCCACAAAGAAGAATGACGCCTGCCAATAATATCCACTGGATTCAGTCATTTCTTAAGGGTATGATTAAAAAAAACAAGTTACATTCAAGGATATACTAAAAACAAACCTAATACTTCACAGAATCTTGCCAACAAAAATGGAACAGGAGAGGCACCGGGCTGGCTCGGTTGGAAGTGCATGCGACTCGATCTCAGGGCTATGGGTCCAAGCCCCACATTGGGAACAGAAATTACTAAAAATAAATAAATAAAACTCAATGAAATAAAAATAAAAATGGAGCAGGAAAAAAACCGACCTAAGCCAAAAGCCAAGATCTCAAGCCATGACCCTGAAAATTACCAGTGCCCCTGTCACTGTCATTTGATTCCACAGTGGATGTCACTGGCCTCTTGCCTTTCTATCTTGTGTATCACTGTGGGCTGGGGGCTAAGACACATGTTGAATGAAGCAGCAGAACTACCTCTAAAGAGCTGGAGCTCTAACAGGGTGTCCGGAAAGCCCCAAAGTTCAAAGCAGCAAAGAGAAGGGATGAAACACAAAAGTCAAAAAAAGGTACGTTTCCTCATTCTCACTGCACCAAAGCACACCTGAAGAAAGAGTGAAATGTCATGACATGGTGGCAACTCAGGTGTTCCTTAGCAGGTGTCATCTGCTACCTGACTGGTGAAACACCCCACAATGGAGCGACAGAAAGGATTTTCAAACCAGGCCAAGGCAGGCAGGTGAACTCAAGCCTAGGAAGATTCTGCCTCTGTGCCACCATGTACAAGCACTGCTCTGTCATGGAGCACGATCACAACCGATACCAAGTGCTTACATTCAACAACTCCCCACACCTAAACTACGATTTGAAATCAACAGAACCAACCCAAATCTTGTGGCTCCTTAGGCCCAAGCATTTCTCTGGAGGCCACTAAGGAAACAATTCAATCGATATTCTCAATTAGTGACCAAAGGCGGAGTTAGATTTTTTGCATCAAAAATACATGAGAAGGTATTTCTTCAAAAATTTGTTCTATAAATTTCAATCTATAAAAAATTTCAAACATAAAGTAGGATAGTGTAATGAACCAAATAACCAGCTTTAGTAATTTTTAACATATGGCTAATCTTATTTCATCTATAGTCTACCTACTCACTCTATCTCCCCTCCTACTGAATCATTACAAAGACATGTTTTTAAGGGGGCCAATATTTTACATATTCTGTCAGCATAAGGCAAATAACAAGTGAATTACAGGTAAAGAATGTAAAGTAAACCAAAGTGCTGGGAGTGAATACATATTTACAACATCAACCCTATTTATCAATTTCATCAAAACTTTTTCTTTTTTTTTTTTTTTAACATTTATTCATTTTTGAGAGACCGAGAGAGATAGCGCACAAGTGGGGTAGGGGCAGAGAGAGGGAGACACAGAATCTGAAGCAGTCTCCAGGCTCTGAGCCATCAGCAAAGAGCCCGACGCGGGGCTTGAACTCACAAACCGCAAGATCACGACCTGAGCCGAAGTTGGATGCCCAACAGACTGAGCCATTAAGCATCCACTAACCCCTCATCAAAACTTTTTCTATGAGACTTTTTTTTTTTTTTAAGATTTAATTTTGTGAGAGAGAGAGAGAGAGAGAGAGAGAGAGAGATAGCACACAAGCAGCTGAAGGCAGAGAGACAGAGACACACAATCTGAAGCAGGCTCCAGGTTGAGCTGCCAGCACAGAGCCTGACGCAGGGCTCAAACCCACAAACCGTGAGATCATGACCTGAACCGAAGTCTGACGACCAACCAATTGAGCCACCCAGGCGCCCCTCTTTGAGATGCTTTTAATCCTGCTCCAATAAAGTGGGCCATCTTACCACAACTAAGCAGTCTCAGACTCCACTCCCAGGACTGTCCTCCAATGACCAAAGAATCACTCATTTCCCCAATAGTTTGGCTTTGTAGAGTACAGCCTAAGAGATCTCAGAACAGCATTTCAATACAACAGACTAACCAGCTAAAAACAAATACCCCTAATGGCATACTCTATCTTTTCTAGAACCGCGTGTGCATTTGTTCTTAACCTTTCCCAAATCTCATGAAAACTACCAACGATGGTACTTTGAGCAGAAACATTCCTGAATGGATACTATGAAGTTGGTTCATTTGAAATAACTGGAATTGAGTGTAAAAAGTTGCTCTGGGCTGGGTGGCTTACAATGCTCCCAAAATCCAGTCAGCACTGGGCTCATCAACCACCTTTGTATACACATACATCACAGAGACGGTTCCACGCCTTCAGCTGGTTACTCTTTCAAAGCTAAACTGAAGGGCCAGCCACTTAATTAAAAAAATTTTTTTTATTTTGAGAGAGGACAGTGTTAGCAGGGGAGGGCAGAGAGAGAGGGAGACAGAGAACCCAAGCAGGCTCCATGAGGCCAGCGAGAACTCATGAAACTGTAAGATCACGACCTGAGCTGTAATCAAGAGTTGGATGCTCAACCCACTGAGCCACCCAGGTGCCCCTGAAGGGCCACTTAAAAAGCCAGCAGCGCCGATCTCATTTTCCTACTGCCTGTCCATTTTAGAACAGTCAACGAGAATGAACAAGTTAAAACTGGATTTCCACCAGATGGACACAATAACTATACTTCCACAAAAAGCTGGAAAAGTGAACAAGAATCATGGTTTTACCTCTTCTTTCAAGATCTCCTAACCTAACAAGCATCAAATACACTGAAGTATGTTCGTTGCTGAAAAAGTCACCACGCCCACCCTGACACACAACCCTCAAAGGATCTGCTGTCATTAGGTTCCACAATAAAAGCTGGATGGTAGCTCTTCCTCCCTCTGGGGAAGCGGAGCAGTGCTTTGCTGCTCTGGGCTGGGGAGCTTACGCTTCTGTCCCAGCCAGCACTGAGCTCGTCATCGCCTTCCATCTCAGAGGCTGCGGCATTTGTGTTTTCTTTCACGGCACCTAACACAGTCCCTGCATATAGTATACACACCAACAGTCTTACCTACAAATCTGGTAATTTCACTGAAGTTCATCTTTTCTTTTTAAGCAGGCTTCACGCCCAGTGCGGAGCCCAACACGGGGCTCACAACCCCGAGATCAAGACCTAAGCTGATATCAAGAGTCAAATGCTCGGGGCGCCTGGGTGGCGCAGTCGGTTAAGCGTCCGACTTCAGCCAGGTCACGATCTCGCGGTCCGTGAGTTCGAGCCCCGCGTCGGGCTCTGGGCTGATGGCTCGGAGCCTGGAGCCTGTTTCCGATTCTGTGTCTCCCTCTCTCTCTGCCCCTTCCCCGTTCGTGCTTTGTCTCTCTCTGTCCCAAAAATAAATAAAAAACGTTGAAAAAAAAATTAAAGAGTCAAATGCTCAACTGAATGAGCCACCCAAAGTTTGTCTTTTTTATAAAAAGAATGCTTATGGCACAAACTAATCTTTAGATCCTTGGTTCCACTGTGAGGTGTTGACTGTGGAGTGCATCAGAAGCTGAAGGCAGCTGAATTACAAATCTTATCAACAATGTCAACTCTATTCAGCCCAAACCAAGGAATGGTTTAATTCACAGCTAAATGGATAGCCAATGTGTCCAATTCATTCCACAAATTAGATCAAATATCTCTTAAATTAACTTCTTGGTTTGATTTATGCTTGTAGCGGTTTTCTTTGCTAAAACACAACAGTCACTGGTTAGTCCTGGACTTAGCCTTGGGAGGTATTTAGTTTTAAGATGATTCAAGGCTTTCCTTTAACAGGCCATACCTAGCTTCTGAACTGTACCTGAGAAATTTTTTTTTTGTTTTTAGATGACGGGGTGCTTTAAGTGCTACCTACTGGAACATTATTTGCTTGAGAAACAATTTATCATTTCAGGAGTAAATACAAATGATGTCTCATAAACTGCTGATGTCTATTTATTTATATATTTTTGCATTTTACTTATTTTAGACAAAGCACAAGCAGGGGGAGAAGGGCAGAGGATGGACTGATTGATTGAGACAGAGAAAGAGAGAAAGAATCATCTCAAGCAGGCTCCCCACTCAGCACAGAGCCCAATGTGGGGCTGGATCCCACAACCCTGGGATCAAGACCAAAGCCAAAATCAAGAGTTGGATGCTCAACTGACTGAGCCACCCAGATACCCCAAACTTCTGATGTTTATAAAGGTGTAGAGACCACTATGGAGAGGAAGATGTGAAGATATCCTGACTGATCTGGCTGGCGGACAGGATAGCCCTCCCCCCTTCCAAGGTTCCTTAAGTTCACTGACATCTTCACAGAGCAGCTCCAAACATCAGAGGGCAGAGCCTAGGCTTTGGGATTACAGTCTAGGTTCAAATTCTAACTCAGACTTGTCACGTACTGGCTATGCAAACTCAGGGAGGTTGTCACAGGTCTGTGGACTTAGGTTCCTGATACCACAGAAGGTTATTTGTGACCATTCAATAACTAACACGTGAAAAAGCATCTAACATTCTTTGGCACATTAACTTTTATTTATTCAAGTGTCTGCTATGATTAATACTACCACTACCTAATGTAAGTAGGGTATGTTATAAAAATAACATAGCTTAGAATTCTTACAATTTCTAGGAAAATAAATGCCCTCATAATAAAATTCTATTAAGAACTACCTTGTAGTCAAAAAAGATCTTATTATTAACATGAAATTATTACTTTAATGACCTTGATGCTCTTCCTCTTTGGAGAGCAATGGCTTCCAATAAATCATCCACTGTTCTGTTCACAGTGAGGTGCCAAAAAATATAAAGTATGAATACTGGGCTGTTTGAGAGTTGTACATAGTTCTATTCCACGAGAGTCCTCTTTTAAGCTTACAGATATACACTGCAAGGAGATGAAACTTGCTAAATATGCTATTATTGTAAAAGTCTTGATATATATTGAGTACTAATGGAAATACTGCGTCAAAGTAGTTAGGTTTTGAACAAAAACCAAGTTAAAATATCTAAAAAAGCCTGGGGAAAAAAAATCTGGATTCACCTTTTGAAGACAAACCTCAAAACAGCTTACTGGGGAGCATGACCTTATAACAAAGAAAGCAGATCTGGGAGATAGGAAAGAGGCAAAGAAAAAAGGAGTGCCTGCTTTTTGTTGTTGTTATTATGTAGTGTCCC
Source organism: Felis catus (assembly GCF_018350175.1). Taxonomy (NCBI): domain Eukaryota; kingdom Metazoa; phylum Chordata; class Mammalia; order Carnivora; family Felidae; genus Felis; species Felis catus. The sequence goes on along the minus strand of NC_058375.1, from coordinate 110,925,445 downwards.
AATGTCTGTTCAAATCAAGCTTTATACAGAAAGGAATGGGTTGTTGTTTCCTTTGTGACACAGAGAGTTGAACTGAAATTCAATTTAATAATTATGTGGTATGAGTAGGGAAATGGCACCTGAACTGTAATTCTGGCCTACTTATGTAACTATTCCAAGAAACAGTCAGATGAAAAACCCACAAACATTCTGGTAATCATTTCAAATAATCACTTCTATATTTTTGAAACCTCAACATACACGCGTACACATATCCAAACACTTGCTGTGTGAAAATTTTCCATGCAAAATACAGATCTACCCATAAAATTTAAATTTAAAATTTTAAAATTTACAGATTTACAAAAATGCACAGGGCTATAGATTTTCATTTCAACGTAGCTTAAAAAAAAACCCACAGGGGTCAAAAGTTTTGTTTTTAGTTCCCCTTCCTTTACTATGTGATCTGTGGCAAAGTGCCACATCTTTCTGGGCCTTGGTTCTTTCATTTATAAAATGAAAATATTTGTCCTTTGCCTCCTTTACGGAGGGATTATGAGGCTCCAATAAGATGTGAAGAACTGTGAAAAACGCTATCTTACAAGTGTATGCATACCACAATTAATACACTCAAGGGGACACAGCAGTAATAAAAATTTTTCCAGAAAACAGTATCACCATAGCAGATTTAGGGCAAAATGTTCCAAAACTCTCTGAAGATTATAACTGTATAGAAGAGACCCAATAATTGACCTTGATCAGGAACTGCATTAACCTCTGAGTGTTGATCTTTGGTTGTTTTAAAAAAATGAGTAATTTGGGAAGGGGTGGGAGCTAGACTTACGTACTAAAAACATAAAGGATAAGTGTACTACTACTATACCACCATCTAGGTCACTCTAATGGGATTATGGAAAACAAGTTCATCTTTATACATTTATTTTAAAAGGACAAGTGGAAGGAACTCCATCAACATTAGGACCCCCTCAAGGAAGCAGAAAAGTACAAGTGAAAAAAGTCTACATCCTAATGTCCTAGCACAGGACTAAAACCAATTAACAGCAACAAATTCTAAATATTCTAAGTATGTCCAAGGTAATACTCACTGAAAGCAGACAGTTTCTATTGCCAGGGGTACAGCTATAACAGAGGAGGGGAGCTATTTTGTCTCTGAAATGAATTTTCTTCCTTCCGATTCCATTCCTTCTTCCTGTACCTAAGACAGAAATTCAGGGGTAGTGAATGAACAAAATCAAGTCAGTCCAGAGGTGAGATAAGGCTTGTGAAAAATTACAACTCCTAGAACAATTTCTAGAAAACAAAAACAAAAAAAGAAAACAACAGCTAGGGAACAGGCTCTCCCTACTTCAAAACATTTCAAAATCTAAATATAAGGCAGCAATGGCAGTCCCATGCACTGAATCACCTCATCCTTGGCGTCATCACCAAGAAGGGAGGACAGTGGGATCAAAGGTTTTATTGAACCTGAACATGAGACACACATTAAAACTTCCTCCACCACTTATTTAGATCAAAACTTGCTCTCAGGCCAAGATATACCATTTCAAGGCTCTCCACTGGTTTCAGAATACAAGCATAGTCCCAAATTCTCTGCAAAGATGGTGTTGAAGAATTACTGGACAGCATGCCAAGGTCCTGAGGACAGGCCATCTTGTCATCCCAGGTGGAGATGATAATTGTTGGTAAGAGTCATCCATCCTTACTATTAGTCTTGCACAAATCTCTTCACAATCCTTTAACAACTCTCCCCACCCCCCCAGCCCCCCAGTACAAAATTAAGCTATTCCCAAAGATGTAAACAGGAGACTCCAAGCCCCACCCACACTATCCAAGGAGAGGGCAGTGAAAGAGGATAGGCCCAGAGGGATAAGGGTAAGGGAGTGTGGCAAAGTGAGGAGTTCAGATCAGGACAGGGGAGGGAGGAGGACAAGGAATGAAGGGCAAAACCCACAGCTTGGGAAGGAGAGAGAAGCTTAAAACCCAAAGAGTGTAAGGTGGAGGGATAATGGAAATGGGGGCTACGGGTGGATAAGGAAGCAGGGAGTGAGGGTGGGGCTGGGAAAAAAAGAGAAGAGGGAGAAGAGGAACAGGAGAGAGCGTGCGCGTGAAAAGAGTTAGGCAAGAAAAGGACGAGAAAGAGTGGGGAAAGGAGAGGCCGGAGCGGGGAGGGGCACAGCAGGCAGAGAGAAAGGTGAAAGGTAAGAAAAAAAGGGGGTGGGGAGGGAGAGTACGGGGCGCTGGGGGTTGTTGGGGAGATGCCGGGGCGACGGGTAGGACAGCGAGGGCCGAGCCGCGGGGGTGGAATCCAGACGCCGGGAGGGGGAGGGGGCGGCGGGACAGTGGGTGGGGGCCGCCAGGCGGCGCCGGAGACCACCAAACTTTACACAGACCCGAGACTGTTTCCTGGAGGGAGTGCAGAAAGGAGCTGGAGTCTCGCCTCGCCTCGACTCACCTCGCGGCCCAGGGCAGGGGCGGCCGCCCACCCCTCACCAGCATTGCCTCCCGACCCCACTGCCCCCGGCCCGGACACGAGGCCCGCAGGCCCCGCCTGCCCGCCCACTTACCCCGCCGCCAGGGAGCCCCTCCCCCACGCTGCCCCGGGACCCTGGCCCCTGACCCCGGGGACCCCGTCCCGAGCCCCTCCACTCGCCTCCGGGTAAGGAGGCCCGGCGGGCAGGGCGGCTGAGGCCCGAGGGAGGCCGGGCCCAGCGGGGAAGGAGGAGGAGGAGGGCGCGGCGCAGCCCGAGTTTCCCACCTTTTCTCCTGGCCCAGACGCAGCCGGGGTGGACGGGACCTCTCGCGCTCTACCTTCTCCTCCTGCTTCATGGAGCCATGCGCCTGGGTGGGGGCTCCCGAGAGAAGCGGGCCCGCGGGCGGGCCGGACGCGCGGCGCGGACGGGGCGGGGCGAAGAAGGCCGGCGGGCGGGCGGAGGAGGAAGCGGCGGGGCGGCGGTGGCGGCAGGGAAGAACTGCTAGAGGTATTCCCCGGGCAGCTGGAGGACTGAGTCGAGCCGGGACCCGAGTCCTCCAGTATCCCAGCAGCCACCGGAGGCAGTGAGGTAATGGAGGAAGAATGTAGGGAGTCCTCCAGTGGACCACACGCCCTCTAGCGAGCCGCGAAAACCATAGAGATCAGGGAGCCGCCAGAGCACCGCCCCGCTACTGTCACGTGGCCCGGGTCTGCGCATTTTATTGGCTGGCGCCCACTCTACGGGGTTGAATTTACAGGGCTGCTTTCCATTCGTGGGGCCGAGTCCCAGGGAGTTGGCAATAAAAAGAGGACGCGGAGCGGATCCAAAGGCGCCGGCCGGCCTCGTAACCGGGCGTCACGCTCTGCCCGCTCGGAGACCCGCACAGTCGGCCGGCGCAGTGCACGCCGGGCCGCCCGGGCCTCTGAGAGCGGACGCGGAGTGCGCCGGGAGATTTCGGGCGGGCCCGGGCGGGCAGCATTGTCCGCGCAGAGGCCTTCCTGGGGTGCCCGGCCCTCGTCCGAGTTAGAGGCGGACAGACACCCAGCTTCCCACAGCCTTTCTTCCCAAGCGCCCAAGCCGATTCGACCACAGCCTTCAAAAGCAACCAAGAAGGGGCAGCTCAGGGCAGCGTAAATCAAGACTAACCCCTGACCAAGGCCATGTTCCAGGGGAACCGGGAGATGTTCCAGGTTCGGTGCCAGCCTCCTCATGGACGGAGAAGGGCAAACGACACCCAGCGTTTGGTGTCAGGAGTCGTCTCTCTGTCTTGAATCCCTGAATTCCCAGGCTGGAGATGACTTCAGTGCAATTGCCCACAGGACAGGATTATTCCGTAGGCACAGTAAAAGCATATTCCTCAGCACTTATCAGGGCAAGGGGCTCAAAAAGACCAATAGAAAACATTTTTAGAAAATATTAGAAGTAAGTGATTTTAGTTTCCAATACTTGCTGTTTGGTTTGATTTGAGGACTTGGCATTTTTGTTTTCAGTTAAGATGGAGTTGCACGAAGTTTCTGTCCTGCTCCCTCACCCTCACCATTCCAAACACAAACTGCATCTAGGTCCTGCAGCAAAGGCATGTCCTCTTTTGAAGCAATGCCAGTCTTGTTAAGAACACAGACTCGAGCCCACAGATAGACTGTTTGGTGTTTTGCTATTCTGTTTATGCACAAAGGAATCCTTAACATGTTTGTCCTCAAGGAGCAAAGAAAGCATCTAGTAAAAAATGCAAATCATATCTGACAGTGAAGCTTTCCAGCAAAAACCTTCTGCTCTAGAATGCATAATGTACTCAAGCATAATAAGATCTACTACTACAGACTTTTAGCATAATTACCTGTCGGCAACAAAAACCGAGGAAACTGAGTATCAGTCTCTTGGACCTAACTGTCGAAGGGAACCTGGCGAAGGACAACTGGGAAAGGAACAGACAGCTATGCTTTGTAGAACAGGGGGTGACTTTTAAAAAGCTATTTCTATAGCAGTCTTCACAATTCCTGTCACAGTCTTGACACATTTATCTGCTGTTGAGGCCACTTTTGCCTGTTTCTAACCTCTGTCTGCCTGAAAAACTACAAATTAGATGATCATATGGCCCCCAGCCAGAAATCTAGGAGGCAGCAAGCCAGCGGTCAATTTTTTTGTTGTTGTTTCTAAATAAGAAGACAAAATCCTGACTTAAAATAATCCGAATAAATTTCACATAGTGAAGGTTTTTCCAGCTGAAAGTCTTAAAATACGGCATCTGGAAAGGGCCTTAGTCTATTGCTCCCAGGGCGCTACTATATCGTCATTAAACAGCCCACAGATAAGGGAGTTATTGCTCCCTCGTTATCAAGCTGTCAGGAGGTAAATGATGGAACTAAGTCGGATTTGAAGCACTCCCAAATTAAAACAAAAACAAACCTTGCGCTGAGCTGTCAAAAAAGGCATTTTACTGAGAGCTAGGACTCGGATGTGGCCATTGTTAATGGATGCCAAAAGGCAAAAGGTCAGGACTCTTAAAAAGTCACTTTGGGGTTACTTCCCATCGGTAAGCAACAGTTTAAACTGATGCAAAGATAAGCAGAATGAAATTATGACTAGGAAGAAGAAGCTGAGGGCAATATATGCCAGAAATAGGGAAGAGGCTGTCTTAGTTGTTTTCTCTTTTCCCACACAAAATACAAAAACCTGGTACATAAGAGGCATGCACTAATTATTTGTAACCTAAATAAGTGAAGAAACAATCCAGCAAGCAGCAGGAATGTAATATAGTTGGGAAAGGGAACTGTAGCTCAAGCTCTCTGCATGATCCTGAAATGTCATCCTAGTCTGCTGTGATATAACTGCACTGCTCTATTAAAATAGCTCAAATCACCTGCTTCCAGATGCACAGCTTTCCATCATTTCTTACCTTGGATGGCTAAGAATATATGGTAACATAAGAGACTAGACCTTAATTGTTCCCACCACAAACAAGAAATAATTATGTGATATGGTAGAGGTGTTATGTAACTCTGTAGTGGTAATCATATTGCAACATATAAATGTATCAAATTAACAGATTGTACAATTTAAACTTACACAATGTTATATGACAGTTATATCTCAATTTAAAAATTGTACATGGTAATGATTTAGAGAGTGCATTCTGGAATCAGCCTGTGTTCAAATTCCAGCCCTGACACTGAATACCTTTGAACCTAGAGTAAGTTAATGTCAATGACTTGGTTCTATCATCTGTAAAATGGGGATTGCAGCATTATGTAACTCGAGGTTATTGTGAGATTTAAATAAGTTTACACATATGAAGCTATTATAGGACTAGCAGGTCACAGATGATCAATAACTGTGAACCTTATTAGTATTAGGGTGCAGCGATAAACATGAAATTGGCCTGTACAACAGAATACACATTCTCTCAGCTTCGGTGCACTAAAGGCATTTGTCAACCAGTAGTCAGGAAATAAGCTTTCACAAGAGATCTTGATGGGTTGCACAGATTTTATCTGTCCCACTTTCCAGATTGACATGGGTCTGGTCTTAGTAGGAAATAGAGTCTGAATCTGTGCTCTGGTCTCCAGAAAAGGCAGGCACAGAGAGACTGTAACTCCTTCGGAGATAGTGCCTGTCTCTTGTGTATCCTCCACAGGATAAGTCCAGTTGGGCACTTTAAAAGGGTGGTGAATACTAATCTGATTAAAATAAAATCTTTACCTTTGTATACAAATGTCTATGTGGGTTGAGTATTAGAAATACAAAATAGTTTAAATAAACTGACAAGACCCACAGTATTTTGTTTGTGGTAGAGTTAAACCATATTATTCTGAGAAATTGTATTTTTAAACTGGATGTCACTTGGTACACAATTCAAAAAGTTTCTAAACTTCTACTAGTTATTACTGGTGGAAATAAATGAAACCAAGTTGGAAAGCTCAAGTCACATATCCATTTATTCTATAAATACTCTTAATGTCTAGTCTGTACTGAAACTTTTATATTACTTTTTTACTGAGATGTAACATGCACATATAGAATGCACAAACCTTAAGTGTATAAGTTGGCTGATTCTTACATTAGTATATATCCATGTAATCACCATCTAAATTAAGATGTAGAAATATCCAGCAGTCCAGAAATCTCCCATGTGCCCTCACTTAGGTGCTAATCCCCCTTCAGAAGACAACCATTATTTTGACTTATATCACTAGAAATAGTTTTGTTTGTTCTTGAATGTCATAGAAATGGACCCATACAGTATGTATTCATTTTTGCCTGGGTTTTTTTGTTCAACATTATGTCACAGGAATTCATCTCTCTGGTTAGGTGCAGGTATGTTCATTCTTTTTCTTTGCTGCATAGACTGTTGGGCCATTCAATACATATTGAATGAATATGTCACAATTTGTCTATCCAGCATTATTATTATTATTTTTAAAATCTTGTTCCCTTCTCTGAGTCTAGGAATTTAAGACTTTCTACAAGATCTCATGTTTTTTGCAACCTCAGTGTGGTTCATCCTTGAATTGCAGTGGTTATAAGTGGCTATTGTATCCATCAGAATCCAGTTAGGAAAGAGGTATTTGAGAGATAGCAATACATCCTCACTTGTCTAGCCTTGGGTTATGTCACCTATCCTTCTCTCTGCCATAATCTTGCCTGAAGAGAACTTGGTCTTCCTGACATTCCACAGGACATCACACCTATCCATTACATTGGTGACATTTTGCTGAATGGACGTGATGAGGAGATGGCAAGTACTTGTGATGCATTAGAAAGTCACATGTGTTCCAGGAGGTGGGAAATAATCCTGGTACCAAGTACCATATTGACTAAGGTCCAAGAAATATAAACCACACTAGGCATTTCAAACAAAAGGGTCTTAATACAAGGAATTGGTTATACAGATGCTAGAAGTCTAAAAGAATAAAGTTGATGTTGAGGTAACCCCAAAATTAGCAACTGTAAGAAGTAGCTACCATCTCTAGGGGTGAGAGAACACAAGGGAAGATTTAGCATTACCAGAATGGAGGAACTGGAAGGATAGGCTGGCTTGATTGAGAGACCATTGTAGAACTTCTCTGGTGCTGGGACCTCTAAGACGGTACTGTGCAGCTGGGCCTCGGGCCTCTGAGGGGTGCCCTTGAACTGAGGGCTTTGAGAACCAGAGTAGCAGGGAGATGGAACTAACTGCAGTTACTGGAGGAGTCCCACAGTAGCTGAAAACAGGAAGAGATGCCCTTCTTATCTCCTCCCACCTTCCAGTTTTTCACCAGTGCCCCCCATAGGCAGAGCCTAAAAGGAAATCAGGTGGCAAGGGGTTCTGGGAAATGTGGTTTGCTGACACCCAGACCCAGCATCTCAGAGTGGAATTGAGAGGGTAGGCTTGTCCTGAGCAACAATAGGTAACTACCATTGCAGATGTCACATCAAGATTTCACCAAAACAAGAAGATTGCCCCCCCCACACCCCCCCGCCGCCCCGAGAATATGCCAGTTGCAACTCTTTTGGGTCCTGGTTGAAACCTTAGAAGTTCTGGAACTTCTTCCAAGAATGCTGAAAGCTGTCACCCTCCTTGAATTGTCTAGCACCTTAGGGCTCCTAAACGTCTAACTCCTAAAGGTACAGCAATTGGATATACACCAAGGGAAGGAAAGAGCCTAAGGTCAGGTACACTTTCTCTTCTTAGCCCTATCTGAGGTCAGTGGGACACATTCCAAGAGTCAGTACCTTACAAATGTTACAAGGACTTTCTTGACATAATGACTTTAAGTCTCTCGGATATAGAAACATGAAAGCAATTGAAGACTACCATCCTTTCCCCCCTTAATGTTCTATTAGGAGTACATGCTCAATAAGTGTTTACAGATAATTTCTTAAAAAACATGCTGAAGATGATTTAGGAGAAAAAATTTATTACTTGCAAACAATTTTTTAAGTATTTTTAAAATTCTCTTTATAAAAATGAAGCATGGGGGCATCTGGGTGGCTCAGTTGGGTGAGGGTCCGACTTTGGTTCAGGTCATGATCTCACAGTTCGTGAGTTTCAGCCCTGCATCAGGCTCGCTGCTGTCAGCGCAGAGCCCACTTCAGATCCTCTGTCCACGCCCCCCGCCCCTCCCCTGCTCAAGCTTGCTCTCTCTCCCTCTCAAAAATAAACATTAAAAACATAAATAAATAAAAGTGAAGTATGTAGTCAACATGATGCTAGAAGTTCTAGCCAATGCAACACAGCAAGAAAAAATAAATAAAAGGAGTACAGATTGGAAAGTAATAAAACTTCCCATTTGCAGATGACATGATTGTCTATATAGGATATCCCAAGAAAATTACAAAAAACTCCTAGAACTAACAAGTCAGCTTAGCAAAGCCATGGAACACAAGATTAAAACACAAAAATCTATCGTATGTCTATATCCTAGCAATAAACATGTGAAGGCTCAAATTAAAGGTGTATACCAGTTGCAATTGCTCAAAAAACCCCAAACACTTAGGTGTAAACCCAACAAAATATGTAAGGGGTTGTATAATGAAAACTACTAATGAAAGAAATACAAAAAGATCTAAAAAAAATGAAGGGACATACTGCATTCATGAATTGGAAGACTGAACATAATAAAGGTTCTATACAAATTGATCTATCTACACATCTAATGCAATTCCTATCAAAATTCTACCAAGGATTGGGTAGACATAGAAACGTTTATTCTGAAATTCATAATAGAAAAAACAAGAACTAGAATATCTCAAAGAATTTTGAAAAAAATAAAAGTAGGAAGACTCACTCTACCTGATATTATGGCTTCCTTATATAGCTACAGTAATCATGACTGCAATATTGGCTGAGGGATAAACGCATAGATCACAGAACAGAGAACCAAGTGATAATCAACACAAGTCTAACCAACTGGCTTCTGACAAAGATAAAAAAGCACTTCAGTGAATGAAAAGAGAGTCTTTTCTTTTTTTTTTTAATTTTTTTTTCAACATTTATTTATTTTTGGGATAGAGAGAAACAGAGCATGAACGGGGGAGGGGCAGAGAGAGAGGGAGACACAGAATCGGAGACAGGCTCCAGGCTCTGAGCCATCAGCCCAGAGCCCGACGCGGGGCTCGAACTCATGGACCGCGAGATCGTGACCTGGCTGAAGTCAGACGCTTAACCGACTGCGCCACCCAGGTTCCCCAAAAGAGAGTCTTTTCAACAAATGGCATTGGAGTAATTAGACATCCATGGGAAAAACCCAAAAACCAGGCTTAACTCCACACCTTTCACAAAAATTGGCTCAAATGGATCATAGATTTTTAAATTAAATTAAGTTAAATTTTATTTTATTATTTTATTTTAGAGAGAGTGAGCAGGGGAGAGGGGCAAAAGGAGAGAGAGAGAATATTAAGCAGATTCCACACTTAGTGCAAAGTCTGACACAGGGCTTGATCCCAGGACCCTGGGATCATGATCTGAGCTGAAATTAAGACTCGGACACTCAACTGACCAAGCCACCCAGGCACCCCAAAATGGATCATAAATTATTTTATTTTATTTTGAGAGAGAGAGTGGGTGTGCATGCATGTGTGCACTGGAGGAGGGGCAGAGAGAGAGGGAGAGAGAGAATCCTAAGCAGGCTCCACCCTGTCAGCCCAGAGCCCGATGCAGGGCTCGATCTCATGAACTGTGAGATCATGACCTGAGACAAAATCAAGAGTTGGGCACTTAACAGACTGAGCCATCCAGGTGCCCAAGATCGTGGGTTTTAAAGTAAAGTGTAAAACTATTAAACGTTTAGAAGAAAACAGCAGAAAACACTCAGGACCTGGGGCTTGGTGAAGTTGTGGATATGACACCAAAAAACACTATCCATAAAAGAAAAATATCAATCAATTGGATTTCATGAAACCTTTGTCTCTGTGAAATGCCCTCTTAAGAGGGTAATAGCACAAGCTACAGATTGGGAGAAAACACTTGCAGACCACATATCTGGTAAAGAACTCATTTTTAGAAATATAAGGAACTCTCAATCCAATTAGAAAATGGTGGGGCGCCTGGGTGGCTCGGTCAGTTGATCGTCCAACTTCAACTCCGGTCATGATCTCACAGTTCGTGAGTTTGAGCCCTGCATCAGGCTCTGTGCTGACAGCTTGGAGCCTGGAGCCTGCGTCGGATTCTGCGTCTCCCTCTCTCTCTGCCCCTCCCCTGCTTGTGCTCTGTCTCTCTCAGAAATAAACATTAAAAAAAATTAACAAAAAAAGAAAGTGGGCAAAATGCATGAATAAACATTTCACTGGAAAGGATAGATGGAAGGAAAACAGGCATGTGAAAAGATGCTCAATATCACTTGCCATTACGTTAAGGCAAGTAAAGACCACACTGAGACACTCTTACACATCTACCAGGACAACTGAAGTAAGAAGCAGCGGTAATACAAAATGCTGGCAAGGATGTGGGGAGAACTGGATGCCTTGTACTTCGCTGCTGGGAATGTAACCTGGTACAACCACTTTGGAAATAGTTTGGCAGTTTCCTAACCCTATGGCCTGGCTACACCATTGGACATTTCTCCTAGAGAAACGAAAATTTGTGTCTTCACAAAAACTCTGACACAATTGCCCACAGCCTCTTTATTCATGCCAGCCTAAAACTATAGACAGCCCAAATGTCCTTCAGTGGGGGAAATAAATTGTGATAGGTCCATACCATGAAGTACTACTCGGTAGTAAAAATGAACAAACTACTGATAAATGCACCCACCTGGATGGAGCTCAAGGAGCAGGATGTGATGTGAGGTCCCCCAGGGGCACAGCTCTGCCCCTCCCCAGCCTGCACTTAGGGCAGCTCGACTTCACTCTCCACTGCATGGACAGGATGGAACTCAGGCCTAACATCTCATCCTTCTTGTCCTAGCACATGGCTCAAGCATGACCATGTGACACAACTCAGGCCAAAGACAGGGGCTGGGCATGAGCCACAGGATGCCTTTCTCCAGGCTCTGCCCCTGGGTGTCTTACTACTATGCAGCACATGACCTGGAGCAGCTGGAAAGGAACCACGCTGATTATATTGTTTGAGCCTCTGAAAGAGTCCATGCCTGCAGGTAAAACTACCCCAGACTCATGTGATAAATTGTATCTTCTATTAAAGGAACAAACTATAGAGTCCCTGGGACAATTCAAGTAACAGTGGGCAAGATGCCTCTACTCTGAATAAGTAGATTAGAGAAACATTCTCCTGTGTTACCTGAGCCCCGTCTTCCATGTCAACAAAAATGGAAGATCCCTCAGTAAGTCAGAAGATTTTTGTGCAAGCAGCTACCCGTTTTTCTGACCCACTTTTATGACAGTCTCATTAAGAAGTAACTTAAAAAAATTTTTTTAATGTTTATTTATTACTTTTGAGAGACAGAGACGGAGCATGAGTGGGGGAGGGACAGAGAGAAAGGGAGACACAGAATCTGAAGTAGGCTCCAGGCTCTGAGCTGTCAGCACAGAGCCCAACGTGGGGCTTGAACTCACAAACCTCGAGATCATGACCCGAGCCAAAGCTGGACGCTCAACTGACTGAGCCACTCAGGTGCCCCAAGGAGTAACTTTTTAGCTCCAGGAGTGGAGCCAGAATCAGTTTCTTTTTCCTCTAAAGAGAATGCTCATGGGGCGCCTGGGTGGCTCAGTCGGTTAAGTTTCTGACTTTGACTCAGGTCATGATCTCACGGTTGGTTAAGCATCTGACTTTGACTCAGGTCATGATCTCATGGTTCGTGAGGTGGAGCCCTGCGTCGGGCTCTGTGCTGACAGCTCTGGAGTCTGTTTTGGATACTGTGTCTCCCTCTCTCTCTGCCCCTCCCCCACTCACCCTCTGTCTCTGTTTCAAAAATAAATAAACATTAAAAAACTTTTTTTAAATAAAGAGAAAGGTTACAAAATACAAGTAACAGACAGCAATGTGTAATGTTTCCTCCCTTTGCTAGAAACCAGTGAGGGAAAGAAGTGTGTATGATGGCGGGGGCGGGGGGGAGGGGTACCCCAGCCTAAGAGAGGTTATAGTTTCTCACAGTCCAAACAGAGTTCACTGATGAAGCGACATGAATATTATTTTAGCAGCTTCAAGGAAACTGATTCTTCTTTACCAGCTCAGCATTTCCATCCACAGATAGCAAAGAAGTAGCAGGCTCCAGGATCCTGGCTGTTGTTCCTTTCTATCTGAGGGGTTGGCCATTGTGCCCTCATGTGACAGGTCACCTGATCTGGTCCAGGCTCTTAACAAGAAGAGTGAGACATTGAGGGATGGGGCTAGAATAAAACATAAGGAACCCACCAATCACCTGGGCTGAAAGTCAATCCCTTTTATCCATGTGAAACTTAGTACTGGCCCCTACATTAAAACTACTGTATTATAATGAGCTATATTAGCCAACTTTATAATTAAGGCCCATAGACTTCAACTACTCTAGCAGAAAATTTCTGCCAAATTCTCCTTATGAAGTGACACTTTTTGTGAGATATTTCAGTAACCTTGGCAGAAGGAAGGAAATGATCCCAAGATATCCTAACTAAATGCCTTTTGAGGGGCGCCTGGGTGGCGCAGTTGGTTAAGCGTCCGACTTCAGCCAGGTCACGATCTCGCGGTCCGTGAGTTCGAGCCCCGCGTCAGGCTCTGGGCTGATGGCTCGGAGCCTGGAGCCTGTTTCTGATTCTGTGTCTCCCTCTCTCTCTGCCCCTCCCCCGTTCATGCTCTGTCTCTCTCTGTCCCAAAAATAAATAAACGTTGAAAAAAAATTAAAAAAAAATAAATGCCTTTTGAATAATTTTAAAGGAAGTGTTTTAAAAAAAGACTACATGAATTCCTTTATTGCCATAGACGTACCATAGATCGAATGTTTGTGTCCCCCAAAATTCATATGTTGAGACCAAAATTCGTATGTGTGATGGTATCGGGAGTGGGGCCTTTGTGGAGGTGATATTTATGGAAGTGATTATGACATGAGGGTGGAGCCCCCACAAATGGGATTAGTGTCCATATAAAAGGGACCCCATAGGGCTCCCTCACCCCTTCTACCATGTGAGGACACAGCCAGAAGACAGGTGTTTATTTAAAAAAAATTTTTTTTAATGTTTATTTTTGAGAGAGACAGAGCATGAGCAGGGGAGGGGCAGAGAGAGAGAGAGAGAGAGAGAGAGAGAGAGAGAATATGAAGCAGGCTCCAGGCTCTGAGCTGCCAACACAGAGCCTGATGTGGGGCTTGAACCCACAGACCTCAAGATCATGACCTGAGCTGAAATCAGTCGCTTAACCGACTGAGCCACCCAGGTGCCCCAGAGGATGGGTGTTTATTAACCAGGAACAGACCCTTACCAGCGAATCTGTTGGTGCCTTGATCTTGGACTCCCAGCCTCCAGAGCTGTGAGAAATCAGTATCTATTGTTGAAGACCCTGTCTGTGGGGTTCTGTTACAGCAGCCTGAATGGAGACAAAGGAGGGGACTGAAGACAGGCCTCAGCGTGTACTTGTTTGTTAATTCATTAATTCACTCAATGAAAAGGTTTTTTTTTTTTTTTAGGTGATAAAAATGGTACTTGATTTTTTAACTTTAATTTCTCTTTAATAACAATATACTGGTTTCAGGGGCACCTGGGTGGCTCAGTCAGTTGAGCATCTGACTGCAGCTCAGGTTATGATCTTGCGGTTTGTGAATTCAAGTCCTGGGTCGGGCTCTGTGCAGACAGCTTGGAGCCTGGAGCCTGCTTTGGATTCTGTGTCTCCCTCTCTTTCTGCCCCTCCCCTGCTCATGCTCTGTCTCCCTCTCTCAAAAATAAACATTGAAAAACAATTAAAAATGAATAAAACAAAGTAAAATAAAATACAACAAAATCTTAGAAAATTAAAAAATAAAAATTGTGGCAAAAAACACATAACAAAATGGTTCATTGTCACCATTAAAAAAAATTTTTTTTTAACATTTGTTTATTGTTGAGAGACAGAGAGAGACAGAGTGTGAGCAAGGACTGAGTGAAGCGTGGAAAACTCTACTGAAACATGATAACCTTCCCTGTGGAAAATCAAAATGGAAAATACCTGGGTGGCTCAGTCAGTTGAGCATCCGACTCTTGATTTTCGGCCCAAGTCATGATCTCACAGTTCGTGGGATTGAGCCCCGTGTCGACCCCCGCATTGATCTCTGTGCTGACATCCTGGAGCCTGTTTGGAATTCTCTCTCTTTCCCTCTCTCTCTGCCCCTCCCTTGCTCAAACTCGTGCGTGTGCTCTCTCTCTCTTTGTATTTCAAAATAAATAAACTTAAAAAAACAAATAAAAACACACTAGCAACTCTTAATTACCATTTGGTGTAATAAATATATATTTGATCTTCATCCCCCGTTCTGGTGCAGAGTTCCTAAAGCCCGTAGGATATCGTAGGACATAGAGTTACGAGAGCGCTTTTGTTCGTAATAAACCTCTCTAAACCAGATCTGAGTTTATGCTAATAAGGTGGCCTTGGTGGGTCCCTAGATGGCTTCAGGATGCATCCTGGGTACCGAAACAGCCATAGAATTAGATGGTCGGAGCTTAGAGCTCCTGACCTGTGGGGAGCGGGAGAGGGGCTGGAGATTGGATTTGATCACCAATGGCCAGTGATTTAATGAGTCATGCCCTTGTGATGACAATCCTATAAAAATCTCTAAGCAGCAGGTTCAGAGAGCTTCCCAATGGATGAACACAGTGAGGTTCTGGGGGGAGGTGTGCCTGGAGAGGGTAGGTTGCTCTGTAGTAGCTCCAAATATCTTCTGGCTATTCCTGCCTTGTATACATCTCTTCCATTTGCCTGGTCCTGAATTGTATCCTTTACCATAAACTAGTAAACAGAAGTAAAGTGTTTTCCTGAGTTCCACGAGTCATTCTAGCCAAGCATGGAACCTGAAGAGGGGAGTCACAGGACCCCTGATCTATAGCTGCTCCATCAGAAGTATGGGTGGCCCCTCCGGGACTTGCAATTGGCACCTGCAGTGGGAGTAGTCATGTGGAACTAAATCCTTAAACCTGTGGGGTTCTGCCACTAACTCTGGGTGGGTACTTACTGTCAGAACTGAGTTGAATTGAATTGTTAGATATCAGGTCGCTGTCACAGAGAATCTGAGAGTTGATGCCAGAACTGTAATGACAGGTGGGCATCTTCTCTGGCTCCAAAAGGAGGCATCTGTGGAAAAGGAGACCGGGCAGGCAGGCAAGCTCAGTGTATCTGGTGCATATTAAGAACTCATTGCCTGTAGAAAAAATAGTTATTAAAAATAAGTTGAATGCTGAAATGCCTTGCAATATGGGGACATCTGGAATATTCTAGTAAAAGCTATGGGACATTTACTAAAGATTCTTACTTCAAGTTTATTTATTTATTTTTAGTAATCTCCATACCCAAGTGTGGGGCTTGAGCTGACTACCCTGAGATCAAACGGAGACAGCCAGATGCCCCTCCAGATTCTGATTTGAAATCACTATTCTATGCTCTTCACCTTGAGGTTAGTCCCTCAGGCCAGGAGGGGCCCAGTTTACCAGTCTCACTCTTGAGTTTGTAAAATATAAAACCTGTATTAGGAAAAATGCTGTTTCCTTGATTATTGGCAGCCCTCTCCAAATCATACACAAAAATCCTCATGTAACCTGCTTAGAGATAAATGCATTTGCCAGAGAGAGGGCGAATGAACAGGAGGAAAGTGAGGAAGACAGCTCAAAGCAGGCTGTTTCTGCTTGATGGCTCGAGACAGCGGTTTTCCACCAAGTACAGCAAGTGTCGACAAGGGAATGGGTCAGAAGAAGTTCTCCAGCTTAAACCTACTCCGTCAGTGACTGAAGGACAGGATCTGTAATCGCAATCAACACATTCCACAGGGAATTCTAAAGCCATCAAAGTTTGAGAAGCATTGATTTCTTGTACGGACTGAATTGTGCTTCCCCCAACACCCAAATTCATATGTTGAAGCTCTAACCCCCGCAATGTGATTGTATATAGACATTATAGAGATAGGGTCTTTGGGACACATTAAGGTCAAATGAGATCGTCAGGGAGCAGGTGTGCTAGCAGGAAGAGAGCTCTCACCAGGAACAAAATTGGTGGATGCCTTGATCTTGGACTTCAAGCCTCCAAAGCCATGAGAAATAAATTTTTGTGCTTTGAGCCACCAGGGTTTTGTGGCACTTTGTTGTAGCAGGCTGAGCTGGCTAAGGCAGATTTGGGGGCAAAAAATGCCAGTCTGTTGTCAGCTACAAAGAAGGGACCCTCATTCTAGATCTCAAGTCTCTGGTGTGAAAAGACAGGTGTAGAGGTTAGCGGGCTGGAGGCTGGGACCAGTGGCTGGGAGGGGGCACAAGGGTGCTCCTGAAATATTGGCAATGCTCTGTTTCTTGGTTAGGGTGTGATCACACAGACGAGTGTGCTTTGTGAAACCTTGTTAGGCTTAGGATTTGCGTACTTTCCTGTGTGTACTTCTACTTAAAAAAAAAAAAAGACAATATTCAAATAAAAATTTCAAAGGTTTACTTCTTAGAACGGTGAGGATTAAGTGAGCACCTATGTAAGGTGCCTGACCGTTTTCAGCACACAGGATATACTCATTACGTATTTGCCAGCTCTCATCAGCTCATTAGGTGAAAGACCAAACAAATATGCAAATGACCAAACTGTGTGAGTAAAGCATCACCGGTCCACGCCCTCCCCCCCCCCCCCCCGCAAAAGAGTGCAAGGAGAAACTGCACAGATTTGGGGTTTGTAGTTATGCTTCTCACCCCTGGGAGCAGGGTCACTTAAGCTCTCTGAGGCTCAGCTTTGTAACTGCCCAACAGGTGAGTTGCCAAGATTAAACACTGTACGTAAAGACCCTGTCCTCACAAGCTCTGCTCCCTGCACTCTCACAGCTGGAGGAGTGCTAAGCATGACGGTGAGGAATGGGAAGCTTCGATGTGGCAAAGTCCCCAGGCTCCTGCAGGCAGAATCAGCAGGCGGCTTTAAATGCAGATTCTCTGGTGGCCATTAACCCCTAAGCGGCTGTAGGCTAAAGCTTTCAGTGTTGCTCTAGAAAAGGTAAACTTTCCAAGAAACGCTGTTCGCAATTGACCTTCAAGGAAATCATTTGCAGATGCAGCTGCTGTGTGCTGGCTTTGAGGTTATTGCTGGCGATGACTGAGCCAAGACAGCGGGTGCCAAATGCAGCCTTCCTGAGTGACCTTAAAAAAAATTAAGCTAATGGCAATTTTATGTTTTATGGAAGCTTTTCCTGTCTACTAACTGCCAACAAGAGCCAATCCTGGCGTCTTGTGCCTCTATCTCAGCCTGGACACTTCAGGAAACCCAGCAGGAAAGTATATCAGTGCAGATTAAGATGACTCTTAGCTGTACTGGGAATTTTAGGAGACAAAGGCATACAACTAGGTGCTTGTGGAAACATGATTTTAACAAGTATTTTAACATGCATGCTAATGGTCACTATTACCCTCCTCAGGCTCTTGTTACAGCCCAGATATGACGCAGGCATCAACAACACTCCCAGTGTTTACTTACCCATCAAAGGTGAGGAGGGGCCTCATCTCCTACAGTCTCTCTCTCATGTCACCTTGGCTCTTTGCAAGGGCTAAAAGGCCACACATTATAGTTTTCTTGGTATCTTGGTATAGTTTACTTGGTATTGTACACTCAAAGAATATACACATCCAAGATCAAGAATGAGTAGATGCATCTAAAGCTGATAGCCAGACAAATGTGCGGCAAAGGAAGGGACATTGGAGTGGATGCCTGAATTCTGCCTGTGTTTACCTGCTCTTTGAAAATAAGAGGGTGTGTGCACAAGTGACATAGAGAGATTTGTACTTCCTTTTTTTAAAAAGTTTATTTATTTTGAGAGAAAGAGCATGAGCAGGGGAGGGTCACACACACACACACAGAGAAAGAGAGAAAGAGAGAAAGAGAGAAAGAGAGAAAGAGAGAGAGAGAGAGAGAGAGAGATAATCCCAACCAGGCTCTGCACTGACAGCACAGAGCCCGACTCAGGGCTCAGTCCCACAAAACTGTGAGATCATGACCTGAGCTGAAATCAACAGTCCGAAGCTCAACCGACTGAATCCCCCAGGCGCCCCAGGAGTAAACTCCTTTTGTGCCTAACCCATAAATCTGGCTTTCCTATCATAAGTCTCATCCATAAGCACAGAACAAGTTAATGACAATGGGTAGGTTTCCCAGTCATGTGATTGTCCTCAGTGCTGTATGCATAGCTGTCCCCAATCAGGAAGGGTTTTCAGTATCAGATGACATCCATTTTGGCTACTTTAAGGAGATGAAGAATTTATGGAAAATCCTGGACTTCTTTGGAAAGCGGATGAAGCAGCTTGGTTCCCAGGCCGTGCATGAAAAGCACAGTTAAAACTGAACCTTACCACAGGTCCTGCGAGGACAGCAAGGCTGCTGCTGAGCAGTACAGGGTTCAGAAGCCAAGCCTCGGGCATAGTGCTCCTGGCGTTAGCACCCCAGGAGGGGAGGTCTATTTTGCCATGACCAGTGGTGGAAGACTCGCTATCATTCTGGACCCTTCGCATCTTAGGGACTTACTTCAAGTCCGGGGGAGACAGATCTGACAGTCAGAGTCACATCCTATGCCGTGGTTGACCCTTCTAGAGCTTGCCCACACCTAGTCCTCTTTTCCTGCCAGGGACATTAAGTGTTACATCTTCTTGTCCTCTTGCAGTAAGACAGAGAGGGCAATGGGCTGTAAGTCAAATGGGCTAGCCAAAGGGGTGTGAGTCAAAGTGACAAGTCTCACTTCTGGGCGAAGCATTTTATTGCCTGGTGACCCCTCTCCAGCAGTCTATTCCTCTGGGGTATTGACAGGGAGGGTCCAGTTATTTCCAGCTACAAGATGGTAAAGCTCTGTCAGCCTGGGTTGCAAGGGGAGTGTGCAGTGCAGAGTCCTGGGACAACCGGTATTACATATATAACTTAAGCAAGGAATAAACTTGTGCTGTTGAGCCACTGGGATTTAAAATTTTTTTTCAAGTTTATTTATTTATTTTGAGAGAAAGGGAAACAGAGCACACAAGTGGGCAGAGAGAGAGGGAGAGAGAGAGGATCCCAAGCAGGCTCCACACTGTCAGTGCAGAGCCCTATGAGGGGCTTGAACCCATGGACTGTGAGATCATGACCTGAGCTGAAGTCAAGAGCCAGACACCCAACGGATGGAGCAACCCAGGTGCCCTAAGCCACTGGATTTTAGGATTTTTGTTCCTATAAGAAAATAGGTCAATCTTTCCCTTAAAATTTAGATATTGCCATATAGTCATTGAATTTGGTACAGAGAAGTCAGGTGAGTCTTATATTTTGACCTCTTGAAGAAACATTTTTTTCTTTAATGTTTATTATTTATTTTGAAAGAGAGAGAGCACAAGCACACACCAGCAGGGGAGGGGCTGAGAGAGGGAGAGAGAGAATCCCAAGTCAGTTCTACTGACAGTGCAGAGCCTGACATGGGGCTCAATCCTACAAACCGTGAGATCGTGACCTGAGCTGAAATCAAGAGTCGGATGCTTAACTGACTGAGCCACCTAGGTGCCCTGAAGAAACCTTTTTTTTTTTTTAATTTTTTTTTTCAAACGTTTATTTATTTTTGGGACAGAGAGAGACAGAGCATGAACGGGGGAGGGGCAGAGAGAGAGGGAGACACAGAATCTGAAGCAGGCTCCAGGCTCTGAGCCATCATCAGCCCAGAGCCCAATGCGGGGCTCAAACTCCCGGACCGCGAGATCGTGACCTGGCTGAAGTCAGACGCTTAACCGACTGTGCCACCCAGGCGCCCCAGAAGAAACCTTTTCTTAAAAATATAGCTTTACAGAGATATAATTTACATGTCATAAAATTCACTGGTTAAAAATGTGCAACTTAATGGGTTTTAGTATATTTGCAGAGTTTTGCAACCATCACCATAGTCTAGAAGACTTTTATCGCTGCAAAGAAGGACCTGCTACTTATGAGGAGTCACTCCCCATTCTCTCCTCCTTCCAGCCCCTGGCAACCATTGGTCTATGAATTTGGCTATTCTGGACATTTCGTCTATATATATGGAATCATGCAATGTTTGGTCTTTTGTGTCTGGTTTCATTCACTCAGCATGTGTTCTAGGCTCATCCATGTTGCAGCGTGTATCAGTACTTCATCCCATTTTAGGGTCAAGTAATATTCCTGTGTATGCAAGGACATATAACATTTTGTTTACACAATCATCAGTTGATGGATATTTGGGTCGTGTCCACTTTTAGGCTATTATGCACATTCATGTTCAAGCTTTTTTAAAAAAAATTTTGTATAAAGTTTTTTTTAACATTTATTTATTATTGAGAGACAGAGAGACACAGAGCGTGAGCAGGGGAGGGGTAGAGGGAGGGGGAGACACAGAATGTGAAGTAGGCTCCAGGATCTGAGCTGTCAGCACAGAGCCCTATGTGGGGCTCAAACTCACAAACTGTGAGATCATGACCTGAGCCGAAGTCGGTCACCCAACCAACTGAGCCACCCAGGCACCCCTAAAAATTTTTTTTTAATGTTTATTTATTTTTGAGACAGAGAGAGACAGAGCATGAGTGGGGGAGGAGCAGAGAGAGAGGGAGACACAGAATCTGAAGCAGGCTCCAGACTCTGAGCCATCAGCACAGAGCCTGATGCAGGGCTCAAACCCACAAGCTGTGAGATCATGACCTGAGCTGAAGTTGGACGCTCCACCAACTAAGCCACCCAGGTGCCCCAATGCATGTTCAAGTTTTTGTGTGGACATATGTTTCCATTATTTTGGGTATATACCTAGGACCATAATTGCTGGATCACATGGTAACACTGTTTGACATTCTGATGAACTGCTTGTTTTCCAGAGTGGCTGCACCGTTTCACATTCCAGCTTGCAGTATATGAGGGTTCCAGTTTCTCCACATTGTGAACAATGCTGTTATTACAGTGATGCTAATTGGTGTCTTCTTATGATTATTTGCATAACTAATGATGTTAAGCATCTTTTCATGCACTTACTGGCCATTTTCATATCTTCTTTGAATAAATGTTTATTCAAATCCTTGGCCCTTAAAAATCCTTTAAAAATTGAGTTATTTGTCTTATTATTGAGTTGCAAGAGTTCTTTAAATATTCAAGATACAAATCCTTAGCAGATACAAGATTTACAAATATATTCTCCTATTCTGTGGATTACTTTTTTACTTTTTTGGTGATGTCATTTAGAACACAAAAGTTTTTTTTTATTTTATAATTTTTATTTATTTCTTTTTAAATGTTTATTTATTATTTTTGAGAGACAGAAAGAGACAGAGCACAAACAGGGGAGGGACAGAGAGAGAGGGAGACACAGAATCTGAAGCAGGCTTCAGGCTCTGAGCTGTCAGCACAGAGCCCAACGTGGGACTCAAAGTCACGAGCTGTGAGATCATGACCTGAGTCGAAGTCAGACGTTTAACCAACTGAGTCACCCAGGCACCCTTATTTCTTTTTTTAAATTTCTTTTTTAAATTTACATACAACTTAGCATATAGTGCAATAATGATTTCAGGAGTAGAATCCAGTGATTCACCCCCTACATATAACACCTGGTGCTCATCCCAACAAGTGTCTTCCTTAATGCCCCTTACCCCTTTAGCCCATCCCCCCCATCCACAACCCCTCCAGCAACCCTCAGTTTGTTTTCTATATTTAAGAGTCTCTTATGTTTTGTTCCCTCCTTGTTTTTATATTATTTTTACTTCCCTTCCCTTGTGTTCATCTGTTTTATATCTTAAATTTTTTTAATGTTTATTTTTGACAGAGAGAGAGAGAGAGAGAGAGAGACAGAGCATGAGTGGGGGAGGGGCAGAGAGAGGGAGACACAGAATCTGAAGCAGGCTCCAGGCTCTGAGCTGTCATCACAGAGCCCGACGCAGGGCTCGAACTCACAGACCGTGAGACCGTGAGACCTGAGCCAAAGTCAGACGCTCAACCGACTGAGCCACTCAGGCACCCCTGTTTTGTATATTAAATTCCTCATATGAGTGAAGTAGTATGATATTTGTCTTTGACTAATTTTGTTTAGCATAATACCCTCTAGTTCCATCCACATAGTTGCAAATGGCAAGATTTCATTCTTTTTGATTGCCGAGTAATACTCCACTGTATATATATACCACATCTTCTTTATTCACTCATCTGTTGATGGACATTTGGGCTCTTTCCATACTTTGACTATTGTCGATAGCGCTGCTATAGATATTGGGGTTGAATCACAAAAGTTTTATATTAAAAAATTTGTTAATGTTTTTATTTTATTTTTGAGAGAGAGAGATCAGGGGAGGGGCAAAAAGGGGGGGACAGAGGATCCAAAGCAGGCTCCATGCTGACAAGCACAGAGCCCCACACAGGGTTCAAACTCACAAACCATGAGGTCATGACCTGAGCTTAAGCTGGACGCTTAACCAACTAAACCACCCAGGTGCCCCATAAAAATTTTAAATTTAGATGAAGTCCAACTTATTTTTCTCTCTTGTCACTTATGCTTGGATTTACATCTAAGAAATTATTGTCTACCTAGATACACTGTTTTCTTCTCAGAGTTCTATAATTTTAGCTCTTACATATGGGTTTTTCTGCCATCTGGATCCAATTTTTGCATGTAGTATGAAGTGAGTATCCCAAACCATTGTTTTGCATGTGGACATCCAGTTGCCCTGCATCATTTTGAAAAGACTATTCTTTTCCCATGGAATTGTCTTTGCATGGACACTTGGCCTTTTGCTTAGTTGTCTGAAAAAATGTTTATCCTTAAAGTTCAAAAATGTAACCAAGTAGGGTCTTTTTGTTGCTGTTAAGATTTTATTTGTAAGTAATTCCTACACTTCATATGGGGCTTGAAACTACAACACCCAGATCAAGAGTTGCACACTCCACCACCTGAACCAGTCAGGCATGCCAAGTAGGGTCTTTATGGCAATTGTTCTCTATCGCTTTTTTCTTGTGCGTGTCTCTTTGACATGCAATTTAAGTGTGTTCACTACAGGGGCGCCTGGGGGGCTCAGTGGGTTAAGTGTCCCAACTCTTGATTCTGGCTCAGATCATGATCTCACAGTTTGTGACTGAGTCTGAGTCCCAGGTCGGGCTCCGCGCTGTCAGCGTGGAGACTATCTCTTGAGACTCTCTATCTCTTTCTCTCTCTCTCTGCCCCTCCCCTGCCAGTGCATACTTGTGCACACACTCTCTCTCTCAAAAGAAATAAAATAAACATTAAAAACAGTAATCATGTGCAGGCTCCTGGGTGGCTCAGTAGGCTAAGCATCTGACTTCGGCTCAGGTCATGATCTCGTGTTTCGTGAGTTCCAACACCACATCAAGCTTTGTTCTGATAGCTCAGAGCCTGTAGCCTGCTTCAGATTCTGTGTCTCCTTCTCTCTCTGCCCCAACCCTGCTCATGCTCTCTCTGTCTCTGAAAACTAAATAAACATTAAAAAAAATTTTAAACAAAGTAATCATGTAAATATATATATTTAAAAAGTATGTTCACTACAGGGATGCCTGGGTGGCTCAGTTGGGAGAGTATGTGGCTCTTGATCTTGGGGTCATGAGTTTGAGCCCCATGTTGGGTATAGAGATTACATAAATAAATAAATGTAAAAAAATTTTTTTTAATTTAAGTATGTTCATTTCAGGGAAAACTATGCTATATAGGCATATCTTGGAGATATTGTGGGTTTGGTTCCAGACCACCATAATAAAGTAAGTACATATTGCAATAAAGCAAGTCAATGCAGTTTTCGGTTTCCCAGTGCATAAAAAGTTATGTTTACACAATATTGTAGTCTATTAAGTGCGAAATAGCATTATGTCTAAAAAACAATGTACATACTTAAAAACAGTTGATTGCTGAAAAATGCAAACTATCATCTGAGCTTTCACTGAGTCTAATCTTTTAGGAGGTGGAGGGCCTTGGCTCAGCGCTGGTGGCTGCTGACCAGGGTGCTGATTGCTGAAGGTGGGGTGGCTGTGGCAATTTGTTAAAGTAAGACAACAGTGAAGTCTGTGGCATCTATCCACACTTCCTTTCACAAATGATTTCTCTGTAGCATGCGATATTGTTTAATAACTTTTTACCCACAGAACTTCTTACAAAATCGAAGTCAATCCTCTCAAGTCCTGCCACTGCATTATTAACTAAGTTTATGTCATATTCAAAATCCTTTGTTATCAGCTCAATAATCTTCACAGCATCTTCACCAGGAGTAGATTCCATCTCAGTAAACCATTTTCTTTGCTCATCCATAAGAAGCAACTTCTCATCTGCTCAAGTTTTATGAGACTGCCGCAACTAAATACCATCTTCAGGATCCACTTTTTAAAAAAAAATTTTTAACATTTATTTATTTTTGAGAGAGAGAGAGAGACAGAGCATAAGTGGGGAAGGGGCAGAGAGAGAGGGAGACACAGAATACGAAGCAGGCCCCAGGCTCTGAGCTGGCAGCACAGAGCCCGACATGGGGCTTGAACCCATGAACCATGAGATTATGACCTGAGCCAAAGTGGGACACCTAACCAACTGAGCCACCCAGGCACCCCAAGGCTGTTTTGCTTTCTTATCATTCATGTGTTCACTGGAGTAGCACTTTTAATTTCCTTCAAGAACTTTTTCTTTGCATTCACATCTTGGTTGACTTTGGTGTAAGAGGCTTAGCTGTTGGCCTGTACTGACTTCTGACATGCCTTCCTCACTGAGCTTAATCATTTCTAGCTTCTGATTTAAAGTAACACATGTGTGACTCTTCCTTCCACTTGAACATTTAGAGACCATTGTAGGGTTATTAATTGTCCTAATTTCAATATTGTTTTGTCTCAGGGAATAGTGAGGCCTGAGAGGGAAACAGACAGGAACTAGTGGTTGATGGAGTGGTCTGAACACATACAATATTTATTTATTAAGTTTGCCATCTTATCTTACATGGGATGTTCATGACACCACAAAACAATTATAATAGTAACAACAAAGATCACTGATCACCATAACAAATATAACAATGAAAAGGTTTGAAATATTGCAAGAATTAACAAAATGTGAACAAATGCAGAAACACAAAGTGAGTAGATGCTGTTGGAAAAATGGCACCAATAGACTTGTTCCACACAGGGATGTAAAAAAAACCTTCAATTTGTAAAAAATGCAGTATATGTGAAGCACAGTAAAGCTAAATACAATAGGGGCGCCTTGGTGGCTCAGTCAGTTAAGCATCTGACTTTGGCTCAGGTCACGATCTCATGGTTAGTGGGTTTGAGCCCCACGTTGGGCTCTGTGCTGACAGCTCAGAGCCAGGAGTCTGCTTCCTATTTTGTGTCTTCCTCTGTCTCTGTCCTTCCCCCACTTTTGCTCCCTTTCCCTCCCTCTCCCTCTCTCTCTCAAAAATAAATAAACATTAAAAAAAAAAAAGCTATGTGCAATAAAATAAGGTTTGCCTGTATACTAGAAGAGGGTAGGGGAAGAAAACTTCTCTTTCCTCCCTTCCAGTTTCTTTGTCTGGCTTACTAATTACATTGACATGAGATAGACTAACAAGAGAAAAACAAATTTAATTATATGTGTACAGGAGCCTCATAATAATAGGAACCCTACAGGCAGTCAGGCAATTGAATATACTATGGCATCATGAGCAGAGGAGAAGGGGTAGGGATCTGGGACTTCAAAGGGAGGAGAGGAAGACAATTTATTGGAAGTTGGGAAGAACTAATGTTTGGTAAACATATTTGCCATGTTTTGAAGAGAAGTGGGACACAGAAGAATTTGATCTCCAGGCCCTGCCAGCTTCCCCCCCAGTTTAACATGCCTACCCCATATTCTTTGTAGTGATTCCTGGTGACAGTCCTTTTCCTGAACCACACTCTCCATCTAAATTCTTCTAGGTAGTTAAAGGGGAAGTAAATAGGTCTTCCGGAGGGTCTTGATTGACTTCAGCTCAAAAGAATCCACATGCCAAAGTGACAGAGTTGTGTATTCTGCTCCCCTTCAAAGGGCAGCTCCAAAAAAAATTGACACCTCTTATACTAAAATTCAGTAATTCCCTCCATTCCATTTTAGTTTTTTCACCTTTAAATTTAAGCAAAATAAAGTTTAATGCTGTTCATATAAAAAAAATAGTTTGCATAGTACAATCCATTCTATAAAAGTGTTATCTGCCTTTCATCTCAATGATCTCCCTTTTCTTGTAATGTCTAGAAATATAATCACTGAATGTTAACACTAATTTTTTCCTAAATGGTAGAGTTTGGGCACATTTACTAATTTCTTCTTTATATCTCTCTGCGTGGGTTAATTAAAAACAATAATGAGAATGTATCATTTTTATATAAAAGTAAAGTCATGAGTTCAAAAATTCATCATAAGTTTTTCAAACACCTTTAAATGGATATCAAAGCAATTTCGTTCTTTAATATTACTGCAATGTTGCACTTTACTAATCTTTTTTCCCAATTTTATTGAGATATAATTGAAATATAAAATTGTGTTAGTTTCGAGGATACAGCATAATGGTTTGATATATGCATATGTTGCAAAATCATGAGCACAGTAAGTCTAGTTAAACCCATCTCCTCATATAGTTCTACATTTTTTCCCTTGTGACGAAAACTTTTAAGATCTGCACTCTTAGCAACTGTACAATACAGTGTTGCTAACTGTAATCACCATGCTGTACGTTACATCCCCAAGACTCATTTATAACTGGAAGGTTTGGCCACCTACACCCATTTCTCCTACCCTTTAACACTTATTTCTGATCTAGAGATCCCTCACCTCTGATGAAAGCAGTGAATGTTCATCGCTGTCTGAATGCCTGGTCCTGTGTTGCTGTCTTAAAGGCTTTGAATAGAATGTCCCATTTAATCATCTCATTAACACCTCAGAAATAGGAACTATGATCCTAATTTGACAGATGTGGCAATTGAGACTTCAAGATGTTAATTAGCTCATCCAGGGTACTTGAATAAACGCATCTATCTATGTATCTATCTATCTATCCATCCACCCATCCATCCATCCATCTGCTTATCTATGTATCTGAGGAGATTTATTGTAAGAATTTGCTCATGTAGTTATGGAGGCCAAGAAGTCCCACAAACTGCCATCTGCAAGCTAGGGAATCAGGAAAGCTGGTGGTATAATTTATTCTGAAGCCAAAGGCCTGAGAACCAGGGGGCTGCTGGTGTAAGTTCCAGAGTCTGAAGGTGCAAAAATCAGGCCAACGTCCAAGGGTAGGAAAAGATGGCCCAGCTCAAGATGGAGAGTGAATTCACCCTTCTTTTGACTTTTTGTTCTGTTTGGGCATTCAATGGATTGGGTGGTATTTGCCCATGTTAGTGAGGGTGGATCTCTACTGAATCACGTAATTTATTCCAGAAATACTCTTATAATAGACACAATCAGAAATGTTTATCAGCTATTTGGGTATTCCTTACCCCGGTAAAGTTGACACATAAATTAACCATCACAAGTCCACCCCTTGTCAGCTATACACATCTCCTTAAACCATACTTAATCTCCAAAGAAAGATAGTAACAAGGTTATAATTCTCCTTAATGTGCTACTACTATCTTGTATACAACCCAAAACCTGCTAACCCCTTTCCTGCAAGAGGAGGCCAAGTCCCTGAGTGATGTTTGTTCTTCTTCTTGATATTCTGTGGCTCAAATAACCCGATTTAAAATTAACAGTACGAAGCACCATGATATAAAGTCAGTATATCTCATGTTATATGAGAGAATAAGAGAGGAAAGGAAACAGATATTTTCTTAATATATGTATATATCTAAACAAAAGTGTATTCAATACAAAATGAAGAGGAAATACTCATAGCAATTACGGTCCTCGTTTCTGTAACCAATCATGTGTCACAGCTGGTATTTATAACACCTTCTACTACTAAGCATTTTGTATTCACTTTGTCTTCAGCAAGTACCTCAGCTGGTTGTGGTTCTTTACCTGGTGGGATGACTCAAACCTTCATTTCTGAAGGGTCTGGGTCATTACTAGTCCTGCCTGGATTGGGTTGTTGTAGTTTTCCACCGACCTTAATCACAAGACATGGAACTTCTAAGAGACGGCCTGGGGGTGTCCTGTACTCCAGACACACTCTTCTTCCCTTCCATCACATAGTAGTCCAATTTCCCCATGGTAGTCAGGACCAATCCGCCAGTCACTCCCTTCCTTGCCTGTTGATTCAGAGGCATGAGAAGCCCAAAGTGACTGGGAGGCAGTCTTAACTTCTGGTTCAATGGAATCACTGTTGTGTCTCTTTGTGGAAGTTTCCCTTCCTTTGGAGTTAAGACCTCTAGGCCAGCAGAGCATAAAGTCACAGGAGTAGGAAGCAAATGTACTCGTGGGTTGCTATGGGTAGCAGTGAGTGGTTCCACTCCCGTTTCTTCCCCTTGGTTCTTGAATCCTGACTATGGAAGGAATAGCACCAGATACTAGTTGCTGTTTTATGGAACATACAGCCTAATGGAGAACCTTGTCCCAGCACTGCAAGGTACTGCCACCCAGCTCAGGGCTGTTTGTAACTGAGTCTTCAAAAGCCAGCTGCTTCAGGATGGTGGGGACATGGTAAGACAGTGAATTCTATGAGCATAAGCCCATTGCTTCACTTCTCTTGCTGTGAAGTGAATTCTTTGAACTGCAGCAATGCTGTGTGGAATACCATGATGGAGGATAAAGCATTCTGTAATTCTATGGATGGTAGTTTTGGCAAAACTTTTGTATGCAGGGAAGGTGAATCCATGTCCAGAGTAAGTGCCTATTCCAGTAAGAACAAAACACTGTCCCCTCCATGATGGAAGCAGTCCAATGTAATCAACTTGCCACCAGGTAGCTGGCTGATCACCCAGGGGAATGGTGCCATATTGGGGGCTCAGTGTTGGTCCCTGCTGCTGGCAGATTGGGCACTCAGTAGTGGCCATAGCCAGGTCAGTCCTGATGAGTGGAAGGCCATGTTGCTGAGCCCATGCATAACCACTTCTGCCATCATAGCCTCTCTGTTTATGAGCCAGTTAGGCGATGCTAGGGCTGGCTGGGGAAAGGCAGACTGATGTCTACAGAATGGGTCATCCTATCTGCTTAATTATTAACATCCTCCTCTGCTAAGATCATCATTTGGTGAACATAGGATGCAAATATACTCATGGTTTTTTTTTTTTTTACCCAAAGAGGTCTATTCAAATACCTCTTCCCCAAATTTCTTTGTCATCAATTTTCCAACCATATTCCAAGTCCCCAATCATGAAAGCAAATCATTGGCTCAGCCATGAATCAGTATACAATTACACATCTTGCCACTTCTTCCAAGCAAAGTGGACAAGCAGGCATACTGCCTGAAGTTCTGCCCACTAGGAGGATTTTCCTTCACCACTGTTCTTGAGGGATGGCCCAGAAAGGGGCTGCATGGCTACGACCATCCGTTTTCAGGTGGTGCTTACATATCACGCAGAACCATCTGTAAACAAGGCCTGAGTCTTTTCTTCCTTTGTCAACTAGTCACAGAAAACTCCCCGTGAGGTGACAGGTGCAGGAAGGAAGGGAGAAGGCCATGCAGCGGGAGTGGAGAGCATGGGCATTTGGGCCACTTCTTCACGTAATTTACTTGCACCTTCAGGTGCCCGGGTTTGGTCACATATATACCACTTGTCATTTGATGCTGGAGTGTGGTTGTGCACGCCCAACGTTGTGGCTCGGTGGGTCAGATAACACCCAGTTCATGATAGGTAGCTGAGGTCACATGTAATTTGATGGACCACAGCCAAGCATTCAGTCTCTTCTAGGGCCCAGTAGCAGGCCAAGAGCAATTTCTCAAAAGCGGAGTTGCTATTTGCAGAGGATGTCAGGGCCTTACTCCAAAATCTTAAAGACCTGTAATGCAATAAATCTACAGGGGCCTGTGAAAGGCTCCAGGCAGCATCCCTAGTGCCACTGACACTTCCAGTACTTCCACGGGATCTGTGGGTCACGTGGCCCACGTGGCAGAGCAGCTTGCACAGCAGCCTGGAATGTTGCAGAGCCTTCTCTTGTTCTGGGCCCCACTGAAAACTAGCAGCATTTGGGGTCACTTGGCAGATGGGCCAGAGTAACACACCCAAATGAGGAGTACATTGCCTCCAAAATCCAAGGAGGTTGGAGAGTTGATGTCCTCCTGGACAGTGCAGGTGTATTGCTGGTCTTGCCACCTGAAAGCAAACTGCTTTGCTCTGCTGGGCCTTATGGACAGGTTGTGGAGAAAAAGGAATTTACCAGATCAATAGCTACATGCCAGGCACCAGGGGATGTTAATTTGCACAAGCAACAAAGCCACAGCTGGGACAGCAGCTTCCAATCACTACCTGCTTTAGCTTGTGATAATCTGGTATCATTTCCTAAGACCCACCCGTCTTCTGCAAGGGCCACATAGGGGGGCTTAATGGGGGTGAGGGTGAGCTGGGAGTCACCTTTCACGTCCTTGCACGGATGTCTGCAGTACCTCCAGCAATGCTGAATGGCTTTTTTTAACAAATATTTTTAAATGTTTATTTTGAGAGAGAATGTGAGCAGGGGAGGAGCAGAGAGAGAGAGAGAGAGAGAGAGAGAGAGAGACAATCCTAAGCAGGCTCTGCGCTGTGAGCACAGAGCCCGATGTGGGGCTCAATCTCATGAACGCTGAGACCATGACCTGAATGAAATCAAGAACCAGATGCTTAACCAACTAAGCCACCCAGGTGTCCCTGAGTTGCTTCTGATGTGCTTTCTAGGTATGCACAGCTCTAAGGGTTTCACTTGGCTTTTCCCATCCTGGTAGCCCTCACTCCACAGGGTGGAGGGCAAATGTGGTGATTCTGCCAGCTGCTAGCTATGTCTGTTCCATTTATGTATTCTGAACTGGGAAATCACCACAAGATGGGCTTGGGGACCCGCTAGACCCACAGTGACATGGACCTGAGTTAAAATCTCATTGATCCTTGAGCCCCTACTCTGACCAGAGGGCCACAGTAACGTTTTGGGCCTCCTGGAGTCAATGCCTATTCACAGCCAGTGTTCAGTAATCCATGAGTGGTCTGATTGTTTCCTTTTACCCACTGCACAGTTATCCAGGTAAATGGCTGTAAAGGATCTGGTAAAGGTCAAGGGGACCCATTTCCCTGGTTCGTTCAAGGGGTTCCTGGTCTGGGAACTGGCTCAAGTCTGGGAATTGATCTATTTTATGATTTGAGTTAGACTTTTGTTCACTTTACCTAGAACTTTTCTGCTTATACAGACCAAGTAAGAATTTCATAGGCTTCCTATTTATTTCGTTTCTAGGAACACGATGATTAACCGGCTAGTGCTGTGGGTCTCTGTGAGTCAGACTATTCTGCTTGCTTTGATTCTGCAGTCCTTTGTGGTTACCACACCCGCCTTCCCTTTTATGTTGTACAGCCAGAAAAACACTCCTTGGGCCTTGAAAGGGCAAGCCATCTTGAGTTCCATAGGAATGAATTCTGCCAAAAACCTGTGAGGCTGGAGGAGGATTCAGATGAGCTCCCAGCCCTGGCTGGTACCATGATTGCAGCCTTGCGAGACCCTGATCAAGGCCGTGTAGTTCTGTTATACTAGACTCCTGAAGCATGGCAACTGAAGTGATAAATGTTGTTTTAACCTGCTAACTTTGCGGTAATTTGTTGTACAGCTTGGAAAACTAACTAGGAGAATATAGATAGGTGTAATGAGAAGAGAAAGCAGGAATGATCTGTACCCTGAAGGCAATAACTGCAGCAACCTGCTACCCCAAATCCCTGACAGTGCTTTAAAAATACCAACTGCGGGGCGCCTGGGTGGCTCAGTCGGTTAAGCGTCTGACTTCAGCTCAGGTCATGATCTCATGCTTTGTGGGTTTGAGCCCCGCATTGGGCTCTGTGGTGACATCTCAGAGCCTGCTTTGGATCCTCTGTCGCCCTCTCTCTGCCCCACCTCCCCTGGTTCTCTCTCTCTCAAAATAAATAAATAAACTTAAAAAAAATAAACAGCATGGAACCTTAAAAAAAAACCAATTTCATGCTATTGAAATGGCAAAAGTTAATTTATAAGTGAGACTTTTTTATTAAAAATTTTTTTTAATGTTTATTCATTCTTGAGAGACAGAGAGACAGAGCATGAGTGGGGAAGGGGCAGAGAGAGAAGGAGACACAGAATCCGAAGCAGGGTCCAGGCTCTGAGCTGTCAGCACAGAGCCCGATGCGGGGCTTCAGCCACGAACTGTGAGATCATGACCTGGGCTGAAGTTGGACGCTTAACCAACTGAGCCACCCAGGTGCCCCTCGATGAGGACTTCTTGAGAAATCTACTAGAGAGGAAGTTTCAGGCAACAAAATGACTAGAGAGATATGGGCATAAGACTGGTGGTAAGCATTAAATATTTGTGTTTTTTTCCCTAGAAATTAATATTAATCACGGGTTAAAAGGGAGAGTATAGTATGCTACCTGCTGTCGGTATGTTCTGACATTGTAGGTACAGCACAACTATTTAAAAAGTCAGAGGAGACCCCTAAAGGAGATGGAGATTAATTCCTCACCCCCTTAATGTGAGCTATGTTTAGAGACTTGCTTCCACAGAGTCGATTATGGAAAGGAGGGAGGGAGGGATAACTTGACAGTAGACAGACCTAGTAAACACTACTTAAACATGTTTGTGTATGTGTCTACTAAAAGATCCTAGCAATAATTACAAACCCAAAAGCAATGGTCATGCCACACTACCTAGATTATGCTATGAAAATACTGCTTCCCAGTAAATAAAACCAGAGATTCTTGAAAGAATGACTAAAGAGCAGGATATACATAAGATGTGTCTAGAATATCTTGCCATACCAGATAGCAAAATCATATCAGAAAGAATCAAGAGCCAACCTAAGGATGCTCCTATAAAAAGATACAATCAGACAATAAGTAACTCCTAATGAAAGAACACAATACGATAAGTAGTCTTTCAAAAAAAAAAAAATATGAACTGACCAAGACTCTGTATCCATTGGACAGAAAATCATGTTTGAACTATAGTATTAAGTACAATCAAAAAAATCAAAATGCGGGGAACTTAAAGGATTGAGTGCTTTTACAAATAAATTGTAAGAAGGGCACCTGGGTGGCTCAGTCCATTAAGCATCTGACTTCAGCTCGTGTCTATGATCTCACAGTTTGTGAGTTAGAGCCCAGCGTCAGGCTCTGTGCTGACAGCTCAGAGCCTGGAGCCTACTTCAGATTCTGTGTCTCCCTCTCTCTCTGCTCTTTCCCCACTCATGCTCTGTCTTTCTCTCTCTCATTCAAAAATAAATAAACATTAAAAAAAATTTTACAAATAAATTTTAAGAAAAAAACAAGGGCCACCTACTAAAAATTTAAAAGGTATATCAAAGACAGAGAACAGATAAGACAGACGGTAATGTTAAGAGATATACACTGGTTCTTAAAACTATGGGGAAATTTAAAAAATGTGATTACCATAACTGTCAAGATAGGGACATCCATTAATGGCAGAGTAGATTTACTAAGAGCAATCACATTCTGGGCCATAAAATACATCTTAACAAATTTAATAGTGTAGAAATCAGTAACATAAAGACGGCTGGAAAATCCCAAAATATTGGGAGATTAAAACACACACTTTTATTTATTTATTTATTTTAAATTTTTTTTCAACGTTTATTTATTTTTGGGACAGAGAGAGACAGAGCATGAACGGGGGAGGGGCAGAGAGAGAGGGAGACACAGAATCGGAAACAGGCTCCAGGCTCTGAGCCATCAGCCCAGAGCCTGACGCGGGGCTCGAACTCACGGACCGCGAGATCTGACCTGGCTGAAGTCGGACGCTTAACCGACTGCGCCACCCAGGCGCCCCAAAACACACACTTTTAAATAGCACGTGGGTCAAAAGAGTCTCAAGAGAAGGTAAGAATTTTGAAATAAATGAAAATACAAAGCTTCAAAATTTGTGGAATTCAGTGAAAGCAATGTTTAGAAGGGAATTCATGGCTCTAAACACGTATTAGTAGACAAAAAGAAAGATCTAAGATTTAAAAAAAATATAAACTTCCAATTTAGGAAACCAGAGAAAGAATAGCAACTTTCTAAAGCAAGTTTCTAAAGGAATAGAAATCATTAAAATCACTGCAGAAATAAATGAAATTGACAACAGGGAATCAATGGAGAAAATCAACAGAGCCAAAATCTGGTTCTTTAAAAATATCAATCAAATTGATAAAACTCTAACTAGGCTGACCAAGGAGAAAACAGAAGTCACAAACTACTATTATCAGAAATTAAAGAGGAAACGTTAAAGTATCAACATTACAGAACTAAAAAGAATCATGAGGGAATACTAGAGGCAACTTTAAGCCAAAAAATCTACTTAGAGTAAATGGATGAATTCTTAGAAACACACAAACTATCAATACTGACTCAAGAAGAAACAGATCTGAATAGATCAATAGTAAGTAAGCAAACTGAGATAGCAAAAAAAAAAAAAAAAAAAAAAAACCTACCCACAAAGAAAATCTCAGGATCAGATGATTTCACTGATGAATTCTAATACATGTTTAAGGAAGAATTAATACAAATCCTTAAAAAAAATTTTTTTAAGTTTATTTATTTTTGACAGTGACAGAGTGTGAGCATGAGCTTGGGAGGGGCAGAGGGAGAGAGGGAGACACAGAATCTGAAGCAGGCTCCAGGCTCTGAGCTATCAGCACAGAGCCCGACACGGGGCTCGAACTCATGGACCGCGAGATCACGGCCCGAGCCAAAGTCGGCCACTTAACCGACTGAGCCACCCAGGCGCCCCCTTAAACATGTTTAATAATCTAAAGCAAACCATAGACAAAGAACTGAAGGAAATTAGTAAGACAACATCTGAACAAAATAAGAATATCAGTAAAGAGATGGAAATTATAAAAAGCAACCAAAAAAAAACCAACTGGAGCTGAAAAGTACTATAACTGAAATGAAAAACTCATTAGAGGGATTCAATAGTAGATTTAAGCAAGTAGAAGAAAGGATCACTGGACTTGAAGATTAGACATTAATTATCCAGAAGAGTAGAAAGAAAAACAAAATGAAGAAAGTGACCAGTCTAAAGAGCTGTGGGACACCACCAAGCACACCATAAATTTGGGGTGTTGATTGTAATCCCTAAGGTAACTCCTAGGAAAATAACATATACAGAAACTGAAAGGAGGGAATCCAAATGGTACACTGCAAAAAATACATTTCATAAAATACATGAAGACATAACAATTATAAACATATCCAGAAATAAGTACCACCAAAACTATATGAAGGAAAAATTGACAGAATTGAAGGGGAAATAGTTCAACAATAATAGCTGGAGACTACACTTGCCACTCTCAACAGTGGATAGAAACAACCAGATGGATGAATAAGGAAACCAAGAATGTGAACAACACTATAAACTGAGCTGACATAACAGACAGATACAGAACACTTAGCAACAGGAGTTGCTACACATCCTTCTCAGGTACATGTGGAATATTCTCCAGAAGAGACCATATGTTAGGCCACAAAACAAGTCTCAATAAATTTAAGTAGCTTCAAACCATATACAATATCTTTTTCAATCACAATAGAATGAAACTGGAAATGAATAAAAGAAATAAAACTGGACAATTTACAAACAGGTGGGAAGTAAACAAACACTCAACCACAAGAACAACTAACAAGGGAAATTAAAAAGCACCTTGAGACAAGTGGAAACACAACACGGCAAAACTTAAGGAATGCAGCACAAGCAGTGCTCAGAGGGAAGTTTATAGTTGTAAATGTATATGCTGAAAAAAGGAATATTTCAAGTCAGTAACCTTAATTTTACATCTTAAGGAGCTAGGGAAAAAAAGCGAAATAATCCCAAAGCTAGCAGAAGGAAATAAAAACAGAATAGAGATAAGAGAACAGAAAGAGAAAATCAACAAAACTAAAAGTTGGTTCTTTGAAAAGATGAACAAAATTAACAAAAACCTTTCTCTAGATTGACTAAGAATAAAAAAAGATTCAAATTACTAAAATCAGAAATGATGGGGCACTTGGGTGCCTCAGTCAGTTGAGTGTCCAACTTTGGCTCAGGTCATGATCTCATGGCTCGTGAGTTCGAGTCCTGCGTCGGGCTCTGTGCTGACAGCTCAGAGCCTAGAGCCTGCTTCTGATTCTATGTCTCCCTCTCTCTACCCCCCCCCCCCACTCTCTGTCTCTCTCTCAAAAACAAATAAACATTAAAAAAATTAAAAAGAAATCAGAAATGAATGTAGGGACATTACTATCAATTTTACGGAAATAAAAAAGATATTCTACCCAAACTAATGCAAGAAGAAATGGAGGCGTGCAAGTGTTGCCATGGGAGGTGAGTGTGCGGCATTGAGGCCTGATGTGGGGAAGGCATCCTACACAATTCTATGGCCAGGTGTAGACACTTCTGTCCAAGGCAAAAACTTCAATGGGAACCTTTGTCTCTAAAGATGGAAACAGTGTGACCACCTGAACAGACACTAAAAATAGCTCTCATCTCAAAGAATCCAGCACTGTGTAACAGTATGAGAACTTAGATGCTGGGGAACAGCATTTGGTGAGTGAATCCTTCCAGCCAAAGACAGTGCTCTCTTTGGACTCATCACCTTGCATTTTTTTCTTTTATTATTATTAGTTTTTAAATTTACATCCAAGCATACAGTGCAACAATGATTTCAGGAGTAGGTTCCTTAATGCCTCTTCCCCATTTAGCCCATCCCCCCTCCCACAACTCCTTCAGTAACCCTCTGTTTGTTCTCCATATTTAAGAGTCTCTTATGTTTCGTACCCCTTCCTGTTTTTATATTGTTTTTGCTTCCCTTCCCTTATGTTCATCTGTTTTGTCTCTTAAAGTCCTCATATGAGTGAAGTCCTGTGATTTTTGTCTTTCTCTAATTTCACTTAGCATAATACCCTCCAGTTCCATCCACGTAGTTGCAAATGGCAAGATTTCATTCTTTTTGATTGCCGAGTAATACTCCATTGTGTGTATATGTGTGTATATATATATGTGTGTGTACATATATATATATGTATATATATATCACATTTTCTTTATCCATTCATTCATCCTTTATCATTCATCCATCAATGGACATTTGGGCTCTTTCCATACTTTGGCTATTGTTGATAGAGTTGCTCTAAACATTGGGGTGCATGTGTCCCTTTGAAACAGCACACCGTATCCCTTGGATAAATACCTAGTAGTGCAATTTCTGGGTCATAGGGTAGTTCTACTTTTAATTTTTTGAGGAACCTCCATACTGTTTTCCAGAGTGGCTGCACTAGCTTGCATTCCCACCAACGATGCAAAAGAGATCCTCTTTCTCCACATCCTCACCAACATCTGTTGTTGCCTGAGTTGTTAATGTTAGCCATTCTGATAGGTCATCACCTTGCATTTGTAATCAGATCGGATCTCTTCCCATCATGAGGCTTCTGACAATGTTGAACAGGTTTTCAGTGATCCTTGTAGAAAGACACCCTCCCCAAAGAAATGCAGTATTTACATACAGTCCATTGGTATATACTGGATCTCCAGGAAACACCAGAATTACTAGTTAAGAATGTATTACATGGCTCAAGCGTTACAGTGGAAACTTTTCTATGGGTTCACAGTAAAACTCCTAGAAACACTTCCTGTTTCTGCATTGTTAGAGTCAACGATAGTGCAAAAAATCCACAAATGTATGCAGGGCACATTGTGAAGGTTTAACAAAAAAGAAACCCGAAGATGCATTCTGTTGTGGGGAAAACAATTGATCTTTACTCAAGAGATTCCTGGAATTTTTTCTTTGGACAGGCCTCTTTGACAGATGGTGTGGGAATATTCAGCTTTGCCAGGTTATGGCAGTGACTTTTTATAGCTCATGATAGGAAGAACAAAGTAAAGAGATCCAGGAAACATCAAGTGATGATTCAATTTCTGATAACTCTTCTATACCTACAATGACTAGTATTTTGCTGCGTCAGTCTTGTAAGACTTTAGCCAATGAGATTACACACAAATATGGACTGAAACACTGTCAGGGCCTTGTATGTCTAATGTGAGGCTCCAGCCACTTAGAAAAAGCCAACTACCTCTCCTAAATCTTTGCCCCATCAGTTTGCACAAGTTGCAGTTTGCTGGTTTCAACATATTGTAGAAAGATGCAAAGTGCTGGTGAGGTGGACTGATGGTGAATCACTCCAAAACACAGTCAGGAGGATAACATGAATTTGGCAAAACTTGAGGAAACCTTAATGGAGAAAGTGTGAGCGCGGGAGGGGCAGAGAGAGAGGGAGACACAATCAGAAGCAGGCTCCAGGCTATGAGCTGTCAGCACAGTGTCTGACATGGGTCTCGAACTCACGAACTGTGAGATCATGACCTGAGCCGAAGTCCGAGGCTTAACCGACTGAACCACCCTGGTGCCCCAACACAGAATTTTCATATGATTCAGCAATCCCACTCCTAAATATATATCCAAAGTGAAGTAAAGCCCTTGAACAGATACTTGTATGCCAGTGTTCACTAGAACATTATTTACAATCCACGGGGAGCCTGGGTGGCTCAGTTGGTTCAGGTCTTGATCTCAGGGTTGTGAGTTCAAGCCCTGGGGATGGAGCCTACTTAAAACAAAAACAAAAACAGAAACAAAAACAAACTAGGAAGTTATTTACAATCCAAAAGGTACAAATAACAATGAAGTGTCCCTCAACAGGTAAATGGATAAAATGTGATATATACATATACATAATGCAACATATCGAAAACCACTTAATTGTACATTTTAATTTTTTTTAATGTTTATTTATTTTGAAAGGGGAGGATGGGCAGAAAGGGAGGGAGAGAGAGAATCCTAAGCAGGCTCCGCACTGTCAGTGCAGAGCCCAACATGGGGCTTGATCTCATGAACCGTGAGATCATGATCTGAGCCAAGATCCAGAGTGGGAAGCTTAACCAATGAGCCACCCCAGCACCCCTCAATTGTACTTTTTAAATGGGTCAACTATACAGTGTGTGAATTATATTTCAGTCAAGCTGCTTTAATATAAATAATTAATACCATAAAAAATCAGTTGTATCTGAGTTTAACAAGTGAAAAACTTTTACTCTGAATACTACCAAATACTGTTGAAAGAAATTAAATTAGCACAAATAAATGGAAATACAGTCCATGTTTATAGATGAGAAGATTTAATATTAAGGTGGCAAAATT
Source organism: Felis catus (assembly GCF_018350175.1). NCBI lineage: Eukaryota > Metazoa > Chordata > Mammalia > Carnivora > Felidae > Felis > Felis catus. The sequence goes on along the minus strand of NC_058375.1, from coordinate 110,885,698 downwards.
TCCCAAATTTATCTACAGATTCAACATAGTACCTATCAAAATCCCAGACAGCTTCTTTGCAGAAACTGAGAGGCTAATCCCAAAATTGACCTGGAAATTCAAAGGACCTAGGATAGCCAGAACAATCTTGAAAAACAGTAACAAAAAGGAGAACTCACACTTCCCAAATTCAAAACTTCCTATAAAGTTTAGGTAAACAATGGAGCCCCTGGGTGGCTCAGTCAGTTAAGCGTCTGACTTCAGGCCATGATCTCATGGTTTGTGGGCTCAAGCCCTACATTGGGCTCTCTGCTGTCAGTGCAGAGCCTGCTTTGGATCCTCTGTCTCCTTCTCTCTGCTCCTACCCCACTTGTGTGCATGCTTTCTTTCAAAAATAAATAGAAACATTGAAAAAATTTTTTAAAAAGTTGAGGTAAATAAGATAACATGCCCTAGGTTTAGACATACAGATCAAGGGAATAGAATTGAGAGATCAGGAGCGTCCGGCTGGCTCAGTGGGGTACAGCATAAAACTCTTGATCTTGGAGTTGTAAGTTCGAGCCCCACATTGGGTATAGAGATTAAAAATAAAATCTTAAGAAATAAATTGACAGTTCAGAAGTAATTCTTCACATATATAATTAACTCATCTTTGACAAACTGCCAGGACAATTCAATGAGGTGAAAGAAGCCTTTTTCAATACATGGCAAGGAAGACTGGTAAGCCATAGGCAAAAGAAGGAAGTTGGACCCTTTACTTCACATCAGATGCAAAAATTAACTCGAAAATGGATTCAACTCCTAAATGGGAGTAGTGGTTCTGGGTACAGGGCTGATTTTGGGGGCAATGAAAATATTCTCAAAATGATTATGGGATGGATGCACAACTCCGAATATAGTGAAAGTCACTGAGTTATACACTTCAAGTAGGTGAACTGTATGTTATGTGAATTATAATTCAAAGTTTTAAGATTTTATTTTTAAGTAATCTCTACACACAACATGAGGCTTGAACTCACAACCCTGAGATTGAGAGTCACATGCTTTACTGAGTAGGCCAGTCAGATGCCCCATCTCAAAAAAAATTTTTTTTTGAGAAGGGGGGTGCAAAGGGAAAAAGAGAGGATCTTAAGCAGGCTCCATGCCCAGTGCAGAGCCCAACATGGTGCTCAATCCCATGACCTGAGTTGAAATCAAGAGTCAGATGCTTAACCTACTGAGCCACCCAGGCACCCCTCAAAATCCAAACAACAAAAAAGGAAAGGTATCACTACTGATCCCATTGACAAGAAAAAGATAATAAAGGAATGCTTGGTTAGTTCAGTTGGTGGAGCATGTGACTCTTGATATCAGGATTGTGAGTTCAAGCTCCATGTTGGATGCAGAGATTACTTAAAAACAAAATCTTATAAAAATTTTTTAGTGTTTATTTTTGAGAGACAGAGTGTGAGCAGGGGAGGGGGAGAAAGAGAGGGAGACACAGAATCCAAAGTAGGCTCTAGGCCCTGAGCTGTCAGCACAGAGCCCGACACTGGGCTTGAACTCACAAACTGTGAGATCATGAACTGAGCTGAAGTTGGATGCTTAACTGACTGAGCCACTCAGGTGCCTCTAAAAATGAAATCTTAAAACGACAAAAACAAAAACCCAAAAAACCCAAAAAGGACGTCTACAAAAAACTCCATGCCCACAAATTTACTAACTTAGATGAAATAATAAAATTCCTTGAAAGAAATAGCCAAAACTCACACAAGGAGAAATAGGCCTATATCTATTTTAAAAATTGAATCAATAACTGGTAATTTCCAAAAAACAAAGTACCAGATCCAGATGTTTTCACCGGTGAATCTGACCAAACATTTAAGGAAGAAATTATACCAATTCTCTACACTTCTCCCCAAAAAACAGAAGCAGAGAGAACACTTCCTAAATCCTTCTAGGACGTCAGCATCACCCTGACACTGATAAAGAGAGGTATAAAAAATAAATCATATGTTCTTTCATGAACATAGATGTAACTAAACGTCAGCAAGTTGAAACTAACAATGAATAAAAAGAACTATACATCATAACCAAGTGGAATTTATTCCAGGTGTGCTGGTTTGATTGGCTGGTTCAGCAATTTAAAAAGTCAATTAATGTAATCTATTAAATCAACATGCTAAATAAACTCATATGATTGTATCAGTGATGCAGGAAAACATATGACAAAACCCACCATCCATTCTATGATTGAAAACTCTCAGAAAACTAGAAACAAAGAACTTCCTCAACTTAATCAAGAACTTTTAGAAAAGCCCCTTCTCTCACATCGTACTTAATGATGAGAAACTGGACACTTTATCCCTAAGATTGGAAACAAAGAAGGATACTCCCTCTTACCACTGTTTGTTGTTGTTGTTGTTGTTGTTTGTTTGTTTTGTTTTTTAATGGCAGAAGAAGCCAATGCAGTCTTTATTGGACCTCTTACCACTCTTATTCAACATCTTGCTGGAAGTCCTATCTACTGCAATATGACAGGAAAAAGAAAGAAAACTTATACAGATTGGGAAAGAAGAAATAAAACTGTATTTGTTTACAGATGGCATTGTTGATGTAGAAAGTCCCAAAAAGTTGGCAAAAGCACTTCTGTTAATATAGGAACACCACAGCATATAAGGTTAATAGTATATAGATATTGATTGCTTTCTTATACACTACTAGTGAACAATTAGAATTTGAAAACACAGTACCATTTATAATAGCATACACATAAAATGAAATACTTAAGCATAAATCTAATGAAATATGTACAAATGTATATGAGGAAAATTACAAAACTCTTAGGAAAAAATAAAACACCTAACTAAATGGAGGTATCCGTACTTATGGACTAGAATATCCAACATTATTAGGATGCCAATTCTCTCCCAATTGGATTATAGATTCCATGTAGTCCTAATCCAAATTCCAGCAGAGCATTCCATACATATTAACAGATTCTAGAATTTATATGAAAAGACAAAAGACCCAGAATAGCTAACACAACAGTGAAGAACCAAGTTGGAGAACCGATACTGCTCAACTTCAGGACTATAAAGCGATGGTGATTAAGGGGTGCCTGGGTGGCTCAGTCAGTTAAGCGTCTGACTCGATTTTGGCTCAGGTCATGATCTTGTGGTTCATGAGTTCGAGCCCCACATTGGGGTCTGTACTGACAGCTCAGAGCCTGGAGCCTGCTTCGGATTCTGTGTCTCCCTCTCTCTCCATTCCTCCCCTGCTCATGCTCTGTCTCTATCTGTATTTCAGAAATAAATTAATTAAAATATTTTAAAAAATATATAAAAATTAAAAAAAATTAAAAAAAAAAAGCTATGGTGATTGAAACAGAGCGGTGCTGGTGGTGAGATGATACACAAGTACATCAGAAGAACAGAAGAGAGGGCCCAGAAATAGTGCCACACAAATACAGTCAAGTGATCTTTGACAAATGGAGCAAAGGTAATTTAATGGGGATGGTCTTTTCAACAAATGGTGCTGGGATTGGAAATACACAAGCACAAACATGTACACAGACCTTACCACTGTCACAAAAATTACCTCAAAATGGATCACAGACCTAAAATGTAAAACACAAAACTATAAAACTCCTATAACAAAATATTGGAGAAAAATCTAGATGACCTTGGGTTTGGCAGTCTTTAGATATAACCCAAAAGCATGATCCACACACACAAAAAGAAACTGATGTTGTACTTTATTAAAATTGAAAACTTCTGCTCTTCTAAAGGCACTGTTAAGTAAATGGAAAGACATACTGTAGATAACAAGAAACTATTCGCAAAATGCATACCTTTCAGAAAAAGGACTGGTATCCTAAAAATACAGAGAACTCTTAAAACTCAATCTGAAAACAACCTAATTAACATATGGGCAAAGATCTGAACAGACACCTCATCAAAAATGGTATAAAGATGGCAAATGAGCATATGACAAGTGATTATCATGTCATTATGCATAAAGGCAGGAAACCACTATTTATCTATTAGAATGGCTAAAATCCAGAAGGCAACAACACTAAACATTGGAGAGGATGCCAAGCAACAAGAACTGTCACTGATGGCTGATGATAATGTAAAATGGGACAGTCACTTTAGAAGACAGTTTGGGAGTTTCTTACAAAAATAAACAGTTTTACCTCGTGAGCCAGCAATCACATTCTTCGTTTTTTCCCAACTGATCTGAAAATTTATTTCCACACAAAATCTGTGTGCAAATGTTTATAGCAAGCAGCTTTATTCACAATGGTCAAAAACTAGAAGCAAGCAAGATGTCCTTCAATAGGGACATGAGTAAACTTGCATATTTACACAGCAGAATACCACTCAGCAGTAAAAAGGAACGATTTATGATACGTACAACAAATGGATGAATCTCAAAATAAGACGCAAATAAGCACATACTCTATGACTGCATTTATATGAAGTTCAAGGACAGACAAAACTAATCTGTGATAATGTACAGATGAGCTGTTTACCTTGGTGAGGGGCAGAGGTGTGTTGGCTACAAAGGGGTCATCTTTCTGGGGTTATGGTGATGTCACACATACCTGTATTCAGATGTTAGCTAAACGTTTATGTATTTGTCAAAATGCATAAAACTATAAAGCTAAGATTTGGGTATTTTACTCCAGATAATTGTATCACAGTAACATTGGTTATTTGAAAAAGTCAAGATAGTGGCTGTTTGCGGGGAGGTAGAGGGTCGTGACTGGGATAGGGCAGTGGTGGGGCTTCTGAGGTGACCAACAGAGTTCTAGTTTTTACCCTGGGTGGTAATTTCAAAGTTGTTTTTTAAAAAAAATTTATGAAGCTATACACTTGTTTCATGTAGTTTTCTTTATCTGTGTTGTATTTTACAATAAAAAAGTACCAAAAAATAATCCTTTCAAAAGGTGTCCATTTTTTCCCAGGTTGAGAATCTTTAAATAGCTTTAAAACTCTAAAATTGTGTGATTCTATATTATTACTGTGATAAAAACTACTGAAAATGAAAATAGTATAAGGCATATTTCTATTTAACGGGGTTTTGAAATATCTGCGTTAAAAATATATATATGAAAGATTTTCTAGACAAAGCAGATAGGTTAAAACTTTTTTTCCCGTTTTATGTTTCTTCGATTTTCCAATGTAGAGAACAGGAGCCAAATCCAAGCGTTAGCCCAAATATATTTCCAATTCTTTCTAATCTTTAAGTTTGTGAATGATAGTTTTCTGGAACAAAAGCCTGGTCTCTGGATTATCTCTTGCTTATAAACCCCTGGAAAGCAGAAGTACTTTAATATTAAAACATATGTCCATACAAAGAAATGTACAGAACAGTTGTATCTATAATATCAAAACCTGCTAACAACTCCAAAGTCTTCCTACAGGTGAACGGATAAAACAACTTGTGAAACATCCATGCAGTGGAGAGCTTGGTACTCAGCAACAAAAAGCAATGACCTATAGAAACATGGATGAATTTCAGGATAAATTTCCATTATGCTGAGTAAAGCACGCAGACGCCCTCCCTCGAAAAAGAATATATTGTATGATTTCACTCATACACAATTCCAGAAAATACAAACAAATCCAGTGACAAGAGGGCAGACTCGTGTTTGTCTGAAGATAGGGAGGCAGGTAGGGGTGAGAGGGAAGAAATCAGAGGCATGAGGAGAAACTACTGGGTCTGATGGATATGACCTTGACTGTGGGGATGGTGAAATGGGCAAATACACGTGACAAGACTCATCCCCCTGCCTCTCCCAACTTCTGACAGTATAAGGCAAGGAAGTACTGAAAACACTATTGTTCTAACCTGCATTGACAAGCTCCTTTGACCAGGGTTAAGTTTTGTTTAAAGTGAGGTGACAATACTTTTAGACAGAACAGGTCTGTAATGCAGGATCCCAAGTACGTGAATCACAGCCAGCACACCACATGAAACCATGGGGGCAATGTGTGCACAGAAGAGAAACTGAGGCAAAGGAACATTCTTCCAGCACTGGTGTCTAGCAAGCAACCAATAATACCTTTTAAAGTTGGCTCCATACCTCTAGTGGAATAGCCTTGATTATTCTGAGGGCTTCTTGGCCTAGGCTACCCAGGCCTATGTGGCCTAACCAGAAGCCTGCTTTGTTTCTTCTCCAGTGCCACAGCAGATGGGAGCTTACCGTTCCAACCGGAGGAAGCTTGTTGCAGGTGAGGCAGAGCGTTAGTCCCAAAGACCAGGGCAGAACTGGCACAGACTCCCCATCTTAAATCTATTTGGGTCGGGGCAAAGAGGTGAGCTTCAGGCCCAAGTTGGCAACCCATGTCCTAAGGAAGAACATCCAGCTGGAAGGGACAGAGGTGGCGGCTGGTGCTCAAAGGAAGCAGGCCTAGCTACTACACCACTCAGGTGGCTCGGAGGAAGCAAGAGCAAACGTGTAAAGAAAATCCACCATCGTTGGCAGCCCCACCCCCACTCCTGCAGCCTCAGTCCTGTAATTTGACCAATTTGTGCCTTCAATGGGACAAAACAGTCTTGTATTTATGATAACCAAGAGCCATTGTGACCTCTTCAAAACACCAGGACAAGCGGAACTCACTCATACGGAAGAACAAAACTTTAGCAGAGTCAACTCTCAACAATGTGTGAGAAATTACGGTAGGATACACACATGGTGGACAGCACAGCCCTGATTCACTTGATAAAAAGATGCAAACTGCTCATGTACAAAAACCTCTTTGAGTCCTTTATTAACATTGGGAGATGTGCGGTACATACAATCAACAGCATCACACCAGCTACGCGAAGTACAGATAACTGAGAATGTACTTCAGAACAAGGATCTCAGAGCAACTTCAGATGTTGCTTGCTCGGAACCTCCACAAAAACCCAACTCTGACACACGCAGGACAGACAATATAACAATTTCACTTTGAAATGGTTCTTTAAAAAAATGACAAGAATTAATAGTTCAAACCCTTTAGAGTGTGAGATGTGGCAAGTCTCTTGGTGCCATATGACACTGCTGTAAAAGGCCAGCTCAGGCATTTGAAGGTCAGACAGATAAGAACTGGCTGGGCTGAGGGGAAGAGGTTTGATTTTTCAGTGTAGAGAGATAACAGATGGTCCAAGTGGATACTTTCAGTCCAGGCTCAGTATGGGTCCTGCAGGAATCCGTCAGATAAATACAACTTATAAACCAGAAGGCTGAAAACTGCCAGCCACTCATTTGTGTCACTGATTCTCACTGGCAGACACCGATGCATCAGGAGTCGTTTGTGACACAGCGAGTTTAAGAGGGATATGCCTGAAAGAGAGAATGGAGTTCACTGCATCAGAACAGCTCTGATCCGTTTGTGCCATTGGGTACCATGGGTCCCTCTGCTTTCTTGTGTGAATTAAGGAACACTTCCTTTTTTTCAATGTTCCATTTTGAAAAGAACCAAAACCCTCCCCCCACCCGCACCATCATTCTTCATAAATTCTGTTTCCAAAGTCCTGATTCTTCTGGGTCTAGACTTTCTCCTTTCGCTTCAATTTTGACACCTTCTTGACAGTCCCATTCTTGTTTAGAAGCTTCAGGACACGGTCTTTATGATCTAAAACCTTAAGCATGGAGTCTCTGGCCTCACTGATCTGGTCCATCACAAGTTTACATCGCTGCATATTTCCCTGCAACAGAAGACATCATCACCAATCGGTAATCAGGAGATCACCAGGCTTTTAAATAACTTCACCTTTGGACTGAGGTCATTCTGAGGCTGTCATATAAAAAAATGTTTTAGTCTTTCTTGGTATTGCAGGTTGAAGTAAACAGTAGGTTTTTACTAAATAAGTTAGTGAAAGAGGTAGGGAAATGGGAGAAGTAAGACCATTATGTAGGGTCTTTAAGGGATCTTAAAGTAAGACCATTATGTAGGGTCTTTAAGGGATAACCCCTTAAACTGGATGGTCAGAGGGAAGGGCTCAATCAAACCTGTATCAGTTCGTTTATTCGGTGCAGATCATCATCAGTGGCTGCCTTTTTCTTTGGGATAATCCCTTCCTGTAGGTTGGTGAGTCTTTCATAAACATCATGCTCCAGATTTGTCTGCAACACACAAGAGGAAGGGCATCATGACCTCAGAGGTACTTTTCCTGAGTAACGTCAGGCAGATGCACCCACCTTGAATCATTTCTGTAAACTGGTGCGAGAACTGTGTGGGTGATAGGATCCTTTCTCCCGAGGACTAGGGCGCTAACGTAGAGCAAGGGAAACTGTTCAACAACGATTAACAGAACACTGCGTCACAGAGTCCATCTTCAAGGATAACTTTTAAATACTGCCCTGAATTCACAACTGCTCTAAAAAAAAAAGTCTGAAGGTTTCAGAGAATATGCTTTTCTAAAGTACAAAAAGTAGCCACGGCACTACTTTATTTTTAGATACTCATAATAGACCATGTTCTTCACATCAGTGCTACTCCAAAGATGGAAAACTTCATGAGGTTGTTTTGACTGGTGCCCCTTCACCTTCTTGGTGAAGAAGGACTCCCACCCTAGGGTGATGGAAACGGACACGTAACACCAGCCAACATTGTACACACATGAGATCAACAGCAGTTTACTAGTCGATATACTCACAGCCCAGGGGAGGAGGACACCACACACCATGCAGGGCCACGCAGGGGCTGCACTCAGGAACAGAGTGAACAAGCAGTGGCTGTAGGAGGCAGGCTTTGTAGTATTAAGAGGGAGAGGTGTCCCCTAGTTCCCATGGGAGGATGGGACAGCTTATTTGAACAATATTGCAAACTGGCAGGGAAATAAATCCCACTAATCAGGAAGAGGTGGGAGCTGAGCCTGGTTCCCGTGATAAGGAGCACTGTGGGCAGCAAGGGTTTACAGTCAGGCCACTTGAGGCTCTCTGTTTCAGATTCATGGCAACACAAAATACTGAAGCTTAACTGTGGGTCTTACACCCACAGTTGTTCAATATATTTTGGTTCCGGGCATCAGACTAAGATATGTTTGAACTGTATCCCTGGGATAGATATAGTAATTATAATATTATGTATTAGACATAAAAAACTCTGCCATCACCCAGATGGAAATGCTTCAGAATTACTCAAAAGGAAACACTATGAATACGGATGCCTCTGGCACCTGTTCCTCATGTCAGCAGGACATAACAACTTTACTAGAACTCCACCTACCAGCTGTAGCAACTGAGCGGCACAGAGGTGAACTTTCCAGCCTTGAGCACGACAGGACACCCCTTTCTGGTTAGCTATTTCCTGCAGCATAGCTTTCTTCTCTTCTGGAGCCATAAAAAAATAAAAAGTGTATTTCAATTTTTATAAAGCTAAAAGAATTCGGGTTCAAGCTGCTGAGGTGCTACTATGTTATCAAGAATGTCTTCACTTAAGTATCTTTATTTAAATAACTCCTTTGCATTGAAGTCATTAGGAATAGAGGTCACAACATGAATCAAAGTTTCTCCTTTTGTTCATTCCCGAAGAATGCCATAATGACGTACTCTGCTAATCTAGAGAGTTCAAAAGAGAGCAAATTAATGTTTTAATCTCTTAAAGGAAGGGAACTGGTCTGTGGTTGCTTAGAGCCCTTGCTCATGTGTGATGCTTCCAAGCCTGTGGAGAACTGGGCATGAAGTTTTAGAAGAGTTTTGCTGTTATCTAGATGTTGGAGAAATGAAAGGAATCAAATTTGTATAACATTTCACATTTGGATAGAAAAGTCCAGTAACCAGAACTGTAGTAAAATAAATATGAAACATATCATCTGGACTGGGGAGGGATAAACTAGGATAGAGGGGTACTTGTCAAAGGTGAGTTTAGCTGTGTATGTGAAGTTTTAATTACTGTTTAGCTATAACTTAAAATGTATTTACAGATTAACAGATCATTAAAAATTATTTTAAAATATTTTTAAAATTTTACTTTATTATTTAATAAAATATTCTTGAAAAGACTGTCTATGTATTTGTCAAAACCCACAGAATGTACAACACCAATACTAAGCCTTAATGTAAGTGATGAACTTTAGGTGATATTGATGTGTCCATGTATGTTCATCAAACACACCAAATCTACCATTGTGGTGGGGATGTTGATAGTGCGGGAGGCTATGCATGTGTGGAGCTGAGGGTACATGGGAATCCCCGTACCTTCCATTCAATTTTGTTGTGAACCTAAAACTGCTTTAAGAAGTTTATCAATTAACCAACCCCCCCCCCCCCCCCATGGCACCTGAGTGGTTCAGTGGGTTAAGCATTCAACTTTTGCTCATGATCTTGCGGTTCACAAGTTCGAGCCCGGCATTGGGCTCTGTGCTGATGGCTCAGAGCCTGGAGCCTTCTTTGGATTCTCTGTCTCCCTCTTTCTCTGTCCCTTCCCCACTTGTACTCTGTCTCTTTCAAAAATAAACCTTAAAAAAAAAAAAAACCTACCTAGTAGGTAAATATTAGCGTGCATATGATTTAAAGACTTTTTAAACTTTTGAGGCAATTGGAGATTCACATGAAGTTGTAAGAAATAACACAGAGATCCTAAGTACTCTACCTGGTTTCCCCCAGTGGTAACATCTTGTAAAACCACAGTACAATGCCACAACCATGATGATGATGCAGCCTATTTAGATTTCACCAGTACTTGGTGTACTGTACTTGGGTATTTCATTTTAGACATTAAAAAAACCTCTTTACTTTGAAATAATGATGGACTCAGAGGAAACTGCAAAGATGGTACAGGGATACATCTGATAAGAGACTTGTATGTAGAACATACGAAAAATTCTTACAACTCCATAATACAGAGATAAATCGTGTAAAAAGTCAAAGGATCCAAGCAGACATTTCTCCGAAAAAGATATACAAATGGCCAATAAGTACGTTCTAGTTTCTGGCTATTCCAACAAAAGTTGCTATGAACAGCTGTGCAGATTTTTGTGTGGACACAGGTTTTCAGTTTTCTGGGTAAATGCCCAGGAGTGTAAGGTCATGGTAAGTGTATGTTCCGGTTTTTATGCCACTGGCAAAAAAACTGCTTCCTGAGCAGCTAGCTGGGCAAAGTGTGCAAGACAACTGACTTGTGGAATGACAGTGCACCACTGATCTCTCCAGTGAAAGAGAAAATTTTAGTAACTATTTAAACCACTGGGAAGGCACATTAAGGGAAAACAGAAATGCAACTCTACTCATGCAACATATATTTAAGCACATCTGCGGTAAGAACAGAGAGTCCATGGTATCTGAATCAAGACCATTTCTCTGTTTCTCTCCCAGCTCCGTGAGGTGGATACCCCATGTGGACTGCAGCAGCCCAGAACATGGGGTTCCCTTCCCTCTAGCTGCCAGGTGGAAGGCGATCTTCCCAGGAGAAGCAGGTCATCAGGATTTCCCATCCTGACTCCTGCTACCTGCTGCTGAGGCTAAGTACTAGGTGTGTACAACTGAGATGCAGGGGTTCTCTTCTGTTCAATCCCTAGTCCAGAATGGAGACTGTACCCAAGGCAAGTGTGCTAAGAACACTGGGGCCCTGGGAACCCTTTTCCCGCTTTTTGAAGTGATGGTTTTATGCTAGGAGAAGCAAGCCAAGAGGACCCCAGGCTGCTCACTCCTCTTCCCCTCCACTGGATGCTCACCTCCTAGAGAAGGTTGCTCACCTTCAGAGAGAAGGTTGCCATTGTCCCCACCCCACCTTCAGAGTCCTTGCTCAGAGATTCTACCTGGGGCGGGGGGGTGGGGAACTGGCCATAAAACAGGTAGTTCCTAATCTTTTTCCAAAGCAACAGGCTCCATGTGCCACAGACTATGAAGCTGAAACCTAAAGGCACTCCTAGGAACAGTGGGTTCCCATAGTATAGCAATAAATGTTATGGAGGTGTCTCAGTGGTTTAGTCTGTTAAGCGTCTGACTCTTGGTTTCTGCTCAGGTCTCATGATCTCATGCTTTGTGGGTTCTGTGCTGGCAGTGTGAAGCATGCTTAGGATTCCCTCTCTCTCTTTCTCTCTGACCCTCCCCACTCACACTCTGTCTTTCAAAGTAAATAAACAAATAAACAAACATATTTTATGGTCATTTTCCATTCTAGGACCTAATGAAAATATCATGTCTCCTTAGACAGCTCTTGGCTTGACAGTTTCTCAGACTGTCCTTGATTCTGATGACCTTGACAGTTTTGACTGTCAAACTTTTACCAGTTTGACTGGTAAAGGAATTCTGAAAGATGCCTTTCTATGTGGATCTGTCTGATGTTTCTAATCTGTCTGATTAGAATGCAGTTATGAGAGGAGATACAGAGGGGAAGTGACAACGCCATCAAAAACTATGAGGGGTACACACTCCAGTATAATTAACATACAGTTGTATTAGTATTAGGTGTACAATATAGTGATTCAACAATTCTATACATTTCTCAGTGCTCATCAGAAGTGTACTCTTTTTTTTTTTTAACGTTTATTTATTTCTGAGACAGAGCATGAGTGGGGGAGGGGCAGAGAGAGAGGGAGACACAGAATCTGAAGCAGGCTCTGAGCTGTCAGCACAGAGTCCTATGCGGGGCTTGAACTCACAGACCATGAGATCACGACCTGAGCTGAGGTTGGATGTTTAACCGACTGAGCCACCCAGGCAGCCCAGAAGTGTACTCTTAATCCCCTGTACCTACTTCATCCATCCCTCCTCCCCAACTTCCCTCTAGTAACAATCTGTTTCATCAGTTTGTTCTAGAATTATAATTAAGAGTCTGTTTCCTGGTTTGTCTCTTTCTTTGTTGTTATTGTTTTTTTTAACATTTATTTATTTTTGAGAGTGAGAGAGACAGAGCATGAATGGGGGAGGGGCAGAGAGAGAGGGAGACACAGAATCTGAAGCAGGCTCCGGGCTCTGAGCTGTCAGCGCAGAGCCTGATGCGGGGCTTGAACTCACGAACTGTGAGATCATGACCTGAGCTGAAGTCAGATGCTTAACCGACTGAGCCACTCGGGCGCCGCTGTTTTGTTTTTTTAAATTCCACATGAGTGAAATCATATGGCACTTGTCTTAGCATTATACCCTCTAGATTCATCCATGTTGTTACAAATGGCAAGTCTTTCAATCATTTTTATGGCTGAGTAATATTCCCTTGGGTATATATATCACATCTTTATCCATTCCTCTATCAATGGACACCTTGGTTGCTTCCATAATTCAGCTATAGTAAATAATGCTGCAATAAATATAGGAGTGCATAAATCTTCTCAAATTAGTGTTTTCATACTCTTTGGGTAAATACCCAATAGTGGAATTACATGATATGATAATTCTTACTTCTAATTTTTTTTAATGTTTATTTTTGAGAGAGACAGAGTACGAGTGGAGGAGGGGCAGAGAGAGAGGGAGACACAGAATCCAAAGCAGGCTCCAGGCTCTAAGCTGTCAGCACAGAGCCCAACACGGGGCACAAACTCTGGAACTATGAGATCATGACCTGAGATGAAGTCAGATGCCTAACTGACTGAGCCACCCAGACGCCCTATTTCTAATTAAAAAAAAAAAAAAAAAAAGGTTTATATATTTTTGAGAGAGCGGGAGAGCGAGTGAGCGTGTGTGAACAGGGGAAGGGCAGAGAGAAAGAGGGAGACAGAGAATCTCAAGCAGGCTCTGCACCATCAGGGCAGGGCCCGAACCCACAAACCATGAGATCATGAGACTTGAGCTGAAATCAAGAGTCAGTGGCTCAACCGACTGAGCCACCCAGGCGCCCTTCTATTTTTAATTTTTTAAGGAACCTCTATACTATTTTCCACAACGGCTACACCAGTTTGCTTTCCCAACAACAGTGCACAAGGGTTGCTTTTTCTCCACATTCTCCCCAACATTTGCTTCTTTTGTTTTTGATTTTAGTCATTCTGACAGGTGTGAGGTGTGGTAGCTCACTGTGGTTTTGACTTGCATTTCCCTGGTGATGAGAGATGTTGAGCATCTTGTCATGTGTCTGCTGGCCACCTGGATGTCTTCTTTGGAGAAATGTCTGTTCATGTCTTCTGCTCATTTGTTGCTTAGATTATTTAGGTGTTTTTGGTGTTGAGTTATAAAAGATTTTAACCTTTTATCAGATAGGTCATTTGCAAATATCTTCTACCATCCAGTACACTGTCTTTTAGTCTTGTTGTTTCCTTCACTGTGCAGATTTTTATTTTGATAGGGTCCCATAGTTTATTTTTGATTTTGCTTCTCTTGCCTCAGGAGACCTATCTAGAAAAATGTTGCTATGGCCCATGTCAGAGAAATTACTGCTTGTGTTCTCCTCTAGGATTTTTATGATCTCACATTTAGATCCTTAATCAATTTTGAGTTTATTTTTGTGTATGGTGTTAAGAAAGTGGCTCAGTTTCATTCCTTTTTAAAAAATTTTTTTAAAAAGGTTTATTTATTTTTGAGAGAGAGAGAGAGAGACACAGTGAGTAGGGGAGGGACAGAGGGAGGGAGATACAGAATCTGAAGTAGGTTCCAGGCTCTGAGTTGTCAGCACAGAGTCTGACATGGGGCTTGAACTCCTGAACCATGAGATCATGACATAAGCCAACGTCAGACACTTACTGACTGAGCCACCCAGGTGCTCCAACAGTTTCATTCTTTTGCATGCAGATGTCCAGTTTTCCCAACATCATTTGTTGAATGGACTGTCTTTTTCCCATTGGATAGTCTTGCTTCCTTTGTCAAAGACTAATTGACCATATAATTATGGACTTATGTCTGGGCTATTTTTTTCCATTAATCTAGGTTTCTATTTTTGTGCCAGTACCATACTGTTTCGATTACTATAGCTTTGTATTCTATCTTGAAATCTGGAATTGTGGTACCTCTAGTTTTTCTTTTCCAAGACAGCATTGGGTATTCAGGGTCTTTTGTGATTCCATACAAATTTCAGAATTATTTGTTATAGTTGTGAAAAATGCTGTTTTATTTTGATAGATATTGCATTAAATCTGTAGACTGCCCTGGGTAGTAATGGCATTTTAACAATACTTGTTCTTCCAATCCATAAGCATCTTTCCATTTTTGTCATATTCAATTTCTCTTATTAATGTTTTAAAGTTTTCAGAGTACAGGTCTTTCACCTCCTCGTTTAAGTTTATTCCTAGGTATTTTACTATTTTTGGTACACCAGTAAATGGAACTGTTTTCTTAATTTTTCTTTCTGGTATTTCATTAATAGTACATAGAAATGCAACAGATTTCTGTATAATTATTTTGTAACCTGAAAACTCACTGAATTCATTTGTTAGTTCTAATAGTTTTTTGGTGGAGTCTTTTGGGTTTTCTCTATATATGTCATCTGCGATTAGTGAAATTTTTCCTTCTTCCTTCCCAATTTGGATGCCTTTTGTTTCTTTTTCTTGTCTGACTGCTGTGGCTAGAATTGCCAGTTATATGTTAAATAAAAGTGGTGAGAGTGGACATCCTTGTCTTTTTCCTGTTCTTAGGGGAAAAACTCAGTTTTTACCACTGACTGTGATGTTAGCTATAGGTTTTTCATATATGGCCTTTATTATGTTGAGATATGTTCCCTCTAAACTTACTTTGTTGGAAGGTTTTATGATGAATGGAGGTTGCATTTTGCCAAATGCTTTTTCTACATCTATTAAAATATTCACATGGTTCTTATTCTTTCTTTTATTAAGGTGATGTATCACATTGATTGATTTGTAAATAATGAACCACGCTTGCAAGCCAGGAATAAATCTCACTTGATTATGGTGAAAGACTTTTTAAAATATATTGTTGGATTTGGCTTGCTAGTATTTTGTTGAAGATTTTTGCATCTATGTTCATCGGAGATACTGGCCTATCCTTTTTTTTTGTGGTGTCTTTATCTGATTTTGGTATCAGGGTAATGCTGGCTTCATAGAATGAATTTGGAAGTTTTCTTCCCTCTTCTATTTTCTGGGATAGGTTGAGAATAGGTATTAACTCTTCTTCAAATGTTTGGTAGAGGGTGCCTGGCTGGCTCAGTCGGTAGGGCATGCAACTCTTGATCTCGGGGTTGTGAGTTCAAGTCCCACATTGAGCATGGAGTCTACTTAAAACTAAAAAGAATTTTAAAATGTGAATGTTGAATAGAAGTCACCTGTGGAGGCATCTGGTCCTGGACTTTTGTTTGTTGGCAGTTTTTTGATTACTGATTCAATTTCATTGGTGGTAACCGGTCTGTTCAAATTTTCTATTTCTTCCTGACTCAGTTTTGGGAAGTTATAGGTTTCTAGGAATTTATCCACTTCTTCTATGTTGTCCAATTTGTTGGCACATAATTTTTCATAATATTCTCTTATACTCCTTTGTATTCTTATACTCCTGTGGTGTTCGGTTATTCTTTGTCCTGTTTCATTTGTTTTTGTTTATTCAAATCCTCTCTTTTGATGATTCTGGCTAAAGGTTTATTAATTTTGTTGATGTTTTCAAAGAACTAGCTACTGGTTTCATTAATCTGTTCTATGGTGGTTTTTTTTTTTTTTTTTTTTAAGCTTCTCATTTATTTCTGCTCTAATCTTTATTTCCTCCCTTGTACTGGTTTTAGGTTTTTCTTCTTTTTCTAGCTACTTTAGGAGTAAGAATTTACTTGAGATTTTTCTTGCTTCTTGAGGTTGGCCTGTATTCCTATGAGCTTCCCTCTTAGAACACCTTTTAATGCATTCCAAAGATTTTGGATTGTGTTTGTTTTCATTTTCATTTGTCTCCATGTATTTTTTGATTTCCTCTTTCATTTCTTAGTTGACCCATTCATTTTTTTAGTATTATGCTATTTAACCTCCATGTATTTATATTCTTTCCAGCTTTTTTCTTGTGGTTGATTTCTAGTTTCACAGCGCTGTGGTCAGAAGAGATACAGGGTATGACTTCAATCTTTTTTACTTTGTTGACACTTGTTTTGTGGCCCAACATGTGATCTGTTTTGAAGAATGTTCCACGTGCACTTGAAAACAATGTGTATTGTGCTGTTTTGAGATGGAATGTTCTGAATGTATCTGTTAGATCCACCTGGTCCAATGTGTCATTCAAAGCCACTGTTTCCTTGTTGATTTTCTGTTTGCACGATCCACTGATGTAAGTGGGATGAAGTCCCCTACTATTATTGTATTACTATTGACTATTTCCTTTATGTTTGTTATTAGCTGCTGTATGTATTTGTGTGCTCCCATGCAGGGTACACAAATATTTATAACTGTTATATCTTCTTATTGGATTGTTCCCTTTTATGATTATATAGTGTCCTTCTTTGTCTCTTTGTTTTAAAGTCGTTTTTGTCCAATATAAGCATTGCTACTCCAGCTTTCTTTTCACTTCCATCTGCATGATCAATGCCTTTTCAACTCTTCACTTTCAATCTGCATGTGTCTTTAGGTCTGAAATAGGTCTTGCTTTTTAATCTATTCTGTCATCCTATGTCTTTTGGTTGGAGCATTTAGTTCATTTACATTCAAAGTCATTATGGACAGATATCTATTTGCCATTTTGTTACTTGTTCTATGGTTGTTTTTGTAGTTTTTCTCTGTTCCTTTTCTTCTCTTGCTCTCTTCTCTCATGGTTTGCTGGCTTTCTTCAGTGATATACTTGGATTCCTATATTTGTTGCATATCTACTACTAGTTGTTGACTTGTGGTTATCATCAGTTTTATATGTAACATCTAATGCATACAGCAGTCTACACTGACAGTCACTTATGTTTGAACAGAAGAGTGCATACTATTAGCATGATGCGTCATTATTCATGTTGACCTTGAACACCTGACTGAGGTGGTGTTTGTAGGGTGTGTCCACTATAAAGTTACTCTTTTCCCCACCAAAGTACACTTTGTAAGAAAGTCTCTATGTGCCGATCCCACTTAAAGACTGGAAATTTCTGTCCCCTTGAACATCGTTTTGTGCATGCCATCCGTGTTATCCTCTTTGGTGAAGTGTCTCTTCATGCCTTTGTCCATTTTCTAATTGGATTATTGTTTTTATTTACTGTTAAGTATTGAAAGTTCCTAATACATATATTCTAGATATGAACCCTTTATCAGATATGTGGTTTGCTAGTATTTTCTCCTGGTCTATAGTTTATCTTTTTATCCTGACAGAGTCTTTCAGTGATAAGAAGTTTTTATTAAGTCCAATTTATTTTCCTTTCCTTTTGTGGACAGTGTTTTTGGTGTCGTGTCTAGGAGCTGTTCACCATGCCCTAGGTCCTGAAGACTTTATCCTAGGTTTTCTTCTAAAAGTTTTATAGTTTTACATTTAATATTTAAATCTATTATCCATTTTGAGTTACCTTTTGTATAAGGTGTGAGGATTAAGTTGAGGCTATTTCTCTCTCTTTTTTTACACTTATGGATGTCCACCACCATTTGTTAAAAATAAGAAGATTCTCCTTCCTCCACTTAATTATTTTTCCATTTGGTCAAAAATCAGTTGAGCATATTTGTGTGGGTCTATTTCTGCATTTTCTATTCCATTCCAGGCACTTACATGTATATTCCTCTGCAAATACCACCCTGTTTAAACTACTATAGATAAACTATATGCTTTAATAGCAGAAAAAAATATTTCTCTTATTTTTCAAGATTATTTTAGCTATTCTACTTTTTATACCTTTCATGTAAAGTTGAGAATAAGATTTACTACGTCTACAAAAATCTTTCTGTGAGTCTGTTAGGAACTGTATCAAACAAACCTACTGATCTAGGGAAAACTGACATCTTATGTTGAGTTTCAAATCCATGAATGCTGCATGTCTCTTCATTTATTCAGATCATTTTTGTTTAATATTTATTTTTGGGAGAGGGCAAGTGGGGGAGGAGCAGAGAGAGGGGGCCAAAGGATCGAAAGTGGGCTCTGCGCTGAAAGGCTGACAGCAGTGAGCCCAATGTGGGGCTCAAACTCACAAACCATAGATACTCAGATCTCTTTAGTCAGCATTTCATAGTTATTAGCAAACATGTATGTTTTGCTAGATTTATACGAAAATTACAATTTTAGTATAAAATTGTATCTAAAATTACAATTGATTTGTGTGTTGACATTGTATTCTGCGACCTTGCTGAACTCACTTACTACTTCCAGGAGTTTTTTTTTATGGAATCCTTGAGATTTTCTATGTAGACAATGATGTCACTTGCAAACAGAGATAGTTTTATTTATTCTTTTCCAACCCATATAGTCTTTTTATCTCTTCCTTGACTTATGGCGTGTCTAGAACTTCCACTACTAATCGTGAGTTTGTTTCCTGTGTTGCTTATTGTTCTGTTTTTTTTCTTCTTCCTGTGAATTACCTGACCAATTTTCAATATTCCATCTTGATTTATTTACATGAACATGATTTTAAAGCTTGGGCAAAGTAGATCAATAAAGTTTAATAGTCAAGAGACCATCTGGATCAACACTTTCAGTGGTCAGATTACCTTTCCTGAGATAAATTTTTGCACAGCCAGTCCCAGGCAGTAGTAACAATCCTTCCGTATGGCATAAATGTTATCAGGCTATACTTTACAATATTTTCCTGCTATGACATGGAACTCCTGTGCCGTGAAGAGATGTTTATTACTGGGCCACTCCCTGCTTCCACCAAAGGCCACCACTCTCTGGTATCTGGAAATCGAGCCTCTTTCCAGACCTCAAAGTCCACTCATAAGAACTGCTGGACATGCAGCCACCTCTGGAGTTTCCTTCAGAGACTGAACTATCAGAAGCTATACCCCTGCTCGCAGACATTATAGTCCATACCATCTGATTCATCTTGAGGATTCAAGGAAACCATCAGAGATGTTTCCAAGTAGAATTTATTTGAGGGAAGGGGAAATGTGATCAATTCTCTGAAAACTTACACTTCTCTGTGCCATGATTTACCGGAGATTAATGATGCTTTTAAAGTCTACCGTCTCGTAGAAATATTTGCAGATATTTGCAAGTACTATTGGCTATTTTTACTATACGTGGGTTTATGAAAATGTAATTCTCAAGTACAACCACAACAAAACGTTTACTGAAGGCTTGCCCTAGACCATTTCAGGAGCTTCACATGTTAAACAAAAGGTGTTTTGGAAAATAAACTTCCTGGGGCTTCCAATGTATCTCTCAGCATCCTAGGGACTAATGTGGACTATGTCCAATAACAATAAAGCTTTTCTGTAACTACCCTGGGGGCTAAGGAGGTCACTGTGTCACCCCCTGGGTTTTCTGGAAACTAGAAAACTGTAATTCTGTCTTTCTACTCTACTATGATTACCATACAGTCAAGTGAGACCAATTTCATGCATTCACAATGGATGTTTCTGGGGAAACTAACCTTTGACCCGGACATCACTGTACCGCTGAAAGTGGTGGTAAGCAGCTTTCCAAGGGTTCCGATAGTGACGGAGCAAAGTAATGGGAGGTCTCGGACGCACTGGGACATACCTCACACCTTCTTCATCTATTCAGAAGAAAAGAAAAGGAAGACATTAAATAACTTATTATATATTGTCAAGAATCCTCAAGATGTAACTTTAAGAAGGATTATGGGAACAGCCTTGGGGATGGACTCCCGACTTAAGTGGAAAAGCTTCACATGACAATAGCTAGCCCAAGTGACCATTACCAATATACTCCTTGGGCGGAGACTTGCGCTTCTCAGCCTTCACCAAAAGACTCTTGGCAGTGGACTTCTCATCGTCAGTGCTGTTCGTCTCCATCATATCCCCTTCTTCTGTAGAAATCACGTGCTGTTGCTTTCGAGGCTTTTTCCTTGGAGAGGCACCAGGTGGTAGGTCACTTGTAGGCATGGACAGGTTGTTAGCCAGCAATGCGAGAGATGGAGACACAGTGCTGGTAGCCAGGGGGGGAACTGCTGTCATAGGAAAAAGAGCACATACATGTGTGAGAGAACCCACGCATTATGGGTAGCTTCACTGGATTTGCAACCAATGAGAATGGCTAAGACAGAAAAGAGAAGTAACATTTACTGAATCTTCCTATGTGGCTGGTAGTGTGCTAAGCACCCTACTTGTGGCAGAGGGTGCCGACTGCTCCCTAATACATCATGATTTCACCATCCTTAAATGAGGACCCTTACACCTGTAGACGGGCACTCTGCCACTCAGCTGAAAGACTATTTACTAGCCTCCTTTATAGATGGGTGTGGCCATATGAAATGAAAACAGAAGTGTTTTGTAGCATTTTTTATAAGTGTCCTTAAATGAAGGTGTGACCTTCTACTCCTTGTCTTCTGTCACCCTGGAACTCAGATACGATAGCTGGAGTTCTAGCAGCTCTCTTGCATCTAAAGCATGAGGGTCAAACTAGGGGTGGTAGGACCTTGGATCTCTGATCCTATGGAGTCCAGTACTATCCCTGGACTGTCTGCTTGAACCGTCTCTGCTATGGAGGACACTAGGCATGTTCCTCAGGCCTGGAGTGCTCCTTTTCCAGATATCCGAACAGCTGGCACTTCATCTTTTTAATGCCTCTATTCAAAGATGACTTCCTCAGTGAGGCCCTCCCTTTAAAACTCTTCTTAAATTCATAGCTCCAACTTTCCCTCACATAGCCACACCTCACTTTATTGTGCTTTGCAGATACTGTGCTTTTCGAAAATTGATGCTCTGTGGCAACCCTGTGTTAAGCAAGTCTACCAGCACCGTTTTCTCAATAGCATCTGCTTGCTTTGTGTCTGTGTCACATTTTGTTAACACTTTTTCATTATTATTATATTTGTTATGGTGATCGTGATCAGTGATCATGACTCACTGAAAGCTCAGATGATGGTTAGCATTTGTTAGTAATAAGGTATTTTTAAAAAAAGTTTATTTTGAGAGAGAGAGAGAGAGAGAGAGAGAATGAGTGGGGGAAGGGCAATGGCAAAGAGATAGGGTGGACGGAGGATCCAAAGTGGGCTCCATGCTGACAGCAGAGAACCCCATGTGGGGCTCGAACTCACGAATGGTGAGATCATGACCTGAGCTGGATGCCTAATTGACTGAGCCGCCCATATGCCCCAGCAATAAAGTATTTTTAAATTAAGGTATGTATATTGTTTTTAAAGACATAATGCTATCACAGGGTGCCTGGATAGCTCAGTTGGTGAAGTGTCTGGCTCTTGATTTTGGGTTGGGTCATGATCTCATGGTTTCTGGGATGGAGCGCCATGTCAGGCTCTGCACTGACTCTGCCCCTCCCCTGCTTGTGAGTGCACGCTCCCTTAAATAAATAAACATTAAAAAAAAAAAAAGACCTAACGCTATTGCACACTTATTGTGTAAACATAACTTTTACATAAAATTCATTTGACTTGATTTACTGTGATATTCATTTTACTTTATTATTATTATTTTTTAAATGTTTATTTTTGAGAGACAGTCAGAGTACAAGTGGCGGAGGGGCAGAGAGGGAGACACAGAATCTGAAGCAGGCTCCAGGCTCTGAGCTGTCAGCACAGAGCCCGACACGGGGCTTGAACCTATGAACCTCGAGATCATGAGGTTGGACACTTAACCTACTGAGCCACCTACGCGTCCCTTATTTTTTTAATCAAAAATAATTTTTTTAGCATTTATTTCTTTGAGAGACCGTGCATGCAAGTAGGGGAGGGGCAGAGAGAGGGAGACAAAAGATTTGAAGCAGGCTCGGTGCTGTGAGCACAGAGCCTGATGTGGGGCTTGAATTCACAAACAGTGAGATCATAACCTGAACTGAAATCAAGAGTCAACCAC
The DNA here is from genome assembly GCF_018350175.1 of Felis catus. Lineage (NCBI taxonomy): Eukaryota > Metazoa > Chordata > Mammalia > Carnivora > Felidae > Felis > Felis catus. The sequence goes on along the minus strand of NC_058375.1, from coordinate 110,863,003 downwards.
TCAACTGACTGAGTTACCCAGGCGCCGTGATACTCACTTTACTGCAATACTTGTTTTATTGTGGTGGTCTGGATATGAACCCACAATTTCTCTGAGGTATGCCTGTATCTGTCATTGCTTTTCTTAACTGTTTCTCTCCCCTGCTAAAACGTAAGCTCCAAGAGGATGGAGATGTACTTGTTTTGTATAAGAATGTGTCACCGTACCTGGTGTCAAGCCCTACAATTTGAGGCAGGATTACCATCAGTTTTCCAGTACAGAGAGGTAAGAGGAACTATCCAAATCAAGAGAGAACAGTAAAATGGAAAACATTTAATTTCCCATGCTGGGTTATCCACGGTGTCTTTCAAGGGGAGTACTGAGGCTGAATGTGGGTAAGAATAACATTGTGGGTATTATATATATAAAATAATGGGTAAGAAGACTATTTCATGGCATACTAAATACAAATAAACAGCAGGTTTAATAACTGCAGACACAGCACAACCACACCCCTTACTGAACAAACAGCATGGGGGATGGAGGCCTTTATGCCAAAATGCTAAGAGGGCAACGCCCGGTAACGGGAGTACAAAATGACTTGCCTTCCACCTGGGCTTTATCGGCATTTCGTAAATTCTGTACATGATATGTTATTTTTGCAGTCGGGGGGAAGCAACGTTCCTCAATAAATTATTAACAAGTATACAAACAATCAGAAAACCTCCAAAGTGACCTGCATTTCACACATTGGAAGTTCAGAGTCAAGGAGAGGAGGGAAAGAAAGTAGCGAGTAATTTCAAGATTTAACTAATCACATGTAAGTTTATCAAGAAAGTATTTTCAACAACATAGATCTTACTTCACTGCATAATAAGGCAACACAAACTGGCAGGGAATAAACTGTTAGATAACTGGCCCTTGGCTTGATTTATCTTGACCCTTATTTTCTATCTTTAATTTTATTTTTTTATTTTATTTTATTTTTTCTATTTTTATTTTTTTAATGCTATAAATGTTTGTATTAAGAAAAAAGTTCAAATAAACCTTATACCACAAGAAACTAGAAAAAAAAAGAAACTAATCTGAAATTTAGTAGAGGAAGGAGATAACAAAGAAAAATCCAAAAGAGATAAACAGTAACATTACTGAAAGTAATGATCAGTTTTTCCAAAATAAATAAATAAGTAACACTGGCAATGTTTTAACTACATTAAGAAAAAAAAGAGATAAGACTCAGAAACCAAAGTGAGAAATGGAAAAGAAAATACAACAGATAGCCACAGAAGCTCTAGTTCAGGATATTCTTGGAGAAATGTTAATCCTTTTCATGATTCTGTTGAAGAAAGAAAATTAGTGCTAAAAGGGAAGCAAAAATGGGTTGTTTTCAAAAGGAGCCTTGTTAGGGAGTCTTCTCTTTCTTAAAAGGAATGAAATGCAAACAGTGTACCCCAAGGGATCGGGCTCTGCAGCTGAGGGTCCCAGGAGTCCGGCCCAAGGAGTATCACGTGCCAATGAAGAGTGCTCCGGGAATGAACCTACCAGAGACCGGCCTCATGATGTCCATTGGCTCCACTTCTTCTTTAACTTTTATCTCAGGTACCGGAGGGCCCAACACAGAGGAGAGATTGCTGGCCACAGCGGCTGATGGCGGAGGGGCAGCTGCGATGGTAGTGACAGGAGGAGTGACGGGGACTGCTCCGGGAATGGTTGAGAGGGCGACGGCTGGCTGTGATGGGGGGCTCGTGGCTGCGATCATGGTTGGGATGGTCGGTGGAGGCTGCTGAGCCGTGGGAGGGACTGCAATGGTGGGCTGGTCATTGCTTTGACTGGACACGGTCTCCATGGACACAGTGACTGGAGTGGTCATTGAAACGTGGATTTCTGACTTAGGCTTGGCACTGAAACACGAAAATGAAGATAATGTAGCAAACATCTCGGAGGATGGGTGTTTGTCCAGTTCTTTTTGTACAATTCACAGCACAACCCTAGCTCTATTAGTTTGATTCTAGATATTGAACTTTAAGGTAAGTTTTAAAAATATCCCCACCTGGGCCCACCCTACCAAATTTTATAAGCAGTGATAAAATTAACTTAGGAAATAGCATTCACTTAAAGTCACATCATCAAAAGTCAAAGAACTTTTACTACATTAGTCTTTTTTTTTCCCCAATTCCTTTATGCACATGTTGCCTTACGAAGTTTTGTTTTGAAATCACAATCATACTCACTTTGTCTGTAGTTTCTTGTAAACCTATTTCTTATAGAAGAGGAAGCTCACACACATGGTAATGATTCAAAAGAATACAAATTGAAGATAATTTTCTTCCACTTCACATACCCAGCCCCTTACCCAGAGGCATCACAACTTTCCAGTTATTTTACCAGAATACTTCAGGCCTCTAAAGTAGCTATACATTTAATGTTTAAAACTGTTTATCTGAGGCGCCTGGGTGGCTCTGTCGGTTAAGTGTCCGACTTCGGCTCAGGTCATGATCTTGTGGTTCTCATGAGTTCGAGCCCCACAATGGGCTCTGTGCTGACAGCTTGGAGCCTGGAGCCTGCTTCAGATTCTGTGTCTCCCTCTCTCTATGCCCCTCCCCTGCTCATGCTCTGTCTCTCTTTCAAAAAATTAATAAACATTAAAAAAAAATTAGAAAAAAACTATATATCCTATTTTTTTCAGTTTTATCAGAAGTAGTTCCTCATGTCATTACAAATTCTTCTTAAACATTTTTTAAAGTAAAAAAAATATTTTTAAAGACTTTATTTTTGAATAATCACTACACCCAGCATGGGGCTCGAACTCAGGATCAAGGGTCACATGCTCTACCGACAGAGCTGGCCAGGTGTCCCAGTAAAATATTTCATTTAATAGCTGTAAAGGTTTACATACTAATGCTGAAAATTCAGGATATGAAAAGCAGTACTTTTCCAAAAACAACTGGATTTCCATAGGCAAAAAATTCAACATCAAACCAAATCTCATACCATATACAAAATTGAATTCCACATGGATCATAAATCTGAGTTTAAAATGTAAAACTATAAAAGTTTTATAAAAATACAACTCCCTTCCCCCAGGATTTAGTCAAGAGTTCTTAGACATGATACCAAAAGTACACTCCAAAGAAAAAAATGATAAATTGAGTTTTAGCAAAGTAAAGGCTTTTGCCAAAAAAAAGAAAATAAAATTAAGACTTTTGCTTTGCTAAAGACCACTTTAAGAAGTAAAAGACAAGGCACAGACTGAAAAAAAAAATATTTGTGAAACACATTATGTTGATTCCACTTACATGAGGTACCCAGAGTAGTCAAATTCACTGAAAAAAGAAAAGTACAACAGTGGCCCCGTGGGCTGGGAGGAGGGAAAATGGAAGTGGCTGAATAATGGGCATAGGGAGTTGCAGTTCTGCATAGATCTGGAGAGGGCTGCCCGAGAGTGAGAATATGCTTAACACCGATGAAATGTACACTTAAAAATGGTTAAGACAAACAAACCAAAACACATTATTATCTATGATAAAAGAATGATATTCACAATATATAAACAATTCTGTAAACTCAATACTGGGAAAACATACAGTCTCAATAGAAGACAACACGAATAAGGAACAAACTTATATGAATAAGGAACAAACACTAGAGAAAATATCCAGGAGGCAAACAGGCACATGAAAAGATGTTCAATACCATCAGCCATTAGAGTCGTGCAAATTAAAGTCTTAATGATATCCTACCACACCCCAATCAGACGGTGAAAATAAAACTTAAGATTTTATAATAGCAAGCACAGGAAAGGACGTAGAGCAACTTGATATACCAAAAACCTCCTAGCACTAATAAATGAGGTTAGCAAGGTTTTAGGATACAAGGATCTCACATGTTGCCGGTGGAAATTTGAAATGGTACAGCCAGTCTGCAAAACAGTTAGGAAGTTCCTTATGAAATGAAAAATACATGGACCATGTAACTTAGCAACTATACTCTTGGGATTTTTATCCCAGAGAAGTGAAAATATATGTCTACCAAGGAAGTTGTACCTGAATGTTCTTAGCAGCTTTATTTCTAATAACCCCAAACCAGAACAATCCCAATGAACTTCAATAAGCAAACGGGTAAATAAGCATACGGGTATACCCATGTGATGTAACATTACTCACCCTAAAAAGAAGAAATTACTGATACATAGTACAATTTGGATGGATTTCAAAAGTACAACATTTGGTGAAAAAATAAGCCAGCATCATTAGGTATGAAAAAATATATATATTACATATATAGAGTATATATTTAATTTGAGATTCCATTTACATAAAACTCTCAAAATGAAAAAATTCTGGTGGGGCACAGCTAAGTGGCAAGGTATTATTAGGTTTGCGGGAAAGGTATGACTGTGAATAAGGGAATATCTTTGTGGCAACAAAAGAGGTTCACAATCTGATCATGATAATGGTTATATAAATCTATTCGTGGATGAGATTTCAAATATACACCAAAGGGGGGGGGGGAAACTGGTGACATTTTAATAAGGTCTGTAGTTGGTCAACAGCATTGTACTAATGCCAATTTTTTCACTTTGAAAACATACGAGGGTTATGTAAGACGTAATCATTGGGGGAAGCTGGGTAAGGGTACATGGGAACTTTCTGCACTATTTTATAACTTTTTGTGAGTCTTAAATTATTTCAAAATAAGTAAACAAAGGTGGGGTACAGGAAAAGATTATTCTGGAATTAAAGAGAATTAATGTGGGAGTAATGATCTCTGAAAATTCTCTTTCATAAAAGCAACAAAAACTTGGCATTAACAATGTTTTCAGAACTCTGGAAATGAACAATGTAGCAAAATTATTCAAGAAAATCAGCTAAACCTCAGTAAGACCAATAAACTCTGTGGTGTTTAACTTGCCCTATTTTTAACTTTTTTTTTTTTTTTTTTTTTTTTTTTTAGAGAGAGAGAGAGAGAATGGGAGAGCGTGTAGGAGAACGTGTGCAAGCAGGGGAGGGGCAGAGGGAGAGGGGGACAGATCTGAAGTGGGCTCAATGCTGACAGTAGAGAGCCTGATACGGGATTCAAATCCACGAACCATGAGATCATGACCTGAACTGAAGTCGGATGTTTAATCCGCTGAACCACCCAGGTGCCCCTGCCCTATTTCTCTCTCTCCCTTTCCACCGCCAATAGTAGGCTTGCTAACCACCAGTCCATGCTTACAGCAAAAACCAGCAGCCTGGCAGCTACCAGAGGGGCTAGAGGCCCTTCAAACCCTCTTGACCAGAGAACTATCATTATACAAACTGGTTGCTCCCATTTGCAAGACTGTCTTATCTACCAGACCTGCTCAGTGTGAACACCTTTTCCTTCTAGAGTACTGGAACAAATCAGACACAAGTGATCAGCTTCCCAGCTAACTGATAGGATGGTAACAAGTGGGGCAAACAATAAGCTACCCAAAAAGCTTTAAAGGAAAAGTTGGAGAATGAAATGTCCACAGGGGCTTCAAAAAGCTCCAACGTATTTCTGGCAAATTCAGGAAGCAATATATACATGTAGGACTGTGTGCGTACCTTGGGCTGTGCAGAGCCCAGGAAAGAACCAAGAAGGACAGAGGTTCTCACCTCTGGCTCTGTGTAAGCGAAAAGAAAAAAGAGATGTAAAACCACCTGCCTCAGTGTTGATGGGCTACCCCAAGACACACAAGGCCCTTAGCAAACACAGAAACTTACTGGTTCCAGGCATTCAGGCATTCAAGGAAATCGGTTTAATCATTAGAAGATGACTACAAAGCTAAGAGTATATTCAGTGGCCACTCTAGACAAAGACAGTGATTTTAAAGAATTATTTTACAAAAGTCCCTAAACAACCAAAACCCAACAACAAACCCCAGCAGCAACAACAAACCCCAGGGACGTGTGGGAATCTGATTTCCAGAGTTGCCACACACTGTTTAAAATGTCAAGTTTTTAACAATAATTCTGAGGTATGTAAAGAAACAAAGCAATGTTTGAACATGGCGGGGGGAAGCAATAAAACGGTCACTAAGGATGCACAGGTGTTAGGCTTACTAGTCAGAGAATTTAAGTTAGCTATTGTAAATATGTTTAAAGAACTAAAGGAGATCATGGTTATAAGAACAGCCTAAAAATCATGTCTCAGCAAACTGAGATTAATAAAGAGACAGAAATTATTAAAAAAAAGACCACAAAGCAACTCTGCACTTGAAAAATATAAGAGTTGAAAAGAAAACAAAAAATCACTAACAAGACTCAAAAGTGTACTTCTGGGGCACCCAGCTACCTCAGTTGGTACAGCATGTGACTCTTGATCTCGGGGTCATGAGTTGGAGCCCCACATTGGGCAAAGAGATTATTTATAAAAAAAATATATATATGTATATATGTACATATATATATGTATGTGTGTGTGTGTGTGTGTATATATATATATATACACACACACACACACACACACACATACATATATATATATAGCAGTTGGAAAAAAAAAAACTATATTTCAGCAGGCATAGGAAAGAATCAATAAGCTCAAACATTCGTCAATTGAGATTATCCAGTCTGAGAAACTATAAAAAGGGGTAAGGGGGCACCTGGGTGGCTCAGTCGGTTAAGCATCTGACTGCAGCTCAGATCATGATCTCACAGCTCGTGAGTTTGAGCCCTGTGTTGGGCTCTGTGCTGATAGCTCGGAGCCTGCATCGGATTCTGTGTCTCCCTCTCTCTGCCCCTCTCCTCCTCATGCTCTGTCTCTCTCTCTCTCTCTCAAAAATAAATAAACATTAAAAAAAAAAACAAACTTAAAAAAAGGGGGGGTACACAGGAGGAAAAATAAACAGAGACTCAGAGATCTTTGGGACAGCAATAACTATACCAACATACACATACATAATGGGAGTCCCAGAAGCAAAGAGAGAATGGGGCAGAAACAATATCTGAAGAAACTGCGCCAAAGACTCCCCAGATTTGATGAAAAACATCAATCAACCAACTTGTGTAGGAAAAGCTGAAAAAACCCACACCTAGACACATAATTAAATTGTCAAAATGCACGAATATATATATTTAAAAAAAATTTTAAGTAGACTCCACACCCAATGTGGGACTTGAACTCATGACCCAGAGATCAAGAGTCACATGCTCTACCAACTGAGCCAGTCAAGGTACCCCCCAAGGAATTACTTAAAAGTGAAATTCTGTAATTTGATCGCACCAAAAAAGGGAATATATGGCAAAATACTAAAAGTTAAATCTAGCTGAATAATACTGTGTTCTCTATTTTGTTCTACATTTACAGGTGTTCATATTAAGAACTCCAAAAAAGAATGCTATGAGATAAAGTTGAAGATACCGCCTGCAAAGAAAAAGAGATTTTCAATTTAAACTTCTCCCAGCCATTGTATTATTTAAGAGTGTAAGCAGGAATTCTGTTTATGGAAAGATGGCCTGGACATACTTTTCCATACTCTTCCTAGTTAAGTATAGCTGAAATCATGAGTATTACATATAAAAGCAACAAAACAGCTGCTGAGAGATGAAGGCAGACTGGCTAGGGCGCTCAGGACCAAAGGAAAACATAGCAGTGAGTTCCCTGGGTTTCCTTTCTGACTGTGCTCCAGTCTGGGTCCTGGAAGGCCATAATACAGAAATGTCAAAGGGCACAGACAAAAATCCCAAGAAAAGTCTGCTCAAGGAACCAAGGCAGGAGCAGCTGAGCAAGACAGGAGACTTCTAGACAATAACTGCTCTCCCAGTGAAACACCACAGAAACGACTGTGGTCCCAATTCCCACGCTCTCCGGCAAAGGCTGTGGAGAACCTAGACTTCCACACTTGCCAGGCTGTAATGAGGCAGCGTGATTCTCTTTCCGCCATCTCACTATTGAAGTGGTGTCAAAAGAGGTCAAGCAGGGAACCTGGCCTTCAACTCTCCTCTTGGCAGTGAGAAGGCAATGCTTTCCCTTCCCCAGTTGTGGCCATGTGAGAGGAGGACTGCCAAAACATTAAGCTAGAAATAAACTCCAGGGTCTTCTAAGACCATAAAGGTCCAGGTCCAAACAGAAAACCGCTCGTCTAACCAAGAGCCAAGAAAATCACAACTTGAACAGGAGATGAATGATGTCGGGTAGCATCTGACAAGGACGTAGAGATCATAAAAATACTTCAACAAGCAATGACAAATTCAAAAGATGAAAAACAAATTTAAAAGATAAAAAAACCAGAAAAATCTCAGCAAAGCAATCAAAGTTATAAAAAGATCCAAATTTAAATTACAGAAGTGAAAAACAATAACTGACCAAACATACTCACTGGACATTCTCAGGAGCCCAGTGGAGATAGAATCAGTGGGGTTGAGGACAGATCAATATAATTTACCTAATCTCAACAACAAAGAGAAAGGAGACTTAGACTCCAGAGTGATGGCCCTGCCCACTGTTAGAGCTTGGAGTTGAGGCCACTGGCTGGCCAATGAACTCACAAGTGTAGGTAGTGTGCCACATGAGGGGCAAGTCTTTCGCTACCACCACAAGGGTCCGTGGCCCAGTGAATGGAGTTTGATAGTAATTCTTGCTACAAATAAAAACAAAAAGAGTAAGGGCAGAAAAAGGACATTTCCTGATTTGCAAAGGGTCAAAAATTGACATCTTACGTACTGTCTGTCTGCTGCAAAAGAGATGCTCTAACAAATCAGAAAGTAAATCAAGAAAAAAGGAAATATACGTCGCCAGGGATGAGATGAAGGGAATTCAGACCGTGAAGGACAAAGGAAACACAAGGGATAACAGCTGGGCACCGAGTCCAGAGAGCAACCAGTGAAGATTGGAGTAGGTAGAAGCAAGGCTTTAAGGAGGGAGGGATGTAAACTAGAAAAAAATGGAACTGACAAAGATCTGATAGGTCTGCCTGTATTTGGAGAATTTCTATAGGTTTCGGGGAGAGTCTGAGGATGAATTAGTACTATGTGATTTGTTTTAAAGTTCATATTTTAAATTTATTTTAACAGCTTTTGGATTTACTTTCTAAATCTGTTTTCTATTTTATAACATTAAAATAATTTTTTTAATGTTTATTCATCTTTGAGAGAAAGAGACAGAGCATGACTGGGGGAGGGGCAGAGAGATAAGGAGACACAGAATCCGAAGCAGGACCCAGGCGCCAAGCTGTTAGCAGAGCCAGATGCAGGGCCCGAACCCATGAACCGCAAGATCATGACCCGAGCTGAAGTTAGACGTTCAACAGACTGACACCCAGGTGCCTCTCTATTAAAAGAAAACTTTTTAATGTTTATTTTTGAGAGACAGAGAGACAGAGTGTGAACAGAGGAAGGGCAGTGAGAGAGGGAGACAAAATCCGAAGCAGGCTCCAGGCTCTGAGCCATCAGCACAGAGCTTGATGCGGGGCTTGAACTCATGAACCAAGAGATCATGAGCTGAGCTGGTCAGATGCTTAACTGATTGAGCCACCCAGGTGCTACCCCCTCCCCCATTTTATATTTTAATCTTCCTTAATCTTTTGGCTTGGAATTGGTAATATAGTCATGTTTCATTTTCTTTTTTTTTAAGCTCTATGTCCAATGTAGGGCTTGAACCCATAATCTTAAGATCAAGAGTCGCATGCTCTGCGCAAGCCAGCCAGGCGCCCCAGTGATACGTTCATGTTTCAAAGGATGTACTGGGAACTCTTGTTCCCTCCCTTAACCCTCCACTATCTCCACACAACACCACTCTACTGCAGTGTTTCACTGAATCTAAGCTGTCAGTAATTATACACCCATGTCGTGTAGCACTTAAAAATAATTAATGACAACATTAACACATCCTTACTTTTAACTCACATATTGGTTTGAGATGTTGACATGTATATGTTTGATCTTGTATCATAGTATATTTTGTATGGTTTTTGTTTTATATTTATTTCTTTTAAAAATTTTGCTTTTTTGGGGCAACTGGGTGGCTCAGTTGGTTGCGCGTCCAACTTCGGCTCAGGTCATGATCTCGCAGTCTGTGAGTTTGAGCCCTGCGTCAGGCTCTATGCTGACAGCTCAGAGCCTGGAGGCTGCTTCGGATTCTGTGTCTCCCTCTCTCTCTGCCCCTCCCCTGCTCATGTTCTGTCTCTCTCTCTCTCTGTCAAAAATAAATAAACATTAAAAAAATTTTTTTTTAATTTTGCTTCTTCCATTTCTATCCTCTATGTCTACACTGTTTTCTATTTTAATTTTACCTTCATTCTGTGGTTTCTTCTAAATCTTTACTGAGTTCTATCCCTTCACATGTCATCCCTTTATGTCCTGTCACTTAGTCTGCATTTCATCCTTTGTGTGTTTTCCATCAGTGAGGTGGTGCTAACGTCATTAAGTAATTTAAATTCACAGTCAGAATTTTAAAATAAGTTTCACACTTATTCTGTAACACTTTTCTGGTGCATGTTCTTACTGAACAAATGAGTATATTTTGTTGCTCTTTTCCTACGTTTTAATTTTAGTTATCTTCACATGAATATCCTTTTATTACTCATCAGTGAATGAGGTGGGCTATTCCTAAAAGCAGCAATTTCCATGAGATTCCTTTCACTTGGGCGTGGGAGTGTGGGGAGACTGCTCTGGTTTCAGCTAGTTATTTTTCACCATCCAAATGCTCCCTTCTTTCAGGTGGCACAGAAACAGACTGCCCACTGCAAGGAAGGCCATCTGGGTGCCTGCATGCGCGGGGCCCTACCTCCACAATCTACCTTGGAACCATATGAAGTCTGGGAAAGACTCTGCAAATAGCCCCTGCTCACCTAAGTTTCTGCACATACAGTTGCTTACAAGGAATGTACTTTTGTATGTCACAGATGCTTCAGTTACTGTATTTTTTTCCCAGCACTTTAAAAGTTAACTCTAGTGCTACTTAAAAAAAAAAAAAACAAAAAAAAAAAACACTTGAGAAAATAATGTATTAAATTTGTAAAGTTCAGTATCTAATGTTGGCAACAATGTGGAGAAAATGGGAACACATTTCATGAGGATATAAACAGATACAGTGACTGGAAATCAGAATTTAATCTCCACATTTAATTTGACCCAGTAACGCTACTTCCAGAAATGTATTCCAGAGAAATGTTTGCGAAGGGGCTCAATGATAAAGATTCACTGCAGTATTTATTACAGTGATAAATGGAAATAATTTAAGTGTTCATTAATGGAGGACTAATTATGGCACCAACACTTCTGAGAACATCACACAGTAAAGGAATAGGAATACAGTCTCTTTTTCTGGTTTTTCGTTTTTCTGATCTCCTAAGAGGACATGTCTGAACACGTGGTCTTTGTACCAGGTCTATTCTCTATACTCACTGTTGATGGGCTCTCTTCCACTCTCACGGTGTTAGAAACATGTATCTGCCAAAACTTAATCACCAGCATAGACCTCTATCTTCAATTCTAGGGCTGTATCTACTTCAGAATTTTATATCCAACTATACATTTGATATCTCCACTTGGCTGTGTCTAACCACCTGGAGATCACAAGAGTAAAATATTTAGAACCAAACTTAAAAAGTTTTTTCTCTCGGAGTGCCTGGGTGGCTCAGTTGGTTAAGTGTCTGACTTCGGCTCAGGTCATGATCTCACGGTTTGTGAGTTCAAACCCCGCGTCAGGCCCTGTGCTAACAGCTCAGAGCCTGGAACCTGCTTCAGATTCTGTGTCTCCCTCTATCTCTGCCTCTCCCCTGCTTACACTCTGTCTCTGTCTCTCAATAATAAATAAACATTAAAAAAATTTTTTTAAAGAAAAAAATTTTTTCTCTCCTATTCCCATAGGCTTCCTTACTTCAGAAAGAATAATTCCTTATCTGCAGTCGCTCAGGCAAAACCTCCTAGCCGGACTTCTCCCTTTCTGTCAGAAAATTCTGTCAGCTGTACCTTCAAGATACAACCAGAATCTGAACTCTTTTGAAGACTTTTATTACCTCCACAGTGGTCCATGCCTCTATGATAGTCTAAGGTTGTATTATTTCTCACTTGGTCTCCTTGCTTCCACCCTTACTTCCTTGCAGTTTATTCCCAGCACAGTAGCCAGAGCAGTTCTTGTAAAAAAAAGTCACATCATGTCACTCCTATGCCTTAGACCTCTGATGGCTCTCAGTCTTACCCAGAATAAAATCGAAAGGACACTGAATGATCCACAAAGCCCTACATCATCTGGCCCTCAGTTATATCTCTGAACCATGCTGTGCAACTCTCCTTTCGTTCTAGGCTGGTTTCTCTTGCTGTTCCCTGTATATACCTAACATATAGATAGTCCTGACTTTGTGCAGTGTGTGAATCGTATGTATATATGTGTAACTACATTATACCAGCCTCCCACCAACGCAGTTCAAATTTGAGCTACCACTCACTATAATATTAACTGTGAGTAGTTATATAAACTTTAAGCAATTTTATGCAAACTTTGCTGCTGCCTCCTCAGTCCATAAATCACTATGTAACTAACAGATGTGCATCAGGATCTATGACCAATCACATCACTTCCTTCGAAATATGTCCATGACTGGTTACTGAATCTGTTATTCAGTTTATATGGACAGCAAAGTGTGGAGCTGTGCAGTCTCTTGCTTCCCAGAGACAAACCCAGGTGAAATTTTATAATAATGGATGACAGAGAGCAAAAACTGGCCAACACAGATAAAAATGCAGAGAAAAAAAGTCATTCTGGAAGTGAAATTGGACGTGATTAGAAGATTTGAAACCAGCAACAGCAGAGAAGACAGGACAAGCGCTAGGCCTGTATGAAGATACGGCATGGACCACACAGACAGAATCCAATGAATTGGACTTTGACTTTACCGACAAAGATGGTAAAGTCGCTTATCATCTTTTAGTTTAAATTGCACTGGGCACAGAAAGCCGCTGTAGCAAAATGTAGTATTGACTTCTACTTTGGACTGAGGACTATTCAATCCTATTCAGGTCTAAGTGGTAAAGTTAGCTGGCACAATGAAAGAAAAAGGCCAATTTCAAGGAGAATGGGAAAAAAAAAAAAAAAAAACCATGAAAACAAAACAACAAATCCTTTCCTGGCCAATAAAGGCTGGTTTACTTCAAAGTTAAGTAATTAATTAACTTTAATTTAACGAATTAATGTTAAGCTATCTGATGAAGCTGCTAGCACAGTGAAAAGATTCTGCTTTGAAATGTGCACTTGTACTCCACGTGTTAGTTACGGCAGAGGGTTTTGATAAAAAGGATGAAGATATCTCTAGAAGTGAGGCTGGCAAAAAATTTCACGTTAAACGAACTCTTGGAGACAATTTGCCAACACTGAAAAGATACAGGATACAATGTTAGAAGCAGACCAGGAGTATGACAATTCACCAACACATGGAAAGACTGTCGCTCTGCGTCAAGTTACACAATGTGAAGGCGGTAAGCGCTGTTCAAACTACTCTTGATTAGTTTTTAGAAGACACTTTAGTTCTCAATGTTTCTCATGTTTAAATTACAGTGTACCAAGTAAGTGTTAGTTTTACTACTTTTTTCACTTCCTTATATATAACTGACAACGAGAGAGTTTTGAGTATTTTCAGTGTTTTTAAAGATCCTAGAGTAAGTACAATCCCACCCCCTACAATTATGATTATTTTTCACAGCTGCCCCTTGAATGGTTATTTGTACTTTTCTGCACTACTGCGTAAAGTAACGACCGCATGTCCTCCCACATAATTCCTGGCCCCACTCTTTGCTCTGACTCATGCAGCTGGACATCAGGCAGCATGTGGCACTTCCTTCCTGCCCTTCAACCTCTGCTCAGAGAAGGCTTTCTGGATGGTGTCACCTCTGCCTCCCATCGCTTTACGTTCCCTTCACACTGCCTCCTTTTCCTTCACATATTTGTTTCTCTACACCCACTAGAAAATAAGCTTAAGGAGAATGGACACTTAGTCACTCTTCTATATTCCCAGATTCTAAAATAGTACCTGGCACATACAAGGCATTCATAATTTTCTTCTTGAATGAAGTTTTATGAAGTACATCTAAATACATTAACATGGCAAGCTGTTACTGACAGAAGTAAAAATGGCAAGATACAGAACACTCTAATCAGCAAGATTCTGTTTTTAAGACTCAATCTATCTACCTGTGTACACAGACAAAAGATGCAGAAAGATACTTAATACTGTTACCAATCAATATTAATTCTAGCTAGTGGGACTGGCAAGGTGGGTGGAGAACAGGACAATGATTTTAACTTTATACTTTAAATGTTCTTACATTGCCTCTCTTTCCCAAAATAGTGTTACTGGTGGAATGAAGAACAAAGAAAGCAGCATGTATTAACTACTGACATGATGCCATTTTTGACAGCAACGATAACTGGGTGTTTACTATGAGGCAGGCTCTGTTCTAAACACTTTAAATGCATCATTTCATTTAAATACACAAGAATCCAATGAAGCAGATATTATAAGTATGGCTATTTCATAAATAAGAATCAGAGAGGCTGAGAAATATGTCCAGGTCACACAGCTAGAATGTGGATATAAAAAGATGCACACAGGCAAATTATGTAAAATTTGTCACATGTTAGACTCTTTCCTCAATTGTGTGCAGTTGGAACCAAGAGTGATAACATTTATGTGCTCACCCTGCAGGCCTAGGTGACCCAGATGTACTCCGCATAGAGCTTTCCACTCGAGGGCTAGCCACTTCAGGAGGCTGAGGAGGAATGAGGGTTTTCCGAACTGCCATTCTGAAAGAGACCAGACAAACCCAGAAAACAACAGTCCGAGGGCATTAAAGGATAAGAAGTAAATATTTGCTAGGCATAACTATGACAAAATAAAAACACTACATTTGCTAGGCATTTTTTAAAATGGTTTTTAAAATTTTATCCAAATACTATAGATATGTTATTGGAAATGCCAAATTGCACTAAAAAGCTTTTAACAAAACACAGGTCCCCTCCATCTCTCCCCATTTCCTGCCCATCTCTCTCCAGGAAGCAACCACTGTGACTCTTTTAGCTGTTGCTTCGACCACGCCACATCTCCTTTCTACTTATTATCAAACTTAACATCCGTATTAAGTGTTCCTCCCGATCACTGTTGTGTTCACATGTTTATGTTGACCTGAGAAAAAGTTCCTGGAAGTCGAGTGAAAGAAAGGTGACCAAGTTAGTGTCACTGTGCCATCCAGTAGAGGCCATGTGTGGCTCAGATGGGAACCAGCGGGCTCAGCAATGTGGAAGCTGTAAGTGTGACATGGGCAGTGTCGGCAGAGTGCTGGAAGCAAATGCCAGATGAGCGGGCTGAGAGAAAATGGCTTGAACCAGAATACACCATTTTGCAAAGCCTAATTAATGGATCCAGACAGTGATCACCAAGTCTGCTAAAATCTCAAAATGGGGGACTACCAGACATTTTAATTTATAAACTGGTCTTGCCAAAAATAAAAAATAATAAAAAAAGAATCTATTCAAGCTTTAGATTCAAGTAACAAGAGACAACGTGGCGGGGACAAGAACAGCAAAACCAAACTACAGGGGTAGTGGGCTAAATTGATATCCAAGTCCTAATCCCTGTACCTGTGAATGTAACAGAGTCTTTGTGAGTGTAATTTAGTTAGAGATCTCAAGGTTAAGATCTTTCTGGTGTGGAGGGTAGACCCTAAATCCAATGACTGGTATCCTTATCACGGAAAGGAGAGATATTTGAGACAGAGAGACACAGGAAAGGTCATGTGAATACAGAAGAGACTGGCATGATATTCCCACAGCCAAAGGATTGCCAATAGCCACCAGAAGTTAGCAAGGAGGCATGGAATGGATTCTCCCTGGGTGCATACACAAGGGAACACCCTGCTGACATCCTGATTTTAGATTTCTAGCCATCAGAACTGTGAGGATAAGTTTTTTTTTTTAAAGATTTGATTTTTATTTATTTTTGAGAGACAGAGAGAGAGAGAGAGAGAAAGAGACAGAAGGCACAAGTGAGTGAGGGACAGAGAGAAAGAGAGAGAGAAGTGAGGCTCAAGCTCACTCAAAGTAGGGCTCAAGCTTACCCGATGTGGGACTTGAATTCATGAACCGTGAGATCATGACCTGAGCTGAAGTCAGATGCTTAATGACTGAGCCTCCTAGGCGCCCTAAAAGATTTATTTTTAAGCAATCTCTACACTCAACATGGGGCTCGAACTCACAACCCTGAGATCAAGAGTTTTGCATGCTCCACCGACTGAGCCAGCCAGGCACCTCTGTGAGAATAAATTTCTGTTGTTTTAAGCCGCCAGATTTGTGGTAATTTGTTATAGCAGTTCTAAGAAACACAAAGGGGATGTAACTGACAAAACCCTGGGAAAGACAGGGAAGGAGAGGAAAAAATTTACAGGACAAAAGACCAAGTTTCTTCAACAAATAAATCGCAAGGAAAAGAGAGATGAAGGAAATCTATATATAGAAGAGCCTTAGGAGACATATCAACTAAATACAATGTGGGCACCTTATCAGAATACTGATTCAAATAAATTAAAACAAAAAAGTTGTGACCTCTGAGACCCCTAGAGATTTGAACTAGATATTTGATATTATGAGGTTATACTTTTTCATAAGTATCTCTCAATAGACATATGCCGAAATGTATACAAATGAGAAGATGTACTATTTAGGATTTGCTTCAAAATAATTTGGTAGAAGGGGGTGGGTAGGCATCTAGATTAAACATAATTGGCTATGAGGTGATAAGCTGATAACTGAAATTGAATGATGGGTATAACATTCATATGTTCAAAATTTTATTACGTTTAGTTTCCCATAATAAAAAGTAAGACATAAGACCAATTCCACTAACTACCCCCGCAGAAAACGAAGAAAACAATTAAACATAGTGAGATACACCACTCTATATCCACAGACTAACCAAACTTAAAGAGTGTCAACAACAAGTGCCGGTGATGATAAATGCGATGACCCCCCCTCCCTCCCTGCCTGCTTGGAGCATACGCAGGTACCTACCAGAGTTGCACATAAAGCATAGCCTACAACCCAGCCAATCCCCTCCTAGGTATGTAACAAATACATTTAGCTATGTGTCAAAGGTCATGCACAAAAATGTTCAGGATAACATATGGCCCCAAACTGGAAACAACCCAAATATCCATGGATAAACTATGGTACTGTTATTTAATGGCATCTCACATAGCAATAAAAATACTACAATCACATACAATTAACGTGGATGAACTAAACAAAGGGAAGGAAGATGGAGTCATACAAAAACACGTAATATATGATTCAACACAAATGCCACAAGAGGCAAAGCAAGTCAACAAGGTCAAAAGATAAACTGCTTAATTCCCTTTGGGAGAAAGTATTGGTAGTATTCTGTTTCTTGCCTAGAGAGTGGTTGCATGCTGTGTTCACTCGGTGCTAAATTACCCCATACCTGCATTATCTATGCAGTTTTCTATACCTCAGTGAAAACGTGGAGAGAGAAAGAAACTGGAAGAAAAAATGGAGTTAGCAAACTCCTTTATTTTCTTTGGAAATAGTAGCAAAAAAACCCATGAGAGCATATTTTTGCTTTCTATGTGAAGGAAACACCAGCGAGAACACACTGGTAAACAGGTGAGAGGGAGGAGAGCTACAGCACTGTTCTCAGCAGGCTAGAAAGGCAGAGGTCAGGGGCTCCAGAGCAAAGGGCTGAGAGTCTGTCCACAGTAAAAGATGAGATGAGTAGAGTGTGGGATACAGATGCCGGCAGGTAGGGAGATTGAAAGCTAGAGTTGACCAAGTTCTCTTTTGGGTGTTTCCATTTTTCTCAAAAAAGTAGGGATCAAGTTCATTAGCTGGTAGTAAACATGGGTAAGGAAGTGTGGGAGTTCTGAGAGGAGCAGGGGGCAACTGTCCAGGAGAGTGGCTTAGGACAGCATCCTATGCTGGTCTTCAAGATGCCTAGTGGAGGTCTCTGAGGTTAAGCAAGGCCAGTCAACACAGTTGTTTACCCCACCACAATCTGCTGCGCAAATTCAGCAGAAAGTTGGATTTGACTCTGGTTTTGACAAAGTGAAGAGGGGTGCAAGGAAGTGGGGGCCATATGCAAGGAAGTGATTGCAGCAGACCCCAAAAACTGAGTCAAGGAGAGGAGAGAAAGGTCATGAAAGGGGGTAGCATCAACGGGTGGAAGGCTCCCTGGTGGGTAGTGTGCTCACCACTGCTGGTGAGGTGGGAAGACAGAAGGTAGGCTGTGGGACACCGGAGGACAGAAGAAAAGGTCAAGGAAGGCTTGTGCTTGTGGGTTTGTGCTGATGGATGGGGGAAGATGGAGAGGCATTTAAGCAACTGAGAAATCAGAGACCTGGGATATCATTTCAGACAGAATGACAGCCAGATGTTAGGTACCTTCTGAAGGACATACAAACATACCCCCAAATTGAACTGGAATCTGATCTTGAGCTGCTCTGACCAACAAGGTAGTCTCTGGCCATACGGGGCTACTAAGTACTTGGAATGATGGGCAAGTGCAACCAGGAGCAAAATTTGTACTGGTATTTCATTTAAATAATTTGAATTTAAAACTGATATTTGATTCAGTTATTAGAAAACTTTTCAGTGGGCCTGGAATGACTTGGCTATGTGAAAGTATACTCTTCAAGTGCAAATTTTATGAAATCTGAATACGAACTGAGTGCTTTCGAAGAGGGATGGCTTGAAAGTGGCAGTGAGGCACCAAGAGGACATGGACCCCAGCACCAGGCCCAGTGACAGGAGGATCAGGAAAAGAGACAGCCATTACTTTGGGGAGAGTGCAGGAGTCGAGATCCTGAGGAAGAGCCAAGTTCCACTTAGAGAAGGCAGACACACTCAAAGAGGAAGGAATTCCGATGATGACAACTCAGCTATGGGGGCACAGCAGAAAGGTCACAGGGAGGCGGCCAAGTGGAGGAGAAGGGGGCAGATCTTTTTGTCTCCAGGGTTGTGAGATTTCAACAGGTTTATCTAAGTAACTGTTTAAAAAAAGTTTTTTTTAACATTTATTCATTTTTTGATAGAGACAGAGAGTGAGTGGGTGAGGGGCAGAGAGAGAGGGAGACACAGAATCGGAAGCAGGCTCCAGACTCTGAACTGACAGCACAGAGCCCGACAAGGGGCTTGAACTTATGGACCGTGAGATCATGACCTGAGCTGAAGTCGGACGCTTAACTGACTGAGCCACCCAGGCGCCCCTCTCAGTGCTGGTTTATTAACACGCACTGCATCTACTTGTGCTGGGCATGTTGCGGTTCTTTAAATCAGGAAACTCATGCCCTTTAGGTTTGGAAATTTTCTAGGAGTTATTTTTTAAGTGATCTTCCTTCTTTTCTCAGATCTCTCACTGAAACATTACTTGGAGGCGGGATCTCCTGAGCTGATTCTTTGATTTTCTTGTCTTTCCTCTTCTATCTTATTTTTGTGTTCTTATTTTTCAATCTACTTTTGAGAGATTTCCTCAACTATACTTTTTTTAAGTTTTTTTTTTAAGTTTATTTATTTTGAGAAAGAGAGAGAACAGGAGAAAGGAAGGGCAGAGAGAGACAGGGAGTGACAGAATCCCAAGCAGGCTCTGCACTGTTAGCAGAGCTGGATGAGGGGCTCTAACTCACAAACCATGAGATCATGACCTGATCATGACCTGATAAGTCAGATGCTTAACTGACTGAGCCACCCAGGCACTCCTGTATTTTTTTTTTTGTTTTCAATTTTAAGTAGGCTCCACGCTGGGTGTGGAGCCCAAATGCAGGGCTCGAACTCACAACCCTGAGATCAAGACCTGAACTGAGATCAAGTCGGACCCTTAACGGACTGAGCCACCCAAGAGCTCCTCCTCAACTGTATTTTCCAACTCCTCTGAGTTCAATTTCTGCTGTTGTAGTTTAAATTTCAGGACACACTCTTTTGTTCTCTAAATGTTCCTTTTTGATAGCACTGCCTTCTTGTTGCACAGATACATCTTTTTTTGTCCTTTGAAGACAGCATTCAGTTTTGGTCTTTATTTGCTTTCACTTTTTGTTTTTGTTCTCCTTGCCTTGCTTTATGCTCCAAGCTGCATTTTTCAGTATGTCTAGTGGTTTGCCAGAAGGCCCTCAGAAACCTGCTTGGATGTGTGTTCATGATTAGGAACGGGGGACTAACGTTGGCTGGAAGCTCTGAGTTCATGGAAGAACTTGCCTACTTTAAATTTCACGTAAGGGGGATCTGATTCCTGACCTTAGGAAACCCTTAGTGCTGGTATCTGCATCTTTTCCCTTTGGCTGGACAAGCCCAGAAAGAAAGTGGAGTCAACATCTCACTTTTTGTCAACAGTGTTCAACTGCCAGGGTTCTGCCGGCTAAAAGGGAGAAGGGGACTGGTAAGTCTCAGCACTCTGCAAATCTGTTTCTGGTATAATACTCCTGGCCCCCCCTTGTGCTACTTGATCTCAGTGGACCATTTGCAGTGTTAAACTCTCCAGGTGCATGCTGGGGTTGGGAAGGGCAGTGCACTGCAAAGTATGGGTAGGGAAGGGGATGCAGGGCTCTGATCCTCTCAAACACATTTCAATCCTGCTTCTGTTTAACCCAGTCTTCTATTCTCTCATTCTTGTGTGTTTATATCTTTCTGAAAAGCCTCTTTGCTAAAAGTTCTATAGGGTTTTGAGAGGATAAGAAATTTAGAAGTGCATGTTCAACCTGCCATGTTAAGTACAAGCTTTGCCCTACATTTTCATTGATAAGGCTCCTTTGCCACAGACTGATTTATCCTTAAAAGAGAGTCTGGTCTACGGAAAGCTCCACACGTCAGGAAACCCTGTATGGACCCAGCAGCTTATGTTCTCACTATGCTTTAACCTTTATAATCTTTTGTAGACACACATCAGCTCAGTGCAGCCACAGAAACTCTGCTCTATGAAGTGTGACTGCCCATCTCCCACCTCCTAAGTTTTCAAGTTAAGTTTCAGAGCACAGCACATACTTTCCTGCCCATCACCCACCAACTCAGGTTCTATGGCAACACAGTACACTTCTGCTGCTGAATAGGACCCTTACTTAACACACCTGGGAAACTGCTTGTCCTGAACAACAATGCATGCTGGCTGATGAGGAAACAAAAAAAAAAACAAACGCAGTACACATTAATGTGCTTACCTAGACAAGCCTGAAGGGTCTGTTAGAAGGAGTCTAGGATTAAACTCCACAAAATAGAGAGAACTCCTAAAGTAGTATGCAATGGCTGTTTATAAACTAACCCCCCACAGACTCCTGGATTCTTACCGTCCCACAGTCTGGGCTTGGCAAGGCTCTACTGAACAAGCCTGGGGTGAGGTTATTTTGAAAGAGATTAAAAATGTCACAGAAGATGAGAGATTTAGAGTTTGCTACCAGCACAATAGAGAGCCTAATGTTTCTACCAATTATACTCAGAACTAGAGGTGTCATGTGTCACTACTGGGTCTACCTACCCATCCGTGGCGGGCTTCTTCCGGAGGATACTTGGCCGGGGGGACGAGCCCTGGGCCGGAGCGTTGGTGCTAGCACTCTGGCTGTGGGTCTGCACCACAGTTGTTGCTGCTGGAGCGGCACTGAATGGACTGCTAATAGGGTTGGCTACAATTGTGGCTCCATCCGCCAATACCACTGCTGGAGGACAGGGAGAGGGCAGAAGAGAACAATGAAGAAAGGGAAACAAAAGCGAACATTACTGAAATGTCACATAAGGCAAAAACAATCAGACCACCAGAATTAGAGTACCCGTGTTATAACTGATCAATTTCAAGAAAGTAAGGTTTAGAGCACAATGTTCATCTGCCTAAAAGCAGATGGCAAAGTGGGAGGTTACTAAGTCTATTGATGCATGATCAGTAACAACTTCTCTTTGCTTTGGAATCATAATTACTAATGAATCAGATAAAATACATAAAGTACATAGTAGACTTCAAGAAATGGTCTCCTACAATTCTTGTGAAATACCATTGCCTCTCAACCCCTAAAAATGATACCAACATATCAGTCCACTTTAATTTTACAACTTTACATACAACTCGGAAGAAACAGCAGAATGAGAACACTGTGGAAAGATGAATCGGCTTTCTCAACTTTACAGAGTGCTTCCTAACATGTGCAAATGCATATCAGGCTGTTTGTATATATAGTTTCTAATGTTTACAATGACCCTGACAGATAAGTTCTAGGCAATGTTATAAGGAGGAAACTAAGGCACAGAGAAATTACTTGAAACCACTAAGCCAGCAAGAGGCAGAACCAGGATTTTAAACAATTTTTTTTAAAGTTTATTTTTTCGAGAGAGAGACAGACAGACAGACACCAAGGGAGAGAGGGAGACAGAGAATCCCAAGCAGGCTCCACACTGTCAGCACAGAGCCTGATGCAAGGCTTGAACTTATGAACTGCAAGATCGTGACCTGAGCTGAAACCAAGAGTTGGACACTTAACCAACTGAGCCACTGAGGTGCCCCAGAACCAGGATTTTAAACCCAGTATATCTCTTTCTTCCACACCAACCTCCCTGCAAAAAACTCAAATTACCTGAAGTCTTTCCTTCAGGCTGAGGCTGCTGAGTACCCATTGGAGCAGGCTGGAGTCCCTGTGTGCTGATTGGGGTTGCTGAGTGAATTCCCTGTGTGCCCATTGGTGCCGGCTGTATTCCTGGAGTCCCGATGGGGGCTGGCTGTATCCCCTGTGTACTGATAGGTGCTGGCTGGATCCCTTGGATATGTCGAGCATGAGAAGCATCCACGGTCATCAACTGCATGGGGTTTAGGTGGACTGTGGATGCCACCCCAACGCCAGTCTGGGCTGTGATGGCAGAGTTTGGAGCCTGAGCAGAAACTGAAAATGAGACAGAAAGTGACTATATGAATGTTAGCTCTGATTAGACATAGTCCACATAAAGAGAAAAACACTAAAATGAAAACAGAATTTTCCACTGTAAAATTTCTAAATCCTGTTTTTTTTTAAAGTTTATTTATTTAGTTTGAGAAAGCAAGAGCAAATGAGGGAGGGCCAGAGAGAGAGGGAGAGAGAGAATCCCAAGCAGGCAGGGAGCTCGATTCCACAAACCCTGAGAACATGACCTGAGCCTAAATCAAGAATCAGATGCTTAACTGACTAAGCCACTCAGATGCTCCCAAATTCTGTTGTTTTTTGTTTTTTTTAAAAAGCACTACATAAAGCTCTATATATTGGAGTTTCCCCCCTCATTTCCTATCAATTTGATTTGATCTTGCTGCAGGTAACTACTAGAAATAGCATTAAAGGCAGGAAAGGCAATCATCCATTAAGTTCCAAACGTGAGCTAGGGAACTGTGCTAAATAATTAAAATAAACCTTCTGAAATACATCTGTAGCTCCCAGGTCAAGAATCTTTGCTTTAATTGACAGAACCACCATCACAAGCATTTCTGATAATAAGAACAAACTCTGTAACATAAAAATGAAAACAACAGCATTCCCAGGAAACCACAGAGAAGGGATTTTTCATGTTTCGTGAAAAGAAAAATACAAAAGATGTTTCTTCTCTGGGGTGCCTGGGTGGCTCATGGATGAGCATCTGACTCTTGATTTTGGCTCAGGTAATGATCTCACGGTTCGTGAGTTCAAGCTCCACATTGGGTCAGCACAGAGCCTGCTTGGGATTCTCTCTCTCTCCCTCTCTCTGCCCCTCCTCCCCCCACATGCCCTCTCTGTCTCAAAATAAAACATAAAAAAAAGATGTTTCTTCTCAGTCATCAAAACAATCCCCAAAAAAATATATGCACCCTGTGTTCATTGAAACATTATTTATTATAGCCAAGATATAGAAACAACCCTAAGGTTCCACTGACAGATAAGTGGGTAAATAAAATGTGGTATCTATATCTACACACACACACACACACACACACACACACACACACACACACACACACAATTATTTAGCCTTACAAGGAATGAAATCTTGCCATCTGTGACAACATGGGTGGACCCTGAGAATATTCAGCTAAGTGAAGTAAGTCAGACAAAAACAGAAAAAAACTCGCTATGATGTCACTTGCACGTGGAATCTAAAAACAAACAAAACCAAACCGAATTCACAGATATGAAGAACAGATTGGTGGTTGCCAGAGGCAGGGAATGTAGGGTGGGAGACATATGTGAAGGAGTCAAAAGTACAAACTTCCAGTTATAAAATAAATAAGTCACAAGGATGTAATGCACAGCATGGTGACTAGAGTCAATACTATGTTGTACACTGGAAGTTACTAGGAGGGTAGATCTTTAAGTTCTCCTCATAACAAACAATAATTTGTAATTATTTGAGGTGATGGATGTTAATTAATTAGACTTATTATGGTGCTCATTTCATAAATACACAAATATCAAATCATCAGGTGTTGTACACCTGAAACTAAGATAATGTCATGTCAATTATACACCAATTAAAAAAAGGAAACAATGTAATTTAAGTTCTATAAACCACAGACTAGTTAAAAGGAGATTATTATTATGAATGAGAAAATCACAGCAAAATGTTAGGACGTATAAATTTATAATCATTGCTATATTGCAATTCTTCCCTTGCTGTAAAAGAAAGAAGAAAAAATCAACACCCACCAAATTATTAGTTTCTTCTTGAGAAGTGAGTGAACCTTTGTTGTTTCTGTTCAGTGATGGCTGTGGTCTCCTGCCTGAACATGCAGTCCAGTCACCACCCCAACCCTTTCAAGGGCTGATCTCATTCCACGTGCAGCATCCTCACTCACACTACACTCCTGCCCACACCAAACCACTCTGTTCTGAGCGCATATTCTGTGCACTTTCTTCACAGACAGAAAAGTGCTTTCCCCCAGTCCCATCGTGGCTCCGTGCTACTCATTCTGAGAGATGCTTTCCAGATGTCACTTCTTTTAGGAAGTCACTCCTGACTTCTAAGCCTACCCTCTCAAAGTAGAAATAACCTTAGCTCAGAAGCAGCCTGGCTTTGCTCAAGCCTTTTTTGTTGGGATTAGCACATTCTCTCCAGTAATGGTTCTTCATATCTTATCTCCCCATGTGGCTCTAAGCTTGATCAAAGTAAGATGTTTTTAAGAGTCAACTTTAAAAATAGAGCCTAGAATAGGACCTTACATACAACAATAGGGTTCAATAAATATTTGTGAAATTAACGCATGAATGAATAAATGAATGAAATGGAAAACATCTCTACAACAAGTGAAATTTCGGGAACAATTTGAGATGGATCAATTACTTACAGAGTATATAGATTATGTGTATATATTCATAATTACATATTTGTATCTACACCTAGTAACTAACCAAAAAGATTCTATCTTTATACACAACCAGAGCCCACGAACTAGTCTAATCTATCATAAACTACGTATTACAGTAATCTCATATTTTGCAAGATCGGAGGCTATTATACAAAAATTTTCCTGTTCTCTTCCTGATTTGGAAACATCTGCTTTACAATCGTTTACAAAGGAGCCACTTGAAAACACGATATTGTAAGATGGTTAATAAATCATTCCTTCAGCTGTGTCCACCCATGCAAAGATCCACATGTCTGAGAAATAATATATTACCCCTCCTCTGGACCAACAATGACAGCACTGATACTGGAAGAAGTAAGTGCTGTTGACTGGACTACTCATTTTTCTGTCTTTGTATCCATCAGGAGTACTGCAGTGGTAAAAGAAGACACTTGGAAAAATAATAATGTAGAGAAACAGATGGTTGGCAGGATCCCCGATACTTCTGACAGTCCTCTTCTGATGGATGTTTACAAATAAACATTTATATAAAATGATAGTGTCTGCAGAGACGGTTCTAGCTCAAGAGGGACTCTGCATGCCCTTTACAGTTGGATAGCATTCAGAAAAATACATATTGGTCATGAATTATCTTTTCCAGAAAGGCAACCATGACTGCACTGTTACAGAAGTATCAACTGGCTGAGGTAGATGAAAAAACTTTAAGTGTTGTTACTAATGGAGACTTAAGAATTCTCAGCATTAAATGTAACACACACACACACACACACACACACACACACACACACACACACGTGAAGTTTACTTAACTGTCAACACGATTCTAACATACTTTTTGCATCCTACTTTTTTTTTTTTTTTAACGTTTGTTTTTCAGAGAGAGAGAGAGAGAGAGAGAGAGAGAGAGAGAGAGAGAGAGAAAGAGAGAAAGAACAAGCAGGGGAGGGGCAGAGAGAGAGAGAGGGAGACAGAATCTGAAGCAGGCTCCAGGCTCCGAGCTATCAGCACAGAGCCTGATGTAGGGCTCAAACTCACGAACCATGGGATCATGACAGGAGCCAAAGTCAGACGCTTAACCGACTGAGCCACCCAGGCACCCCTTGCATCCTATTCTGACATCAGGTAAACACATTTTATCTTTATAGGACTGTTAATAAAGAATAGTTAGAAGTTTCTTTTGAACAGATGTTATTACTCTCTCTCCCTCTCTCTGCCCCTCCCTTGCTCGTGCTCTCTCTCAAGATAAATAAACGTTAAAAAAAAAAAGATGTTATTACTTTGATGTACAGCAAAATAGGACAGAAAACTCAGAACATTTCATCAGCTACTTCCCCACATTAAAATAAGCCTTGGAGAAAGTTTTGTGGGGAAAGAAAAAAAACAAACAATAAAAAACCCAAAGCAGAGACTGAGGAACCTGTTTTCAAAGCTATTTAAATTAAACCTGAGAATCTGAAAGTTTTAGACCAATGTTGTCCAATGGAGATGTTAAGTCCATTGCAACTGTAAATTTTCTAGTAGCTACATTAGTAAAGTAAAAAGCAGGCCAAATTAATTTTAATGATATATTTTGTTTAAACCAATATACCCCGAATATTACGATTTCAAAATATAATCACTATAAAATAATTAATAACCTATTTTACATTCTCTTTTCCATACTATGTTTTCAAAATTCAGGGTAAGTTTCACTTTTTTAAAAAAAAATTTGTTTTTTAATCTTTATTTATTTTTGAGAGAGAGAGAAACAGAATACGAGCTGGGGGGAGGAACAGAGAGAGGGAGACACAGAATCTGAAGCAGGGTCCAGGCTCCGAGCTGTCAGCACAGAGCCCGATGAGGGGCTTGAACTCACGAACCATGAGATCATGACCTGAGCCAAAGTCAGACCCTTAACCGAGTGAGTCACCCAGGCGCCCCAGGTAAGTTTCACTTTTTAAACGTTTTTTTAAATTAAATCATTTTTATTTGAGAGAGAGAGAGAGAGAGAGAAAGCGTGAGAGGGGTAGAGGGGCAAAGAGAGAGAATCTTAAGTAGGTTCCACGCTCAGTATAGAGCCCAACATGGGGCTTGATCCCATGACCTCAGGGATTATGACCTGAGCCAAAATCAAGAGCCAGACACTGAACTGAAGCCATCCAGGCACCCCAGGGTATGTTTTGTTCTTAAAGCACATCTCAAATCAGATACTGACTTCAATTTTTATCAGGTAAGTTTTTATCAAAAATATTTCATTTGTATTTTGATTCAATATAATCTACAGTTTTGAAACAGTAGTTTCATGATCGCTAAATTGTTCCAAACATATTCAAAATTTCTCTAATTTTCATTAAGTAAAACAGAAAAAAAATCAGTTTTTCATTTGTGCTGGGTCCCCATTCAAGTGCTCAATGGCTCCATGTAGCCCTGGCTGCAGTCCCGGGTCACACAGTAGAAAGGCAACACCCACAGTCTGGTCTCTTATGCCTAAAGCAAGCTGAGGGTCTCATGTGAAAAGAAAACACAAACCCTGAGGATTAAGTATTATTTTTTCTGGATTAGCAAAAAGAACACTATTTACAAGTGAGGATGGTGAGTGTTGAGCATAACTGGACTGATATTACAAACACAACAGATATTCCACAAAACAACAGAAGCTCCATAAAAGTACAGCTTTTACCATTTTAACCATACTGCCATTTTAAGATAAACTGTTAACATAATTATCCTCAAGGTGGGATAAAGCCATGCAAATATACTAATAAGCAGCAACTTTTTTATAGATCACACAGATGTGATCTAAAACCTTAGAGCCTGAGATTATCACCTTATCTGAATCTGAAAAGAGAAGGTGGAGTAAGAAAACCCATTCTAGAAATACTCACTGGGCAACTTTCACTTCATTGCTTACAAAAACTGGCAAGTTAAAAGTCCCCTAGCAGGGCTTGTACCTGGATACTGTCGGATGGTGGACACAGAGCTGGTGATTGGGGTGTACGTGTGCGCAGCCAGTGGGTATGCAGAAGGTGGGTATGTTGGCAAAAAGTACTGGAACTGAACGGGAACAGACGGTCTATAGGTGGAAGACAGATAATATGAGCCAAAATGGATCTATTTTCTTCTTCACTTTCAAATGATCCTATCCCCCAGATCATCTTCATA
This sequence comes from Felis catus, assembly GCF_018350175.1. Classification (NCBI taxonomy): domain Eukaryota; kingdom Metazoa; phylum Chordata; class Mammalia; order Carnivora; family Felidae; genus Felis; species Felis catus. The sequence continues at coordinate 110,834,607 of NC_058375.1, read as the reverse complement.
CCCTTATATGCCATACCAACATTTCCCCAATTGTGTACCAAATAAACTGTCAGATCAAAGGACACACACCAAGAGAGTAAGATTTTTAAAAATACATGGGTACTATAAATAACCATTATCAACAAACATAAAAATGTACACAGAGTACTAATTACCAAACTGACTCAAAAGAAAAACTCACAATCAAAGGTTTGCTCAGCTCAATTCCATTTGAAAGACTCTTAAGTTCAGACTGTTTTTACTGGAAATCTTATCAAACACACATAATACAGATAACCTCAAACTTCTACAGACTGATTCAGAGACGAGAAAAAGAATAAACGAGATCTAACTTACTTTTTTTTAGCTTAATGTAGTCCTGATACCAAAACTGGACAGGGAGAATAGTAGAAAAGATAAACAAATCTCGCTCTCTACATCAACACAAAAATTTCTAAATAAAAGTCAATAGAGTACTATGTAAAATAAAATACATCATGATCAAATAAGGTTTATCACAGGAAGAATGACCCACTATCAGAATTTCTACTACTGTTTTAGATACTATTAAAAAATTAAGAGGACAATCATTTGAAGTATCACAAAAGATACACAAAAAATATTTAATAGAAACTAAGATAACACTAAATGTTAACTAGAATAGAATTTAAAAAATACTCTCCCTCCAAATTTTAATCGCATTCGATACTTATGATATAAATACCTAAAAAATAGGAATAGGAAAACACTTGGTTCCTCAACCTGAAAATAGCATCTACCAAAATCTATAATGAAATTTCACAAGAATTCCCATTCAGGTGAGGAATAAGTTAAGAATGTTCACTATCTCTGCTCTATTCAACACCACATTGGAAGCTCTAGTTAACGAGAAAAAAATAGGTATGTGAAATGGAAACGAAAAAAATCCCTCATACACCTACATACGAAATCCAAGAGAGTCTACCAGTTTTAGAGCTAACAGATGTGTTTAGCAAGGTGAATGGGACAGAAGACCAACATATTAAAACCTATAAGCATTCCTACACACAAGAACACACAGTCCTCAAACAAGAACACTTAAAAATGATCCAATTCTGAAATTACTTCATAAGCACTGTATGTACCAGCTTCTCACTGGGGAAGAAGAGATACAAATACGGAATGGCGGAAGAAATGGGGTTGAACTAGAAGTATCAACGTGTACTAAAGAATTTTTACATCATATACTTCCTATTTCTGTCTGCTAAAAGGGCCTATCATTACAATACAGTAGCAATGAACAGAGCTACCACCTAGATCCAGATTTCTAAATGATGAAAAGGAGCCAGGTCTCCCTGGGGAAATGGGAGATGCCAGGGCTCAGACACTATTGAGGAGCGTGGAGTATCTTGTTACAGTGGAAAGTAAGGAAGGGCTAGAATGAATGGGACATGACAAAACCCACAGGAACTGGTCTCAAGAAGCTCCCAGAGAAAATCTGAGCATCAAAACAGAGGACAGCAAAGGATTATAATAGTGAATAGACCAAATCCATGAGCGCATGCTGATATAAAAAAATAAGATGCACAACAAAACAAATAAATGGGTGTAAATAAGAGAAAACTTATTTACCTAAGAATGTCAACTGACAAATGTGGAAGAAATGACTGTTAGAAAAAGTCACTTTTTTGCAACCATCATACTGCAAGCATCAAGTGATTCAGCCAAGCATCAACAGATGCTAACACCACTGAGACGAAGTTTACTGAGGAGCAGGGTATTTACAGTCTCAAAGTATTTCCACACGGATCAGTGGTTTACAAAGGAGAAAAATATACCTTTATGGAAAAATCTGGCAACCACCACCTTCATTACATAACCAGCATTGCCATGGCTAATGGTGAGACACAAGGGCGTCATAAGCTCTCTGCTGCGGTGACAGTGAGAAGAATGCATCACCTAAGTGGTATTTGCTCCAAAAATGCATAACCTGAATCTAATGATGAAAGTATCCAACAAGCCCAAACTGAAGAACGTTCTACAAAAACAACTGGCCTGTCCATAGTCTTAAAAAATGTCACTGAACGGGAATGGAAGACTAAAGAATCATTTTGGGTAATTGCACTGTGGTTATGAGAAGGTCTCTGTTCTTTGGGGCTGAAAAGGAAAGTACTTAGGGAGAAAGGGTCACGATGCTGCAATCCATACGGTCAGACTGCCTCAAAATAAATCAAACACAGAAACACACCAAACAAAAAAAGCAGATACTAGCAGAATATCTATCAAAAGGAGAATAGCTAAATAAACACAGCATATTTTCACAAAATGAAAAAATAAATTGTACAACATATTATTTTCAGGAGCAAATTTGAAAATAAGTGTATATATACTATATTGTGAGACATTTTGTTACTGAAAAATCAAACCAACTAATGACACAATGGGGCAGTGTAACCAGCACATTCCCTCCTACCTATTGTCACTTCGGGTTTCCATGGCCACAGGATTTGGAGAGGCCCGATGACCTGAAATGGGAATCAGGCTACTCCTCTCTGCAGGGTAATCAGGCTGGATCCGAGGAGAAGTGTGTGTGATCTGCTGAGGCACCACCTTAGCTACAAATGCAAAATCCAATCATATTACCTCTCATATGCTTTTATTGGCATGCCAAAACATTCTTGGCCAGCAACAATCTTAAGAATGCAAACAGTAATAAGAAGCCTGGCTTTTTAGTTTTCATAATAAAAGAAGAGGAGTACATAAAATTCAACTGAATTATTTCGATCCAATACTCCACTGATACATTCATATATTTATTTGTCAAACAGGGTTCAACATCATCAGTACTTTAACAAAAATACCAGTAATCAGGTCCTTTCCCCTAGACCTGGCTTCTTGGAGGCCTTTTTTTAAAAGGAGAAAAAATTTTAATTAGGAAAAAAAAAAAAAAAATCAACAAAATTTTGAATACAGACATGGCAAAGATCTTAGCTTCTACTCAGCAGAGAGAGAGGGAGGGAGAGACAAACAGAATCCCATGCAGGCTCTGCACTAACAACACAGAGCCTTGATGTGGGGCTTGAACTCACAAACCGTGAGATCGTGACCTGAGCCAAAACCAAGAGTCAGATGCTCAACTGACTGAGCCACCCAAACGCCCTGATAATCACTTTATTTCTTAGGTCCTCTGAACATCCTGTGATTTTACATAATGCTTTCGTTTTAGAAAGAAATGCATAATGCTCTCTTTTTTGTGAGAGACAGCGCGCACACGTGAGAGAGAGAGAGAGAGAGAGAGAGAGCGAGGGAAGAGCAGAAAAAGAGGGAGAGACAGAATCCCAAGCAAGCTCCATGCTGTCAGTATAGAACCTGAGTCGGGGCTCAAACTCACGAACCATGAGATCATGACCTGAGCCAAGACTAAGTTGGATGCTTAGTTGACTGAGCCACCCAGGCGCCCCTCTATAATGCTTTACAGCAAAATCAAGATTACTACATACGGTTTTCAAATCTAATGTGAGGCTCAAAGTTTGCTCTCCTCTAGTATTTGCAATCAAGTTTTGTTTAGAAGGTACAGCTGAACTGGGATCTACTTTAGTGTTCTTACAGACCTGTTAACTCTATGTGAGGGAATTTGGAAAGGAGAGCTGCAGGCTACATCAGAGAGACAGAAGGACAGCTACCATCCGTGTAAGACCCAAGTCACAGCAGTGACTGGCACATAAACACTGGTGACGAGGATGATGCCACTACATTAGCCAAAGTGCAGTGCACTGAACACCGACAGTAAGCAGCACAAACCCACCATGATCCCCAGCTATTTCCCAAGGGAGGCAGCTGGAGAAATTTCTGCAGGAGGATACTGGAATGCCCAGTTCAACCACTGATGATGACATCTAATGGCTAATGAACGGAGAAGCTGGCATGACACATCTTCCACTGGTGGTAAGGAGAGGGGGAGCAACCAAGCCTTGTTTTCCCACTCTGCCCATAAAAGGTAGGAGAAAAGAATGCTTCCAATAGGAATGCAGTTGTCATCAGGCAGAGCAGCTAACCACTGGTTGGTAAACCATACACACACCCATAAATTTATTGCTGTACCTTTGTTTCTAATTTAAAAAAGCTACAGGGGCCCCTGGGAGGCTTAGTCGGTTAGGGTTCATCTTTGGCTCAGGTCATGATTTCACAGTTCATGGGTTTGAGTGCTGCATTGGGCTCTGTGCTGACAGCTCAGAGCCTGAGGCCTGCTTCAGATTCTGTGTCTCCATTCCTCTCTGCCCCTCCCCCCACTCTCTCTCTCAAAAATAAACAAAACATTCAAAAAATTAAAATAAGCCACATATTCTCAATTATCTAAAAACCAAAACACAACAAAACAAAAAAACACCCAAACACTTCAGGAAAAACATAATGCAAAAATCATAAGTTGAACATAATGCCACCTCCAAAGAGAATCCCTGGTTTTCTGAATGCTGTGATCATCCGATTCTGCTTTTTATAATTCCGACACCTCTGTCATATGTAGGCCAGAGCATGGAGAAAATAAAGACAGTATTCTACTGGAAATGAGCACTCCTTAAAGGCAGAAACTATGCTCATGGTTAATTAGGCTTTTTTCCCTCTGACTCAACACATTTCTATTAGTAAAAATGGTTGAATTCAGTGTTTAATCTCACCTGGAGAAAGCAAGTGTGACTTGGAAAAAGCTGCTTAAGTGATTTTAATATATCCCCTAAAACCCTACTTGAAAACCAATGCTGTAGGGTTAATATCAGGTTTCCTTTCTCAACTGAGGTACCTCTGCACAGGGATCATCTAGTAATGTAACAGGAAAGTATTTGGCTTACCGTAAATAAGGAAAAGAAAACTAGAATATGAGCCTAGTGGGACTTAGACGAAGTCAGTCACATTAAGTAGCAGATGTTAAATCTGGACACTTCTGTCAAATGATTTTCTTATCTAGAATTTACGAAATGGCTAAAAATCAAAGATTAAACAGCTGGGAGATGTAGAATACTGCCCTGTAACTTAAGACAGGTAAAAAGTTAATTGTTTTAGCCAAATGAATGCACATATTTCTTTCTCCTGGTACTCTGAGTTTACTTCCACAGTGTGACCGCTTGGGAAGATACAGTGACATTAACAGGACCTAATCTCTAAATAACTCTTTACAGAGAGGATTCAAGATGAAACCAAAGAGCCCTATAGGGCACACTGTCCTCTCTTTACTGGTCTAACTTTCTTCGTAGCTATAGATAGCTAGTGAGGCTCTTGAATATAAAGATGGCAAGAATAAACCTGGATCTGTTGTTACAGTGTTGAGGAGACACAATCAGAAAATGGTGTGAGGTGACAATATGGAATAAGCAACGTTCTTTTCCAATAAAAGTGTGTCAATGCTAAAATCATACCCTCCGAACTTCTTTTCAAAGGAGGGAATTAAATTCAGAGGGGTGTGAAAGAAGTATGGTCTCTCCAACGCCAAGATGCAGTGAGCGGTAACGTGAGAAAAAGGCAGTAACAGTGTTTTTTCACTGCTAAAAGCCTACTGTGGGACTTACTACCAAGTTAAGGACTGGCGTGGCCAAATTATCTAAGGGAGGGGGAAGGACTTCCTGGGTCCCACCATCATTCCGGAAAAGTGTCCTCCAAGTTTTCCCAGAGGAATGTGAAGCTGTCTGACGTGGGAAGGAAGAAAGGAAGGAAGCACAGAGGGAAGGAACACTGGAATGTAGCAGTAGGGAAGCCATTCTTCCGTGTCTGCTCACCAGACTTCTGCCAGGTAAGTATGTCAGTGTGTCATCTCACAGAAAGCACTCTTCCAAAAGTTTATGAAAAACATGGCAGCTGTCCCATGTCTCTGGGAATAAACAGTAAAATGACATGCTTAATTTCATACAACCAAATCAAAGCTAACCCTGGAAACTAAACCTGGGGCTTGTGAATTAAACAGAGAAGTGCTCTGCCTCACAGGTCAGTCTCCGCTTTGGAAGCTGTGACGGTGAGACCTCAGCCCCCAGGACAGGTGTTGGCAGCCTGTGGGCAACTCCCACCTGATGCTGGTTCTGTATGGCCCATGGGCTGTACATGGGTTCATACTTTGTCATGGTGGGGCGGGGAGGGCAGAAATCAAAAGAAGAACATTTCATGACACATGGAAATTATATGAAATCCAAATTTCTGTGTCCATAAAAAGACTGAACTATAGTCACACTCATTTGTTTACACATTATCCACAACTCAGCAGTTGTGACACAGACCTATGAAGCTTACAAAGCCTAAAATATTTATAATCTGGCGCTACACAGAAAGATGCTCGATCCCTGCTCTTAATGATTAAAGTTTGGCTGCCAGAAATGTTTCAAAGATTTTTTCTTCTTCTTTTTTAAAAATTTCTTTAATGCTTATTTTTGAGAGAAAGTGAGAAAGAGCATGAGCGGGAGAGGGACAGAGAAAGAGGGAGACACAGAATCTGAAGCAGGCTCCAGGCTCCAAACTATTAGCAGAGAGCCTAATGAGGAGCTCGAACCCACAAACCATGAGACTGTGACCTGACCCTAAGTCAGACGCTTAACTGACTAAGCCACCCAGGTGTCCCTCATAGATTTGCTTCTTAATATTCAAGGCATATACAAATTTAAAAGGGGAACAAAGCTTAGAAGAGATTTTATGACGGTTGTGAAGTATCTTGAGGTAGCAGTCAGATGAGAACCTAAGGTAATCAACTTGAGGGTTATCACCCTTCCTGCTGTGCATCATCCAGAGATTTTTCCTAAACAATCCAGCCGTGTACAAGTTCTCTTCATTCCAGATCCATGCTTCTTTCCTGTTTTTCCTGTGAATCTTGTCTATGTCTATGAAGTTAACTTATTTCTTAATAGGTACACACAGAAGAGGTAAAGTCTGATGAATGAGGAAGTCAAAGCTGTGTTAAAATAATGTTTACTTTGAGCTCTCAAACATTATTATCCTCTTTTTCCCCCTTACTCTCAATGCCACATCTGTATGACAAAGACATTTAAGAGTTAAATTCAGCATTGCCTTGAAAATCAACAACAATAATTAGAAAAAAAAAAAAAAAACCCTACCAATACTAGCCTTGTATATGAAGACCTGGTCAGAGGGGCAGAAAAATCCCTTTCAAGCTCTGTGTGAAGGTTGCAGGACACTTACCGACTGGGATGTTGGAGGTGGTCACAGCGGTAGCATGGGACGAATGTGAGGGCATTGTCATGGTAACAATTGTACTTGTGGGAGCTTGTGTGTGTGACACAGAGCCTGAAATTGGAGAAAAAAAACCTTTTCAACAATGATCTCTTTACACACACTACAGATTCTTCAAAACCTGACAAAAGGTCTTAGGAAAAGATAAGAAAATTCTTCTAGCCTATTCGTTTCCTCTGACTGAAGCTGAGAAATGAAAAATTAACTCAACACTTAAGACTCACACTTCCCTAGCAGGAGAGCAGGGCTGCCAACTTACCGGCTGTAGTCGCTGAAGGAATGGTGTTGGTTGCCAAAATAGGTGCTACTGTGGCCGCAGCCACTGGTGTACCGGTGCTGAAGATAGTTTTCTGGCGGGGGGAGATCCACAACACAGTTATAAACAAGAACAGCTCAACCTCAATGCAGTTAAAAGCAATTGCTGCCTTCCATACTGCGAGGTTCTTATCAAGTTTTGCACAACTCTGGTTTTAACCCACAGCCTACATGGGTGGTTTTGCCTCTGGTTTTACCTGAGCCATGGTGTGAAGCTGCTGTTTTGGCGTCCCTAATGCAGGATGAGATGGCAGTGTGATTCTTGTTGTTACATCCCGTGACTGGGCAGGACGCTGAATGCTAATTGCTGCAGATGGTGGATGCTGGATAGACAAAGTTGGCCGACTGAAAAGGGAAGAAAAGACATTGTGACTTCTAACTTGCCTCTAGACTCGATGCAGGCAGTCAAGGCCATTTACTTTTTTTTTTTTTTAATGTTATTTTTGAGAGAGAGACAGTGTGAGCAGGGGAAGGGCAGAGAAAGAGAGGGAGACACAGAATCCAAAGCAAGCTTCAGGCTCTGAGCTGTCAGCACAGAGCCTAATGTGGGGCTGGAACTCATGAATCGCCAGATCATGACCTGAGCCAAAGTTGGATGCCCAATTGACTGAGCCACCCAGGAGACTCCATTTACTATCTTGTACTAGACCACTGTCATACAGTTGTATTTTTTGTAGGTCTGTAAAGTGTACAGATGAACCTAGGACATAAATGGCTTGTTAAGTTTCTCTCCTGAAAGTCCCATAAACCTCATTTCCAAAGGTATCAATATGCACCATGAACCAAATCAATTAATTCTTAGTCCTTCTCAGTACTCTCAGTGTAGCTAATCAATACTCTAGGACAATCTTAGGTAAGCATTATTATAATCAATACACTTCACTCTGCGGACAAAACTGGAGATACACACTAAGGTTTTTACGTTATGAGGGAGGATTACAGACAACCTCGATTAACAGCAGCCTATGTCAGGGCCCTTGAAGCACTGACCTGCTCCCAATTTTGTATTATTCCTTTCCATGTCATTCTTAAAGTGTTAGTTATGAGTGCCTAATGATGAAAGGGATATCCACACAGAGAGCAGGTCAAATTAACTGGCAATAAGCTATTGAAATTCCAACAGTGGCAGGAGAACTTGACATTATAACAAAGTTGGCATCTCAAGTCAGGGGGGAAGAATGGACTACTTGATAATAAATGATGTTGGGAAGACTAGGTAGGCATTTGGAAAAAATAAAATTGGATCCCTGCTTCACACATTACACCAGGATACATAGGAAAAGGATCAAAGATTTTATAAGAAATTAAAAAAAAGCATGTGAAAAAAAAAAGAATTCTTTCATAACTTTGGAGTGGAAGAGAGTTTTTTAACTACTAGAAGCTTTGAAAATACAAAACTTATAAAAAGATCAATAAATTTTACTCTGTGAATAAGCAAACCTACATAGAGCAAAACATACTATAAACATAGTCAAAAGACTCATAAATGAAAGTGTAATCTTAATATACTAAGATCTCCTTGTAGTCAATGAGAAAAATAATTCCCCAAAAGAAAACAAGCAAGGGATACGCATAGCCAGTTCCGTTTCATTAACAGAAAATGCAAACGGCCCCTTAATAAAGAAAAGACGCTCGCCCTCACTCATAGGAAGAGAAATACAATTTAAAATACACTGAGACATCACTGTTCACCTATCAGAATGGCCAAAAAAAATCCCCCAAATGGACAGCATAGGAAACAAGGTGCAAGGAAACAGACACTTCTTTTTTTTTTCAATATATGAAGTTTATTGTCAAATTGGTTTCCATACAACACCCAGTGCTCATACCGAAAGGTGCCCTCCTCAATACCCATCACCCACCCTCCCCACCCTCCCACTCTCCATCAACCCTCAGTTTGTTCTCAGTTTTTAAGAGTCTCTTATGCTTTGGCTCTCTCCCACTCTAACCTTTTTTTTTTTTCCTTCCCCTCCCCCATGGGTTTCTGTTAAGTTTCTCAGGATCCACCTAAGACTGAAAACATAGGTATCTGTCTTTCTCTGTATGGCTTATTTCACTTAGCATCACACTCTCCAGTTCCATCCATGTTGCTACAAAGGGCCATATTTCATTCTTTCTCATTGCCACGTAGTACTCCGTTGTGTATATAAACCACAATTTCTTTATCCATTCATCAGTTGATGGACATTTAGGCTCTTTCCATAATTTGGCTATTGTTGAGAGTGCTGCTATAAACATTGGGGTACGAGTGCCCCTATGCATCAGCACTCCTGTATCCCTTGGGTAAATTCCTAGCAGTGCTATTGCTGGGTCATAGGGTAGGTCTATTTTTAGTTTTTTGAGGAACCTCCACACTGTTTTCCAGAGTGGCTGCACCAGTTTGCATTCCCACCAACAGTGCAAGAGGGTTCCCATTTCTCCACATCCTCTCCAGCATCTATAGTCTCCTGATTTGTTCATTTTGGCCACTCTGACTGGCGTGAGGTGATATCTGAGTGTGGTTTTGATTTGTATTTCCCTGATGAGGAGCGACGTTGAGCATCTTTTCATGTGCCTGGAAACAGACACTTCTAAACATTCTGGATGGAGTATAAACTGGTATAAACCCTAAGGAAGGCAATTAGTAGATATCAAAATTATAACTGTATATAATTGCTGATTACTTTTGGGAATCTATCTATACTTTGGGAATATAGATATTCTTGCACACGTTATTGACTGCAGTATTACTTATGATAGGAAAAGTATTGGAAACAACCTCAAACCCGTTCATACATACAATGGCTCACTATACTGCTACTAAGAGAACAATGAAATGGTCTATGAATGTGGGAAACTTTCGATGTATATTCCTATATGAAAAGAAAGCAAAGAGAATCTATGAGTTAATTTTTGGTTAAAAAGGACAGAAGTAAGAACTGTATGTGAATCTGACTATATACATTTTATTTACATATTTATTTTTTGGGAGAGCGCAAGCGGGGAGGGGCAGAGAGAGGGGGCAGAGGATCTGAAGCAGGCTTTGCGCTGATAGGCTGACAGCAGCGAGCCTGATGTGGGGCTTGAACTCCTGAACTGGGAGATCATGACCTGAGCCAAAGTCGGGTGCTCAACCAACTGAGCTACCCAGGTGCCCCTGAATCTGACCATATTTAAGAAACCCTGGAAGGATAGGCAGTAAGTTATTACCAGGTAATTTAGAAAAGCAAAGGGAAAGGAACATAGGATCTTGGTGGACAGGGGACAGATGAGAGAACAACACTCCTTACTACACATCTTTTTTTATGCTTTTATATTATGAAAACATGTGACTACAAATTAAAAAGAAGTTGGTTAGTTGAGCTGTAAGGGTAGACTTGATTGGGACTGTATATATCTAAAAAAATTTTTTTAATGTTTATTTATTTTTGAAAGAGAGAGAAAGAGAGAGACAGAACATGAGCAGGGGAGGGACAGAGAGGGAGACACAGAATCCAAAGCAGATTCCAGGCTCTGAGCTGTCAGCACAGCTGGGGCTTGAACTCATGAATTGTGAGATTATGACCTGAGCTGAAGTCAGACACTCAACCAACTGAGCCAGCCAGGCGCCCCAGGACTGCATGTATCTAAACTAAGCAATGGTTAATTTCATCATAAGGATCCTGTCTCAAAATTCTTAAAAAACAGACATGGGGGATATTAGTGTATATAAAGTGTTAAAACTGAATGAAGGATGGTTTTCTTTCTGAAAAGAAAACTAAATGCCTATCATTCGAGTTTAAAGGAAAGCTGAAAAGACTGGCCACAAACACAACTACGCAACTTGGTAGAACTCACTGAAGAGAAAGCCTACTACTGGAGACTGGATTTTCATGTTTGGATTTTTGTTTTTTCCAGGATGAGCCATTTCCCCAAACCCATTCCCTATGTTCACCCAAGATGTAAAGGACCCCAAAAGATTTCCTCTTAAGTGACTCTCATGTTCCCAAGCCAGAAAAAAAAAAAACTAGAAACATAAAAACCTGGATAGCCCTGAAAAGTCTTTTGGTTATTCATTTCAAGCTTTTATTATGCCTCTTCTGTTAGTCATCTAAAAAAGGGTGGGAATGAGGAATGGATGTTCTCTTGATAATTTAAATGACCACTTTGAGATTTTGTTTCCGTTTCATTTTCTCTCTCCATTATTATGGTAGAATCCAATTTTTTTTATAAGTCATAGAGCCCAAAAGTTATATCCAGAAACACAAAGAAGAAAAATACAAGCTGTGCCTATTTCACAGCCTGGTTAGTCACCACCGGAGAAATGGCACGCTGGTGGGAATATTGGACTAGATTAGCCCATACATGGTAGACCAATTCTGACCAGGATGTAGAGATCCACACTGCGCAAGATACCACATTGCGAACCGAAGTACTTCTGTGGGTCCTAACATTACCGACGATGACCATTTGGACCCACTGTCCTGAGGGTCCAAATGCGGGCTGCAGGTCAGATGTTTGGTACAATCTCTGCTGAATCTGCCTAAAGATATTATTCTTGATGCAGCAAGTGGAGACTCAGTCCTTGCTCAAATTAACAGGATTCTGAACACCACTGGCCCAGTGAATGAACAGTAATTATGACTTTGTTTTACAGCCTGGATTCTTCCCTACGTGGCTTTCACACCCTCTTCGAAGGTGACTTTAGAATAACCTGAGAAGAGCAGATATTTGGGGACACAGACCACCTGCATAAACTTGTTGCTCCAGCTATCAGGACGTCTCTGCAGCTTTATCAGGTAAAAATCCATTTTGGAGACTGGATTTTTTAATGGTTACTTTTGAGAGAGAGGGGTGAGAAGGGGCAAAGAAGGAAGGAGACACAGAATCCAAAGCAGGCTCCAGGCTCTGAGCTGTCAGCTTAGAGCCTAATGTGGGGCTTAAACTCACATGACCTGAGCCGAAGTTAGACACTTAACTGAGTGAGCCACCCAGGTGCCCTGGAGACTGGATTTTTAATAGTTGACAACATAATGTGCTGAATACAGCATCACATAAGATACTTGCTCCTAGCATTTATAATGAAAACCATTCAGAGAGATACATGTATATATAATTAAAATAAGGACAAATTTTAGGATGGATGAACTTAATTATAAAAGTGATTCTGAAAAACCTCATAACAAAGAATAACGCCAACATTTGGATAACTGGGAAAGGGTCTCCTCAATTCACCTTGAATGCACTGATATTTAAGAGGTCCAGCACATGCAAAAAATACCCAAAAAAGAATATCTGTATTAAGGATTCAAATATGGTTTTAAGTGGTTTTGAAAGCACAGACTATAGTGTATAGTAATCTTTGACTTTTCGTGTACTCTTAATAAAAAACGATAAATATTAACATTTCTATAACATATATTACATGCTAGGCATATTCTAAGTCCTTTACATATATTAATATGATTATTTATTTAAAAAATTTTTTTAAAATATTTTGAATGTTTATTTATTTTTGAGACAGAGAGAGAGAGAGAGAGTGCGAGTGAGGAAGGGGCAGAGAGAGGGGGAGACACGGAATCCAAAGCAGGCTCCAGGCTCTCAGCTGTCAGCACAGAGCCCAACGTGGGGCTCGAACTCATGGACTGCGAGATCACGACCTGAGCCAAAGTCGTATGCTTAACTAATTGAGCCACTCAGGTACCCCTATAATCACTTTTTATAATGATCTCTGAGGTAGCTAATATTATTGCCATTTTCTACGTGAGGAAATTGAGGTATTAACTCTTTGACTAGCACTCTCACTTCCATAAACAGAGTTTGAAAATACACCATCTAAAACATGGAACAGCACATGTGTCAAAATGTCCAACACAACATCCATAAGATGGGGTACAATGCAGCCAAAGATAAAAGGAATGGATAAGATATCTCTAGGTACTGATTTGGAGTCCTCTCCAGAATATATTGTTAAGAGAAAAATGCAAGATACAAAACAGTATATATAAATACAATGTGCTAGATTTTCTGTAAGAAAGGAGTGGAAACAAACAAACAAACAAAATGTATGGGTTTATCTATGCATATACTTACTTCATAAAAAGAAACCCTGAGACACCAAATCAGAGAGTAATAAAATGGGGACTCACTAAAGAGCAAATGGCAAATAAGGTGGAGCCACAGACACTTAAAAGTCCATCTTTTTATATAGCTTTGACTTTTGAACCAAATAAATATTTTCCATGTTTTTTAAAAAGTTAAATCAACGGGCGCCTGGGTGGCGCAGTCAGTTAAGCGTCCGACTTCAGCCAGGTCACGATCTCGCGGCCCGTGAGTTCGAGCCCCGCGTCAGGCTCTGGGCTGATGGCTCAGAGCCTGGAGCCTGTTTCCGATTCTGTGTCTCCCTCTCTCTCTGCCCCTCTCCCGTTCATGCTCTGTCTCTCTCTGTCCCAAAAATAAATGTTAAAAAAAAAAAAAAAAAAAAGTTAAATCAAAAAGTAAATTCTAGGGGCACCTGGGTGGCTTAGTCAGTTGAGCATCCAACTCTTGATCTTGGCTCAGGTCATGATCTCACAGTTCGTGAAATCAAGCTCGAAGCTCACAGCACAGAGCCTGCTTGGGACTCTTTCTCCCTCTTTCTCTTCCCCTCCCATGCTTGCATGCATGCTCTCTCTCTTAAAAAAACCTAAATCCTTAAAATTAAAAAACAAATTTAAACAAACAGTCCTAACTATGTATTAAATTATAATAAACATGCACTAAAAAGATAACCAAAAAACTAGGAACAGGTTATCTTAAAAAGCAAAGGGATAGGAACATGGGAAATTGGTACCTGAGGGACAGAGAAGAGAATGATACTTCTCACTGTGTATCTTTTTATATATTTACATTTTGGACATATGTGAATAGAAAGAAAATGTTACTACATATCCCACAGAGAAAATAATCAAGTGACTTTTGAACACATTCTCACTTTTAGTGGGATCCAGTTTGAGGGCAAAAGAACTGTGAAGAAGTCTTAAACTTCATTCAGTCTTATTGTGAGCATAATCTACAGAAAATAAGGGGTTAATTTTCGACGGTGGACTTGGGACTGTGAAGTATTACTATGAAACTATGTTTTTAATATTATAGATCAAAAAACCCAACTAGTTATGCTAATGTCTTGAGGACACAAGGTTTTCAGTATGAAAGATGCACAAGTGTAAAATTGAGGAGGGAGTCTGGGTGGCTCAGTTGGTCAAGTGTCTGACTCTTGATTTTGGCTCAGGTCATGATCTTACAGTTTGTGAGACTGAGCCTGAGGAGGGGCTCCACGTTGACTGTGTGGAGACTGCTTGAGATTTTCTCTCACCCTCTCAAAATAAATAAACCTAAAAAAAACAAAAAAAAAATATATATATATATACACACACACACACACACACACACATATACATGTATGTATATGTATGTGTGTATATGTACGTGTGTGTATATTTATGTGGCGCCTGTGTGACTCAGTTGTTTAAGTGGCCAACTCTTGATTTCAGCTCACGTTGTGATCTCACAGTTCGTGAGTTTGAGCCCCGCATCTGGCTCTGCACTCATAGCACAGAGCCTGCTTTGGATCCTCTTGTCACCCTCCCTGCCCCTCCCCCACTTGTGCTTACTCTCTCTCTCAAAAATAAAGAAATGTTAGAAAAATTAAAAAAAAAAAAATATATATATATATAAAATCGAGGAAAGAAAAAACTTATAATGTTAAATTTCATTTGGAGATATCAGCATGAAGCCATGACTATGTTTACTATATTGATTACCTCTGTCCACAGAAAGAGCCCAAAAGGAATGATACCTCAAGAGCAATGTGTACCCCTAGCAACCAGATCTTGGGTTCTAATTCCCATTCTCCACTAAAGAGAACCAAGAATCTTTGCAGAAATGGCTGATTTCAAGACCAGGGAAGCAGAAAAAATAAAAAAGGGCCTAATTTATCATGTACCAGAAATAGGAAAGTATGTGAAGTTCAAAAGCAGATATCAAAATGACACTCAAGCTAGTTTGTAGGGGTTCTCACTAGCCAAATTTGGGGCAGCTAGGAAAGAAAGGGATTTTCATTAAAATACACCGAGTAAAGAAAACATCCCTGATCCATAGTAGCAACACCCTCCTATACAAAAAAAAGATCAAAGAGATTAAGTAAGGTCAGCCAGCTAGAAAGTGCTCCCAAGTCTGTAGTCTTAATCACTATACTATTTCTTTTTAATGGCCTCAGAGGCAGCTCTAGGAATAGACACCCAATTTAGACAAATACAGAAAATATGTGGTTAATTTACAATGAGTAGACTAATGAGCATCCTCCAGTGTTAAACTGGATGTTTGCTTCACTTTAGAGTGAGGACAAGAAGTACTGTAGGCAGAGACTGCTGGTTTGGGATTTTCTCACCTCTCAGAAAACAGTAACAAGGAAAAGAAAAAGGAATTCAGTCTCCATCTTTGGCAAAACTAGGAGAGACCTGAAAACTCAAACCACAGAAGGGGTAGCAGAACGGCCAAGGCAGTGATACTCAAACATGAGCCAATACAGACAGGATTTCTGCGGCTATAATTTAAGGGACAAGATCCAGTCAAGTATAATTCTCCAAAGTGAGGAGCATACTCTGACACAGGAAACCATAATCTTTTGTTTGTAACAATCAGAGGGGTCACTGAAGCAGAACCTGGACTCGGACCAGTTCCAAGATCCAGGAATCAACGATGTAGGGTTAAACTATTAACCACACACACAAATAAGTGCCATGTGAAAAACAGGGTGTGGTGAGGGGCACCTGGCTGGCTCAGTTGGTAGAGCATGTGACCCTTCATCTCAGGGTCATGAGTTCAAGTCCCATGTTGGGTACAGAGTTTACTTTAACAAACAAACAAATAAACAAACAAACAAACAAACAGCATGTGGTGAGATGCAGGGAAGAGAGAAACTGCCATTTGGGACAATCTATCTTCCCTAGCAGGAGAGAAGTAATGACCAAGAAAATACAAACACAGGATTCTGAGCCATTAGGAAAATCTCCCCTAATCCAGTACACAGCCCAGCCTACAACAAGAACCAATTACAAATAGATGACGCAGAATACATTCAACTCCATTCAAAGATGAGTAGTCAGAACGCAACCAGCACAGGATCTATCTCATGATGCTATAAGAAAAATGGTGGACAGAAAAAGGGGAAGTTCACTAGAAATACTTTCACTAAGCAGATGAAAATTGTGCCATGAATGAAGAAACCTGATGCAATAACTGCTTCCAGAAATGAAAACACAAAGCAAAGATGTAAGAGCTCACTGGACATAATGATTAGACAACAGAAGGGGCTAAAATAAGCATAGCTCAAGAGAAAAACAGAAGAAAATATTCAGCTGCATCAGGACTGAAAGCAAAACTAAAAAGTAGAGCATGCCAGACAATGGTAGAAACTCAGTAAGAAACAGAGAAGATTGGGAGAAAAGTAAGCAGAATCAAAAGGGGGAAAAGTTAGGGGCGCCTGGGTGGCGCAGTCGGTTAAGCGTCTGACTTCAGCCAGGTCATGATCTCGCGGTCCGTGAGTTCGAGCCCCGCGTCGGGCTCTGGGCTGATGGCTCGGAGCCTGGAGCCTGTTTCCGATTCTGTGTCTCCCTCTCTCTCTGCCCCTCCCCCGTTCATGCTCTGTCTCTCTCTGTCCCAAAAATAAATAAACGTTGAAAAAAAAAATTAAAAAAAAAAAAAAACAAAAAAAAAACAAAAGGGGGAAAAGTTAATAAGGCTTAGATAAGGAAGTCATGCAAAAAGGATCCAACAAACACATAACTGGGTGCCCCCTCCCAATAAAATGGAATAGAATAAAGACACAATCCAAGAAAACTGTTCATAAATATGGTGTCACGCTGCAGATTAAAAACATACACCATGTTTCAGAACAGAACAATACACAGTGGTCGCTACAAAACAAATCCCAGTTAAATCATCGAAATTCAAAGATAGAGAGCCTTAGGGACACCTGAGTGGCTCAGTTGGTTGAGCTTCCAGCTCTTGGTTTCAGCTCAGGCCATGATCCTAGAGTCGAGACTGAGCCCCATACTGGGCTCAGTGCATAGGATGGAGCTTGCTTAAGATTCTCTCTTCCCTTCCCGACCCCTTCCCCTGTTCATGCTCTCTCTCTCTCTAAAAAAACAAAACAAAAACAAAACACAACAAAACAAAAAACAAAGAAAAAAATCTTAGGCAATCAGGCAAAAATATCAAGATCCTTTTAAGGTGTTTAAAAAAAGAAATCAAGCTGGCCTTACTTCTGTACATCATCTAGTTCTGGAAGGCAAAGGAAAAACACTTGATAAAGTACTCACAGAAAGAATACAGAAACAAAAGAATTATCAGTTAAACTACTGCTTAAGTATAGTGATAACTGCAAAATGATTCTGAACATGTGAAAACTCAAAATACTGGTCCTATAAGTTCTTTTTGAGGAAGGTAATAGAGCTCATTCAATCAAGCAACGAACAACAATAAAAAATGATTTAAAAAATTGGCAGATAGGATTACTCTATTTAACAAAAAGAGTAAGACTTAAAATTTTTTTGGAACTTTCCTTTGTTTCTATGCCTTAAACCAATTTAATTATCATTGGTTTATCTGGTCTTTGAGAGTTTGATAGAATTCAGTGAAACTGTCTGGGCCTAGTGCTTTTCTGGGAGATGTTGCTTTGAAATTTTTTTCTATTTCTCCAATAGAAATTGGTCTATTTAAACTTTCTGGCTTCAGGGGCACCTGGGTGGCTCAGCTGGTTGCGCATCTGGCTCTTAGCTTTGGCTCAGGTCACAATTTCACAGTTTGTGAGTTCAAGTTCTCCGTTGGGCTCTATGCTGACAGCACACAGCCTGCTTGAGATTCTCCCTCTCTCTCTCTCTGTGCCCCTCCCCCACTCACATGCTCTCTGTCTCTCTCAAAATAAACAAAATTAAAAAAATAAATAAACTTTCTGGCTCAATTCAAAGGGAGCTAAATATTAGAAATTTATCATTGTTATAGATTTTTTAAACTTAAAAAAAATTATTTATTTTGAAAGACAGAAATAGTGTGAGCAGGGGAGGGACAGAGAGAGAGGGTGAGAGACAGAATCTGAAGTAGGCTCTGTACTGTCAATGTATAGCTTGATGCAGGGCTTGAACTCACGAGCTATGAGATCATGATCTGAGCCGAACACTTAACTGACTGAGCCAGCCAGGTGCCCCTATCACTGTTACAGATTTAAGTAGAAAAATCATCTGGTCATTAGGGTTTTTGCCTGTTTAATTCACTAGTGTATTTCTAGCGCCCAGAGTACTGAGACTGGCAAAATGCTCAAAGTACATCTCACAAAATTCAACATCCATTTTTTTATTAAAAATTCAATACAATGGAAAAGATAGATACTTTGATAACATGGTTTAAAAAAAAGCCTCTAGTTTTCATTGTCTGCACATTTCTAACTTTCAAATTTCCTCATACCATCTGAATATATTAACTTTTTTTTTTTTTTAAGTTTATTTACTGATTTTGAGAGTAAGAGAGAAAGAGAGCGAGCAAGCAGAGGGAGAGGGAGAGAGAGCATCTCAAGCAGGCTCTGTGCTGTCAGTGCAGAGCCCAACACAGGGCTCAATCCTATGAACTGTGAGATCATGACCTGAGCTGAAATCAAGAGTTGGGACACTCAACCGACTGAGCCACCCAGGCACCCCTGAATACATTAACTTCTTCAAGGTAATACAAAATTAAAATGAACAACATATAATCTGTTTTATGTTGGGCAGTTGTGTCTCTCTATACCTCAGGTAATATTTTAAATTACCAAAAGGTAAAGTATGCTCATTTTACTGAAGAGGAAACTAAGGATCAGTAATGTTGAGAAACTTGCCTAATGCCACACAGCTAGTGAATAACAGAGCTAATGGTTAAATAGAAGTCCTAGGCACTCTTCTACATTTAAAAGTTACTTTCTTCAGAGTTCTGTTCCAGACCCTCTTCTCACTGTATTTATTCCCCCTGGTGAGACTCATACCCCCAACCTTGAACTGTAGCCCACAAGCTGATAACTCCCAAACCCATTATCTCTGGCTCTGACATCTCTTCAACCACCTGCTGACAACAGCCACTTGATTGTTCCATGGATAAACTCAGTATTCCAAAAATCAAAATTATTTCTAACATTCGCTTTCTTTCCCTTGTTTCCTTTTTACTTACTTGGTCAAACAAGGAAAAAAACCAAGGAGACATCTAGACTTCTTCCTCACCACTCTGCCCTGCCTCCAGCAGGTAATCAAGACTTATGGATGATCTCTTCTGAATGTTTTGGTCTTCATGCCTACTACCCCTTCTTTTGTTCAGTGAATCACTTCTTGTTTATATTGCCAAAGGCAACACATAACCAAAGGTATTAATCAAGAAAGACCTCCTGGCAAGGCTCACATCCCATTGTCTCCACCCAACTTTCACAACCTTCCCACAATGCAATACAATGCAATATGCCTTGGGGATCAGGAGGACAAATACCATCCTGTCTTCACCCAACGGTGTACTTCCTTAGAGGCACCCCAGATCATTCCTCATCAACCAGACTTTATCCCTGTAGGTCCCTGGTGATCTCTCCCTTTTCAGATACCCAAACCTTCCAATACAGCCTAGAGACTTACAGTCTATCTCTAGCAAATCTGCAATCTCTAATCTGAATATATCCTTTACCTCCCTGCCCTAATGAATCTCAGCTCTCCCCTGAGAATACTCCTTCCCCCTTCAGCCCTCTCACCTGGGAGACCTTTTCTCTCAAAAACCTCTTCCCCATCTATATGGTCTTCCTGAATTATCTCCTTCAGAACTCTTATCTGGACTCCAAACTCCTCTATTAACCTATCTCAACATCTCCACTTCAGTGCTCAGAAGTCAACACCATCTTCCAGTGCTCAAAACCAATCAGGGATTCCTCCCCAAAGCTAGTCCTCCCACTGTTCTTCATCACACGTTACTGCAGCATCACCTTCCTAGCCACATGATGTCACCTTCCTAGCCACGCAGTATTACTGCTGCGAAACCTTCCTAGCTACACAACTGGCAGGGCCAAAATCCTAACTCTTCCTATTCTCTCACTGCCCCTATATAATTCTTCAGAAGTCCTCAACCAACTTCAAACCTCTATTCTGGATCTAACCAGGTTCCACCTCCAGCAATCCTCTCTCCTGGATTCCTGACACACCCTTCTAAACCATCTCTCTGTTTCCCACTTTGCCTCTCCACAGCTGATCCACCAAAAACTTCAGATCAGGACGCTGCTCTGCTCAAAACTCTGGTAAGGCTTCCCGCTGCACCCCAGCAAAGTCTAAATCTGTAAAGGGCTTCCTAAGGCGCTAAGTGATATGGAGACCCTGTTACTTCCTAAAATAATCTCTGGCCGCTCTCCTCCCATCAGCCTCTTGCTTCTCCTTAGGCATGGCAAACACACTATAATCTCAGGCCTTTGCACTTACTGTTCCCACTGCTTAGAATGCTCTTATCCTACACAGCCATATGGCTCACTTCATTACATCTTTCAACTGTTGGCTCCAATCTGTTCTTATCAATAGTTCTCCTGGATCACCTTACATGAAGTGGTAGGCCTGCACTGCCTACCCTGTCGCTCCAAATCTCACCCTATCTAATTTTTCCCCAAAGCACTTTGCACCATCTAGGACACTTTGTTTTTGTGTGTCTCCAGCCCCTAAAAATAGAAACTCTATGAGGGCAGGAATGTCTCGTTGTTCACTGCTTTACCTCTAGTATCTAGAACACTACAGAGCTCATAGAAAAGCACTCAAGGAGTATTTACTGAGGTAAATGAAAGGATGAAGGAAAGAAAAAGGTGAAGAAGGAGGGCTAGATCTTTAAGCCCCAAATATACCTGAGTGCTGAATCAGTAGCATGTGCTGCTGTTGTAGTAATGACTGGAGATTGAGCTCTGGTGGCTGAAACTGTTGCTACCACAGCAGGAGGGATGGTATTAGAGGTGGTCACAGGTGGACGAGACTACCAAGAAAAGAGAAAAAAATATTTCATTTAAAACAAAAAGCAAAATAAAATACAGTAAGCCAAACACTGTAAGTGTAATTTAAAACCTGGGCCTCCAAACAAGTATGTTGTTCAAATGAAAGGAAATTCTCACCATTCTGACTAAGGAATTCTATGTTCAGATAGGTAATTTTAAGACCAAGAGTCAGAATTACAAAAAAAAATTCCCATTTTGGCTGGATAGAGTATATAAATTCCTCCTTTCCAAATATGACTAGATTCAACATTTTATCCTATGGGGAGTAGTTGGGATTCAACCCTTCAGATCTACAGTGCCCACAGATTTGTTGTTGGTTCTGACACAGACATTCTATGCTCCCACACAACCAAGCGCTTTCCACAGAGGGCTCTAAGCCGTCGGATGGAGATGCTGGCTCTCGGGCCCTCTAAGCCAGCAAACACGTGAAAACAGCATTTGCTTATGGAAGATTCAGGGTGCCCAGCTGCTCTCTGGCTGTTTTCACATGGATGTACTTCTCTTACCTTCCTTTATACTACATCTGTGTATAAAATCTTCACCAGACAAGTTCCACCCTGGGCTTCACTGGCTTGTCCACTGTCATTTCTCTCGATCATCTGAGCTCTTCTGAGTAGTCCCCTTTCTTGACCCTGATACATGCAGTTCAATTCGCAAATGCTGCCCATTTGGATCTGCCTCTTATCTCCAGACCTTCGATCTACAGTGCCTACGCCTACTGCTACAGCTTGTCTCACACCAGGTCATCACACTAGCTTTAGAACTCCCTGTTTGGGTTCTTTCTCCTGTCCTTCCTGTATACCATTTACACTCCAGGGGCCGAATGAGTCTCCAAATGTGCTTTGTTAGCCAGCAAGCCCTCTTATTTTGTTTTAAATTGAAAACTCTAGGCTGGACATGTACTACCCAGTGTCCTACCCAGCAATCTTCCTGATTGTGTTAAACCCAGCTGTTCCATATATGTGACCAGTCTGGCCCCCAAAAGTATTTGAACATGCATCTACCGTCTGTGGTTCAGCTACATTAATCTTTCAAAGAGATTTCTGTGATCTCATATTACTGTTCAAAAAACTTAGTGGCTCTCTGCTGTGTATAAAATCAAGTTTACACTCTGTATCTTCAAGCTTTGAATTCAGAGACATCACAGTATCACCTCATAACACAGTATACTTCAGTTACTATTGAGGCCATAGATTTCCTTGGAAAAAAGTTGAAAGACACAGACTGTCTTTCTTGAAAAGCACACACACGTGTATAAAAATGTGCACGAAGTATTTAGGGGCTCATACATCCCTATCTGAATTAAAACTTCTCCGTTCTGGCTCACCTTTACTAAACCCAGTATACAAGTGCCATGGTCTTCCTTGCCACTGTGCATAGTCTCACTCCCTTTCACCGCCTCTTCACTTCTCTGAATCTCCCTCTACACCCATCCCTACGACAGCTTCCCTTGGCCCTGCTCTTCTAAATCTCCGTGGCTGATCATCTCACACCATATAGAACTCAACCTTCTGGACACCTTGGCGACTAGATCAAAAGTCACGTGAGGTCAAAGCACTCTCACAGGCTCTAGCAGAGTCAAGAACTCTGAGTAGGCACTTGATACTTGCTGGCTGACTACCCACAAGCTGACATGCCTGGATAGGTTGGTGAATGATATGCTGTACTGCCGGCTGAGCTGTAGCAGTATTTGGCAACTGGGAAGTCGGCCTCAGGACCGTGGTCACTTTAGAACTGGACATCACAGCAGCAGCGGCTGCACCTGGAAAATAATTTTTGTCATTAGTATGGCTTATGGGCTCACCATTTAAATATTCCAATCATATGCCCTAGGAAAAGAGTGCAGGTATGTTCTAAAACTCAGTATGTCAGTAATTTAGCTGACATGCCATATTGTATACTTCCCTTTTGTCACATAGAAAATTTTAAAAAGTGCACTCATAGGTTGTGATTTGTTAAGATTAGTAAACTGTTTTGCTTCTTCAAGGACACTATGAAATGAAACTGTTTTCTGTTTTGTTAACTGCAAGGATGCAGAAGAGAGGCACACACTGAATAGCACAGTGCGGGGCTGCTGCCTTCATTTAGGGCAAGGCTCCAGCGGTTTAACCATCAGTGAGGGTTCACCTGAACTACCTCTGCCTTTGTATTGTCAAATACAGGCAAATGACATCTTAGTATTTTCATGAAAGTACTTTCGATCTAACACAGACGCCCTTGCAATCTGTGAACTTTGCTCTGGGGAACAATGAATTACGTTATGACCAAGTAAACCTGGTTTTGTACTTGTTAGCCTGATTTTGCCAACAATGATTTTACACTCTCCAACATAAGGCTGATGAAGTAGCTAAGAAAAGTCACTGAATTTAATACTTGACAACCTATCAGAATTTAACTGCAAGAATAAATCCATCTTACAGCTGTATTAATTGAGTTACCATTATCACTAAACCTTTAAAATATTCAGTATTCGTATTTGTGACTTTATTCTAAACATCAAGATCATTTTGGACTGTCATAAGTCTGAGGCGTTCCTCATTATAAAGGACAATCTTTAGACCCTACTAAAAATCTGAATTGTTTAAAGTTTACACCCAAAAGCATACACACATGCTTGTTGGGGTATGACTGTAATTAGCACATATTTGACCATGCCAAAAATGTGTATTGCTCTAAGTTTATTCCTGCTGTCCTATAACTTTTTTTTTTGTCCTATAACTTTAATAAGCTGATTCTAGATACATTTTTTATTACTGTATCTCTTACCAAATGTGTATCTGCCAATGCATTTTGAGAACTTAAGCAAAACGTACAGTTTTTACCTCGAGGTAAATGAGAAGCTCCAATGTGAAGAGGGGGCCCAGGAGCATTGCTGCGGATAATAGACATCTGTACATTTGTGGTCATGATATGATGCAGGTTACTGGGATGTCCCTGCAAGAAACAGGACATAATGTTATTTTCATGTGCTTGGTCTTAGCCATTGATGCTTAGCCATTGCTTCTAGGAGGTCAGCTGCCTCCAAATGTGGGTCAGGGTGTTCCTTTTAGACAGTGAGTACCCCAAGGGAAAGGATGTTTAGTTTTTTTTACGCAACATACTACATGAAGACCCATGCCCTCAAGCATGGGGTAAGTGACTGTGAGGATACTTCAACTGCCTTGAGCCACAGTAGGTGCTAGATCTCTAACAGATGGACTCATTTGACTGCCCACTTTGGGACACTCTCATCTCCAATATTAGTCTTTCACACTTGTTCTCTCTGCATTGGCAAAAAGCTTATTCTATTTTATTTTATTCTATTTTAGAATAAGCCAAAAGCTTATTCTATTTTATTCTTATTTCCTATTCTATTTTTTTTACGTGCCACTGCATTCATCCACTCTTTATGTTATGCAGGACTTCTAAGTAAATGTCAATTAGCACTCAGCAGGTACTCCCATACGAGTTCTTCAACTCCTCCCCTCCTTAGAGGACCTTCCTCACAGGCTCCCAACCCTGATGCCAGTGATACCCAGGTGGGGGTTCCAGTATTTCTGGGAGTACTCAGCAGTATGACAAAAGAAAAAACAAAAAACAAAAAACATAGTGTCTTCTTGGAATACCAATTTTTTTCTTGAAAACTTGAAGGGAAAGTTTTTAGATTCAGGTTTTTTCACTGGTCAATAATTCAAAATATTTAAATAAATCATATACATATTATAGAGTAGGAGTAGAATTTCAGCCAAAAAACATAAGCTAAAACATGAGACTACAAAATAAATGTTCACGACTGATGAGCTGCTTGAGGGCACCTGCTAGGTGCCCAAGACATACACCATCATCCTCCTCAGAGAAAAATCCTAAAGAAGCATTACTGCCATGAGGCTGTTCTCCACCCCCCAAAGCTAACCAGCACAAGTGGACTCTGAGCACCTCAAGGATACGGACGGTCTTGTCTAGACTTGTATCTCACATGGACGGTGGTGCCTCACACATAGCAGATGCTCAATACATACTGGCCAAATGACAAAGACCACTGTGCATGTTGCTTTTACTCCCTGCAGATATCCTTCTCTCTCAAACCTGCTATCCTCCCCTTGCAGATACCAGTGACCATTTAATTTTTTAATTTAATACAGTGCCTAATGTACTGCTGGCATTCAATAAATAATGATCAACAGTTTGGCATCTCAGTTTGAAAATCAGCAAATTAAGAGGAGAAAAACCTGTTGTCCACTGATTGTTGCCACAGGAATGGCTGAAGCTTGAGGGATGCTACTCTCCATGGTAACGGTAACCTGCCCTGGAACCTTGGGGGGAAGTGACAAGGTAGAAGGTGGAGCAGGAGCAATGGGACGGCTAGGCATGGTGGGCTTCGGGGGCGGCTGCGAACAGAAAACCACACGAAACAATCAATAGCTTTTTACGAGTGATGCATTTCCTTCTATAGTTAAAAAAGTACACAAATTGAACCTGGAGAGGGCCAGGAAAGATCCAGAAGCCTTATATATTTTATCTCGTAGCATCACAGCTCTTCCATTCAAGTACCAGCATTTCCATTTTACAGATGAGGAAGCATACAAAGCAAGGCTATGTCACTTGCTCCAAGCCACACAGACAGTAAAAACTGGAACTGGGACTGAAGCCCAGACTTGGATGGCTCACAGCCCACATTCTTTCTTCTGTACAATGCTGCATCCCAAGTTTGGGCGGAAGTAAACAAAACTCCCAGTAACTAAAACATTGCGACAAGGTAATACACAAGGCGATATTCTCAGATACCCCCAAATTAGTGAGCTTTAAAACAAAACCTTGGAGAAGAGTGCCACTCCAAGATAAAAACTAAGTCAGCATGCCCATTAACTTGAATAAAGTCAATGTCAAAATGGATACTAGAAAAGATCCTGTGATGCCAACTGCCCAGCGGCACAAGATAGGCACTGCAGAACAGCAGAGCTCTGAGCGACAGAAAAGAGCTGAACTGATGGGTCAAAAAGAGAACGCTGTGATCCTGGATGCGGTCTAAGACTCTGTGAATACTGTCAGGAACATGAGCCAGTCCTTAGCTGTGGTTTAATGTGAAATTTTAAACCTCTCCATTACCTTCATAAGTCCCTCCGAAAAGGAGAGTGGCACTGCTGGCGTCAGATGTGCTGGTGGGGCTGTCACTGTGACGGGTGTGCCCGATGCAACAGCATGGTGTGTAGACAACATCTGCACCTGCGGATAGGGCCTTACCACAACAGGCTCTTGCTTCTCTTCACGGGACTGGAGGGAGCCGCCGGAACCCATGTGCTCCCTGGCAGTGACTTCAGCCTCTCGACTAGATTCATCATTGACTAGTAAGGGCATTAAGGGAGAAACCTCATGTCATATGCTTTCAGTGTTAAATAATACTAATGAAGTAAACAGCACATACAGCTGTCGGCTGGGCTGATAGCTCAGAACCTGGAGCCTGCTTTGCATTCTGTGTCTCCCTCCCTCTCTCTCTCTCTCTCTTTCTCTCTCTCTCTCTCTCCCCCTCACCCACTTACTCTCTCTCAAAAATAAGAAGGCATTAAAAAAAATTAAAAAAAAATGATCTCAAACAGTTGGAAGAGCAATGCAAGACAGGATGCTTTCATTTAAGGTATTTATTTAAAAAGTTATAAAAACCTAACATTAAAAAGATAACATAAATATTCTTAAGCCCAAGAACATACAGCTTTTCAAAACAAATTTCCTACAAAACAAACATGGAGATCTCTATCATTATTACAATCCTATCATCATTATGTACACCTTTTGAAACTCAACAATTCCACTTGCAGCAATGTATCCTATAAAATACATAGTACGTGTGTAAAATGACTTGTGAACATTATTTGTTTCACCATTTTTATTCCAGTAAAGGAATTTTTAAAACCTACGCATCTATCAACAGGTGACTGGATGTATAAATTCCGGTATACTCCCAGACTACCATGTAACTATAAAAATAAGACAAGGAAGCTTTTTAGGTATTCTTATTAAAAAATCGGTAATGTGCATTATGCAAAAACATATCTAAAGGAAAAAAGCAAGGTACAGAACAGTGAAAAAGTAATCATACATGCCTTTATTTTCTTATGTAGAAACATAACTCCCAAAGTATCTTGATTTCTTGATGGGAAAGAAAGTAGATTCTGAGAGAATAGGGATAGGAGAGATACTTTTTGCTATACACTCTTTCTTTGGGAATTGGACCGGAACAACATGTAACTATTTAAAAACAATTTAAAAATTGAGGGAATTTGACTCCCACATTGGGTTCTGTGCTGACAGGGCAGAGCCTGCTTGGGATTCTCTCTCTCCCTCTCTCTCTGCCCCTCCCATGCATGCCTTCTCTCTCTCTCAAAATAAATAAATAAAATTTTTAAAAAAGCTAAATGAAATTCCATTGGATATACCATAGCTTTTTTAACCATTATATCACTGATGGGCTTTTAGGTTATTTCCAAATTTTTGCTATTATCAACAACTCTGGGATAAACATCCATATGTATTTTGAGTTCTTGTCCAGCGATTTCGTCAGGAAAAAAATCTCTGAGTACAGGTGTTACGTGAAAAGACAGATGTATATTTTACATTTTGTTATATGTTGATTTTTCTCCCTGGTCATTCAGATTTTTTTTACTTTGATTTTTAAAACCACTCTATTGATGTACAATTTACATACAATAAAATGGCTATTTGGAGACTAGAGAGTTCAACAACAGTTTTGGGTTTTTTTTTACGTTCTTAACCAACAGGCTAGGAGTAGAACTGCTGGGTCAAATGGTAAGTAAATGTTTATAGGAGACTGCCAAAATACCTTCCAAAGTGGTTGTATCGTGTTATAGTCCCATCGGCCAGTGGATCAGAGTTCTAGCAGCTCCTTATCCTCACAATTCTTGATACACAGACATTCCAGTGGGTGTTTAGCGGGGTTCTCATGGTGATTTCAGTTAGCATCTCCATGATGACTAGTGATGTGCAACTTCTTTTTATGTGGTCACAGGTCATTCATAAATATCTTCCTTTGTGAAGTATATGTTTCTTTTCAAAAAAAAATTTTTTTTTACATTTATTTATTTTTGAGAGACGGATAGAATGCGAGTGGGGAAGGGGCAGAGACAGGAGACAGAATCCGAAGCAGGCACCAGGCTCTGAGCTGTCAGCACAGAGCCCAACATGGGGCTCAAACCCACGAGCCGTGAGATCATGACCTGAGCTGATGTCGGATGCTTAACCGACTAAGCCATGCAGATGCCCCATGAAGTGTATGTTTCTATATTTTGTCCATTTTTTAGTCAGTCAGCTTTACTGAGGTATAATTTACATAGAAAATCCACTAATCCTTTGTATAAAATTAGATGAGTTTTTGCAGGAGTATACAGTATTCTAACCACAATACAATCACGATGGAGAACATTTTCCATTACTCTTACCGGTTCATTCATGCCCCTTTGCAGTCAGTTCCCTCCCTCAGACCCTCCTACCCCTTAGAAACCATTAATTTGCTTTCTAACACTATAGCTTTGTGTTTCCTGGAATTTCATACAAATAGAATCATACAATATTTGGTCTGTTGTGTCGGTTTCTTTCTCTTAGTATAGTCAGTCCTTGAACAACATGGATTTGAATTGCACAGCTGTACTTACTCGTGGCTTTTGATACAGTACAGTGCTGTAAATGATTTTTTCTTCCATACGCTGTTCTTTCTTTCTTTCTTTCTTTATTTTAGAAAGAGAGAGACCATGCATGTGCCTAAGCAGGTTCCACACTCAGCATGGAGCCTGACACGGGCACTGATCCCACAACCCTGGAATCATGACCTGAGCAGAAATCAAGAATCACACCCTCCACCAACTGAGCCACCCAGGTGCACCTCTTCCTTAGGCTTTTCTCTGTAACATTATCTTTTCTCTAGCTTACTTCATTATAAAAATACAGTATATGATATATAAAACACAAATATGTATCGATTGTTTATCATCAGTAAGGCTTCTGCTCAACAGTAGGCTATTAGTAAAGTTTTGGGGGAGTCAAAGTTATACTCAAATTGACTCAGAGGGCCAGTGACCCTAACCCTCAGGTTGTTCAAGGGTTAACTGTATAATGTTTTTAAGGTTCATCTATGTTGTTCTATATGCTAGCAGTCTGCTCCTTTTTATTAAGTAGTTTTCCACTGTATGTGTAAACCAAACTTTATCTAGTCACCAGCTATAAATTCTGGGTTGTTTTCAGTTTATGGCTATTGCTTCTAGGAACACTGATTCTAGGAACACTGAAGTATGAACATTGCTTCTAGGAACACTGAAGTATGAGTCTTTGAACATACATTTCCATTCATCTTGGGGAAATATCTAGGAATGGGATTGCTAAGTTGTATGGTCAAGTTTATATTTAACTCTATGAAGTACTGCCAAATTGTTTCGAAAGTAGCTAGATTATCTGGCGTTCCCAACAAGAAGGTATGGATTCTACTTGCTCCATGAACACCTCAAACTTGGTATTGCTGGTATTTAATTTTAGTCAGTATAGTAGATATGTAGTATTTTCTGTGGTTTAGTTTGCATAGCCTTGAGGAAATAACACAATTGAGTATCTTTCATGTGCTTATTGGACATTCCTACAGCATCTTTGGTGATCGGTCTATTCAAAGTTTGCCCATTAAAAAAAATCAGAGTGTCTCAAATAGCAAAAGCTATTAAGTTACAAGAGTTCTTTATATATTTAGGATGTAAGTCCTCTGCAGATATATTTATCCAAATGTCTTTGTGGCTTGCATTTTTGTTAATGGTGTCTTTTGAAGAGCAGGCATTTTTAATTTTGATGAAGTACAATGTATCAGTTGTTTCTCTCATAATTAGTGTTTTTTGTGACCTAAACAGTATTTGGTCACTGCAGTTTCCATGTTTTCTTTTAGAAATTTTAAGTTTTACGTTTAGGTCCATAATGATACATTGTGAGTTAATTTTCGTGTAAGGCAAAAGTAAAGGTTAAGGTTCATTTTTTCCATATGGATATTCTGGTGTTCAAGCACTATTTTGTTGAAAAGACTATCATTTCCCTATTGAATTATCTATGTACATTTGTCAGAAATCAGTTGACCAGTATTATGTATGGGTCTGTTTCTGGATCCTCCACTTTCAATGATCTGTATTTCTATCTTTATGCCAATACTACACTGTCTTGATTAGTGTGAGCTTACAGCAAGTCTTAAAATAATGTAGTAGAGTCTTCCAACTTTCTTTTCTTTTTAGGGGGATCAAAATTGCTTTGTCTATTGTAGATCCTTTGGTTTCTACATAAATATAGATTCAGGCTGGCAAGTTTTACAAAAGGACATGAAAGGATTTTCATCAGGATTTTTAAAAATCTACAGATCCCCTTGGGTAGAACTATTATTTTAAAAATATTGAGTGTTCCAATCCATAGGCATGATTGATCATTTCATTTATCTAGGTTAAAAAAAATTTTTTTTAATGTTTATTTATTTTTGAGAGAGAGAGAGAAACAGAGTGTGAGCAGGGGCGGGGCAGCGAAACAGGGAGACACAGAATCCAAAGCAGGCTCCAGGCTCTGAGCAGTCAGCACAGAGCCTGATGAGGGGCTGGAACTCACGTACCGTGAGATCATGACCTGAACAGAAGTCAGACACTTAACTGACTGAGCCACCTAGATGCCCCACTTTTATCTAGGTTTTTAATTATTCTTAGCCATGTTTTTCATAGGTTTTTAACCCTAAGTCTTACACACGTTTTGTTGGTTTATCCTTAAATATTTTCTGGGTTTTTTTTTTTTTTGATGCTCTTGCAAATGACATTTTAAAAATTTCATTTTTCAAAAAAATTGCTAGTATTTAAAAATATAATTGGTTTTTATACATTGAACTTTTATCCTGAAACCTTTACTAATTTCACTTACTAGTTCTAACAGCTTTTTTTCTTTTTTTTTTTTAAAGTTTATTTATTTTGAGAGAGAGTATACGTGCACTCATGTATGCAAGCTGGGAGAGGAAGAGAGAGAGAGAGAGAGAGAGAGAGAGAGAGAGAGAGAGAGAGAGAATGAATCCCAAGCAGGTTCTGTGCTATCAACACAGAGCCCGACACAGGGCTAGATTTCACTAAGTGTGAGATGAAGACCTGAGCCGAAATCAAGAGTTGGATGCTCAACTGACTGAGCCACCCGGCTCCCCCTTTTCTTTAAAGGGCTTTAAAAAATTTTTCTAAGTAATCTCTATACCCAATGTGGTCCTCGAACTTACCACCCCAAGATCAAGAGTCACATGCTATTCTGATTAAGCCAGGCAGGCACCCTAGTATTTTCTTTATATATGATGTTTTGAACCTTCCCTGTTATCCAAACAGATCTTCCCATAATTAAATTTTTGAGGGAATGGACAATTTAACAACTTTCCCCAAACCTATTTGTCCAGGAAGACTTTTATTTTTGACAATTTCATTAAGATACACTTTACTGACCATTTCCTGTTAAGATCTTTTTGAAACCATTTATCATTTCCTTCCAGATATCTCAGTTCTTCACTTCAGCTTATTTTTACCTGAAAAGAATCCTGAAAGGGTAGTTAAGAACACTGGTTGTAGTCTACACTTCTGAAATTTGAACGTGTTTGAGATCCTGATATGCTTTTACTTCTGATAAAAGCGACAGGAAATATCAAGGAAATATTTAACTCCTTATGGAAAACTTTTGTTTCCTTCTCTGAGAGCAATAGAAGGAAAAAACATACACTATTCGCAAGTAAAATTACAGACAATTTTAAGTCAATGATTTCCTCAACAAAATCTGAGGGCAATTATTCCCAAATGACACCATTTTTAATAAGCAGCATAATTCTCTGCAAATAGACATTCAAAATTACTCCCTTTAAGCTATGCTTATTTATCTATTTATTTATTTATTTATTTATTTATTTATTTATTTTAAGAGAGAGAGAGAGAGAGAGAGAGAGAGAGAGAGAGAGAGAGAGAGAGAGACAGCGAGCGAGAGAGAGAGCATGCAAGTCAGGGAGGGGCAGAGAGAGGGGTGGAGAGAGAGAATCCCAAGCCAGCTCTGCACTGTCAGCACAGTGCCTGATGTGGGGCTCAAACTCACAAACCATGAGATTGTGACCTGTGCCAAAGTTGGACACTTAACTGCCTGAGCCACCAGGTGCCCCTAAGCTATGTTTCTTTAAATTATTCTATGAATTTATATCAAAGACAAAATACTGTCAAAAATATTTATTAAAAAGCAAAGAACTTTAAGTGGCTCTGTAAGGACTTGATGACCACTACTTTGTGTCCTATGATGTAGCAAGTACAGCAAATACAAAGGTACGCAAGGTGTTTGTGGTTCTAGCCCTCATTCCAGGAGGTCCAACCCCTGACTTGCGGATGGTGGAATCAGTAAACACCTCCTAGAGAAAGTGACATCTGAGATGAAACCTCAAGGAAGAACAGGAATTAATCAGATAAGTGAGTGTGAAAAGGAAGAAGGAAGATTGTGGCAAAAGGAACAGAATGTATAAAGTCTCAGAGTCAAGAAAATTGGGAACTTTTTGTCATTCATTTAGAAAATGAGTAGCTACTATTAAGCAGGAGACATAAAGTAGCTTAAAGTTATTTCAAGTCTAAAGAGAACTGAAATGAATTTGTAACAAAAAAAAGTTGGCAGGAGGGAAGCAAAGGGATAATGAGGTTGAAACACTAGACAAAGGGCCATAGCTCACAGATAAGAGAGAGAGACAGAGCAATTAAAGATGAGGCCATGTTCCTGGTTTGAGCAATGAGCAGACAGTGGTACCATTTACCACGATAAGGAACTTAGGAAGCAGGAGGTGAAGAAAAGGGAATAGAAAAAGAAATACTCCACTTTGCAGTGCCAACTTTTTTCTTGACACATTTAGAGAAAAGACAACTTGAAGGAGTTCCTCAACTTCAGCACTACTGACTGGACTGGATACTTGGGGGCACGGGGGCAGGGGAAGCTCTAAGACCCATTTAGCAGCATCCCTGACATTTAACTATCAGATGTCAATAGCACCCGCTAGTTGTGACAACCAAAAATGTATCCAGACATTGCCAAATTATTCCCTGGAATGCAAAATCATCCCTGCTGAGGACCACGGACCTATAGCACTCAAAGGGTATACAACCAAAAACTAAGTGCATATATGTGTGCATATTCCGTTGATCCTTGAACAATGTAGGGGTTAGGTGATGGCCACACCTGCAGTCAAAAATCTGCATATAACTTTTGATTCCCTTAAACTTAACTACTAATAGTCTATTGTTGAGTAGAAACCTTACCTGTAACAGTTGACTAATACATATTTTGTATGTTGTAAGTATCATATATCATATTCTTGCAATAAATGAAGCTACAGAAAAAAATGCTAGTAAGAAAATCATAAGGAAGAGACACCTGGGTGGCTCAGTCAGTTGAGCAGCCCAGTCTTGACTTTGCTTTAGGTCATGATCTCATGGTTGTGAGATCGAGCCCTGCTTCCGGCTCTACACTGAGTGTGGAGCCTGCTTGGGATTCTCTCTTTCCCTCTCTCACTCTGTCCTTCCCCCACATTCACCTACCTTCTATCTCTAAAAATAAATTTTTAAAAAATTTTAAAAAAATTATTGAAAAAAGAAAATCATAAGGAAGACAAAATACATTTACAGTACTTTACTATTTTTTTCAGAAAAAATCCACATGTAATGGAGTTCAAACCCATATTTTTCAAGGGTCAAATGTACTTTTTATTTTTCAAACGCTTTTCCTAGTTCATAGGCTCATAAAAGGCAAGAACTATGCCTTACACAGTTTGGACTCTCTCATGGCACTATTAATACTCTGGGCGTTAATTAAAGGAGAACACACTACTGTATTAAAAATATAGTTCTTGTAGGAATGCTTTAATGTAGGTTTCTGGTATACTCTAGTACATGTGAAAGAATTAAAAAAGGAATTTAAAAAGCCTTGTTTAGATTAGAATTGTAATATATCCTTTATTCAAATTTGATAACCTAGTATTTACTAAAATCCCACAAGGAATTTGCTAATTAAAAAAAATTTTTTTTAAATATTTATTTTTGAGAAAAAGAGAAACAGAGTGTGAGCAGAGGAGGAGCAGAGAGGGAAGGAGACACAGAATTGGAAGCAAGCTCCAGGCTCTGAACTGTCAGCACAGAGCCTGATGTGGGGCTTGATCCCACGAACTATGAGATCATGACCTGAGCTGAAATCGGATACTGAACTAACTGAGCCATCCAGGCACCCCCCCCCAAAACTGGCAACATTCTTAAAACAAGAAGCAATATAGGAGAACATCGCATATCTCACCTGTGGCAGCTGGGTTTATCAATCCTGCAGAACCACTGTTTGCAATCTGTGAAGGAGCCTGGCTTAGCCCAGTGGATGGGGTTCCTAACCGAGGAAACTGTTGAGAACTCATTTCCACCTGCAGTGCATACAGTCATATGGTTATTACTAAATTCTCACGTTAGAATCAATAATGAGAAATTAAAGCATCTCCAGTACCTATACTTTCCTTTAGAAAAGCAAATGCAGCATCATTCACCTAGAACAATTATTTGTGATCAATATACAGTGCAGAAGTAAACTAAATTCTGTTAAGTTTTTAGTGAACATGGGTTCAATAATAAAATCATTTGTGTAGTGTTGGGGGATACTATGACACTCCATAAATAGAGCTTACCACTCTAAAAAATCAACACTGAATTCTGTACAACAGCCATATGACAGGTATCAACACAATACATATACATCGGTATAAAGTTTTATGGAAAATAGCATGTCCTTTTAAAGACTGAAGCTTACACCAAGGTGACCACAACTGTCATGTGTATGCCATAGGAGGAATCTGAGGGGAGATACCTTGTTCTAAGAAATCAGAAACCTGACATCAAGACCTACTTCAAAAGAACTCTCAAATGATTTTCTGCACAGGCCTCCGTTTACCGATTTCCTCCCCCTTTCTCTCACAGACCACCCCCACCCCCCACTAAGCCAGAGGAACCAGAGACCTTCACCACTTTCTCTAAATCGACCCCCACTTTTCCCTCAAGAGCCAAGCTCTACCGGTCTTTCGATTTGCACGCAACCCCACCCCCACCCCAAAGCCCACCGCTGAGATTGGAGAACACAGGTTTCTAGACACACTTCGGGTGTCTGAGACTCTCGGGTTAGAGGGAGGACGGCATTCTAGGGATCCCTAGCACAAGCGGCATGCCTCTTTACCTGCAGCCGCCGCCCGCCGCCCGCACCTCCCGCTTCCATCTCGCCGGGCTGGGGGTGCCGCGGAGGGCCCATCTCGGTGGCAGCGTTGGGCTCCGGAGTGGTGGAGACGGATCCTACCGGAGCCCACTTCGGGCCCGCCGCTGTCCAGCCCAGCCGGCCCCGCTCACCCCCGCCACCCCACCGGGGCTCCGCTCCAGTACTCTGCCCCCGAACCTGCCCCTACCTCCCCCGCCCGCCCATTGGCCCCACGCCGGGCGCGTCATTCGAGGGCCCGCACCAATCCGCAGAGGCCTGCGCGCTCTGATCCCGCCCCACCCTCCCGCCGACTCCCAGCCAATCAGGCGCGAGGCTCGCCGGGGCAGCCCAAACCCCTCGAGGCTGAACCAATGGCAGAGGAAGACAAGCGCTCCCGGCGAGGGGGGCGGAGAGGTGGGAGGCCCCGCCTCGGTCGGGGTCTGAAAGCGGCGGGCGCAGGGCCCGGATGTGGAGAGTCACTTTAAACTGCTCCAGGAGCCAAACTCCCTGGGCCGCCCGCCCGCCGGCGTTCCCCCAGCCGCTCTACTTCCCCGCCAGGGCCCGCGCCCGCCACGCCCCCAAGCCCGAAACAGCCCACCCCTCCTGGAGACTCTCTCTTCCTTGCCGCAGGACACGGGGTCCCTGCCACCGGCCCAACTGCCATGCCCAGCTCATGGAAAAGCGTAGATCTGAGCCGCAGGAGACGAGGCACCGCTGCCCTTCCCCAGGGACGCTCAGCGGGACGGACGCTGCAGCCCGGCTCAACCGCCCCGCCCCCTCGTCTCCTCCCCTCTCCTCCCCTCCCCTCCCGGGCGCCCGTCCCGCCATTACCTGGGTGCTGCGCCGAGGGGCCGCCGCGCCGCCTCGAGCTCGCTCCTGTGCGCTCTCTGCTTTTGGGGCCGACGTCCTCAGGCTCTGGACCCGCCGCCACCGCCGGGGCGCTAGCACTCTGCCCCCCACCCCTCAGCCCAGCGCCGCTGCTTCCGCCGCCGTAACGAGCCTCTCATCTATTGGCTGGGGTAGACCCCGCCTCCCTCTGGGGAAGCCAGTCACCGCCCAGTATGAGCCGGAGAGCGGACGAGCCTGCCCCTCGGAGCCGCGGGGTCCTGTGGGAAATGTAGTCTCCGGTGCCAGGAGGGCGGGCCTGGGCGGGACCTCCGGGCGACCCGGCCCGTGTAACACACCCCTTTGCTGCCTAGAGTGGATTCTGCCTTTTCTCTTTGCTTAGTTAAAAGGTAGTGAATCCCACCCCTTTGCCTCAGCTGATGGCACTAGGTTGCATTTTCCCCGTGGAGGTGCGGCACGGGAAAAGGGTAATGCAGGCCGACTGCAGCGGGCCGAAGAGGCCGCAGGCAGGGCCGAGGGTTTTCCTGACTGTGCTCACTTCCCCGCGCGGTGTGTGGGACTTGATGTCACCACCGAAGGCCAACCACGGCTAGCAAAGCCTAAGCACCGTGGGAGAATCGGGTGCGCTGAACTGGAGCTATTCTGTGGGGTTTGCGCCGAGCGCGCCGCCTCAGGCACTGCGCACCGGGCTGGGCCGCCCCAGAGCGGTACACCCTCGGGTTGAATCAGGCTGGCTAGAGGGGGGATCCTGACGCAAGGCTCGGGCACTGTGCACTTGCTCAGTTTTTTCCAGATTACAAAGAAGCCAAAGGGGATGGTGTTGCTTTGTTGTTTTGTTTGGGGTGGAAGATTGGAGTTTGTACACCTGTAGAAGTCTTAGCGAAAACTGGGGAAGCAAAATTTGGATCTGTATTATGTTCTCCTCCTCCTTTCCCAGATGGTAATTTAGGCCTGGACTTTTGTGACAAGTTAGAAATAAGAGGGGCTTAAATCTCTCCTTTCTATCGTGCACAGTTCTGTAAGATAACTGATTGGTAGGACGAATAGTAGCTCAAGGCAACAAAGATGAGTCTCAAGTACCCCTCTCCTTCCTCAAGCCATTTTCTCACTTTCTTCCCTTCTCAGATTTCTTCTGAAAGTAACTGATGTGACATACTTTAGTCTGCTCTCTCCTTAGGCAGTCTCTACCCCTTGTTGGATTCTGCTCCTGCCACTCTTCTCAAACTGCTCCCCAAAAGTTGCGAGTAACCTACTTCACCCAGTGGTCCTTGCTTAGTTCTCATCTCCTCTACCTTGCTGACAGCAATTCCTCCTTAAAGTGTTCTTCCCTTGGCCTCTATAACCACGCTTTCTCCTTGTTCTACTCCTATCCTTATCAAACTCCATGGTACCTCTTCTTTCTCACAAATACAGCCTTCTCCAAGGCTCCAACCATCTTCTGATTTATACTATCTTCCTAACTGGTTTAATGCACTCTCACACTTTCAAATACCATTCTTGAAAATGACTCAAAATCTTATCTACACAATGTGACTTCTCTCATAGTTGTACACTTACAGGTCCACAAATATGTCTTACAACCCCCTGAAAAGTAACCGATAGAACACCTTTATTGATTTGTCTCATGTATGTACTGCTGATTTCTGGGTTTGATGAATGGCATCACCATCCTCTCTGCCTGTGGTTTTATTGTTGTTATTTTCCACTTTTCCATCTCCTAACATCACCATATGTACCTCTATACCCCTTTTCCAATGGTTACCATAGCCTTGGCTCAAGCTTTCACTATTTCTTGTCTGGATTAGAGCAGTGCTGTAATGAGTGCCCCCATGTGAATCTCATCCTGCCCCCAATCTGTCCTCCACAGTTATTTTTCTAAAACATTAATCTGAGTCCATTCTTCCCATCCTTGGCGTTCAGTAACTTCAGAATAAATCTCTAAATCCAGTATTCAAGGTCTTAATAATTTAATCCCTCCTACCCAAACATAGGATACTCTCTCAACAGTAGTTTCCACCAAATTTCCATACAGTTTGACTTCCAGAGTTTTGCTCAAGGCTGACATGCCTTCTATAAAGGCCTCAACCTTCAGTGATCATCCGGTAGAGTCCTGCCGATTCTACGCTACCTAACTGGAAAGAAAAGGATTTATTATCTACTACAAGCCTTCCCTGAATTCCTCTCCTCCCTTCTCCTCCACAGGATACTTCCTGGAACTTCTTCAGTACCTCTAATATAGCACTGTCTACTCTGTATTTCTCCTGGAGTAGGCAAAGAAACCACTGATCTTTATATCTCCAATAAACAGGAAGAATTCAATAAATGTTTGCTGAGTCTAGTCACAAACAAGTCAGAGTACATGAGTGAAATCTGAGTTTTCTTTAGTTACTAGGGATAGTCTCTGCTGCTGTATTCATGCATATCTCCAATCCTTCATATCATGTACACTTGAAGGAAAATCCATGGTTGTGTTGCTAGGTTTTAGAATCCCCATCTACTGGGCTTGGTGTGCTGAAGACAACCTCCTGGTGCCCTGGCTGGGATGAATCTTCCATATATCTCAGGTATTCAAGCCCCCTGTCAGTTTCAGGGACTCATTACTCTCTTGGATTCTTGAAAATGATGTTGCCCATACAAGAGAGTTTTGATGGATTGAGCAAAGACACCAACAGGTATGCACCTACTAGGTGGTTATCTAAAGAAAGGGAAGTAACTACTCCCCTTTGCTAACAAAGGGCACAGGTTCTCAATGCAAGTGTCCTGTGGTGGTCAGTCAAGTGTCAGCAGGTGGCCTATAGGTGTTTGTGAAGTAAACAATGCCTTTGGCACTGGACCCCAATGGTTCTCAGTCTGTAAGAGCCTCAGTGGTCCAATGATACTCTTTGCAGTTCCTCTAAGTCCAGAAACTCCCATTGGCCCAGCTCTTCATACAGAGAAACCTAGTCCCTTCTGGTTTGCTCATCTGTAAAGGAAGAATACCGTTAACTATCTCTATCTTTTTGTATAGATTAAATGAACTATAGATATAAAGGATGTGATGTTTTTGAACTTTCTTATATCCATTGTCTTTATGACCTTCATCTGTTTATTACTGAGGCCAGACTCAGCATCTGTCTCCGCCTGGCACCACATTCTGTTCCACTGTCCCTACCCCAAATGCATGTATGCTAGGTGTGGTGGGCAGACACTAGAATGACCTCTCATGATCCTCCTCCTGGTGTTTACCCTTGTATAATTCCTTTCCCTTGAGTATGAGGAGGACCCGTGATTTGTTGTAACCAATAGAATATGACAAAGGTGACGAAATGCCACTCCATGACATGTCATATTCTATGAGACTGTCTTGCTGCCACACCTGATCTAGAGGCTCCTACCTGGGCTGATGAAACAGCCAAGCGACATGGCAAGGGACTGTAGGTGGCTTGTAGGAATTGTAAGCAACCTCTAGGATTTGAGGGTGGCCTCCAGAAAACACTTGCAAGGGCTTAGACCTTCAATCCTACACACCAAGGGAATTAATT
This sequence comes from Felis catus, assembly GCF_018350175.1. Classification (NCBI taxonomy): domain Eukaryota; kingdom Metazoa; phylum Chordata; class Mammalia; order Carnivora; family Felidae; genus Felis; species Felis catus. The sequence continues at coordinate 110,794,461 of NC_058375.1, read as the reverse complement.
CTGCCAACAACCTGGGTGAGCTTTGAAGCTGATTCTTACTTAGTCAAGCTTCTGGATGAGAACTTAGTCCAGTTGATACTTATAATTGTAGACTTTGAAACTATAAGCAGAGAATGAAGCTAAGATACACCTGGGCTCCTGACCCACAGAAGTTGAGATAATACATGTGTTGTTTTAAGCTGCTGAGTTTGTGGTGATTTGTTATTCAGCAATAGCTAACACACTCAGAGTAGAGTGGCGTCTGATCCTAGGGCATCTATTCTATAAGCTGTCCTGAAGGAATATACTGTCCAAACTAGAAGGAATGTAATTGACCAAACTTCTCAATTCTCCAGAATTTGAAAGTAGAATTTGAAATATATAGAAGAAGAGAAGGAACAGAAGCTGAAAAGCTTGAGCATTAATGAAAACCATAAGAAAACTGAGCCAGAAACAGGCTGCAGCCATAGACAGAAAAGAGCAGCATAGAGTTCCCAAGGACAACTGGAAGTCGGGAGAAACCATAGAAGCAGAAACAGATAAGGGCCAATTCATTAGGCAGTGGGTGGGAGATGGACAATTACCTCTTTGAAAGCCAGAGCAACCAGAGCTCCTGGGTGGCTCAGTTGGTTAAGCGTCTGACTCTTGATTTCAGCTCAGGTCGTGATCTGACGATCATTGAGTTCAAGCCCCAGCACTGGGCTCTGTGCTGACAGGATAGAGCCTGCTTGGGATTCTCTGTGTCCTTCTCTCTCTGCCCCTCCCTGTGGTATCTCTCTCTCTCTCTCTCTCTCTCTCTCTCTCTCTCTCTCTCAAAAATAAATAAATAAACATTAAAGAAGAAAAAGAAAGCCAGAGCAGCCAGAGCAACCAGCTGACTCAGTCTCTAAAACTGACCCAGAGGAGGTTTGTGTGTCTTCAACTACAGCATCTGCATATACAGATGAGCCAGAGTGAACCCATCTTCTTTACAGCCATGCCCAACCTGTTGATAAGTTCACATTAACTTGAGTGAGTCTCACTGTAGCAGCCAAACCCTGTCAAGGTGAGGTGTGAACCTGAAGGCAGGCAGTTGAGAGGTGATACAGTGGCCATGCCATCTACAAAGATCCCAGTTGCTGTCTCCTGCTTTGCCAAATTTCATGATCCAAGTTGGCAGCACCAGCTCTAGCCATCTATTACTCTGGTTCCACCCCAGCTGGTCTAGTGCTAAGTGGACTGCAATTCAGTCGAGACACTAACCACCCATTAGTGTAGGCCTCCCCAGGTTGGGGGCAGGGTCCTCCCCAGGCTGCCCTCACTTATTGCCCCCAGCAATAAATTTCAGGGGGTCCCCAGGCCACTTGTACCTCTGACTAATTGGCTACAAATTTGGGGGGTTCCCACAAATTTGTTTAAAAACTCACCAGAATGACTCATGAAACTCAGGAAAGCGCTATAGTTACAGTTTTATTGTCAAGGACACACATACGGTGAGATCTGAGAGGAAGTGCAGATCTTGGATGCCCTCTTCTCACAGAATTGGGGTGCATCACCCTCCCAGTACATCAGTGTGTTCATCAGCCAGGAAACTTCTCTGAACTTCAATGTCTAGAATCTATAGTCGTATTTCACTATGTAAGCATGAGCAATGAAATCATTGGCCGGATGACTGAACTCAATCTCCAGCCCCTTTTCCAACACCAGAGCTGAAAGTCCCAGCCCTCTGCCCCCATCCTAGAGCTATCTAAAGGCCCACCAGGAATCATCTCATTAACATAACAAAGTCACCCTCCTCATCCAGGAGATCCCAAGCTTTTTTGAAGCTTGATGCCAGGAACCCAGCACAAAGACCAGACAAATTATTTATTGTACCACACCATCACATCTGTATTTTAGCCAGGAGTAAGGAGCAAAAAAGGCCCCATCTTTACTGGAAGCTGCACAGGACTATTCCACTAATATCTCAGTGGCTGGAACACAGACACTGTGTTGCAAAAGAGTCTGGGGACTGCAGGTGTTTTCCTTGACAGAAATGTGTCTAGCTAAAAATTGAAGACACCATTTTTAGGAAGGAAGGGAAGATTGGTCATTCAGTAGGCAACTAGTGGTATTTCACAGAACTCATGCAAAGGGTAGAGAGAAACACAAAAGGCAGAAAGAATGTTTTTTTCATTTCAGCCTCTGTGGGAGGTTGAGATGTCAAAGAACCACTAACACAGCTGTGAATAGTTTCCATAGTAACAAATGCCAATGTCATGGCCCCCCAACCCTGAGATCTCGCAGTGGCTGCCAGGAGCAGAGCTGTTAATGTGCCCACATTAGAGGCTAGGTTACTGTCTGTGGTGTTACAAAGGACAAGAGAGATCACCCTGGCAGCCAGAGGAGAAGACAATGGCACATGTCCATTGGACATGTGGACAGACAGGAAGAATGGCCTATGGAGCAGACAGGAAGAATGGGCCACTCATTCCACCAATAGACTAAGTGACAGGCACTCCACAGAGGCTAGTTACACAGAGCCCAATGAAACACTTCCATCACCACCCTCAGAGAACATTATATAAATACAATAAAACTTCCCTGCAGAAGGCTAGGGGCAGAGTCACAGAACAAATAAGTGGTGACCATTATTATGACAATATCTTTACTCCCAGGCCTGTGTGACCATAGAAATCCCAGTGAAGAACCATCATTCAAACACTTTTTATAGAAGAATGTGCCTGAACACTGCCAGTGAGCAGCTGGTGTTTTGGCTAATCCATAGTCCTTCCTCTTAGGAAAGACTCATCTCCACAACCCCACATATGGTGAGGACAATCACATGGTCCTGTCCCCTGACCACCAGGATTGGTATGGGCCCTGCTGGAAGAGTGAATTCTCTCTCATGAACTGGAAACTTATGTGGAGACATGGCAGACATTGAATGAGAATGGAGCCCAGTTATCTCATGGCACCCTTCAAGGTTCTGGTACACAGGATGCCAGAGATGTCTGGGCTCCCACCCTTTCTGGAGTCTGCTCTTTGGGCTCTTCTTTGGGTGCTGTGTGCCTTTGAGTATGTATCTGAATTAGTTTTCTGTGGCTGTTACAAAAAATTACCACAAACAGAAAGAACCCACATTTATTGTCTTACTGTTTCTCAGCTCATTCGTCCAATGTAAATCTCACCTGGTGTCAGGCAGGCTGTTTTCTGGAGGCTTTCCTTGCTCATGTGCCTTGTTGGCAGAATTCAGATCCCTGCGTTGGTAGGACCAAGGTCTTCTTTTCCTACTGCTGTCAGCTGAGGGCTCACATTTCTTGGATCTGGGCTCTTTCTTCATCTTTAAAGCCAGCAATACAAGGGTCCCGCTCATGTTTTGAATCTCTTCTTCTTCTTCCATTTCATCTCTCTGAGCAAGCTGGGAGAAGCTCTCTGCTTTTAGAGACTCATGTGATTAAACTGTACCCACCAGAATAATGCAGGATAATCTCCCCATCTCAGGATTTATACCTTTAATTACATCTGCAAATCCCCTTTTGCCATGTAAGGTTCTAGGGATCGGAGGGTGGGCATCTTTGGTAGGCCATTATTCTATGTACCACGCTACATGTCTAATTAAGTCCTGGGGTTTGGGGATCTGATTTCTACCCTGACTCTGCTTCTAGTCAGCTGTCCGACACCAGACAAGACATTTCCTATCTTTATGCTCTCAGGTCACACCAGGAGTTCATGTTCTGGTAAGCCATGTTGGCAGACCTGCCATACAGGCTGACACAGGGCAGATGGAACAGGTCAGCTCCCTGGAGGAATCAGGGTAGATTGAGTATGAGGGTAAAAGCAGAGTTGCTCCCGAGGAGCCATGGGGGCAACTGGAAAAGCCAGAGAGGAGCAGAAGCATTGGAGCTGGGACATCTCCATTGAGGAAGGAAGAAGCTGGGGTACACCAAAAACCATAAAATACCTAGGAATAAATCCAACCAAAGTGGTGAAAAATCTATACACTGAAAATTATAGAAAATTATAGAAATTGAAGAAGACACACATAAGAAAAGGAAAAATAATCCATGCTCTTGGATAGGAAGAACAAAGATTGTCAAAATGTCAACACTACCCAAAGCAATCTACATATTCAATGCAATCCCTATCAAAATAACACCAGCATTCTTCACAAAGCTAGAACAAATAATCCTACAATTTGTATAGAAGTAAAAAAGACCCCGAATAGCCAAAGCAATCTTGAAAAAGAAAACCAAAGCTGGAGGCATCACAATCCCAGACTTCAAGCTGTATTACAAACCTGTAATCATCAAGACAGTATGGTACTGGCACAAAAACAGACACTCAGACCAATGGAACAGAATAGAGAACCCAGAAATGGACCCACAAATATATGGCCAACTAATTTTTGACAAAGCAGGAGATAATATTGAATGAAATAAACACAGTCTCTTCAGCAAGTGGTGCTGGGAAAACTGGACAGTGACATGCAGAAAAATGAACCTGCTCCACTTTCTTACACCATACACAAAAATAAACTCAAAATGGACAAAAGACCTAAATGTAAGACAGGAAGCCATCAAAATCCTCGAGGAGATAGCAGGCAAAAACCTCTTTGACTTAGGCTGCAGCAACTTCTTACTGAACATGTCTCTGGAGGCAAGGGAAACAAAAGCAAAAATGAACTATTGGGACCTCATCAAAATGAAAAGCTTCTGCATAGAGAAGAAAACAATCAGCAAAAGTAAAAAGCAACCGACGGAATGGGAGAAGATATTTGCAAACAACATATCAGATAAAGGGTTAGTTAGTATCCAAAATCTATAAAGAAGTTATCAAACTCAGCACCCAAAAAACAAATAATCCCATGAGGAAATGGGCAAAAGACATGAATAGACACTTCTCCAAGAAGACATCCTGATGGCTGACAGACACATGAAAAAATGTTCAACATCACTCATCATCAGGGAAATACAAATCAAAAGCACAATGAGATACCACCTCATGCCTGTCAGAATGGCTAACATTAACAACTCAGGCAACAACAGATGTTGGCGAGGATACAGAGAAAGTGGATCTCTTTTGCACTGTTGGTGGGAATGCAAACTGGGGTAGCCACTCTGGACAACAGTATGGAGGTTCCTCAAAAAATTAAAAATAGAACTACCCTATGACCCAGCAATTGCACTACTAGGTATTTATCTAAAGGATACAGGTGTGTTGTTTCGAATGGACACATGCACCCCAATGCTTAGAGCAGTACTATCAACAATATCCAAAGTATGGAAAGAGCCCAAATGTCCATCGATGGATGAATGGATAAAGAAGATGTGGTACATAAAGACAATGGAGTATTACTCGGCAATCAAAAAGAATGAAATCTTGCCATTTGCAACTATGTGGATGGAACTGGAGGGTATTATGCTAAGCAAAATTAGTCAGTCAGAGAAAGACAAATATCATATGACTTCACTCATAATGAGAACTTTAAGATACAAAAAAGATGAACATAAGGGAAGGGAAGCAAAAATAATATAAAAACAGGGAGAGGGAAGAAACATAAGAGACTCTTAAATATAGAGAACAAAAAGAGGGTTACTGGAGGGGTTGTGGGAGGGGGGATGGGCTAAATGGGGAAGAGACATTAAGGAATCTACTCCTGAAATCATTGTTGCACCATATGCTCACTCACTTGGATGTAAATTAAAGAATAAATTAAATTTTAAAAAAGTAAGCTATAAAACGACTTTAGTTTGATATCTATTGGCAATGATAACCCAATAAATTTTTTAAAAACCAAATTCACAAATACATATAGGAACATACCTTAGAGACATTGTGGGTTTGGTCCCAGACCACTTCAATAAAGTGAGCATCTCAATAATAAAAAAAAAAAAAAAAAAAAAAAAAAGATGCTAGGCTACTATGCTGAGTGCCAGTACAATGTTAGTGGGAAGTCAAACAGTATCAGGGCATAGCCATCCTGACAGGCTGCAGAATCAGATATCATACCTACTCCCTCTCCCTAAGGCCTCTTGTGGACTCCATGGGCCTTTTTTTTTTTTTCAACGTTTATTTTATTTTTGGGACAGAGAGAGACACAGCATGAACAGGGGAGGGGCAGAGAGAGAGGGAGACACAGAATCGGAAACAGGCTCCAGGCTCCGAGCCATCAGCCCAGAGCCTGACGCGGGGCTCGAACTCACGGACCGCGAGATTGTGACCTGGCTGAAGTCGGACGCTTAACCGACTGCGCCACCCAGGCGCCCCATCCATGGGCCTTTTTTTCAGATGCTCAGTCTGGACCCTTTTGACTCTTGGTGGCCTCAGACCCTCTGAAAAGTTGGCATATGATTCCATTCCTGGACACATTCCCTACCGCCTCTTTCACCTGCCACACAGAAGCCATGGCCATATAAAAAAGTCCAGTGGGCACTCTCTCCAGGTGCGGAGACTTGCTCCAGGCCCGCCTCCTGCCCCTTCTACAAAGCTTTGTTTGGCAAATCCCCTGGAGTCCCCACTGCTTAACTACTTCCACTGATAATACCTTTGATCAGCTAAGCCAGTTGGAGTCCAGCCCCTTCAGGAAGGAGGTGATCCACAAAATCTACTGGGCCACTGCAGCCTCTCTTGGATCTGGAATAGGGAAAAGCACAGGTGGCTTGCCAGACCTGTCTGGGCCCTTTTTTCCTTCCTGATCCACACATCTCGAAATCACCTGGCTTTCTGTCACACTAGATTGAGCCATCTAGCTCAAAGACCTCTGTTCTAGAGCCTTTTTCCAACAAGCTGGCCTTGAGAAAAACTATCTGCTTTGGGAAAAGGAACTCTTCACCATAGAGGTCACCTTTGGAGGCCTGACTCTCTGGAGTCTAGCATCCTTGTGAAGAGTCCTCAGATGGCTCTAGAGCTGGCAGTCCTGCTTTTCAGCATTTGAGTATACTTCCCTATTTGCTTTCAATCATTTAAAGTTGAAAATTTTAATTCCACCATAGATAATATATAGTGTTATATTGGTTTCAGGTATGCAGTATAGTGATTCAACCAGTCCATACATTACTCAGAGCTTTTCAAGATAAGTGTATTCTTGATCTCCTTCACTTATTTCACCCATCCCCCTACCCACCTCCCCTCTGATAACCATCAGTTTGTTCTCTACAGTAAGAGTCTGTGTTGGTTTGTCTCTCTTTTTGTTCCTTTGTTCATTTGTTTTGTTTCTTAAAATTCCATATATGAGTGAAATCATATGGTATTTGTCTTTCTCTTGACTGGCTTGTTTCACTTAGCATTATACTCTCTAGATCCATCCATGTTGTTGCAAATGGCAAGATTTCCTTCTTTTTTATGGCTGAATTATACTACACTGCCTATATATACTATATCTTCTTTATCCATTCATCTATTGGTGGGCACTTAGGTTGCTCCCATAATTTGGCTATCGTAAACAATGCTGCAATAAATACAGGGATCCATGTATCCCTTTGAATTAGTGTTTTTGTATTCTTTGAGTGCATACCCAGTAGTATGATTACTGGGTCACCGGGTAGTTCTTTTTTTTTTTTTTTTATTTTTTGAGAAACCTCTATAATATCTTCCATAGTGGCTGCATCAGTTTACATTCCCATCAACAATGCATGAGGGTTCTATTTCTCCACATCCTCACCAACACTTGTGTTTCTTGTGTTGTTGATTTTAGCTATTCTGACAGGTGTGAGGTGAAATCTCATTGTAGTTTTGATTTGCATTTCCCTGATGATGAGTGATGTTGAGTATTTTTTCATGTGTCGGTTGGCCATCTGGATGTTTTCTTTGGGGAAATGTCTCTTCATGTCTCCCACCTATTTTTTAATCGGATTCTTTGTTTTATGGATGTTGGGTTGTATAACTTTAAAATATATTTGGGATACTATTTGCTGTGCAGGAACTTTTTATTTTGATGTAGTCCCAATAGTTTGTTTTGCTTTTGTTTCCCTTCCCCCAGAAGACATATCTAGGGAGAAGTTGCTATGGCCCATGTCAAAGAGGTTACTGCTTGTGTTCTCCTCTAGGATTTTTGTGGTTTCAGGTCTCACATTTGGCCCTTAATCCATTTTGAGTTTACTCTTGTGTATTGTGTAAGAAAGTGGTCCAGTTTCATTCTTCTGCATGTTGCTGTCCAGTTTTCTCAACACTATTTGTCAAAGACACTGCCTTTTCCCCCACTGCATATTCTTTCTTGCTGTGTTGAAAATTAATTGGCCACATAACTGTAGGTTTATTTCTGAGCTTTCTATTATTATGTTCCATTGATCTATGCATCTATTTTTTTGTGCCAATACTATTTTGTTTTAACTACTATCGTTTTGTCTGGAAGTCTGAAATTTTATCATGACATTTTAATCTATGTCAATAAGAGCATTTTTGTGGATATAAACAGCTAATTCAGGCATTGGTCAGCTGTTCTGTTTACCCTTCTTGACTTAGTCTCTCCTTTCTTCACTGTTCCTTCGTTATCCCTGATGCTCTTCTGATTCCTCTTTTTCCCGCAGCTCTGACAATGTCCCAGGCCCTCCCATCTACTGTGCCCTTACTCCACCACCCCTCCCCCAAAAGCTGAGCAGGGACCTGACAGACAAGTCTTCTGTGCAAGAAGAATTATCAGAATAATCACGAGCGAGAATATGTCCCATGTTGGCAAGAAAGAAATGGAAATTACTTCAGTTTTGTCCTTGGCCGGATTGGAGTTGCCACCCTGAGGTAGTGTGGCACCAAGGGAATCACAGAGGGAGAGGCAGAGAAGACCTCTGGACACCAGAAGTCACAGCTCCCAAGGGTCTCCTGGATAGAGAAGCTGAAGTAAAAGGAAATAGAAAATTCCAGAGGGGTCAGAGAGACATTTAAAAATATTTCCAAGTGTTGATATTAAGTTTTTTTCTTATTTTATGAATTCTGTGCAGTTAAACAGTTCTAACACAGGTATTCCTGTCTGATCCCAAATAAAAGTGACAATACTGGACTTACCATCTTGTTCCACTATTGCAACCACTTTACCACTACAGCCTTGAATAGCTGAGATGCCTGTAAAGTCAGCACAAATGGGACTAGGAATCTGCCTCTTTCAGGTATCTTTGGACAGTGAAGGAAAGTCAAATGGGCCTATATCCTGGAAAGCTAGAGAACCAGAGAACAACAACAACCAAGTTAGTGAATGTAGCAAGGTCATAGAATATATGGTCAATATATAAACATCAATTCTGTGTCTATATAATAGTGATGAACTTTAAGAAAATGAAATTTAGAAATAATACCATTTATGATAGCAACAAAAATAAAATACTTATGGGTAAACTTAACAAAATACGTATTTACAAAATACTGTATATAAAAAATCTCCAAAGATTGCTGATAGAAACTGAAAAATGAAATAAGTGGAGATACATGCCATGAGTTTGGATTAGTAGACTAAATGTTAAAGGGACAATTTTGCCCACATCAATCTATGGATTCAACATAATCCCAATCAAAATCCCAGCAAGCTCTTGCAGAAATTGACAAGCTGGTTCTAAAGTGTACAAAGAGATACATATGTTTGTATACACATGTAATGGATATACACATTTTAGAATCAGGAGATGCAAAGGACCTAAAACAATCTTTTTTTTTTTTAAATATGCATTTTTGAGAGAGAGAGAGAGGGAGAAAGAGCATGCACATGCACGTGTGCAAGCTGGGGAGGGGCAGAAAAAAGGGGGACAGAGGATCCAAAGCGGGCTTCATGCTGACATTAGAGAGCCTATGTAGGGCTTATACTTGCAAACCATAAAATCATGACTTGGGCCAAAGTTAGATGCTTAACCAGTTGAGCCACACAGGGTCCCCAAGACCTAAAACAATCTTAAAAACAAAGGGTAAAGTCAGAAGACCTATACTACCTGATTTCAAGTCTTTCAAGACTTAGTGTAAAGCTACAGTCATCAGGACAATGAAGTATTGCAGTAAGGATAGCTATGTCATCCAATGGAACAGAATAGAAAATGTAGAAACAAATCCCCCTTCTGTACAATAAATTGCATTTCCAAATTGTGCAAAGGTAATTCAATGGGAATATAATTATCTTTTCAATAACTGTTGTGAGAGCAGTTGCATATTTGAATGGAAAGAAGAATGTTCACTTTTACCTGAAAGTACATGTAATAATTAACTCATGCTGAACTTATAAAAAAGCCCCTTAAATGTGTTCAAAGAAATAAAAATGAAATAAAACTATTATTCCAATGTCTTAGTTGTTATATAAATATTAGTGAAAATGCCTCAGTGTCATATTTAATGGCATATTGTGTGTCAAAGAAGAAGACATTTAAGAAATACTCACCTATCATGCATGGATATAGAATATGTTGTAGTTTTTAATTACAGTGTAGTTGACATATAGTATATTAGTTTCAGGCATACAAAATATAGTGATGCTATAATTATGTATACTACAAAATGGTCACCACAATATAGTTACCATCTGTCATCATACAAAGTTGTTACAATATTATTGACTATATTCCCTATGCCATACTTTTCATCTTTGAGATTTATTTATTTTTGTAACTAGAAGTTTGTACCCTTTACCTACTTCACCTATACACCTATTGCCCATTTGGCAACCATCAGTTTGTTTTCTGTATTTATGAATCTCTTTTCTGTTTTGGTGCTGGTGGCGGTGGTGGTTTTGTTTTTTGGTTCCCACATACAGGTGAAATAATCTGATATTTGTCTTTTACAGTCTTATTTGTTTCACTTAGCATAATACCTTCTAGGTCCATCCAGGTTGTCATGAATGACAAGATTTCATTCATTTTTATGGCTGAGTAATATTCCATTGTGTATATACACCATATCTTCTTTATTCATCTGTTGATGGGCACATACGTTGCTTCCATATATTGACTCTTATAAATAATGCTGCAATGAACATAGGGTTGCAAGTATCTTTTTGAGTTAGTGTTTTCATTTTCTTCTGATAAATACCCAGAAGTAGAATTTCTGGGTCATAAGATATTCTATTTTTAATTTTTTATTAAAATTTTTTTAATGTTTATTTATTTTTGAGAGACAGAGCATGAGCTGGAGAGGGGCAGAGAGAGAGGGAGATACAGAATCCGAAGCAGGCTCTAGGCTCTGAGCTGTCATTACAGAGCCCAACGTGGGGCTTGAACTCACAAACCATGAGATCATGAGCTGAAGTCAGACCCTCAACTGACTGAGCCACCCAGGTGCCCCTATTTTGAATATTTTAAAAGTTTATTTATTTATTTTGAGACAGAGAGAGAGCACGGTAGGGGCAGAGAGAGAGAGGGAGAATTTCAAGCAGGCTCTACACTGCCAGCACAGAGCCTGACGCAGGGCTGGAACTTACAAACCATGAGATCGTGACCTGAGCCAAAATCAAAAGTTGGATGCCTAACCGACTGAGCCACCCAGGCGCCCCTGTTTTTAATTTTTTGAGGGACCTCCATACTGTTTTTCGTAGTGGCTGAAGCAAATTACATTTCCACCAACAGTGCATGAGGGTTCCCCTTTCTCCACATCCTCACCAACACTCTTTGTTTCTTGTGTTGTTGATTTTAGCCATCCTGACAGATGTGAGGTAATATCTCATTGTGGTTTTGATTTGTATTTCCCTGATGAAAGTGATGTTGAACATCTTTTCATGGGTTTGTTGGCCATCTGGATGTCTTCTTTGTAAAAATGTCTATTTATGTCTTCTATTTTTTAATTGGATTATTCGTTTTTTGAGTGTTGAGTTTTGTTTTTAAGTAAACTCTACATCCAATGTGGAGCTCAAACTCAATACCCCCACGATCAAGAGTCACATCAGCTACAGACTGAGACAGCCAGGTGCTCCTGGGTGTTGAGTTTTATAAGTTCTTTATATATTTTGGACACTAATCCTTTATTGGGTATGTCATTTGCAAATACCTTCTCCCATTCTGTAGGCTGCCTTTTAGTTTTGTTGTTTCCTTCACTGTGCAGAAGATTTATTTTTTTATTAAAATTTTTTAAAAGTTTATTTACTTTGAAAGAGAGAGAAAGCAAATGAACTGGAGGAGCAGAGAGAGGCAGAGAGGGAGAGAATCCCAAGCAGGCTCCATACTGCAAGCACAGAACCCTATGTAGGGCTTGAGCCCTTGAACCATGAGATCATGACCTGAGTTGAAATCAGAAGTTGGAGGCCCAAGCCACCCAGGTGCCACAGAAGATTTTTATTTTGATGTAGTCCCAATAGTTTATTTTTGCTTTTGTTTCCTTTCCCTCAGGAGACGTATCTAGGAAGAAATTGCCAAAGCCCATGTCAAAGAGGTTACTGTCTGTGTTCTTTTCTAGAATTTTTATGTTTTTAGGTCTCACATTTAGGTCTTTCATCCATTTTGAGGTTACTTTTGTGTATGGTGTAAGAAAGTGGTCCAGTTTCATTCTTCTGCATGTTGTGGTCCAGTTTTCCCAACATCATTTGTTGAAGAGACAGTCTTTTTACAATTGGATACTCTTTCCTGCTTTGTCAAAGATTGATTGACCATGTATTGTGGGTTCATTTCTGGCTTTCTATCCTATTCTATTGATCTATGTGTCTATTTTTGTGCCAGTACCATACTGTTTTGATTACTACAGTTTTGTAATATAACTTGAAGTCTGGAATTGTGACGACTCTGGCTTTCCTTTTCTTTTTCAAGATTGCTTTGGTATGCAGGGTCTTTTGTGGTACCATATACATCTTAGGATTGTTTATTCTAGCTTTGTGAAAAATGCTCATGTTATTTTGATAGGGATTACACTGAATGTGTAGATGGCTTTGGGTAGTGTAGACATTTTAATAGTATGTTCTTCCAACCCATGAGTAAGGAATGTCTTTCCATTTCGTTGTGTCATCTTCAATTTCTTTCATGAGTGTTTTATAGTTTTCAGGGTACAGGTCTTTCACATCTTTGGTTAGGTTTATTCCTAGGTGTCTTATGTTCTTGGTGCAATTGTAAATGGGATTGATTCCTTAATTTCTCTTTCTGCTGCTTCATTATTGGTTTATAGAAATGCAACAGATTTCTGTATGTTGATTTTGTATCTTATGACTTTACTGAATTCATTTATCAATTCTATCAGTTTTTTGTTAGAAATTTTCAGGTTTTCTATGTATAGCATCATGTCACCTGCAAATAGTGAAAGTTTCAAACTTCCTTGCCATTTTGAATGCCTTTGATTTTTTTAAATGATTTATTATTTCTTAAGTTATTTTTATTTTTTTAAAAAATTTTAAATGTTTATTTATTTTGTAGAGAGAGAGAGAGAGACAGAGTGTGAGTGGGGGAGGGGCACAGAGAGTAGGAGACACAGAATCTGAAGCAGGCTCCAGACTCCAAGCTGTCAGCACAGAGCCTGATGCAGGGATTGAACTCACAAATCATGAGATCATGACCTGAGCCAAAAACAGATGCTCAATCAAGTGAGCCACCCAGGCACCCTTAAGTTATTGGGTTTTTTTTTCATTTATTTATTTATTTATTTATTTATTTATTTATTTATTAGATTTTGGTTTTTTTTACACACAAGAAATAATTCCTTCTAACCACCCACTACTGTGACTCAACTTGTCTATTACATTAGAAATACTGTATTAGTAGAAAGAAAGGGAGAAATTCATTTGGACAATTAGCTAACAATCATTATACTAATCCATTTACACAAGCCTTTATAATACATCTTAAGATATCCCCCACAGAAGTACACCAGAAATTTGGGCTACAAAACAAACATTTATATTGATGCCATATTTTTTACTAATCATCCAGAGTTTTTTTTTTTTTTTTAATTTACATCCAAGTTAACATGTAGTGCAATAATGATTTCAGGCGTAGATTCCAGTGATTCATCCCTATGTATAACACCCAGTGCTCATCCCAACAAGTGTCGACCTTGATGCCCCTTACCCACTTAGCCCATCCCCCCCCCAAAACCCCTCTGGCAAACTTCAGTTTGTTCTCTGTATTTAAGAGTCTCTTGTGTTTTGTTCCCCTCCTTGTTTTTATATTATTTTTATTTCCCTTCCCTTATGTTCATCTGTTTTGTATTTTAATTTCCACATATGAGTGAAGTCATTGATATTTGTCTTTTTCTAATTTTGCTTAGCATGATATACTTTAGCTCCATCCACTTTGTTGCAAATGGAAAGATTTCATTCTTTTTGCTTTCCAAGTAATATTCCATTGTCTATATATACACCACATCTTTTTGTTTTAAATTTATTCATTTTTGAGAGACAGAGTGTGAGCAGGGGAGGGGAAGAGAGAGAAAGGGAGACACAGAATCTGAAGCAGGCTCCAGGCTCTTATCTGTCAGCACAGAGCCCCATGCGGGGCTCGAACCCACAAACTATGAGATCATGACGTGAGCCTAAGTCGGACACTTAACTGAATGAGCCATCCAGGAGCCCCTATACCACATCTTCTTTATCCTTTCATCAGTTGATGGACATTTGGGCTCTTTCCATACTTTGGCTATTGTTGACAGTGCCGTTATAAATATTGGGGTGCATTGCCCTTTTGAAACAGCACACCTGTATCCTTTGGATAAATATCTAATAGTGTAATTTCTGGGTCGTAGGGTTCTACTTATTTTTTAATTAAAAAAATGTTTCTTTATTTATTTTTGAGAGACAGAGAGACAGACAGCAAGAGGGGGAGGGGCAGAGAGAGATGGAGACACAGAATCTGAAGCAGGATCCAGGCCCTGAGCTGTCAGAACAGAGCCCGTCACAGGTCTCAAATCCATGAGCTGTGAGATCATTACCTGAGCCGAAGTTTACTGATGCTTAACCGACTGAGCCACGTACCCCAGGGTAATTCTGTTTTTAATTTTTTGAGGAACCTCCATACTGTTTTCCAGAGTGTCTGGCTGCACCAGTTTGCACTCACACCAGCAGTGCAAAAGGGTTCCTCTTTCTCTGCATCCTCGCCAGCATCTGTTGTTGCCTGAATTGTTTTTTTTTTTTTTAATTTTTTTTTTCAACGTTTATTTATTTTTGGGACAGAGAGAGACAGAGCATGAACGGGGGAGGGGCAGAGAGAGAGGGAGACACAGAATCGGAAACAGGCTCCAGGCTCTGAGCCATCAGCCCAGAGCCTGACGCGGGGCTCGAGCTCACGGACCGTGAGATCGTGACCTGGCTGAAGTCGGACGCTTAACCGACTGCGCCACCCAGGCGCCCCTTGCCTGAATTGTTAATGTTAGCCATTCTGACAGGTGTGAGGTGGTATCACATTGTGGTTTAATTTCTATTTCCCTGTGATAGGTGATGTTGACCATTTTTTCATGTGTCTGTCGGCCATCTGGATGTCTTCTCTATTCGTGTCTTGCCCATTTCTTCACTGGATTATTTGTTTTTTGGGTGTTGAGTTTGATAACTTCTTTATAGATTTTGGATAGTAACAAAGGTATGTGTCATTTGCAAATATCTTCTCCCATTCCATCGGTTGCCTTTTAGTTTTGCTGATTGTTTCCTTTGCCATGCAGAAGCTTTTTATTTTGATGAGGTCCCAATAGTTCATTTTTGCTTTTGTTTCCCTTGCCTCCAGAGACATGTTCAGTAAGAAGTTGCTGCGGCCTAGGTCAAAGAGGTTTTTGCCTGCTTTCTCCTCGAGGATTTTGATGGCTTCCTGTCTTACATTTAGGTCTTTTGTCTATTTTGAGTTTATTTTTGTGTATGGTGTAAGAAAGTGGAGTAGGCTCATTTTTCTGCATGTCACGGTTCAGTTTTCCCAGCACCACTTGCTGAAAGAGACTGTCTTTATTCCATTGGATATTCTTTCTTGCTTTGTCAAAAATTAGTTGGCCATACGTTTGTGGGTCCATTTCTGAGCTCTATTCTGTTCCATTGATCTGAGTGTCTGTTTTTGTGCCAGTACCATACTGTCTTAATGATTACAGCTTTGTAATGCATCTTAAAGTCCAGAATTATGATGCATCCACCTTCAGTTTTCTTTTTCAGGATTGCTTTCGCTATTCGAGGTCTTTTCTGGTTTCGTACAAATTTTAGGATTGTTTGCTCTAGCTCTGTGAAGAATGCTGGTGTTATTTTTATAGGGATTGCATCAAATATGTAGATTGCTTTGGGTAGTATTAATCTTTAACAATGCTTGTTCTTTCAATCCAGGAGCATGGAATTTTTTTCCATTTTTTTTGTGTCTTCTTCAATTTCTTTCATAAGCTTTCTATAGTTTTCAGTGCATAGATTTTTCACCTCTTTGGTTATGTTTATTCCTAGGTATTTTATGGTTTTTGGTGCAATTGTAAATGGGATCAATTCATTGATTTCTTTTTCTGCTGTTTCATTATTGGTGTATAGAAATGCAACCGATATCTGTGCATTAATTTTATATCCTGCGACTTTGCTGAATTCATGGATCAGTTCTAGCAGTTTTTTGGTGGAATCTTTTGGATTTTCCACATAGAATATCATGCTGACTTTAAAGAGTGAAAGTTTGAACCTTGCTGACTGGGAGGCCTTTTATTTCTTTGTGTTGTCTGATTGCTGAGGCTAAGACTGCCAATACTATGTTGAATAACAGTGGCAATACTGGACATCCCTGTAGTGTTCCTGACCTTAGGGGTAAAGCTCTGTTTTTCCCCACTGAGGATGATATTAGCGGTGGGTCTTTCATATATGGCTTTTATGGTCTTGAGGTGTGATCCTTCTATCTCTATTCTCTCGAGGGTTTTTATCGAGAAACGATGCTGTATTTTGTCAAATGCTTTCTCTGCATCTATTGAGAGGGTCATGTGGTTCTTGTCCTTTCTTTTATTAATGTTATGTATCACATTGATTGATTCATGGATATTGAACCAGCCCTGCATCCCAGGTATAAATCCCACTTTATTGTGGTGATTAATTCTTTTACTGTATTGTTGAATCCAGTTGGCTAGTATCTTGTTGAGAATTTTTGCATCCATGTTCATAAGGGAAATTGGTCTGAGTTCTCCTTTTTAGTGGGGACTTTGTCTGGTTTTAGAATCAAGGTAATGTTGGCCTTGTAGATTCAGTTTGAAGTTTTCCTTCCTTTTCTATTTTTTGGAACAGCTTCAAAAAAATAGGTGTTTGACTAATTTTTAAACGTTTGGTAGAATTCCCCTGGAAAGCCATCCGGCCCTGGACTCTTGTTTTTTGGGAGAGTTTTGATTACTAATTCAATTTCTTTACTTGTTATGGGTTTGGTCAAATTTTCTATTTCTTCCTGTTTCAGTTTCAGTAGTTTATATGTTTCTAGGAATTTGTCCATTTCTTCCAGATTGCCCAATTTATTGGCATATTGGCTCATAATATCTCATTATTGTTTGTGTTTCTACAGTGTTGGTTGTGACCTCTCCTCTTTCATTCTTGATTTTATTTATTTGGGTCCTTTTCTTTTTCTTCTTGATCAATCTGGCTAGAGGTTTGTCAGTTTTGTTAATTGTTTCAAAGAACCAGCTCCTGATTTCATTGATTTGTTCTATTGATCTTTTGATTTTGATATCATTGATTTCTGCTCTAATTTCTATTATTTCCCATCCTCTGATGGTTTTGGGTTTTATTTGCTGTTATTTTTTCAGCTCTTTAAGGTGTAAAGTTTTGTTGTGTGTCTGAGACCTTTCTTTCCTCTTTAGGAAGGCCTGGATTGCTATATACTTCCTTCTTATGATTGCCGTTGCTGCATCCCAGAGGTTTTGGGCTGTGGTGTTATCATTGTCATTTTATTCCATGTACTTTTTAATTTCCTCTTTAAGTTCTTGGTTAACTCATATATATTCTTTAGTAGGATGTTCTTTATTCTCCAAGTATTTGTGGTTTTTCCGAATTTTTTCTTGTCATTGATTTTGAGTTTCATAATTAATTGGTTTATATATTTGGGTGTCTTCATGTTGGGGACATAAATGTTTACAATGTTAGATCTTGGTGGATAGACCCCTTAATTATGATATAATGCCCTTCTTCATCTCTTGTTACAGTCTTTATTTAAAAATCTAGTTTGTCTGATATAAGTAAGTATGTCTACTCCAGTTTTCTTTTGGCGACCATTAGCATGAGAGATGGTTCTCTGTCTCCTTAATTTCAATCTGAAGGTGACTTAAGGTCTAAAATAGGTCTCTTGTAAACAGCATATAGGTGAATCTTGTTTTCTTATCCATTCTGATACTCTATGTCTTTTGATTGGAGTGTTTAGTCCATTGACATTTAGAGTGAGTACTGAAAGATATGAATTTATTGCCATTGTGTTGCCTGTAGAGTTGGAGTTTCTGGTGGTATTCTCTTGTTCTTTCTAGTCTTTGTTGCTTTTGGTCTTTTTGTTTTGTTTTGTTTCATCTTTTCTTCCCTCAGAGAGTCCTCCTTAAAATTTCTTGGTCACAAACTCCTTTATTTTTTGTTTGAAAATCTCTTTTTTTCATTAAATTTTTTAAAAAAGTTTGTTAGTTAATTTATTTATTTTTGAGAGAGAGAGAGAGAGAGAGAGAGAGAGAACATGAGCAGGGAGGAGCAGAAAGAGAGGGAGATATAGAATCTGAAGCAGGCTCCGAGCTGTCAGCATAGAACCTAAAGCAGGGCTGAAACTCACAAACTGAGATCATGACCTGAGCCAAAGTCAGATGCTTAACCAACTGAACCACTCAGGCACCCCTTGTCTGGGAAACTCTTTATCTCCCTTCTATTTTGAATTATAGCCTTGCTTGATAAAGAATTCTTGGCTGCATATTTTTCTGATTCAGCAAGTTGAATATATCCTGCCACTCCTTGCTGTCCTGCCAAGTTTCTGTGGATAGTTCTGCTGTGAACCTGATCTGTCTTCCCTTGTATGGTAAGGACCTTTTTTCTTTGTTGCTTTCATAATTCTTTCCTTGTCTGTTTATTTTGTGAATTTGACTATGATATGTCTTGTTGATGGTTGTTTTTTGTTGAATCTAATGGGAGTTCTCAGTGCTTCTTGGACTTTGATGTCTGTGTCTTTCCCCAGATTAGAAAAGTTTTCAGCTGTAATTTGTTCACATAAACCTTCTCCCCTTTTTTCTCTGTCTTCATCTTCTGGGACTCTTATGATTTGGATGTTATTCCTTTTTAATAAGTCACTGAGTTCTCTAATTCTTGTATCATGTTCTTTTGCCTTAGTTTCCCTCTTTTTTCTGCTTCATTATTCTCCATAATTTTGTCTTCTATGTCACTTACTCGCTGCTCTGCTTCATCCATCCTTGCCGTCGTGGCAAAAGCCCCTATCTTTGATTTCTTTTGTTGTCTCTTGTGGGTAGGACGTCCAGCACTATGTTGAATAAAAGTGGTGAGAATGGACATCATTCCTGTCTTGTTCTTGACCATAGAGGAAAAGCTCTCAGTTTTCCTCCATTTAGTATGATGTTACCTGTGGGTTTTTCATATATGGCCTTTATTATGTTGAGATATGGTCCCTCTAAACCTACTTTATTGTGTTTTTTTATCATGAATGAATGTTGTCCTTTGTCAAATGTTTTTTCTGCATCTATTGAAATGATCATATAGTTCTTATTCTTTCTTGTATTAATGTGATGTATCACATTGATTGATTAGCAAATATTGAACCTCAATGGCAACCCAGGAATAAATCCCACATGATCATGGTGGATGATTTTTTTTAATGTATCGTTGGGTTCTGTTTGCTAGTATTTTGTTGAGGATTTTTGCATTGATATTCATCAGAGTTATTGGCCTATAGTTCTCTTTTATGTGTGTGTGTGTCTTTATTTCGTTTTGGTATCAGGGTAATTCTGGCCTCATAGAATGAATTTGGAAGTTTTCCTTCCTTTTCTATCTTTTGGAATAGTTTGAGAAGAAAAGATATTAACTCTTCTTTGTTTTTTATGCTTTTATTTGTTTATTTTGAGAGAGAGAGAGAGAGAGAACATGCAAGTGGGGGAGGGACAGAAAGAGAGGGGAATAGAGAATCCCAAGCAGTCTCTGCATTGACAGCACAGAGCCTGATGCAGGGATTGATCTCATGACAATGAGAGCATTACCTGAACCGAAATCAAGAGTTGGACACTTAACCCACTGAGCCAGCCAGGAGCCCCCGACTTTTCAAATGTTTGGTAAAATTCTTCTGTGAAGCCAACTGGTCCTGGACTTTTGTTTGTTAGGTGTTTTTTGATTACTAACTCAATTTCTTGCTAGTTATTATTCTGTTCAAGTTTTCTATTTCTTCCTGTTTCAGATTTGGGAAGTTATATGTTTCTAGAAATTTACCCATTTCTTCTAGTTTGTCCAATTTGTTGGCATATGGTATTTCATAATATTCTCTTATAATTGTTTGTATTTCTGTGGTGTTGGTTGTTATTTCTTTTCTCTCTTCTGTTGGTTCCTTTCTCTTTCCTTTCTGATAAGTTTGGCTAGAGGGCTATCAACTTTATTAATTTTTTCAAAGAACAACCCCCTGTTTCATTGATCTGTTTTATTGTTTTTTAGTTTCTGTATCATTTGTGTCTTCTCTAATATTTATTATTTCCTTCCTTCTTCTGGCTTTAGATTTTGTTTTTCTTTTTCCAGCTCCTTTAGGTGTAAAGTTAGGTTATTTGAGACTTTTCTTGCTCCTTGAAGTAGTCCTGTATTGCTCTATAATTCCCTCTTAGGGCTGCTTTTGCTGCATCCAAAACATTTTGGATTGTTGTGTTTTTTATTTTCATTTGTTTCCATGTATTTTTTCATTTCTTCTCGTATTTCCTGGCTTACCCATTCATTGTTTAGTAGCATGTTATTGAACTTCCATGTATTTGTGGTCTTTCTGGATTTTTTCTCGTGGTTGACATTTAGTTTCATAGCATTGTGGTCAGAAAAGGAACATGGTAGAACTTCAATCTTCTTATATTGCCTAAGGCCTGTTTTGTGACCCAATATATGATCTATTCTGGAGAATATTGCGTGTGCACTTGAAAAGAATGTGCATTCTGCTGTTTTGGGATGGGAAGTTCTGAGTGTATCTGTTAAGTCTATCTGATCCAGTGTGTCATTCAAAGGCATTGTTTCCTTGCTGATTTTCTGTTTAAAGATTTTCCTTTCTAAATTTTTTATTTTTATTTTTTTATTAAAAATTTTTTTAATGTTCATTTATTTTTGACAGAGAGAGAGAGAGAGAGACAGAGCATGAGTGGGGGGGGGGAGGAAGGGGCAGAGAGAGGGAGACACAGAATCTGAAGCAGGCCCCAGGCTTTGAGCTGTCAGCACAGACGCTGACACGGGGCTCGAACTCACGGACTGCAAGATCAAGACCCAAGGTGAAGTCGGACGCTCGACCAACTGAGCCACCCAGGCGCCCCTCTAAATTTTTTTTAAACGTTTATTCATTTTTTGATACAGAGAGACAGAGCACGAGTGGGGGAGGGGCAGAGAGAGAGGGAGACATAGAATCTGAAACAGGCTCCAGGCTCCGAACTGACAGCACAGAGCCCCACACGGGGCTCAAACTCATGGACCGCGAGACCATGACCTGAGCTGAAGTTGGATGCCCAATGGCTGAGCCACCCAGGTGCCCCAAAAGATTTTACTTTAAGTAATCTCTACACCCAACATGGGGCTTTAACTTACAACCTGAAGATCAAGAGTCGAATGCTTTACCAACTGAGGCAGCTAGGTATCCCTGATTTTTTGTTTAGATGACATGTCCATTGATATAAGTGGTGTATTAAATCCCCCTACTATTATTGTGTTAATATCAATTAGTTCCTTTATGTTTGCTATTAATTGTTTTATATATTTGAGGGCTCTCCTGTTGGGTGCATAAATGTTTACAATTGTTACATGTTTTTGTTGGGTTGTCTCCTTTATAATTATATAGTGCCCTTCTCTGTCTCTTGTGATAGTCTTTTTTTTTAATTAAAAATTATTTTTACATTTATTTATTTTTGGGAGACAGAGAAAGACAGAGCACAAGTGGGGGAGGGGCAAAGAGAGAATGAGATACAGAATCCAAAGCAGGCTCCATGCTCTCAGCTCTGAGGTTACACTTTGTGCTTTTTTTCTTTTTTCGCATAAAAACATATCCTGGAAATAACACCAGCATTCTTCACAGAGCTAGAGCAAATGATCCTGAAATTTGTATGGAACCAGAAAAGACCCTGAATAGCCAAAGAAACCTTGAAAAAGAAAACCAAAGCTGGAGGCATCACAATCCCAGGCTTCAAGATGTATCATAAAGCTGCAATCATCAAGACAGTATGGTACTGACACAAAAACTGTATCTAAAGGAACAGAATAGAGAACCCAGATAGGGACCCACAAATGTATGGCCAACTAATCTTTGATAAAGCAGGAAAGAATATCCAATGGAATAAAGACAGTTTCTTTAGCAAATGATGTTGGGAAAACTGGACAGTGACATGCATAAAAATGAATCTGGACCACTTTCTTACACCATACACAAAAATAAACTCAAAATGGATGAAAGACCTAAACGTCAGACAGGAAGCCATCAAAATCCTAGAGGAGAAAGCAGGCAAAAACTTCTTTGACCTAGGCTGCAGTGACTTCTTACTCAACATGTCTCTGGAGGCAAGGGAAACAAAAGCAAAAATGAACTATTGAGACCTCATCAAAATGAAAAGCTTCTGCATAGAGAAGGAAACAATCAGCAAAAGTAAAAAGCAACAGACGGAATGGGAGAAGATATTTACAAATGACATTTCAGATGAAGGGTTAGTGTCCAAAATCTATAAAGAAGTTATCAAACTCAACACCCAAAAAACAAATAATCCCGTGAGGAAATGGGCAAAAGACATGAATAGACACTTCTCCAAGAAGACATCCTGATGGCCGACAGACACATGAAAAAATGTTCAACATCACTCATCATCAGGGAAATACAAATCAAAACCACAATGAGATACCACCTCACACCTGTCAGAATGGCTAACATTAACAACTCAGGCAACAACAGATGTTGGCGAGGATGTGGAGAAAGTGGATCTCTTTTGCACTGTTGGTGGGAATGCAAACTGGTGCAGCCACTCTGGAAAACAGTATGGAGGTTCCTTAAAAGATTAAAAATAGAACTACCCTATGACCCACCAATTGCACTACTAGGTATTTATCCAAGGGATACAGGTGTGCTGTTTCGAAGGGGCACATGCACCCCAATGTTTATAGCAACGCAATTGACAATAGCCAAAGTATGGAAAGAGCCCAAGTGTCCACCAATGGATGAATGGATAAAGAAGAAGTGGTATATCTACACAATGGAGTATTACTCGACAATCAAAAAGAATGAAATCTTGCCATTTGCAAGTACATGGATGGAAGTGGAGAGTATTAGGCTAAGTGAAATTAGTCAGTCAGAGAAAGACCAATATCGTATGAGTCCACTTATATGAGGACTTTAAGATACAAAAAAGATGAACATAAGGGAAGGGAAGCAAAAATAATATAAACACAGGGAGGGGGACAAAACATAAAAGTTTCTTAAATATAAAGAACAAACTGATGGTTGCTGGAGGGGTTTTAGGAGGGGTGATGATCTAAATGGGTAAGGGGCATTAATCATCATTACACTGTATGCTAACTTGGCTGTAAATTAAACAATAAATAGATAACAAAATATATTAAAAAATAAATCTATACTAAATAATAAGGTCTATTAATTAAAAAATAATAAGGCATCATTTTGGCTAATGTTAAAAAAATTTTTTTAATGTTTATTTATTTTTGAGACAGAGAGAGACAGAGCATGAACGGGGGATGGTCAGAGAGAGAGGGAGACACAGAATCTGAAGCAGGCTCCAGGCTCTGAGCTGTCTGCACAGAGCCCGACGCGGGGCTCAAACTCACAGACTGCGAGATCATGACCTGAGCCGAAGTCGGACGCTCAACCAACTGAGCCACCCAGGCGCCCCTATTTTGGCTAATGTTTAACAAAAGACTAATGTCCAAATATTAGCTCCACAATATCTAGCATTAAATGTGACCAAATTTGAGTTGTAAATGCAATTTTACTCCTGTGGCTGTAAACTAATGTTTGACTAGGCAAATTAAAATGTCACATTTGAAAAATAAATAAATAAATTCTCTATCAGTTATGTTATTTATATCTGTTTTGCTTGGATCTCTGGCTGTGATCTTATAGTGTTTTTTCATTTGGAATAAATTCCTCTGTCTTCTCATTTTGTCTAAGTCTCTGCCATCTTCTCTGTGTTAGAAATCCCAGTTATGTCTCCTCTTCCTGAAAGTAATGGCCTTATGAAGAAGAGAGCCTGTAGTGTGCAGGGTCTGGCACTTCAGGAAATGCCTCTAGCATGTGTTACATGGGCTCTGCTGTTGTGTTCTGGCTGCTCTGTCCTCCAGGCCAGTCATCTGCAGAGGCTCTCCCTGCCTGCTGTGGGCAATGCTTGTTCCTGGCCTGGATGTAGTGAGTTTTAACTAGGTATGCTATGGTCTGCTTGTGAAATGAGACCTGTTACCACCTCTCCTGGAACTGAGGACCTGCAAAACTCTGTTGTTAGGAGACGTGTTGTGGGCAGGAGTTTGTGTGGTCTTCTACAGGAGGGGCCTGCCTTGCTGGGACTGAGCAGGGCAGTTCTATCAGAGCCCAAGGCAGTGGGACTTGGTGTAAGCACATTAGGTAGCCAATGTCTACACTGTGTTGCTTCCTGCAGGTGGATCTGCGTTTCTGTTGAGGGCCATCAGAGAAGAATGGCACTATTCAGCTCCCTTGTTCCCAGAGAGGTGCCTCTGTGAGCACTGCCTCTCAGGGACACTCTCCAAGAAGAGAAGAATGAATAATCTCTCCACTGTGTGTCCCATGTGTTCTTCAGATGGATGTTTCCATGCTGTTGTCACCCATCCTCCAGGGTTGTTTGCCTGCCTTCTCTGTAAGAGCAGTGCAGTGCCTGCAGGGCTCAATCCCAGCCAAGTCTGGGGACCTTTACTTCTCCAGGCTTTAAGCTGCCCTATTTGCAAGGAGGCATGAAATTCAGCCCCTCTTGCTTTCCAAGCCAATCGCTATGGGGAAATATTCTCCCTGTGTATTCGCCTGTGTGCTTTTCACTCTCGCCCTTCTATGTGACCACAGCTCCCCTCCCTCAACAGCAGCCAGGATCCATCTCCTCTCTAAGCTGCTTCACCATACTTTCTACCTTCTTCAATGTGGACTCTTGTCTCCCTTTAGTTCTGGAGCTTGTTCTGTCAGTCTTCAGGCTGATTTCTGGGGTATTTAGGATGATTTGATAGTTACCTAGTTACATTGGTGGGATGAGGTGAGCCTAGGGTCCTCCTTGTCTATCACCATTTTCCTCTCTGACTAGGCTTATTGGGATTTTTTTTTCTCAATTTCTTTTCTGCTACTTTGTTATTAGCATTTGGAAATGCAACAGATTTTTATAGATTAATTTTGTATCATATGACTTTATTAGTTTTAATAATTTTCTTTGGTGGAGTCTCTAAGGTTTTCTACTTCTACTAGCGTGTCACATACAAATACTGACAGTTTTATTTCTTCCTTAACAATTTGGATACTTTTATTTCTTTTTCTTGTCTGACTGCTGTGACTAGGACTTTCAGTAGTATGTTGAATAAAAGTGGTGAGAGGGGACATTCTTGTCTTGTCCCTGACCTTAGGGGAAAAGCTTTCAGTTTTTCACTGATTTTAGTTGTGGGTTTGTCATATATGACCTTTATTATGTTGAGCTTGTTCCCTCTAAATGTGCTTTGTTGAGAATTTTTGAATTTTTTATTATTTATTATTTTTTTAAAACATTATTTATTATTGAGAGACAGAGAGACACAGAGCGTGAGCAGGGGAGGGTCAGAGAGAGGGGGAGACACAGAATCTGAAGCAGGCTCCAGACTCTGAGCTGTCAGCACAGAGCCTGAGGTGGGGCTCGAATTCACAAACCCGAGATCATGAACTGAGCAGAAGTCGGACGCTTAACCATCTGAGCCACCCAGCTGTCCCGAGTTTACTTTTTATCATGAACAGATGTTGAATTTTGTCGAAAGCTTTTTCTGCATCTGTTGAGATGATTACATGATTTCTATCCTTCATTTGTTAATTGATTTGCTGATGCTGAACCATCCTTGCATCTCTGGAATGGATCCCACTTGATTGTGGTGGATGACTTTTTAAAATGTATTGTTGAATTTCATTTGTTAATATTTTGTTGAGGATTTTTGCACCTGTGCTCATCAGGGATATTGGCTTGTAGTTTTTTGTTTTGTTTTGTTTTTGTAGTGTCCTTGTCTGGTTTTGCTATCAGGGTAATGCTGGCCTCCTAGAATGAATTTGGAAGTTTTCCTCACTCTCCTATTTTTTGGAATAGTTTGAGAAGGAGAGGTATTAACTTATCTTTAAATGTTTAGTAGAATTCAGATGTGAAGCCATCTGGTCCTGAACTCTTATTTTTGTTTGTTTATTTATTTAAAAAAATTTTTTTAACATTTATTCATTTTTGTGAGACAGAGAGAGACAGAGCATGAGTGGGGGAGGGGCAGAAAGAATTCAAAGCAGGCTCCAGGCTCTGAGCTGTCAGCACAGAGCCCAATGTGGGGCTCGCACCCATGAACTGTGAGATCATGACCTGAGCTGAAGGCAGACGCTTAACCGACTGAGCCACCCAGGTGCCCCACTGAATTCTTGTTTGTTGGGAGTTTTTTGTACTGATTCAATTTTGTCGGTAGCAATCTGTTCAGATTTTCTTTTCTTTTTTTTTTAACGTTTATTTATTTTTGAGACAGAGAGAGACAGAGCATGAACGGGGGAGGGTCAGAGAGAGAGGGAGACACAGAATCGGAAGCAGGCTCCAGGCTCTGAGCCATCAGCCCAGAGCCCGACGCGGGGCTCGAACTCATGGACTGCGAGATCGTGACCTGAGCTGAAGTCAGACGCCCAACTGACTGAGCCACCCAGGTGCCCCCAGATTTTCTATTTCTTCCTGATTTAGTCTTGGAAGATTGTGTGTTTCTAGGAATTTATCCATTTCTTCTAGGCTTTTATTTATTGGCATACGATTTATCCTAGTAATATCTTATAAAACTTTGTATTTGTGTAGTGTTAGTTGTAATTTCTCCTCTTTCATTACTGATACGATTTATTTTGGTTCTCTTTCTCTCTCTGATGAATCTTTCTAAAGTTTTATCAATTTTGTTTATAGTTTTGAAGAACCTCTCTTAATTCTAGTGATTTTTTCTATTTTTTTTTTTGTTGTTTCTATTTAATTTATTTCCACTCTGATTTTCATTATTTTCTTCCTTCTGTTAGCTTTGGCTTTGTTTGTTCCTCTTTTTCTAGTTACTTTCGGTGTAAGTTTAGATTTTTTTTGAGATTTTTCTTGTTGCTTGAATTAGCCTTCTGTCACTATAAATTTCCCTCCTAGAATTCCTTTTGCTGTATCTCAAAGATTTTGAACCAATGTGTTTCCATTTTCACTTCTCAAGGTATTGTTCACTTCCTCTTTGATTCTTAATTGATCTATTGGCTGTTTAGCAGCATGTTGTTTAGCCTCCATGTGTTTGTGTGTGCGTGTGGTTTTTTTTTGCTTTAGGATTTCTTCTTATAATTGATTTCTAGTTTGAATCTGTTATGGTAAAAAAGATACTTGATATGATTTCAATCTTTTTATGGAGACTTGTTTCATCTTTTTATGGAGACATGTGACCTGCTCTGGAGAATGTTCCATGTGCACTTGAAAAGAGTGTGTATGATGCTGGTTTTTTGGGTGGAATGTTCTGTATACATCTATTAAATCCATCTAGTCTAATGTGTGATTCACAGCCACTCTTTCGTTATTGATTTTCTATCTGGATGATATATCAAAATTGATATGTGAGGTGTTAGAGTCACCCATTATTATTGTATGACCGTCAAGTTCTCCCTTTATGTCTGTTAATAGTTGCTTTATGCATTTAGGTGCTTTTATGTTGGGCGCATAGATATTTACAATTGTTAGATCCTCTATTTGGATTGATTACTTTATCATTATGTATTACCATTCTTTGTCTATTGTTAGCTTTTGTTTTAAGGTCTATTTTGTCAGATATAAGTTTATCTACCCAAGCTTTTTGTCACTTCCATTTGTATGGAGTAGCTTTTCCATCTCTTCTCTTTCAATATGTGTGGGTCTTTAGGTTTGAAGTGAGTGTCTTATTTTTTTTAATTTTTTTTATTAAATTTTTTTTTAACATTTATTTATTTTTGAGACAGAGAGAGACAGAGCATGAACGGGGGAGGGTCAGAGAGAGGGAGACACAGAATCTGAAACAGGCTGCAGGCTCCGAGCTGTCAGCACAGAGCCCGACACGGGGCTCGAACTTACGGACCGCGAGATCTTGACCTGAGCCAAAGTCGGCCGCCCAACCGACTGAGCCACCCAGGCACCCCGAAGTGAGTGTCTTATAAACAGCATAGAGGTGATTCTTTTTTTTTTCTTAATCCATTCAGCCACCCTATGTTGTTTTTTTTTAATTTTTTAATGTTTATTTATTTTTGAGAGAGACAGAGAGACAGAGTGCAAGCAGGGGAGGGGCAGAGAGAGGGAGACACAGAATCTGAAGCAGGCTTCAGGCTCTGAACTGTCTACACAGAGCCCGACTTGGGGCTCGAACTCATGGACTGCAAGATCATGACGTGAGTGGAAGTCAGATGCTTCACCAACTGAGCCACCCAGTCGCCCCCACCCTATGTTTTTTGATTGGAACTTTTAGACCATTTATATTTGAATTAATTATTAATAAGTATGTACTTAGCCATTTTGTTAATTGTTTTCTGGTTGTTTTTGTAGTTCTTCTCTATTCCTCTCTTCTTGCTCTTTTCCATTGTGATTTGATGACTTTTTTAGTGTTATGCTTGGATCTCTTTCTTTTTATTTTTGTGTGTATCTATTATAGGTTTTGGGTTTGTGGTTATGATGAGGTTCATATATGATATCTTATGTATATAGCAATCTATATTAAGTTGATGGTTTTAAAATTTTGAATTCATCCAAAAAGCACTGTATTATTACTCCCTGCCTTCTACAAAAGTACATTTTTTTAGTTGAATAGAAATCTCACTTAGAAAAAAACATTTTCCAAATGTTTATTTGTTTTTGAGAGAGAATGTGCACACATGTGCATGCAAGTGGGGGAGGGACAGAGAGAGAGGGAGACAGAGGATCCGAAGCAGGCTCTGCACTGATAGTAGAGAGCCTGATGTGGGGCTTAAACTCATGAACCTTGAGATCATGACCTGATCTCACTGCACTGGTAGTGTGGAAGTTGCTTGGGATTCTCTCTCTCTCTCTCTCTCTCTCTCTCTCTCTCTCTCCCACTCTCTCTGCTCCTCCCCTGCTTGTGCACTCACTCTCTCTCTCTCTGTCTCTCTCAAAAATAAATAAAATAAAAATAAATAAATAAACTAAGTTTGAAACCAGAGGAGAAGCATGATTTTAACACATTTAGGATATTGAAGTGTTCAAAAGACATTAATGTTATAGCAAGTAAAAATAAAGTGATTGCCCTAACTACAATATGAAGAAAATGTTACAATGAAGATAGTTTGAACAAATGCTATTGGAGGTATTGTTATATCTCACATTCTGTATCTCAAACTTATGTTCCTTATTTGCCACAAAAAATTGAAACAATAAAGAAATGTAGTTAGAGAAAATATACATGTGCTGATAATTGAATTAGACTTGAAGCTTGAAGAATGATCTGGTTTCTCCTTTACATTGAAGGATGATGATAAGATATTGAGATGAAGACAATTCATTTGTCTAGGAAAAGGAATGTATTGTTTCTGTAATCACAGTTCTATTGGTGTGAACTACAATTCGCAATCCAGACCTAATAAAATTCAAAAGACAGACTTGAATGTGAGCTAGCTGTGCACACTGCATTGTAACTTGTATTTGAAGCCATCCTAAACCTACAACTAGCAAGCACACACATTGCAATGTAGTCTTCTTAATTCTGGCGGGAGGGTTATGTGTTACATTTAAATATTAGCAAATAACATTTTAGGAAAGCGTGGTTATGATTTTACTTTACTATGTGTTATGGGCCGATTTGTGTCCTCCACCAAATTCATATATCTTGGAGTCTAAACAGCCGGTCCCTCAGGATGTGACTATATTCAGAGATAGGGTCTTTAAAGCGGTGATATTGTTAAAATGAGGCCATTTAGGGTGGATTCCTGATCCAGACTGATTGGCATCCTTACAAGAAGTGGGGATTAGATCAGAGACACCAAAGGTGCAGGTGCACTGAGGAAAGTTATGTGAAGACACTTCTGCCACCCAAGGGGAGAGCCTTCAGGAGAAACCAAACCTGCTTATACTTTGATCTTGGACTTCCAGCCTCCAAAATTGTGAGATAATAAATCTCTGCTATTTCATCCCTGACGTCAGTGATATTTTGTTTGGCAGCCCGAACAAACTATATACAATATATACATAATAGGTGGTAGAGTTCGTGAAATTTTAGTTTCTGTTGCATGTATGGGTACTGAGTCTCAATGCAAGATGCATTTCTTATTATGGGTTATAGGTCAAAGTGTTGGAAAAACATTGAATTAGAAGAAATGAAGGATTGTTGCCTCGCAGCTCTGAAACAAGCCAGTTAGTTGAACCAGAAACTTGCACTATGCAGACCTGGAGAAACTCTGGCCCTGCCTTTCACAGGGAGAAGCTTAAGTTAGAGAAATGGTCTCCAAAGCTTTGTGCTTCTTCCAAAAATAAGTCTAGAATAGGTTTCCAGGGTGGAGTTTGGGGATGGAATTCACAGGGCCTGTGAACTTGGATAGAAAAAAGATACATATTTATTTTCACTAATGTGTATCTGAAAATAACCTTTTCTATCAATTACAGATGGAAGCAACAGATTTCAGTAATATTAGCAGTACTGGTAACTTTGTCACCAATTGAAATCACCCATGTTTCCACACCATGTCACACAAACTGAACCTTGATATATAGACTACAACCATCATTATATCAAAAGTATATGGGTTTGTAGGTTATCTCCCTGGATCTCGGCTTTCCCTTCTGCATTTGCTGGCTGGCTCTTACCCTGTGATGCCGGAGCAGGCTACAACTTGCTCCTGGGCTCTGTCTGTAGCTGCGTCGTTCGAGGCACGCCTGGTCCAGGCGTCATCCTGAAGAAGGTGCTGGAGGCGCTTAAGGATCTCATCAACGAGGCCTGCTGGGACGTGAGCTCTGCACAGCCTGGACTCCTCCCACGTCTCCCTGGTGCAGCTCACCCTGCCTTCTGAGGACTTCAACATGTACCCACTGCTACCGCAACTTGGCCTTGGGTGTGAACCTCACCGTCATGTCCAAAACACTAAGATGTGATGGCATTGAAGACATCATTACCCTAAGGGCTGGAGATAATACGGACACCCTGGCACTTGTATTCGAAGCTCCAAACCAAGAAAAGGTTTCAGACTATGAATGAAGTTAATGGATTTAGCTGTTGAACAACTCGGAGTTCCAGAACAAGAGGAGCTATGTAGTAAATACGCCTTCTGGTGAATCTGCAAGTGTATGCCGAGATCTCAGTCATACTGGAGATGCTGTTGTAATTTCCTGTGCAAAATATGGAGTGAAGTTTTCTGCAAGTGGAGAAAGAGGAAATAGAAATAGTAAGTTGTCACAAACAGGTAATGCCGATAAAGAGGAAGCTGTTACCATAGAGATGAATTAGCCTGTTCAGCTAACTTTTGCACTGAGATACCTGAACTTCTTTACAAAAACCCAGCACTCTCTCCTACAGTAACACTCAGTATGTCTGCAGATGAACCCCTGCTGCAGAGTATAAAATTGCAGACATGGGACACTTAAAGTACTATTTGGCTCCCAAGATCGAGGATGAAGAATGATCTTAGGCATTCTTAAAATCCAAGAAAATAAAATTAAGCTCTTCGAGAACTGCTTCTGAGATGCCAGCACGTACTCAAGTCTCTTCTGTCTCCGAATTTGTACCTCTCAGTACATATGTAGATATTTTATGTAAATAACCTATTTCTTCCTCCATTCTTTACAGTTTGTTTAAAGAATAAAGTCCGAAGTCAAATCTGGTCTTGCTAACCTAGAAATATCTCTGCCCTAATCTAGAAATACCCATGATTTTCATAACAAAAGGGTTTTGACTCTAAATGCAGTTTTAATTTTTTCAATTTAAATAAAAGTTGTTTGAATTTCAAACATCACAACACAGTGCCTCCATTTGGACCATGGCTGTTGCACGTATCCTAGGGAATTCAGTTCAAGCTACTGTTTTCTAGAAATGTGTTTATTTTTTCTGCCTAGAGGAGCCTGATAAATAATACATTAGATACGGCATTAAAAGTATTCCAAATACAGTAGGTGACAAGATATCTGGGGGGAGAGGATTCATTTGCCAAAATTACTTTGGTGTTCTTCTATCTTTAACTCAAGAAATGAACAGAAGTATAGACCAAATCCTATATATTTAGTTATTTTGCCAATTTTGTTAGCAAAACTAAAACTTTAAGAAGCTTCATGAACCCAAAGCTGTGTGTGTTTTAGAAGCCTAGCAGTGCTATAGGGCAGTGTTTCTTTAGCCTAGGGAACCTTTTCAAAGAATCTTGAAAGATTTAGTAGATATGAATTAAGGCCCAAGGAGTATGTTTGTGCAAAAATAATTTTTCTAGGATAACTAGCCTTTTTGGGGACTTAATCCTAGCAGTTGTGAAACAGATTGTTGAAATGTTCTTACTAATGGTGCCACAAGGCCACAAACTGGCATACTACATATTGAGAATTGCTTCATTAAAGCCTTTTTCCCTGTGTATTTTGGCCTTTGTGGTTTAAATGACTGGTTTCTTTGGTGTAATACCTGGAA
Source organism: Felis catus (assembly GCF_018350175.1). Lineage (NCBI taxonomy): Eukaryota > Metazoa > Chordata > Mammalia > Carnivora > Felidae > Felis > Felis catus. The sequence goes on along the minus strand of NC_058375.1, from coordinate 110,761,688 downwards.
GAACTCACAATCCAGTAGGTTACTGTTCATTACCTTCTGTGTGCCTGGGGGGTGGGGAAGGAGATGGAAAAGGGGCCTGATGGGAGTTTTGGGAGTGATGTAACTAACGTATGTAGAATGTGGTGATGGTTCCAAGACTATGCACTTGTCAAACTCCTCCAATTGTACTTTATTGTATGTAAATTATACTTTAATAAATCTGGCTTTTGAAAAGCTTAAAAAACAAAGTATATGGGTTATTAGATTTACTGATTGAACTTGTTATTTAATATATTAATAAAGAAGCACCTATATTACTATGCACAGATTTTAAAAATACATTTTGATAATAACCATATTTGTATATAGTTTGCTCCCTTTGGAGCCCTGTGCATTTTGTCTTAAACCATTTAAGAACATTTTTCTGGCAATGCCCTACAGGCTTCATGAGACTGTCAAAGGGAATCTGTGGCAGATAAATGGTTAAGAAAATCTTCTCTACAGGTATATTCTTTTTTTCTTTTAAGTTTATTTATTCTGAGAGAGACAGAGCATGAGTGGGGGAGGGGCAGAGAGCGAGGAGAGGGAGAATCCCAAGTAGGCTCCATGTGGTCAGTGTGCAGAGGTCCAATTAGGGACTCAAACCAACAAAACCATGAGATCATGACCTGAGCCCAAGTCAAGAGTCAGACACTTAACCTACGACAGGCGCCCCTACAGCTATATTCTTATAGCCTCACAGCCTCCCTGCTACACTTTCCCTGAGTCTTTTTTCATCTGTTTCTTTCAGCTTCTACCCTTTTGGTTACCACCAGGTCTCTCCTTCTGACCAGTTTCTTTTAACCGAGTACTTCCTTGTTCTAACTTTGACTTGATGTCTTCCCACAGCCTGCCTCTTCATTTGCCACCTCTTCCAGTGCAGCTCTCGGGTAGTGTCCTGAACTGGTAACTGGGCCAGGAAACTGACCCCCGGACTGTAACTTCAGGATGGCTGAGCACCTGCCAGAAGAAGGTGCCTTACTCCCAGGGCCAGAAGGCCACCCAAGGAGCTGATGGTCATTTTGAAAAACAGCTAATATTGTCAGCAGCACAAATGGAAACCCTTCTGTTCCAGGCCCCATTGACCTGTTCCTGCCTCCTGAGGATGTTTGGCTTACTTTTGTGGCTTCCCTGATCACATCATTTCATGTTTAGGCACCACCTCCCCCACCCACCCCAACTCTAGCTCATGACCTGAATGTGCAGCCCCATCCATAGCTCTCTAGACTCCGGATGTCCACATTTCCATGGCTTACTTGCATCATCAGTGGCCATATAGAGCGTGTCCATCTCCCACAATGCATCCTTGTACAGCCTGTCTGCCAGTTTCTAGTAATTTGGATCTTCAGCCTCTGGGGTTTCCCTCTGCATACAGCATTTCTGTTCTGGCTTGCCCACCTGACCGACACGTGGTGAATTCCACATTGCACAAAGAACAGAGTGATACCTTCTAGTGGTATCAACCGCCCTCTTTGTGGGAGAGAAGGAGGGCAATTCTACTCCTGCACCACCCCATGTGTAAGTGGCACACTCTGGCCTCTAGAGGGATCCCCATGAATGAGGGAGAGGAGGAGAAGCAGCCTGAGCCTTCTGGGAGTAAGAATCTGGAACATTGAATCACTAGCTGTTTCGGAGAATGGGGCTCAGGTCTTGGCGACATATCCTTATTTCATCGATATCCTTTAGTGTCATCGATATCCTTTACTTGATGTCACCTGTCTGGTTTGTCCTCCCACCAGCCTCTGGCCACTGTCGACATTTATCTATGTGAGGGGCACAGTGTAGATTCTTGATGGCTTAGGCTCAGCCTGGCCTAAGTACCCAAGTACTTGGTACTCAAGGATTCCCTCAACGGAGACTCCAGATTGTGGTCTATAGGTGTCATGGATGTACCAAGAAAGCAACCAGTCAGAACAAATGCATATCCTTAGTCTCATCTGGGCTTCCATCTGGCAATAAACAATGCTCTGTATCATGTTTAGTTGTGTTTTCCTTTTACACTGATTATTAAAAGCACTTTAATATATTATTTTTTTCTCACCTTTTCACTCAGAAATCCTTCAAACACACAGAAGAGTTGAAAGAGCCCGTAATGAACAGCTGTATTCCATCCACCTAAATTCAAACAATATTTAACATTTTTGTAGGACAGTTTTTACCTTTCTATTGTCTTTGCTCCCTCAACCATCCCCTTGTTTGTGGGTGAGGGATTGTGTTTGCTTGTATACGCCCACTTTCTTCCCCCTGGACCATTGGAAGTTAAGTTCAGACATCAAGATACTAAATACTTTATCCTAAAATACTTCCTAAAATACTCCATCCTAAAATACTTCAGTATGCATCTCCTAAGAATAAGAGCTGTCTCTTACAAAATTTCTAAACCATAAAGGTTGCTCTGATGAGCCCCATATCCCCAAAGGACCCAGGCCCTTTGTTATTCGGTAGGGAGACTGGTTTTCTCAGAGGCATGTCAGCATTGGTGGGCCCCAGGTGCCAGGCTGTTGCCTCTGGTTGCTCCCAAGGGCCAGGCACTGGGCCTGACTTTTATGTTCTCTTGGTCCTGGTCCTGATTCCGATTCAGAAGCCAGACACTCAAGGTCTGGGTTTCCCAGGCACAAATAACCCACCCATCCTTCTATCTTATGTTTTAAATGTTATCATTTTGAGTAGGAAATACATTCACATGTTGTAAAAGGGTGAATAGTGAGAAGTCCCCCCCTCTCTTGTCCAATAACCTCTCTATGCTCCTCCCTTGAGGGAAGCAATCTTATCAGCTTCTTGCAAGCCTGTCCCCAGATTGCTTATATGTTTATAAGCCAATATGTGTATATCAGTGGTTCCCTTTCATTACAGAAATAACACATTATGCCCACTGCTCTGCACGTATGTTTATCAGTAACTCTGAAAATATATAATTAAAAGATAAATACAGCCTTAGTTTTTTGAAACCTGTGCTTAAATTCAAACTGCTCTGCTGTACTCAAGTGTCAACAGTTATGTATCTGTAAATATGACAGAGAGTGGTGTTTGCTCAGGGAGCCTTCACCTTACAAAAGGTTTTCCCCAGAGACTCCCGCCAAGCACCACCAATAGAAATCCAATCTCTATCTAATATGAAAGACAATCCTATCTAGTTCCAAACATAATCCTAACTAATACAATACTATCTGTTCCTAGCATGATATATACCACATTAGGTACCCTTTCTAATATGTAATTTAACATATTAGAAGTAGTAGTAGACAGGTCCTACATTTTGGAGCCTGCTGAAATTATTTAAATTTGAAAATCCTAAGCCTGCTTAACCTGCTTACCCTGACTTGTTTCTTCTTTCCCTGGAAACCACAATAAAAGCTCTTGTCCAGGTTTCCCTCTTGTTCTCTTTGAGTCCTGACTGACCTCGTGCTTCCCACATGGCCCTGGAGGGCATAGCATGCTCCTTCCTCTTGGAAACTATAAGAAACTATCTTTTCAATGGTAATAATTTCCTGGTCTGTTGGCCTCACTATACCTAAATAATATTTAAACTTTCATTACAAAAAATTTTTTTAATGTTTATTTATTTTTGAGAGAGAGAGACAGAGAGCAGAAGAGGGGCAGAGAGACAGGGAGACACAGAATCTGAAGCAGGGTCCAGGCTCCAAGCTGTCAGCACAGAGCCCTATGCGGGGCTTAAACTCACAACCGTGAGATCATGACCTGAGCCAAAGTTGGACACTTAACCTACTGAGCCACCTAGGCATCCCTAAACTTACATTTTAAAACAAGTGTGAGGTTTATATAATTAAAGGAAGGCATGGTAACATCTCAATTGAATGTTACTTAGAAGTTATATATCTGTGTAGGTGGGGTACAAGGGAGAATTGCAATGGCCTGTCAACGTATTCGAGATAAATTAAGTTAGATTATTCCCAAGACAAAATGGCAAAATGAGATTCAAAGTCAATGAATCTAATTCATGCTGATTTATCAGGTAAACTGGTCATTTAAAATTGAAAAAGCAGAACTAACCAATTGATTTCTTTTCTCGTAGAAGGGAAATTTACCTATTTTTCTGGTAGTCTTCAGACATTCCTTCTGTTACAGGCAGTAAAGAGCATGGCATCTAGTTTCATCTAGAAAAAGGTATAACTTACAGATTCAACACAGTCTCTATCAAAATCCTGGCTAGGTTTTTTCAGAAATCGACATGCCAAAATTTATATGTAAATACAAGGGGCTCACAATATCCAAAGCAACCTTAAAAAGAACAAGGCTAGAGGACTTGCATTTCCCTATTTTATTTATTTAAAAACAATTTTTTAACGTTTATTTATTGAGCACGAGAGAGAAAGGGCCAGCTGGGGAGGGGCAGAGAGAGAATCCCAAGCAGGTTCTGCACTGTCAGTGTAAGCTTGATGCAGGGCTCAGTCCCATGAACCACAAGATCATGACCTGAAATCAAGAGTCGGATGCTTAACAGACTGAGCCACCCAGATGTCCCTGCATTTCCTTATTTTAAAACTTACTACAAAGCTATGGTGATCAAATTGTGTGGTATTGGCTTAGGATAGGCATATACATCAACGGAGTAGAATTGAGAATCTAAGAATGACCCCTTTCATTGTGGTCAGTTGATTTCTGAAAAGGAAAAGGATGCCAAGATAATTCAATGGGAGAAAGAATAGTCTTTTCAACAAATGGTGCTGGGACACTGGATACCCACATGCTAAAGAATGAAGTTTGGACCCTTTGCTAATATACGCAAAAATTAACTCCCAATGGATCATAAGGCTAAAACTATAAAACTCTTAGATGGAGAGGTCTGAGAAATATAGAAATATGGCTTCATGACTTCAAACTAAGCAAAGTCTTCTTGGGTGTCCATTAGAAAACTAAAAAGACAAGAGCCTAATTAAAAAAAAAAAAGGAAGTAAAAGACGACCCACAGAAATGAAGGATATATTTTCAAATTACAAATCTGATAAGGAACTTACATCCAAAATATGTAAAGAATCATATCTCAATAATAAAAAGACAATCCAATTAAAAAAATAGTCAAAAGATATGAATAACTCTTTTCTAAAGAAAATATGCATGTGAAAAGATACTCAGCATCATTACTCATTGGGGAAATACAAATCAAAAGCACAATGAAATACCACTTTACAACCAGTGTAATGGGTATAGTAAAAGGAAACATAACAAATGTTGGTGAGGATGTGGTGTAATTGGAACCTTCATACACTGCTGGTGGGCATGTAAAATGATGCAGATGTTTTGTAGAAAGACTGTCATTTCTTGAAACAGTGTTATCATATAAATGGAAATTCCACTCTTATGTATATGCCCAGGAGAAATGAAAATATATGTCCACAGAATATTTGCACATAAACTTTCAGTGTTATTCGTAATAGCCTCAAAGTGGAAACAACACGAATGTCCATCAGCTGATAAATGGGTAAATCCAATCTGGTATAGCGATACAATGGAATATTTTTTCAGTTATAAAAAGCAACGAAGTACTACATTTAATGCAATGAAATACTACAAATGGAAGAACCTCAAAAACATTTTTTCCAAGTGAAAGAAAGCAGTCACCAAAGACCACATATTTTATGATTTCATTTATAAGAAGTGTCAAAAAGAGGCATGTCCATGAAGACAGAAAGTAGACTAGTAGGGATGGGAATAAAGAGTTGGTGGGAGATGGGAAATGACTGCTAACAGGTACATTTTAAGGTGTACCATTTTAGGGTGATAAAATGTTCTAAAATTGATTGTGGGTGATGGTTGCACAACTCTGTGAATATACCCCTGGACTGCACACTTAAAGGTGAATTGTAGTCTATGTGAATTATATTACAACAAAGCTTTTTAAAAAAATGTGTAACTTACTTATTTTAGATGCATGAATAAAATATTCATGCCAAAGGGCACAAAACTTCAATTGCATGTTGGAAAGAATGTTTTAAATCCAGGGTAGCCCTTAAGGTTTCATATCACTTAAGTTTTGTATTAGGTTTTATGACATAACATATACTTTATGATATAAAAATAAATAAAAATAATAGGTTCTTGAAAAAAGTTATTCACAGTAGCTTTTTTTTTTTTTTCAGGAGAAACTGAACCTTCTAGATCTTAGTGTCTATCTAGTCCAAATCTATTAGCATAAGTCATTAATCAGTCTTTGTTTTTGTTAATAAAACAAAGGGACCATTTTCTAAGTCCCAGACAGGTCTCTTCACTTAGAATATTATGGGGGGGCAGTGCTTCCCCTGAATCATCACTGGCTTGGTGTTTTCCTTTTTGTCCGTGTTAGTTGTCTTACTCTCTTTATTACAGTCCTCCATGTAAATGTAAAATATCCGTTAAAACCATCTTCTGTAGCCTGTGGAATGGAGGCAGCCTACAGAATGGGAGAAGTTATTTGCAAATGACATATTGGATATCCATTTGCATATTGGATAAAGAACTAATCAAACTCAATCCCCACAACACAAACAATTCAGTGAAGAAACGGGCAGAAGACATGAACAGACACTTTTCCAAAGAAGATATCCAGATGGCTAACAGACACATGAAAAGAAGCTCAACATTACTCTTCATCAGGGAAATACAAATCAAAACCACAATGAGATACCACCTCATACCTGTCAGAATGGCTAAAATTAACAACTCAGGAAACATATGTTGCTGAGGACGTGGAGAAAAGAGAAATATTTTGCACTGTTGGTGGGAATGCAAGTTGGTGCAGCCACTCTGGAAAACAGTAGGGAGTTTCCTTAAAATGTTAAAAATAGAAATACCCTATGACTCAGCAATTGCACTACAAGGTATTTATCCAAAGGATACAAAAATGCTGATTCGAAGGGAAACATGCACCCCAATGTTTATAGCAGTGCTATTGACAATAGCCAAATTATGGAAAGACCCCAAATGCCCATCAACTGATGAAAGGATAAACATGTGATATATATATACAACTGAATATTACTCAGCCGTCAGAAAGAATGGAATCTTGCCTATTGCAACAACGTGGATGGAACTAGAGTATATTATGCTAAGTGAAATAAAACAGTCAGAGAAGGCAAATACTATATGATTTCACTCATACGTGGAATTTAAGAAACAAAACAGGTGAATGTAGGGGAAGGAAAAATAAGATAAAAACAGAGAGGGAGGCAAACCATAACAGACTTTCAAATACAGAGAACAAACTGAGGGCTGCTGGAGGGGGGTTTGGTGGGGGCATGGGCTAAATGGTTGATGGGGCATAAAGGAGGGTACTTGCTGAGATGAGCACTGGGTGTTAAATGTGTGATGAATCACTAAATTCTACTCCTGAAACCATTACTACACTATATGTCAACTAACTTGGATTTAGACTAAAAAATAGTATAAAAATAATAAAAAATGAAACAAAACAAACCATCTTCTGAGAGCTGTAGGAGCAGGAAGTTCTGGAGAAGGAATGTCTAAGACAGGAATATTAGCTACCAGAATGTCTTTGAGTTTCTCTACTTGTGCTGCACACTTCTTCAAGGGAACTTGAAAAACCATTTTGAATTTGCAGTCTTGGTTGCCTGCTCTTCTTTATTATTATTTTTTTCAGGGTTTGCCTTGAGGAAATGGTGTTGTTGCTCATTCTTTTTATGAAGCAAATATAGTAGTGAATTTAAGTCCTAAATGAAATATAAGTTATTGTACCTTGCACTTATAAGAGTCATAGCATTTTGGCAGGCCACTTTGGATTGATTCTTGAGGCAACATATACATTTGAGTGTGTTGTCTGACCATTTACTGAGTAACATATAATCTTTCAGTTTTGAGACAAAGCCAGAGCAAGAGAAGATACTGTAGTTGATTCAACTTTATCATTAGCTACTCTGCCGCTTGAGACTTATGACCCAGCAGATTCAGTGGTTCCCAAAGTATTTCTGATATTTTGATGGATATGATGGAGATTCTGGAAAATCTTAATAAAGAATTTCAGCTTAGACTTCTAGGATTTTAGGCAAAGCAATGCCATCTTGTGAAAACAGATATTCTCTTTTTGAGAAACAGCTCCTGGTTTACTTCTTAGCTTCAGTAGAGACAAAAAGGAAACTCAATTATCATCTGACCTCAGTTTCTTATCCTGATCTGAGTGTTACTGGATCCTTGAGGCCAAAAGGTGTACTGATAATTCAACATCAAGTAGAAATAGAATATATGAGATTGTGCATGAACATGTCCTGAAGGCACAAGTGAGTTGAGTGAGCAAATGGCTTGGACTTGCATGACAGCTACTCCTGCTCTACTGATACCTTTATTTCAACCCACATTATGGCCTTATGTGGAGTTTCCTATAATCAACTGACTGAGAAAGACTAGTTTCCTTCTCAGGACTGGTCTATGTATGGTTCTACATGATTTGCTAGTAATGATTTTAAAGTGTATTTGTTAACGTTAACCTTATAATTTAGACTTTACAGTATATCAAAGGTGGACTGTAATTGATTTAGAAAAGGAAGTGAACATCACCTAGAGAGAGATACAATGACTTCTAGGAGTCAAGGTCTCCTCTTCTTAGGGAGAGCACAGGAGCATCTCTAATGGTATGAGGGCTAGTAGCAGTATGTTTGGCAGATCCAGGATGATGGAATTATTACTATTTCTTGGCATTTTAAATATGAGTGGAAGAGTAAGCATGAATGCCAAATTTTTATTTTGAAAAGTTTAGACTCACAGAAATTTGTGAAAATAATATAGAGATCACATATACATTTCATTTAGCTTCCTTAATATTAACAACCTATATAATGATAGTATAATGATCAAAACCAGGAAATTAAAAATGGCTAGTTAGTAAACCATTGACTTTTCTTAAAATCCCGGCAGCTTTCCCCTAATGTCCTTTTGATGTTTCACGATCCAATCCAGGATCCCACATTTGCATTTACTGTTTGTATCCTTTCGTCTCCTTCAATTTGTTTCCTTATTCTACTCCAATTAATTTCCTTGTCTTTCATAACCTTGACACTTTCCATGAATATTGGTCAAGCATTTCATAAAATATCTCTTGGTGTAGGTTTGTTTGATGTTTTCTCATGATTAGAGTGAGATTATGCATAGGTTGTTGTGCTCTTCTCCGTGCATTGTATCAGGAGGTAAATCATGATCACTTTATTAAGATGGTATCTTCTGGTTTTCTCCAATGTAAAATTACTAAATTTTCCCCTATGTAATTGTTAAACTTCTTGGGGAAGATACTCTGAGATTGTGCTAATATCCTGTTTTGCCCACTGATTGTAGTATTCCTTGGTGAAAATGTTTCCCACAATTATTGCTATGGTATTTGCCTATGGTTATGTAAAACTTTTCTTATTTCCCCTACATTTATAATTGGCATTCTTCCATGAGGAAGGGCTGTCCCTTCTCTTCCATTAATTAATTTATTCATTCATTTATATTAGTATGAAATCATGGATATTTATTTTATTTTGTGAATTATTACCCGATACTATCATTGTTTAGTTTATTTCCCATACTGCCTCAGCTTTGGCCCAAACTCTTTCTGTTTGGCTCTGTGTCCCATTGATATTCCTTCAAATTTATTAAAACACCTCTTTATTTTATCACATCACAACACATTCCATATTCATCCTGTATTTTCCCTTGCATAAGATTTTGAAGGCAGAAGAGATCTATTTCAGGCAGATACAGGGACAATGATGAGTTCTAGACCACTTTGGAGTTGTAGGCAGCTAAGAGAGTCAGTATCAGCCTCCTGGAGGTTCATTCCCTAAGCCTTCCAATAAATGAGGGAGAGAGAGAGAGAGAGAGAGAGAGAGAGAGAGAGAGTGAGCAAGGAGGAGCAGAGAGAAAGGGAGACAGAGGATCTGTAGCGGGCTCTGCTTTGAGAACAGAGAGCCCGATGTAGGGCTTGAACTCACAAACTGTGAGATCATGACCTGAGTTGAAGTCAGACACTTAACTGACTGAGCCACCAGGCACCCTCGATCTTCTGTTACAGAGTCTCTCACAAGGCTGAAATAAAGGTGCTGCTCAGGGCTAGAGTTTCATCTGAAGGTTGATTTGAGAAGAGTCCACTTCCAGGCTCAAGTAGTTGTTGGCAGAATTCAGTTCCTTGTGGCCCGTGGACTGAGAGCACTAATTCCCAGATGACTGTTGGCTGGAGGCCACTGCCGGTAATGTGCCATGTGAACCTTTCCAACATGGCTGCTTATTTCATCAAATGTGCAGAGAAGGCAGTAGAGAGACTCTGCTAGCAAGGTGATGTTACAGTTTCATATAATCTACTCACCAAAATAAACTCCTTTGATGTCCTTAGGATACAACATGCTTCTGTTGCATTCTATTGGTTAGAAGCAAGTTGCTATGCCAGTCCACATTTATGGGAAGGAAACTACATGTGGGTGTGAACACCAGAAGAGGGGGATCACTGGGGCCATTTTGGAGTGTTCTAGCACAGTTGTGTAAACTTCTAATTTTTTTCTTGGACCATCTAAGGTGGAATATTGGTTGACTCAGCCATCTTGTCAGGATCGTATTCAATCCCTTCTGTGAACTAGGAGACTGCTGTCTGGCCTAATCAAAGCTGTGGAAATCATAAAACCTGTAGCGTCCATCTTCATGCATTCAAATAATCTCCCCCAGCAGACCAGGCTGTTTGGACATGCCCTCCACCCCTGAGATTCATCAAGTCTAAGTGGTGTTAGAAGAATTTACTCAAGCCTTTCCTGAGGCCAATTGACACCTTGAGCAGAGTACAGATCAGAGGAACTCTTATTCTACAACTCTAGTATAAGGATTTGTGGGAGATTGATGTTTTCCAAGGGAGAATGGATTTTACCTTCCTCATCCCATCCACACACATTCCCTGACAATAAGGTATGACCTCTAATCTGGAAAGTAAAGAAGAAAGTATTAAACAAACTAAAAAGGGTTTTTTCAACAAATGGTGCCAGGAAAACGATATCCATATTCAGAATAATGAAGTTGGACCCTTACCTAACACCACATACAAAAATTAATTCACCATGTATCAAAGATCTAAATATCATACCTAAGACAATGAAACGGTTAGAAGAAAGCATAGAACAAGAGCTTCACGACATTGTCCTGGACAGGACACCACAGGCACAGTCAGTGACAACAAAAGCAGACAGATTGTACTTCACAAAAATTTAAAAGTTTTGTGCATCAAAAGACGATATCAACAGAACAAAAAGGCAACCCACAGAATGAGAGAAAGTATTTGCAAAACATATATCTGATAAGGGATTAATATCCATAAGGTCTAGAGAACTCCTAAAACTCAACAACAGCAAAACCAAACAACCTCATTAAGAAAATCAACAAAGGACTTGAATAGACATTTCTCCAAAGAAAGACACACAGTTGGCCAACAAGCACATGAAAAGATGATCAATATCACTAATTATCAGGGAAAGGCAAATAAAAACCACAATGAGAATTACCTTCTACTTACTTGGATGATTACTATCAAAAACAAAAGGCAAACCCAATCAATCACAAGGGTTGGAGGATGTGGAGAATTGGAACCCTCATGCAGTGTTGGTGGAAATGTAAAATGGTGTGGCCACTATGGAAAACAGTAGAACAGTTCCTCAAAAACTTAAAAATAAGTGATATGATCTAGCACTCCAACTTCTGGGTATACCTAAAAGGACTTAAAGCAGAATCTCAAGGAGATATTTGTACAGCCATGTTAATGAAAGCATTATTCAGGGTAGCTAAAATACAGAAGCAACCCAAGTGCTCATCAGTGGATAAATGGATGTATATAATGTGGTCTATACATGCAATAGAATATTATCCAGCCTTAAAAAGGAAGGAAATCCTGATATATGCAATAACATGGATGAAACTTGACTACTTTATGCTAAATGAAATAAGCTAGTTACAAAAAAGACAAGTACTATTTGATTCCACTCACATGAAATTCTTAGAATCTTCAAAATCATAGAGACTGAAAGTAGAATGGTGATTGCCAAGGGCTAGGTGGAAGGGGGGAATGGGAAGTTATGGTTTAGGTTTAGGTATAGAGTTTCAGTTTTACAAAATGAAAAGAGCTATGGGGATGGGTGGTAGGGGTGGTTGCACAACATTATGAATGTATTCAATACAACTGAGCTATACACTTAAACATGGTGAAAGTGGAAAATTTTATGTTATTTAGCTCTGTTTCATTAAGGTTTCTTTCTGAGGTTTTAACTTGTTCTTTCGTTTTGAGTATGTTCCTTTGTTTCTTTATTTTGATTGACTCTGTGTTGATTTCTGTGTATTAGACGAAACAGCCATGTGTCCCAATCTTGAAGGAGTGACAGTGTAGCAGATAAAACTTATCATTTAGTCCTGCCCTAGCTCTTGGTCGTTTCTGAAACTTCTATAACTTTTCCAAGCAGTCTGTTTTATTTTTAATAGCTCCCAGTTGTTGAGGGTGTGCTAAGACCAGTGAGTGTCCTAAAGGGAGTATACCATCTAACATCTAGATTCAGGATGTTTGGAAGCCAGATCCTCAGGCAGTAGCTTTTCTTCCTTCCTTCCTCTCTTTCTTCCTTCCTTCCTCCTTTCTTTCTTTCTTTCTTTCTTTCTTTCTTTCTTTCTTTCTTTCCTTCTTTTTTTCTTTCCTTCTTTCTTTTGTAGGCTTCTTGCCCAGCGCAGAGCCCAACATGGGGCTTGAACTCATGACCCTGAGATCAAGACTTGAGCTGAGATCAAAAGTCAGGTGCTTAAACTGATTGAGTCACCCAGGTGCCCCATTCAGGCAGTAGCCTTTAAAGTATGCAAATATATACAGGCCTGTGGGGCCACAAGCATAATTCCTACAGACCACCAACCCAGGTGATCTAGAGATATCTCCTTGGTGGCAGCTGCAAAAATTGGGGCTCTAGACAGGTGTGTAAGTTCCTTTTTGAGAGGTACCAGCAATCTGTAGTGAAGCAGAGGGAGAGCACAAAGATGGTGTCCACTGGCCTAGTTCCCCAAGGGCAGCTCTGTAGCTTCTAGATGCATGCCAGACCTGAAGCCTGCCCCTCAGGCTGAAACTCCTGGGCAAATAAATAGGCTTCTTTCAGAGAAAGAATGGGATTGCATTTCAGTCTGCTGTCTGTGCTGTCTGTCCCGATTGTGGTAGTCTGCAAAAACTGTCTCTCTGATTGTTACAATCCTGTGGGACACAAGAAAGCAAGGAAATTGAAGATGACACAAACAAATGGAAAGCCATTCCATGCTCATAAATTGGTAAAATTAATAGTGTTAAAATATCCATAGTACCCAAAGCCATATACAGATTCAATGTAATCCCTATCAAAATACCAATAGCATTTTTCACAGAACTAGAACAAATAGTCCCAAAGTTTGTATGGAACCATAAAAGACATCAAATAGCCAAAACAATCTTCAGAAAGAAGAACAAACCTGGAGGTATCACAATCCCAGATTTCAAAATTTACTACAAAGCAATAGTATTCAACAAACTATGGCACTGGCACAAAAATAGACACATTAGAGTAATACAACAAAATAGAGAGCCCAGAAATAAGCCCATGCTTGTATAGGCAAGAATACATAATGGGGAAAAGATAGTCTCTTTAATAAGTGGTGTTGGGAAAATAGGACACCCACATACACAAGAATGAAACTGGACCACTTTCTTACACCACATACAGATATAAACTCAAAATGGATTAGAGGCCTAAATGTAAGACTTGAAATTATAAAACTCCTAAAAGAAAACACAGGCAGTAAACTCTGGGCCATCAGCCTTAGCAATATTTACCTGAACCCGTCTCCTCAGGCAACAGAAACAAAAGCAAAATAAACGATTGGGACTACATCAAATTGAAAAGGTTTTGCAGAGCAAAAGAAACCGTCAACGAAACGAAAAGGCAACCTACTGAATGGGAGAAGATATTTGCAAATGATATATCTGATGAGGGGTTAACATTCAAAATATATAAATAATTCATATAAATCAACACCAAAAAACCCCAATATAATTAAAATATAGGCAGAGGACCTGGATAGACATTTTTCCAAAAAAGACATACAGATGGTGAACAGACACATGCTCAACATCACAGTAATCATTAGGGAAACACAAATCAAAACCAGCACCTCACACTAGTCAGAGTGGCTAATCCAAAACTATATAAGAATATACAGCTGTTGGTGAGGATGTGGGGTAAAGGGAACCCTCCTAGGAGCACTGTTGGTGGGAATGTAAGTTGGGTGAGCCACTATGAAGAACAGTATTGAGCTTCCTAAAAAAGTTAAACATAGAAATATCATATGATCCACTAATTCCACTTCTGGGAATTTTCTGCAGAAAACAGTAACACTAATTAGAAAAGATATATGCAACCCTATGTTTTTTGCACCATTGTTTGCAGTAGTCAAATTATGGAAGCAACCTAAGTGTCCACTGATAGATGAATGGATAAGGAAGATGTGGCGTATATATACAAAGGAATGGTACTCAGCCATAAAGAATAGAATCTCGCCATTTGCGACAACATGGATGGAATTCGAGGGTATTATGCTAAGTGAAGTAAGTCAGAGAAAGACAAGTACTTTATGATTTCACTTATATGTGAAATCTAAAAAGCAAAGCAAACAAAACAAAACAAGAAACAGAAGCAGATTCATAAATACAGAGAACACACCAGTGGTTGCCAGAAGGGAGAGGGTCAGGGGGATGGGTGAAATAGGTGAAGGGGATTAAGAGATACAAACTTCCAGTTGTAAGATAAATAATTCACTGGGATGAAAAGTACAGCATAGAGAATATAGGAAATAGCATAATAACTTTGTGTGATGACAGATGGTAACCACACTTATGGTGAGCATTTTGTAATGTATATAATCATTGAATAACTAATATGAAACTAATATAATATTGTATGTGAACTATACTTCAATTGAAAAAATAAAATCTACAATTTAAATAAATGAATGAATGAATAAAGAAACCCCAAACACCCCAAACAAAAATCCAAACTCATAGTTACAAAGAACAGATTGGTAATTACCAGAAACAAGAGGTTGGGGTGGGAGAAATGGGTGGGGAAGAAAAAGAACTCTTTCTCCTTTGGTTGTAGTCCTGTGGAACCCAAAAGTGTGAACCCCACTGGCCATTAGAGCCGGGTGATGTAGAGGTGTCCTCCTGGCAGCAGCTGCAAAAATGAGGGTGCTAGGCAAGTGTAAAAGCTCCTTTCAGGAGATACTGGTGGGGCAGAGCAAGGCAGAGGAAGAGCCTAAAAACTGTGTCCACCAGCCCCTGTCCCCTGGGAGCAGCCCAGGCCCCTGGCTGTTTGCCAAACCAGGAGCTTACCCATCAGGCTGAAGCTTCTGGACAAGCAAATAAGCCTCTTTTAGATAAAGACTGGGGGTGTGTTTCAGTCTGCTGTTTGTGCAGTGCCTTTGAAGTCGTAGTCTGCCCCAAACTCTGATTGTTACAGTCCCAGGGCTCCCAGGATTGGAAAAGCCCTATGGCCTCCAGAGCCAGGCAATCAAGGGGTGTCTCCTAAGCAGTAGCTCCAAAACCAGGGCACCATTCATGTAAAAGCTCTCCTTGGGGAGATCCTGGAGCTCTGGAGCATGGCAGAGGGAGAGTGTGAAGCTGTCTGAATTGGCAGAGGGAGAGAACAAAGATAGTGCCTGCCCGAGAGCAGGCCCCTAGATGTGTGCTAAATTAGATGCCTGGCTCTCAGGTTGACACTTAAAAATTAGCAAGTGAGAGGTGCCCGGGTGGCTCAGTCTGTGGTGTCCGACTTCAGCCCAGGTTATGGTCTCATGGTTCGTGAGTTTGAGCCCCCACATCAGGCTTTGTGCTGACATCTCAGAGGCTGGAGCCTACTTCAGATTCTGTGTCTCCCTCTCTCTGCCTCTCCCCTGCTCACGCTATGTCTCTCTCTGTCTCTCTCTCTCTCTCTCTGAAAAGTAAATAATAATAAAATAAAATAAAATTAGCAAACGAGCCTCATCCACAGAAAGTCTGGATATCTCTTGACCAATTGCCTCGGTGCTGAGCCCTGGGTGAGTCTATGTGAGCCCTTTAAGAGCCATCTCTTAGCTTGGTCTAGCCTTGTGGTTCTTTTGGATATGAGCTTCATTGGTTTTCAAAACTAGATGCTTTGGGGGCTTGTCTCTCAGGTTTAGGTTATAATGATTGGGATACCCAATGTGGGTTCTGAATCCTTTATTCCTTGGGAAGAAGTTCCAGGTTTTGAGTTCCCTCCCTGGTCACTGTGCCAGGGATGGGGTTTATGGTGAGATTGTGCCCCAGTCTCTCCTATCTGTCTCGATGTGGTCCTTCTCTTATTGGCCCTATGTGTAGGAGTCACTCAGTTTCAGGTCTTTTGTTTCGTTTTGTTTTGTTTTGTTTTGTTTTTTCAGAAGAAGATCCTCCACATGTAGCTGTAGATTTGATGTGTCCTTGGGAGCAGGTGAGTTCAGGATCCTCCCAAGTTGCCATCTTGAACCAGAACCTGGTAAATTTTATGTTATATGCATTTTGTCACAATAAAATTTTTTTTGGAGAAAAAGACAGTGACTGCAAAGGAAGGGGCAATGTTCTGTAAGTGTCCTTCATGGGATCTCGAAGTTGCAGAGCTGTGAGGAGCCAGTGCACAGCTAAGGCTGGTTAACAATTAACATAGCTGCCTGTGGATCCCCACAGGACCAGAGGCAGAGCGGCACGAATGCCAGGACAGCATGTTGAGGGCTTGGCAGTGCCTTTGTGGGGACACTTCGACAGTTTCAGCTCTTGCTCTGGAGTAACTGTAGTAGATACGTGGGATGCTCAGAGACATCATGTGAGAACCTCTTATAACAGCCTATGAAGTAGTTGACAGTATCTAATGTTAATGTAACTTCGTAATATTAGAAATGCCCTGGAGCATGTCTACTGTTTTGTATAAGGCGATTCCAGAGAGCCTCTGGCTATGCCTGATATTCCTTTTTATTTCTTTTAATGCTGAAATAAAATTTTAATAAAGATTCTTATTACACTGGGGTACAATAAAATATACCATGACCTTAAGACATTCCAGGAGAGGGGCGCCTGGGTGACTCAGTCGGTTAAGCATCGGACCCTTGATTTTCGCTCAGGTCATGATCTCACAAATTGTGAGACAAAGCCTTGCGTCAGGCTCCGTGCTGTGCAGAGCCTGCTTAGGATCCTCTCTCTTCCTCTTTCTCCGCCCTTCTCCAATTTGTGTGTGTGCACACACACAGGCTCTTTCTCTCTCAAAATAAATAAATAAACTTAAAAAGACAGAGACATTCCAGGAGAAAGAAAAATAAAAGGGAAATTCAGTTGAAGTATACACCTATCACCTTGAATGACAAAAGACAAAGTTCAATTGGCAAGTTAACCTAGTAAGAAGAAAAAGTGAAAACAAACCAACCCCCACCCCAATTCAGTGATTGCATTTATCAAATTAGAGAGAAAGAAAAATGAGGACTCTCAACATAAATACTAGACAGATAAAAATAAGAACCAGATTATACCTTCAAATAAAGAAACTTTTCCAGTGAGGCATGTTTAAGATGGTTTACGCATTCAATAAAGATTCAGTCATATGCACTTTAAACCCAACAGTGTTCTAGGCATAGGAAATACAGTTACAAACAAAACAAATGAAACCCCTGCTCTCAGGGAGGTTAAATTCTTGGAAACAGTGGGTGGAGACATCATATATGCTGTCTAGAAGAAACCTACTTTATTTATTTTTTTTTTCAACGTTTATTTATTTTTGGGACAGAGAGAGACAGAGCATGAACGGGGGAGGGGCAGAGAGAGAGGGAGACACACAATCCGAAACAGGCTCCAGGCTCCGAGCCATCAGCCCAGAGCTCGACGCGGGGCTCGAACTCACGGACCACGAGACCGTGACCTGGCTGAAGTCGGTCGCTTAACCGACTGCGCCACCCAGGCGCCCCGAGAAGAAACCTACTTTAAAGATAAAAGCAAAGTAGGTAAGTTAAAAGTAAATAAAAAAGATTTATGATGCAAACACTAAAAACAAATGGTAAACAAAGTTCCCAGCTGTACCGGCTACATTAAATTAAAAAATAACTTTGGAACAAGGAATATTAGCAAAGATAAAGAGGGATATTACGTTATGATAAGTGGTCCAAGTCACCAAGAAGGCATAACAGTGTTAAGATATCTGTACCTAGCAATGGAAATTTATTATTTTTTTTTAAGTTTATTTATTTATTTTGAGAGAAGAGTGAGAGAGCAAGCAGGGGAGGGGCAGAGAGAGAGAGAATCCCAAGCAGGCTCTGCACCATCAGCATGGGACCTGATGTAGGGCTAGAAACCATGAACCATGAGACCATGACCGAGCCAAAACCAAGACTTGGACACTTATCCAACGGAGTCACCCAGGTGCCCCATAATGGAAATTTAAAATACATGTAAAATAACTAAATAGTGAAATAACTAAAAGAAGAAACAGACAAATTCACTATTATAGTTGGAAACTTTACACAATCCTATCTCAGTTATTGATAGGGAAAAGTACACAGAAAATCAGTAAGAATATAGAAGTCCTGGACACCCCATCAACCAAACTGACTTAACTGAGATTTATAGAATCCAGCAAGAACAGAATACACATTCTTTTCAACAGCACATTGAACATTCACCTCTCTAGATGATATTCTGGGCCATAACACAAACTCTAAAAAATTTAAAACAACTGAAATTATAAAAATTATGTTTTCAAAGCATATTGGAATTAAAGAGGAACAGAAAGACATTTAGACAATCCTTAAATATTTAGAAATTAAAGAATTCATTTATAAATATCCCATAAGTCAAAAGGAAATAAGGGAAATTTAAAAGATATTTTGAACTGAATGAAACTAAAAATGCAAAATATTGAAGTCTGTGGAACGCAGCTAAAGATGTAGCTAGAAGGAAATTTAGAGCATTAAGAAGAAAGGTCTCAAATCAATTATCTAGGCATCTTAAGAAATTAGAAGAGAAGCAAATTATTTAAGAATTAAGAAAAAGGAAATTATTTAAGTAATCTTGACACCTCATGTGGGGCTCAAACTCATGACCCTGAGATCAAGAGTCTCATACTCTTCTGACTGAGCCAGCCAGTCATCCCAAGAAAAGCAAATTAAATCCAAATTTTGCAGAAAGAAGGAAATGAAGACCAAGTTTGAGAGAAAATGAAAATAGAAAATCAATAGAGATAGCCAAAGAAAGGAAAAGCTGGTTCTGTGAGAAGAGCAATTAAAATGCATAAATCTCTAACTAGAGTGATGGGGGGGGGGGAGAGTAAAAAGAGAATACACAAATTACCAATACCAGAATGAGAAAGGTGACATCTTTAGTAATTAAACAGTTATTAAACAGAACAAAAAAAGGACTATTACAAACTTTATGCTTCAAAATTTGACAATTTAGGCTAGAGGTCAGCATGTTATGGTTTCTGGGCTAAATGACCCCATGAGCTAAGAATGGTTTTTACATTTTTAAAAAGGCTATTAGAAGAGGAAGGCAGAGGGGGAGGAGGAGGAGGAAGAGGTGGAGGAGGAGGAGGAGGAAAGAATATGTGACAGAGAATATATATGACCTGCAAAGGCTTTATATTTACTATTTGGTCTTTTATAGAAAATATTTCCTGACACCTGACTTAGGTGAACTAGACAAATTCTTTTTGAAACACTCAAATTACCAGTGATTGCTCAACAAGAAATAGATAGCCTGAATAGTCCTACATGTATTAGGACAGGACTTGTGCTAGGTGAGGTGAGTGAGGCAAAGTGAGGGTGCCAAAGTTAAAGAGGTACTTACTTTCAGGATCTCCCTAATTAAAGAAAGTGAATGCTTCTTAAATGTTGCACCACTCTGGAAAACAGTTTATCAATTTCTTATGGAGTTAAATATATATTTATAATATTATCTTGTAATAGTACCCCTATGTATTTACCTAAAATAAATGAAAACAAATGTTCCTACTAAATGTGTATATGAATGTTTATAGTAGCTCAGTTCATAATCATCAAAACAACCCAAATGCTAAAAAACTGGTGAATGGACAAAGTGTGTTACATCCATTCAATAGAATACTACTGAGTGATAAAAAGGAATGAACTATGCAGGAATGTTTCATGCAATGTGTATGAATCTCACAAAGATTATTCTAAGTGAAAGAAGTCATATTTAAAAGGCTGAATACTGCATGATTTCATTTTTGTAATATTCTGATAATGGCAAAATTATAACGACAGATCAGCAGTTGCCAGAGGCCGAGGTGGTAGGAGGGGTTTGATTACAAAGAGGCAAAGGAGAATTTTGAGGGGCGATGAAATTGTCCCATACTGGGATTGTTGTGGTCATTACACAACTAAATATATTTGTCAAAACACACAGAATTATTTATTAAAATGAGTTAATTCTGCTATATATAAATTATAACAACTCAAAGAAAGGGAAAAATGAGTGAGGCACATATAGAGGATTTCCAGGATATGTTTTTTTTATTATTATTTTAATTTTGAGTATGGTCAGCACACAATGTTAAAACGTTTTTTATCTTTTTTTCCTTTTCAATTAATTTATTTTTAAATTTACATCCAAGTTAGCATATGAACAATGGTTTCAGGAGTAGCTTCCTTAATGCCCCTTACCCATTTAGCCCATCCCCCCTCCCACAACCTCTCCAGCAACCCTCTGTTTGTTCTCCATATTTAAGAGGCTCTTAGGTTTTGTCCCCCTCCCTGTTTTTATATTATTTTTGCTTCCATTCCCATTTGTTCATCTGTTTTGTGTCTTAAATTCCTCATATGAATGAAGTCATATGGTATTTGTCTTTCTCTGACTAATTTCACTAAGCATAAAACCCTCTAGTCCCATCCACATAGCTGCAAATGGCAAGATTTCATTCTTTTTGATCGCCAAGTAATACTCCAGTGTGTGTGTGTGTGTGTGTGTGTGTGTGTGTGTGTGTGTGTATACTACATCTTCTCTATCCATTCATCTGCTGATGGACATTTGGGCTCTTTCCATACTTTGGCTATTGTTGATAGTGCTGCTATAAACATTGGGGTGCATGTGTCCCTTCGAAACAGCACACCTGTATCCCTTGGATAAATACCTAGTAGTGCAATTGCTGGGTCATAGGGTAATTCTATTTTTAATTTTTTGAGGAACCTCCATACTGTTTTCCAGAGTGGCTGCACCAGTTTGCATTCCCACCAACAGTGCAAAAGAGACACGCTTTCTCCACATCCTCGCCAACGTCTGTTGTTGCCTGAGTTGTTAATGTTAGCCATTCTGACAGGTGTGAGGTGGTATCTCATTGTGGTTTTGATTTGTATTTCCCTGATGATGAGTGATGTTGAGCACTTTTTCATGTGTCTGTCAGCCATCAGGATGTCTTCTTGGAGAAGTGTCTATTCATGTCTTTTGCCCATTTCCTCACAGGATTATTTGTTTTTTTGGGTGTTGAGTTTGATAACTTCTTTATAGATTTTGGACACTAACCCTTCATCTGAAATGTTATTTGTAAATATCTTCTCCCATTCCATCTGTTGCTTTTTACTTTTTCTGATTGTTTCCTTCTCTATGCAGAAGCTTTTCATTTTGACGAGGTCTCAATAGTTCATTTTTGCTTTTGTTTCCCTTGCCTCCGGAGATGTGTTAAGAAGTCGCTGCGGCCTAGGTCAAAGAAGTTTTTGCCTGATTTCTCCTCTAGAATTTTGATGGCTTCCTATCTGATGTTTAGGTCTTTCATCCGTTATGAGTTTATTTTTGTGTATGGTGTAAGAAAGTGGTCCAGGTTCATTTTTCTGCATATTGTTGTCTGGTTTTCCCAGCATCATTTGCTGAAGAGACTGTCTTTATTCCATTGGATATTCTTTCCTGCTTTGTCAAAGATTAGTTGGCCATATGTTTGTGGGTCCCTTTCTGGGTTCTCTATTCTGTTCCTTTAGATACAGTTTTTGTGTCAGTACCATACTGTCTTGATGATTGCAGCTTTATAATACATCTTGAAGCCTGGGATTGTGATGCCTCCAGCTTTGGTTTTCTTTTTCAAGGTTTCTTTGGCTATTCAGGGTCTTTTCTGGTTCCATACAAATTTCAGGATTGTTTGTTCTAGCTTTGTGAAGAATGCTGGTGTTATTTCCAGGATATGTTTTTATGTGAAAAACAGAAAAAAAAACACAAAGTGCAAAAGAATATCTATAATATGTCACCTTTTGGATAAAAGAAAGGAAAATAAAAAAATATGTAAGAATACAGAAAACTGGAATAACACTATTAACCAAATGACTCAATTGACATTCTAGAGTGTTCTGTCCAACATGAGCAGGATGTACACTCAAGTGCACCCAGAACATTCACCACAATAAGCTATTTTGTTGTCTGTGAAACAAGTCATAATAAATTCTAATAATTCTAATTGTAGAAAGTATGTTTTCTGACTACAACAGAATAAAATTAGAAATCAATAACATAAAGATATATGGAAAATCTCCAAATATTTGGATATTAAGTAAGTCAAGGAATTTGGGTGAAGTAGTATGCATTTCCAAATCTATGCACTAGTGATTGGCTAAATTTTCCAGGCCTAGAAGGTGGTGCTTGCACGTGAAAGATTATTTGTTAAAACAAAATCTCCCAGATTAAAAAATCTATGTGTAGAAAAGAGAGTAGGGGTACCAGGTGGTTCAGGCAGTTTAAGCATCTGGCTCTTGGTTTCGGCTTAGGTCATGATCTCACGGTTTGTAGGTTCAAGCCCCACATCGGGCTCTGCACTGACAGTATGGAGCCTGCTTGGGATTCTTTCTCTCTCCCTCTCTCTGCACCTCTCCTGATCACTCCTTACCAGAATAAATAAATAAACACTAAAAGAAAGAACAAAGAGTAGAAGGAAATAAATGAAAATTTAGACATGTAGATTTGTTTGGATGATGGAGGTATAGGTTAATTCTGTATCTGAGTTTTCCAAACCTTTTTTTTTTTTTAGCCAATGCGTTGTATTTTTTAATACTGAAAAGCATTACCACAAAAAAGAGAGAGGTAATCAAAGAACTTGTTAGCAGCACTCTGCTGGAGAGGTACCTCCTCCAAGAAGCCTTCCTTGACTCTCCTTGCTGGCTTCATGCCCTTTCTCTGCATACCACCATGGCCCAAGGTGGCCTCTGTCTCAGCCTTTCACCTGTTTTATAATCATCTGTGTCTGTGTCTCTCTCCTCACAGTCTGGTCTCCTTAAGGGCAAAGATTGTTTCAGGCACAGATAAGTGTTTACCAGGTGAAAGAAAGAATGTTACATACACCATTTAACATTAGATATAGCATCTCTATTCCGCATACCATAGATATACCATAGATTTGGTTGGATAAACCATCTCTCCTCCCATCAGGAAACAGGAAATGTGTGGAGAATTCTGTGAGACAGGGCTTTGGAATAGGAACCAAAGGTGTGGCTGCTGGATGTTGGCCACAGAGGCCAGACACTATGTCAAAACCAAGCTTAATCTATCTGATAACAACCAATCAGTGACTTGCTTGATCTGAAAACAAGGGATTTTGGAGGCTTGGGCCATGGATGGCAATTAATAAGTTATAGAGAGTTCCTACAAAGATAATACAAGATGGCCCATGGCCTAAAGGAAGAATCTTTGGGTACTACATAGACAACTGATTTTCCTGTTCAGATCAGCAGGGCCCTAACTGTGCCTGAGCAGGTAAACAGAGGAAGTTCAGCCCAGTCTGATGCCACTGAAGGTGCAACGTGGGTCCATGCTAAGAAAGATTAGTGAGAGTTCTGGAGGGGAAGAATGAGGAATGGAAGAGCTGCCCTGGAATGGAAAAGAACTCAAGTGGTAGGAGGCCCTTCCATGGCCTCTGGCCAACATACTGCATTATTTTAATTCTGTGTGGCCAAAGCTTTTCTCCATCACAGGACACCCACAAGCTGCACCTCAGCGTCACTGCACAGAGCCCAGTGTCAGTTACCCTGGATGCCACTCTGCCCTGCAGATTTGCTCTGTGTCACCTTCAGCTTTTCCTATTCACATCGAACAAACTACAAGTAAAGACTTGTGGGGATCTGTCTGCTTTTCATCTTTAGTATTCTTCTGAGTTTACAACTAGACTGAGTCCTGTGCTATTGTGTGTACCCAGATTTATGTATAAATGTTAAAACACCATCTGGAAAAGCAAATGGCTCTTTGAAGTCTGTGGAGAAGGCACCAGATGGAAGCTTATAAGGCTCTTGCTCCCAAAAGCCCTGCTTCCAAAACATCCTCAAGTATGATTTTTAAAAATATCGTTCAGCAATCCCAGGCTTTGCTATCAATAAAACGTATATGTGGAAGCATGTATCTATGTGTCAGTGTGGAGGGCAGAATAGCAGTCCCCAAATTGTTCGTGCTGTGATCCCCAGAATCGGTAAACATTACCTTACTTGGCAAAAGTGACTTTGCTGATGTGATTAAAGGTATAGACCTTGAGACAGGGAGATTATCCAAATGGGTACAATCTAATCACATGAGTCCTTAAACATTTGAACCTTTCGGGCACCTGGGTGGCTCAGTCGGTTAAGCTTCTGACTTCAGCTCAGGTCATGATCTCACAGTTGGTGAGTTCGAGCTGTGCGTCAGGCTCTGTGCTGACAGCTCGGAGCCTGAAGCCTGTGTCTTTGGATTCTGTGTCTCCCTTTCTCTCTCAGAAATAAACACACACAAAAATTTTCTTTTAAAGTTTGAACCTTTCCAAGTTGTAGTGGGAGAGACACAGTGACAGAAGAGTCAGAGAATGGTAGCATGAGGAGGATTCGGCACCCTGTTACTGGGTGAGCTGCAGGGTGCTTTGTGCATGGACCAGAGAGAAGCCTCTAGCAACTAGGGGCAGCCAGGTGACAGCCAGAAAGGAAATGGGGACCTCAGCCCAAAAGCCACAGGGAACTGAATTCTGCCAAAGCCCGAATGAGCAAGGAAGTGTGTGCTTCCCAGTAGCTTCCAGAGAGGCATGCCACTCTCCCAGCACCTTGGTTTTAGCTAGCAAGACCCATGTTGGATTTCTGACCCAAAGAACTATATGGTAATAAATTTGTGCTATTTTAAGTTTGCGGCAATTTGTTCTCTCAGCAATAGAAAACTAATACAGACTGGGCGCCTGGGTGGCTCATACTCGTGATTTTGGCTCAGGTCATGATCTCATGGTTCATTGGTTCGAGCCCTGCTTGGGATTCTCTCTTTCCCTCTCTGTCTGCCTCTCCCCTGCTTGCGTACGTGCTCTCTCTCTCTCTCTCTTTCAAAATAAACAAATAAATGTTAAAAAAAAAAAGAAAACTAATACAGGCAAGAAATCATATACTGCATTTGTTTAAAAGGTTAAAGCTTCTGAACCAGTGTTTTTCTAATCTGTGGACCACAGCCCATTAATCTTTGGCCTTTACAAGTATTAAATTTTTTGAGGTGTCTTTGTTATACCTCAGTAAAAAAAGAAAAAGGAAAAAATATCACAGTGCATTTCACAGGTTCTTACCCCCAAACTGTACCCATTGTGACAAATATTGGTACCGATTGTGACAACTTAGTGAGGGAGACAGCACAAAGGATGTAGGTGGGCTGCAAATCGTGTGTCCAGCTTCTGTTTACTGAGGCCACTTAATTCAGTAGTAAATAACAACTGGTTTTACCATTAACAAGATGGAGAGAAAGTTTAATTTTAACATTATTGTCATTTATAGCTGTGACACGCAGGAGAATTTTACCTGCAGTTAGCAATGAGGCTTCCCGCTGAGTTTATATGTGAACATCCACATAACTTTTAACCAGATATGTGAGTAGTAGCTTTGTCCTTGAGGGTTCTGCGATGGAATAAATTTGTGAGCAGGAATTAAAGTTATTCCTCATTTTTAGTTTTTGTATTGTTTGTTTTGTTTTTTCTTTGGGTTATATATACATATGAATAGGATAATATTTGACATGATTGAATATGCAAGGGTAAAGTGTTGCTTCACAAAATACTTTCCACTTTTGTAGATATGTTTAACAGTGTTAGGTCATGATGTGAAATGTGTTGCTGTATGTTGTAGTCTGAATACTGTTCTAGGTTGGGCCATTGAAATGCAGTTGCTATGGGTAAAATTTATATCATGATCGAACAATCTGTAGTGTAGGGATTTTTTTTTTTTTTTTTTTTTTTGCTACAACACCGTTTACAAAGGCAAAAATATTAAGAGGAAAAGAATTCCCAGTGGGTAGAGGGTTTTTTTTCAAGGCATCATTGAGGTATAGGCCTCAGGCTACCATGCAGGGTAGAGATTCCTCAGAAACCACATAAAATGATCGTGGAACGTCTGGCCTCCAAATCTCTATTTCTGGTCAGAGTAAGGAGGATACAATTTCTTTCTTTCTTCTTTTTTTTTTAATGTTTATTTATTTTTGAGAGACAGAAAGAGAGAGTGAGAGCCGGGGAGGGGCAGAGAGAGAGAGGGAGACACAGAATCCGAAGCAGGCTTCATGCTCTGAGCTGTCAGCACAGAGCTGGACGCGGGCCTTGAACCCACAGACCGCAAGATCATGACCTGAGCCAAAGTCGGACGCTCAACCAACTGAGCCACCCAGGCACCCCAGGTGGATACAATTTTAGTTGCTCTCTTTACTCCCAGCAAGGGGATCCCTTGCCCATCCAACTTCAGGTCTGCCTGGGCTGGTGTACCCAAGGCCACTCTGTGTGCACTGTCACAGGACCACACTTCTTTGTGGCTTTGGGCTGTGTAAGAAATTACCACAAAACATGGTGGCATTAAAAAAAATAAGAAGTATTATCTTTCATAGTTTCATAGTTTCATAGTTTAACTGGGTGAATCTGGCTTGAGGTCTTTCCCCAGGTCGCAGTTAAGACATGGACAGGGATTGTAGTCATCTGACAACAGGGGGATTGAATTCCAAGAGGCTGCAAAAGCTGATGTTGGCTGTTGGCTGCAGGCCTCATTTCTTGCTCACATAGATGTCTCCTTGGGGTCTCCTTGAGTCTCAACACCAATGTGGCAGTTGGCTTCTCCCAGAGTGAGTAATGCAAGAGAAAGCAAGATGGAAAGTCTCTTATGACTTTACCTCAAAAGACATACTCCATAATTTCCACACTACCCTATTCTTAATGCACTTCATCCATATTCACTACAGGAGGGGACCACACAGGGTGTGAACACCAGGAGGCAAGAGTCCTTGGAGGCCATTTCCAAACCTTCTTACAGACTCCTGAAGCAATCTGATATACAGAGTGCACTAATTTATTTTAGCAGAATAAGGACCTAAATTATAGTTGCCAAGAAGTGATGGAGTTTCCATAAGATTGTAATTCAGATCAGGGGCACCTGGGTGGCTCAGTTGTTTAAGCATCCGACTTCAGCTCAGGTTATGTTCTCCCAGTTCATAGATTCAAGCCCCGCATCAGGCTCTATGCTGATGGTTCTGTGTCTGCCTCTCTCTCTGCCTCTCTCCTGTTCATATTCTGCCTCTCTCTTGCTCTCAAAAATAAATAAAACATTAAAAAAAATTTTTTTAAAAAGAATATAATTGAGATCAGCTTGGGAATGAGAAGATGAACTCATATTAAATTAAACCTATATTAAAAGAACAGTAGGCAATCACTATGACATGGACACCTTATTGAAAAATCCTGGGGCATAGACACGCTTAGAGAAAATCAGGACTTGGAGACCACCCCTCCTACTACAAATGCCAAAGGTGTGAGTGATAATGGTCGGAAATTATACCTCACAGGTGCCATGTGAAAATGCATTGAGCAATAACCTCCGGCTATCGTACCTGCTGCACGTGTACATCTGGCCAAGAAGGATCAGGTGCAGGTAAGTCTCCCAAAGAGCTATTAGTGACGTCTCCCAAGAGGGGTGGGGAGGGAATGGCAAGGAAGAGTCACCTCTGTGCCTGGAGGGCTTGCTCCCTCAGGGGCTTGCGCACACAGGGCATGCCTCCTGCAGAGCTGGTGAGCACCAGGGCTGATCCCTGCATCCTGAGACATGGAACAGCCTTCTTCCCCGAGAACTGTGATTTTTCCCAAAGGTCAGGCTTTCTCTGTAGACCTGAGTGGGCCATGGCTGGTCAGTCTGTGGGAATAGGGCTTCTTATTGGGGGAGAAAGTAAAACTTGTCGGTACCTGTGGACCTCACTACCCACAT
Source organism: Felis catus (assembly GCF_018350175.1). Classification (NCBI taxonomy): domain Eukaryota; kingdom Metazoa; phylum Chordata; class Mammalia; order Carnivora; family Felidae; genus Felis; species Felis catus. The sequence goes on along the minus strand of NC_058375.1, from coordinate 110,733,476 downwards.
GCCACTGACCTGTAAAGCAGTCAAGCCAGTGCTCCTGTCTCACAGATGGGGACACGTTTCTAGGTGTTGCCTTTTGGAACTTCATCTGCATTTTCTTATGCCTCTTCTCTTTTCCTCTCCTTTATTTGGCCACATGTTTAAAGTACGTTTTTTTAGAAGTTTTTTTTTTTTAATGTTTATTTGTTTTTGAGAGCGCGAGACAGAGAGCAAAAGGGGAGGGGCAGAGAGAGAGAGGGAGACACAGAATCCAAAGCAGGTTCCAGGCTCTGAGCTGTCAGCACAGACCCTAATGTGGGGCTCGAACTCACAAGCTCTTACATCATGACCTAAGCCGAAGTCGGGTGCTTAACTGACTGAGCCACCCAGGTGCCCCTAAAATATGTTTTGAAAATAAGTTCATTTACTTTTTTTATACAATTAATAGTCATGTGTTTTAAAATTTAAAGGCCATAGAGTGACATAAAAGGATGTAGAGTGAAAGCTTCCTTCCTATCCAGTGGTGGTACATGTCTAACAACTTACTTTCTAAAAATGGTGCCTCATGTAACAATGTGTGTCAACTATACTTAAATAAAAGAAAATTAGAAAAAAGAGGGGTGACTGGGTGGTTCAGTCATGTAAGCATTTGACTCTTTATTTTGGCTTGGGTCATGATCTTATGGTTTGTGAGTTCAAGCCCCACATTGGGCTCTGCACTGACAGTGTGGAGCCTGCTTTGGATTCTCTCTCTCCCTTCTCTCTCTCCTTCTCTGCCACTCACACTGTCTCTGTCTCTTTCAAAAGAAATAACTAAACCTTACAAAAATTAAAAAAAAATCTGTCTCTCCCTCTTCCTCTGCCCTTCCACCATGTGTGTGACCACTTTCCCTCACTCTCTCTCTCTCTGAAAAATAAACATTTGAAAAACAATTATAAAAAGGAAAGAAAAGTGGTTTCTTTCTCCATCAGGATATCTTGGGCTTTTCTGTGTGCAGGTTGGACCCTGAGAGTGAAAGGGAAAGCAGAAATTGCCAGGCCTCTTAAGGTTTGGGCTTGGAAGTCACAGAATGACATGTCCACAGCACTCTCCGGGTCAAAGCAAGTCAAAAGACCAGTCCAGATTTAAGGGGTGAGGTGATAGATTCCACCTCGTGGTGGAAGGAATGGCAAAATCACATTGCAATGGGGAGGTGTGATAGCGGGAGGGGTGGGGCATGCTGCATAAATCAGATGGCCCTGGGTGTTTCTGTTGCCACAGCCCAGGGGCACAGACCTATTAAAAGACTGAGGCCTCATCATAGGATTACAGAACAGATTACAGAATGCTTGCCCTCTCCTTAGTCTTACGACCACATCAACAGGGCTCCTGGGTAATAATGTGGTTTACAGCTAACAGAACTATAACGATCAGACTCTACTTAAGATGCCATTTCTAGGGAAACCCAAAAATAACAGAGGAGAGAAAAACAAGGACACTGGAGGACATGGAGGTCTCTGACATGCACAGCTATGGCAAACAGTAAACACAGCTAACTGCTGGCCAGAAAAACACAAAAGTTCACACTGAGGCCTATTTACCTCATTTCTTTTTACCCGGTACATCATGTGTGGGTTTTAAGCAAAAGTTACAGGCATACAGGCAGATAATTGTGGAATTATCACAATGGGATCCTTAAAGTAACAAGCCAAGGGCTCTAATGGAAAAAGTGGACAATATGCAAGAACTTCTGTGTCCTCATAAGATGTAAAGGCAAGTGGTGCCTGAGCGGCTCAGTTAGTTGAGTGTCAGACTTGGGCTCAGGTCATGATCTTGGAGTTTGAGTTTGAGCCGCGCATTGGTCTCTGTGCTGACAGCTCAGAGTCTGGAGTCTGCTTCAGATTCTGTGTCTCCCTCTCTCTGCCCCTTCCCTGCTTGTGCTCTCTCACTTTCTCTCAAAAAGAAGTAAGGTTAAAAAAAAAAAAAGATGGAAGGGCAAGGGAGCTCTCTGGGGTCTCTTTCTGTAAGGGCACTAACCCCATTCAGGAGGGCCCCACTCTCATGACCTAATCACCTCCCCAAAGCCTCACCTCTAAATGCTATCACACTGACAGTCAGGTTTTACTGTATAAATTTGAGGAGGACACAAATATGCAGTCCATAGCAGATGGTGAAAAGATCAGTGATCTGCTAGGGATTTGGGGGAGAATTGTAGAGGTGAAGCGAGGAGTAGGTTATTATTTTTCGTTAATCTTTAACATTTATGATTTCCCCCTTTTAGATAGATTTGATTTTTAAATATTTTATTTTATTAAAAAATAATTTTTTAAATGTTTATTCATTTTTGAGAGAGAGAGAGAGAGAGACAGACAGACAGAGTGCTGGCAGGGAGGGGCAGAGAGAGAGGGAGGCACAGAATTCCAAGCAGGTTTCAGACCCCCCAAGCTGTCAGCACAGAGCCGGAAGTGGGGCTGAAGCTCAGCACCCTGAGGTCAAGACCCCAGCCCACGACCGAGGCTTAACCGACTGAGGTACCCAGCCGTCCCTACAGAAATTTTTGCACAGCGATTTATACTGGGCAAAAAAATTTTTTTTCCAAAAAAAAAAAAAAAAAAGTAAGCAAATTGCCACTGCCAGTATAATCTAAGCTAAATCGTCTCATAAAACTTAAAAAGTTTTCCTTTTCCCACGCTCCCAGGAACGGTAGTTATCAAAATTTAGGGGTTACGATAGTCTAAGATGCCCAGAAACATTAAGAAATTTTGTGCTTTAGTTGTGCAGCAGTGATTTTAATATAAGGGTTTAAGGAAGTAGCTTCTGAAGCTCCCCAAAGTCCAGGTCGGAAAAAAGGCTGAAACCCCTATTCGGCTTCACCAGCTGGTACAGCTTTGGGTCTCAGCTGTCGGCTCCTAGTCCCACACCCCAGACCGTAAAAGTGCTCTCTTCCCAGCCACACTGCACAGCCAGAGAAAGGAGGGAGGCGGGAACTCCTCGGATACAAGATGGCGACCGCACGACGCTCTAGGCTGCCCCAGCCGCGACTCTGTAGCCGGAAGTCCTCCGGCTCTCGCCAGTAGGAAGCGGAAGTAAAAAGGCAGTAGGCAGCTGGGTTATTGCTTTGCGAGACCGGCTTGTGAGGGGAGCCGCGGGAAAGGCGCGTGTCGGCCGCTCACTGGCGCAGCCGCTGCCGCCGCCGTCACCGCCCCGCCCCGGCGTTGTCGCTGACATCGTCGCGGACGAAGCGTGGCCCCAACATGGGCAGGAAGGGGGACGCGAGCGGCGCGTGTGCCGCGGCTGCGCGGCCGGTGACAGGTACCCCTGGCGTGGCGTGGGGAGGTCTCGTGGACGGGGACAGGGTCTGGGACGTGAGGCGACCTCGTGCCCTGGTCACCTTGAGCTTCCGCTTCTTCCCTGACTCAGTTTCTCCTTCTGTGTACTAGTCCTCCCCCTATTTGTGACTCCTCCGAGTTGCCCTCACTGGTCTTACGGGCAAAGTATAGTTTCTGCGAGAGTGGCCGCGGACTCTCTTGTAGCCCTTTTTGAGCCTTTACTGAAGAGCTTTGAGATCCGTGTGCCCAAGTGCAGAAGGAGGTGGGGGAAGTGCCCTAACTTGAGTTTGGACCACGTCTGACCCTAAGTAGGTTGAGAACCAGCAGTTTGCAGGACTCTGATTGGAGAACAACTTGATCTTTTTGTAGATTTCTGTTTTTTCCCTAAAATGAATCAGGGTGATGCATACTGGTTGCCATTTTCATTTAAGTACGAGGATCTGTTGGCTGGTAATTGGATAATTCGGTTTCACTTTTCGTGTGGGACCTGCCAGAAGATCTGCGTACATCGCCAATAAGTTATGGATGTGAACTGTTCTCCGTTGGCCAAAACCTCTAGATTGTTTTGCATTTCTTGCCAGATATGAGAACTAGCATATTATGTTCATTTGAAGTCTGGGGGTCTTATGTCTTACTGTGAGATACTATATTGGAAACATTCATCAAGCACTTGCCAGCCAGTTTTAGTATGATGTTTGAAGACATTTAAAATAGTTATTTAAGGCCACAAAATAAGGGATGACGGTAGCCTTTCCACTTGACCTGCTTTAGACAAACTTAGTTGGCACTCATTTTTATTAAAGGAAATAAACATTGCTTTGTATAGTTGTGTGGCAGTTGTACAATGCACGCTTACCTTGAGGGGAAGAAATTGAACTATGTAGAAAATTCTTTTAGGTTTTTTTCTGCAGTTACCTGTGATCATTTTCATATCAGATGTATAGTAACTACTTTTATCAAAAATTAGCAAATGGTTTTGCTAATAGCTATAAATACATATTAACTTTAATTATTTGAGAAGTAAAATTATTTCTTGAGGGGTCGTTCCTAGTATTTTCCTCACTGTTAATCTTGTATGTTGATGCTCAGATGGCTATCTATAAACTTGCAAGGTGCAAGTTGGTTTTTTAAGAGATTGTCAGCTATTATCTTCAGTTTAGAAATGGAAAAAGAAAAAGTTGGTGATTTATAATTTTATGCCTCTTTTTTCCAAAAAGTGAAAAGTGTTTGGGGCGCCTGGGTGGCTCAGTTGGTTAAGCGTCCAACTTCGGCTCAGGTCACGATCTCGCAGTGAGTTAGTTCGAGTCCTGGTCGGGCTCTGTGCTGACAGCTCAGAGCCTGGAGCCTGCTTCGGATTCTGTGTCTCCTTCTCTCTCTGCCCCTCCCCGACTTGTGCTCTGTCTCTCTCAAAAATAAATAAATGTAAAAAAAAAGTGAAAAGTGTTTGCCAAACTGCAATTTTTATCAATATTTCCAAAATTTTACTGTAGGTCAGTAAGCAAGAGATAGTCATTGAACTAAGGAAGCTGGGCCACGGACTAGATCTTACAGATATAACATTTGCGCCTAGGACTTATTAAAGAATGTTTTTAATTTACCCATTTTGCCACAAGCATTATAACCTTGGGATTCTGACAACGATTATTTCTTAGACTGTTCATATTTATAAGCAACATTTAAGGACCACTAGGATCGGAGTGTAAGATTCTCATAAAATGAAGGCATTCTCAAACAAAAGGCCGCTTCTGTGAAGCTCTTACTTCTGCTTCTCTAAACAGTCTTTTCTTGTGGTTTTACCTGTTGCATCTAGGCTGCGGGGTCTGGGTAGGAAAGCTCTTCTGTAGTGGCCACTTTCCTCTGTCACCTCCAGCGGTGCTATACCTTGCCCCAAGAACTGTCTCTGTTTTTCAAACAATTCAAGGGGAACGCTAGGCGAGTCTTGGTGCGTAGAATTTTCATTTTAATCTTTAAGTCCTAAGCATCTTTCCTCTTGGTATCAAACTCCTTTCTTTCTATTTGCTTTCATTCATCCTTTAATGAAGACTTTGTTTATTTCATTCTGAGCACCTCCTGTGTTCCAGGCATTATGCTAGGCATTTGACCCTGACAAACAAAATTCCCTGCTTTTTTTTTTTAAATTTATTTTGAGAGAGAGAGAGAGCACAAGCAGGGGAGGAACATAGGGAGGGAGGGAGAGAGAGAGTGTGAATGCACAAGCAGGGGAGGAGGAACATAGAGAGAGAGAGAGAGAGAGAGAGAGAGAGAGAGAGAGAGAATCTCAAGCAGGCTCCTCACTGTGATCCCAGAGCCCGATGCAAGACTCGAACTCCCGAACCGCGAGATCATGACCTGAGCGGAAATCAAGAGTTGGTCACCCAACGGGCTGAACCACCCAGGTGCGCCCCAAATTCCCTGCTCTTGAGGAGCTCACATTCCATCCCCAAAGCCAGCCTGAATACAGATCTGTCAGGCTGGTTGGTCACTTCTCTTGGGTCCCAGCTTCAGGCTGGCATGCTTGGTTTTGGTTTGAAACTGTGCTTTTCTCAGCCACCTGTATCCCAAGGTCTCTGTCCCTAGAAAGTCCTTGGACTTGCCTTGGTTCTCACAAGAAAGCTTTTTGCTTAGTTTGGTTCTGCACAGTATGAATTCTTACCCTTCCAAAGCTTGGGAACCGGGGGAGATAGCATGGTATTGTAGAACTTAAAAACAGGCAGATGTGGGTTCCAAGCATTGCTATTTATTATTTGGGCAAGTTACTTGGCTTCTCCAAGCTTCCATTTTCTTATTTTTAAAGGTGAAATTATAGTGTTTCACCCATTATGCAGCATAGTTATGGAATATCTGCTGTTTGCCAGGTGCTGTGCTATTTGCTGTGGTGAACAAAATAGACATGGCAACCACCCTCCAGGAGCTGCAGTCTCCTGGATAAGTTGTGTGGAAGGACTAGAAGTCATGGTGTATGCAAAGCACCTGACACAGTGCTTGGCCCAGAGCAATTGGTCGGTAATGGCTAATGTTTCCTCAGGGACCTTTTGTCACTTCCAGTTCCCTCACCACTCTATGCATGAAGCCTGCCTGGGGTTACTGACAGTGTTTCAATTTCCTGTCCACGGTCACCTCTTTTGGGACAGCACATGTAGGCCCCTTCAGGAAAAATTGTAAACATAGCTGTAGCACAGTACTGATTGAACGTAGTTCATATATTCTGTCTCCAGTTTAGACGTTTTGTGACTTTTGGGGTTGATTTTTTCCCCCTAATCACAGAATATATATTTCCAATTTTTTGAGACTATGCAGTAACGATGATGTGTTCTTATTCTATAGTTTAGAAGGTGGTTTCTTTTCCTTATAAGAACATGTTTTACTAGAATGGTTAATTCTGCTATAGTACTTGGCACTTCATGAAGTGATTTTCATGTCGCTTTTTCATTCTCACTGTCCAAGTGCGGTAGATACTGATATTCTTATTTCAGAGTCTGGGAGAAGGGCCAGAGATGTTACTAGGGGACTTGCTTATGGTTAAACTGCTAGTAAGTAGCAAAGTCAGTAATTGAAGTAAGTCCCTAACTCTAAACGGTTCTCTCTTTTTCCCAACCATGTTTTTCCGTCATGCAGAGCAGGATTCTGAGGCTGCAGTCTGTGGACCAGTAGGGGAGGGTGTCTAAGAGTTTTTGAGTGGTCTGAAATTGTATCTAAAAGTTTGCATCCTTGCTTGCTCCTCTGCAGGAAATGTCAGTAACTTTTGCTACATTCTGAAAGTCCCCTCCCCAAAATCACTGCTAGCAGGTTTCAGTGTTGGGAGTCTAGTTTGGTTAGCTCTAGTCTTTGCAAATTTTGTGGGTTTTTTTTTTTTTTTTTAGTGCTTATTTATAAATGGGATGTTAATATTTGTTTATATTAATTTGTCAGTCGATTAAATCAATTAAGGTGGCAGTGCCTGAACTAAAGACTCTTAAAAAGCAGCTTTTCTATTTGGTATCTTTTATTTTGCTTTTGCCCATTTGTTCTTTAGAGATATTGTGTGTTATATATGAAGCAGGATGTTGGCACAGATGTTAATGCTTTTTGTAAAAAGAAGATAGTGACTGGTCACCCAGACGATAGCTTTTATAGCCAATATCTCGAGGAATTGGGGTGAGTGAGGTGAGCCTTACCAGACATTAGCATGCGCAAGCATAGCTTTGGCATAGTGTTTCCCACAGATTCATGGCCCCTTTGGGTTCCCATTCAAATGGGTAGAACTTGGATGCTGACTTATATAGCCCACGAAAAACCTGCTAAGGGTTCTGTGAGCAGACTTCTGAGATGAAAAATCAGACCATAGAAGCCCTGCAGCTCGAGGCCTTTTTCTGAAATGATCTAGACACATCAGCATGCTTAAGGACATTGCTGCTGGGAGGTTGGAAGGCCTGCATTGTATGGCCATGCCAATTTACCAGTGACCCCAGCTTCCTTATTTTGTAGATAGGGACCTGTTTAACTTTCCTTCATTCCGGCACTGTTTTATGCATTTACACTGAAGTGTTAGCTTCCTAGGATTGCTGTGACAGTGCATCAAACTGTGTGGCTTATGGCAATAGCAGTTCCTTGCCTTCCAGTTGTGGAGGCTAGACATTCTAAATCATGGTGTCACAGCTCATGTTCTGTCCGAAATCTGTAGGGGAGGGTCTTTCTTTCCCTCTTCCAGCATCTGCTGGCCCTAGGTGTTCTGTGGTTTGCAGCGTGGTTTGCAGCGTGGTTTGCAGTGTAGTTCCGACAAGTGCCTGTCCTCACTGGCACTCTCCCAGTGTCCCTTCACATGGTCTTCCCGCTGTGTGCCTGTCTCTGTGTCCACATTTTCCTTTTTTTTTTTTTTTTAACACCAGTCATATTGGGTTAAGGTTCACCCTAATGACCCAATTTTAACCAGGTTACCTCTGCTAAGATCCTATTTCCAAGTAAGTTCACATTTCAAGGTGCTGAGATTAGGACTTCATAACTTTTGGGGGGTGGGCACCATTTAATACCCATCATTTATGTTTTCATCTAAGCTTTGTTTACTCTCATGCTTCATAAAGTAGAATTATGTGTAAACTGCTGTGCCACCAACTGACTTATACCTCTGTAGAGGCAACCCAGGAAATGCAGTGCAGTCTTTATAGGAAAGCATTCCATGAACTTCACGGCTTTAGTTCTACATCAGTCGCTCAGCAAATATCTGTTGAATTATGGAGATATTAGGTGCTGTTATATTTCAGAAACATTTCCATTTCTGTAATTCTCATGTTATTTTGTGTCTCTAAGTATTAAGATTCAGTTTTAAACATTTCCTGTGGCAAAACCTTTTTTTAAAATTTTCCTTTTTTTAGGAGTTTGCTATAAAATGGAACTTCTGATTGTATTCACTGGACTATGGCTGTTTTCTTCAGTAAAGGCAGATTCAAAAGCCATTACAACCTCTCTTACAACAAAATGGTTTTCCACTCCATTGTTGTTAGAAGTCAGGTAAGAAGACATCTTTTTTTTCTTTCATGTGTTTGAGTAAAAATGTAGGATCTGCTAGTGAATATTCAGGAGCCTTTTAGGCAGCAAGATTGTCATCATCACATGGATTTAGTCAGCACCTCTTTCAGTGTGCACTGTGCTGTGTACTAGTCAGAGGCTGTTATAACACAGAAGCTGTCAGTACCATAGGGTAATCATGATTCATAGAGATACTTAGGGACTTCTTTGGACAAATGTATTGAATTGGTTAAATTATCTTGCAAGAAGGGTATACATGTGGTAATAAAGGAAGAGGGTGTCGTACTTAAAGGAATTTTTCTATTTATTTGAAGAAGGTTTTAAGAGGTGTTTAATGAAAGAGAAAGAAGACAGCTTGGTGAGACGGGAGAAGGAGGGAATGCTCCTTCTAAGAAGCCGGAAGAAGACCTTGGGATAACAAGAGTACAGAGGGGAAGCTGAGGACATAGCTGGGTTTTATCTAAGATGTACATGTTCTACATTTTAACATCTCCAAAATTAGGATGCCTTTTGATGAAATCAAGATGTTACCTTACAAATTAAAATTGGTAGCATTTTCCTTTGTAGAGTTTCATTGAAAACAACGATGTGCCTTAACATCAACAGTGTCTTAAAATTGGTGAAATACAATATAGTCAATGATTTCTTGGGAGATTTTGTATTCCGAATGTACCTTCAAGTTAGTGTTTATAACATAAAAACCAGACACCTCTCTTCGTCAGATTTTTGTTTATAGAGGGAAACTTCTTTTTATTGTATCTGAAATACTATATAGCTAGGACTTGTAGAGGTAGAGAATTGTTCTAAAGCATGAATTTAGGTAGATTGAAGGTCAAGCAGTTGGTAAATCTCACAATTTGATAGTGCGAGAAATTGGAACTGTTGCATTACTTCAGTTAACTTTGGCCTTTCTTTGTACCCTTCAATTTAGAATTAGGTTTTCTGACATTTCCCCCTTAATCCTAGAAAAATGTGAATGAGGAGATTTTGTTAAGATGATTGTGTTGATGAATAGTTGCATCTCCTAAGGAAACGGCTTCATTTGGTATTGATAAGAGGACCTGTGGGAAAGTGGGATGAGTATGAGCCGGTTTTGACTTGCAGAGGAGCCTAATGGATTGTCACTTCTCTGTACCTTCCTTTTCTCAGCAATAAAATGCGCCCCCCCCCCCATTCCTGCTGCATTCATTTCTTAGCAGTGTTATAGTGACTAATTTGATAAGTGGATTGAGCTCCTCCAGTGTCAGAACTTTATTAGATAGAGGGCAGCTGTAAAAGTGAAGTGACTGAAGGTTGTTGAGATCTAAACTGCCTGAGCCAGGACTCTGACAACTGAAATATGCCCCCTCCACCCCTGCCAATCTTATTTTAGATGATTTGTCTGGTATAAATCTAAGTGTTTGAGATTTACTATCATTTTCTAAATAATCTTGTGCAATTAACTGTAACCACTGATATCTTATAATATTCTGCTTGACATTCTTTACTGAGTTACACTCAGTTACTCTCCACACTAATTTTTCAGTTTTTGTGCCTTGTCTCGGAAGATTCTTATGGTGTATACTTATGGGACTTTTGAAAAACTATGTTAAAACTGTCAGCCTTAATTAATCAATTTTGTCCCGTTTCTTTGATCTCTGTGAAGTGAGTAATGTATAATGCTTCCTTCACCAACTTTCCTTTCACAAACATTGCCCCTTTTCATAATTTCCTGGCCATTTGCCATTTTGGTTGACTATTTAGTCCTCTTGTGTGGCTATTTGCAGACAGTTAACCAAGGTAATGGGACTTCTAGGCAACTCAGAAATAAGTTGCACGTATTTGAAATCCTTGATAGTTACCTCCAGAGCTAGCTGAGGCCACCAGTCTTCCCTCCCAGGTCCATGGCAGATATTGATGGCAATCACAGCCCTGTCCATCTGGGTGAGGGTGAAGGGACAGAATATTTCTCTACACATTGAGGCATGCAACTACCACAGATATTTTGCCTTCCTTGCATCTAGTGCTTAGGGACTAAAAATATTCCCGTGTATATTTTTAGACTGGCTTGATCCTAATGAAGCACATGTAGCTTTCTGGTTGTTCATCAATTGATATATGTTTAATTGAAGTAAAACACTGAATATGTTTTGAACAGCCATAGTTACTAACAGAAATACTGTATAAATAAAGTACTATTATTAAAATTGAAACTTATAATCATTTATTGAGTACTAGATAGTGGAATGGCCCAAGAATGTACCATGGTAGAGATATAAATCAAATAGATTTGAGTTTACACTCCAGATTTTTCATTTGCTAATTCTGTGCCCTTAAGCAAATCAATAACCTGTCTGAATTTCAGTTTCTTTATTCTAAAGATGGTTGTAAGTCAGGATGGCTGTGAGGATTTAAGGACATGGGTGAATGTGTCAAGCACAGTGCCTGTCACATAGTAAGCCCTCCTTTTTTTTTTTTTTACATCCTTTTTAAAAAAAAAATTTTTTTTTAAATGTTTATTTCCAAAGGAGAGACAGAGTGTGGGTGGAGGAGGGACAGAGGGAGAGAGATCGAGACATATACACACAGAATCTGAAGCAGGCTCCAGGCTCTGAGCTGTCAGCACAGAGCCCGACATGGGGCTCGAACTCACAAACTGCGAGATCATGACTTGAGCTGCAGTTGGACGCTCAACCGTCTGAGCCACCCAGGCGCCCCTTTTAACATCTTTTTTAATGTGTATTTATTTTTGAGAGAGAGCAAGCACAAGCTGGGGAGGGGCAGGGGAGGGGAGACAGAGTATCTAAAGTGGGCTCTGCACTGATAGCAGAAAGCCTGATGTGGGGCTCAAAACCACGAACCGTGAGATCATGACCTGAACTGAAGTTGGACGTTTAACCGACTGAACTACCTGGGCGCCCCCATAGTAAGCCCTTCTTAAATATTTATTTCCCTTCCTTTTCCTTTTGTTTCTTTAAAAAAAATTTTTTTTAATGTTTATTATTATTGAGAGACAGGGAGAGACAGAGCATGGGCATGGGAGGGACAGAGAGGGGGGAGACACAGAATCTGAAGCAGGCTTCAGGCTCTGAGCTGTCAGCACAGAGCCCGACGTGGGACTTGAACTCACAAACTGCGAGATCATGACCTGAGCCAAAGTCGGATGCTTAACCAACTGAGCCACCCAGGCGCCCCTATTTCCCTTCCCTTTCTAGTTTTGTATGGAAGGAAGACCAATTCTGATCGCCAACAATAACTTTGGAAATCTAGAAAACAAGTTTACTACCAGATTTATGGGCATTCAGGTTGTATATAGTTTTTTTTGTTTGTTTTGTTTTGTTTTGCCATAGATTAAAAACTTTTTATTGTGATGTTTCAGAACATTTTTAAGTAGAATGGTACATTTAATGTGCTCTGCTTCTACCTGTCACCCGTTTTAGCAATTACCAGCTCAAGTCCAGTAACCATCACCACACTACCTTCCTCCCTTCCCCTGCTGGAATATTTTGCAACAAATCCTAGACATCATATAATTTCATCTGAAAAACTATAGATGTTTTACTCAATGGAAAAGGTATAAGAAGCTAAAAACCAATTTAAAATGAAAAGCAAAAAACATAAATGGTAGTAGCATTCCTTTTAATAATAATCTTGTTATTGTCTTACCTTTCTTGGATTAGGTCAGTGTATCTAGTAATTAATTTTTTTAAGATTGTTTGAGAGGCGCCTGGGTGGCTCAGTTGGTTAAGCATCCAACTTTGACTTTGGTTCATGGGTTCAAGCTCTGCATTGGGCTCTGTGCTGACAGCTCAGAGCCTAGAGCCTACTTTGGATTCTGTGTCTCCCTCTCTGCCCCTTCCCTGCTCATGCTCTGTGTTTCTCTGTCTCTCAAAAAAATAAATAAATGTTAAAAAAATTACAAAAGATTGTTTGAAACTTAGATGTTGTAAGACTTATTTATGCAGTGGATGATGAAGAGTATACTTCAAGAAGTTTTCCTGTAATTATATGAAGAACATATATTTATTTGCAGATGGCCTTTGCAGGAAGGTCTTAGTTTTAGTGAATCCTTGTTCTCACTACTACAACATTTGAGTGTATTATCCTCCCCCACTACCTCAAGCATATCTTGTGAATGCAGCTTTAATTTATGAATTCAGGGTTTATTTACATATCATAGTCTGTCTTTGTATATGTTTTCTTAGGCCATAAGTTATTATAAGGTTGTTATGATGCCTATGTCAGTTACTAGAAAGCCTAGAAAAATGCCACATTCAAGGAGGTACTAAATAATTTAATACATTATGATACTGGGTATTTTCAGAAACCTAGTTTCAGAGAGGCTGTGTATTACCAGGAAATGTTTCTTATTTTTCCCATATTTCTGTGTCTAGCTGTGGAGTAGAGTGAGAGTTGTACACCCCAGTGTTGACAAGTAATGGGAAAGCCTTCCTTTGGCTAGGTAAGCTGAGATCAGATGTGTAGTTTGCTTTAAGACAGTGAGAGATCACCACTATGTTAGTATTATGTCTCGGAGGAGAAGATAACCAATTTACATGAATCATTCAGTTAGTAAACACATTTTCTTTTAGGGATTTTAGACTCTTAAATGAAGGGAAATTTAGAATGGCCTTTATTTTAGGTCTGTAGAGTAAAGTCAAGAAAAATTAAGGTGGCATTAAGTTCTAAGACCTGGTTGTTTTTTAGATCAGTGCTAACTTTAAACTGAAATTTGGTGATCTTGAAATTTGGATTTAGGGATGTTAAAAGATTACAACATGCTGCCTTTAGTCTCCTAGAAAATTTTCTAGGGTTCATGTTTTCCTTGGGAGAGGACCTTAGGCAAAACATTTTTTGTTCTTTGTAAGGTCTTTCAGAAAATAAGTGAGCAGAACTGGTACCACAGTTATCAGTTGTTAATTCTACTTCCACTGCGGACAGCTTTTTCACAAATGGGGTTTCATAGGCTTTATTTATATTGGGACTTCCCTGTTACAACATTGTGATTTTAGGTTTCTTAAGGGATACATATTAAGCTATTAATATGAATAAGTGAATAAGCTACTAAGCTAATTAGTTATTAATGGTTAAGCCAGTAAGAGTTATCGTTAGAATATATATTGCTCATGCTTGTGTATAATATAAAGTAAAAGCCAAACTGTTGGCATTTGGACACTTGAAAACCTATTTTTACTCTCTTAGAAATGTAACCTATATTAGAAGATTTTATTAAGTTGTTTCATTTCTGATATTTCCCCCCTTTTCTCCCAGTGAGTTTTTAGCGGAAGACAGTCAAGAGAAATTTTGGAATTTTGTAGAAGCCAGCCAAAATATTGGATCATCTGATCATCACGGTAAAATTGAAGCAGATGCTTCTTTGACTTTGGTATCTGCAAAAATATTAGGAAAAAAAATGGTCTCTTTCACAGTATGTATGGCTTTGCAATTAATGGAAAACATTTTTATCTTTAATGACTAGAGTTGTGATGGTAGCCAGCAGAGCCAACACAAAGTAATACTTTTGAAGCAAAGTTTATTATTTTTTATTTGAAAAATAATTTTTAATTTTTTTTTTTTGAGAGAGACAGAGCACGAGCGGGGGAGGGGCAGAGAGAGAAGGAGACACAGAATCTGAAGTAGGCTCCAGGCTCTGAGCTGTCAGCACAGAGCCTAATGCGGGGCTCGAACTCACAAACCGTGAGATCATGACCTGAGCCGAAGTTGGACGCTTAACCGACTGAGCCACCCAGGTGCCCCTTGAAGCAAAGTTTATAACTTTGCCTGGAAGTACTACCTATGATTTCTTTTCCCCTCTTGTTTTTCTTTTGTGTTGTTTTATTAGAAGTGCTATAGAAATATTGTGTAGAAGTCAAATTCACTCAAAAATCATTTAGTATTAACTTAATCACCATCAGATTTGGTTACTTTTTCTTTTGTTAATGAACTAATTATATAACTGATCTAATTATACAACTGATCTATTATCTATTAGGTTCGTTATCATTAACTAATACCATCCAAAATGTTGCCTGTTCTGCCTGCCAGCCACCTACACCATATACCTACGAGTATCAGGGTGTCAAATTAATGACAGTGTAAACTGTGTTGCTTATTTATGGTTTATAATGTGCATTCACATTTTGTAATTCAATAGAGTATAAACATTACTAGTCAAAGATGCCAATACACAGGTAGCTAAAACCTTGACAGGCCTTGCTGAAAAGGAAATGTGTGAAAACAATGTGACTGCTATTAGTATTTAACTGAATTGAGTCTCAACTGTTGGATTTTTTTGAAAAATAATACAAATTTTAAAAGTCAAGTCTGAATCTCTTTTGTGTGATATTAGCAGAGAAATACGGGACTAAAGAAGAGATGAAATTGGTCCAGTGAGGCATGGGGTAGGGTTTGGGAGTGAGTTTGCAAAGTAGGTGATGTCCTAGCTGAATTCTTCCTGTGGAGGTGGGTAGGAGTTAGTTATCCAGGTAAGTGGGGCAGTTGCAATCCAGGTAGAGGGAATAGTGTGAACAAAGAGAAGAAGAGAGGGGTGCCTGGCTGGCTCAGTTGGTAGAGCATCTGACATTTGATCTCAGGGTCATGAGTTCAGGCCCGATGTTGGGTGTAGAGATCACTTAAATGAATAAAACTTTAAAAAAAAAAGAGAGAGAGGAAGAGTCCAATTAATTTGTGTACTCCAGGGAATTCTAAGCATTTGACAACAGTTCAGGAAGGATAGTGGTAAGATTTTGCTATCATATTCCTTTGTAACACATAGCTTTATACTGTATGAACTATCTTATTTGGATATGTCTACCTGTAGATAATTATTTTGGTTAATGTTCTTTCTTGGCAGGTACTGATTATTCCTATTATCACGCAATATTGGAAACTGCATTTCAGTTTCTGTCACCTCTGCAGCAGAATTTGTTGAAATTTTGTCTATCCCTTCATTCCTACTCGGCTACAATTCAAGCCTTCCAGCAGGTAAGTTCAGTCAGTGCTTACAAGATAATGGTATTTTTTAGGGGTTGTATAACATGATGATTGTTTGTATTGCAGTTATCCTGGCATTGTGTTACAGAGCTGTAACTTTTCTGCCTGAAATTTATGAGGATTTATGATGTTTATAAATAGAAAGCAAAACTGATACTAAATCTTCAGATCTCAGATTTTTTAATTATATAATTTGCGTTTACTTTCATTTAAGAAAAAATAACCACACAAAAACAAAACTATGAGACTTCATTTATACAACATGGCGTAGGGGTAATAGTCTTGCTAAACCATTTGACCATGAATCTGATCACAGCCTGTAGAATGTAAAAGCTGTTCATAGGAAATACAGGGGATGAGAAATATGAAGCAATATCAGAGGGGTAACAGGAAAATCTGGAATGTAGAAAACTTTGTAGTAAAAATAATTTGATTTCTTCAACAAATATAAGGAAAGAAGTAAGGAAGAGCTTCAAGAGAGACTTAAAATATATGTCAGCTTAATGCAATGTGTGGATCTTGTTGGATTTTGAGTTGAACAGACTCCTTAAAAAAAAAAGTAAGAGAATCAAAGATGAGCATACACCCATCATATATTTGATGTGAAAGAAATGTTAATTTTAAGATCACTATTTTATTATAAAGTAAAACAGGCACAGAAAATCATTCACAAGAAATACATGGTGTAATGAACACTTGTAACTTTCGCCCAGGTCATGAAGTAGAACTTTGCCAGGGCCACTGGCAGCCTTTGTGCTCTGTTCTCATGACAGCTGCCTCTCGCCAGCCAAAAAGAACTACTTTCTTAACCTTTGTTGGAATGACTTGCAGTGTTTCTTTATCGTTTTACTGCCCAAGAGTGCATCTCCACACGATAGAATTCAGTCTTGCTGAGTTTTGAAAATTTTGATAATTTTTTGGGGGTGTGGCCCTAAATTCACAGGTTCTAGTTCTAGCGCTTTCTTTTCTTTGAATAACATACACTGTTTGCCCTATAAATTTTTTCACAGTCTGTATTATTGATCACATACTCATGATACAGTTCAACTTTTTCTCTGTCCTCTGTTCCCTGCAAATTGGCAGCTGGATCCAGAGGCAGGGCTTGAACTCATGACCCAGAGATCAAGACCTGAGCTGAGCTCAAGAGTAAGATGCTTATAACCAACTGACCTACCCAGGCACCCACGGTTTTCTTAACTTTTAAAGGCTGGCATGGCTCTCTCTTCTTTTTTTTTTTTTTTAATGTTTACTTTTGAGAGAGAGAGACAGAGTGTGTGTGTGGGGGGGGTGTGGGGGGGGGTGGGGAAGAGAGGAGACACAGAATCTGAAATAGGCTCCAGGCTCTGAGCTGTCAGCACAGAACCCAGCGCAGGGCTCCATCTCATGGACCTTGAGATCATGACCTGATGGCTCCCTCTTCTGTTGATTTTATGTAGTGTGAAAAAAATACGGTGGCTTTAAAAAAACATGGTTGTTTGGTTTTTGAGATTTCCTTTGTTCCTCTCCTGCACTTTCGTTGGATTTTCTCTTTAGTTGTCTCTATATCTCTGTGCTATTCAAATTTTATGGCACCCTGAGCAGTTTCTCCTTACAGTGGGGTCCTGTCTTAGCAGGACTCCAGGCTTATGAGTTTAGAGAGTTGAGAGCAGCTAAAGTGCTGTTCTTTCTTATTTTTTTGTGTTTGTAAGTTTTTATAGTAATTTACCAAAAAATGAAGAATGTAATGAAAAGTTTTAATATCAATTTTTCATAGCAAGTTTACCATTTTTCCACCTCTGAATTATTTTTCTTATGTCTATAGAAAAGGACAATATTAACGTATTACATAAATTACATCAGTGCACACACCAGTGCTTGTCATTATATCCTTTCTTTTCCCATCTGTTTATACTTAGTCTTCTCAGCGTCTCTCATTAAAGCTGCAGATTGACTTGTCTCATGCATTTCACTCTGAACATAAACTCCTGTCTCCTTCAGCCTTTCCCTGGAATATCTAGCTTACTGTGCTTCGTAGATAATTTTACCTTCCATCTATACTCTTTTTTTTGGTCCAGTTGTTTCCTTTTTTTTTTTTTTTTAGAGTCTATGTCATTCTATCTATTTCAGAGAGAGCCTTCAAGTTAATCTGCATATTGTACTTAATGTATGGATATGGACTTAATATACTTAATAGGGATTGTGTAGTTACACTTTGATGCTTAAAATTGATATTTGTAAGCTTGGTTTTCTTTAAGGTACATACCGTATTCCCTGGATATCTTTTGTTCTGTTCTGAGGTAGAATTTTAAAGTTCTGTTTTGGGGCTGGTATGAATACCAACCTCATGCGGTGATATTGGGAGGAGCTAGATGAAATAATATGTGAGAAACAGTGACATGAAAAACTCTTCCTGTCACATTGTAGGAGTTCAGTAGATGTTGATTTTCCTTTTTGTTGATGTCATTTTATTATCATCTAATTACCTGTTTAGAGTATTCATGTCCTTACTCGTCTGTGGTTAGAAATCATGACGAGAGTGTCTTGTGTCTTAAATGGCAGATAGCAGCTGATGAGCCTCCACCAGAAGGATGTAATTCTTTTTTCTCTGTGCATGGAAAGAAGACTTGTGATTTTGACACCCTTGAGACTCTTCTCCTCACAGCGTCTGAAAGGTAAATTGTGTGTTTCTTCACACATACTGTATTTCATTGTGCTTTCTTCCATATCAAGCCCACCCTTCAAATTTCTTACAGGTTTTGTGGTCTGTAGATACAGTGGTTTAGAGTGTGGATTCTGGAATCAGACCAACTAGATTTTTTTTTTTTTTTTTTTTTAAACAAACAACGTTTATTTATTTTTGGGGGGACAGAGAGAGGCAGAGCATGAACGGGGGAGGGGCAAGAGAGAGGGAGACACAGAATCGGAAACAGGCTCCAGGCTCTGAGCCGTCAGCCCAGAGCCCGACGTGGGGCTCGAACTCGCGGACCGTGAGATCGTGACCTGGCTGAAGTCGGACGCTTAACCGACTGCGCCACCCAGGCGCCCCAAGACCAACTAGATTTGAATCCCAGCTCTATCACTTAAAATAGTTTTGTAAACTTAGGCAAATTACTTAACCTTTCTTTCCTACCTCACTTTGAAATAGAGATAATAAGAGTACTTTATGTTCCTGTTATTATTTAGTGATGACTCTCTGTGAGATTACATAGGCTTTGTCATTAGTGTAGTAAAGAATACCCTGTGTATTAAACCAGTGCCTGAAGTAATGATATTAATGATAATGATCTCTCAGAGTATTACTAGTTTCAGACGAAGGAGACTATTTAAAAGATAACAGCAAGCTTAATTTGAATATTAAGTTGGTGATTTAATGGGCTGGCTTTTTGCTTAAAGGTAGGTTTCCTTTGGTGGACAGATATAACAGGTGTCTCTTGCTGTCTGGCTATGGCAGTAACCCCATTGTACCTTCTCTGTAATGCCGTTTTAAATTGGATAACTGACCTCTCTGTGGTGTTGCTCTGCTCTACCAGAGGCCTAAGGGCATTTCAGGTAGGGTAGCTCTTTAGTGAGGTACTCTTCCCAGCACTTGTTCTCTGCCCGTTAAATGGCGGGAGAGCTTTTTACTTAGAATGACAACCAGAAAATGGGGTACGTGTTCCAGCTATGTCCAGGCCGAGGAGTGGACATTGGAGAATGGCTTGCATGGTAAAGTGGTGCTCCCTTGGGGTAAACAAAATTAATTGATTTAAAAAACTCTAACTTGTTAAAACAATAATGCAGACATTTATAAAGAAAAGAATGATGGTGTCTCCTCTTCTGAGAGGTGGTAACTATTTTTAATGGTTTGTCATCATGTTTTAGGCTTTTTTCTGTGGTTATAGATTTATACAGGTAGGTAGGTTTATTTTTACAAGAGGCTTCTTCCCATTAGTACATGTATGTGTACCTCATTATTTTTAATGCATGAAAAATAGCTTATGTAAGAATGTCTCATAGTTTTTTACTGATAGTTTTAAAAGTTGTTTCCTATTTTTTTGTTTGTTATTGTGATAAGGCTATAGTGAATATCCTTACTTCTATCTCTTTACCTTCTGTGAAACAGTTTATTAAGAAATAGTTTATTGTAAAAGGAATGGCAAGTCATAAAGTCTGTGCAATAAGATCTATTGATATCTTGATGCTGATATTAGGGAATTTATTTTGAGGGGCAAGTTTAAAAATTTATGAGGGAAACTTAAATATTAAATCATTTAGTAGGAAGATCATAGTAGTAAAAATGATAGAGGAGGGAGATGCTGTGGTTGGCCAGTTATATGCTTAAAATCATCCTGCCTTTTCACGTTATTTGTGCTTATGTTTTCAGATAGAAGGATAATCTATTTATATAGTAGAATAGCATAATAAAGCCTTAGTACTATGGGATGTGGATATGTATCCTTTTTCTGCCTTTCATCCTTCTCTAGGAATTGGTAACAATTACTAATCAAAGTCTGCATTTTATGGTTAGTATGATGTGCTTTTATTATTTTTAGTCATGAATAAGACTCATATTTGACAGTGTTCTTACTGACTGAAAACTGTTTTGATACTCTGTTTTTAAATTTTTTTTTAATGTTTATTTATTTTTGAGAGAGAGAGAAACAGAGTGTGGGTGGGAGAGGGGCAGAGAGAGAGAGGGAGATACAGAATCAGGCTTCAGGCTCTGAGCTGTCAGCACAGAGCCTGATGCAGGGCTCAAACTCATGAACTGTGAGATCATGACCTGAGCCGAAGTTGGACGCTTAACTGACTGAGCCGCCCAGGCACCCCAATACTCTTTGTATTAAGATGCTTATAATCTTTATTTAAATTATTGCTGCTGTAGCTACATCTTGTACCATTTTTAATTTTTAAGAACTTTTTTTTAAGTTTAAGAGGATGGGTGAAATAGGTGATGGGGATTGGGGGTGCACTTGTGATGAGCCCTGAGTGATTATGGAATTGTTGAATTACTATACTGTACACCTCAAACTAATGTAACTCTGTATGTTAGCTAACTGGAATTAAAATAAAAACCAGAAAAAAAATTAAGCTTCTAATATTTATTTTCAGGCCCAAACCTTTATTGTTCAAAGGAGATCACAGATACCCATCATCTAATCCTGAAAGCCCAGTGGTCATTTTTTACTCTGAGATTGGTTATGAGGAATTTTATAATTTCCACCGCCAACTTATATCAAAAAACAATGCAGGCAAAATCAATTATGTACTCAGACATTATATACTTGTAAGTATTGACTTATGTATGTATTGTGTGTGTGTGTGTGTGTATATATATATATATATACATATATATATATAAAACTTAAAAACATTTTTTTTAATGTTTATTCATTTTTGAGAGAGAGAGACAGCACAAGTGGGGGCGGGGTAGAGAGAGAAGGAGACACAGAATCCGAAACAGGCTCCACAGAGCTGGAACATAGGGCTCACACCCATGAGCTGTGAGATCATGACTGAAGTTGGACGCCTAACCAACTGAGCCACCCAGGTGCCCCTTATAGCTGTTAAAAATCTTGATTTGCCCTGCACGACCTTAGCACATAAGCTAATAATATCCCCCCTTTATAAAATTATTTGATCTACTTTTCATCATATCTGTTATTTGCACATAGGAGGTACTTTGCTTGCCAGTCTGAAGAAATAGGAAATAATTATGCTTAAAAAATGGCTTAATAAAGTGTACATTCTACTTAAAAATGAAACATGTAAATTATATTTTCTAGATTTAATATAATCATCATACTATGGAACTGATTCTTGAATTCCTTTCCAAAAAATTTTTTTTTCCATTCGGAATCTTTTCATTTGATGTAAAAGGGAGGATTTCTAAAGGCATAAAAACAAGCAGAATTGACTAAAATTAAGTTTTTAAAGTCTTTTGTAACATTTAGCAATTAACATATTTATATGTAAACATATTTGCTTTTAAAGTTTCTGTGTCATAATAAGCTCAGTAAAATTGTGTGGTAAGTCCCTATAAGCAAAATACATATTAACAAAATATTTTTTTAAGTTTATTTATTAGGAGAGACAGAGGGAGAGAGGGAGAGCGTGCACAAGCAGGGGAGGGGCAGAGAGAGAGGGGGAGAGAGAGAATCCCAAGCAGGCTCTGTGCTCTCAGCTTGGAGCCAAACATGGGGCTTGAACTCATGAACTGTGAGATTATGACCTGAGCTGAAACCGAGAGTCGGATGCTTAACCAACTGAGCCATCCAGGCACTCCCAAATAAATATTTAAATGAAAATTTGTATGAACAGAAACAGATTTTTTTAAAAAAATTTTTAACGTTTATTTATTTTTGAGAGAGCGAGACAGAGTGCAAACGGGAGGGACAGAGAGAGGGGGAGACATAGAATCTGAATAGACTCCAGGCTCTGAGCTGTCAGCACAGAGCCTGACGTGGGGCTCAAACCCACGAACTGTGAGATCATGACCTGAGCTGAAGTCAGACGCTTAACCAACTGAGCCACTCAGGCACCCCTTGAAACAGATTTTTTTAATACCTAGTTTTGACAACTGCTTTCCAGGCTATATTGCTGTTATTAAAGATTAAAATACCTAAAGCGCCATCCTCATTCAGGATGGTGGTAAGTAAGCCTGTGACAGTTGGTCAGCCCAAACCCAACCTGAAGACTTTTTTTTTTTTTGAAGACATCTAAATTCAATAAAAAATGAATACATCACACACACATAGTCCTATCAAAGTACTTCTGGGTTTGAAACCTCATCGGTATTCCAACCCTGCTTTGTAAGTTCTGGAATTTCCTTTTCTTTTTCTCTATTTCTTCACGTGGTTTGGTTACTTCTGCCCTGTCACTGTCCCTTCATCTGGTTTTGCCTCTGCTTTGGAATTCCCATTCCCATACTTGTGGCAGGATACAAAATCTAAAGGAGGCTGAGATTCCCGTGGAAGTTTTAGCTATATTTTGAATGCATAATCCTAGGTGGTGGCTGTGTGATGTTAACATGTTCACGTCATGTTCATTGTGACATTTAAGAAGCCAGGTGTTAATGGTGGAATACTTACTCTGCTTGCAGAATCCGAGGAAGGAACCTGTTTACCTCTCTGGCTATGGTGTGGAGTTGGCAATTAAGAGCACTGAGTACAAGGCCAAGGATGATACTCAGGTGAAAGGTGAATTTGTGAATTAAGACCAATGTGTTTTATTTTCCTTAAATGTGAGTTAAAGGGAATTTATTTCCTTAATGTAAAAGAATAGATTTAGGAGCATGATGAACCTGTGTTTGAATTCTGGTCCTGTTACCTGTGAGTTGGGTGATAAAGAATAGATTTAGGAGCATGATGAACCTGTGTTTGAATTCTGGTCCTGTTACCTGTGAGTTGGGTGATGTGAAGCAAATTTTGTAGGTCCTAAATTTTCTGTCTGTAAAGTGCAGATAATGGCATGTGCCTCCTAAAGTATTTGTGAAGAGAAAATGAGATGTATAGGTAAAGAATGTAGCATAGTTCTTTGCACAAAAGGTCAATAATTGTAGCTGTTGTTATTGATGATGTGTAATTCACAAATAGCCATTAATTTGTGACCCAGAGTGAAATCCTAAACTATCTTAATGAACAATTTTGTGTTTTTGATTATTTTCCGCACTTGGAATACTTATTGTACTACTCTAGGGTTTTGAATTTATTATTTCAACCACACAAGTTTTATGTGCAGTCTTTCTATTTCTTCCTTGTGAGCTTATTTTATTTTTATTTTTATTTTTTTTTAATATATGAAATTTATTGTCAAATTGGTTTCCATACAACACCCAGTGTGTGAGCTTATTTTAAAGATAAAGACGGTTGGTTTGGGTAAATGGAGGATAGCCTCAACATTCTGTTACCAATAATTATATTTAGGATTAAGTTGCTTAATTGGAAGTTCTTTAGAATTTTGATACTGAAAAATCCACTGTTCATAATTTTAGAGGTATTAATTTTGAGCTTTTGAGATTTTTAACATGTAAAATTTTCCAAAGTTCAAGGGAAAAATACATTCTTACTCTATCCAGGAACACAGGATACATTGAAAAACACATGTATTCTGTCTGTTTAAAAAAAAAAAACACTCTACAAAAGGGTCATTGAGGTATTCAGTGTTTTAAGTAGTATTGTAATTTCAGGTGTTTCTAATTTGTTTTACATTATTCAAATTTTATGAGGTTAATAACATTTTTATTTCCTGTCTGAATGATTAGACATGTATTTGCTTGTGCTTTTATAGGAACGGAGGTAAATGCTACAGTGATTGGTGAGAATGATCCTATTGATGAAGTTCAGGGATTCCTCTTTGGAAAATTAAGGTATGTATATTTTTGGGGGAAATGCCCTTATTCTTTTAAACTTCGAAGCTTCCTTGCATTGTAGGTATCATCTTTCTCATTACTGCCTGAGTTACAGATCTCTCAGTAGTGCTTTATATATGTAACCTGATAGGAAGCAGTTACCACTTAATTTACTGTATAGTTCATGATTTCCAGACATCTGAAGCACATTTTTTGTTTTTTTTTAATTTAATTAATTTATTTAAATTTTATTTATTTTAAAAATTTATATCCAAGTTAGTTAGCATATAGTACAACAATGATTTCAGGAGTAGATTCCTTAGTGCCCCCTCCCTCCCACAACCTCTCCAGTAACACTCTGTTTGTTTTCCATATTTAAGAGTCTCTTATGTTTCATCCCCCTCCCTGTTTTTATATTATTTTTGCTTCCCTTCCCTTATATTCATCTGTTTTGTAACTTAAAGTCTTCATATGAGTGAAGTCATGATATTTGTCTTTCTCTGACTAATTTCGCTTAGCATAACACCCTCCAGTTCCATCCACGTAGTTGCAGATGGCAAGATTTTATTCTTTTTGATTGCCGAGTAATACTCCATTGTATATATGTACCACATCTTCTTTATCCATTCATCCATCGATGGACATTTGGGCTCTTTCCATACTTCGAAGCACATTATTGTTAAATGATATTATGGCTTCCTGCCTATGGCTTTAGTTGATTTTCTTTTCTGGGCCTTGCATTTGATGACATAAAGTTACACATAAAAGGAGACATCTAATTTTTTCACCCAATTTTTCCCAAGAAAATTGACAAAGTATTTTAAAAGGTCATAGCTATTTACTTAAGCTAAACATAGTCTGAAACAATGCAAAAGAGGTGCAGTAGATCTTATACACGTTTAGTTGAAATATATATTAGATTTCACTTTATTTTTTTAATCTTTATTTATTTTTGAGAGAGACAGAGTAAGAGTGGGGGAGGTGCAGAGAAGGGGGGAGACACAGATAAATCTCTGCTGACAGCTCAGAGCCTGACACGGGGCTCAAACTCACAAAACAGCAAGATCATGACCTGAGCCAAAGTTGGACGTTCAATCAACTGAGCCATCCAGGCTCCCTAGATTTCAGTTTATATGAAAGAGGATAGAGATGTTTTCTTGAAGAAAATTTCATAGCCATTTTATGAAAGTTTCAGAGAAATTTATGACTGTAAATTCTTCTTAGTAGTCACTTTAAATGTTGTAGTTATTTCTATTATACTTTGACAATTGTTCAGAGCCTGGACTTCTGCTTTATCTGGAAATCTTAATTAGGACATCTACAGTGGCGTTTTCTCGTTTTTCTTTGTTCGTTTGTTTTTTGTAAAGGAAAGATCATGAAGAAGTATGTGTAGGCCAGTTTCACATACTTGAACTTTAACATTGGGCCCAGTGAAATGACTTAACCAGACTAACAGGTTAGCAAAGATGACTCCGTTCATGTTGAATTTCTGTAGACATGTTGAGTCCATCCCATGCATGGGAATGTTTCATTGTATTTAACATCATTTTGGCTTCATTAGTATGCAGTCAGGTTTCATTTTTATTGGACCCAGCTTTCCAGAATATTTTTTCATATTCATGTTTTTTATGTTTGATTTTTGGATAGCATTATGATCTTATGTATTTAGAGACAAAGGTAGTATGTAGCATATTAAAGACGTTTTCCGTTTTGCACATTCGGAATAGTTATTTAGCTATCTAGAATAATGGGACCATTTTCTGATATGATCATCATGAAGAAGACGTTGTAGTAACTGATTGGAAATGGATTGGTTGGAAGGTGAAGGATCTGAGTAAATATTTTACTTTCTGTATGTGGCATTTAAGAAATTTTTAGTTGCTAGCATTTAAAAGAACAGAATTACTCAACAAGCCATCTGTTGTCTGATCTAAATGATACATATCTGCCTCTGATAACTTCTGTTTTACTAGCTTTAAATAGAATGCACCGTATTTCAAGATAAAACTAAGTGAAACCCAGTGCTCTTGGTTAACTTAAGTTGTATTATTCATGTGATGGAAGGATTTATGGGCATGTAGCTGAAAGAAATCCATCTTGGGACTGGCAGCATTGTATTTCCAGTTTTATTTTGAGAATTTAAAAAGATTGAGGAAAGTGTGGAAAATAATAGAACATATGCATGTGCTCATCACCCAGAATTGATGGTTGTAATTGTACATGCTTTTCTGTTTCAAAGAACTATTTATGAAGTTTTTTTCCAACATATGCCTTCTTTTACTTGAAAGAAATGGTAAAACACTACAGGTAGACTTGGGGTCCCCTTTGTCCCCACTCTCAGTCCCATTCCCTCTCCCTGACATAGAGAATCACTGTAGTGGTGATTCATTTTTTAATCTATAAATTTTATGGTTTAAAAGATGATCATTTTCTGTATTAACTTATTTTTTAAGAAAAATAATTCTGCTCTAATATTTTCCCTTTATTGTAGGAATTTACTTATTGCTAAGGGGAAAATCATGAATATAAAGTTGGAGCCAACTTCTACGTGTGCTTTGAGAAAGAAAAGACATGTTAAAGGACTGATTTTATGTTTCTTTCAGAGACCTGCACCCTGACCTGAAGGGACAGTTGAAGGAACTCAGAAAACATCTTGTGGAGAGCACCAATGAAATGGCTCCTTTAAAAGTTTGGCAATTGCAAGGTAACAAATATGTAGAGGAATCACCGGCCTACTTTTGACTGAATTTTATGGTATTAAAAAACTAATAGAATTTGAATTTAATTTTATTTATTTGCCTGATTCTCAGGGTACCACAGATTTTCAGATAAAGTGATTATGATTAATCAGAAAGGAAAGGAAGTCCTTTTGTAGACAGATTAACAGTATGCAGAAGTATGTATATAAATGAATGCCAGATCTTTCTCTGTGTGAACAGATACTTAAGTTTATAATGTTTGTCTTAGTTTTTCTATTTCTTTATACACATTTCTTGAATAGTGTATCTGTCAAATGTTAAAGACATATTAACATGAAGGGTATGTGTGTTTTTCTGGCCCAAAGGTCTATTTTATCAAACTTTTTTTTTTTAAGCATAATTTACTAAAGACTTTTACTATACTTTGTGGTATATTGTAAATTCATAAAAATGAAAAGGATTTGGGATGGATTTATCCTATGCTAAATGTAAATGTGTTAGTATATCTCTAGTGTTTTATGCAAGTATAGCAAGCAATGTAACAATAAACACTAGGAATTGAACAAAACCTAGAATTAAACCATGGGTGCTCTCTGAAATGGTTGCATTCTAAAACATTCTCAATTGCCAAGACAATAATGAGAAATAAATGTTTTTTTCCCCCTTATTTCTCATTGCATTAGATTAATACACTTAAACTTGACCTTGTTGCAGATCTCAGTTTCCAGACTGCTTCCCGAATCTTGGCTGCTCCTGTTGAATTAGCTTTGGTGGTAATGAAGGATCTTAGTCAAAATTTTCCTACCAAAGCCAGGTAATGAAGAATAAAGCTCTAAGACATTCTTCTCTTTACTATATACCTAATTATCTTCATGTTTACATGAAAAATGAGACAAGTAAAATATGAAAATGCTTAGAAAATTAAAGTTTTAATACCAGCACCATGCCACTGATGACGCTATCTTTCTGGGAAGTTGGCAGTACCGTACACTGTGGGGTTGGAGACCCATGTAGTTGTGTCCTTGGCTCTGCCTTGCTAGCTGTGTGACATTTGCAAATAATTACCTCTCTTCTCATTACCTCACTTCCCCAGCATTAAAATGGAAATAATGATCCCTGCCTCTCAGGATTAGATGAGTTAACAAAATCTGATGTATGCGGATGTAACTAATACAGGGTCTAGCAGCGACTGTGTTTTTCTTCCTGAAGAGTTTTGTATATATCATCTAATTTAAACTCAATGAGGCAGATGAGTTCTATAGGCTGACTTGTTCATGGTGACAGTAAGATTTTGAGTGCAGCTTTTTAAATACTGCTTTCAGTTGTATAATATCCACCACATCTCATAAATCTTTTTAAAAGCCAAATTTTTAGAGACTAACAACTTAAATGGTTGCCAGTGTTTTTCTTGAGTAACTGAATGAGCTGTTTTGACTTCTTATGTGAGATGCTTTATAAATAAGTTTGTTTATTTGGTTAGTCTTGGCAACCATTTCTTAGAAAGACTTATAAATCATATAGTACAATCTCATTTAGTTCAGTATGCTATTGAAGATATACACGTAGGATGCCACCTCCACCAAAAGTGCTTAAGTAGCATGAGCAGTTTGTCACCTTAGTTTAACATTATCCCTTAGTCTGTGAGCAGTAGAGATTGTGTATAGGAATAGAGTTACATATATTTAACCTAAGATCTTTGGAATAACTGCACTTGATTTAAAATGCTGCTATTACTGCTACTTTTCTGTGATGTTGTATGTTGAAGAAAAAATATGTACATCTGAGTGGAGAAATATATTTATTATTTGTAAAGGTGAAGATTTTTTTGTTTTTTTGTATTAAGGAATTTGTTGTTTTACATACAAATATACGGAAATTAACTAAACATCGATAACATTTTTATTTCTTTAGAGCGATAACAAAAACAGCGGTGAGTTCAGAACTTAGAACTGAAGTGGAAGAGAATCAGAAGGTATTACCCAGTGGTCTTTCTGTTTTGTATTGTATTTTTAAAGATGAGGAAATCTGAGTTACATCAATGACATTGAACAAACTTTTACCAAAGATAGTGGTGTTTTATTCATTTCTGTAATCTTTTTTTATGTTTTTAATATTTAAAGTTGAATGTGAATATAATTGAAACATCAGATGGTGCCACCACTTTGTTTAGATAAGCAGCATCCCCCTAACATGACTTACTCTCTGTTTTTAATATGTCTGTCTGTCTGTCTGTCTATCTATCTGTGAGAGAGAAGGAGAGAGAATGTGAGCGAGCAGGGGAGAGGGGCAGAGGGAGAGAGAGAGAATCTTAAGCAAGGCTCCTTGCTCAGCATGGAGCCTGACGTGGGGCTCAATCCCACGATCCTAGGATCATGACCTGAGCCATAATCAAGAGTCAGGTGCTTAACCAACTGAGCCACTCAGGCTTCTGGACTTATTCCCTGTTTTGTCCTCCTTGCTAGAAGCATCTATTTTCAACCCTTAGCTGATTGTTTTGATGTTTATCCCCAGCTTTATCGTAAACTTAAATTAGTGCTTTGTTTTCCAGTTTCAAGTCTTCTGTGTCGGCCTCCTATTACAAGGATGACGTTTAACTTTCTTTCACTGCCCCTCACCCCCAAGTCTGCCACTACTCTGTACTGGCACTTCCCCATCCCTCCACTTTCTCTGTATTTTTATGTTGTGATTTTATTAATTTTTGTTCTGCTCCACTATAGTCTGGTTGTTCTTTATGTCTAGGGCATACCAGTTATCCTGGGACCTTGCTTTAATCTCTTTTGTTGGATCTCCTATTTCTTGGGTTCCTGGTATTCTTTGTTTTTGGTTTACTCCCTTTTTTGGTGCAGTACATCATTCTTCATGAGAAAAGTTGCATTTCAGATTCTGAGAAATCAATTTTCCATTTCTGTTTTTATTGATAGCTTGGCTGAGTATAGAAATCTAGATTGGAAGTCCTTTAGAAGTTTTGTTACTGGACCAAAGTGAGTTGCTTCTTGGTGAGTTACAGACAGAGACCACACCAGGAGGAATTGCCTCACAAGGTCATCTTTATTTGTAGAAATAGGGAGATCACAGGGAATAATTTCCAAAACCATGACTACTCTAACAGAGGTAGGCTGGCTCCTTTATTAGGGCTTGGGATGAATAGTTCCAAGAAGGGGACTTTAACATTGTAATGACGCTGAGGAAGCTGTGGAGCACTTTCTGATTCATCTGCACAGGTGTCATATTTCCTCAAATAGTTTCTTTTCCTTTTCTAGCAATTTGTTAGTTTCTAAGAGATGAACTTGACTGACAGAAACTTTTAGGAATTTCCTGAGTTCAGTGGGTCAGTTTTGAGTTCAGGGGTCAATGGTGACAGTTTGAAGGCATTGCTTCTTAGAATTTTGGTTTCTGTTGTGGTTATTGAGAAGTCTGAAGCCTTGGTATGAGATCTAGTTTTTCTTTCCAGAATCATTCGGGGTGTTGTTTTTGGCTCTAGTAATTTGAATTTTCACAGTGCTATGCCCTTTAAAGAAATCTCTGTACTGTTGAATGGTTGATGGGCCCTTTGAATCTGGAAAATCATTTCCTAGAGTTTTGGGAAGTTTTCTTGATTTATTTCCTTGCATTTTTTCCATCTAGTTTCTCTCTTTTGTTTTCCTGGAATTCTTTATTTTTAAGATGTTGCATTTCCTTGACTAGCTTGGCCTAATTTAAAAAATGTGTATTTTCTTTCCTATTTTCCAATTCTTTTGTGTTTTATTTTAAAACTTTTTAGGGGAGGATTTTCAGCCCCTTTGTTGAGATTTTTTCCTTTAGTTGTCAAATCTTTAATTTCCAAGGGTTATTGTTCTTTGACCTTTTTTTGATGGTGTTCTCATGTCATTTTGAATGTGTCAGTAGTGTATATGTATGTTTTCTTCTCTTTTGTATCTGTTTCCTCTTAAGTTGACTTTCTTTTTGTCTTGGTTTCTTGTCTTTAATGTTAGAGGCTTTCCTCACATGTCTGGTGATTATTGCTCATATTGAAGAGAATGAGGCAGTAGCAGTAAGGAGCTGATGGCAAGCCTTTAGGCTTTTTGACTGTAGGCTATCCTGTTATGGCCATTTCCTAGCTTGTCCCAGTGTGTCAGTCTGAAACTTTTCCTCATGAGCTGTTCAGTCTCCAGAAAAGGATCTTCTGATCCTTTCTTACCTAGAAGGTGAAGTCTGGCTGCTGGAGTGGTAGAAGCCAAGTAGGAAAGAACATTCAGGAGCTTCCACTCAGTCCCCTGTTTTCCATGTGGGATTCCCGCTCTCAGTTGTGTTTCATTTCCCTGAGTTCCCAGATTCTTTCACTCTTTCACAGGGAATGAAAGCGTTCCGTTTTTCTGGAGTGGAGGGACCTTGCTCCGTGAAGTCAACCGGGGAGTCTGGGGGCTCTTATCTTTAAAAAGCTATACATCAGAACTCATTTTTTAGCCTAGTGGTTACCCCCTCTTACCTGTGTTCTTTGTGCTGCCAATTCTTGAGCCTTTTGAGGAGTTCCACAGGGTAACTTGTGGTTTCTGTTGGCTTTCCCCACTGTCAGCCTAGCCTTTAGCTTTCTCAGGGTTGTTAAAACTCTTGCTACTCACATATCTCCTTTCTAGCTTCCAAAATTAGTTGCCCTTTTTCTCTTTTGTTCTCTTTGTTGTTGTGGATTTATAACTCTATAAAAATCCCTTTTTAAAAAACTGACATTTCAATAGAGTTTTAGGAGGGAAAGAAATGCTTGTGTTCAGTCTGTCTTTACCCCAGATTTTTAAAACCTTTACATAGAAGATATTAGTTAAATAGATCTGAGGGGTAAGTAAACCAAATTTATCTCCAATATTTACTAATTTGAAGAAACCTTATTGACATTTTTTATTTACCTTGTTTTTGATTTTCAGAATAGCAATATTAAATATTATCTTACTTTCAGGGCTCCCTCCACCAAGAGGACAAAACATTAAATTACACAGGCTGTAGTACTTCCTAGATACTTTGGGGTTTCTTGATTAAATATTAAAGTATAAAATACAAAAGTATAAAACATGCAAAAATGTGTACAAACATTAAATCTTCAGTGTGATGAATTTTCACAAGTGAAGTTTGCTGTATTACCAGATCTTGAAACGGATATGAGTTATGCTTAGCAGCTCAGAATCTGTGTTTCTTATAGTCAGAGGGTGCTGTACTTATGGCCTGGGTGTGAGTGGACATGGACTTTTTCCTTCCCACGTAAGAAAGGAAATTCCAATTCTGAATTGATGCAGCTTTCCATTTTCCCCTTATTTTACCTGCCATTTAATCCTTCAAGGCAAAGAAGCAAATGTGGCTTCGTCATTGTTTTGTGCTTTACCCATGCAATACTAGACCTTGAAGTTTACTGAGTCTGCAGACTACTGGGACATGAAGGAAGCTCACTGGTCCCTGCCCTTCTTCCCCCAGCCCCATGAGAACTAAAAGTTTAATTTCTGTCCCTAGTATCTGAGTAGTTTCTTCCCTTTGCTGTGTGGAGCGGCTCCCAAGGAAAGAGGAATTAAATGGGAAGGGTAAAAGTCAACAGAGGCTGACACATCCAAGCAGTGTGTCGGATGGGTCGGGCAGGTCTGAAGGGCTGCACAGTCACCTGTGTGCCGTGGCAGCCACCACCTCAGGGAGCAGCAGTTGAGGCGCCCCATGGAGACCAGCGCTTGGAGAGTTAGCTTGCACATAGGTGCTTCCTCGGGGCAGCAACTCAGTTTCTTGATGTGTGTTAGTTTGAAGGTCTCAGGGAGGTGTGGGATTTTGAACCCTTTCAGATTAGGTCTTTGGAGTTCATCAGGAGGCCCAGCTGTTAGTGACTGCTGTTACCACCTTGTTTGGCATCACAAACAGGCAAGAGTAACAGAAGTCTCTTATGAAAAATGATCCTCAGCACTTGGCTTATTTAACCAGTCTCCTTCCTTCTCCTCCTTCTCTGACATTAAACCGTTATATTGATCAAAGTTGGAAGGAGGGAGGGAAGAGAGGTGTATTTTATCACAACCAGCAGTTTCATTACAACAAAATAGATGCTATGAAGGATCTGTGGGAGTACATAAAAGGAAATCTTAACCCATCCTTAGGGTTTCCTATAGTAAATAGGAGGATGCC
Source organism: Felis catus (assembly GCF_018350175.1). Classification (NCBI taxonomy): domain Eukaryota; kingdom Metazoa; phylum Chordata; class Mammalia; order Carnivora; family Felidae; genus Felis; species Felis catus. Next base: position 110,700,587 of record NC_058375.1, on the reverse strand, counting down.
AACATTTGTACATGTAATAAAGTTAGAAACGTGGAAATTTTTGTTAAACATCCTCTTCTTGCTTCTTAACAATTTTTTTTTTAATATTTCAGTATTTCAAGGGAACTTTAGGATTACAACCTGGAGACTCAGCACTGTTCATCAATGGACTTCACATTGATTTAGATACACAGGATATATTCAGGTATGGATAATGTTTTTCATTTTCTGAAAAGATTTTATAATGTTAGCTTCTTGTGGGGTGCCTGGGTGGCTTAGTTGGTTGTTAGACTTTGGCTCAGGTCATGATCTCATGGCTTGTGAGTTTGAGCCCCACGTCAGGCTCTGTGCTGACAGCTCGGAGCCTGTAGTTTGCTTCCGATTCTGTGTCTCCATCTCTCTTGCTCTCTGCCCCTCCCCCGCTTTCGCTCTGTCTCTCTTTCAAAAATAAATGAGCACTAAAAGAAAAAAAAAATTTATTGTGTTAGCTCCTTGTAACATGTTCAGATTGTGATGGCTTATTACCAGGTGAATGCATTTAGGTAGGCTCATGACTGGGATGGGCAGGATGACACTGTCATTTTTGTTTTAAGTTTATGTATTTATTTTGAGAGAGAGAGAGGGAGGGAGGGAGGGGCAGAGAGAGAGAGAGGGAGAGAGGGAGATAATCCCAGGTAGGCTTCACATTGACTGATGTAGAGCTCAAACTCACAAACCATGAGATCATGACCTGAGCTGAAATCAAGAGTCAGACTGAGCTACCCTGGTGACCCTGTCATTTGATGTATGTTCAAGGTCTTGGACATTTAAGGCCCAAGTCTTTTGAGGGTGCCCTTTTAGAGCTATAGTTTTCCTCTCAACCATAAAAAAAAGAGAGCTCAAGCAGGTTCTTTTACTTCTGGAAACAGTGTGAAGTAGATTTATTCAAAATGCCTATGCATCTGGTGTCTCAGAAGGTGTTCTGTCTTACATATGTTATTTGAGTATCTACCCTTTTTGTGTTGTTAAAATGTGGCTCAGTATTAACTTGTTCTGAATTGGTCTCATGAATTTTTTGCAGGGGGGGTGGGGGAGGAGAGTGGATAGATAGAATTCAGATTTTGTCCTTGGGATTAAGGTTGATACAGTTGACACTGGGTTTCATAATAGTAAAAATAAAAGTTTATTGCTAATGCTTCAGAAGAGCCAGTTCCCACAGTAAGATATTTTTCACATTAATTATTTTCATTGGACTGTTAATGTTCTCATACTGCTTTTTAGAGCTAGTAAAAAGTAAAATGGATGTGGACACTTTAAATAAAGATTGCCCATATATGTTGTTTTTTTTAAATAAAAAATATACACATATCTCTTTAATTTTTCAGGATTTACAAACTGAGTTCTTGCTCATTTAAACAGTTTTAAATAATACCCAGATAAAAGAACTAAGAAAAGTAACATCTTCATCTTTGCTTCTTGTTTCTTCCTCCTCCCCATCTTTTCTACCTTCCCTCAAAAGGTAGAAAAGGTATACCCTCTACATTGGGTATAAATTCCTCTAGACCTTATACTGTGGTCATATGTGTGTGCACCTTGTAAATTGACACTGATGTTGAAGTTTATGTTAAATCTATATAATGTATTTTTTAAAATAGATTTTTAATTATGAGGTAACTGTAGATTTATGTGCAGTTGTAAGAAATACAGAGAGGTTACTGTAGTGTTTTTAAAAAATATGCAGTGTAAAATACAGATGAGGATTATTTCATCCTCAAATTGTGTGTTTATATTTAGAGATAATTTTATACCTGGTATATACATGGATAAGTGTAAATAAACATGCACCAAGAAGCAAGTCCTACGTACTTTGTTTGATGTATTTTGACAAGATGAAGCAAGGGGAAGAGCTCCCTTTTTTGATTTCTTGACTGGTTTGAACAGGGCATTGAGTTTGAATGGATAGTTTTTTCATGGTGAGGTTTTTTTTTTTTTTTTTTTTTTTTTTTTTAAAGCTTTTTCTACTAAATACCTACTTTCCCCCACTCTCCAGTCTGTTTGATGTGTTGAGGAATGAAGCTCGGGTAATGGAAGGTCTGCATAGATTGGGAATAGAAGGTCTTTCTCTGCATAATGTTTTGAAACTGAACATCCAGCCCTCTGAAGCTGACTATGCTGTAGACATCAGGAGTCCTGCTATTTCAGTAGGTATTCCGTTTGAGTGTCCAAGGGCATTCTGGGCAGACATTTTATTATGTCTTTCTCATTTGTGTTTTGTGAGAGGTAAGTTATTTCTATCATCTCCTTTATTGGCATCAAACAGTGATTTACAACAACTGCTTATATGGGACCATGTGTATATAATAGTCTCTCTTTCTTTTTTTTTTTTTTTTTTTTTTTTTAACATTTATTTATTGTTGAGAGACAGAGACAGAGCATGAGCAGGGGAGGGGCAGAGAGAGATGGAGACACAGAATCCGAAGCAGGCTCCAGGCTCCGAGCTGCCAGCACAGAGCCTGATGCCTGGGTCGAACCCACGAACTGTGAGATCATGACCTGAGCTGAAGTCAGACACTTAACTGACTGAGCCACCCAGGTGCCCCAAAGTAATCTCTTAAATGCTCTAAAAGTTGAATTATTATATTTAATGTGGTTAAGACAGTGATTTTTCCAGTTTTGTATCCCCCTAGGATTCAGCTGAACATCTCTTGGGGAAAAAAGAATGCTGAATTTGTATTTTCTCAGTTGCATCCAAGTCTTGTGTAATTTTGTGTAGAATATCATTCTTTGGCTATTATCTTTTTTTTAAACATTTTTTTTAAAGTTTATTTATCCTGAGAGAGAGAGAGAGAGAGAGCGAGAGAGCACGTGCACAAGCAATGGAAGGATAAAGAAGTAGAGAGAGAATCCCATGCAGGCTCTGAACTGACAGTGCAAAGCCCGATGTGGGGCTCGAGCTCACAAACCTATGAGACCATGACCTGAACTGAAACCAAGAGTCAGATGCTTAATTGACTGAGCCACCCAGGTACCCTAGCTAATATCCTTTAAAAGAACTTTGGTTATTGGGGAGCCTGGGTGGCTCAGGCAGGTTAAGTGTTAGGCTCTTGATTTAGGCCCAGGTCATTGTCTCACGGTTTGTGGGTTCGATCCCCGCATTGGGCTCTGCTCTGACAATGCAGAGCCTGCTTCAGTTTCTCTCTCTTCCTGTCTCTGTCCCTCCCTTGTGTGCATGTGCACACACTCCTTCTCCCTTTCTCTCTAAATAAATAAATAAATAAATAAACTTAAAAAAAAAGAACTTTATTTTGTATGTGAAGGATTTATATAGATTTATATCTGCTATATTGATGTCTCCTTGTGCCTGTCCTGGGCACTTGTGGTCAAAGCACAATTAATATTAGCAATGTGCCTGGCCCATCCTGCCTGACCCGTCCTTGGCCCTCCTATCCTTTTTTCTTGGTTTCTATACAGCATTTATCATAGAGAAAGTTTTTCAAAGAAAATTATGTCGAATAAAGATGATCATTATTTGGGGCGCCTGGGTGGCGCAGTTGGTTAAGCGTCCGACTTCAGCCAGGTCACGATCTCGCGGTCCGTGAGTTCGAGCCCCGCATCAGGCTCTGGGCTGATGGCTCGGAGCCTGGAGCCTGTTTCCGATTCTGTGTCTCCCTCTCTCTCTGCCCCTCCCCCGTTCATGCTCTGTCTCTCTCTGTCCCCCAAAAAATAAATAAACAAACGTTGAAAAAAAAAAAAAAAAGATGATCATTATTTGAGTTCTCTCTGGGTAATGTAGGTGTTATTTTGATAAATATTGTTATGTCATTTGTTTTCATGTTAAAAACATTTGAGTTAAAAACAAAGAGTAGGGGCGCCTGGGTGGCGCAGTCGGTTAAGCGTCCGACTTCAGCCAGGTCACGATCTCGCGGTCCGTGAGTTCGATCCCCGCGTTGGGCTCTGGGCTGATGGCTCGGAGCCTGGAGCCTGTTTCCGATTCTGTGTCTCCCTCTCTCTCTGCCCCTCCCCCGTTCATGCTCTGTCTCTCTCTGTCCCAAAAATAAATAAACATTGAAAAAAAAATTAAAAAAAAAAAACAAAGAGTAAAGAGTAAAGACATGAATGTAAGCAACAGCAATATGGCCCATCCCATACTTTCTCTGCCTTAACATTTAATCATTTTGTGTCAAATCTTGTTTTCTTGGAAGAAAACAATGTTTTCATCCAAGTGCTCTTTAGCTCTCTTCCCAGTTCACCGTTTTCTCCCTGCAAGTAATTCCTCTTCAGAAGTACGTATGCATTTCCTACTGTATGTCTTGAAATTTTGAAGAATGCCATGGCAGTATTCTTTGTCCTTTTGTTACTCAGTAGTTTTGTCAGACTTATGAAGGTTGATCCAAAAAGGTTGTTTATCTTCTCATGTTTTATATTTTGCTTATTAAAAAAAATCTTTCATACAGTCACAGTTTAAAATTCAGACATACAAAAGGGTATGTATTGAAAAGTCTCATCACCCAGCTGTTCAGTTTTTGTCCCTAGAAGTAACAGGCATTATCAATTACTTGTGTATCTTTCCTTAAATACTCTATTTACACGAACAAAGTAACATACCCATAGTTTCCCTCCTTGCCCTTTTTGTACAAATGGTACATACTGTTTACAGACTGCTCCCTTTATGGAATTAGGTTGTGCCCAATTTTGCTGCTGTGATAAGCAGTACAATATCTTCTTGTATTTCTCTCTTTGTGCATATATGTGAGAATTTATTTGGAGTAGATGCCTAGAACTGGAGTACTTAGTGGTAGGGTAGTAATAAAGTCTTACTTTATTACCTTGTTTTCCCTAAAGTGACTTTTCCAAGCACCAGTGTTGGGTCAGAGCTTCCATTACTGTATACCCTTGCCTATTGTTGGATATTGACAAACTTTAAACTTTTTCTCAGTTTTTTTTTTTTTTCAACGTTTATTTATTTTTGGGACAGAGAGAGACAGAGCATGAACGGGGGAGGGGCAGAGAGAGAGGGAGACACAGAATCGGAAACAGGCTCCAGGCTCTGAGCCATCAGCCCAGAGCCCGATGCAGGGCTCGAACTCCCGGACCACGAGATCGTGACCTGGCTGAAGTCGGACGCTTAACCGACTGCGCCACCCAGGCGCCCCAACTTTTTCTCAGTTTAATGAGTGTGAAATTTGACTGTGGTTTTAGTTTCTGTTTCTCAGATTATTGGTGAAGATATACTCCTTTCCTTGTATTAATTGCTCTTTTGAATTTCCTCTGTAAGTTTCGTCTCCATGGCTGATTTTCATTTCTCATATGTTGGGGGCCTTTTTTTATTGTTATGTTAAATTTCTATACATTGTCTTGACCCTAGTCCTTTTATTGGTTTTGTAGGTTGCAAATATCTTTTATTCTGTGGCTTGTGCTTTAGTCACTCATTTTTGTACTTGATCTTTGTAATTTTGAAAATGGTGTTTTCCATGTGATTCGTCTTAAAATCATTTCAAGTCTTACGGACAGTTCTAACACTTTTCACTAAGGGCGACTAAAGTGTATGCACCGTGTTTTGTTTTGTTTTTTTCCTCCCTAGTGGATCAACAACCTGGAGGTTGACAGCAGATATAATTCATGGCCTTCTAGTCTACAAGAATTGCTTCGACCCACCTTTCCTGGGGTTATCCGGCAGATCAGGAAAAACTTGCATAACATGGTGAGTAAAACTCATTGTCTAGCCATAAGCTCTGTTTCTCCCTTGACTTCTCCCACTTCTCCTCTACCTTTCAGCCATATAGACTGTTCACTTCTCTCCTATACTAGGTGCTTCTATCACCACTATGACCACTAAATATGTTCTTCTAACTCCATATTAAATCTGAAAGGGTTTTTAAATGTATTTATCACATATAGGGCTGTGAGACGTCACAGTAGCATTACTGCCTCCATCAGGGTGTAAGGAAATGTTACCTTAACCTGAAAGCTTAGGTTGTGTTATTTTAGTTTTATGATAGTTTTACCCAGAAGATGAATATGTTGCTACTCTTTTCCTTTAATGTCTTAATCTCTAAAATTTGATAGTTCAGTTTATTTCCTTAAATAAATCTGTGAACTCCTACTTGTTTTTCTTTATTTCACTGCTTTCAAGAGAGAGAAGAGGTTTCTTAGTTTGCCCTCTTTTTTTCCTCTTATTTCTTCCTTTGCCATTATCTGCTCTTAAAGAGATTAGGGGTCTCCTTCACCAGAACCTGTAAGCGAAACTATCCTCTGGATTTGCCTGACTCTTGAAGCCACTTTTTTCCTTCTCAGTCAAAATTTCATTCTGTTTCTCTTACCCATATATCTGAACTTTATTAAATGAGATTATACATGGATTTGAAGCACATCATGAGACCTTAATACATAATAGCTAGTATTGGGATTTAAAAGTTAAGTTCTAAATGAATTCTTAATTCAGACATGCTTACAATTGAATACACAAAAAGAGGTAATCTCCATTTTCTAAGGTAGGGGAGTTGCTAAAACTTGGGTTTTGTTAGGTGTAGTAGAAGTATGGGTGTTAGGAATCTGGAACACAGTTCCCATGCTATTAGCAGAACACCGTGAGAATTTAGTACTGAATTCTTTGAACATAAAGGAGGGAAACTGCTATTGTGTACCTCCTCTTTTATGTGGTTCAAGAGTAACTCAAAAAGATTACCTTCAAGTGCAAAGAGTAATGGCATTTTCATTGGCCCTGTTACATTTGAATAAATTTCATTTCATATGTTCCTTTCCCCCTTTCCCCTTCACAGGTTTTCATAGTTGATCCTGCTCATGAGACCACAGCAGAGTTGATTAACACAGCTGAGATGTTCCTCACTAATCATATACCACTAAGGTAACACTGGTATTGATTGAATGATATATATCTAATTAGCTGAGGTTTCGTTTGTCATTTTTAAATGCAAGTCTGGTGCCATGGATAATTAATAGTCAGATCATTAATGACCTCTATATCTTTGCTTAGTATGAAGCAGTATCTTTTGAGGCGGAAAATTTCATTCTCAGTGAATAAAGGCTTATACCATTGAATTCTTAATAGCTCATGTAAAAATAATTTGTGGTCTCATCTTGCTTCCCAGTGGAAGGGAGTTTTCCTAGGTAAGTGTCCACATGACAGGGCCTATTTCCCCTTTCGGTGGAGATAAAGAGTTTTGCCAATAACTTTTGTTAGACTGACAAGAACTAAATGTGCATACAGCCTTTTGTAGATGCAGACACATTTATTTCACTTGTGTTGCCAAATCTACCAACAGGGTACTTGAATGGGTGGGTTTTTCACTGTGCTTTTTAAGACCAGTTTTTTAAGGCTTTTACATATACATGCTAAGATATTTTCATTTACATTCCAAATAATGTCTGGGAATTTTATGTGCTGACAAAAATTTGAATTCTTAGAAAACATGAAAATAGAGAAGAAAAGTCTAGCTAACAAATGTTGTGTGTTCTGTACGCAGCACTGAGCTAAATGCTGTGGATAGTATCTAAGCTGTATTCCTACCTTCTTGAAAAAAATACTGTGCATACTTCCAGACTCTTTAAGAAGATATTTGATCAGGGGCTAGGTTGTGTCCTGGTCATAAGTGCTTTAGGATTTCAGGGAAACAAATGATTATGAACTAAGACATTTGGGAGGGGCAAAGGTTTCATGGAACAGTCGGATTTCAGTTAGGCTTTGAAGAAAATAGAGGGGTTTTTTGATGGAAAAGCAGAGATTTTTGTTTAGTGAGATTTTTCATGTAAAACATGAATACCCCCTGGTTTGATGGAGGACTAAACTACTAGATTACAGACAGAGGTGTATTTTGGTTAAAAGGGAAATAAAAGAACACAGAAGTTGGCCCATGTACACAGTGGGCATTAAGTAAATATTTATTGAATTGCATTGAGGGACAAGAAGAGGGAATGAGGTCTTCACGTTGCAAAGGTAGGTGAGAAGTCACTTAACTCATAGGCAGTAGGGAAGCATGCTTGTTCGGTTGGTGGAGAGACCCAAGGCAGAGTGGCTGTTGTTTCAGTCTTTGTCTGTGTTGATGTGGTATACCAGGGCATTGACAGGGGCTGAGGAGAGGAGCGGACAAATCTGGGAGACTCCCTAGTGGTACTTGATGAGAAACTGGGCCTGAGAGAAACAGAAGTCTGCATTTTAGGGCCTAGCTAACAGAAAAACTCTGATGCCCTTTCTAAAAATTGGAAACTTGGAAAGGGGAATTCCTTTGTGAGGAGATACTTAGCCCTTATTTTTGTTTTCATAAGAATTAACAGGTCAATCCTCATGTGATTTCTGTTACAAGTGAGATTTTAAAAAACAAAAACAATTTTCATCTATAAACAAACTCTCTTGCCACTACCATCTACATATACACACACTGTCCACATACCTCAGGAGAGCAGAATGTTTGATATGTGTATTTTCTTCTTCTGTTTTTAGGCTTTACCTTTTTCTCTTTTTAATAGACTTTGTATTTTTTAGAGCAGTGTTAGCTAATTAACTGGTATTAATACATTATTATTAACTAAAGTTCATAGCTTACATTAGGGTTCATTGTTTGCATCGTATATTCCATGGGTTTGACAAGCGTGTGATGACATGTTTCCACCATCACGTAATCATACAGAATAGTTTCATTGCCCTCCAAGTCTCCTGTGCCCTACCTGTTTGTTCTTCCCTCTCAGGCACTGGCAACCACTGGGTTTATTTTACTGTCTCCATTATTTTGCCTTTCCCAGACTCATGATGTAGGTAACTTTATTAGATTGGCTTTTTTTTTTTTCATTTAGCAGTATGATTATAAGGTTTGTTCATGTCTTTTTGTAGCTTGATTCTTCCTTTCTTTTTTAAATGTTTATTTATTTTGAGAGAGAGAAAAAGCAGAAGTGGGGGAGGGATGAAGAGAGGGGGAAAGAATCTTAAGCAGGCTCCATGCACAGCGTGGAGCCTGACTCAGGGCTTGATCTTATGGTCGTGAGGTCATGACTAAAGCTGAAGTCAAGAGTCAGCCACTCAACCAACTGAGCCACTCAGGCACCCCTAGATCATTTATTTTTATTGCCAAATAATATTCCATTATGTAGATGTACTATAGTTTTGTTTGTTTATTTAATCCATTCACCTATTGATAGACATCCTGATTGCTTCCAAGTTTGGGCATTAATGAAGAAAACTGCTATAGACATCTGTGTGCAGGTTTTTGTGTGGATATAAGCTTTCAGCTCATTTGGGTAAATACCAAGGGGCGTGATTGCTTTATCTTAGGGTAAAAAGTATATTTCATTTTATAAGAAATTGCCACGCTGTCTTCCAAAGTGGTTGTGCTACTTTGCGTTCTTACCAGCAATGAATAAGAGTTCCTATAATGAGCTCTACATTCTCTCCAGAATTTGGTGTTGTCAACATTTTGGGTGTTAGCTTTTCTAATAGGTGTGTAGTGGTATCTCATTGTGATTTTATTCTGAAATTCCCAAATGACATGATGTCAAGTGTCTTTTTTTATGCTTATTTGCCAACTCTGTGCCTTGTTTGCTGAGGCGCCAATTCCGATCTTTTGCTTGGTTTTCAACTTTTTTTTTTTTTCAACGTTTATTTATTTTTGGGACAGAGAGAGACAGAGCATGAACGGGGGAGGGGCAGAGAGAGAGGGAGACACAGAATCGGAAACAGGCTCCAGGCTCCGAGCCATCAGCCCAGAGCCCGACGCGGGGCTCGAACTCACGGACTGCGAGATCGTGACCTGGCTGAAGTCGGATGCTTAACCGACTGCGCCACCCAGGCGCCCCACCTGGTTTTCAACTTTTTATTGTGGAGTGTGAAGAGTTCTTTGTATATTTTGGATAACTGTCCTTTGTCAGATATGTGTTTCTCACAGGTTTTCTGTCTGTGGCTTGTCTTCATTCTCTTCTTTCACAGTTTCTTTCACAGGGCAGAAGTTCTTCATTTCAGTGAAGTTTAGCTCCCCCATTTTTTTTTTTTTTTTTTGGTCTTGTCATGGATCCTGTCTTTGCTGTTAGTTCTAGTAAGTCATTGCCCACTTAAGATCACCTAAGTTTTCTGTGTTCTTTTCTAGGAATTTTGTAGTTCTGTGTTTTACATTCATGTTTATGGTCCATTTTGAGTTAATTTTTTGTGAGAGGTATAAGGTCTCTGTATAGATTTGTGTTTTTGCACTGTGAATGTGTCCAGTTTTTCCAGCACCCTTTGTTAATAGACTGTCTGTTCTCACTTCCCTTGGTTTTGCTCCAGTATGTAGGCTATGACTTCTGTATGGGCCAGTGAAAGGCTTTTGGGTTTATTTTTAATCTTATTTTATTTTTGGCCACTTTGTAGATGTGTAATGTATCTTTTTGTGGTTCTTTCCTTTAATCTAAAATTTAAATTGTGATAAACATGAACCTTGGTTGTAGCTTTTTGCCGATGGATAATAGTAAACATTTTCACGTTTTTCATATTGTCTATGTTAAATCTCAAAATCCACTCCCCCCTTTTTATAGATTTTCACATTCTGAAAACATTCATTTCCTCTAATTTTTCTTTAAAAACCATAAAGTCTCCATCTAAAACTAGCAAAACCCTTCACATTAGTGAAGGCCTCATTTCAGTGTGTGAGAACAGTGTGCTTTAACAGTTGAACAGTCCAAGCCACCTTTGGGAACCTCTTTTATTCTGCAAGTGATGAGTGCCTTTACCCGCCATATTAGAGTAGGATGTGAGCCGTGCTTTTCAGTAGAGGAGGTTTTCATTGGAGGAAGCTGCAGTATGTGAATGAGAATCAGAGATGCCATTCCTTTTAACCAGTTGCATTTTTGAGATAAGTTTCTTTTTCTTCTTTTTGCCCTTCCCCCTCTTCCCCAGAATTGGTTTAATCTTTGTGGTTAATGACTCTGAAGATGTTGATGGGATGCAAGATGCTGGAGTGGCTATTCTGAGAGCGTATAATTATGTTGCCCAAGAAGTGGACGATTATCATGCCTTCCAAACTCTGATACATGTATGTTTTCAATCAAAATGGCGAATAATTTTCTTAATCTAACTTCGTCTAAGAAATAGTATGAGTTAAGAGGATTTTATATTTCTGTGAAGAAGTATGATAAATTATTCTTGCAAACTTCATATTTTATATTTAAGGAGTTGTCTTTACTGATTCACCAGTGTTCATAATAGACTGCTGTGGTTTCAACTAAGATAGATTCCTTAGGAGCCCTACTAAGGTATCTTAGTCTTCTGACTTTTGGTAATTTGAAGTCACTAATTTTTTTTGGTAAATGTGATGTTCTTTGCTTGTTTAAAAAAATGTTTGCTTTTCCCCTCTAAGTTCTTTATGATAATTTAATATTCAAATCATAAATTCTGTCTATTTTCTCTATTTTTTTTTTTTACCTTGGAAACTCTGAAATGCCCTGATTTTTATATATACTTAAGATAATTGCTCAAGTTCAAACAAGGAACTCTCTCATTTTTTTCCTGGTTTTGAATATATAAAAAACTTACAAGTAACAATTGTTTTGCTTATAGGTTAGTAGTAATTATTAGAAAACCATCTTTAAAGCATTTCACCTTTTTTTAACCTATAAACATGATGTCAGCATGCTATTTTTTATGTTTGTTGTTTAGAGATTCAGTCCAGAGCATTTTTTATTAAAATGTTCATATATTTATCTGACTATCATATTGAAGACTCACCATTTCCCAGGCCTGGTACTAGCTGCAAGGGATACAGAGAAGTGTAAGACTTCACCCCTGTCCTCAAAGCCCTTACGGTGTGGTGGGGGACACGACCACGCAGATGGTTTAAGCATAGCTCACCCTAGCAACACCACGACTCCCTCCACTAGGGATGTCCTGGTTGTGGAGTGGGAAGTGATCCTAGCTGAGTGCAGGAGGAAAAACAGGCGTGAGTTGAATGATGGCTGCAAATCGGAGGTAGTAATTCCCTGTTGTCAATTCCCTGGGGCTTGAGCAGAGCTGAAAGGGGAACCTAGCCATTGAGGCTACCAGGCCAGGCCATGAGTGTCCAGATTGCAGAGGATTAAACTCCAGATAAAAACGTTCTGGTGCATGTATGTACCATGGGTCTGACCAAGGGGAAAGAAAGTGGCAGGGATACTGGTTGGTGGGCTGTTGTTGGGATCTCTGAGAAGTGATAGCAAGGGGTGCTTAGCAGTGGGGCTACAGAGAAAGAGAAAGAAAGAAAGAAAAAGAGAAAGAACGAAAGAAAGAAAGAAAGAAAAAGAAAGAACGAAAGAAAGAAAGAAATTCAGAAGTTGTTGAGGATGTGTTTTAATGTCTGTTTTTTAAAATTGTGCCTCCCACCTCCCGCCAATATCTGTGTCTATGAAGGAAAGGATAATATGAGTTTTTATTTCTTTTTGTTTATTTTTAATTGCAACAACAAAAATTTTATGTTCATTGTACATAATTTTTGAAAATATTATTAAAGTGAATCGATTTAAAATTTCTCTCTCTCCCCTCTCTAATCCTGTTCCTTTTTTTTTTTTAAATTTTTTTTTTTTAACGTTTATTTATTTTTGAGACAGAGAGAGACAGAGCATGAACGGGGGAGGGTCAGAGAGAGGGAGACACAGAATCTGAAACAGGCTCCAAGCTCTGAGCTGTCAGCACAGAGCCTGACATGGGGCTCGAACTCACGGACCGTGAGATCATGACCTGAGCTGAAGTCGGACGCTTAACCGACTGAGCCACCCAGGCGTCCCTCTAATCCTGTTCCTTAAAGGCAACCACTATTAAAAGGTTGTCTTATATCCTTCTAGGTGTTTAACTATATGTTATATGTATAAAGACATAGTTGTGTTGTTATTTGTTTTATATCTGCTTTTTAAAAACAAGGATTTTTGCTGCATGTATTTTATAACTTATCCCCCTAAACATGATGGCCATAAGTTCGTATTTCAAGGATTATGTAAAGGTATTCAGATTAAAAAAAAATTAACACATTAAAATTTTTTTTAATGTGTATTTAATTTTGAGAGAGAGAGAGACAGAGCATGAGTGGTGGAGGGGCAGAGAAGGAGAGGGAGATACAGAATCCAAAGCAGGCTCCAGGCTCTGAGCTGTCAGCACAGAGTCCAATGTGGGGCTCGAACTCACAAAGTATGAGATCATGACCTGAGCCAAAGTTGGTTGCTTAACCAGCTGAGCCACTCTACATTTGGGCCTTTATGTATGAACTGATTGGATCATTTTAAGAATATATAGTTTCTAATATGAGAAGGCATCTTAAAGAGGTATATGAAAAAGGGATTGCTAATATGTTCCATATGACTTTTTAAGAAAAGTAGCCATATTTCTCTATATTCAGAAATCTTTTGTAATAAACATTCTGAAATTTGGATTTAAAAGTGTGGGGGTTACCCGGTTTTTCTTTCTTCAGATCTATAACAAAGTAAGGACTGGAGAAAAAGTAAAAGTTGAACATGTGGTCAGTGTCCTGGAAAAGAAGTATCCGTATGTCGAAGTGAATAGCATTTTGGGGATTGACTCTGCTTATGATCAGAATCGGAAGGTAAGAACTGCTTTGGCACTTCTCATTGGACCACAATGCTATATTTTCCTTATCTCTTTTTTGGGGGGAATTGTAATTAAAAAAGGTAGTAAAAGTATTTAGGTACTTCTCATTTAACAGTTTAAAAACCAGGTCACTTGTCTGTGTTTGCAAATGAAGTTTATATTTCAATTTTGTAAAGATATCATTGATTTTTAGCTGGCATGTTAACTATTAAATTGAAAAACAAATTTCTTTTTCGCAGTGCAGTGGTAGTACTTTGTGATATATGTAACACATAAAAGCTATTAGAAATATATAATGCATGCTTAGCAGGTTATGATGTATCCTATTGATGTGTATCATTTATTTAGTTGTTTAGGCTAAAGATAAAAATATATTTAGGAATACAATAAACAGAATGGCAAAGTGTGGTAATAAAGATATAGGGAAATATTTTAAATTTTTATTTAAAAATAATACTATTTCTGGGGTGCCTGGGTGGCGCAGTCGGTTAAGCGTCCGACTTCAGCCAGGTCACGATCTCGCGGTCCGTGGGTTCGAGCCCCGCGTCGGGCTCTGGGCTGATGGCTCGGAGCCTGGAGCCTGTTTCCGATTCTGTGTCTCCCTCTCTCTCTCTGCCCCTCCCCCGTTCATGCTCTGTCTCTCTCTGTCCCAAAAATAAATAAAAACGTTGAAAAAAAAAATTTTAAAAATAATACTATTTCTTGTGAGACATGAAATACAGTAAAAGGACCTTTATCGCAAGCAGAAACAAGGTAGTCAGTTTATTGAAAATAAATGTGCAGGCAAGAAATCAAAATACATTTCTGAGATGTTTTATTTAAAAAAAATTTTTTTTAATGTTTATTTATTTTTGACAGAGAGAGAGAGAAACAAAGAGCGAGCAGGGGAGGGGCAGAAAGAGAGGGAGACAGAATCTGAAGCAGACTCCAGGCTCTGAGCTGTCAGCACAGAGCCCAATGCAGGGCTCGAACCCACGAACTGTGAGATCATGACCTGAGCCAAAGTTGGACACTTAACTGACTGAGCCACCCAGGCACCCCTGAGATGTTTTGATTTAAAACAATAAAAGTGTATTTATTTACCAACTTTTTTTTTTTTTTTTTACTTTTGACAAGGCCTTTGGTTCTTTTGTTTGGAGATCTGAGTTGTGATCCCTTTAGAAACTGTACTCATAATGAATTGTTTATACTTTCTTTTTCATCTGGGTACAGAATTCTTCTAGATTTTTATAATCTCCCTCCCAAGTCTTTTATAGTAGTCTTACCCACATCTAGTTTAGCATCACTTATTTTTAGCCTGTCATCTTTTTGAATTTCTAGTCATTTGATTTGTTTTCTTGAGGAGGACCAGCTTTTTCTTTTTGTAATCATATTTTATTGGTTGCATAATATTAAATGATGTTATCTAACTGAGAAAAATATTTGGCTTGGGAACAGATATATCTGATCTTTGGTAAACATTTAGCCCAAATGAGGGGAGAAAAGTGTGTGCATTCTAGAGAGTAGCTCACTAGAGTTAGAGGTCAGCGTGCTTTATTAGCTAGTATTTGTTGCTATTAACTTGGTTAGTTGAGTTTGGTTAAGAGATCTATTCTAAGTTGTTCCAGGTTTTAGAGGGATTGAACAAAACACTATTTAGCAAGAACTATGAGGCTTACGTAAAACATCTTATAGATATAGTGTCTGTTTTATGCAGGTAACAACTTTGATTGCATACAAAGACTCTACCCTTTTTTACTCCTTCCCCATTTGATTTTTTTTTAAGTTTATTTTTTTTTCGAGAGGCGGGGGAGGGGCAGAGACAGAGGGAGAGAGAGAGAATCCCAAGTAGGCACCATGCTTAGTGAGGAACCCCATGTGGGACTCAATCTCGTGAACTGTGAAATCATTTTCTGAGCCAAAATCAGGAGTTGGTTGCTCAGCTGACAGCCACCCAGGCACCCCTCCTGGTTTCTGTTTTTGATGCCACAGTTTATCTCTTTTTATGTTGTGTATTCCTTAACCAAGTATTATAGCTATCGTTATTCTTAATACTTTTGCCCTTTAACTTTTATATTAGAGTTATTAAGTGGTTAACCCAGCGGTTATTAGAATATTCTTTTTGGTTTGTTTGTTTTTGAGAGAGAGAACGTGAGCGTGAGCAGGGGAGAGAGGCAGAGAGAGAGAGTGAGGCAGGGGATCTGAAGCAGGCTTCTTGCTGACAGCAGAGAGCCCAATGTGGAGCTCGAACTCACTAACTGTGGGATCATGACCTGGGCCAAAGTCAGACGCTTAACCAACTGAGCCACCCAGGCGCCCATAGAATATTCTTAATTTAACTATATACCTACCTTTACCAGTGTATTGTATATTTTTGTGTGTTTTTATGTCACTAGTTAATCATCTTTCATTTCACAACTCCTTTCACCATGTCTTGTAAGACAGGTTTAGTGGTGCTGAAGTATCTCACCTTCTGTTTGGGAAAAGTCTTTACCTCTCCTTCATTTCTAAAGGATAACTCTGGCAGGTAGTGTGTTCTTGGTTAGCAGTATTTATCTTTCAGCACTTTGATATCATCCCACTCTTTTGTGGTTGGGAAGGTTTCTTTTGAGAAATCTGCTCCGAGCCTTCCCTGGTAAGGGAAGCATGTTTTCTTTTGCTGCTTTCAAGATTCTATCTTTGTCTTTGATTTTTGACAGTTTTATTATTATGATGTATCTTGCAGAGGATTTCTTTAAGTTGATTTTATTTGGTGACCTATAAGCGTCATGACCTTGATCAAATCTTTCCCTAGATTTGGGGAGTTCTCAGCCATTATTTCTTTAAATAAGGTTTTTTTGTTTTTTTAAAGCTTTTTTCTTAATGTTTGTTTATTTTTGAGAGAGGGATAGAGCCTGAGCAGGGGAGAGGCAGAGAGGGAGACAGAGAATCTGAAGCAGGCTTTTTGCTCTGAGCTGTTAGCACAGAGCCCAATGTGGGGCTTGAACTCACGAGCCATGAGATTATGACCTGAGCTGAAATCAAGCGTTGGACGCTTAACTGACTGAACCACCCAGGTACCCCTGATCTAGTCTGATACTGTTTTTGCTTTTTTTTTTTTTTTTTTGCTTAAATTGTATTTATTTATTTTTATTATGAATAGAATTTATTGTCAAATTGGCTTACATATAACACCCAGTGCTCATCCCAACAACTGCCGTCCTCGATGCCCATCACCCATTTTCCCCTCTCCCCCACCCCCCCCCCCCCCACTCCCCCACCTACCCTCAGTTTGTTCTCTGTATTTAAGAGTCTCTTATGGTTTGCCTCCCTCTCTGTAACTATTTTTTCCTTTCCCTTCCCCCATGGTCTTCTGTTAAGTTTCTCAAGTTCCACATATGAGTGAAAACATGGTATCTGTCCTCTGACTGACTTATTTTACTCAGCATAATACTTTCCAGTTCCATCCATGTTGCTGCAAATGACATGGTTTCATTCTTTCTCATTGCCAGGTAGTATTCTGTTATGTATATAAACCACATCTTCTTTATCCATTCACCAGTTGATGGACATTTAGGCTCTTTCCATAATTTGGCTATTGTTGAAAGTGCTGCTATAAACATTGGGGTACATGTGCCTCTATGCATCAGCGTTCCTGTATCCCTTGGGTAAATTCCTAGCAGTGCTATTGCTGGGTCATAGGGTAGATCTATTTTTAATTTTTTGTGGAACCTCTGCACTGTTTTCCAGAGTGGCTGCACCAGTTTGCATTTCCACCAATAGTGCAAAGGGTTCCTGTTTCTCCACATCCTCACCAGCATCTATAGTCTCCTGATTTGTTCATTTAAACTACTCTGACTGGTGTGAGGTGGTATCTCAGAAAAATCTGGAATGCGTCACAAATTTGAATGTCATCCTTGTGTAGGGGCCATGCTAATCTCTGCATCGTTCCAATTTTAGTGTATGTGCTGCCGAAGCGAGCACTGATCTATTCTGATATTAATGGTATTTCATTTTTCCTTTCATTTGTTGTATTCTTTGGCTCCAGAGTATCTGTTTGGTTCTTTTTTTATGATTTCTCTCTCTTCTTTTTTTTTTTTTTTTAATTTTTTTTAATGTTTATTTATTTTTGAGACAGAGACAGAGCATGAATGGGGGAGGGTCAGAGAGAGAGGGAGACAGAATCCAAAGCAGGCTCCAGGCTCTGAGCTGTCAGCACAGAGCCCGACGTGGGGCTCGAACTCATGGACCGTGAGATCATGACCTGAGCTGAAGTCGGATGCTTAACCGACTAAGCCACCCAGGTGCCCCTGATTTCTCTCACTTCTTGCTAAACTTGTGATTTTGTTTGTGGTTTTTTGATGTTGTTGAATTATCTTCCTGTGTTTTCTTGTAGGTAATTGAATTTCCCTTTAAACAATTTTTTTTGAATTCTTTATTGGGTAAATCACAAATATCTATTTCTTTGAAATTGGTTACTGAAAGATTATTGCAATCCTTTGATGCTATCACGCTTTCTTGATGTTCCTTGTAGTTTTGTGTTGCTTTCTTTGCATTTGAGATAGCAGTCATCTCCTGCAGTCTTTACTAACTGCCTTTGGGAGAGAAGTACTTTCTGTCAGACCTGCTAGGAATTCTGAGGCTTTCTTAGGCCATCTGTGGATACATATGCTCCATACTTGTTCTTTCTTGTACAGAATTCTTAAGCATGTGTAACTTCTCAATTCTACAGTGCCCAAGGCTGGGTGCTGACTGCCTTTCTTTTATTTTCCCCAAGGTGGCCCTAAAGCTCATGTATTTTGTCTGTCTCTGGCCCACGTGTTTGGGCTGGCTTTCTGTGCTTGCTCCCTAGCCATCTGGCAAAATTCACTCTTGCCAACACTGTCAGGAGCATACACATGGAGCTGGCTACAGGGGGAGGGTGAGTGTGGGTGAGGTGAGCCGAGTGCTGTGAGTGTCTGCCTGTAGCCATTTGGTGGGATCTGTGGATGAAGTGTCCACAGTAGCTCATGGGTGGCTTCTTGATGGGAGTCCGTGATAGAGTAATTGGGATCCATCCCCTTTATTTTTTTTATTTTTGAATGTTTATTTCTGAGAGAGAGACAGAGTGCGAGTGGGGGAGGAGCAGAGAGGGAGACACAAAATCTGAAGCAGGCTCCAAGCTCCAAGCTGTCAGCACAGAGCCTGATGCAGGGCTCAAACCCACGAAGCATGAGATCTGAGCCAAAGGTGGATGCTTAACCGACTGAGTCATCCAGGTGCCCTAGGATCCATCCCCTTTAAATGCTTTCTGAGAGTACTGTCTGCAGCCCTCCCCCAGCGTCTTTCTATTCTCAGTCACGCAGCTCACAATTGAGTACTCTCGATGGGGTGAGAGAGAAATGAGCCTCTTTGGCAATGTCCCATATAGCTGGGGAAGTTGAGTGTTTGCTCACTTGTTCTCAGTTACCCCTACAGGAGAAATCATGGGCCCAGTAGATCTCTCTTGCTCCTTTGGCAGAGGGTGGATCTTCTTCTCCAGTGCATCCAATCTCGTATTTTTTTTTGCTCGAGTGGTGTATTGGAACTTCTGTGCTGGAAACCTGGACTTACACAAAGACTGTCTTGTCTGAAGGTGATTGTTTAAGACAGTTTTTTCTAGGGCTCCTCACACTATGGCTGGGAGAAGGTGGAGCCAGTTAATGAGCCAACGTAGGGTCCACAGCTAGGGTTGAAGTCTGTATGCCTGTTACCTGATGCTCAGGTGGGTGAGCCTTCTTCTGGTTTCCTTGGCATATGGTGCTGGATTCCAAGGCTTCCACAAAGGCACTTTTGTTGTGGATAGATACCAAATTGTTGTTCAGGATTGGGGGCCACCAATGAGGGATGTCCTGTTCAGCCACAATACTGATGTCACTTCTGCTTTAGTGTTCAGTCCCCTTGTTTTAAGGTGTATCAGGCCAGGTTTTGGGTTGCAGCTGGTCATGAGATCTACTGAGGGCTGAAGAGCATCCCATTGTTGTATTGCATTCTTCCATTCACTCAGTTGCCTTATGTGGTTTTTAAAATCAAATAAAACTGATGTGGTACCCAGTGATTTTCCAGATAGGCACAAACAGCAAGAGTAGCACTCTGTAAAAAAAGAATAGGTGAAATAAAAGAAGGACCACTTTGGTAATACCAAAGAATTGAGGGAGTTCATGAAGTTTTCTCATATTTTACATTTGGAAAATGTCTAGCTTTATTATTTTTTTTCCCTTAGAGAAATGCTGGATTTTCTCCCAATGTGCTTGCTTGCTTTTTACCACGTTAACATTAGATCTTATGTTGTTTTTTTAAAAAATTTATCTTTAATGTTTTATTTATTTTTGAGAGAGCACAAGTGGGGAGGGTCAGAGAGGGGAATAGAGGATCCAAAGCAGGCTCTGTGCTGACAGCAGAGAGCCTGATGTGGGCCTTGAACTCATGAACCACGAGATCATAACCTGAGCCGAAGTTGGATGCTCAACCGACTGAGCCACTCAGGTGCCTCCAAATTTTTTAATTCAAGTGTAATTAACATACAGTATTATATTAGCTTCAGGTGTACAATATAATGGTTCAACATTACTTGGCGCTCATCATAAGTGATTCTGTTCACCCATCCCCCCACCTGGAAAACGTTTCACTTTAATTTTCTCTCATCCTACGAAGAAGCAGTATATAATTGTCTTTTTATTGTGGATGATTGTATTTTCTTGAAAAATATTAGACATATTGGGAAAAAGGATATTTTTCACATGTGTTGAAATCTTGATTTTACTGAGGAGTCAAATAAATGTATAACAGACCTAGCTCCTCAGTAATTTCCTTAGACTTGGTTCTTTTCCAAGAAAAGAACTGATTAGAGGCCCTTCCCATGTAAGCAGATCATCTTCTTTGTATTTATGCCACTTAATTTCCCAGCTGCTTGGGTAAACATATACTTTCATGACAGGGATGTTGTGAGATTCCCAGAAGTCCTAAGAATCTAATGATTAATAAGATTTTCAAAAGTGTAGGAGTTGTACCTCTGCATATGAAAAAACCCAAGAGAAGATTCTTTTGAAAGTTTTTTAAAGGAGGAATGATTTCATTTAGCAGTTGTTACTACACTTATAAATTTCTGTATCTTTTGTTATAAATCTGAAGCTATGATATCCTCTGTGTATTTGAAAGTGTAATTATTTTTAAAACTAGGCAGTACAATTAAAGTAGAATTTATAAACTGAAGATAAGATAGTCTATAGGTGTATATTTGTATCTTTCAAGCTAGTAAGATAGTGATATTTAATTTCTACCTTATACATAAAGACGTTTTGCATTTGGCATGTTAACTCTGGGTCCTTATTAATCTGTTACCATTTGAATAGCTCATTCATAAGACCTTACCTGTAATTATTAAGGTTTTAAAATTATTTATAATTAACATTTTTAGTTATTGATAGAACTTCTCATATGTATTTTTTAAGTTTGGCTTTTGGTAATTAGGCTACATTCTGTTATTTGGTCTGGTAAGTTATTTATGCTTTGCAGGAAAGAAGGTATATAGTCAAAACATGTCTCTCTCCTGATTTTCACTTAGTTGCCATTTCCAGAGAAAACCAATGTCACTTATTGTCGCTTAGAGTTATAATGTGGGTATTGTTTTGTTTTGTTTTGTTGGGGGGATTATTTTCAAAACTCAGAGTATATTAGAATTGAGTTTTTGATGAATATCTTCGAAATAGTTGAGACATCAAAGAACAGAATTAACATGGTAAGAATTTTGTAAGTGTAAATTTTAAAAGTTTATACTATGGTAGATAGAAATGGCAGAAATGAACCTAGAAGGCCTTTCTCCTTGTGCCATATCAGAGTCCATCTGGTAAGTCTGTCCCATCAGATACTACTGTGGCCAGGTCTGATTAGAAACTAACCAGTCTGTTGCTGCTGCTGATTACCAGTTATCCAGCTGAAGTACTTTTCTATTTGTGATATCTACAATAGAGGCTATATATAATTCTACTATTTTCAGAAAGTATCAGTTAAAAGATGTCTAACAAGAATGTTTTAAGGAATGCTTTTTACATCTTGCGTAGTAATGTGGGTTTTACTCTGGCAAGCTAGTCTTGGGTCTGTGGTTGATATCTAGGGGGAATGAACCTATATTGACAATCAGAGAAGACTCTTCATTGTAGGCTTGTTTGCCTTTTTGTTGGCCTGGCATTTCCCTGGAAAGGAACCTCTTTTGTCTTAGAAGAAGATGAGGTTTAGTATATTTTGGAGCAATTTTTAAGCACTGTCTTCCCATCAGCCTTGTTTTGTTTTTTAAAAGTGTAATTTCTTTGTTAATGACACAGATCCTCTTTAATTTAGATTGGAGTGTAAATATTTCATCTCAGGCTGTCTGCACAGGAGCACTCATAATTTACAGCAGTCTGTCATTGTGCTGCGCATTATGTAGCCTCTAGCCACATGTGGCTTTTTTTTTCTCACATGTGGCTTTTAAAATGGAAATTAATTAATTTTAGGTGCTCAGTAGTTACATGTGGTTAGTGGCTACTGCTTTGGATAGCCAAGATACAGTGTCTCCATCGTTGTTAAAGGGTGTGTTTTTACAATCTTAGCTATAGTATATGTAATTAAGGTTTGGTAGCCTGGACAGCTTCAAAGTACCCTCACCCCCAAATCACTTTCTAATTGGCAAGGTTTTGTGGTTTTACAAAAACTCAATAATTCAATTCCAGATTACCCAGTAGGATATTAATTATGTCACTTCTGACATTTTTAAAATATTTTTAGTTATTTCTTGGTAATTATATTTCTGTTGATTTTGCTTTTTTTGTTAGCACACATATGTATGAAAAATATGCTTTGTTCTGTTTGTCTCACAAAGGACAAAACACGTTGTTTGTGGTCCCTTGTGTTTCAGGAAGCGAGAGGCTACTATGAGCAGACTGGGGTTGGTCCACTGCCTGTTGTTCTGTTCAACGGAATGCCCTTTGAAAAGGAACAGCTAGATCCTGATGAGTTGGAAACCATTACAATGCACAAAATCCTGGAGACCACAACCTTTTTCCAGAGAGCAGTATACTTGGTGAGTGGTATTTCAAGGCTGATTTTGAAAGAGAATGGTTTGCTTATGTTTTTGTAGTCTCTGTAGTAAGCAAGAACATTCTGTAAGTATTTACACCACTTATAGTTGGTTTGTAGACTCCCAGCAAGTTCTGCTATATTGAGAATATTCATGAGACTTTGTGCATTGTATTTGAAACAGCTAAGTTTATTGTTTTCAAGATTAAATGTTTAAATGTTTGTTTAAAACATTTTAAAGTAGTTAGCATTTCTAAGAGACATTTGTTTTACTTGTAAGGAATTTTGACTTAGGAAAGACTCAAATATTTATATACACATACATTTACTGCTGAGACGGGTAATTCACGTGCCATAAAACTCAATCTTTTAAAGTGGAAAGTTCAGTGTTTTTAGTGTATACATAGAGTTTATGCAACTGTCACCTCTGTCTAATGTTAGAACATTATTACCACCCCTCGAAAATCCAACACACTGTAGCATTCACTCTCCCAATTTCCCCTACAGTAGCCCCTGGCAACCACAAATATATTTTCTTCATGGATTTGCCTATTTGAGACATTTAATATAAATGGAATCATTGAATATGTGGTCTTATATGTCTGATTTCTTTCACTTAGCATAATGTTTTTAAGGTTTATCCCTGATGGAGCATGTATCAGTACTTCATTTCTTTTTATGGCCAAATAATAGTTCCTAGAATGGATGTACCACATTTTAAAAATCCATTCATCAGTTGATGTATATTTAGGTTTCCATTTTTTGGCTACTGTGAATAATGCTGCCGTAGACAATCAAACACAAGTTTTTGTGTAGACGTGTTCTTATTTGTCTTGTGTGTCCATTCTACGTAGAAGTGGAATTGCCTATTTATGTAGTAATTCTGTTTTCAACAGTTTGAGGAACTGCTCGACTGTTTTCCAAAGGGGCAGCACCAAAGCATTATACTTTGCTACCAACAATGTGTGCAGGTTCTATCTACTTTTTCCACATTCTAGCCAACAATCGATACTGGGTGTTTCTTTGATTATATCCTAATGGGTATGAAGTGGTATTGCATTGTGGTTTTGACTTGCATTACTCAAACATGAATAAGGTTGAGCTTTGTTTCCCATGTTTATTGAACACTTATATCTTTTTTGGAGAAATGTCTATTAAAATTATTTGCCTGTGTTTAATTGGGCTACTTGTTTTGTTACTGTTATGAGTTCTGTATGTGTTCTGGGTACCAATCCCTTATGTATAGGATTTGCCAATATTTTCTGTAATTTCATGGTTTGTCTTTTCACTTTCTTGGTGGTGTCTTCTAAAGCACAGATGTTTTAAATTTTGATTAGGTCCAATTTGTTTTTTTTTTTCTTTTGTTCCTTGTGCTGTTTGTGCCGTATGTACAAAATTATTGCTTAATTCTGGGCCTCGAAGATTTATCCCTGTGTTTCTTCTGTTTTATAGTTTTTCCTCTTAAATTTAGTTCTTGGATGTATTTTCAGTTAGTTTTTTTATATGGTGTGAGGTAGGAGTCCACTTTTTTTTTTTTTTTTTTTTTAATCCTATCCAATTTGGCATGCAACTGGATGTCTTTTGGGATGATATTCAGTTGTCCCAATACTATTTATTGAAAAGAATACTCTTCTCACATTAAATTGTCATGGCACCCTTGTCAAAATTAAATTGAACATTAATGTATAGGTTTATTTATTTTATTATATTTTTTTAGAAAGAAAGTGCATGAACAGGGGAGAGGGGCAGAGGGAGAGAGAAGCTTAAGCAGGCTCCACACTGAGTGTGGAGCCCAATGCAGGGCTTGGTTACATGACCCTGGGATCATGACCTGAGCCGAAATCAAGAGTCAGGTGCTCAACCGAGTCAGCCAGGTGCTCCAATGTATAGATTTATTTTTGAACTGTCTTGTTTTCCATTCATCTATATATTTGTTCTTATGTAAATACCTCACGGTCCTTTTTTTTTTCCCCCTCACAGTCTTGACTACCATTGTAATCAAGTATGAACTTTCCAACTTTGGGTTTTTCTTTCTCTTTTTTACTTTTTTAAAAGATTATTTGGCTTGTCTGTGTCCCCTTCATTTTTTTTATGAATTGTAGGAGTAGCTTGTCAGTATCTGCCAAAAGGGACCATTTGGTTTTGATAAGAATTGCATTGAATCTATAGATCAGTTTGAGGAGTATTGACATCTTGGCAATATTGAATTTTCTAACCCATGAACCCAGGATGTATTTCCATTTATTTAGGTCTTGTTATTCTTTCAGTGATGTTTTGTAGTTTCCAATGAAGGAGTCTACACTTTTTTCATTAAATTTATTTGTTAGTATTTTGTCCTTTTGATGCTATAAGTGGAATTATTTCCTTAATTTAATATTTTTAAAACTTTTAAAATGTTTATTTTGAGAGAGAGGGAGGTGGGAGGGAGACACTTTGTGAGTTGGGGAGAGGCAGAGAGAGAGGAGAGACAATCCCAGGCAGGCTTCACACTCTCAGCATAGAGTCAAATGTGGGGCTCAAAATCACAGAACCATGAGATCATGATACATGCTGAAATCAGGAGTTGGATGCTTAACTGACTGAGCCACCCAGGTGCCCCTTAATTTAATTTTTGGATCATTCATTGATAGTGAATAGAAATAAAATTGATTTTTGTGTATTGATGTTATATGCTGCAATCTTGTTGAACTCATTTTATTCTAATAGCCTTTTTTTTTTTTAAACTTTCTATGTGGAAAATATTGTCATCTTACAGATGATGACAAAAGCATGTCATCTAACATAGTATTGATTCTTCCTTTTCAATCAGGATGTCTTTCTCTTCTTCTCCTTCTGCTCCTCCTCCTCCTGCTCTTCCTCCTCCTCCTCCTCCTTCTCCTCCTCCTCTTTCTCTTCCTCCTTCTCTTCCTCCTCCTCCTCCTTTTTCTCCTCCTCCTTCTCTTTCTCCTCCTCCTTCTCTTTCTTCTCCTCCTTCTTTCTCCTCCTCCTTCTCTTTCTCCTCTTCCTTCTCCTCCTTCTCCTCCTCTTCCCCCTCCTCCTCCTCCCCCTCCTCCCCCTCCTCCCCCTCCTCCCCCTCCTGCCCCTCCTGCCCCTCCTCCCTCTCCTTCTCCTCCTCCCTCTCCTTCTCCTCCTTCTCCTCCTCTTCCTCCTCCTCCTCCTGCCCCTCCTCCCCCTCCTCCCCCTCCTGCCCCTCCTGCCCCTCCTCCCTCTCCTTCTCCTCCTCCCTCTCCTCCTCCCCCTCCTCCCCCTCCTCCTCCTCCTCCCTCTCCTCCCCCTCCTCCTCCCTCTCCTCCCCCTCCTCCTCCCTCTCCTCCCCCTCCTCCTCCTCCTCCCCCCTCCCTCTCCCTCCCCCTCCTCATCCTCCCCCCTCCTCATCCTCCCCCCTCCTCCTCCCCCCTCCCTCTCCCTCCCCCTCCTCATCCTCCCCCCTCCTCCTCCTCCTCCCTCACCCTTCTCCTCCTCGTCCTCCCCCTCCTCATCCTCCCCCTCCTCCTCCTCTCCCTCCTTACTCCTTCTCCTCTTCTCCTCCTCCTCCTCCTCTTCCTCCTCCTCCTCCTCCTCCTCCTCCTCCTCTTCTCTTTCTCCTCCTTGTCTTTCTCCTCCTCCTTGTCTTTCTCCTCCTCCTTGTCTTTCTCCTCCTCCTTGTCTTTCTCCTCCTCCTTCTCTTCCTTCTCCTCCTTCTCCTCCTCTTCCTCCTTCTCCTCCCCCTCCTCCTTCTCCTCCCCCTCCTCCTTCTCCTCCCCTCCTCCTCCTGCTTCTTCTCTTCCTCCCTCTCCTCCCCCTCCTCCTCCTCCTCCTCCTTCTCCTTCTCCTCCTCTTCTCTTTCTCTTCCTCTTCCTCCTTCTCTTCCTCCTCCTCCTTTTTCTCCTCCTCCTCCTTTTTCTCCTCCTCCTTCTCTTTCTCCTCCTCCTTCTCTTTCTCCTCCTCCTTCTCTTTCTCCTCTTCCTTCTCCTCCTTCTCCTCCTCTTCCCCCTCCTCCTCCTTCTTCTGCTTCTCGTCCTCCCTCTCCTTCTCCTCCTCCCTCTCCTTCTCCTCCTCCCTCTCCTTCTCCTCCTCCCTCTCCTTCTCCTCCTCCCTCTCCTTCTCCTCCTCCCTCTCCTTCTCCTCCTCCCTCTCCTTCTCCTCCTCCCTCTCCTTCTCCTCCTCCCTCTCCTTCTCCTCCTCCCTCCCTCTCCCTTCTCCTCCTCCTCCTCCCCCTCCTCCTCCTCCCCCCTCCTCCTCCCCCCTCCTCCTCCCCCCTCCTCCTCCCCCCTCCTCCTCCTCCTCCTCCCTCTCCCTTCTCCTCCTCGTCCTCCTCCTCCTCCCCCCTCCTCCTCCTCTCCCTCCTTCCTCCTTCTCCTCTTCTCCTACTCCTCCTCTTCTCTTTCTCCTCCTTCTCTTTGTCCTCCTCCTTCTCTTTTTCCTCCTCCTTCTCTTTCTCCTCCTCCTTCTCTTTCTCCTCCTCCTTCTCTTTCTCCTCCTCCTCCTCTTCCTCCTCCTCCTCCTCTTCCTCCTCTTCCTCCTCTTCCTCCTCTTCCTCCTCCTCCTCCTTTTCCTCCCCTCCTCCTCCTGCTTCTTCTCTTCCTCCCTCTCCTCCCCCTCCTCCTCCTTCTCCTCCCCCCCTCCTCCTCCTCATCCTCTTCCTCCTCCTTCTCTTCTTCCTCCTCCTCCTCATCCTCTTCCTCCTCCTTCTCCTTCACCCCCTCCTCCTCCTCTTCCTCCTCCTCCTCTTCCTCCTCCTCCTCTTCCTCCTCCTCCTCTTCCTCCTCCTCTTCCTCCTCCTCTTCCTCCTCCTCTTCCTCCTCCTCCTCCTCCTCCTCCTCCTCCTCTTCCTTCTCCTCCTCCTCCTCCTTCTCCTCCTTTTCTTCTCTTCTCTTCTTCCTCCTCCTCCTCCTTCTCCTCTTCCTCCTGTGTAATTGCCTGGCTAGAACTTCCTAGTAGGATACTGAATAAAAGTACTGTAAATGGACAACCTTGTTTTCTTCCTGATGTTAGGGGGGAAAGCTTTACTTTTTCACCTGTAAGTATATTAGCCATGGGTTTTTGTGGATTCCCTTTGTCAGTTCATGGAAGTTTTCTTCTGTTCTTTGTTTATTGAATTTTTTTAATCATCAAAGTGTGTTAGATTTTGTCAAATTCTTTTTTTGTGGTGATCCTGTGGTTTTGTCCTTTATCTATTGATATGGTATATTATGATTTTTATGTAATGTTTTTATAGTTTTTTTTTTTTTTTAATGTTTAATTTTTGGGAGAGACAGAGACAGAGTGTGAGTGGGGTAGGGGCAGAGAGAGAGGGAGACTCAGAATCTGAAGCATGCTCCAGGCTCTGAGCTGGCAGCACAGAGCCTGTCGCAGAGCTTGAACTTGAAAACTGCAAGATTGTGACTTGAGCTGAAGTCTGTCACTCAATTGACTGAGCCACCCAGGCACCCCTATAGTTGTTAAATTTTTTATACCAACTTAATTTCACTAGTGTACCAAGTCCTTGCTCTTATATAGCTCTGTTTATTCCCCACATTATGTTGTTATTGTCATACAAATTATATCTTTATTATATGCCCATCAGTATCAGTTTATAAGCGTTGCCTTTTATTGTTGTCGCATAAGTGAAATAGAAAAAAGAGTTACAAACAAAAATACATTCAGACCCTTTTTATATTTACCTATATAGTTACGTTTACTTGTACTCTTTTTTTTTTTTTTTTTTTTGGTAGGGATTCAGTTTATTATCTTGTGTGCCTTTTCATTTTCAGGGAATCTCCTTACTGTTTATTTTGGGTTACATATGCCAGTGAAAAATTCTTTGTTTTTGTTTTTCTGGGAATGTGTTTGTTTATCCTTCACTTTTGAGTGATAGTTTGCCTGGATATGGAATTCTTGGTTGACTGTCTCTTCCTTTTAGCACTTTTAATATGTCATTCCATTGCCATTTGATCTCTGGGTTCTCTTGGAAATTAGCTGTTAATCTTATGAGGTTAAGAGTCTCTTTTCTGTTTTCAGGATCCTTTCTTTGTGTTTCACTTTTGACATGTCATTAATTATGTCTAGGTATGGAACTATGAGTTTTCCTACTGGAGTACATTACATTTCTTAAATATCAAAATTAGGAGCTCTCCAGTCATTATTTCTTCTAGTAGTATTTCTGCCTGTAATGACTTCTGACACCAAACTACTCAGAGTTAGGCCAAATTTGACAGTTTAAGGACACAGTTTCCCACAAGCATGCCCTCACTTCAGACAGACAGTGGGCACAAGTTTGGGGGTCCCCCGGTCACCCTTAATAAGTATGAACTGGATAAAAATGCAGGGGTACATAATATCCTCCTCAGTTTTGGTAATTTGCTAGAAGAGCTTACAGAGCTCAGGATAATGCTATGCTTACAATTTGTGTTACGATGATACAGTAATGCAAATGTGAACCAGCCAAAGGGTGAGGTGCATAGGACAAGGTTTGGGAAGGTTCCAAACAAAGATTGTGTTATCTTCTCCCCATGAAGTCAGGATACATTATCCTTCCTGTTCATTGGTGTGTGGTAATGCATGGGGTATGGCCAGCCAAGGAAGCTCAGCCCAGTTTTGGTGTCCAGAGTTTTTACGGGGGCTTCCTATGTAGCCATGATTGATTGTCATTGGCTATGTAATTGAATTCCATCTCTAGCCCCTCTTTGCTGTTGCCGGAGTTCAGACTGATACTATAGCCCCAAACCTCTAATCGCATGGTTGGTCTTTCTGC
The DNA here is from genome assembly GCF_018350175.1 of Felis catus. Taxonomy (NCBI): domain Eukaryota; kingdom Metazoa; phylum Chordata; class Mammalia; order Carnivora; family Felidae; genus Felis; species Felis catus. Next base: position 110,671,338 of record NC_058375.1, on the reverse strand, counting down.
CTTGGGCAGCCTTCATTGAATTGTTTCATTAGTGTGAACTGTTGAAAGGCCCACCATGAGTCACCTTATTAGTATAAGTCTGAGGGGCCTACCATGAATAACAAAGATGTCACTCCTATTACTCAGGAAACTCCAGGATTAAGAGATTACTTTAACAAGGGAGCCAGACAAATTCTTTATTACACAACTGTCTCTTTCTTCCTTCTTCTCCTTCTGGACAGATAGGTATATTGATACTCTGTAGCATCCCACAAGTCTCTTCCTTTCTGTTCCTTAGACTGGGTAATCTCAGTTGACATATCTTCAAGTTTACTGAGGTGTTTTTTTTTCCCTGTCAGCTAAAATCTGCTATTGAGTCCTTCTAGTGGATATTTAATTTCAGTTATTGTATGTTTAAGTCTGGTTTTTCTATTTGGTCCGTTTCCATAATTTCTTTCTCTTTAATAAAGAGACTCTGGTGAGTCGTAAGTCCCAAAGTTTCCTTTAGTTTGTGAGACAGGATTTCCTTTAGTTTTTTGGATATATTTAAAATAGCTGATTTAAGGTCTTTGTGGAGTAAGTCCAATACTTGGGCTATTTTAGGAACTATATATACTAACTGTTCTTTTCCTTAGTGTGGGCCATATAGTCATTTTTTTTTTTGTATGTCTTTTAAATTTTTGTTGATAACTGGGCATTTTCATTAATATAATGTGACACTTCTAGAAATCAGGGTCTCTGCCTTACCAGGGTCTGTTGTTGGAGTGGTTGTTTTGTGACTTTCCCGTGCTAATTCTTTAAAGTCTGTATTCTTTGTCCCATGTAGCGTAAGTCTCTGCTTGTTAACTTATTGGTCAGCTAATGAATAAACAGAGATTTTCTTAAATTCGAGAGTCTAAGAAAGTCTCCTGTTTTTCCCCAGGAGTGTTTGTATACATGTTGGGGTGCTCCTTGAGCCTTCCCCAGGCAGTTTACAACTCTGCCGTAGCCTTCAGTTCTTGCTTGAACAGTGTCAGGTTAGTCAGAAGTGAGAGCGTTAGGGCCTTCTAAGATTTTTCTTGAGCTTAAACACATCCCTGGACACTGTGCATGTGGCCTTTTAGATTCCAAGGAATATGTGAGAGCCTTTCAAAACCTGTTATGGACATCTCATTCCCAAGCTTTTTCTTTTATGTTTTTGCCACTTCATGTGAGTCCAACGTTTGTCACCACTTCAAGCAACTGAGATATTAAGCAATTGCTCCTGATTCTTTTGACAAAGATACCTAGGAAAAAGCTGTTGGCACAGTATGATCTAATTCAGCTCAACTGGAGAGAGCACCTGGGAATATTTCTAGTCTGCTGGTATTTACATTTATTTCAGAGTTACTGGTTTTCTTGAAAAAAAAAAAAAACCAGCTGGGAGAGGTAGATAGCAATAGGGCAAGTTAAAGTGTCTTGAAGGTTATTTTTGCTACCAGGATTTAGCCATATTTTGAATAAAGGTATTTGGAATTTTGTAAGCCTTTGGTTAATTTCCAGAGTTTGGAAAAAAATTGATGATTTTTTTCTAGTGTCCTTGATGATTTTTTTGTTTTTTGTTTTTTGAGGAGGGGCTTTCAGAGATCATCACTCTATCATTCTGCTGAATGTCACTCTCACATACAGTATTTTTATCGTAGTAAAATATATAAAGCATAAAAGTTTATCATTTTAACCACTTTAAATTATGCATAGAGATATAATAAGCACATTCAGTATCATGCAGCATTTACCAGTATCCATCACCAGAATATTTGATCATCTCAAACAGCAACCGTTTACCCATTAAATAATAATTCCTCATTGCTGGCTTCTGTCAGCTACTGATAACTACTCTCCTGCTTTTTGTGTTTATGAGTTTGCCTCTTCTAGAGGGCATCATAGAATATTTGTCATTGTTGTGTCTTATTTTAAGGTTCATATGTGTTGTAGCATGTCAGAATTTATTTCCTTCCTATAAAATGGAATGATATGTATATACTACATTTTATTTATCCATTCATGTTTTGGACATTTGGGTTGTTTCCACCTTTTGGCTAGTTCACAATGCTGCTGTGAACATTGGTGTATAAATATCTGTTCAAGTCTTTGCTTTCATTTCTTTTGGGTATATACCTAGGAAAATTGCTGGATTTTATGTATATTCTATCTTTTAACATTTTGAGGAACTACTGGACTGGTTTTTATAGCAGCCATACCATTTCACATTTTTACCAACAAATACACAAAAATTTCATTATTTCCACATCCTTACTGACAGTTGTTAATTTCTGTTATTAAAAAATAATGTATTATTTTTTTAATTTAGAGAGAGAGAGGGGTGCCCGGGTGGCTCAGTTGGTTAAGCAGCTGACTTTGGCTCAGGTCATGATTTCACGGTTCATGGGTTCAAGCCCCAGGTTGGACTCTGTGCTGACAGCTCAAAGCCTAGAGCCTGCTTTGGATTTTGACTCTCTCTCTGCCCTTCCTCTGCTTCCGCTCTGTCTCTCTCTCTCAAAAAAATAAACATTGAAAAAAATTTTAATTTAGAGAGAGGGAGCTGGGGAAAGAGAAGAGGGGGAGGGGCGGGGATAAGGGATCTTAAGCAGGTTCCAAGCTTAGCACAGATCCCGAGTAGAGCTCCATCCCACAACCCTGGGATCATGACCTGAGCCAAAATCAAGAGCCTGATACTCAAGGGACTGAGCTACCTAGGTATCCCTACTTTCTATTATTTTGATAATGGCCATTCTAGTTTGTGTGAAGTGGTATCCTATTGTGGTTTTTATTTGCATTTCCTTAAGGACTAAAGAGACTGAGCATCTTTTCATTTGCTTATTGGCCATATGTGTATCTTCTTTGAAGAAATGTCTATTCAAGTCCTTTATTCATTTTCAAATTAGGCTTTTTTTTTTTTTTTTTTTTTTGTAGTTGAAGTGTAGAGTTTCTTACATATTTTGGATATTTACCCCTTATCAGATGTGATTTGCAAATATTTTCTTTCATTCTGTTGTCTTCTTCACTTTTTTGATAGTGTCCTTTGATGCACAAAAGTTTTGAGTTTTGTTGAAGTCCAGTTTACCTGTTTTTTCTTTTGTTGACTGTGATTTTGGTGTGCCGAGAAGTCATTGTCAAATCCAATGTCTTGAAGATTTTCTCCAAAGTTTTCTTCCAAGAATTTTATAGTTGCAGCCTTGATCTATTTTGAGTTAATTTTTGTGCATGGTGTAAGGGTCTCACTTCATTCTTTTGCATGTGGGTATCCAGTTTTTCCAGCAGCACCATGTGTTGAAAAGACCAGAAATATATTTTTAAAAGAAGCTATTTATTGTGCTGATTGTTAGTGCATTTATTAAAACAAGCCCAAAAAACATAAAAAGTGTTGGCTAAATTCTATTACATGTCTCCTTATGAATGAGGACCTATCCTGGTAGTTTACTAGGGAATTTATTATTCATGGAGCTACTGAAATAAAATATGAAAATGTAGTTTTTATTTGAATGCATTTGGCTTAATTTTCCAAAGTTAAGAATAGTCTAGAAGAATTGATAATTACTTTCTTTGTTCAAGTGATATTAATAAAAAGATGAAAGATAATTCAAACATTTTTGTTTTCCGGCATCCACTTAAACCATTTCTTTTACAACATTGTTGGATGTAAAAATTCAGAAGAGTTTTCTGTTTTTAGACACCAACATACCTATTGTTTAAAAGAATGGTCATTTTCAAATATTCCCTTTTTGAATGCTAGTTTTCCTCTGTTTTTCCTTATATTGCCAGTGAGAAGTTTGGTTTGGTCTAGCTAAAGAAAGTTTTGTTTTAAATATTATGACATAAGTCATATGTGCTCCTGTACATATTTAGAAGATACTAAATTGGGGAGAATATTCAAGTGTGTAAAGTAAAAATGAAAGTTCTTCCCTTCATCTCAGTCCTTAGAGAAATAACTCTTTGTGACTTCATGTATGTTGAAATATATGTTTACATTTGTATTTTTTAGCTTACCTTTCTAATTGAATACATTTTAGCTTTGTGTTTCTGAACATACAGCTCTATGTCAGTACTTTTAGATTGCTGCATAGTTTTTTAAGAACGAGCAATAATTGGGGCGCCTGGGTGGCTTAGTCATGTAAGTGTCTGACTTGATCTCAGCTCAGGTCATGATCTCACAGTTCATGGGTTTGAATCCTGTGTTGGGCTCTCCACTGATGACACAGAGTCCGCTTGGGATTCTCTCTCTCTTCCTCTCTCTCTGCCCCCCTCACTTGCATGCTGGCTCATGTGCTCTCTCTCTGTCTGTCTCTCTCTCTCAAAACAAATAAATAAACTTAAAAAAAAAAAAAGAATGAACAATCATTTATTTCATCCCCTGATATTGCACATTGCTTGTAAAGTTGTACTGTTATAAATAGTGCTGCAGCGAATAGTCTCATATGTGTATCTTTGTACCTTATTATTTTTTTTTTTTTGAGAAATATCAATTTTTGGAATTGTTTTGTCAAAGGGTATGATACATTTAAAATTTTGAATTAGAGTCACTGTAAACAGGTACAATATGCAGATGGTATGAAATTCAAAATGTGTATAGAGGTATAAATGAAGAGAAACTTACCCATTCACTCCTATTTGCCTGCCATTCATCTTCTCTTAGAAATAATCATTGTGTGTGTGTGTGTGTGTGTGTGTGTATAGACAGGCTGCATCAAAAGTTATGTACGTTTAAAATTTTGACAGATGTTGCCAAATTGCTTTCCCTCAGCTGGCTAGGCTTCTAACTGGAATCAATTCAGATTTATAATAGAGACCAAAGTTGTATACATGGGGGTGTACATCTCTACTAAGTCATCTAGTACCTCTGTAAGTCTGTTGGGTTGTATGGATGGTTCGTAGACTCATTATTAGTTTATAGTTTGAGAATTTGCATATGATTTCTCTTTCTTGGGATAATCAGTAGCCACAGAAGATGACTGATTGGAGTTTTTTAGACTTGACTGTGTATATTTGATTCACATCTATCTCTTCCTTGAAAATCGCTTTAGAATATGGTTTTGTATGAAATATTTTGAGTGTGAGAACTTGCAAGTTTCCATAGCCATTTACGCTTCTCTTTGAGATCACTTCATGGAGTACAAGTATTTCTGTATATCTGAGAGGCATGAAAAGGAAGAGAAAACGATAAGTGATTTTTCCTCCCTGCTGTGTAATTGTGACTCTGGAAACGTAGCATTACTTGGATGCCTGAGGTTGCAAAAAGCTTGTAGTGATTTTTATAAAATACGTTAAGTGCTTAAGAGAAGGCATTTGCCTTTTTCCTTTGGAGAGAGGCTAACTATGAGCAGATCTTAGGATGGATTTTTTTTTTTTTATGTTAACTTTTATCTAGTTTGTAGAGTTTGCCTATTTCTGGGGGAAGAACAGTGATGTGTGGAGAGACCACAGAAACATGGGTTTGCATTTCATATTTGGATCCCCTTAGCTCTTTGAGTAAGGTATGTCACCTTTCTATACCTCAGCTTCCATCTTTAAAATGGATGTCACTAACATTGGCTTCGTGTTGATGCAGAGTTAAAGGTAATGTACATAAATAACATGTCAAGCTGTGCTTGGCAGTAATAGGGACCTATAACATGAGAACTTCAGTTTTTGGCTCTTACCAGTATAAAGTTAATGCTTTTTAGTGCCTAATAAATGATTATTGCTGTAATTGGTTTAATGCTCGTTCCACTCCCACCAGTTCTTTTTTTCCTTTTAGGGTGAATTGTCCCATGATCAGGATGTGGTAGAGTATATCATGAATCAGCCAAATGTTGTTCCACGAATCAATTCGAGGATTTTGACATCTGAGCGAGAATACCTGGATTTAACAGCAACCAGTAAGGATCATTTCAGGAAGAACTTTGGACCTTTTTTGATTTATGTTTCAGAACCTTTGCATCTGTTGGATTGTAATGTTCAGAAGATAACCTAAGATTGTGACACAATCTTATGTTTTAATTCATAATATTAGCCTCTAAATTCACAAGAATTTTCTCCAAGTTTATATAGATAAATCCTTGTAAGCTTTGAAAAAATCCATTGTCTTTTAAATGCCGGTTAAACAGGCCTTGGGTGATGAGACTACATCTGTATTTTTTTTTTTTTTTTACAGTTGTAGAGCTGTTAAGCAGCTGTCTTTTCTTCATCTTTGTTCTAGAATCAGCCAGCAGTGATGTGGACGAACACCTCAGGTGGTTTTACTCTGAGAAGCTAGGAATATCTGTCTAAAAATAAACCTTCATTGAGACATAGTGTACATGCCACAAAACTCAGCCTTTTGAAAACTTACACATTTTAAAGCACACAGTTTTAACGTATTCTCAGTTGTCTAATCATCACTGTCTAATTTTAGAATATATATCATTGCCCCAAGAAGAAATCATGTAACCATTAGTAGCTACTCTCCATTTCCCCTCACAACCGCTGACCTAGTGTCTGTTTCTAAGGGAGTTTTCTACTGGATATGCCATATAATTCAAGTTTTCTGTGACTGGCTTCTTTCACTCAGCATAAAGTTATTAAGGTTTACCCATGTTGCAGCATGTCTCAGTACCTCATGCCTTTTTATGGCTGATGTTTTCTTATATGGACAGTCCACATTTGGCTTACCTAATCCTCAGTTGATGGATGTTTGCGTTGTTTCCACAAGAATACCTTTCCAGAGGTAGTTGTGTGAACAGTGTCTTCCTTCTGCCTTTCCTTGTGACTCTGAAGGCCACTTCAGCAAATAGTTGGAAATGAGGTGGAGCTGTTGTCACTCGCCCTGGGGATGTCACTGGGTGAGAAAGATAAGCATAACAGAGAAGTCCAAGCCAAGGGCCTTTGCTGCTGTGGTGGGTGTGATGCACACAGCTCCAGGTGTGGTTGTTCCTTTATGGCAGCTGTCTTTAATCAACTTGAAACCAAATTCCTTTTAGAGGAAGAGGGACATCTCTCTGCTTCTGTTTGAAAAAGGAAGTGGTTAGAGAGTGAGATAAACTGTTTCTTCATAGTTAGGTTTTAGCTTTTTACCACAAGTTTGAATAGAGCAAATCAAGCAGTATTATGAGTCTTTGTTCTAACTTTTTGTTGTTTCCATCATTTAAAATTAAACTGTAAAGAGCTCTTTTTGGAGTACTCCTGAATAAGGAGCACAACAGTTCAGTGTTTTGGGGTACCTTTCTCCACTAAATGTTGTAGCGCTCAGCTGTGAAGTGATGCTGGTTCACAGGGCCGAAAATGCAGTTTGCCTCATGAACATGTTGGAGCTGTCCTTGGAGGAGCAGCCGGCATCCTTCTGACCCAGTGGTCCTAGCTCTGTTATTACCTACCCTGCCCTTGGCCTTTGTTGTCCTGGGACCTTCTTAGAAGGATACTAAGTTTCAAGGCTTTAAGTCTTTTGGAGCCTTTTCCCCTCCCCTGCATGATGTCATGAGCTCTTACTTCGCATTTCTTTCCTTTTATTCGAATCCTGACTGGAAGGATAGTAGGCCCCAGGCATAGTTGGTTGAGTGAAAGGACAGATGGTGCATGGGTGGACACACATAGGTGGTGGGGTGGATAAGCCAGCTGTGCTTGGAGGATGGTGAGAGAAGAGTGGCATTTGTGTTGGAACACAGTAATGCAGAAGATTGGGGACATTCTTGGACATAGAGGGTTTATTATACAGAACAGAGACCATTTTGTAGGTAGGAAGAAATTACTGGGTAGTTCAGATCAAATAAATGAGTCGATGAAACTGGGATTTTAGCTAGAGTAACCCAAGGAAAAATGGTTGATAAGAGCAATGGCCAGAGGCCATTAGTTGGAGAAGAGACTTGTCTAAAAAGAATGAAAATGACCTTTTGTTTGTATTAAAGCTAAAATTGTATTATTTTGTTAGACGTGTAAAAAATGAAAGTCAGAGTCTTAAATCTTCTCTCCCATCATTCTCCCTTTTGCCCTCCATCGCCCAGTGGTATGGGGAAGGGCTTACTCAGGTGTGTCCACTATGGAAGGGAGACAAGGAGTTAGGGGATCTTATTAAGAGATTGGTTTCTAGTTGTAGAGTCACAGGGGTGGAATAGAATAAATATAAACCGTTAAAGTGGTGCATGTATGTATATACATACATGAAAGTTATATGGGATGTGTCCATTTTTTATTAACTTTGTGTCTTAAAATGTGATTAATGGGTAGGTGTCTTGTGAACTTGTTCAGTAAACATGAAACAACATATTTCACTTATGTGTTTTTTATAAATCTTGTATTATGGTCAAATCAGTTTATTATTTGAATATTAACATTGGATTGAATTAGGCATGTTAATTATAAATCTGTTTCAATTTTTTTTTCAGATAACTTTTTTGTGGATGACTATGCCAGATTTACTGTCTTGGATTCCCAAGGCAAAACTGCTGCTATAGCCAATAGTATGAACTATCTGACAAAGAAAGGTAATCCATTTCTGGCTTATCTTGGATTCAGCATTTTTTTTTTTTTTTTTTAGTATTTGTAGAAGTAATTGAATCTTTAAGTGTATTGGAGATTCCATAATTTCTTTCATTATTTCTTACAATGATTTGAATTTAGGAAATACCTATTTAAAATTCTTTTGTATGTTTTTGAAAAGTCAAATGTTTTTATAAATTTATATTAGATATTAAGGTTAAATGAAACTTATTTTCGTGATTTTAAAATGAAAACATTTATGATGTAAACATTGGTTAATGGATTACAAATTAGTTTGACTTACCTCTTCAGTGACAACACTGATTTAATTTTTTTAGGGTTTATAGGATAAACTTGGTTCTAGGAATCCTTGTGCATACTTTAAAACTGATTTTAATACGGAATCAGCTAGTTAGCCTAAGTTATGTGAAATGATATTTTAATGGCAGACAGATGTTTTCCCCCTCTAGCCACTTATTACTCCTTCAGAGCACTGACTGTCATTTAAGGCAGCTCTTTTTTTTAAATGCTTATTTATGTATTTTGAGAGTGAGAGAGAGAGAGAGAGAGAGAATGCCCATGCCTATGCAAGCGGGGGAGGACTGGGAGGGAGGGAGGGAGGGAGGGAGAGAGAGAGAGAGAGAGAGAGAGAGAGAGAAGCCCAAGCAGGCTCTGTGCTAAAATTCATAAACTGTGAGATCATTGCCCCTAGGCAGCTATTTTTATCTATGCTTTAGTCTTCTCCTAGAGAGAATTTCTGGCTTCCTAGATCTATGTGAATAAAAACAATTGCTCCATTTGGTTCAAGAAAATTGGTTCTGAGGGGCCCTGGAACAGTGCTGTACCATTAGGGGGACTATGGAGCAGAGAGAAGATTGATCATGTTAGACACTATTTAAAATTTTGACTTTACGGTAGGCATCAGTTATAGCAATGACATTTTCTTCTACTCTTTTTCCTTTACCTCTGTCTAGGAATGTCCTCCAAGGAAATCTATGGTAACTTTAAACTTTAGAATGTTTTGTTTCTTTTCTTAATTATCTTATGTGGTTTCAGGCAGCATTGTGATTTAGAATTTATTGATACTTTATTGTGACCTTTCTAGAACCTGTGGATAACAGTAGATAATTTTTCAAATGCAGACAAAATTTGTGTAAATGTTTGCAAAGAATTCTATTTCAGAAAGTTACAAATCCATATGATTCAAGACTATGATCTGTTACCCACATGTTTCATTGTACATGCTAACAGATGCCTAAACCATAGTAGAATTAATAAGTGCATGTTCCTAGCTTGTAATTAAGCCAATTGGAAGGTTACCCTGCTTTCGTTCTAGTAGAGAAATTTCACTACTTCTGCTTTGTATTTTTATTAAACATCATTTTCTTATTTTTTGCATGGTTTTCAGAAATTATTTGGCTTAAGAACAATACTGAAATGTGGAATGTGCTTTTTTCCCTCCGACTCAGTATGTTGTTTTCTTTTTATACAGATGATTCCTTCATTAGGCCTGTAACTTTTTGGATTGTTGGAGATTTTGATAGCCCTTCTGGAAGACAGTTACTGTATGATGCTATTAAACATCAGGCAAGTGTCTACACCTCCACTCTGTGTACTGATGTTACTGTTCTGTGCGGAAGGCAGCTGTCCTGCTGTCTTAGTGCTTGAGGGAAAGGAGCATTGTTTCTTCGAAGGTCTGTCTTCTGGTGAGAAAAGGGAGGAGACTACAGTGTTCAGACTTTATTTAAGGGAATAGATTCTTTTTTTTTTTTCTTTTAATGTTTATTTTTCAGAGAGAGTGAGAGTGGGGGAGGGGCAGAGAGAGACGGAGACAGAGGATCTGAAGTGGGCTCTGCATTTTCAGCACAGAGCCCACTGTGGAGCTCGAACTCATAGACTGTGAGATCATGACCTGAGCTGAAGTCAGATGCTTAACCGACTGAGCCACCCAGGCGCCCTGAGAATTGAAATTAAAAAAAATATATATTTTAACTGAAGTAAAATATAGGATCAAAAGAAGTGCATAAATCATAAGATACATAGTGTCTCAAAGGGAACACCCAGGTGGCCACCGTCTCAGTCAAGAAATAGAGAATTATTGAATTCCTGAAAGCCATCACCCTGCCCCCTGTTCCCTCTTCTTGATTATTTTTTACTTTATTTAAATGGAATCTTATATATGTTTGTTTATTTTCTTTACTCAGCATTTTGAGATTTATCCATGATATTACCAATAGTGGTAGTTAGTTCTTTTTCGCTGTGCTGTATTGTATGTCTATACCACAAAGTTTTGTTTGTTTGTTTAATCTATTTCATGGACAATGTCATCTTTTTCTAGTTAGGGGCTATTCTGAAGAAGCTGCTATGACTATTTTTGTATTTGTCTTTAGATAACACATTAGTATGGATTTTTGTTGCTTATGGTCATGACACAAGGTTTTATGGGTCCCAGATCTCTTCTCCCAAACGGATTATTGTCTTTTTAATCAGGGAGAGATCAATTTTTACTAGGAATCTGGAAAGGCCATGTGAACAAAGAGGTGTTTGAACAGAAGCCTGAAGATTGGTTTGGGCTGAGGGAAGGAAAGATGGGATAGACTTGGAATTTGCATGCCAACATAAAGCATGGAGTATGTTACAATAATACAAAGTGTTTTGGGGAATACAGGACTCTGATGGTCTGTAATGGAGCTGTATTTTCAGGGATGGTAAGAAATGAAAGGTAGGCTGGGGACCAGTTCATGTAGGGGTTTGAAAGCCTGGCTATAGCATTTTAATTTTATTCTCTGTGCAGAAGAGAACTGCTGAACACTTTTAAGAGAGATTGTATTTGCTACTTACTGGACTATGACTGATGTTAATGCCACTTTTTAATTTTAAAACATCTACCATATAACTCTTATTTCCCCTTTTGTAAATAGAAATCCAGTAACAATGTTAGAATAAGCATGATCAATAATCCTAGTGAAGATATAAGTTATAAGAACACTCAGATCTCCAGAGCCATCTGGGCAGCTCTCCAAACACAGACGTCCAACTCTGCTAAGAACTTCATCACAAAAATGGCCAAGGAGGAGACTGCAGAGGCCTTGGCTGCAGGAGCTGACATCGGGGGGTTCTCTGTTGGGGTAAGTCTTTGTGTGTTGCATAGGGCTGCCTTGTTCTGTTACTTTCCACAGAAGTTCACTCCCGTAGGCTGATGCATCTTGTTCATGATCGGCATTTTTTATTTTAGTACTGAGTTTCAGAGGATTTCTTTTAGTTTGGAAGAATCTTTCCAAGAAATAACAATTCTGCCACATTCTGTTCACTACTTTTAATATTTTTAAATAAAGTTTCATATCTTATATGATTCATATAGGTTTATATTTTATATAGTTTTTAAAAGATGAGCAATGTTTTGATTTGTCTATATAGCAAAATGATTGAAGTTTCTTAAAAGTTAGGGGTTTATGTGTTCTTGATGTGTTCTGATATAGGCCCACATGTATTCATCATGTAAGTTACTTACCTTTTGAACTGTTTTGTAGTTTTCAAAAAAAAAATTTTTTTTTTAATGTTTATTTTTGAGAGAGAGACAGACAAAGTGTGAGCCGGGGAGTGTCAGAGAGAGAGGGAGACACAGAATCTGAAGCAGGCTTCAGGCTCTGAGCTATCAGCACAGAGCCCGACGTGGGGCTCGAACTCACGAACTATGAGATCATGACCGGAGCTGAAGTCGGATGCCCAACTGACTAAGCCACCCAGGCGGCCCTGGACTGTTTTGTAGTTTTAAAATTCTTATAAAATGATGGTGTACTTGATGTTTCAGTCAGAAAAAAGACCCTTGAAATTAGCAAGATTTTAAAATGCAGAATAAAGGTGTGATGAATAATTTGCCAGTTGAACAATCACATAAAAGAATAGGAACAGAAAATAAGCATTACTTGATAAGTGGGAGGGTGGGGGAAAATGGGAAGAGTGAAGAATTGAAACATCATAATGTTAATTATTAAAATTTTGTTCTGACTTTCCATTAAAAGAGTATTTTGTGATTTATTCATTATGATTATTCATTTTTATGGCTTGCTTAATAACAATTACTTTTCCTTAATAACAATTACTTTCCTAGGGCATGGATTTCAGTCTTTTTAAAGAGGTCTTTGAGTCTTCCAAAATGGATTTCATTTTGTCTCATGCCATGTACTGCAGGGATGTTCTGAAGCTGAAGAAGGGACAGAGGGCAGTGATCAGCAATGGAAGGGTGAGGATTTTGTTCTGAGACAAACTTGACCTCAAATTAGATCAGTGAACAGTGTTGGCGGTGTTCCCTGAAGCTAGTAAACTAACTTTTCAAACAGAGTCACTCTTTTCCTGAGGGGAATGGGGCTTATGCAGTGCTGATGATAATTTCTGCACCCTGATTTCAGAGGAGGCTTGCTTTTGTTACAAGTGTTCTTGTGTAAAACCTTCCCACTGTTTATTATGTCCTGTCCTGTGTATAGTGACGAGAGTGTGGTGTCTCTCAGAGAATAAGCTGATAAAGTTTTGATCTGTGAAGTATTCATCCCCTGTGGGGACCGTGTTCATAGTTGTGCAGTCTCTGTGAACTCATTGGTGCAGGCTTATTAGACTCTTTCATGCATATCTGCAGCCATAGACATGAGACTCGGGGGGCCAGGGGGGCATACCAAACTCTTAGCACAGAGGGTGAAATCTCTGCTGTCTGTCACTCACCACACTGCATCTCTTAAAAACATCTTCAAAACTTCACCGCACTGCATTTAGTTTTATTATTTATATCCAGTGAGAATTAATGAAAACTTTATTGCTATTTTGTTTTACTTCAGAGTTGCTGACTAAAAATATTGTGACATATACAAGTGTACACTCTGTGTGGTTGAGGAATTGATAAATAACTGGATGAATTGATTTGGGTTTAATTTTTGCCTTTTTCATTGATTTTATTAGATGTATACATGTCTTGGGTCTTTACCCTGATAGGCTTCTAAGATAGCCAGACGACCACAGAGGGCTTCTTTACAGCTTGCTGATTCTAGCACTGACCATGCTGCTCCTCTTCACAGATCATTGGGCCGCTGGACGACGGTGAACTCTTTAATCAAGACGATTTCCACCTCCTAGAAAATATCATCTTAAAAACTTCAGGACAGAAAATCAAATCCCATATTCAACAGCTTCGGGTAGAAGAAGATGTGTACGTTTTGCCATGGAAGAAATTAATTAGTGCATACCATAGGGGCTGGGTTAATTGAACATTCCTTGTGCTTTCTATTTCATGGTGTTTTATTTTCAGCTTGAACATATAATAATGCTTTTCAGTTCAGGTGTTTACTTTTGCTTCTGTTGAAACAAGTTAATTTATTTAAAGAACTGAAGTAGGTCTCTTCGTTTTGTTTTTTCTTGGTTGTGGAAAATTTCAAACATATGCGAAAGTAGAGGGGTGAGGTGAGGTTTTTTTTTTAGTTTTTTTTTTTTTTTTTTAACCTTGGAATACTTTTGTAAAGAGGTACTTTCCCTCATTTGTTTTATTTTGTTCAGGAAAGGAAAGTAGGCTAAATGCTTCTTTTCCTTTATTTATTAGCATAGAATAATGAGTTGTTTCTCTTGTATCCTGCATAGGTGATGAATTGGTTATTGTGGTTTTTAATATTTATTTTAATTTTTTCAGTGTTCTTGTTAGCTAATGTATTTTAATGAGTTATTTCTCAATGGGAAGAAAATGAATTATTTAACTGGTCCACGTCCCTGGTGTGGACCCATAGGTCCGTTATGGACCCATAACGAGGGCCCATAGGTCATATACACATGGTTCTTGTATTAAATATTAAATGAATGTAGTAGGAGGGATATATTTTATGTTTAATTTTTTGAGGAACCATCATGTTTTCCCACAGAGGACGTACCATTTTACTTTCCCATCAGTAATGTGTAAGGGTTCCAATTTCTCCACATCCTCATCAATACTTGTTATTTTTGGGGTTTTTTTGGTAATACTCTAATGGATCTGAAGTGGTATCTCTTTGTGGTTTGATTTGCACTTCCCTAACAATTAGTGATGACATCTGAATATCTTTGGAAAAATATCCATTCAGTGCTTTGTACCTTGTTTTTTTTTAAGTAATCTCTCCACCCAGTGTGGGGCTCCAGCTCACAACCCAGAGATCAAGACTTTCATGCCCACTGAGCCAGCCAAGTGCCCCTACTTTGCACATTTTTAATTGTGTGTTTTTTTATTATTGACTTATAGGAGTTCTGTGGAAATATGTAAATATTTGGGCTATTGATCTTTTATAGATAGATGAGATGCAAATATTTTGTCCCATTCTGTGAGTTGTATTTTCACTCATTTGTAGTGTTCTTTGATGAGTAGTTGGAGGATACGCAATTTAAAAGTTCTGTTTTTTTTCTTCATCTCTTTCACATACCCTCATGCCACAGGGTTTAAGATACATGTCTTAGTGAAGAACTGACCTCGATAGCTGCCAGAGTAGTCCCTTTGCCAAGCCTTATGTGATAGGGGAAGGAATCTTTTTTCATCTCAGTCAGTAGTGGGGCTACAGATAAGGAGGTTTCCTTCTACCTCAGTGGCTCTTCAGTGATACCCCTTGTTCTGGCCTATGGAACACTTCTCTGATGCAGGCTAGGAGGTGTTCCCATGTCTCGAAGCCATCATGTCACGGGCATAGGCTTGGTGTGGTGTGTCCTTGGACCACTCCCTCTCTGTGTGAAGTCTTTGTGGACTACATGATTGCCAGACTGTGCACCAGAGACTTGCCTTTTACTAAAGAGAAGTGGCTCTGGGTCTCTCCTAGGTGGATTGAGGGAAATAAGGTAGTCCCAGGGCTACCTAAAGATAAACTAAAACTATCTGGGCTCTCAGAATTAACCTTGCTTGCCTAGGGCTTTCAGTAGTGCCATAGCTGCGCCACCTTGGAGTGGCCCGCTTTGACAGCCACACCTTGCACTCATGGCCCAGACCTGCAGCCACAAGGCCATCCTTAGCTTTCTGAAGCTCAGCTCTGGGCTGTTTGATCAGGGTGCTTTGTGAACTTTTAGGGAGTTTGTTGTTTGCCTGCTCAGCCAAGTCCATACAACCCAGCATCCCTTGGCGTGTTTTGTGACAGTGTTGACACATCACAGGAAACAAGTGGCCTGGATTATATGTATTCAGAGTCAGTAGTGAGAAGTACCAGAGAGGTAGTTTGATATAGCTGTTTGGTTCAGTGAGAAAATGTATAGGCTTGATTCCAGTTCACATAGTTACAGGTGTTTTTTAGAATTCTTAGAATTCAGTGCTTGGTTCAGCAGATTTGACCTTTTTTATAAGTCTCCTGATTTAGTTCAAGATCTTTCTTAGTTAGAAATCAACTTTAGAAGGGTCAGGGAAAGCAGAAATACTTTTCTACATTGTTTACTGCAGCGCTGATTGTAATAGTGAAATAGGAAGCAACCTGGATGTTCGCTAGCCAGTTGGTGATTATGACCTATCCATAAACATATTAGTGAAAATATTGATGCACCCTGTGTTTATTAACTAACAAAAATATGTTTGTAGTATATGTTTGCAATATATTGTTAAATGAAGAAGCAGGTTACTAAATAATATAATCCCACTTATGATTATATATGTATTTATATATGTTTAAAAATATAGAAGAATTATGAACCAAAATGTCATCAGTGCTTAACTCTTGATAAGGGCATTATATGTATATCGGTTTTCTCATTTTTTTCTGAATTCTTTCCAGTGAATTGTTACTCTAATAATCATAAAAACTATTAGAGGTATTTAGCAGCGGGTGAGGGAGAAGGTAAATACCACAAACTGACAGTCTGTTATGGGATGGGCCCTGAGCTTGGTGCTTTCTGTTGAGCTGGTGCAATGTTTACAAGAGCCATACCAAGTAGGTACTACTATCCCCATTTCACATATGGGCAAATCGGTGTCTTCTTTCAAGGTTATGAAACTACTCAGTTACAAAATCGTACTTTTTCTCATGCATGCCTGTTGGTAAAAAGTTCGTACATTCTTCAAACCATCTTGTTGGTATTCACTACTTAGGCTGATTATATCATGTTCAGCAATAATTGGAAAAACCTTCGGTGAAAGAGATGCTAAATCTTCACCAACCATGTCTTTCAGGGCAAGTGACTTGGTCATGAAGGTGGATGCCCTCCTGTCGGCTCAACCAAAAGGAGATGCAAGAATCGAGTACCAGTTTTTTGAAGACAGACATAGGTACAGAGTTAATGTTGAATTCATGCATATTCTTGAATAAACTCTTAAGGTTGCCTGTATCTCATCTCCTTTATTTTTCCATGTGAAGTGTGTACATAGTTCTTACTGGAATGGCAAATTTGTCCACTGTGTATTTTTCATATATACGCATTTTCATATGCAGAATTCATAAAGGGATCTTGGTTGCATAAACACTGACGTTTATTTCTAAATCTGAAATTTATTTAGACAGTACCCTTTTAGAAAACAGAAAGCATTTAATGACAGATCAGTTGTAATTTTCTGATAAGAATAAACGCAGGTTGTTGGAACACTTGTATCATTCATCTTTTACTGAAAATGGTTTTGTTTTCAATAAAAAAAATAAGTTTAGTATTATGAAGTTCTTGCCTTTTGTTTTTTTTAGTTTTTTATTTGAAAAGTTTCAAAGCTGCTGAATAGTTGAAAGATTATTACAGTGAACACCCAAATATCTTCAACCTGGGTTCACTGGTTGTTAACATTGTGCCACATTTATCTGTCATCTACCTGTGGGTCGTGTATGTATGTATAGTATATACAACGTGTATGTTTGTGAACAAGCATACATGCACTCACATTTTTCCTGAACCATTTGAAGGTCCGTTTCAGACATCATTACACATCATGTCTGAATTCCTCAGCATGTGTCTCCTGAACACTTGGGGTATCTCTACCATTAGCATATTTCAGAGATTTAGCCTTGATACGGTGATAGTAAGTAGCACACAGTCCTATTCACATTTCTCTAAGGCCCCTGTAATGACCTTTGAAAATGGTTTTGTTCTTTGATTTGGTCCAGATCACACATTGCAGTCCTTTGCTGTGTGTCTCTGTAGTCTCCTTAAATCCAGAACTGTTCCCTGCTTTTTGTTTTTATTTTATTTTATTTTTTGTTGTTGTTTTTTTGTTTTTTTTGTCTCTTATGACCCTTTTTTCTAACAGTCCAGGCCAGTTATTTTGTGGAATGTCCCATAGTCTGGGTTGTTTTCTCATGATTAGACTTAAGATTAACTTGTCTTTAGAAAGAACCTCTACAGTTGATATATGTAGCCAGGCAGGTTATATATCTTGATATATCTAGATATACCACTAAAACCTTAGAGGTTTTAGATACAGATGCCTGCTTCCTGCTCCTTTATGATTCTAATTTAATTAGTCTGGGGTAGATTGGACTTTGGTTTAGTTGACCCATGCTTTCTGATATCCAGTCCTTGTGGGGATCAAATCTGACTGGACTGTTTGATCCAGGCTAGAATGGAGAATCTGTTAGAAACCAGATGATTTCTGAAGCTGGTGCTGCTGGTCTGGAGCCACATTTTGAGAACACCTGTAGTAGAGTTAAAAAAAAAAAAAAACAAAAAACGGTTATTTTAGAATAATTATTGGCGGCTGAAATTGTTAATTTTGTCAAAAATTGAAATTATCTGCTTTGATACAGGCACAAAGCTGTTCCGATGGTTATTTCCAAAACTGTTAGGATTTGAAATAACCTTCATCACCATTTAAATTATACTTACACGGTTTTTTTAGTTAACATTTTATTTTGTACTTTTGTTTTCCTCCCACTGGGTAAATATTCTTGCACAGAATAGTAGTGGTTAGCGCCGGAACTACATTAAAACATTGTTCAGCACAAAGATAGGCACTGATTTGACCAGTTAAGATTTTGGAAAATTGGATGTGTTTTGGAATTCTTTCACCTTTATTCCTTTTCAAAATGTATCAGAAGTTCTTGCTTCTCTTAAGTCATCTAAGTCAATGTGACTTCATAGGGAGGCTGTGTAGCTGGAAACCACAGATGGGAAGATGCAGGTTCTCCCCCAGAAATCTTGGGGGTACAAATTGCAATCTAACCAGCTGCTGTGTTTTACTTATTAAGACAAAATATGTATAACTTAATATCCTTGTAAATTGGCTTAATTCTTCTGAACTTGTGATTAACAGTACATATTATCCAGAAAAATATTTTTTTATTATTTTCTTTAACGTTTATTCATTTTTGAGAGACAGAGAACACGAGTGGGGGAGGGGCAGAGAGAGAGAGGAAGACACAGAATCCAAAGGAGGCTCCAGGCTCTGAGCTGTCAGCAAAGAGCCCAACTTGGGGCTCGAACTCACGAACCGTGAGATCATGACCTGAGCCGAAGTTGGAGGCTTAACCAACTGAGCCACCCAGGTGCCCTGAATTTTGCTAATTTTTAAATGAGAAAACTGGCAATATTTTTTTTTTTTTAAATGTTTGTTTATTTTTGAGAGAGATACAGAGTCGAGTGAGGCAGGGGCAGAGAGAGGGAGACACAGAATCTGAAGCAGGCTCCAGGCTCTGAGCTGTCAGTACAGAGCCTGATATGGGGCTTGAACCCACTAACCGTGAGATCATGACCTGAGCTAAAGTCGGATGCTCAACTGACTGAGCCACCCAGACACCCCATCCAGAAAAATATTTGTGTCCTGTGACTCAGTAATCTCATGTCTAGGACTTTGTTCACTCCAACAAAATTTCCAGTGTGAAAAAAAGTATATGTACGAAGTTACAGGCTGCAAGCCATCTAAATGTCCAGCAATAAGAAATAGCTTGGGTAAACATGGCAGATTCACAGGGTAAATAGAAGATTTTTTCCTATTCAAGATATTTGATGTGTAACAGTATGGAAAAATCATGATAAGGTGGTGGGGGAAGGAAGGAAATTGTTATAAAATTGCTACTATCTTTATACAGGCATTTGAGAAGGTCTACAGAGAAAAATGCCACAGAATGGTTGGGTTGGGGTGGCAAGATTTTATGCTTCTTTCTTTTTTCTCTCACAAGTTTTCTGTAATGTTCTTTGTATTTAAAAAATCCGTTATTTCTTCTCTCCTCATACCCTTCTCGTCAAGAAAAAAGAATTGGCATGTTTGTAATTGTCAAAAACAAACATCAGCTTTTAGCAGTTTTTGGTTAAATACAATTTCAAGCTGGTTTTCCTCTATTAACACATATCTTTTGGTTCATTTTGAGTGAATTTGAATCTTCAGGTTTTGCAAACTTTGAGGTAGATGTAATAACAGAGTTAACCACCATGTAGCCTTATTGTTTTAGATCTAAAGTGTTTTTGGAAATGCTGAGAGGGCTGATAGCTTATGTTGGCCTTAAAAAAACAAAGTTAACTTTGTTTCCTGTTTTCCATGAGATTCACGTTTTGTCTTTTTGATCTCTGTAGTGCAATTAAAATGAGGCCGAAAGAAGGGGAGACGTACTTTGACGTCGTGGCTGTCATTGACCCTGTCACCAGAGAAGCACAGAGACTTGCCCCGTTGCTCTTGGTAGGCATGGCTTCTGAGGCTGTTCTCATCTCTATCTGAAGTGGTCACAGGTCCTGTGACTCTCTGAGAGTCTTATTGTTCCCGTAGTTATCTTCACAGGGCATTGGAAAATGCCACAGGGCATCATGGCAGAGCAAGTGTCTTCATACAAATTGGTAGTGGCTCTGGAAACATCCTTCTAACCTTAGGATGTTGGTACAAGTTTGGTTGGTTTCCTCATGTACTAAAAAAAAAAAAATCCTTTTTACAGCAAGATGTCTTTTTTTTTTTCTTTAATGTTTATTTTTGAGACAGAGAGAGAGCACAAGTAGGGAATGGGCAGAGACAGAGAGGGAGACAGAGAATTCACAGCAGGCTCCAGGCTCTGAGCTGTCAGCACAGAGCCCGACATGGGGCTTGAACTCATGAACTGTGAGATTATGACCTGAGCCAAAGTTGGACGCTTAACCAGCTGAGCCACACAGGTGTCCCAGAGCAAGATGTCTTTTAATTAACTTTATTTATGCCATGTTTTGATTTATAAGGAATAAGAGGTAAAAAGATAAATGAATGTTGCTTTATCATTTTCCTTTTTTAAAACTAGCAATTTAAAAATTGTAGCATGTCTTGTACATTTGTATAAGATACTACAGTTTTAAGAAAATTTAGGAGCTCTGCCAAAAATACAGTTGCTTCAACATTTTTTTTTGAGTTGTATTTCTTTTTTAAGGTAAAGTTTTATTGATGTGTAATCAGCTAACCTTTTTGTGGGTGTGTGTATATATATGCATTTTTCTCACTGTAGTATGTAAACTGCACTGATGAACCTTTAAAATTTTCCTTGTGTAGGGGTGCCTGGGTGGCTCAGTTGGTTAAGCACCTGACTTCAGTTCAGGTCATGATCTCACAGTTCATGGGTTCGAGCCCTGCATCGGGCTCTGTACTGACAGCTCAGAGCCTGGAGCCTGCTTCAGATTCTGTGTCTCCCTCTCTCTGTGTCCCTTCCCTGTTCATGCTCTCTCTCTCTCTCTCTCAAAAATAAATACACATTAGAAAAATTTAAAAATTTTTCTTCTGTAGACAGCTCTCCATTATCCATCAGTTGCCTCAACACATGGGGAACAGTAATTTGCAGTAGCCCACTTGCTATGTTTTTGCCAAATGAAATGTATGTGTGATTTAGATTGTGCCCCAGAGTTGTGATTTCCAGAAATTTCTCCATTGCAGGCTATTATTCTCTTTCTGTCTTTCTTGAGATATTAAGATGTGTTCTCTCAACTCAGTGTCAGAGTGATAAATTTCTGAAGAGAAAATGTAAATATTTTGTCTCAAATATCATTTAGTTTCACTATAGGAAAATGTGTTTTGTCTCTTGTTTGCACTTTTAGGTTTTAACCCAGCTGATCAACATGAATCTAAGAGTGTTTATGAACTGCCAGTCAAAACTTTCTGACATGCCTTTAAAAAGGTAAAACAAAGCTCTTTAAGAAATCAGTTGAAAACGTGGTACTGAATCTGAAAGCTGGTATTGCATGTTAAGGATCAAATGGGCTTATAGCTGGACTTCATGTTTGAAAAGATCATTTACTGAATGTTTAGTTTTGCTAAATTTCTGCTTTAATCAGAAGTTCTGAGAACTTAGCGTGGGCATGGAAGCATTTAGGTGGCGTTAACCCAAGCTACCGTGTGTGCCTGCCTGCCTTTCCTTCTTTCCTTCTTTCCTTCTTTCCTTCTTTCCTTCTTTCCTTCTTTCCTTCCTGCCCTTCCTTCCTTCCTTCCTTCCTTCCTTCCTTCCTTCCTTCCTTCCTTCCTTCCTTCCTTCTTTCCTTCCTTCCTTCCTTCCTTCCTTCCTTCCTTCCTTCCTTCCTTCCTTCTTTCCTTCCTTCCTTCCTTCCTTCTTCTTTCCTTCCTTCCTCCTTCCTTCCTGCCTTTCCTTCTTTTCTTCCTGCCTACCTGCCTGCCTGCCTTCCTCTTTCCTTCCTTCCTTCCTTCCTTCCTTCCTTCCTTCCTTCCTTCCTTCCTTCCTTCCTTCTTCCCTGCCTCCATCCCTCTCTCAGAATTATGTCATTGTTTAATTTTAAACATTTGGATCAATGTAGCTATTAAATTTACCTAGTTAAAAAAATGTGCTGTGGTGCAAGAAGAAACTTGCCTGTCTTTTTTTATCTTAAAAGTGGAGCAGAATTATTTCAAGTTGTAGTATATTTGTCAGAGGAAACTTGGTGAGGTCCATTTGCATGTGTCTTGAGAAGGAGGGCAGGCTTAGCTGTGTGTTGTCTAAACCTTGGAATGGTCATTTATGAAAAAAATTATATAAAAAGCAGTTAATAGTAATAGGGTAGCGTCTTCTGGGTCTGTGGGAAATTCCTTATATGCAAATGTGCTGTGTTTTATAAATTAGATTCTAAGTGAATTCAGATATTGTTTCAAAGTCACTCAATGGCTCTCAGCTTCCACTGTTGTCCTTGAACAGGAGAAATGTTTAAACTATTGTGCATAGTGTTTCCAGGGCCCACCTGAGAACCCAGTCACCATTTAGGACTTTGTGTTTAAGAGAAAAATAAGTGTTTTTCTCATTGAAGGGAAACATGTGCTTAGGAAATCTTGTGCCTCTAACAGCAGCCACCCTTAGCAGTCCCAGAAAGAATGACCTTTCCTCTCATTTGTGACCCTCATGCCCTTATCTTGCATCTGCAACAGCCACAGGAGGCATAATTAGGTCAAGAGATGGTTTTGGAAACACTTTTCCCAGTGTGGGGGGCTACCTTTCCAAATATAGTTTGTTTTGATTTGTGTGGATGCCTGGCAACCTAAGGACCGTGGATATATTAAAAAGGCTCAATTTTTTTTTTCTTTACAATTTCAGCTTTTACCGTTATGTCTTAGAACCAGAGATTTCTTTCACTCCAGACAATAGCTTTGCTAAGGGTCCAATAGCAAAATTTTTGGATATGCCACAGTCTCCTCTGTTCACCCTGAATTTGAACACACCTGAGAGTTGGATGGTGGAGTCTGTCAGAACACCATATGATCTTGATAATATTTATTTAGAAGAGGTAAGAATATCATTGCTTCTATGTATATAATCATGTGTACAACCTTTTTTTAAGAAGTGGTGGTAGTTTCTGACTGAACAGACTGGATCTCAGTCAGGCAGGACTCTGAGATGTCCGTGTTCATGTGTGATTGTATTTTTAACAGCTTCATTGAGATTTTTTCACATATCATAAAATTTACCCTTTTAAAGTATATATAGTTCAGTAGTTTTAGAATATTCACAAATTTTGCAGTCATCACCACTAGATAGAAACTCCATACCCATTAGCAGTCACTTCCCATGCTCCCTGACCCCTGGCCACCACTAATCTACATTCTATCTCTATGGATTTGCCTGTTCTGACTTTTCATCTTAAGAGAATTGTACATTTTTGTGACTGGCTTCTTTCACTTTAAATTATTATTTTCAGGATTCATCAATGTTGTGGCATGTATTAGTATTTAATTCTTTTTTATTGCCAGGTAATACTGTATGGACATACCATGTTCTATTTATCCATTCATTGATAGACATTTGGTTTGTTTCCACTTTTTGGCTATTATAAATAGTGCCGCTGAGAACATTCATGTTCCAGGTTTTTGTAGATGTGCTTTTATTTCTCTTAGAATTGGTGGATCATATGGTAATTCTACGTGTAATTGTTTGAGGGATTGCCAGACTGTTTTCCAAGGGTGACTGCACCATTTTCCATTCCTGCCCATGATGTTGAACATTTTTTCATGTGTATATTGGCTATTTGTATATCATCTTTGGGGAGAAATGTCTGTTTAAATCCTTTGCCTATTTTAAAAAATTTGCTTATGGGGCGCCTGGGTGGCGCAGTCGGTTAAGTGTCCGACTCCAGCCAGGTCACGATCTCGCGGTCCGTGAGTTCGAGCCCCGCGTCAGGCTCTGGGCTGATGGCTCAGAGCCTGGAGCCTGTTTCAGATTCTGTGTCTCCCTCTCTCTCTGCCCCTCCCCCGTTCATGCTCTATCTCTCTCTGTCCCAAAAATAAATAAACGTTGAAAAAAAAATTAAAAAAAAAAATTTGCTTACCATTTTGTGGAGGGAGTCATAAGAGTTCTTTGTATATTCTGGAAACAAGTCCCTTATCAAATATATGGTTGGTAAATAATCTCTTTCATTTTCTTAGCTATCTCACTTTCTGGAAAATGTCCTCTGAAGCACAAATATTTCTAATCTCAATGAAATCTAAATGACCTTTTCTTTTGTTGCTTGTGCTTTTGGTAGTATACCTAAGAAACCAACACTTAACCCCAGGTGACAAAGATTTACTCCTGTGTTTTCTTATGAGACTTTCAAAGTTTTAAACTCTTACATTGAGGTCTTTTATTCATTTTGAGTTAATTTTTGTATATGATGTGAAGTACGGTTATAGCTTTATTCTTTGCGTGTGAATATCCATTTGTCACAGCACCGTTTGTTGAAAAGACTGTTCTGTCTCCACTGAATAGTCTTGGTACCTTAGCCAGATATCTGTTAGCCCTAAATATGAATTCAATTCTGGACTCTCAGATCTATTTCCTTGATTTGTGTGTCTGTTCTTAGGCCACACTTGTCTTATTGTAGCTTTATTGTGAGTTTTGAAATTGATAAGTGAGTTTTCCAGTTTTATTCCTCATTTTCAAAATAGTTTTGACTGTTTTGGGTTCTTTGTATTTTGGAATCAGCTTGTTAATATCTGTAGAAAATGCTGTTGGGATTTTGATAGAGAGTGCATTAAATTCCTAGATCAATTTGAAGAATATTACCATCTTAACATTAAGTTTTCTGATCCATGAACATGGGATGTCTTTCCATTTATTTAGGTCTTTAATTTCTTTTAACAGTGTTTTGTAGTTCTTATTATACAAGCCTATAAAAGATCATGTCATCTGCAAATAGAGGTAGTTTTATTTTTTTCTTTCCAAACAAGATGTCTTTTAAATTTTCTTGCCTAATTGGGAAATATTTAAGTTACCAGTTCAGTCTCTTTTTGTGGATTTGTTTAGATTTTCTATCTTGTCTTAAGTCAGTTTTGTGTCTCAGGAATTTATCCCTTTTATCTAGGTTACAGCTTGTTGGCTTACAGTTGGTTATAGCATTTTCTTACAGTGAGCTGGCTCTTCCTCTCTTTTTTTGTGGTCAGTCTCACTAAAAGTTTGTCGGTTTGTTGATATTTTTGAAGAACCAGCTTTTGGCTTTGGTGATTTTTCTGTTTTCCTGTTCTTTTTTTCACTCATTTTCATATAACTTAAGGTAAGTGGTCCTTTTCCCCCAGTCCATTTTCAAAGACCGAGAGCTCACAAGAGTTGTTTGCTGATGTCTCTTCATAGCCCTCACTCTCTGTACCTAGTTCAGAGTGTATTAACGAAGGAATCAAAACATATGGTCTTTACTTACAAGGAGCTTACAGCATCTCAGGGCCTCCTTCCTTTCTAAGACATCTGTCTCTGTGTCTACCCTAAATATATTCTACAATTGAAGCCTGTTTGCTCATTCTGTCTTCTTCAGAATTGGGAGAACAGGAACTCGAAGGTAGTTATTAGAGAAATTCTCAGCCCTCTTATCATTAGAGTGAAGAAGAATCCCTCAGGTGCTAAGTTAGGGGTGAGTGTTGTGTACACACTTGCCTTATTCCCTGCCTCAAACTTGTCTACCATATTTATAACAAACAGGAAGTGGAGTTGTTGCCCTTGAAGAATGAACTTTTGCTGAGAAGATTATAAAATGGCCACAAAAAGCACTAAAGAGCAGTGCAAGTAGGCACAGAACAGATGCAGAGTAGCTCTCTTCCATGTCCTTAGAATTTTTGCTGTTCTTTCCTAGACTTTCTCTGGTTTCTCTGTATCCACTAAAAACACAGAGCCTAGGACTTGGTGCTTTCGTGGAGGTGTACTCCTTAGCTTTCCTTATTAAACTTTTAGAATTTAGTGTAGCAGTAATATTAAGCTCCAAATAGTGTGTTATTAGCATTAGATAGGATGACAGAGCCAAGTCTGAACCAGCTTGGGATAAAAAAAATCCTTTCATCAGCCAAAGCCAGGCTGTCCCAAACCTTGCAATTATATATTCTGCAAGGAATCAGTAATAATTTAGGCAGTTGGTGTGGAACATGAATTTTATGCCATTATGGAGCCCTCAAATACATTTGGATATTTGGATTTAGAACAGCAATATTTTGGGGCACCAGAGTGGCTCAGTTGGTTAAGTGTCCGACTTTGGCTCAGGTCATGATCTTGCAGTTTGTGAGTTCGAGCCTGGCATTGGGCTCTGTGCTGACAGCTCAGAGCCTGGAGCCTGCTTTGGATTCTGTGTTTCCCTCTCTCGCTGCCCCTCCCCTGCTTGTGCTTGCTCTCTCTCTCTCCCTCTCAAAAAAATATTTTTTAAAAAATTAAAAAAAAAAATAGCAGTCTTTTCAGCTATATCCTAAAGGCCAAGATAAATTTACATTTTTTCTCTGCGGTTTCTGTTTCTCATTTTTTCATTTTCTCATGGAAGTTAGTCCTGGTAGTATTCTTTTCTGTTTTCTTTATTATTTAGCTTTTAGATCTGTTCATTCTTTTGGCAGGTTTTTTTTTTTTTTTTTTAACATGCTTTTACCAATACTACCTTCCTAGATGGCAGTCTTATCCTCTCATCTGTACAAAAACCTCCTTATTGTGTTTTTTTTTCCTCTTTCCAGCCCATCTGAGTTTTGAACATTGTAAACAGTTGTTGACCACCAGCACAGTCAAGATACAGAGCATTTCCATCGCCCCAGAAAGTTCTCTTGTGCCCCTTTGCAGGCAGTCCCCTCCCTTTCCTGCCACTATAGTTTTGCCTGTCCATGAATTTCTTAGAAATATGACCATAGAGTATGCAGCCCTTTATGTCTGGCTTTGTTCACTTTGCACAGTGCATTTGAAATCCATGTTGTTGCATGTGTCAATAGTTTGTTTCTTTTTATTGCCAAGTAGTTTTCAAGTGATTTAATTCTGCTATTGCAGGTGGATAGTATAGTGGCCGCTGAGTATGAACTGGAGTACCTCTTACTAGAAGGTCACTGCTATGACATTACCACAGGCCAGCCCCCACGAGGACTGCAGTTTACATTAGGAACTTCGGCCAACCCAGTCATTGTGGATACCATTGTTATGGCCAATCTGGTAAATAATCATCAGTACATCACATGGTGGTAATTGAGTCATGCTAATTTGGGCAGTATGATTTATGATGGAGCAGTTTGCATTCTGAACATAAGTGGGATTAAAGTTCATAATTGACAGTTTGGTCAATATAAAAATCATAAGTTTACTTAAATTTATACATTGGAATTATATGTCAGCCTAAAAAAAATGCTAACATATTCTGAATGTTCTGCTCTAATCAAATTGGCCCCTGCAAATGCATAGCTTATGAGCTGACAGCATTTTTCTTGGCTTTGGAGCTTTATAGCTTCTTCATACATGACACATAAAATATAAGTGACTGATACTTCAGAAAAGGAAGTAACTGTTCCTCAGAAATAGCATTTTGATGAGAACTAAAATTTGTCTTTCTTCTTACCCTAGGGCTACTTTCAGTTAAAGGCCAACCCAGGAGCTTGGATTCTCAGATTAAGGAAGGGTCGTTCTGAAGATATTTATAGAATATACAGGTAAGATTAAGTGATGGAGGTGCTTTTTTTTTTTTCCCAGAACATTTTGCAGAGAATCAGCTTCAATTGAGTTCTACACTGGCAGTTAGCCAGGGAATAAGAATCTAATTTATGTGTGATGAAACAATGTTTTTCTGGGAAATTGAGTATAGAAGAATTGGCAGGGTATGATTAGTTAATAAGTTGTATAAACAGTAATAAATATAGCTAAGTTTCACTCTTTAGTCTTTCCCTTGTGCTAGCGGTATCTCCGAATCAGATCATTCTGTCACTGCGATGAAAACCATATGTAGATGAGAAATTGAGTCCTTTCGAAAAAAGAGAAAAGAAATGACGAACAGTTAAACTTTTTTACCTAGACAGTGTATTTCTCCACGCTGGGTGAGTCGCAGATGCACAGCATGTGTAAGGTGTGACTGTGAAATCTGGGTGCCAGCGCTGGCTTTCCTGGTCTGTGGTAGTAAGGAAGTACTTCCAGAGCATTTCCTCAGTAGCCAGGGTTCTACCTTTAGGTTTGCTATAAATGGCTATTAGTTTAAAAAAAATTATATAGCCTTTTAAAAAGTGTAATCTGAATTTTGCTAAATACAATTTAAATTAGTTTTAAGCTCTGTGAAGAGACTTTGTGTCAATTTTTTAGGGAGGGATTTCCATTAGACTGTACTTAAAACACCCTCTTGTTGTGTCATCTTAGTTTTAGAAGATTTACCCGACATTTGTGAAAGCAGTGTGGATTCTTGAAGCTATTATAATAACGTATTCATTGTAAATACCATTCCTCTAAGTAATGTTTTCTCCACATATGGTTTTGCAGAATTTAATCCTGTCATAAGTTTACTTGTTCTTCTGAACCTTGTCCCTTCTGCCTTCTGTGTGCCCTTTCCCTAGCCATTCTTTCCCCTTCTCTTGGAGTGTGGAGACCTCCTCTCTTCCTCCTGTCTAGACCTCCCTTCCTCTTGGATATTCCTAGTCTCTGGAGCATTTCATGCTCCCCCATGAGAATCTTACCTTTCCTGAGAACTCTGCTCTCTGTGGGATGACAGTGAATGCAGTGAATTTATATTTTATCGTGGCTTTCTGCACTTAACATCTTGAAAATTGGTACCTGGAAGTTCTAGGCATTACAATTGACTGGGGATATTTTATTTTTAATTTAAAGTTTTTCTTCTTCTGCCCCAGATCTGCCTGAAAATAGCTTTTTATAGTTCTTCCTCCAGAGTATGGGCCCCAGATGGAGTTACAGGGCCTAGACTTGGCTGATTGTGTACCTCCAGGCAGAAGGATAGAGTAGACAACTTTACAGAACTCTGAAGTAGAGCCATGCTTTGTCACCTGTCCATGAAAGACTAGAAGTGATGTGTTTCCAGTGATGGTTCAGTGGCTCATGTCCCTGGGCACTCCTTTATTGCTCGTGGTGAGCATGGCTCAGACTTAGTAAATACAGGTGTTAAGTGCGCCAGCACTGGGAGCCTCTCACTCTCTGAAAGGTAATTTAAAGGGGAGACCCAAGAAGAAAGTCTGGGCTGTGACGGATTGGAATGCTCAATGTTTGAAGGATAGAGGTTCTGACAAGTGCTTCTGTGTAGTTTGAAGGGACTTGCTACAGTTTGCGGGAAAATAATTTGTTCTGAAAAACTCCTTTATGATAAAGATGATGGACAAATATGGCATTTTGATATCAGACTCCTTACTGCATTTCAAGAATTGTGATTTATAACATCTGCCTTACTCTTTCCCTTTGTTTTCTCTCGA
Organism: Felis catus; assembly: GCF_018350175.1. Lineage (NCBI taxonomy): Eukaryota > Metazoa > Chordata > Mammalia > Carnivora > Felidae > Felis > Felis catus. The sequence continues at coordinate 110,641,940 of NC_058375.1, read as the reverse complement.
AGCCATGATGGCACAGATTCTCCTCCCGATGCTGATGAAGTTGTTGTCGTCCTCAACAACTTCAAGAGCAAAATTATTAAAGTGAAGGTGAGCTTGGAAATACTAAGGCAGCGACTTTTATAGTGGGTAAAAGTAGCAGTATTCTGGCATTAAGTAGCTCTCATCTAGAAGTAGATGGATTTAACTGATAATAATGCTATCACTGTGATCATTGTTTTACAGCTTCTATGCGTATCAAATCATCACATTGTATGCCTGAAGTTTACACAATATTGTGTGTCAGTTGTCTCTCAGTAAAGCTGGTGGGGAAGAAAAGAAACTGGTCTAAGGCTTTAATTCACCTTTGGGATTTTACTGTAGGGTTTATAAGAATGCTTCTTTACGTGTGAAACGTCTTTCATAAATATACATTTGTGGCTTTCTTCAACTGAGAGATTGCACCTTTTGAGTAATCTCAGTGAGCGATACAAATCTCAGATATTCTGGTGTTTACATAGCCACAATTCACATTATTGCTGACTGTTCTCAGAAAACTGGGAAGAATGACACTGAAAATTTCAACAATGGTAATTGGTAGCCCTATTTTATTTCTTTTCATGTCTCAGAATTTTAAAGTTCTTAGTGCCTTAAATTCAAGTAAAAGGTATTACAGAATAAACAATCATTACGCACAGTAAAATCTAAAGCAGACCACACACAGAAGAGTAGAAAACTGCTCCCTGTGCTGGTGAGAAGATTCAACCCATCTTTATCCTGGTGAATCCTGAAAACAGGCTGTGGCGCGAAGTGACTCTGTCCTGACGGGTAGCTCTCCTGTGGGCTGCACTCTCCCTGGAACAGCTGTCAGCTGGGTGGATGATGTTGCTAGTTTTGCTCAGACTCTGTTTCCTATACAGTTGAATTTGAGGTTCTTTGACCATTTTTCAGACTACAGTTATTACTGAATTACAAGAGGTTTCTGTCTCATCACCTGAGGCGTTAATGTGGTATGTGAAAGATCATTCTGTTGAACTGGTCTAGACTGTAGGTGGGCCGTGCCTGCCCGTGGCACAGCTTTCTTTCGCCAGAATATGGGCACCAGATTGAGTTATGGGGCCTAGACTTGGCTGTAGGAAGTAGGGGCTTCATCCCCTACTGTTCATGGTACCCCTCACGTACGGTTGCAGGTTCAGAAAAAGGCAGACATGGTGAACGAAGACCTGCTGAGTGACGGAACTAATGAAAATGAATCTGGATTTTGGGACTCCTTCAAATGGTAAATTGGCACTATTAAAAAAAAAAAAGTAATATTTTTAAGGAAAAGTATAAGCCCCATCCCTCCCCTCTTTTGAGTGTAAGAATCCCATATGGACCTTTCAGAGTCTGTACTCTGCAGCAAATCTTGCACTTCCACTTAGAGTAGATGGGTGTTGCCCACAATGAATGAAGGAGGTTGATGTCCCCCCACGGGGTAGTTACTTCTTGACTCTTACTGCATGGTGCCTGTCCTTCAGAGAGCTTAGTTTACTTTCCATTGAGTGGATTGCATTCTGTGGAGTAGCCTATGTTCAGTTTGTTTCTGAAGCTACGTGGGGCCTTGCAGGCAGCATCCTTTTCATTATCCTGGGGTGGCTTGGCTCCCTTGTGCCCTCCCAGGGCGCCATTGATGCTTCGCCACCTCCCCTTGCATCACCCTCTAGGGAAGGAATAGGATGGGTAACACGGTCTCTGTAGCTCTCCCCTTAAAGGGCTGTGTGTCTATACTAGCAGTTCAAGTGTTCTTGTTTTTACCTTTATTGTTACAGGGGCTTTACAGGAGGACAGAAGACTGAGGAAGTGAAACAGGATAAAGATGACATAATTAATATTTTCTCCGTGGCATCCGGCCATCTCTATGAAAGATTTCTTCGGTTAGTCATGTTGATTATTTCAGTACATTATGAATGAGTTTGTCACAGTGTTCTTATTTAGAGAGTAAGAGAGTAAATGTTTCATGGCATTCTATCCATTGTGCTTCTGTATATATGAAGCACTCTGAGGACTGTGAATACAGAATTGTATTTGTTTTGATCTGCCAATCTCATAAATTCCAGCTGTATCATAAATGTATATGTGTGGATATTACAAGGCTATAAACCTTTAATACCACTGCGCACACATTATAAATAATGGTGTTTAATTGGCCACCAAGCATTGCTTAACCCAGAAACTAGGAAGTTAGCACAGAGAGTAGAAGTGGAACAGGGCTGTGGACCTGTCGCCTAGAGATTCATAGGGGTGTAGAGCCAGGAGTGATCTTAGTTCTCAAAGAACACCTCTGTTATACAGACAGATTCAGAGGGTGAAGGGACTTGCCTGAGGTCACACAGCCAGAGCCAAGGAGAGGCCACAGCCATGTGCTGGTTGACACAGCGGCTGCTGGGGGAAGGCTTGGCTGGGAATATGCTCCTTTGCTTAAGAGTGACTTTCCTAATGCCAGGTTCATTTTACTTTTAATTTTCCATGACAAATCTAGTATGGCAAATAATTAAACTGTCATTTTACTCAGGTTCAACCTTCTATTTCCAAGAAATAATAACTGACCTAAAATAGTAATGTCAAATGTTAGTAATAACTCAATTTAATTAAATTCCTTGATTCAGTGTGTTTTTGTCTGTTTTCGTAGTAAGGAAATCCTGACGCTGTAGCCACTTGCCATCCGCTGACCTCTTCCTGCTCTCCTCCCTAGCAGTGTCTCCAGGATAGGCTGTGGGGGGCAGTGCAGCCACATACAGCTGCTGCGGCTTTCCAGTTTTCTTTTCATAGTCATGTAGTCTGTTAGCTACAACCTCCGTTATTCGTTTGTAGCATAATTAATACGGCAGTTCATGAAGCAGAGTATTTAAAGATGTAACATGATTAAAACATCTGCCTTTGTCAGTTAGGTATATTTTTATAGGTGAGAAATACCCTTTCTTTTCCATTCAGTGATAATTTTATAATGAGTGCAGTTTTTCATTTTCCATTACTAAGGGTCTCTTTTTTAAAGCCATCAGCTCTGCTGTGAAAAATATTCAGCGGTCTTATGATCAGCTCTGCTCAATTTTGTTGAGATTAAAAAGCATTGGAAAATTAATATTGATTATTATTTGCTTTTGTTTGACAGTATAATGATGCTGTCAGTACTGAAGAATACCAGGACTCCTGTGAAATTCTGGTTCTTGAAGAATTATCTGTCCCCCACATTTAAGGTTTGTTCTCAGGGGAGAGGAAAGGAGACATTAAGGAGATATGATGGTATAATATACTTCTTACTGCTTCTCTGTTATTTGTGTAACTTAAAAATCTTTCCTTTCTTGGGTTTCCGTAGCTCAGCTGCATACTTTGTGTTGATTAGTCTTCTAGCCTAGACTATTTAGGGGGAACAGTCATCATAAAACCAAACATAAAATTATTGTGACCTGAGGAGAATCTGTATCTTTGTATTTTTTTTTTTTTTAATTTTTAAAAAAATTTTTAGAGAGTGAGAGAGTGCAAGCAGGAGAGAGGGGCTGTGGGAGGAAGGGAGAGGGAGAGAATCTTAAGCAGGCTCTACAGTCAGTGCGGAGCCCAACGTGAGGCTCAGTCCCGCAACCCTGGGATCCGTGAGCTGACGCACAACCAACTGAGCCACCCAGGTGCCCCTGAATCTTTTGTTTTGATGAAATAATGTTGTCTTTCTCTGAGCATGTATATTCTAATTTAATTAGAAAGCATAGTGCTGGTTTCCAGTGGGGAGGATTATTCATTGTCTCATGGACAACAGTGATCTCTGGAAGTGTTGTTTCATCTGTGCACCATGAAAAACAGATTTGGGAAGTTTTCTGCTTTATTTATTAGTTAGTATTTGTCACCTAAATTTGACTTGTTTGTGTCTTTTGTTGTTGTGGTTCTATAGATGTTACTAAACAACTTTTATTTTATTCAGTAATTCACTTCTGGTCCCCTGAAGGTACTTGTATTTACGATCTAAAAACTTAAAAACAAATTTGTTCAGAATATTTGGATCTGCCGTGTCATTCCCTGGGTTAGGCCCAGGTCTGAGAAAGCCTTTGAGTCAAGCTCAAAAAATGTTTTACTGTAAATTAAGTTCATTTCCATAAAACACACACACACACAAACCTAAAAGCCTTCATTGAAAGATTTGTCCTTTCATGTGATAATTAGAAGTCCTAAAGAAATGGGGGGTTTGACAAGTTTATATGTATTCTTTTAGTCACAGGTGAGTCACGGTCAGATTTCTGTATTCAACTGCCGTTATGGTAAATATGTTTTACTTGTGCTGTCATCATGGTGACTGACTTCCATTAGAGAGCCGATTTTCTTCATCTGAGTAAATGGTTGTCTGTTGTTCCCTATGTGCCAAAATAGGAGTTCATACCTTATATGGCAAATGAGTATAACTTCCAATATGAGCTTGTTCAATACAAATGGCCCCGGTGGCTTCATCAGCAGACTGAGAAACAACGCATCATTTGGGGTTACAAGATCCTCTTCTTGGACGTGCTGTTCCCACTGGTTGTTGACAAATTCCTGTTTGTGGATGCTGATCAGGTAAGCTCTTAGAAGCCAGGTTTAAACAGTTTGTATTAAAGCCGTTAGACTTCCTTCTCCTTTTTAAATGATTTTACTTTTCTGGTTACAGAAAAATACATGCCTCTGTGACATTATTTAAAATATATGAAAAGGTACACCCAGGTGTGATCACTTTTACAGTTTGCATTTGAGGTATCTCCTTTTAATCTTTTTTTCTATGCCTCTATACATCATACATGCAGTCTTGTGTCTTAATTCATTTAACACACAGACTAAAAACTGGAAGATTGAGGTTTAACAGTGCTTGCTATCATCTCCAATTATTTACCCAAAAGCTAGGAGTTATCAGCATGGGTAAGACAGAGGAAGTTCTACCAGATAGATGCCTAGCTTTGATAGTTTGCAGCTCTTCAGATACTCTTCCTCCTGTCAAGATTTGACTTAAAACGAACACACTGTGATTTTAGAGCATACACACTCAAAAAGTGTTAATATAGTTCTCCTTTACAATCTTCCCCTTTTCCCTGAGCCGGCTGAAACCTGAGGTGATCATTTGAATGGAAATGATAGAATGTGTGCAAAGGTCATGCGGCCAGAAACTTCATCCATCTTTTTGGGATTCCCTGCCTCCTTCAGCTCACTGTGTCACAACCAGCTTGACCAGCATGTTTTCTAGGTTCTTATATAAGCACACTTACCTTTGTTGAGCACTTGCTCTGTGTCAGTTATCATTCCGCATGTGTTCATATGTTAATTCATGTAATCCTGTGAGGTCTCCATTTTACAGATGGGGAAACTCCATCACAGAAGCTAAGCAGTGTAAATTTGTTTTACTGCCACCTTTTCGAATACTTAGAATACTGTGTGCCAACCACTATGCAAAGTGTCTTACATGTTAGTGAAGGCAGCCCACTAATCAGTGAAGGAATCTGGGCTTAGCCTGGGTCTGCTGCTGGAGCCTGTGCCGGTAACCTCAGAGCTGCCCTCTATAATGTCTCAGTGAGACAATCTGTGTTTTAAGGAAACTGCTGTCTGCATGGCTGTTTAACAAATGACTTGTGATTTTTTTTCTCCAGATTGTCCGAACAGATCTGAAAGAGTTAAGAGATTTCAATTTGGATGGCGCTCCTTATGGCTATACTCCCTTTTGTGATAGCCGAAAAGAAATGGATGGATACAGATTCTGGAAATCAGGGTACTGGGCCAGTCATTTGGCTGGGCGAAAGTATCATATCAGGTACTGAAAAAGGAGTACTCTCCAAAGCTGTTTGATTTTCTTTTCTCAAAAAATTAGTTTTACATATTTGAAATTATGAATAGGTAATATGTTATTAATGTGGCTCAAATATAAAAATTATAAAAAATATACTGTGAAAAGGCCTCCCAATTCTGTTTTCTACCCAGTTCCTACTCCTATAACAGATAACATCATCTATTAATTTACTGCAGTATGTCCTTCCAGAGTTTCTTGATTCTTTTTAATTTTTTTTTTTAATATTTATTTTGAGAGAAAGAGTGCATAAGTAGGGGAGATGCAGAGATAGAGGGAGAGAGAGAATCCCAGGCAGGCTCGAACTCATGAACCATGAGGTCATGACCTGAGCTGAAATCAAGAGTCAGATGTTCAACCGAGCCCCTCAGATGCCCCTAGAGTTTCTTGATTCTTACATCTTTTTTTTTTTTTACACAAAATATACCATCATATTTTCAGTTTTGTGCCTTTTTTTTTTTTTACTATAGTAGATCTTCTATCAATGTGTTGAGAGACCTTCTTTCTTAACATCTGCATTTTATTGCAGTATATGTAGGTTATTTGTGGTCTTTTGCTGTGACATACAGTGTTGCAGTGAATAAATACATCATTTGGTATATTTCAAATATATCTGTAGGACAAATTCCTAGAAGTAGAACTCCTAGGTCAGACTGTGTACCATTGCATTATCTGTTCTTGGCAGAATGTGGTTTGGAAGATCTGGAAGGTCTGGGATGTGTAGGAAGCAGCATTTACAGAGAATAAAAGTTGGGGTCTGGGGATTTCTTTATCATTAGTTATGTCCTTGGTCCAGAAGATCCGTAACAGTGTGGATGTTTTTTTTTTCCCCAGCAACATCTAAAACATTATCAGGCTATTTTTGGCTGATGGTCAGCTTTTATTATCTAATCTGCTGACGTTTGGTAGAAGTTTTCTGTTGTCAGAGACTTAAGGCAGCTAAATAAGGAAGGCAATTAAGAAAGAGTGACAAAGTGAGCTTATGGCAGAGTATGTGTTTTGCAGTAATTTCCTGCCATCTTTGAAGAAGAACATGCTGACCCTGAGCTCCACTGGAGGCCACAGCTTACCTTTTCACAGAGAGGGCAGAATGTTTACCTGGTGACCATTATTCATTGGGGTTATTCTTTGTCATAATCCATGGTTATAACAAGTAGTTCTTCTCTATCCAGTGCACTATATGTCGTGGATCTAAAGAAGTTTAGGAAAATAGCTGCTGGTGACAGACTCAGGGGACAGTACCAAGGTCTGAGTCAGGATCCTAACAGCCTTTCAAATCTTGATCAAGTAAGTGGCTATTTTTTTGGTTAACACTTGCAGTGATGGGTTATGTCAGAAATTGAATTTATTATTTTCCTCTCAGTTTTCTCCTCTGTTGGAACAGTGTTTTGTTTCTTCATGGACAGGAGTGTGTGTGTGTGTGTGTGTGTGTGTGTGTGTGTGTGTGTGTGACATTTTTGTCCTCAACAGAATGCATAGTAGTGAAAAAATGTCATAGGCCTAATGATGTTGGTTTGGAAGGGAGATGGAAAGGAGGATGCTACCTCCTCAAACCATTACCATGTTGTTTAATTTTGCACCCAAGATAACCTGATAAATGTGTTTTCCTGCTTGCTAGGGGAAATCTGTTTCTCTTTAGAGACTAACTAGCAAGGATTCACAGTGTATAGTTTCACAGTTTCCCTCTTTTCTGTTGGAAACCATGGTGTTTTTTTAAGAAGTTTATCTGAATCAATTTTTTAATGCTCAACATTTTTCAGAAGTAAGCTTTTAGTTTGTTTTGGATACCTACTTTCACATATTTTGTTTTGCTAAAGTCTGCATTAAACATTTTAAAACTTTCATTGTGATATTTAGCACCCATAAAAGAAAACATACAAAACAAAACTATACCAATATATACATATTCACATGCACCAGTGAATTACCACAGATCTAATGCCCATATATGACCATCCAGTTCAACAAGTAGAACATTACTAAAATCCTGCAGCTACCATTCTTAATAAAAGTATCCAGCATCCTGACCTTTGTGGTAATCACCCCATGCTTTTCTATATAGAATTACTACTTTAACGTGTATCCTTAATACTGTGGTTTAGTGTTGCCTGTTTTTTTTTTTTTTTTCTCCCTACCTCAGTTGTATCTTAAAAGATAAACTCTTTTAAGTCTGATTTCTTTTGCTCAACATTATGTTTGTGTGATCCATCCCTGTTGGTGTGTGTAGAGGTACTACGTTTTGTTTATTCTACATTTGGGTTGTTTTCCATTTTTGTCTTCCGTGGATAATGCTGCTGTGATCTTTCATGCACCTATGTTGCTGCACATGTACACATATTTCAGTTGTGTGTTCAGCTACATGTATATTTGCTGGGTTACCAGATTTGTATATTTATCTTTACTAGATGATCCCAGACAATTTTCCAAAGTAGTTCTAACTTATATACCCATCAGCTGTGTAAGGATTCCTGGTGCTCCATGTTTTGACCAGTATTTATTGTCAGTCTGTTAATTTGGTACATGTGAACTGCCATCCCTTGTGGCTTTCATTTGGAGAGTTTATCACATTTATATCTAATATAAAATTATTAGTGAAGTAGGATTAACATCTGCCATTTTAATTCCCTTGTTTCTCCTGTATATTTTTGACTTACTTTCTCAGTGGTTGTCCTGATGATTATCATTAACACTTATTTATGACAGTTTAGTTTGGATTAATAATAACTTAATAGTATACAAAAACTTTGTTCCTATGGAGCTGTGGTTCCCCCCCTTCCCTGCTTACTTTCATTATCATACAGTTTGCATGTTTATACATTTTATGCCTGTCAACACAGATTTATAATTATTACTGTTTGTAATTATTTTTAAACCGGGGGCAGGGGGAAGGAGCTCTAAACCAGAAATACATCGATATTATCTTTTATATTTACCTACTTACCTTTACTGCTTTTTATTTCTTCATGTGGATTTGAGTTACTGTCTAGTGCCCTTTCATTTCAGCCAGAGGACTCACTTTAGTATTTCTGATAGAATGGCTCTGGAGCTACAAACTTCTTAGGTAATATGTAAATTTCTCCTTCATTTTTTTCATGAATAGTTTTGCTTGGATATAAAATTCTTGCTTGACAGTTTTTTTTCTTCTCATATTTTTCTTTGAATATATTGTCTCACCGCCTTTTAGCTTCCATGTTTTGTGATGAGAAATTAGCTGTTAATCTTGAGAATCCCTTATCTGACGAGTCGCCATCTCTAGTCTTTTGGGAGTTTGATTATGATGTTGGGTCTCTTGAGTTTATCCTACTTAGAGTCCATTGAGCTTCTTGAATGTATAGACTAATGTTTTTCACCAAATTTGAGAAGTTCTATTTCTTTAAGTATTATTTCTGCCTCTTTCTCTATCCTCTTGGGACCCCCATTGTGTGCGTTAGTATATTTGATGGTTTCCCACAGTTCTCTGAGGCTCTGTTTATTTTTCTTCATTGTTCTTTCTGCTCCTGGATAATCTCAAGACTGGATAATCTCAACTGATTTATCTTCACTTGACCTGATTATCTTTTCTGCTGCTAAAACCTGTGGTTGAACCTATCTAGTGAATTTTCATTTATTGAAGCTATTGTGTTTTCAACAGATTTTTCTGTTTGGTTCTTTTGTATAATTTGGCTAATTTGTATAATTTGTATAATTAATTTATTAATCGTCTCTAATTTTTTGGAACATCATTCACATACTTGCCTTTAGTTCTGTTAGACATGATTTCCTTTGTTCCTATTCGAACATATTTAAGATACCTGATATAAATTCCTTGTGTCTAGGCCTCCACAAGTATAGTTTCTATTGATTGCTTTTTCATCCTATATATGGGTTTTGTATATTTGGTATTTTGCATGTCCCATTTTCATTGAAAACTGAACATTTCAAGTAATGTAGTGTGACAACTCTGGAAATCCGTTTTCCCTCCTTCCCAGGGTTCGTTGCTGGTGCTTATTGTAGTAGTTGTTTGTTTTTGGACTTCTAAACCAGTTCTGTGAAGTCTGCATATTTGGTATGGCTGCTTAGCTTAGTCGTCAGCTAAAATTGGACAGAGATTTCTTAAGTGTTCAAAACCACAAAGATTTCCAGTCTTTGCCAGAGGCCTCTGGGTGCCTTTGGGACACATCCTCAACAGTCAGCCAGGCAGTTTACAACTGTACCTTAGTCTGCACTTCTCTGTTGCATAGGGCTTCAAGATCAACAAGAGGTGAGAGTTTATGGCTTTATTAGGGCTTTCTTACTTATGTACGCAACACAGAGCATGCTCAGAGCCTTACACGTATTATTCTCATGGCCTTTTGTCTTCCCAGGAATCTGTCTTTTCTTTTCACAGCCTTCTATGGTTATCTCATTCTTCAGTATTTCTCGTTAAGATTTTTGTTTAATGTATTCTTTGCTCCATCTCAGACAGCCTCAGAAAGCTTAACACATTTTTCAAGGGCTGCCAAGGAGAAGCTTTTAGCATGGGGTAAGTTCAAGTGAGATTGAATATAGACAGGCCTATACAGTACGGTCTTCAAATGATGGCTCTACTTTTGGAATGAACTTTGAAAGACCTCCAGCCTTGTTCTCCTTACTCCAGTATGGCAGTGCAGGCTGTTATTTTTTGAGACTAATGGGGAACAGGAGAATGGGAATAGAAGTCCAAATGCCTCAAAGTTCACTGTTCTTATCAACATTCAACCATTTTTTGTTGACTTGTAGGTGCTCCTTGGGTTGCTGCAAGCCTTTGGTTAATTTTTGGAGTTCTGAAAAAAGTTGATTCAATTTTTATCACTTTTTTGGTTGCTTTTATCAAAAGGCAGACTTTCAGAGCTCCTTACTCTGCCATTTTTGTTGGCGTTGCTCCTCATTGTGGTCTTCTTTTGCATTTCCATAATTTAATGAAGTTGAGTACCATTTTGTGTATTTATGGTCATTTAAATATTCTCTTGTGATATGCTTATTTAAATACAGTAAAACCTTGGTTTTCAAGCATAATTCATTCCAGAAACATGCTTGTAATGCAAAACACTCGTATATCAAAGCAAATTTCAAGAACCATTGACTTAGTTGTAATCATGTGACATTCAGCATTGCATATTACTCGTATTGCAAGACATTGCTTGTTTATCAGGTTAAAATTCATTAGAAATGTTTGCTCTTCTTACAGAACACTCGCGGAACAAGTTACTCACAATCCAAGGTTTTACTGTGTTTAGATTATTTGAAATTTTTCTTCTTGATTTATGGGCATTCTTTATGTGTACTAATAGTGTAACCTTTGTTGTATATGTTGCAAAACTTTCTACTTGAACCCTCTTAATGGTATCTTTTGTTTTCAGGCTGGTCAGTATTTTCTTCTATGGTTAATGCTTTTTGACCCCTATTAAGGTCACAAAGACATTTTTAAAATATGAGCTTTATTTTTTTTCGCATTCAAACCTATATTCCAGTAGAAATTTGTTTTATATATGGTGTGAGATAGAGTTCAACTTTCACTTTTTTGTGCATATACAGTTACATCAGTTTGTTGTTGGTCTTGTTAAATGAAATGCACTGCTCTGCAATGCCATCTTTGCCAGATATGAGGTACTCATGTATGCGTGGATCTGTTTCTGGGTCTTCTAGTTTTTGACTCACCTGTTTGTCTATTTTAACATCCTACAAAAATCTCAAATACTCTAGTTCTATATATAATAAGTCATGATATCCAGTAAGTCAAATCCTCCCACCTCATTCTTCAAGAGTGTCTTAGAGTACTTTTTTGTCTTTTATTTCCTCATATACATTTTAGAATGAGCTTGTCAAGTTTAGGAGGAAAAAAACATTTACTAGGATTTTATTTTTTTATTTATTTATGTCTTAAAAATTTTTTGTTTATTGTGATATTTTGACATTTTTTTATATGTTTATTTTTGAGAGAGAGAGAGAGTGTGTGAGTGGGGGAGGAGCAGAGAGAGAGGGAGACACAGAATCCGAAGCAGGCTCCAGGATCTGAGCTGTCAGTGTCAGCACAGAGCCCGACACAGGGCTCGAACTCATGAACTGTGCGAGATCATGACCTAAGCTAAAGTCAGACGCTCAACTGACTGAGCCACCCAAGTTGCCCCTAGGATTTTATATTTGGGTTGTGTTTAATTTCTCATTTTTTTCCTCATAGAGATCTTAGATCTTATATATCTCTGTTAAAAGTTATTTTTAAAAATTTTTGTTTCCATTTGTTGCTGGTATCTAGAATTGCAGTTGATTTTTGTTCATTGTTGTATTCGGCTACCCTACTAATCTGTATATACTTTTGTATTTTCTGTATATGTAAGCATATCATTTACAAATAATGGCAATTTTACTTTTTCTTTTCTAATTTCACATAATTTTTTTTTTTTTTTGCTTTTGCTGTTTACTGGGACTTCCATAATGTTGAACAGAAATGTTGATAGTGGACATTCTTGACTCAAAAGCAAAGTTTTCAGCATTTCACCACTAAGTATGATGTTTATTGTAGATATTTTTTAGATATTGTAGATACTTCCTCTTATTCAGATTAAGGAAGTTCCTTTTATTCCTAGTTTCCTACTTTATTTTTTATTTTATTTTTCATTTGGGGCCTGGCCTGGCCCTCCCTGCATGTCCTACTTTGCCCTGCCAACCACTTGGTGGCTCCACAGCCCTGCGACCCCGCCTCTCCTTACGTGCCCCATGCTTCAGGCCCCAGGCCACACCACTAGAAGTCTAGTTTGGTACTTAAAAAAAATCACTTGTGTTAAATTTTTTATGTTTTTGATATCTGCTGAGATGTATTTTCTCTTTTAGTATTTTAGTATCTTTAGTATTTTCTCTTTTATTCTGTAAGTGTAGTTTAATTATATACCTAAATATAATTTCTGAATTATATAATCCAGCTTGGTCATGATTTATTCTTTTTTATATATTTCTGGATTTTTTGTGCTTAATATTTATTTAAGGATTTTGTATTTATGTTTTTGTGTGACATAATAGCTTGTAATATCTCTGTCAGATTTTGGTGTTGAGGCTATATTGGCTTACTAAAATGAGTTGGGTTTTGTTTTTTTCTTTTTTCATTTACCAGTAATGGTTTGTGTAAGATTGACCTTATTTCTTTCTTAAATGTTTGGTAGAATTCACTAGTGAAGCCTAATAGAAATTTCTTTGTGTTTAAATTATGACTTCAGTTTCTTTAAGAGTTATGGGATTGTAGGGGTGCCTGGGTGGCTCAGTTGGTTGAGTGTCTGACTTTGGCTTAGGTCATGATCTCATAGCTCGTGAATTCGAGCTCCATGTCAAGCTCTGTGCTGACAGCTCAGAGCCTGGAGCTTGCTTCAGATTCTGTGTCTCCCTCTCTCTCTGCCCCAACCCACTCTCATTCTGTCTCTGTCTCTCTCAAAAATAAATAAACATTAAAAAAAAATAAAAAAAAAAGAGTTATGGGACTGTTGACATTTTCTATTACTACTTTAATCAATGTTTTTGTTAAGGTGTCGCTAAATTTACTAACATATCATCATGAAGTTGTTTATACTACCCTCTCATTTTTTAAACAAAATTTTTAATGTTTATTTTTGAGAGAGAGATAGACACAGAGCATGAGTGGGAGTGGGGGGGGGGTGGCAGAGAGAGAGGGAGACACAGAATCTGAAGCAGGCTCCAGGCTCTGAGCTGTCGGCACAGAGCTTGACATGGGACTTGAACTCACCGACTGCGAGATTATGACCTGAGCCACCCAGGTGCCCCGTACTACCCGCTCATTTTTTAAAATTGAGATGTAGGGGCTCCTGAGTGGCTCAGTCAGTTGAGCATCCAACTTAGGCTCAGGGCATGATTTCACAGTTTGTGAGCTCAAGCCCCACATTGGACTCCCCCATATTGGACTGACAGCTCAGAGCCTGGAGCTTGCTTTGGATTCTGTGTCTGCCTCTCCCCCACTCATGCTCTGTTCTCTCTCAAAAATAAATTAACATTAAAAAATACTTAAGTAAAATTGAGATATAATTTATATAGCGCAACATGTTCAGATTGTAAGTGCACTGTATAATCAGTTTTGGAAAATGCTTTCATCACTTCAATTAAAGTCTGCTGGATCTATATTGATGTCTTCTGTCTCTCTCTCTTTCTCTATCTTTTATAATTTGCTGACATTGTTTACTGTGCTTTCTCTTTTTTGCCTTTATCACCTCACTGGGAATTAAAGAAACATCTTTTAGGGGCACCTGGGTGGCTTAGTCAGTTGAGTGTCCAGCTCTTGATTTCAGCTCAGATCATGATCTCACAGTTCTTGAGATCAAGCCCCACATCGGGCTCCATGCTGACTGTACAGAGCCTGCTTAGGATTCTCTCTCTGTCCCTTTCTCTGTGTGTCTCTCTCTCCTCTGTCCCTCTTCTGCTTGCATGTGCGTACTCACTCTTGCTCAAAATGAATATACATTAAAAAAAAAGAAACATCTTTTAATGTTTTTCATCCTGTTTCTTTTCTGTTTCATTAATTTGTTCCTTATTGTGCTTACCTTTTACTTTATTTAATTTGTTGATTTTTTTTCCTAATTTCCTGAGATGTTTAGTTCATAATTTTTAGTCTTTCTAATATATGCATTTGAAATGATCAGATTCTATCTCAGCAAGACTTTGGCTGCATTGCACATGTTTTATATGTAGCATTTTCCTTGTCATTTGGTACAATGTATTTCTAGTTTCCAGTGTGATGTCTTTGACTCTTTTTTTTAAATTTTTTTTTTTTTTAACGTTTATTTACTTTTGGGACAGAGAGAGACAGAGCATGAACGGGGGAGGGGCAGAGAGAGAGGGAGACACAGAATCGGAAGCAGGCTCCAGGCTCTGAGCCATCAGCCCAGAGCCTGACGCGGGGCTCGAACCCACGGACCGCGAAATCGTGACCTGAGCCGAAGTCGGATGCTTAACCGACTGAGCCACCCAGGCGCCCCGTCTTTGACTCTTAAGTAATGTAGAAGTGATTCCAAATACACAGGGATTTTCTAGTTACATTTTTGCTATTAATTTGTAGCTCAGTGGCTTTATGATTTGAGGATTTCTTCTGTATGATTTCAGACATTTGAAATTTGTGGAGATTTACTTTTAGACCCAAATGTCATCAGTTTTGGTAAACATTTCATTTGTTTTTTTGTATTCTGTAGATATTAGGTATAGTCCATTTGGTCATATTATGTGTTTTTGTCTGTTTTTCTATTAGTTACTGAGGGAATTGTATTAAAATATTTTTCTGTATTGTGATATCTTCCTCATCTCTGGTTTTGTCAAATTTTGCTTTATGTGTTTTGAGACTATACCATTAGGTACCTAAAACTTAGAAGCATATATATCCTACAACTGAATTTTTAATGATTTTTGTTGGGGGAACCTTCACCCAATATTAGTACATCTATGCCAGCTTTCCTTTTGGTTATTGTTAAATGGTATATTGTTTTTATCCTTCTATTTTCAATTTTTTCTATCCTTATATTTTAGTTCTATTAAAAAAATTTTTTTTGGGGCGCCTGGGTGGCGCAGTCGGTTAAGCGTCCGACTTCAGCCAGGTCACGATCTCGCGGTCCGTGAGTTCGAGCCCCACGTCGGGCTCTGGGCTGATGGCTCAGAGCCTGGAGCCTGTTTCCAATTCTGTGTCTCCCTCTCTCTCTGCCCCTCCCCCGTTCATGCTCTGTCTCTCTCTGTCCCAAAAATAAATAAACGTTGAAAAAAAAAAAAATTAAAAAAAAAAATTTTTTTTAACATTTATTCATTTTTGAGAGACAGAGACAATGGGGGAGGGGCAGAGAGAGAGGGAGACACAGAATCCAAAGCAGGCTCCAGGCTCTGAGCTGTCAGCACAGAGCCCAATGCAGGGCTTGAACCCACAAACTGTGAGATCATGACCTGAGCTGAAGTTGCACGCTTAACCAACTAAGCCACCCACGCACCCCAGTTCCATTTCTTATAAATAGGCTTATATCTGTTGGTTTTTATATTTTGTATAAGTCATTTAATTTGAACATTTAGTCCATTTATAGTTAATGTAATCACCAGTAAGACTGGCTTTTCTAGTGTTTCTGCTTATTTTATGTGTTCTGTTTCTTTTTTCTCCTTAGTTTCCTTCAGATGGAGAGTTTTTTATAATTCCATCTTCCCTCTACTAGCTTGAACTATACACTTTTTTTTAAAGATTTTTAAATTTTTAAGTAATCTCTACACCCAGTGTGGAGCTCAAACTCACAACCCAAAGAACGGGAGTCACATGCTCCACTGACTGAGCCAGCCAGGAGCCCCTTGAACTATATACTTTTTTGCAGTTCTTTTAATGATTATCCTAGAGGTTACAGTATGCACTCCTGACTTTGCAAAGGCTAATACTAGTTGGTATATTTGCACCTACCACACAGTGCAAAAACATTAGAACAGTGCTTTTCAAACTTCAGCATACATAAAAGATTCACCTGGAGAACTTATTGAAGCATTAATTCCTGGGTCCCATTCGCATGGGCCAGTTCAGTAGGTGTATGCATGGTTGGGCCTAAGAGCCGACATTCCTAGCAGACTCCTTGCTGCATCTGCATAACCTCAGGTTGAGTAATACTGGCCTTAGAATTCACTGACTCCATTTATCCTTATCCCAGCCTGAATGGCTGTTGCTGTGGATTTTAGATATCTCTGTATTTTAAACCTCAGAAGTTCTTCTCCTACAATGGGATTGTTATCTATTTAGATTTGCTCATGTGGTTACCCTACAATCTTCTCTGCATTTCTGAGCTTCCATATAGGATTATTTTCCTTCTGCCTAAAGAATATCCTTTAATTTTCCTGAGTGTAAGTTCACTAGTAACAATATTTTTCAATTTTTCTCATCTATAAGTGTCTTTATCTGTAATATTAGGTATAATTCAGGTAACACAAAATTTATCACTTTAACCATTTTTGAGTGGACGGTTCAGTGGTGTTAAGTGAATTCACAGTGTTGTGCAGCTGTCCATCTCCAGAAGTTTTTCATCATCCCAGACCAAAACTCTGTATCCATTAAATGGCAACTCCACCTTCCTTCCTCCCTCCAGTCCCTGACAACCTCTATTCTGTTTTCTGTCTGTATGAACTTTCAGAATCATATAATATTTTTCCTTTTTGTGCCTGGCTTATTTTACTTCGTATAATGTTTTCAGGTTTCATCCATGTCATAGCAGCTTTCAGAATTTCCTTCCTGTTAAGCTGAAAGAATTTTCCTGTGTGTGTGCGTGTGTGTGTGTACACACACACACCATATTTTGTATATCCATTCATCTGTTGATGGACATTTGGCTTATTTCCATCTTTTGACTGTTGTGAATAATGCCTCTGTGAACATTGGTGTACAAGTATCTGTTTGAGTCCCTGCTTTCTTTTGTGCATATATCCAGAAGTGGAATTTCTGGATCATATTGGTTGTGTCTTAAGATAGTGCAACATTTTATTGTGTCAAACTCAAAAGTTTTCCTGAGAAAAAGCTTCAAAGCATACAGTTGGCTTGAAAACATGTAAGCTTCATCCACTTGGGATCAAGCCTCAGTTGACAAGGTTGATTTGGAGCATCCTTTATGCAAATTGTGAAGTATCAAAACCACACTCTATGATTAGTTAACTTTCTTTTTTTTTTTTTTTAAATTAAAAAAAATTTTTTTTTTCCACGTTTTTATTTATTTTTGGGACAGAGAGAGACAGAGCATAAACGGGGGAGGGGCAGAGAGAGGGAGACACAGAATCGGGAACAGGCTCCAGGCTCCGAGCCATCAGCCCAGAGCCTGACGCGGGGCTCGAACTCACAGACCGCGAGATCGTGACCTGGCTGAAGTCGGACGCTTAACCGACTGCGCCACCCAGGCGCCCCTGATTAGTTAACTTTCAAGAAGCACTAGTATTTTTCTTAGAATTGCCCTCATGGAGAGAAGTCTAGGTGTAGGTTATTTGTGAGTTTTAAGCTAAAGTTTTTCAGGTGCTTATCATAGGTAGATGTTTTAGAAGTCCTCTAAACTGTAGTTTTACAAAAAATCACAAATAAGTATTTTAGCTTCTCACAGGTTTTTAGTAGACCCTTTCAGTTCTAAAAAATTGTGATTGGTATGTGATATGTAATGAGCAGCCATTACCACTAATTTGCTCTGAGTTTATTTCAGTTTCCCTCAGAACTTGAGAGTATTGTGTCTTATTTTCTTTTTACCAAACAGGATTTGCCCAATAACATGATCCATCAGGTGCCAATTAAATCACTCCCTCAAGAATGGCTTTGGTGTGAAACATGGTGTGATGATGCCTCTAAGAAAAGGGCTAAAACAATAGATTTGGTAAGCTGTCTGTGGTTCTTTTCTACATCTTATTCCAGTGTGATTTATGACTAGATCGTTATTAACACACAGATTCTTCTTTAGTCTTCTCTGTAGTTGTGCAGTTGGGGGACTGTAGCACATCCTGTAGTAACATCCACAGATCTCTGCTGCGTGCAGCAGGCAGCCAGGTTCTCTGGTGTCTGATGGGGCTGTTTCACTACTTACAATCAGTGAAGTTACTACTTGTCCATGGATTATCTCTGTGCCTTGTAATTTTATCAAAGGAACTTTCAGTTCCTGCTTTCCAGTCATTTTCCACAATTTTGTAGAAGCTTTATGTGACCCACTACCACATTGCTTCTGCTGGTCTCTCATTTGGTTCTTCAGTATTGTTCTTTTTGTTCAGTTGGGACTTAGAATCCAAGAACAGACGCATCTTTGAATTCTGTATAATGTGCCCTGTCTTCAGCTTGGTTGAAGCATGTGATTTGGGTTTTACAGTGTAATAATCCAATGACCAAAGAGCCCAAGCTGGAAGCAGCTGTTCGAATTGTCCCAGAGTGGCAGGACTATGACCAAGAGATCAAGCAGCTACAGACCCAGTTCCAGAGGGAGAAAGAGACAGGAATGCTGGACAAGAAGACAACACAGGAGCCACGCTGGGAAGGTAGGTCCAGCGGTCAGCCTTAGGGAAGTACTTATTTGCATTTCTGATTTGTGTTTGTTGCAAAAACAACAGAATAATGAATAAAAGGAATCTCAGCCCTTCCATCCTAACATCAACCAGTGTATATTTTTACTTTCCTTTTTTAGTTGGCCTTCTAAACGTATGTATTAATACAGTTGCTGCCCCCTTTTCTTTTCCCTTATTTTATTTTATTTTATCTTTTTGAGAAAAGGTGCGTTGAGAATTCTGTTATTTAGGCTCATGAATTTTGTGATATATAAGCTAAGCCTGACATTACTTTGGGGATCTTTTGTCAGATTCCTTGGTTTTTTATTAAATCTGTCCAGGCATTATTAAATGAACATATTTAGGGTCAAGACAAAGTGTATATTGATTTTGAAAAAAAAAGTGTTCTTTCAAAGAAGAATATTGGAGTGGACTTATTTAATTTAGGCTAAGAATAGAAGGGACTAAATCTTCATGTAATATTTTCCCCACTCTTATGTAAATCTCTAATGGTATACAGTTGACAAAAATCATTAGAATACAATAGTGACCATTTGTAAACTATTAATAAGCTGAATTCTGGATTTTTAACATTATTCAGCTCAAAACTAATTCTAAGAAGTCAGTTACAGAACATGGATCTTGAGTGATTCACCTAATCATCCCGAAGACTGTACTATGTTGTTAAGTATCATAAAATAATAATAATAAAATAAAAATAATAAAAATAATTCAAATTCGCTATTAACACCTGAAGGATTTCTATCGATACGTGGGTAAATAATGTACAATTCTGTTCAAATAAGAGGAAAACACAAATAAATGAAGTTGAGAAAACAGCAGTCACATTAAAGGAATCTGTTGTTAATAAATATTCCCTTGAGGGGCACCTGGGTGGCTCAGTTGGTTAAACGCCCAACTTTGGCTCCGGTCATGATCTCATGGCTTGTGAGTTCGAGCTCCGCGTTGGGCTCTATGCTGACAGCCTGGAGCCTGCTTCAGATTCTGTGTCTCCCTCCCTCTCTGCCCCTCCCCTGCTCGTGCTCTCTCTCTCTCTCTCAAAAATAAACATTAAAAAAATATATATATATACACTCCATTGAAAAAATGTGCATATTGATACTGATAATGCTATTTGTTGGGAAGATGATGAGGAAAGTGCTCTGGGTCTACCTTGCCAAAGCTCTGTATATTAGAACAGTCCTTGTTAAAAAGCAGAAACCATTAACATGTTTATACCCTCAGTAATTCCTTTCTTGAGAGTTTACCTTAAATAAGTTCACATAAGAAAAAAGTAATAAAAATGGAGAAATTTATTATAAACCAAAATTACTTTTTTTAATTATTATTTTTTTTTAATGTTTATTTTTGAGAGAGAGAGTGCTAGTGGGGGAGGGACAGAGAGAGAGGAAGACGCAGAATCTGAAGCAGGCTCCAGGCTCTGAGCTGTCAGCGTAGGGCCTGATGCGGGCTCAAACCCATGAAACATGAGATCATGACCTGAGCTGAGTCAGACACTTAACTGACTGAGCCACCCAGGTGCCCCTAAACCAAAATTATTTTTTTAAGTTTATTTTTTTATTTTGAGAGAGAGTGTATGTGTGAGCAAGTGGGGGAGTGGCAGAGAGGGAGAGAGAATCCCAAGCAGGCTCCGTGCCATCAGCACAGAGCCCTATGTGAGGCTCGATCCCATGAACCATGAGATCATGACCTGAGCCAAAGTCAAGAGTTAGATGCTTAACTGACTGAACCACCCAGGCTCCCCAGTAAACCAAAATTATTAAAAACAGTTTAAACATCCAAGAATAGAGAGTGGTAAATGAGCTACATTTTTACTTAGGAAAATGTGTTTGTGTGTTATTAAATGAAAAAAGAAGAATCTTGACTAAAAATATGTATATTTTTACCAGAAGTAAAGATTGTATTTGTGAAACAGTTCTGCTGGAATAGGGATATGCAGGTGGTTTCAGTGTTTTTAAAAACAAAAAGGTCTTTTTTGTTTTGTTTTTGCTTTCAAAATATAATACAAACACTCCACACCAAAGCTTCTAAAAATTTCAAAATAGAGATAAAATGGAGGTGGGGCCACAATTAATAGGTTACAGTACCAGAAGAAATATTCAGTCTGTATTTTTGTCACTTGAGGATAAAACCATTTTATTTTCAATTGTTCTCCTTTTCCATAGGACCTCAGAAACGAGAAGAATTATGATCTTCACAGGAGGACAGGAAATTGCACCATTTGACAAACACTTTTTGTATTAAATGCTAGTTTTTTCTGATCTGTCTTTACAACTGCTGATAAACTGGCTGGGCAGGCGTGCCACACCTTTTGATTCTGAGCATTTGATTTTGACTTCTACACGCCAGTGGGCTCTGGATCTTTGGAGTCAAGGCTCTATTGGATTTGTACCTCAGAGGAAGACAAGTGGCTGATCTTTTGGGACTCTGTAAAGAGCAGTCTTCTAACCAGAAGGGAAAATGGCAGAGGCAACTGGAAGAAAATGAGTCCTGTGGTGCCCACACCAAGAGCACATACATGCTGCATCACCATGGGAAGCCGACCCGCCAGAGCCGCCATGTTCTTCCTTACCTCAGTTTACTGACAGCGGAGCTCAGTCTGCAGCCTGCGCTGTGGTGGCAGAAGCTTTGTCCGAGGTCCACACACCTTGAGGTTTATGCCAGTGCGTCCTGTGTCCTTGTGTTCTCTTCCCCAGCAGTGGGTTCATTGTTAAATGGAAACCCAACCAACAATCATGTGTCTTTGAGATTGGCTCCAGGCAATTAATTTGGGGACAAGATGGGGTGGGTTGGGATGAGGGTAGGAAACATATCAGGAGTAGGAGGACTTTAGGGTATTTTGGGGGAGGTGAAGAAGACAGAAATTGGCCATTCCCTGTTATAAACCGTCAGTACCACGTGACTAATTTAAAATGAAAACATTATTCTTATTCCCCACCCAACCCCAGTAAACTTCTTAGGAAATTGTTTTGTAAATAATTTTTCTGTTTGTGAAAGTCTTTACTTTTTCTTCCCACTTTCTTAAAAAAAAAAAAAGTCTGTTATTGATTTCCTCACTGGATACAGCCATAGTGAGCCCCTCTGGTGATCCATCTTGAGGGGCTCCAGTCTCCCTCGGGAAGGTCATCACATCATCCACCTTCTGCTCCTCTGGGTGGGGGGCAGGGGGTTCTTTCTCAGACCCAGGCAAAGTTGGCTTTGACTTTTCTCTACTCAGGACTCCCAGAGCTGAGAAGAGAAGAGATGTTGACTGTAATCCGTGTTCCTCTGTACGTGGTCCTCTATTCCTTTTAGTTCAGTGCTGTGGGCTGCCTCTGGTTTGCTGAAATTGCCGGCACACCACTCTTCTGACAGCACATAGTTGCATCTTGAAGCAGCATCAGCCCTGCTCTTAATGTCTTTACTTCAGTGGCCCAGAGTGGCCTTTCTGGAGTGGCCTCTCCTGGTGAGCGGGCAGTGTTGGGAGGCACCCAGAGGGAGTCTTCTGGTGTGTTTTCCGCCTACATGGGCGTGAGGCTCTAGGGCCTTCCCTCTGTCTGCCCAGGCTGCAGGGTACACAAGAACACTCCTGTGGACTGTGCCTCCTTCCATTGCAAACCATTTTTCTCCCTAATATTTTGCCTGCTTTTTACAAATGTGAGGAGGGGCTGCAAATGATAGCTGATTCCTCACTCTTCTAAGCCAGGGAACATAGGTTTTCAGTCTTTTTTAGAAATCAAAGTCTTATGGCAAATATCAAGTAATTTATTTTTTTCTATAGTCACATAAGCAAAAGTTAGCTTAGGAGTCTCTCAGTCAGTCAGAAGGAGCTTTTATAATTCCATTAAAAGTTGGAAAGAAGGGAGCTCAAATTTTTAGATAAATGGATCCAAGACTGAAAAGGTCCCTCAGAGTCATTGCTGTTGACAAAGGCTGTAGCTTGATTCCCCCCCTGCCCTGCCGCTCACTTGTCAGAGCAGCTGAAGGGATAGAATCAATGAGAACAAAAAACATTTGTTTAGCCTCATCTTGGATCGAAGAAAAGCTGTCAGAGAGCCTTTTGCCACCACCACTTCAGTCTACACCCGTGAACAGAACTGTGTACTTTCCAAGTTGATTTTCTGGGAGATTGAGTGGGAAATACTAAAGTCAATGGGGTGTGCTTTTTAAATACTGGTTCCCTTGGGACATGGAGCATGCCACCTTTCTCCATGTCTTTCCTCTAGGTCTCTTATGCATATTCCATGTGAGGAACGTACAGTGTGATATCTGTTCTCCGTGTAGTGTGTGTCCTCACTGCTCTTGTCCATCACCACCCTAAGCA
The DNA here is from genome assembly GCF_018350175.1 of Felis catus. NCBI lineage: Eukaryota > Metazoa > Chordata > Mammalia > Carnivora > Felidae > Felis > Felis catus. Next base: position 110,618,814 of record NC_058375.1, on the reverse strand, counting down.
CAAGTCTTATCAGTAGTTGTTTCTAAGTGTGTAAGACCTCGTTTGCTTTTGAAGTGGTGTAGGGCCTTCCTTCCTTCTCTTGGTTCATGTGGCAACAGTATCTTTTCAGGATGAACCTCTAATGTCCTAGGAAATGATAATACCACTAAAATTTGGTCTTGGTCAGCTTTGTCCATTGACTCTACTGTGCGAAAGCAAATTGTGACCCAAAAGACAGAGATTTTTTTCCCAAGAAGCAAGAATTGATGGCACTGAAATGCTCAAGGTTCTGGAAACTGTTCACAGTGCATCGTTTTTAACCATCATTTTTATGGAACGGGATTTGTTGTCTCTCATCATGCCATAATGGGAAATTTTCTTTATGAATCAGGGCCAGTGTGATGTGAAATAATGTGACATGTCCGAATGACATGCAACATGTGAGTTTTTGTGTTCTATGAACAGTGGTATTTGAGACCAAACCCCATTCACACAGTCTGCTGCTGGAGCTGAGAAGGCATGCCTATGTGTGTTTTACAATTGAACTCAGTACTGACCACACCGAGAATGATGACACATTAGTTTCCCATAAGGATGATAAGGTGTCGAATCTCAAGATGTGGCGTTTCTAACGGAAACATGCAGATGTTTGCCTACCTACTATGTGTATATGCCTCGCGGTAGGCCCTTGCTTCATGAACTCAGCTCGTGGGAGAGCAAAGATTTTACATATGTTTCAGAAATCGTTTCCAGGAACGGAGCTTAATGAACTCTGCTCTCCTCCAGTCCTCATGCTGTGAACCATGTGGAGGCTGTGCTTGAAGGAACTTCTGTCTGGTTGCAGGACGTGGTCCCTGAACGAAGGTCTGGAAGCTGGCGGTGTGAGTGGGGTTTTCAGAAGGGACGGGCTCAGCTAATAGGAAGGAAATTCCTTTGTCCTTTAGCTGGGAATCATACTTGACTGCCACTGTAATTTGGAACAAGTCAGACACCACCCTCCTACGATTGAGTAAAATTCCTCTTACCTTACATCTCCCCTGTGAGTAAACTCGGGTACTTGAAAGTAGCCCTTTTCTAAAATTGCCATGAATGAGTCACAAGGGAATTTCTAGCGTGTTTTTCTGATTCCAATGTTAATGCTAATGGTGTCAGATTTCATGGAGATGGAAATGTTCTGCTAAATCACCTGGTAAACTGGTAGATCATTTGGTAAATGGAAAGTTTTTCTTGGCAACAACAAATGGAAGGTGCATTGTGCACAAAGTAATTTAAGTATATATTCAACTGTTGTATAATTTTAATAATTTTTTAAGTATTTGATTTTATGGGGACATTTTTGTGGGATGATTAGAGTTAAATATAGCTGTCATGTGTCTAGTTTGGTGGGATAACATTTTTTACTTAAATTCATGTTTCCCTGTCTTGTTGTAGTGGGGGAAGATCTCAATCACAACTTTGGTAATTGCCTGATTGAATTTAAGCAAATTTGACTTCATTAACTCAGGTTGTAATTAATATTTCAGACTATCTGGAGGATACCAATTTCTCTTTCATTTGCTATTTGATCTCTTGATCTAATTCAGAAATGACACTTGTGGGTAGTAGTGAGTCAGTGCACTAAGTAGATGGTCTCTCCCCTTCAGGGTGCCATTGAGTGCTGACAGTTTATAAAACGAAACCACAAAATCAGCTTCAAGCAGCGGCATGCTCCCCAAAAGTAGCACATTAAGCTTAAACTCCCTGATACTGATTTTGCAAGCAAGAGGCTGTCTCCTGAATCTTAAATTACCTAGCAACATAGAGGCCAAATGTGGAAGATTTAAGAAGAAACAAGTTGGGGTATGAGCTAAGGCCTTCATCCCACCTGTAATTTATGCATTGCCTTATTCGTCATTATTTAGATGTCCAGAGAAGTGGGCATAAATCCTCGTCAGAGTAAAAGTAGCAAAATTCAAGGCAAATGATTTGGGAAAAAGATTATCAAGCACCATGTTTTCTAACCAGTTATCCTTGATGATAATGAGGTAAACATAGAAAAAATGAAAAATACTAGAATTTTTAAAGGAAAGTATGTATTTAGAAAGCCTTCTTTATAACTATTCTGTTTTACTGTAATCCTGCTCGTTAAATGCAACATAGGTGCAGGTGCTGCCCCTTGCTTGGGAACAAGTACCGGGGCCCTAGGTGTCTGCAGAGCCCTCTGCACCCGAAGTGAGTGGAGAATGAATTTCCTGGTACTGTAATGAAAATAAGGTCTGCTCAACACAATAAACTTTTACTTGTCTTCTTTAAAACTGTCTGGTTGGTCATTCGGCTTTTATGTTTAGGAAGGACATATCATTAGAGCTCAAAATCCCACCCTTTCATCTGACAGAAGAAGCAAGCCTGCAGGAAGGAGAGCTTTACCTGCACATTTGGTCTGGGGATGGAGCTGGGTCCAGTTCCACCAATTCTCACAATAGCACCCATGCCTCTTGAAGGTTGCCAGCCTTGGAGAACTGCCACAGGCAGGATCTTGTAGGCAAGCTGCCCCAGGGGAGCTCACCATAATGGGCAGGGTGGCAGAGTTTGAAGATTTTGCAGATTCTTTAAACTATTCTGGGGCCGTACTTGAAGATATGGTTCCTGACATTCAAATGCTCATTGGACACTGCCAGCCAGTGTATGGAGTGCTCCTGCTGAGGTGGAGGTCAGGGAGGGGGACTTGGTGGCTGTGAGAAGGCAGCAGAGGGCCCCTCAGGTGGAAGAGAGGAGGGATTTCTTTGGTAGTCAGGAAAAGCTTCTACAAGGAGATGATGCTTAAAATGACGTCTGAGGAATTATCCAGGTAGGGTGTGGGAGGTGGGGATAGAGGGAGGAGCAGGAGCTAGTTTGTCTCATTTAGGGAGCTGCAAGTGAACCTAGAGTCCATAGCCAGGAGAGAAATTCTGAGGCAGGGATCTGAGTTTGATCCCAGGGCCACAAGAAAGCCTGAGTGGTTTTTAACTGGGTACTGACAGGAAGTTGGCTTTTTCTTGTAATAAACTTTACTGGTAAATAGCACATTAGGCCCAAGTACACAAACATACATCTTGGTAGGTTTTCAAGGTGAACAGACTTAACCATCATCAAGATAAGTAAAAAGAAAATTGGATTTTTTTAAAGTTTATTTAGTTTTGAGAGAGGGAGCTAGAGCGTGTGTGAGCTGGGGAGAGGCAGAGAGAGAATCCGAGGCAGAGAGAGAATCCAAGGCAGGCTCTGCACTGGGGCTTGAGCTCATGAACCGTGAGATCATGACCGGAACTGAAATCAAATGCGATGCTCAACCGACTGAGCCACCCAGGGGCCCCAAGGAGGTTGAATTTTATTTTAAACAACATTTAAACATCTGGCTTCCTGTAATGGCCAGAGTGTCTTGTATCAGACTAACTCTCCTACCGATAATTATATACATTTTATATACATTTTTGAAATGCACTGTAAATTTTGAAATGCACTGTAAAGTGAGGAAAGTGACCAGAGACAAGCAAAACTGGCAGGGACTCATCCACTGAAAGAAGAGTAACACACTGGACAAGATCACATTTAAGTGACGGTTCCTCACGTAGCCCCACAGGGAATACAAAAAGTGGCAATCTCACAAGGTTGGGGAGCCAACTCAGAATTCAGGGTTGTTGGAGCAGCTTGGAAATTGAAAGGGAAATCCCAGAAAGAGGAAAACACAGAGCCTTGAGTTCACCTGTCATACTCCCCTCCAATTCTTGGTTGACTCCTCCTAAATTATGCATGAGTTGGGTAGGATTCCAGAGAGCCCAACAGAAAGCAACTGGAAGTCTGGAGAAGGTCAGCAGAGATTTCAGCAGATGTCTGGTGCTGGAGAGGGAAAGTTTGGAATTTATGACCTACCAGGTTAGAGAGACATAGTGAATTTTGGGGGCTTTCATTGAAAACCTGGAAAGCCATGCTTTAGAATGAGAACCACATCTGAGAACACTGGTTGAGGCCCTAGGACTAAGGGCAAAACTAAAACAGACCCACTCTACTAAAGCCTAAAATTGAGCCTTCAAAAAAATCAAGGCAATCTGCTAGTAACTTGACTGCCTACTAAACAAAACTCAACAATTCAAAGTCTCCACACTGTATCACCCAGAATATCCAGTATACAATTACAAATCAGGAGCCATCAGAAGAAATGTATGACGCACAACAAAGAAAAAAATCAAACAAATCCCCCAATAAGCAAGATGTTGAAATTACTGAATAAGAATTTTAAAATAATTATAAATACCTTAAAGGATCTATAGAAAAGGACAGACACAAAGATGAAGATGTGGAGAATTTTACAAGAGACATACAATTTTTAAAAGTCTCATGGATGGGCTTACAATATTAAACACTGCAAAAGAAAGGATCAGTGAATGTGAAGACAGGCTAATAGATATTATCCAAGTTGAATAGCAAAGAGGGAAAAAAAAAACAGATAAATGAACAGAGATGTAACAACTTGTGAGGCAATAGTGAAAATATAAAATATGCTAAGTGGAACACTAGAGGAAAAAGAAAATATTTGGAGGAAAAGAAACAAGCAAAATGTTTCAGAGAAATATTAGCTAAAAATTTTCAAAATGTGATTAAAATATCAATATCCAAAAACCTCAGTGACCCTCTGTAATAGTTTTTAAAAAAATTCTAAAACCAGTTTTGAGGCCTTGGCCAGAGACCAGTGAATTATCTTGAGCATCCAATTAAGTTCATACCATCAACCACTTTACTGGTTGGATATGCACATTCTGGGCCACTGTACACCCACCCTAATCGCCCAAAACCATATACCAGACAGCCAGGGGCAGCTCCCAAGCCCCAGAGCCCACTGGAATTGTTCAAATTAGCTAGTCCTAATCTTTTTTACCCTTCCTTGCCCATTCATTCCTGGGGAAACCATTATAAAAATTCTTTCCCACAGTTCCTATCTTGCCTTTTTCTTCAAGACCAACTCTAGTGTTTCCCCTGAGTGATCCTGCATGGTGTGAACTGTGAGCATCACAGAACTCTGACACTCTTCAGGTTTCTAACCATATGTCACCCCACCACCCAAAAGCAGGATAAGTATACAGGCCACACCTTAGGCACATCTTAGTCAAATGCTGAATACCAGAGATAAAATCTTTTCAAAGTAGCCAGGAAAAATAAAAAAGACACATGATACACAAGAACAGCAATAGGAATGACAGTTGACTTTTCAGCAGGAAAAAAACAGATGACAGCAGAATAACATTTTTAAAGTGCTGAAAGAAGGCAAAGCTGTTTTAGCATTCTATGTGTGGGGGAAATGTTCTCTGAGAATGAAAATGAAATAAAACATTTCCGAATAATTGAATGCAAATAGAATTCATTCCCAGTAGATCTGGACTATAAAAAATGGTAAAGATCCCTCAGGCTAAAAGGGAAATGATGCCAGATAGAAATTCAGATCAACAGGAAAGAATGGAGAGTACTGGAAATAGTAAATATGCAGGTAAATATACTTTTTTTTTCTTTAAGGTATTATTGATTGCTTAAACCAAAATTGATACCTATATGTCATAGGTATAATAGTTATATAGATAGAAGTAAAATATATGACAATTGCACAAAAGATGGGAGTTATAAGATTCTTATGTTATATGTGAATTGGTGTGATAGTAATGCAAGATAAACTGATAAGCTGAGGAAGCATATTGTTTTCCCTAGAGTAACCATTAAAAACCAAATATGAAGTTATAGCCCTCCCCAACCAAATGGGAGATAAAATTCAGTGCTCAAATTTTTTAAATAATAAAAAAAAAAAACCTATAATAATCAACCCAATAGAGGCAAGAAAGGAGGAACAAAGGAACAAGTACAGAGGAGATAAATACTAAACTAACAGCTAAACAGCAGACTTTAAACTGAAAAAAATCAAGATTTGCATCATATATTAATAGTTTTAAATATTCTAAGTAAAAGGCAGAGATTTTTAGATTGTGTTTTAAAAAATAATTTACAAGAATTAACAGTTAATAGAAATAGGTTGAAATTAAGAAATATACCACACAAACATAAGAAAACTGGTGTGGCTATGTTAATGTCAGGCAAAGTGAAATTTAAGACATTACCAGAGGATTACAAAAAGGACATTCTATAATGATAAAAGTCAATCAAGAAGACATTAACAATCCTAAATATATATGTACCTAATGACATTAACTTACAATGTATATGGGGTCAATCACTATTAAACTGGGAAAAGCTATTGCAATAAACTATTTTGGAACTCTGGAACATGTTTGGACACTTACAACAACCAGCATAGTGCTTCATGAAGAAGCTTCTGATCTTGTGTGAATGGCATGCATGAACTAACTACCACTTCCTATTTTTTTGGCACCACTTTGGCCATGGGGACAGCAGCCTGTGTTCTTGGAGTAGATGGATGGTGCTGGTGTGGACAGAGATGACCTTGTTCTCAAAATATTTGGATCCATACATTTGAGCTGGTCTAGTGATATGTGAGGAACTGGCACAGATACTTGCCTTGGTTTGGGCCCTCAGTAGCAGTGGCTTACACTGGTGTCATCCTTCAGGAGATTTACAGAGACAGGACCCTCTTCTTTTCCTTGTTGGAGACAGACATTTAAAGAAATTGTTCTCAGGTCACTGCTTGACTACAGAGACAATGGGATAGAAACTTCAGGAACCACACAAAAGGAATACATACTTTGCAAAAATAGTTTGGGAAAGTCACAATCATATGGCTTTGTCCTCAATAAACAAATATCATCAACCCCTGAGGATTGGGAAAATCAGATTTCCAGATTTAGCATATTATAAAATCCAGAATGTCCATTTCTTAAAAAAAAAAAAAAAAAAAAAAAAAAAAAAACAAGTGAAAAACATAAAGAAACAGAAAAATATGGCTCACCCACAGGAAAAAAAGGATTTGACAGAACTATCCTTGAAAAAGCCCAGACATTGGAATTATTAAAGACATTGAATCAACTGATTTAATATGCTCGATGAGCTAAAGGAATCCATGGACAGAAAACTAATGGAAATCAGGAAAATGACATAAGAACAAAATGAAAATATATTAAAAAAAATAGAAATGATAAACAAGTAACCAAATTGTGCAGCTGACAAGTACACTAAGTGACATAAAATGTTCACTGAGGGTATTCAAAGGCAGATGTGTATATGAGCAGGCAGAAAAAAAAGACCAGAGAATTAAAGACTAGGACAGTTGAAATTATCCAGTTTGGTGGGGGGGGGGGGGGGGGGGGGGGGGGGGCGGTGCAGAAAGAAAAATGAAGAATCTGAGGGATTAATGGGACACTATCAAGTGTACCAACATATGCATTGTAGGAGTCCTAGGAGGAGAAGAAAGTGCAGAAAAAGTATCTGAGGAAGAGATTGCCACAATCTGTTGAAGGACATGAATCTACACATCCAAGAAGCTTAATGAACTCAAAGCAGGATACATTCAGAGATCCACACCAAGACATAAGTCAAATTGTTGAAACCAAAGACAGAATTTTGAAAGCAGCAAGAGAGAAGCAGCTCATCAAGTACAAGATCAGACTAATAACCAAATTCTCACCAGAAACCATGGAAACCAGAAGGCAGTGGGATGACATTTATGTCCTTTAAAAACAAAAACAAAACCCCTCTCAACCAAGAATTCTATTATCTGGCAAAACTATCTTTGAAGAAATTAAGATACTTCTAGATAAACAAAAGCTGTAAGATGTCATTAACAGTAGACCTGCCTTACAAGAAATGCCATTAGGGAATATTTCTGGCTGAAACTCAGACAGTAACTCAAAGCCATAAGAACACTGGTAAATGTAACTACATAGACAAATATAAAAACCTCATTTACTTTTAGTTTATAACTCATCTTTTTTCTTTTTTTAAAAAAATTTTCTTTTTTAAAAAATGTTTTATTTATTTTAGAGAGAGCATGAGTGGGGGAGGGGCAGAAGGAGAGAGGAACAGAGGATCTGAAGCGGGCTCTGCTCTGAGAGTAGTTAGCCTGATGCAGGGCTTGAACTCATGAACCGAGAGATCATGACCTGAGTCGAAGTTAGGTGCTCAACTGACTGAGCCACCCAGGCACCCCTCATCTGTTTTCCTATATGATTTAAAGGCAAATACATAAAACAGTACTTGAAAATGTATATTAATGAGCACAAAATGTATAAGGATGTAATTGGCAAAATAATAGGAGAAGGAGAGAAGTATATAGGAGCAGAATATATACTATGGAAACCAAGTTGCTATTCAAACTAAGTTGTTATAAATAAGTTTAAGATGTTAATTGTAATTCCTGACATAACCACTAGGAAATAATTTTTAAATATATAGAAAAGTAAAGTAAAGAAGAAAATAGAACATACACTTCAAAATTTTAAGTAAACATAAAAAAAATGAATAACAGATTAATTGAGGAACAAAACGTGTGGCATACGGAAAACAAAAAGCTAAATGGCCGAAGTAGATCATGTCTTATCTGTATTTACTCCAAATGCAATGGGTTAAGCTCCCTTATTAATAGACAGAGACTCGCAGATTGGGGGAAAAAACTCATCAACTATCTACATGTTGTCAACAAGAGACTTAAAATACAAAGACACAAAAAAGTTGAAAGTAAAACGATAAAAAAAAGATATCTCATGCAAATAGTAACCAAAAGAGAGCTAGAGAGACTTATGTTATCTAACAAAATAGGCTTTAATTAAAAAAATTTACAAGAGATGAAGAAGGACATTATAGGAGCTCCTGGGTGGTTCAGGGTGTTGAATATCTGACCCTTGATCTCGACTCAGGTCATGATCCCCATGGTTCATGGGATCAAGCCCTGCATTGGGCTCTGCACTGACAATGTGGAGCCTGCTTGGGATTCTCTGTCTCCCTTTCTCTCTTCCCCTCCCCTGTTCTCTCTCTCTCTCAAACTAAATAAACTTAAAAAGAAAAGAAGGACATTATATATTGATAAAGTATTTAAGAAGATATAACAATGACAAACTTGACCACACATAACAAAAGGGCCCCAAAATATATGACGCAAAATTGGACAGAATTAAAGGGAGAAATACAGTTTTACAGTAACAGGCGGACACTTCAGTGCCCATTTTCAAAAATGGATAGGTCAGACAGAAGATTAATGACATAAAGAGGACTTTAACAACAACCTAAAACAAGTGGACCTAACAGGCATAAACAGAACACTCCCACAACAGTACAGCACGTAATCTTCTCAAGTGCACATGGAACATCGTCCCAGACACACAAAAACATTCTTCATGAGTTTTAAAAGACTGAAATCATATAAAGTATCTTCTGATGGCAATGGAATAAAACTAGATATCAATAATTGAAAGAAACTGGAAATTTCAGAGTAATAAAATCCACAGAAATTAACAGACTTTTAACGAATGGGTAAAAAAAAGTCACTAGGGGAATTTTTAAAAATATAATATTCCAAAATTTGTGGGAAGCAGTGCTAAGAGGGAAATTTTTAACAGTAAATGCCTGCATTAGAAAGGAAGAGAATCTCAAGTTAATATCCTAACTGTAAACCTTAAGGAACTAGAAAAAAGAAGAGCCAACTAAAGCAGAAGGAAGGAAACAATAAAGATTAGAGCAGATATACATGGGTTAAAGAGTAGAAAACCAGGGGTACCTGGGTGGCTCAAGCAGTTAAGTTTCCAATTTCAGCTCAGGTCTTGATCTCATGGTTCATGAGTCCCACCCCTACATTGGGATCTCTACTGTCAATGCAGAGCCCACTTCAGATCCTCTGTCCCCCCCCCCCCCCGCCGCTCTCTAACCCTCCCCTACTCTCTCTCAAAAATAAACAAACTTTAGAAAAGAGAGTAGAAAAACAACAGAGAAAATCAATGATGCCAAAAGTTTGTTCTTTGCAAGTATTGACAAACCCTTAGGTTCAGGGAGAGAGAGGGGTGAAGGGTAAGAGGGAGAAAGAAGACTTAATTAAAATCAGAAATGAAGTGGGGACATTATTACTTAAATAACAGAAATAAAGTGGATTATAAGAAAATACTATGAACAATTATAAGCCAGCAGTTGAATAACTAAGATTAAAAGGAAAAATGTTTATAAACACACAAATTACCAAAACTGATTCAAGAAAAAACAGAATTTAGACTAGGCATATAACAAGTAAATAGATTTAATCAGTGACCTACAACCTCCCAACAAAGAAAAGCCTAGGAACCAGTGGCTTACTGGTGAGTTCTACCAAATATTTAAGATGAATTAAAACCAATCCTTCTCAAACTCTTGCCCAAAAAATGAAGTAGGGAGGGAACCCTTCCTAACTCATTCTATGAGGCTAGCATTGCCCTGACAGCAAAATGGGACAAAGACACCCCAAGAAAACCAAAGTCCAATATCCCTTATGAATAGATGCAAATGCCCCCATAAAAGATAACCAAATGGAATGCCAGTAGATAAGGACTATACTCCATGAGCAAGTGGGATTTATCCCCAGGGCAAGTGTGGTTCAATGTATGAAAATTATTCACTGTAATATACCACGTTGATAGAAAGAAGCAAGGAAAAACACCACATGATCTCAACTTGTGCAAAAAAAAAAAAAGTCATCTGATAAAATCCACTTCCCTTTCATGACAAAACACTCAATAAACTAGGAGTAGATGGAAATGTTCATTATGTGATAAAGGCCACATATGAAAAACCAGCAGCTGGGGCGCATGGGTGGCTCAGTCGGTTAAGCGGCCGACTTCGGCTCAGGTCATGATCTCGCGGTCCGTGCGTTTGAGCCCCGCGTCGGGCTCTGTGCTGACAGCTCGGAGCCTGGAGCCTGTTTCAGATTCTGTGTCTCCCTCTCTCTGACCCTCCCCCGTTCATACTCTGTCTCTCTCTGTCTCAAAAATAAAAATAAAAACGTTAAAAAAAAATTAAAAAAAAAATCCCAGCAGCTAATATCACACTCACTGGTGAAAGTCTGAAAGCTTTTCTCCTAAGATCAAGAACAATATGAGAATGCCCACTTTGTCACTATTCATTATAGTGCTGCCAGTACCAATAGGAAAGAAAAAAAAATGGTTACCAAACTGGAAAAGAAGAGGTAGTTACGTCTGTTTGCAGACAACACAATATGTAGAAAACTTCTAAGGAACCCACAAAGAAGGTTGAATTTAGTGATGTTGTAGGATACAAAATTGACAGACAAAAATCAGTTGTATCTCTATACACCAGGAATGAACAACCCAAAAAGGAAATTAAGAAAACCTTTACATTTACATAGCATCAAAATAATAAAATTCTTAGGAATAAACTTACCAAGGGGGAGAAATACTGTACACTGAAAACTGAAATTCATTGCTGATGGAAATTAAATAAGACCTAAACAAATGGAATAATGACATGTCACATTAGAGGACTGGAAGACTTAATATTGTTAAAATGACAGTACTTCCCAAATTTATCTGTAGATTTAAAGCAAATCCTTATCAAAATCCCCACTGGGATTTTCTACAAAAATAGAAAAACTCACCCTAAAATTCATATAGAATTTCAAGGGACTCTGTATAACCAAAGCAACCTTGATAAAGAAGAACAAAGTAGGAGGACTCACACTTTGCTTACTGCAAAGCTACCACAGTCAAAACAGTGACACCATCATAAGAATAGAGATATAGACTGATGGAATAGAATAGAGATGCTAGAAATAAACCCTTACATTTATGATTGATTTTTGACAAGAGTGTCAAGACAATGTAAAGGAGTAAAGGCAGTGTTTTTAAAAAATGGTGCTGAGACAAATGTATAGCCACATGCGAAAGAATGGAGTTGAATCCTACCAAGTTAGTGATAGATCATTGGTTGTTTGTTTGTTTTTGAGAAAGAGAGAGAGAGAGAGAGAGAGAGAATGAGTGGGGGAGGGGGAGAGAGAGAGGGGGACAGAGGATCCTGAGCAGGCTCTGTGGTGACAGCAGTGAGTCCAATGTGGGGCTCGAACTCATGAACTGAGATCATGACCTGAGCTGAAGCTGGAAGCTCAACCGACTGAGCCCCCCAGGGGCCCCCCAAGTTAGTGATAGTTTCTTAATCATGACACCAAAAGCACAGATAACAAAAGAAAAAATTGGACTTCATCAAAATTTTAAGAGTTTGTCCATCAAGGGACACTATCAAGAGAGTGAAAAGACAAGCCACAGAACAGAAATAATATTTGTAGATTATATATCTGATAAGGGGTTAGTATCCAGAATAAAGAAACTCTTACAATTCAACAACAAAAAAAAAGCAAACAAAAACCTACTTAATTACAAAATGGGTAAAATGCTGGAATAGACACTTCTCCAAAGAAGAGACACAAATTGCCACTAAGCACAACAAAATATCCTCAAATGTCCTAATTAACCATGAGGAAAATGCAAATCAAAACCCAATTTAAACGTCTCCAACCAGGAGGGGGACCTGGGTCGCCCAGTCGGGTAAGCATTCCAACTCTTGATTTTGGCTCAGCTCATGATCTCATGGTTCGTGGGATAGAGTCCCAGGTGGGGCTCTTCCTCTCTCTCTGTCCCTCCCCCATTTGCTCTCTCTCTCAAAGTAAATAAACATTAAAAAAATTCCAACCATAATTATGTACTAATCTGTGTCTATTTTCAGTTCTGTCAATTATTGTTCCATGTAATTTTGTTACATTTTTTATTGTGGTAAAATACACATACCATAACATTTACTATTTTAACCATTTTTACATGTAAAATTTAGTGGCATTAAGTACATTCACAACGTTGTGCATCCAATACCATTATCCATCTCCAAAACTTTTCATCATCCTATACCAAAACTGTACCCATTAAACAACTCCCCACTGTCTCCTGCCCTAGCCCCTCATCACCTCTATTCCACTTTCAGTCTTTATGAATTTGATCCTTTTAGGTACCTCTTATAAGGGGAATTACACAATATCCTTTTGTGTATGCCTTATTTCATTTAACATAATGTCCTCAATATTGATCTATGCTGTAGTATGTCTTAGTTATCTCAAGCTTCCGTAACTAAATACCACAGATTGTTTAAACAACAGAAATTAATTTCTTACAGTTGTGAAGTCTGAAAGCCTGAGATCACAGTGCTGGCATGGTCAGGTTCTGCTGATCATGGCCATCTCTTTGCTGTGTCCTCAGATGGCCGAGAGAGAGAGAGAGAGTCCCCATGTCCCTTTCTCTTCTTATAAAGACAGTAATCCCATCATGAGGTCCCTACCCTAATGATGTCATCTAAACCTAATTATCTCCCAAAGGCCCTATCTCCAAATAACATCACATTGGGGATTAGGGCTTCAAAATATGAATTTTGGCAGTGGGGACAGAATTCAGTCCACAGCATAGTGTGTATCAGAATATAGTTCCTTTTCAAGCTTGCAGAATATTTCTTTATAAAGCATTTTATCCATTCATCTGTCATCGACTTTTGGTTTGCTTCTGTCTTTGGGCTATTATGAATAATGATGCTATGAATATTGGTGTACAGCTATCTAGTTGAGTCCCTGCTCTCAATTCTTTTGAGTAAACATCTAGAACTGGAATTGCTGGATCATATGGTCATTCTATATAACTTTTTAAGGAACTGGCACATGATTTTCTAGAGCAGCTGTACCATATTACATGCCTATTGGCAATGCACAAGTGTTTCAATTTCCCCACATCTTTATCAATGCTTGTTTTCCTTTTTTGCAATAGCCATTCTGTTGGGTGTGAAGTGGTATCTCATTGTGGTTTTGATTTGTATTTCCCTAATGACAAATGATGCTGAGCATCTTTTCATGTGCTTATTGGTCATTTGAATATATTCCTTGGAAAAATGCCTTTGCCTATTAAAAAATTTCTGGGTTTTTAAAATTATGAATCAACAGGGTTCTTTATATACTCTGGATACAAGACTCTCATCAGATATATGATTTGGAAATATTATCTCTCATTCTGCAGGTGTCCTTTCACTTTTGACAGTGTCTTTTGGAGAAAACAACTTTAATTTCAATTGTGTTAAATTTATCTATTTTTTTTCTGTTGCTCATGCATTTTGTCTTATCTAAGAATCCATTGCCAAATTCAAGGACATGAAGATTTACTTCTACACTTTCCTTCTAGGGAGTTTTATAGTTTTTAGCACTTACATTTAGGTCTTTTATCCATTTTGAGTTAATTTTTATTATGGTGTAAGGTAAGGGTTTAACTTAATTATTTTGCACATGGCTTTTCATTTGTCCCAGCACCATTTGTTGAGAAGATTATTCCTTCCCCCATTAAATAGTCTTGACTTTGGGGAACCTAGGTGGCTCAGTCAGTTGAGCATCCAACTCTTGATTTCGGCTCAGCTCATGGTCCTGGGGTCCCAGGGTCATGGGATTGAGCCCCACATTGGGCTCCATGCTGAGCATGGAGCCTGCTTAAGATTCTCTCTCTCTCTCTCTCTCTCTCTCTCTCTCTCTCTCTCTCTCTCAGGGTGCCTTGGTGGCTAGGTCGGTTCAATGTCCAACTTTGGCTCAGGTCATGATCTCATGGTTTGTGGGTTTGAGTCCCATGTCAGACTCTGTGCTGACAGCTCAGAGCCTGGAACCTGCCTCAGATTCTGGATCTCCCTCTCTCTCTGCCCCTCATGCTCTGTTACTCTCATGCTCTCTCTCTCAAAAATAAACATTAATTTTTTTTAAATAAAAAGTAAAAAAGATTCTCTCCCTCCCTCCCTCTCACTCTCTTTTTTTCTCTCTCTCTCCATCTGCCTGTCTCTTCCACTCACATGCTCTCTTTCTAAAATAAAAAAAGTTTCAACATCATTGTTTAAGCTCATTTGAATATATACATTATTTCTTTTTTTTAACATTGTTTTTAAAGTTTATTTATTTATTTTGAGAGAGCAAAAGCATGCATGCAAGGAGGGGAGGGGCAGAGAGAGAGGGAGAGAATCCCAAGCAGGTTCCACATTGTCAGCACAGAGCCTGATGTGAGGCTTGATCCCATGAACCGTGAGATCATGAACTGAGCCAAGATCAAGAGTCAGACACTTAACTGACTTGAGCCATCCAGGTGCCCCATCAGGGTTTATTTCTGGATTCTCCATTCTATTTCATTCATCTGTATGTCTGTCTTAAGACAGTACCACACTATTTTGATTATTTTTGCTTTATAGGTAGTTTTGACAAAGAAATGTGAGTCCTCCTACTTTGTTCTTCTTTATGAAGACTATTTTGCTACTCTCAGTCCCATAAAGTTCATACAAATTTTAGAATAGCTTGTCAATCTCTGACAAAAAAAGGCAGCTGGGATTCCTATAAGGATTGTGTTGAATCCGTAGATTAATTTGTGGGATATTGCTATTTTAACAATATTAGTTCTTCCAGCCCATGAACAAGGATATCTTTCCATGTATTTAGATTTTTAATTTCTTTTAACAGTGTTGTACCATTTTCAGAATGTAAGTTTTGCACTTATTTTGCTAAATGTGCGAAGTATTTTATTCCTTTGGATGCTGTTGTAAATGACATTTTTTTCTTAACTTCATTTTCAGATTGTTCATTGCAAATTTCTACAAATACAATTGATTTTGTATATTGAGCTTGTATTATGTAACTTTACTGAACTAGTTTAATAGCTTTTAGTGGATTTCTTCAGGATTTTCTAGATATAAGATCACATCATCCATAAATATAGTTTTACTTTCTTCCTTTCAATTCTGGATATCCTTATTTCTATTGCCTAATTTCCCTGGCTAGAACTGTCAGTACAATTTTGAATAGAATTGGTGGTTGTGAACATCCTTGCCTTGTTCCTGATCTTAGTGGGGAAAACATTCTGTCTTTCAACATTAAGCATGATGTTAGCTATTAGTTTTTCATAGATGCCCTTTATCAAGCTGAATAAGTTCCCTTATTTTTCTAGTTTGTTGAGCTTTTATCATGAAATTTGTTGGATTTTGTCAAATGTTTTTTCTATGTCTATTGAAATAATCATGTGTTTTTTGTTTTTTATTGATATGGCATATTTTAGTAATGAATGTTTAGATGTCAAACCAACCTTAAATTCCTGTGATAAATCCCATTTGGTTAGAGAGTATAATTCTCTCTCTCTTTTTTTTTAAACATTTATTTATTTTTGAGAGAAAGAGAGAATGAGACAGAGGAGGGGCAGAGAGAGGGAAACACAGAATCTGAAGCAGGCTCCAGGCTCTGAGCTGTTGACACAGAGCCCGAGACAGGACTTGAACTCACAGACTGTGAGATCATGACCTGAGCCCAAGTTGGGTACTTAACTGACTGAGCCACCCAGGTGCCCTGTGGTCATGGATATAATTCTTTTTATACGTTGCTGGATTGGGTTTGCTAGTATTTTGTTGAATATTTTTTCTGTCTATTTCATAAGAGATATTGGTCTGCAGATTTTTCTCTTGTAATGTCTTTGATTTTGGTATCAGGGTAATACTGGATTCCTTTTAAATGGGAATTAGAAAATTTTTTTTGTGAGTAAAATAAATTCAAATTTACAATGTGGTTACCAAAGACTATGAACTATATATATATATATATATATATATATATATATATATATATATTTAATTTTTTTTTCAACGTTTATTTATTTTTGGGACAGAGAAAGACAGAGCATGAACGGGGGAGGGGCAGAGAGAGAGGGAGACACAGAATCGGAAACAGGCTCCAGGCTCCGAGCCATCAGCCCAGAGCCCGACACGGGGCTCGAACTCACGGACCGCGAGATCGTGACCTGGCTGAAGTCGGACGCTTAACCGACTGCGCCACCCAGGCGCCCCTGAAATATATTTTTAATAAAACTCAAAACAGAATAAGGTTGATAATCAGCAAAGCAAGGGAAGAATGTGATCAAATTATCCAATCACATAAGTAATACTTGTTATTGTATAAAACCTGACGGATACAGGGAAAAAAGAGAAAAAAAATTCTACTACCAGAGATTACTGTTAACATTTTAATATATTTGCATATACATTCACATAGACATATATATCAAAAGTAGGCCAAATTGTATGTACTACTTTTTAAAATACAGTTTTACTTTTAGCAATTTTATACATGAATGGAGTTATACCTCTTTGGATGCTTTATGGTGTATATAAGAGGAAATACTCCTTGGGTGGGCATATCTAATAAGAAAACATACTAGTTCACACATCAGAAATCAGAGTGAGGGCTGTCTTCCAGCTGAGTGATTTAGGTGTTCAAAGATACATTAAAATCCCAGGTCTTCTCATCTCTCTGCTCTGCCAGTCACAGCATCAGCTTGGTACTAAGATAGTCATCCACAGCATTTGGTGCTGTTTCCTTATCCACATGGTGGAGAACGTGGCTTCCCAGTGACAAATTTCTCTTTCATGTCAGGAGAGAACTTTCCAGAACACTGGGCAAGATTCTTCTGTTCTGGAGCCATCCAATAGGTCTCAGTCAAGCCCAACCCTTGAGCTGAGGTCAATTCCCCAAGTGCCTTTTCAGATAGGACTGGGAAAAGTAGGAGTGATTATTGGTAAGTCCATCACATTGTCTATCATGAAAGTTTAAAAATCAAATAGTACTTAAAAATGTATATGAAAGATCAGCAGGTTGAACTTGTGTTGTGTAACTTTACTGAACCAGTACTGGCCCATTCTGCTCCACCCAGAGGCAAATATATTTCAACACTTTAAGTTATATTTTTCCAGTATTCCTCTCCAGATTTCTCAAGAATATACTTCTATAGTGTTATTTCTTGATACTCAGGGTGATTGAGGATTTAACTCTTCCGTAATAACATCTCCTGCTTGCCCACTTTCCCTCATACATCATTAAGTACAGTAGCTTTATGTTATGTTATATTATTATTATGTTTTTTTTTCAACGTTTATTTATTTTTGGGACAGAGAGAGACAGAGCATGAACAGGGGAGGGGCAGAGAGAGAGGGAGACACAGAATCGGAAACAGGCTCCAGGCTCTGAGCCATCAGCCCAGAGCCTGACGCGGGGCTCGAACTCACGGACCGCGAGATTGTGACCTGGCTGAAGTCGGACGCTTAACCGACTGCGCCACCCAGGCGCCTGTTATTATTATGTTTTATGTTACATTATGTTGTTAGGTTTTACGTTATGTTATGTTTTGTGTCCCCCAAAATTCATGTTTAAGCCCTAACCCACAATGTGATTTGATTGTATTTGGAGATAGGGTCTTAAAGAGGTATCTTAGGTTAAATGAATGAGTGGGCTCTAACCCACTCCTAGTTTTGTTGATTTGATCAACTACTTTTTTGGTTTCTGTATCATTTGTTTCTTCTATAATCTTTATTACTTCCCTTCTGCTGGCTTTGGGCTTTATTTGCTGCTCTTTTTCCAGCTCCTTTAGGTATTAGGTTAGATTGTGTATTTGAGACTTTTTTTGCTTCTAGATGAGGGCCTGTATTGCTATATACTTCCCTTTTATGCCTTTGGGATAATTGCCTTTGCTGCATCCCAAAGATTTTGGATACTAAATAAAGCCATGTATTTTAAGTTTCTACTTTAATTCCCTAGTTAACCCATTCATTCTTTAACGGGATATCTTTTAATCTCCATGTATTTGTAACCTCCACACTCCCCCCGCCCCCACCCCGCCTGTCATTCCTCTGCAGTGTGTGCTTTGATTTGTTTGTTAAAATAAGCCTGGAGCCCCTGGCTGGCTCTGACAGTTAAGCATCCAACTCTTGGTTTGGGCTCAGGTCATGATCCTGCAGTTTGTTAGTTTGGACCCCAAGTTGGGCTCTGTGCTGTCAGTGTGGAGCCTGCTTGAGATTCTCTTTCCCCTGCTTCCTCTCTGCCCCTCCCCCGCCCCTGTCTCTCAAAATAAATAAATAAACTTAAAAAAAAGCCTCGTCCAAAAAAAAAAAAAAAAAGAAAAGGAAAAGGAACAACAACAACAAAAAAGACCCAGACAAAAAACTATAAGCCTAATTCCAAAGAAAAAGAAAGAATGAAAGAAGAAAAAGAAAAAAAAATAGAAGCTTGATCCAAAAAATGAGAAAAGGAAACAAAGAAATAAAAGAACAAAGAACTATAAGCCTGATTAGAGAGAGAGAGAGAGAGAAAGCCTGGTTCTAGTTCCACCAGAACTGAAGTCAATGCTTTGGAGCACTCTATGATCAGTAGACTTGGTATATATGGGGGGCCTGTGTGCCTTGTGTCCTCTGGGGGAGAGGCCCAATGTGCTGGCTCACAGACCTGCCCTAGTAAAGATGCAGCTACAGGGCACAGAGGGGCAGGGTTTGGTACAAGCAGCTTCAGCCTCCCCTGGGAGCACAGCGTTGCTTGCTGGTGGGTGGCGGAAGATGGCATCACCCCACCCTCTCATCCCCAGGAGGAAAGCCCACGCCTGCCGCTGTTCAGGTAGCCCTCACAGACAAGTGGACAATCTCCCCTCCTGTGTCCCAGGCTTCCATTAGATTCCTGCCCTCAACACTTCTGCGCTGGGCCATTGACCCGCCTGGTGCCACAGCTCTCCTGTGTTTTATTTCTGGCACATGGCCAGGATTCAAAACTCCAAATCTTAAAGGGCCTGGCAAAGCCTGGACCCACTCCCCTCCTCCAGAGGAGAGCCTCACAGTGTTGTGCCTGGTGTCGTTCTGTCCCAGAAAAGCAGTTACACAGCCACCCCCAGTTGCCTGGGGAATATGGTGAAGCACAGTGAAGAGCTGTGACCAGGCTATCTGCCTTCTGCATGAACCTCTGTCCCCAGTTGAAAGGCTGCTCAAAGGCATCAGCCAGGTCTTTTGTCCTTGGAGGGGCAATATAACCTCTTCCAAATGTAGTCCTGGATGGGGAGAATTTTCTCCCACTGCAATCCAGGAGATCCATGCACTACTCTGTCTGACGTCTGCTCTCAGGTCTCTGCCTTCCTTCTCTCCAGGAGCATCACTGTCTGTCTGGATTGACTCGGGTGAATGGTGGGGACTTCCAAAACCTCAGAATTTCAGCTCCACTGTTTGCATAAACTTGCAATAGTCAATTTTTAAAAAATTGGGCTATTTGTATTTTTCTTACTGAGTTCTAAGAGCTATTTTTAAATATTAGATACAAGTCCTTTGTCAAATACATGACTTGCAGATATTTTATTCTCATTTGTGGCTTGCCTTTTCATTTTTGTAACTTTTTTAGCTTTTAAAAATCTTTTAATTTTGAAATAACTCACAGGAAGTTGCAAAAATAGTACGGCGACTCTCATTGATCCTTCCCCCACCTTCCACTAATGGTGCCATGTTGTGTAATTGCAGTGTAGTGTTGAACTAAGAAAACTGACATGACATAGTACTGTTATTTAGACTATGGACCTTATTCTATATTTATTGGTTTTTATATGCACTCATTTGTGTGTGTGTGTGTGTGTGTGTGTGTGTGTGTGTGTGTAGTTCTGTGAAATTTGATCTCTTATATGGCTTTGTAACCACCACCACTGTCAACATACGGAACAGTTCCGTCACCATGAAAAAGTCCCCTTGTATTATCCTGTAGAGTTGCTTTTATTTCCAAAACTCCTGCCCCTGTCCTTTACTGACCATTAATCCGTCCTTCGTTGCTATGGTTTGGTTATTTCCAAAATGTTGTGTGGTGTCATACAGAAAATGAAATCATATGGCATGAACCCTTTTGATATTGACATTTTCCCACTAAGCAGAATTCTCTTGAGATCCATCTAAGTCGTGTGTATTAATGGTTACTTTTTATTGCTGAGTACTAGTCCATTGTGTGGATGCACCAGAGACTTCTTTTTTTAAGTTTTTATTTGTTTATTTTGAGAGACAGAGAGAGTGGGCAGGGGAGGGGCAGAGAGAGAAAGGGTGATAGTGGATCCAATGTGGGATCTGTGCTGACAGCAGAGAGCTTGATGTGGGGCTCAAACTCATGAACTGTGAGATCATGACCAGAGCCGAAGTCGGATGCTTAACTGACTAAGCCACCAAGGTGCCCCCCCCTTCCCCCCCCACCGCCCCACAGAGATTGTCTTTTTAACCATTCACTCACTGAAAGGCATTGGGTTGTTGTCATGTTTTGGCTATTATGAATAAAGTTGGATGGCCACTTGTGTATAGGTTTTTGGGTAAAACATAAGTTTTCATTTTATGGGGGATAAATTTCTTTCTTTCTTTCTTTCTTTCTTTCTTTCTTTCTTTCTTTCTTTCAACGTTTATTTATTTTTGGGACAGAGAGAGACAGAGCATGAACAGGGGAGGGGCAGAGAGAGAGGGAGACACAGAATTGGAAACAAGCTCCAGGCTCTGAGCCATCAGCCCAGAGCCTGACTCGGGGCTCGAACTCACGGACCGCGAGACCGTGACCTGGCTGAAGTCGGACGCTTAACCGACTGCGCCACCCAGGCGCCCCTATGGGGGATAAATTTCAAGAATGCAATTGCTAGAGGGGCGCCTGGGTGGCTCAGTCGGTTAAGCGGCTGACTTCAGCTCAGGTCACGATCTCGCGGTCCGTGAGTTCGAGCCTCGCATCGGGCTCTGTGATGACGGCTCAGAGCCTGGAGCCTGTTTCGGATTCTGTCTCTCCCTCTCTCTGACCCCCCCCCCCCCCCATTCATGCTCTGTCTCTCTCTGTCTCAAAAATAAATAAATGTTTAAAAAAAATTAAAAAAAAAGAATGCAATTGCTAGGTTGTTTTGCAAGTGCATTTTTATGCTTATTAAAAAAAGAACCATCAAACTATTTTCCACACTGTACCAGACTGTACAAAATGGCTGTACCATTTTACATTCCCATCAGAAATGTATGAGAAATGATTTCTTTGCTTCCTCACTGGCATTTGATAGTATCACTATTTTTAATTTTAGCTATTCTAAACTAATAGTGTAGTGATAGCTCATTTTGGATATCATCCTCTCAGCTTATTTCATGGAACAAAAATGTTAATTTTGATGAAGTTCAATTTATTCAGTTTTCTTTGTGTCATGTCTCAGGACACTTTGCTTTGCTCTAGGTCCTGAAAATTTTCTGCTATGTTTTTCTTAATATTTTAAAATAGTTTTACATTTTATATTTAAACCCATGTCCACTTAGAGTTAATTTTTTAATAAGGCATGAGACTTAGGTCGATGTTCACGTTTTTGCCAATGGATGTCCAGTTGCCCTGGCATCATGTGTTGAAAAGCATATACTTTCTCCATTGAACTAATATGTGCCTTTGTAAAAATATCACTTGGGTGAATTTGTGTGAATCTACTTAGGGTTCCATATTTCTGGAGCAGTCTATGTTCTTCCACTGTGGTTTTGTAGTGTGTGTGTGTGTGTGTGTGTGTGTATGCCCCTTTCAATAGCACAGTTATTTACTGTAGTTATACAGTTAGTTTTAACATCAGTTCAGGTGGTTCCTTTCTATTTTTGTTTTTCAAAATAGTTTTAGCTATTTTAGTTCTTTTAACCATCCATTTACATTTAAAAACTATCTTATCTACAAAATATCTACAAACACATTTTTTTGGCATTTTGACAGAATTGAATTAATCTATTTTGATAGATCAAGTATATAAATTTGGGGAGGATTGGCATCTTTACTATGTGAATGTTCCAATCCATGAACATAGAATGTCTCTCCATTTATTTAAAGCTTCTTTGACTTCTGTCATCAATGTTTTGTAATTTCCAGCATAAAGTTTTATGTATGTTTTGTAACATTTGTAGGTAAATGTTTAACGTTTTGAATGGATTGTAAATGGTTTTGTGTTTTGAACTCTGGTTTTCACTTTTTTGTTCCTAGGATATAGAAATACAATTGATTTATGTTTGTTCATCTTGTATCTTGCAACCTTGCTAAAATCACTTGTTCTAGGAATTTTATTTTTAAAAGATGACTTAAGATTTTCTATGTAGATAATCATGTTGTTTGCAAATGGGGACAGTTTTATTTCTTCCTCTCTCATATGTGCACAATTTTATTGCATTTTTTGCTTTGTTGTCCTGGTTAGGATTTCTAGTACTATGTTGCATAAGACTTGTGAGAACCATGTTCCTGATCTTAAGGGAAAAGTATTCAATCTTTTACTGTTAAATATGATATTGGCTGTAAGACTCTTTTTGTAGGTGCTTTTTATCAAGTTGAGGAATTTCCTCTTTATTTCTAGTTTTCTGAGAGCTTTTGTCATGAATGGATAGTGAATTTTGTAAAATTCTTTTTCTACATCAATTGATATAATTATGTGTGTTTTCTTTTTTAGCCTTCTGATACAGTGTATTATATTGCTTGCTTTCAAATATTGAACCAGCCTTGTACCCCTTGAATAAATCCCAGTTAAGCATGGCACATAATTTTTTAAAAATATTTCTCAACTACGTTTGCTAATAGTTTGTTTAGGAGTTTTATATTTAAGTTCATGAGACATATTGGCCTATAGTTTTCTTTTTTTAAAAAAATATAGGGGCGCCTAGGTGGCGCAGTCGGTTAAGCGTCCGACTTCAGCCAGGTCACGATCTCGCGGTCCGTGAGTTCGAGCCCCGCGTCGGGCTCTGGGCTGATGGCTCGGAGCCTGGAGCCTGTTTCAGATTCTGTGTCTCCCTCTCTCTCTGCCCCTCCCCTGTTCATGCTCTGTCTCTCTCTGTCCCAAAAATAAATTAAAAAAAAAAAAGTTGAAAAAAAAATATGGTCTTTGGTTTTGGTTTCAGGGCCTCATAAAATGAGTTAGGAAATGTTCCCTTCTATTTTCTGGAAGAGATTGCCTGGAATTGGTGCTAATTCTTTAAATGTTGAATGATGAATGTCTCCAGGGAAACTATCAAGGTATGGAGATTTCTTTTTTGGAAGTGATTATAAATTCAACTTCTTTAATAAACATAGGATATATTCGGGTTATCTATTTCATTCTGGGCATGTTTTGATAGTTTGTGACTCTCTAGGAATTGGCACATTTCATCTAAGTTGTTGAATTTATGTGGGTAGAGTTTTCATAATATTTCCTTTTTATACTTTCAATGGCTGCAGCATCTATATTGATATCCCCCCTTTCATTCCTAATATTGGTAACTTGTGTCTTTTCTCTTTCTATTTTTATCAATTTTATTCAATATTTATCAATTTAATTGATCTTTTCAAAAGCTGCTTTTTTTCCTCTATTTTTTTCCTATTTTCAGTTTCATTGATTTCTGCTCTTATTTTTATTATTTCCTTCCATCTTCTTGCTTTGGGTTTTTTCCCTCTTCTTTTCCTAGTTTCTTGAGGAGGGAACTTAGATTACTAATATGAACCTTTTCTCTTTTCTAATATAAGCATTTAGCACTATGTATTTCCCTCTCAGTACTGCTTTAGACATATCCCACCAATTCAGATATGTTGTGTTTTTTTTTTATGTTTAATTATTTTGAGAGAAAGAGAGAGAGAGAGGGAGAGGGAGGGGCAGAGAGGGAGAGACAGAATTCTAAGCAGGCTCTATGCTATCAGTGTGGAGCCCAAAGTGGGGTTCTGTCTCGTGATTGTGAGATCATGACCTGAGCCAAAATCAAAAATAGGATGCTTAACTGACTGATCCAGATGCGCTGATAAGTTGTGTTTTCATTTTCATTCAGTTTTATGTGTTTTTTATTTTGTTTGATGCTTCCTCTTTGATTCATGAGTTATATACCAGTGTGTAGTTCAGTTACCAAGTGTTTGAAGATTTTCCTGTTATTGATTTCTACTTTAACTCTATTATGGCCAGGAATATACTCCATATGATTTCAATTTTTAAAAATTGTTAAGGTTTGCTCTATGACCCAGGAAATGGTCTATCTTGGTGAATATTTCATGGACACTTGAAGATCATGTATATTCTGTTGTTGGCTAGAATGTCCTATAAATGTCAATTAAATTCTGTTGGTCAGTTCTTCCATATCTTTACTGATTGCCTGTCTTGTTGTTCCATCCATTGTAGAGACTGGAGTGTTCAAGTCCCCAGCTATGGCTGTGGATTTGTCTACTTTTTCTTTTAGCTTCATGTATTTTGAGGGTCTGTTGTTTGGTGCACATATATTTAAGATTATGATGTCTTTCCAGTGGAGCGATTCTTTTATCTTGTAATATTTTTCTTTGTCATGAAAAATTTTTTCTTTGAAATTTATTCTATGTGATATTAACATATAACCACTCCTGCTATTTTTAAAAATAATATTTGAAGGATGTATCTTTTTCTATTCATTAACTTTCAACCTATCTATAGGTAAGTTTGAAATGAGTATCTTATAGATAGCATGTAGTTGGGTTGTGTTTTTTATAATCCATTTTGCCAATCTGTCTTTTAATTGGTATATTTAAACCATTTACATTTAAAGTAATTGTTGCTATGTTAGGGCTTAGGCCTTTCACAATATTATTTGTTTTGTGTTTTTTTCCTTCGTTTTTTATTCCTTTGCTTTTCTTTTCTTGCCTTCCTGTGGGTTACCTGAGCATTTTTTAGAATTCCGTCTTGATTTACTTGTATGAATATAATTTTTAAACCTTAGTTCAAATAAAGAAGCTCAAAGGAGGTGATTGTTATGCACATATCCAAATTAGAGATTTAGGGATCATCAATATTTCCAATATTTTCAATATTTCTTATATTTTCCTATTTGTTCCTTCTGTTTCTTGTTCATCTCTGTTCCTTTTATCATGCTTGCCTCTGGGTTACTTGAACATTCTGGGGGACCTATGTTATGATTTCTTTGTAGTTTTTTTGAGTGCGTCTCTGTGTATACTTCTATTTTAGGGGTTTCTCCAGGTCTGACAATATACATACACAACCGATTAAACTACTCTTACCAGCGTTTTACTGATGCTGAGAAAGTATAGAAAACTTACTTCCATTTAAGTACTTTTAATTTCTCCACTTTTAAAATATAGTTGTTGTAAGTATTTCCTCTCTATATATCGAGCATCACGTCAGATCATGTTAAAATTTTTACTTCAACCATCAAACACAATTTGAAAAACTTATGAGGAGAAGGATATTTACCCTTATTTTTTATGCATTTCATTGTTCTTTCTTTTTTCTTTTTGATGTTCCAAAATTCTTTCTGTTATCATTTCCTTTCTGTTTGGAGAATGACTTTAGTCATTTTTAGAAGTAGGTCCACTGGTGACAAATTCTTGTAAGCATTTCTCTGCCTAAGAGTGACTCCTTCATTTCTAACGGATATATTATCTGCATGTAGTTTGGCATTGACAATTCTTTTCTGTCAGCACTTGAAAAATGTCGTGTCATTCCTTTGGTCTCCTTGGATTCAGATAAGAAATTTGCTGTCATTTGAAGTGTTTTTCTTTTTTTTTTTTTTATTAAAAAAAATTTTTTTTTCAACGTTTATTTATTTTTTTGGGGGACAGAGAGAGACAGAGCATGAACGGGGGAGGGTCAGAGAGTGAAGTGTTTTTCTTTAGACAATGAATTATTTCTTTCTAGCCACTGTCAGAATTTTTTCTTTGTCTTTAGTTTTCAGAAGTTTGATTATGATATGTCTTGGGTGGATTTATTTAGGTTTGCTCTTTTGGACTTATTCACTTCTTGAATGAATAGGTTTATGCTTTTCACCAAATTTTGGAAATATTCAACCATTATGTCTTCAAATATATATGTATATATATTTTTTTGTTCCACACTTTCTCTTCTCTTCTTGGAACATTAACGACACAAATGTTAGACTTTTGTTATTACCCCATAGGTCTCTGAGGCTCTCTGTTCATTTTTTCCTCCATCTATTCTCTCTTTGTTGGTCAGACTGAATCAATTCTATTGATCAACAGATCAGTATTCTTTCATATCTTATCTCCAGTCTATTATTGAGCCCATCCAATGATTTTTTAATTTTGATTATTTGATTTTTTAATTCTATAATTCCTCTATGTTTCTTTTTATATTTTCTATTTCTTTACTCAGATTTTTTATTTTTACGTGTTTCAAAAATATTCGTGATTGCTTATTGAAGCATTCTTATGATGGTTGCTTCAAAATCTTTGCCAGATAATTCCAACATTTGAGTCCATCTCAGTGTTAGCATTCGTTGATTGTCTTTTCCCCTTCTAGTTGTGATTTTCCTGGTACTTGGTATGATGAGTGATTTTAAAAATTAAAAAAATTATTTTATTTTATTTTATATTTTAGAGAGACAGAGAGAGCAAGCAGGGGAGAGGGGGAGAGGCGGGAGGGGGGAGAGGGAGAATCTCAAGCAGGCTCTATGCTCAGTGTTGAGCCTGATGCTGGGCTCAATCCCACGATCTCTGAACTGAAGTAAAGGGTCAGATGCTCAACCAACTGAGCCACCAGGTGCCCCTGATGAGTGGTTTTTTACTGTATTCTGGACATTGTGAGTATTATGTCCTGAGACTCTGGATCATATTGAAATAATCTATTTTAGCAAATAGTCATTCTGTTTAGGTTAGTGTGATGGTCTTGGCCTACTTTTGTGGGCTGTGGTTCCAATGACAATTTCATTTCTGAGTCCTTGCAATGCTATTCTGGTCTACTTTGTATGTATGCTATTCAAAGGCTGCTCTGAAAAACCTGGGTCAACCAGCTGTCTGTGCAAAATATCCTATACAGGTTTAGAGAATCCCTTTCCCCAGTTCTGTTCTCTCAAAAATCCTCCCACCATTCTCTAGCTTGGAGAGTGAGGGGCATTTCCTGCCACTGCTAGGTCCAAGCTTCCCATGTTTTCCACTGACACTACCCACAGAGGAGGAATCTCTAGGGCTTCAGCCACTGCTGAATCATGGGTGGAAGTGAGACAGACCCCCCCTTGGTTAACACAGCCAGCAGTGGGGGAGGAAAATGCCCCAGGTTATCTGCTGTTGCTGTGCTGCCATAAACTATTTGCTGCCCCAGAGTGAGGGATTTCAGTCCAGAATCACCACTCAGTCTGCTGGTGCCACACCTGGAGGGGAGGAAAACATTCCATGCAGGGTCACAGATGTTAGTGGGCAAGGAGAAGTCTCTCTATTCCTTCTCCACTGACTGACCTGTCGACAGGGCAACAAAGTACTGTCTCTGGACTGGCCAGGGCTCTCTGCTACCATTCAGTCACCAACCTGCCTTCCATCTTTCAGAGTCCTTGTTTTGGACTGAATGTTTGTGTCTTCCTCCAAATTCATATGTTCAAGTCCTAATTCCTGGTGTGATGGTATTTGGAGGTGTGATGGTATCTGGGAGGTGATTAAGATGGGGTCATGAAGCTGGAGCCCCCCGATGGGATAAGTGCCCTTGTACAACTGGGAGGACAACAACTCTCCTTCTCCTCATAAGGATGCACTGAGGAAAGACCATGTAAGAATGCATCAAGAAGCCAGCTGTTGGGGCGCTTGGGTGGCTAATTCGGTTAAGCAGCCAACCTCGGCTTAGGTCATTATCTCGTGGTCTGTGAGTTCGAGTCCTGCGTCTGGCTCTGTGCTGACAGCTCAGAGCCTAGAACCTGCTTCAGATTTTGTGTCTCCCTCTCTCTGACCCTCCTCTGCTCATGCTGTCTCTCTTTCAAGAATAAACATTAAAAAAATTTTAAAAAGAAGAAGAAGAAGAAGAAGAAGAAGAAGAAGAAGAAGAAAAGACAGCTCTCTGCAACCAGGAAGAGGGCTCTCAGCAGACACTGAATCTGCTGGCACCTTGATGTTGGACTTCCCAGCCTCCAGAACTGTGAGAAATAAAAGTCTGTTGTTTAAGCTACCAGTCTGTGGTATTCCGCTGTGGCCCTCTGAGCTGACTGCAACACCCCTCTTGTGATTGTCAGCTGTGTTACATCCAGGTTTTTAGGTGTACGTGGTGGAAGGAATTGGGAGAAATAGTGTCTATGAAGTTTCATTGACAGAGTAGAAGTTTTTGATTTTTATAAAATCAGATTTATGGATTTTTTTCCTGTTATAGTACATGCTCTCTGTGTCATATTTAAGGCATTTTTGGCAAACCCAAGATTGCTGTATTGCTGCATAATAAATAACCCCCAAACTTAGTGGCTTAAAACAATAAACATTTGTTATTTTCACAAGGGTCAGGAGTTTGGGAACACCTTGGCTGGGTAGTTGTGGCTCAGTCTCTCATGAGGATGCAATCATCTTAAGGCTTGATGAAGTAAATATCTATTTCTAAACTCACTCATGTGATTGAAGGCAGGCCTTCCGTTCCTCACCATATGGACCTCTCTCCTCACAGCAGACATGCTGCCCTCTCCACAGAGCAACCTCATGACATGCAGGTGGCTTTCCCCAGAATGAATATGGGGAGAGAGACAGATACAGAAGGATGATGGAGAGGGGGAGAACCCAAGATGGAAACTGTAGTCTTTTAATTGCCTAATCTTGGAAGTGACATTTTATCACTTCTGCCATATCTGTTTGCTAGAGGTGATTAAGTCTGTCCACATTCAGGGCGAGGGGGATTAAACTCCACATCTTGACAAAAGGAAGATCAGAGAGTTTGTGAACATCTCTCTTGAAAAAAAATGTTTTGAGAGTGGGGAGGGACAGAGAGAAAGGGTGACAGAAGATCTGAAGCAGGCTCTACACTGACAACAGAGAACCTGATGTGGGGCTCGAACTCACAGACCGTGAGATCATAACCTGAGCCCAAGTCAGATGCTCAATTGACTGAACCACCCATGTGCCCCTGTGAACATTTCTTTAAAACCAACATGACCACTAAATTTTTCTTCTGTTTTCTTCTACAAGTTTTACACATTTAGCTCATACACCTACGATCCATTCCAAGTTAATTTTTGTATATGGTGTGAGGTATTGAGTCCTTCCCCTCCTCTGCCCTCCCCTCCCCTCCCTTCTCCTCCTCTTCCCTCCCCTCCTCCTCAGCCGCCTTCTTCTTCTTCTTCTTCTCCTCCTCCTCCTCCTCCTCCTCCTTTGTGTATAAGGTTATTTGTTGAAAATCTTTTCTCCATAGAATTGCCTTAGCATCTTTGTTGATAATTAACTGACTGTATATTTGTGGGTCTATTTTGTTGCATTTAGCTGTGTCTGTCTTCACATCCATATCACACTGTGTCAATTTCTGTGGCTTTCTGAAATCAAGTAGTGTAAGTTCTTTTAGTTCTTCTTCAGAGACATTTTGGCTATTTTAGGTCTTTTGAATTTCCACATAAATTTTGTCAATTGCTACAAAAAGTCTTGCTGGGATTTTGATTAGGATTTCATTACTCTTTGATCAATCTGGGGAGAACTGACATCTTTACGATAATGAGTCTTCAAACCATGAACACAGCTTATCTCTCCATTTGTGTAGGTCTTCTTTAATTTATCTCAGCAATGTTTTGTGGTTTATGGTATACGGGTCTTGCACATTTTTTGTTATATTGGTGGGGACTGGAGGCACCGAAGAGCCTGGGCCAGAGAGCCAAGCATGCCTCTTGAGAATGAGGTTTGGACTGTAGAGATCCTTCCTCCTCTCATTCGGCCCAGAACAGCGACAGTCATGAGGGAAATGCCAGATGGTCAAAGGAATGAAAGAATGAACAAATGGGTGTATTCCTGGGGTCAAAGTCCACAAATTGACTTCTGATGGTCCTCTTAGTTTGGACTGGTGGAATAATCCTGAGCCTGGAGCTTCAGATGGATTCTGATATAGCTGCATAGTGACTGTCAGTTAGAAGGGGGCTGGGGAGTCTCTGCTGAGTTGTGAGGTCTGCCACCCCCACCCCCTCCCAGGGAAGTCATCTTCCTAGGGCTCTTGTGTGGCAGCTCAGTTGCCACATATTGTGCCAGGCACCTTACAGATGCCAATTCATTAATCTTCATGATCCCCCGACTTAGGTAGATGCTATTTTTATTGCCATTTTGTCAGGTGGGGAAACTGAGACACAGGAATTTAGGAGCTTTGTGTAATTAATTGCTCACAATTACACAACTGGAAGGTAGTGGGGTGTGTCACAAATGCTTGTTGCACCTGGATACGCCTAAAAACATGGACCAACACAGAAAATGTGTTGTAGAACACCTCTGTGCTACATCCTTCTGAAATTTTAAATTTTGAACTATGTCTTATACAAAGGAGAGTGTAAAAAATATATCTGTTCAGTCTAAAGATTCATAATAAAACAATACATCTCTCCTAGGTTGTGAAGGAGAACATTCCAGGTAACTTAGAAACAACTCCTCTCCTCCTCATGTACCCCTCCCTGATCCTAACCTCCTCGCTCTACTAGAGGTTATATTTCTCTCTTTTTTTAGACATTTTTTTTAACATTTATTTTTGAGAGACGGAGCACAAGTGGGGGAGGGGCAGAGAGAGAGAGGGACACACAAGATCGGAAGCAGGTTCCAGGCTCTGAGCTGTCAGCACAGAGCCCGACATGGGGCTCAAACCCATGATCTGTGAGATCATGACCCAAGCCAAAGTTGGACGCTTAACCAACTGAGACACCCAGGCACCCTGAGGTTGTCATACTTCTAAAAGTATTAATCATTGCTTTTCTTTACAGTTTTCCCTACTGGGTATGTAAGTAATGCAATGTATTAGGTTGAACCATATGAAATTGAATATAGATGATTTCACATGGTTTAACCCAAGCATTTTCAGGGGGCAATATTGTTTCGTGGGGGTGAAAATTGGCTCTTGGTTGGGGACAAGCAAAAAAATACCTAGACAACACTGGTTTATGGTGCCCCAAAGAGCCACAATATAGGAACAGACATACAGCGTATCTGCGGAATTAAAATTTCATGGGAGGTTGACGTTTTAGGAAAAAAAAAATCTCTAAAAAGTCTCCTTTGGCAGGTGATAAAGAAAAATAGGTTGAGAAACACCGTCTTAACATTATTTAGTTTTACCTGTTTTTCGAACTTTATGTAAATGAACTTTAGAAAAATCCTGTGCATGCGTCAGGTATGTGGACATTTAGTTTTGAGGTTCGTGCACGTGGGTGCAGCCTGTTTGCTAGTTTTCTTGCCGTAAACTAGTCCACCGTGGGAACATGCAAGCTGGCTCGCCCCCTGCCTTTCCAGTGAATGACCATTCGGGTTGTTTTCAGGTCTTTTGGCTATTGTAAACCTTGTTTTACACGGGTCCTGGTGTGCTTGTGGTCATTTCTCTTGGGTACATACTGGAAGGAGAGGAATCCTGGGCTGTGAGGCACCTCTGTTAGATATCCACCTTTATTAGATGTCAAGAGGAGGTCCCGTGATTGCTGCATTTTGCATTTCCACTAGCTGTGTATGAAAATTCTTTTTTTCCCCGTAAGTCTTTCCTAACACTCTATACTTACAGAGATTTTAATTTTTGCTAATTTAGTGGTGGGAAATTGCATATCATTGTTTTAATTTGTGCTTCTTTGAAAACGAAATTGGATATCTTCTCCCACATTTACTGGGCCTCTTAGGAAGTAGCAAGTTTTAGGTTTTACGCCATTGAGTTAACGTTTTTCCTTGTTGATTCAGACTTAAAATATATATATATATATGTGTATATACATATATATGTACATATACACGTATATACACATGTATACATATACACGTATATACATATACATATATATACACATCATATATATACATTTATATATATAATTTATATACATTTATATACATTTATGTATGTATATATATAAATACGTGTATATATGTATTCTGAGTATGAATCATTTTTTAAGTATATGTATTGCAACTATTGTTTTCCCCTCTTAACCGACTGAGCTACCCAGGTGCCCCTGTTGTTTTCATTTTTTTATGGTGTCTTTTAAAGACGAGAACTTCTCAATTTTAATGGAGACATTTTCTAAATAGCAATCTTTTTCTTTTGGTTTATGCTCTCTTTTGTTTAGAAAATCTTTCCTTACCCCAAGGCCCTAAAGAATCTACTCTGTATGCCCGTTTAAGTCTCACTGATATGCTTTCCCTATTGATACTTGGAGATTTTCACACCTTTTCACTGCCCCACACCTCTTGGCGACGCCTCCGTGAGGCTGGCCTTGTTGAGAGAGAGAGAGAGGGACACACAGGACCGGAAGCAGGTTCCAGGCTCTTGAGCGGGTGAAATGAGCCTTGTTGAGCGGGTGAAATGAGGCCCCGGGCATCCCTCTCTCTGCCTCCCGCGCGGGGGCGCTGCTCCCGGCCCGGTCGCAGGCGTGGCGTAGACAGGCTCGGCCACCACGAGCTGACCTTCCGCGGCCGGCAGGTGGCGCCCGCGTCCCGCGCTCCTGCACAGCCTGTGTCCTCCCAGGAGCATCTGGCAGCTGCTTCTTGCTGTGTCATCTTGGGCTCTGCCTCTCCTGTTTCTATCTTCAAAACAGGACAGCTTTCAGAGCTTTTATGATGATTTAAGATTATGGTGGCAACAGCTGGAGATGGGAGCAGCTGGTTCTCTGCAGTCCCCACCACTCCCTATTGTCTTATGCTCAGCGCTGCTCTCATTTATTCATCTCGCCAGGCACCTGAAGGCATGTGACTTTGAGATCTCCCTTGTCAGACTTTGGCCCACTTAGATGGAGAGGAATTCAGGGCTGTGTGAGTCAAACGTTGCTTTAAAATTTTTATTCTGGTGATACCTCTAAGTGGTTTAGAAAAATCTGAAAAGCATAGGAAAACAAGATAAATAGCCTATGTTTTTTCAAGTCAAAAATAAATACTGTGAATATTGTTTTTTTCCCTTCTTTCTGTGTAGTCTATTCTTTTAAATGTCTTTATATAAAGCATCTACTGTGCCCCCTGTTGTGTTCGAGAATGGGGCGAGCTCTGGAGGGCTGGCTCCCTGGGATTGCAGAGACCCAGGACAGACACTAGTCCAGCCCAGGTGTGTGGACAGCATCTGGTTCATTGCTGGACAGAGTCTGGTCTTGGTTTCTGTGTCAAGTGGCACAGGACGGGCCTGACGGCTGTCCCCACAGTCCTTCAGGGTCTGGTCCCCGGCAGTGGTGGGACCACAAGCAGCAGGAACTGCCGGTTTGCGTCCCACCAGCAGGGTCCCTTTCCTGCCTCCTCATGGTGTCCTGTGAGGTGTCTCCTGTGAGGTGATGGCCATTCGAGCATCCGGGGGCATCCCCATGCACACATGGGGTTCTGGGAGTGGGAGGCACCTGTGCTGTATGCTAGTGACCACCCAGACCCAGGTTCCCGCCTCGGTAGCTGCTGCCCTGGCCCAGGACCCACCGCTGCTTTGCAGATCTTTCTTGATTCTTTTGGCCTCTGGGTTCTGAGGACTGGCCAGGTGGAGGAGCGAGGGGAGGGGAAGTTCCTGAGCAGTTGGACGTGGGGTTGCTCAGCCCAAGGGGATGCAGATCCATCTGCTAAACACAGTGGGGCTATGCACTCCAGGTTGTGACCGTCTCCATACTAAATGACACTCCAGCCCTTTTGAGGACCCTGCCCTGGCAAAGGGGGGCTCTAGTATCACATGGAAATCACTGGGAGCAGGTGGAGTCCCATCGGATTGTGAGGTCTGAGAAGTTGTGCGGCACCCAGTAGGCTCGTACATCCTGTTAGTAACTAATGGCAGTTATTTCAGAATGTAATAAAAATAGTTCTCTTTCAATTGATGTATATGGCTTCCAAGCAGCTACTGTTATTAGCATATACACACTTGTTAAATGTTTTGGAGATACGAAGGGCTCTGTGATCTCAGACAGCTGAGAACCTCTGGTTTAGATGCTTCCGCCTAGGACTAGTGGCCACAGGTGTGTGTGGTTTGGCAGTTCTCTCTACACAAGAGGACACCAGAAGCGCCCAGAGCAGGGGTGGAGACCCCAGAGGTCTGGGCCTGCAGAGGGAAAGAGAATTCCAAGCAGGCTCCAGGCTCATCATAGAGCCTGACATGGGGCTCGGACTCATGACTGTGAGATCATGACCTGAGCCGAAATCAAGAGTCAGATGCATGGGGGCACCTGGGTGGCTCAGTTGGTTAAGTGTCTAATTCTTGGTTTTAGCTCAGGGCATGATCTCACAGTTTGTGAGTTCGAGCCCCTCATCGGGCTCTGTGCTGACAGCACAGAGCCTGCTTGGGATCCTCTCTCTCTGCCCCTCCCTCGCTCAATCTCTCTCTCTCTCTCTCTAAATAAAAAACTTAAAACTATTAAGAAAAAAAAGAGTCGGACGCTTAACCGGGTGAGCCACCAAGGTGCCTCTGGGTGTGATTTTTATCTACACCTAGCAGTGTTGGATAGCTGATGAAGTTCAGCTGGGTCTGAGAAGCTTGGAGAAACCACGGGACATGGATTTGTCAGAGGGTTTGCACAGAGCTGTGCTGGATACATGCAGAACAGGAGCACGCCGGCCCCGTGCAGCTGGCAACAGCCCTCTGCTCTTGTAGGCCCTGTGTCCACAGCGAGAAGCAGCCCAGCCTTCCAGTGGTTGAATGTCAGGCTACCCAAAAGCAGTTGCACAGCGTGTGTTAAAATTAAAATCCATCTATGTTCAGGCCCAGCCATCGTGATAGAAATAAAGCGCTGTGGATAAAATCAGCATTGGCCACAGAGCAGAGCACAGTGTCCGCCCCTCTGCCAGGGATGGCTGAGCAAATGACAGTCATCTGCACCTGGAACATTAGGAAGCCACGACAGAGACTGCACAAATGCCTGAGTGGAAGATTCCAGAGGGATTTGTAGAAGCTGAGTGAGAAAATAAAGATGCACAAAGTGTGGAACAGGATCCCACTTTGTGAAGCAAACCAACCAAGACATATGGATAGATGTACAAAAGTATTCGTATGCATATATATGCTTATTATCAAAGGAAAACAGATGTTTTT
Source organism: Felis catus (assembly GCF_018350175.1). NCBI lineage: Eukaryota > Metazoa > Chordata > Mammalia > Carnivora > Felidae > Felis > Felis catus. The sequence goes on along the minus strand of NC_058375.1, from coordinate 110,583,142 downwards.
ATGTAATTAAAGGTGTGTTTACCATACGAGGAAGGCCGAATGGGATTGCAAGTGGTTCTGTTGCAAGTTTAGTGGCGGCAACCATGTTTTGTACTCATCCAGTCTGTGGGGTCAGGCGCTTCACAAGGGCTCCACTGGGCACTTTCCACTTGGTGTCAGATGTCAGCTGGGGTCACAGTCATCTGGGCTGGTGCACCCACATTCCAAAGCGGTGCACACACATGGCTGGCTCATAGCTACAGGCTTTGGTTGTTTTCTAAGTGGGCCTATCTATGGCACTGCTTGAGTATCTTTCTTCATGGCAACTTCTAGGGCCAGAGGGAGAGAGAACTGTTGTAGCCAGAAAGTAGCCACAGATAATAGTGAGAGAATGTGTGTGGCCGTGTTCCAATAAAGGTGCATTGACAAAAATGGGCTGTGGGCCAGATTTGGCCCGTGGGCTATAGTTTGCCGACACACAGCCTTGAGGTCCATGCTTAATACTCTGGCTTTTCCTCAGAGCCACTGGAGGGTCTTGAGCAGAGAAGTAACTTGGCATGGCTCAGAGCAGCCATGTGTGGATGACACGTGGAGGGTCTAGAGGGAAGCCAGGACCCAGGGAGGAGGCCTGTGTCATGACCTGTGGGACCAAGGTGCTGGTGTTGGGACTTTGAAGCTAGATGCAGATTGGTTGATTGACTCACCGAGAGAGAAAGACAAATCAAGATACCTCATTAGCCCTCAGACCTGTGTGACCATCATGAGCCTGGGGCCAAGGAGCTCCATGGTGGGGGTGGGGGTGGGGGTGAAGGTCGAGTTGGCCACTCTTGAGTGTGATGGGGTAGCTGAGGCTGGAGATAGAGGACCACCTTTCATAGGAGTGCACGCCAATTCTACCCAAGATGGAGGCCACGTATTTGTGTGTGGAGGGTGCCCAGGGCCACGAAGCCTGAGGGCAGAGGGCTGGCCTCCCAGGAAGCTGCCTGTGGCTTTCAGCAGAGTGTGTGGAAATTTGTGGGGTCCAGGGAGCAGGGAGGCCACTCCTGCAGGGACTGCCCATCGGTGGCCCTCTGCCTCAAATGGTGATCCCTGACATTTGGTACTTCTCTGTAAAAACAAATATGTACACATGCCAATAAAAATGTGGGATTTTCGATTCAAGCTAGTGACTCATGTTCTGTAGCTGCTGGTCAGTGTTATGTTTAAGTGAAACTACAGATCCAGCATCTCCCTCCAACTTCTGAAAATTTTCTAAGGTGCATAAAGCGAGAAAGGTTGAAAACTGACACCCATACACCCACTACGTAGATTCAACACTCCGCTTTCGCGCCAGCGGTGGCACACCTGAAGCCTGTCCTTTTCTCTGCTATAAATCTTCCTCACTTCCTTCTCTGTCTGCCTTTGAGTCTCTGCCAAAGCACACTTGATGGTGGCTGGCCCCCTTGAATGGCAAACTCTGAGTAAATCACCTTTGCCTGTTCTCATTTGGGTGGTCTTTGTTTATTTCCACAATGGGATTATAATGTTCTTCGGAGTGAAAGCTATGAAGTGAATCTACCTTGTAAAACCAGAGAAGAAATTGTGGTCCCCATATTGGACCCAGAGGCTTGGAAGATAAGAAGATGTTGTGAGTGGAGTGGGGGGTGGGGAAAGGGGCATGATTTGGGGCTGGCAGTGCTGGAGGGCCCCTACTCTGCCAGGCCCAGCTGCAAGGGTATAGAGCTGGGCTGGGGAGGCTGTGCTCTGTGGACATTTTACTTGCCGCTCTCCAGCCCCATCCTGACTGTCCAGAACAAACCCCAGGCTATGTGGGCACCATCTGTCTGCTCAGACGCTGTAACAAATACCACAGACCGAGGGGCTTAAACAACAGAAATGTATTTCTCCCAGTTCTGGAGGCTGGACATCCAACATCAAGGTGCTGGCAGGGTGGTTTCCCCTAAGGCCTCCCCCCCTGGCTTGCAGATGGCCACCTCCTGCCTGGGTTCTCATTTGGCCTTTTCTCAGTGGGCACGCATCCCAGTGTCTCCCCGCCTGCACCCCCCCTCCCCCACCTTCTTACAGGGACACCAGACCTCCTGGATTAGGGCCTCATCCTTATAACGTCTGGAAAGGCCCTATTTCCGAATACGGTCACTTGGGAGATTAGGGTTTCAACCTATGAACTTGGGGGGCACATAATTCAGTCTATAACAGGTACCAAGGGCAGACAGCTGCTTCCTTCTAGAGGGAGGGAACAACAGCCCCAACGCATCCACAAGCAACCCACCTTTGGAGGACTAACCACTCACTGGTTTATTCTCTGCCACACCCCTGTTCACAGGTTGTCCCACTCCTTGCCTGCAGTGGCCACTGTCTGTCTCTGTCTGGAGTGGAGGTGACCCTGTAGAACATGTGTTCTCACTTTAGGCTCATGCTGGGCCTCCTAGTGGCAGTGAACCCTGAACCTGTGTGCATATTTTGTGGGGATGTGCGTCTGTGTCTTTTCCATTTTCCAGGGCGAAAACCAACAGCTTTCACTTCATTCTCTGAGGCATCGGGTCCAAAAGACAACATTGGCCATTGCTCTTGGTGGCAGGCGGGCTGGGCCTAGATCTGGTGACCCAACATAAAACTCTGAAGGGAGCGCGGCTCTGCATGGGACCCTTCAGCATGCCGTGTGGCTGAAGATACTGTCTCCTTGTCTGCGGTACAGAGACATCAGGAACATGCCCACTCGTCACATACAAGGACGCTTGAAGTCCACCTTCCATCTTATTTTGTCCTCCCAACAATCTGGGTACCAGGCAGGTGCCTTTTCTAACAGACGCAGATTTCAGAGGAGGAAACTAAGGTTATAATTGGCCCAAAGTCATTCCTCTAGGAACCAAGACCTTCTGGCTTTTGATCCAGGGGCTCCACTGCTCCCCACTGCATATAATCTATTTTTTTTTTTAGTTTATTTATTTTGAGAGAGAGAGAGAGAGAGAGAATCCCAAGCAGGCTCTGCACTGTGAGCACAGAGCCTGCTGTGGGGCTCAATCTCATGAACCATGAGATCATGATCAAGAGTTAGATGCTTAACCGTCTGAGCCCCCCAGGTGCCCATGCACATACTCTTTAAATAAGCTACTTTGTTTGGCTGGCCGGCAGGTTTTGTCTATATTTCAAGGCACATTTGGAACTAATGAGTCCAACTCTACTTCATGTAACTTATGAAGTATTTGTCCATTTCTCACCAGAGGCCAAAAGCTCACCATCTGGATCATAATGCTCACACTTTCAAGCCAAGAACAGAGCACTGATTTCAAGCACCAATTCTCAACCTTGACAGTCCATAGAGAGAGGAGACTACATCCTATTTGAAAACCTGGGTGCCTGGGCCTCCCACTCAGGCTCAACCTGAATCACAGGCATCCCTACTTTTATAAGCTTACTATGTGACTCAAATAGATGATAAGAATTAAGAACTGATGATTTAGGGGCATCTTAGTGGCTCAGTTGGTTGAGCATCTGACTTCAGCTCAAGTCAAGATCTCACAATTCATGAGTTCAAGCCCCACATCGGGCTCTGTGCTGTCAGCTCAGAGCCTGGAGCCTGCTTCGGATTCTATGTCTCCCTCTCTCTCTGCCCCTCCCCTGCTCACTCTCACTCTGTCTCTCTCAAAAATAAATAAACATTAAAATAAAAAAAAAAAGAACTGCAGAGAAGTTTTGAAACTAAAGTGAAAACAGAAGAATAATTAGTGAGTTTGCAAATTGATCTTTATGTTTCATATATTTATATATATTTAGGGTTAGTATGGTGTCCTCATGATGTCTCAGGCTCCTTTTATCACATGGCTTCCCTTCCCAAGATCACCTCATTGTCTAAGATGGGTGCTAATGCACCAACCATCACATATGAGCTCCAGGCAGCAGGATAGGAGAAAGAAAGGTGAGGAACCTACCCTATCCCTTTTAAGGAAGCTTCCTGGAAGTATTATATAACATTTATGCTTACATTTATTTGGCTGAAAAGACCCCAAAATACTAACCAAAAAATAAATAAAAATTAATAATTTAGATTTTATTAAAATTGAGAACTTCTCTTCATCAAAAGTATTCATCAAGAGAATAAACAGCCAAGCTAAAGACTGGGAGAAGACATTCAGAACACATACATCTGACAAAGAATATCTATCAAGAAAGTATAAAGAGGAGCGCCTGGGTGGCTCAGTCAGTTAAGTGTCTGACTTTTGATTTTGGCCCAAGTCATGATCTCATGGCTCGCTGTCAGCGCTGAGCCTGCTTGGGATTCTCTCTTCCCCTGTCCCTTTCTCTCTGCCCCTTCCCCACTCTTAAAATAAATAAATAAACTTAAGAAAGGAAGATGTAAAGAGTTCTTACAAATTAATAAGAAAAAGACAACCCAATTTTAAAAAATGAGTAAGAGATACATTTCACAAAAGAAGATATCTCGATTGCTCATAGGCATCTGAAAAAATACTTAACATCATTAATTATCTAGGTAATACAAATTAAAAACCATCTGAGATGCTGTTATTTAACTGGTAGAATGACTAAAATTGAACGAAGGTTGGCAGGGATGGGTAGCAATGGAAATAGACATCCTCTGCTTATGACGGTGAATGAGTTCAAAAACACTTTCAAAAAGTGCAAGTTTGTTATAAAGTTACGATGTACTTTTAAATGGCCCAGAAATTCCACTTTTTGCTATTTACACAGGAGAAACGAAAACATAAACAATTTAATAGCAACTGTTTTTATAAATAGCTAAGAGTTTGAAACAGCCCAGTGTCCAACAAGAGGAGAATGGATGAGCAGATTATGGAACAGTCACAGGTCAGAGACATTAAAAGAACAAAGGTCCACTGCTGTGGGCCATGCTCTCATCAGGCCCAACTTTCTGCACAGCTCAAGACTCTGGGCCTGGCCTATGATCTTCTAGCAGCACTTGGCGGGCATACTCCCTGAGTTGAGGGAGCTCAGAGCTCGAAAGGGCTCGGTCCGCTGCAGCCAGCCCCACCTTCTCCTGGGACTGGACTCACCCAGCCAGTGTCTGCAAGGACTTGCATGTGACACACATAACACGTAACACATAACACACATATAGTATAAACTGTGCATAGCAAATAATTTATAGCATGTGCACATGTATAGCATGTAACACAGTGAATAATATTGCAGCATGTAACACACATAGCATATGGCATGTATCACATGTGACACGTAATAGAGTAATGCTATATGCTACACACAGTATATAACATGCACATAGCATGCGGCATACACACCACACAAACACGTACACACTTATAGCACATAACGTACATTGCGTCTAACATGTATAGCATGTGACATATGTGGCACAAGACAGGCACAGCAAGTGACATAGACAGCATGAAACACGTGGAACAGATACAGCATGTAATGTGCACAGCATAAGCCCACGGCTATGGTTTGCCCTTTCATGAGGGATGTCTGCTTTGGATGAGCTGGCCTAAAATGGGAGCAGCTTTGTTAGCGGGCGTAACCAGGCTTGGTTTTCCCTTCCCCTCCCCCTCTACCCTTTCTTTCCTTCCTGAGAAGAGGTCTGAATAAGCGGGGGTAGAGAAGGACCTTTTGTAATGCAACTACTGCCCCAGCGGCCCCAGAGGCTCCTTCTGCACTAGTCTGGGAGCCATGCAAGGTGGCCGCTGCTGGCATCTCCACACCTCTGGCCGCCTTGCAGGCCTGCTCCCAGAGCGAGTATGTGAGGCGGGCTGGCTTTCCTCTCAACAGCCTCCAGGGGGCCCCACGGTGGGGGAGAAGCAACACAGGAGGTGGGCGTCTGGTGGGTGCCCCCGGGTCAGGGTCTTCTTCAGGTTCGTGTCCCCAGAAGCAGCCCTGGGTCAGGGATTCAAGCGCAAGCAGCATACCCAGGTCGTGATCCCAGGAGGAGGGCATGTAGGGGTCACAGTCTCTGGGACCCTGGGACCTGCATCCCTTCCTTCTCCAGCTCCAGACACCGTGTCCCCGGGGAGTCCAGCAGCTGTTGGCTGCTTGCCTCTGAAATGGAATCCAGCCTTCCTTTTACAGCGGGAAAACACATGCTTGATGAAGAGTTTGCCTTGAAACCGCTAAGTGGAGGAGCTGGAGATCGCATTTCCACACTGGTTACTAGGCTGGGAAGCTCAGGACCCAGTGATGGCCATGGGTGAGGGTAAAAGGGGGGTGCGCAGAACTGCCTGAGGGGACACATGCAGAGCCCCTTCCTTCCTGATCCGCCAGGGAGGGAGCAGAGGCGGGCTGTGGCAGGAGCCTGACTCGGTTCCCTCCTGTCACTCCATCCTGTCTGAATGAGGCCCCGGGGTTGCCCAGCCCTGAAGGGAGACCAAGCCCCTGCAGGAGAAGCTGGCCAAGTACAGCTCACACCGTGGCCTTCCAAGGAACAGGTCCCTTAAAGGAGCTGTAGAAAGGACTGAGGGAAAGGATGGTGGCCGTCTGGCTTCTCGCCCAGGCACTCGGTCAGTTGGTGCTGGCTTGGCGAGGGTGTCGTCAGTCCTCCCTCTGGCAGGGGGGTCAGGCACAGGGCATCAGGAGGGCTGGGGCCAGAGGCTGGGTGGCCCCAGCGGTGCTTGCCGGGCTGTGCTGAGTTGGTGTTTGTTGGCAGAGGGAGGCAGCGAGGGCTCTGTCCTCACCCCAACTTTCCCAATGACTGTGCCTGAGGTCCATCTGTACGAACACGTAAACTGTTAGAAAGCTGAAGTTCCTGGATTCCTCCAAGCTGAGTCCCACCCTCCCTGTGTTCCCTGAACTCTGAGAAAATCACTGTCATGAACGTACCTCTTATCTTCCATTTTGCTTTTGGGTTTAGTTTCAGCCAGCTGTGTTTTGAACAGGTAATTTGTTCATGCTTCAAAATTCAACAGGTACAAAAGGGTACACAGGAAAGAGCCCCCGCCCTCCGCATGCGTATGAGTCAAGAACAGCAGGGGGCAGTCTTGAAGCAGTGCATCCCCAGGAGTGTCTGGAACGGAGGTGCTGCCACTTGGGTTGCAGACTCCAGCTGGGTTGCCTTTGCAGAAATACCACCTGTAGTGGCTGTGCCATGTAGCCTGTTGTTAGATTAGGTTCAGGTGAGAGTGACAGAAACCCCAGGCAGCTAAGAACTTAAGCAAAGGACTTGTTTATTTTTCTCTTACACATCTTGAGGTAGGCAGCCCAAAGCTGGTAGGGTGGTTCCATAATCATCAGGAACCTATCCTGTTGCTTGACCATCCTCAACACGAGGCATCTACTTCATGGGCCAAAGTGGCTGCTTGACCTCCAGCCATCACATCCTCATTCTAACCATTAGGTAGGAGTCAGGGAAGAAGAAATGTCCACTACTTCTCTTTCAAGATTGTGTCCCGAAGCTGCAAGCATCATCTCTTGCATACCATTGGCCAGAGTTTAGTAGTGTGGCCACATGTCATTGTGAGGGGGCTGGGAGCATGGTCTTGATCCCAGCTGGCTGTGGTCCCACTGATACGTGGAGGTTCTATTACTAAGGAAGGAGGGGAAGACAGATATCGAGGGACAGCTGGCAGGCTCTCCTGCGATGCCGGAGTTTAAGACTGTTTTTTCTTTATTTTGAGACAGAGGTAGCATGAGTAGGGGAGGAGCTGTGCTGCCAGCACAGAGCCTGATGTGGGGCTCGAACCCGTGAATTTGGCATCATGACCTAAGCCGAAACCAAGAGTCAGACACTTAGACTGAGCCACCCAGGGGTCCCCAAAATCCTTTGAAGTGAACAAATCACTTTCCACATGGAGTGCCAGCTGAAAACCAGCAGGACCTCCAGGCCACTTCCCGAGGGCACCTCTCAGCATGCTCGGGAACAACAACGTGAGAGTGATCCAGGCAGGTCTCGGTTCCTCTGGACACCTTAGTCCCCTGGAAGCCCTTCTTGCCAGAGCCACTTAGAACAGCCCTTGTGAGTGTGGCTTTGTCACACAGCGGGCCACTCCCTGGAGATAGCTAGGCCTCTCCAGGCCTCTCCAGGCCTCTCCCTGGAGACAGTGCCACTGTGGATCTCTTAGGCTCATGTGCTGGGCTCCTTACAAACCATGTTGTCTGGAGCTCCGGGCTGAATCCTGCCTCCTGACTCCTGGGGAAGGGCGGGCACCACCCAGAACAAAGCAGACTGCCGAGTCCCAGCCGCAAGGCTCCAGGCCGGCTCCCTCGAGTCTTAGAGAGGCTGCGTTCTGAATGCTTGGCTTTATGTTTGAGAAAGAAAAGTGGCTTCTTTCCCTAGGCTTCCTTTCACTGAGAAGTGTCTAGGGTTTTGATGAGCTATAGAAGGGGGTGGGAGGACAGGGCTGGTGAGGACAAGCCCATTAGAAGGGAGGGTGGAAAGCTACTGGGGGCACTGGGGTGAGGCGCCTCAGGAAGAGAGGAAGGGGAAGGCACCCTAGGTCGCAGCGCTCTGTGTTCACGGCCTTTGTTGGGTCAGGCACTGAAAACATAGTGGATGGGCTGAGAGCAAAGCAGAAAGGGGGACCATGCCCAGCCTGCTTGGGACCTCAGAGCCATGCATTTGCAAGAGGGGGCTGCTGCAGGGGAGTAGAAATGGCTGTGTGGCAAATTTAGACAGAAAAGCAGGCTTCCTGTGGCTGCTGGGAGGGTAACCTGTCTGGTGGGGGTGGGGGTGGTAGTTAAGCACTCCTGCCTGCTGTGGGGATGGGGGTCCCTGCAGCACAGGGTGGGGGCTGGAGAGTGGGGTGACAGTGCTGGGAGAACTGAGGGGGGTTCATCAGCAGATCACTAGAGGGGACACACTGGCTCTCGGGAGGGGTCTCTGTGCCTCACCTAAGACATGAGGCTAGATCCTGTGTCCTGACCACCCTGGCCACCCTGCAATGGAGCTGGTGAGGAAAGAGGCTAGCTGGTCCTGACCAGGGCCTGCTGGCCCTCTTGACAAGATAGCTGGGGGACAGTGGAGGGGGAGCCTGTGTGAGCACCCTGCCACTCATCACTTGGGGACAGGAGTGTCCTCTGGGCACGCAGAGAGGAGGGGAAGCAGAGGGGGGACAGGGAGAGCCATAACATGCTGGTTCTAACCAAGAGACACTGTTAGCTTGAATGGACAAATTAAGAAAAATTAAACCCATGTCAGAGGGAATGGAGACTTGAAGTCAGGATGTGAGCAATTTCTTTATAAAAAGCATGTTTTGGGAAAGGTCTGGGCAGTGCTGTGTAAATTCAAATTCCTCCTCTGAGCCTGCCCAGGAGCCTGGTCCCACCTAGAGCCTAGGGCCACAGCCAAGAAGGCCCCAGGACTGGGTGGGCTGTGCTGGGGAGGGAGGGAAGTGAGGGGTCCAGCAGGGATGCGACCAGGAGGGTCTTTGTATTTGTTTGGCAAGTAGAGAAGGCAGGGTGGGTGACTCACCCAACTTCTAGGAGCAGGAAACAAGACGGCGCTGACCATGTGGGGATGGAAGGGGCTGGTGGGCAGGGACCTGGAATATTGTCACGGTCCTTTAGGGAAAGAAAGGGAAAGGAGAGAGCAGGCCACAGTAGAGGCTATAGCCCTTGTGGCTTTGCTCTTTGGTGGGCAGCGTGGTGGGTGTGACCGAGCTGGTGGCGGGAAGGGTCAGGTCTCTGTGCACCCTCCCCTTGTCTGAGGTCAGAGCTGGAGCTGGGGATGACGGCCTAGTGTGTGATGTGTACTGCCTGGCCCATTTCACAGAGAAGGGCTGACAGCAGGTCAGTGGGCCAGGTGGAGTCCCAACTCTGATCTGACAACACGCAGTGCTCCTGAGAGGTTCTCTGGTGCAGCAGCGGGGACGGGACCCAGCGCCAGCTCCTTGTAGCAGGGGGGATCCTGGCACGGGGGGGTGATGCCCTTCAAGCTAGGCCATGTTGAGGGGGCTGGGTGCGCACCCTGATGCACTAAGGCGGGAGGATTTCGTGGGGAGGGGGCTGGTCAGCCAGAAAGGCAAGGGTCCCCGTGACACGAATGGATACAGCTCCCTCTGACGGCCTCCTAGTCTCGAGGTCCATGCTCCTGGGTGGGGACTGTGGGCTGCCATCCCCTTGGGTTGGATTTAGCTCTCAGGGAGCCCGTGTACTTGGGGCTGGGAGCACATGGGCTTCTCCCTGTGCCACTGAAAAGGGGACCGTGACTGGGTGGAGTGAGTAGGGATGACTTTCCTCCAGGAAGAGAGAAGAGGAAGCACGCAGGCCCTGGGGCAGGATGAGCTCTAGCCAGAAGGTTTTGGGGTGAGAATCCAGGTTTTGGGGTGCGAATCCAGGTAAAGCACGTGAGTAGCAGGCCCACCCCAGGAAGTGGCTGCTGTTGGTCATGGCGGGTGTGTGAAAAGGGGACAGCAGAGCGGGCAGCGGTGGGCTGGATGGGGTTGGGTGGTAGCTGGCCACAAGGAGGTGGGGGGCTGCTCTGAACCCAGGAACCCACAGACTGAAGGAGCCCGGTAGGACCTGGTGGGACTTGGAGTGGCAGGGCTACAGCCTAGTGCAGGGATGGGGTGAGCAGGGCAGGGCCCAGGAGCCTCCCTAGCCTCAGGCTCAGGAAGGCTTGAAAGGGGGCCTCCAACTTTAAATAGAAAGATGAAAACTCTCATCCTTGCGGGGAGGTATTTCCACGACTGACTTTGATGAAGACCCTGGCCCCACATTGCACAGTGGACACGTCCATCCTGTATTCCCGGATGGGGAGCCAGCCTGCAGACTCCAGATGAAATGTTTAGGGAGGGCCAATTCCAAGGTGTGTGTGGGGGAAGGGGTGTGGCTTGCTGCACAGGTCTTTCCACACTGGGGTTCCGTGTAGAATGCTTCCCTTGCAGGGACCCTGTTACCAAAGAGACACTCCCTCATGGATTCAGATGGTCAGCAAGGTTGGGGTTTGGATCTGAAGGTTGGGGTTTTAAGGGTTAGCCGTGTCTGTCCCTCACCCTCTCCCCCACGTGGGAAAGCTCTGGCAAGCAGGTGGCAGCCACTTTGCCCCCTGGGAACTAGTGGTGCCCCCATCTCCTGGGTTTCTGTCCCACCTCTCAGTTGTTCAGGGGCTCCTCTCTACAGGCAGCTGTGGGGGAGGAGGCCTCAGCCTCCCCTCCCCGCCCCTCCCCCAGTTCTTCCCCGACAACGACGATGTGGACAGGGTGAGGTAGGAGTGTCCAGATACAAATTCTGGCAGGGAAGGAAAAGGAGACCCCCTTAGGCCCACTAGCTCCAAGGTACATTTTCTAGGGTTTTCCATGTGACAGTCACTGGGAACTGATAGCCTCCTGGCTCTCCCCAGGACCCTTGTGGAAACGCAAGGTCGGTGCACTAGGGCCCCAGCTGTAACACTGTCCAGCAACAGCTGGCCCCCACAACAGATCATTTTCCTGAAGGCAAGGCAATGAGCTGACTCCTTTTATCAGCCCTGTGGTCACACTGAGACCTTGGGCAAGGGCCCTCCCCCCGTCTCATTAGAGAACTAAAATCCATCAGGGCTGGTGGCCAAAACCACCTCACCTGTGTTGCATTTGTGCCCAAATGTTTATCTTTTTAGTTTTTATTTTACAGAGAAAGACAGAACTCATGAGAGAGCAAGGGGGAGGGGCAGAGGGAAAGAGAGAGAGAGAGAGAGAGAGAGAGAGAGAATATGAATCCCAAGCAGACTCCACGCTCAGTGTGGATCCCAATGCGGGGCTTGATCCCACAACCCTGGGACCCTGAGCAGAAATCAAGAGTGGGCCGCTCAACCGACTGAGCCACTCAGGTGCCGCTGAATCTGATCATGAGAGAACCATTAGACTGATGCAGACATTTTAAGGGACAAGTGGCCTATGTTAAAATGTCAGTGCTAAGAAAGGGAACAGGTGGGCAGTGCAGGCTGGGTCTCTGCTTGGTGAAAGGAGATGGGAGAAGCAGGACAGCTGAGCAGCGCACAGTCCTCGGCTCACAAATAAGACTTTAGGACATCGTGGGCACAAGTAGGAAATTTAGACAGGGAATGTATGTTAGCTCGGATTACTGTGTTTATGTTAAATTTGAGGAGATGATAAAGGGTTGAGTTTCATAGCAGGATGTCATTCTTAGGATGTACGTGCCTGAGTATTCTGAGGACCGCAACTTATTTTCAAATATTTCAGAAAAACGTGAGTGTATGTGTGAGTGCATACACACATATCTGTGTGTACTCGTGTGCACGTGTTTGCGTACAGAGAGAGCAAGTGTGAGTGCAGGACAGGAAGACGCGACAAAACGTTGACCTAGGTAAATCTAGGCTAAGCGTTTACGGGTGTCCATGAACTGTTCTTTTGCCTTGTCATCTGCAAATCTTTCCAAGTTAAAAGTGAAGGAGGATGAGGTCACCGAGAAACACACGGTGTCTGCGTTTCTCAGCCTCACTTTAAGCTGGGCTCCTGTTCTCAAGTGTTGCAATTAAGGACCACTAACCCTTGCTTCGTGGCGATGACAGGTCGACTTCTTCCTTTTGCAAAGGGCTGCCTCAGGGAGAAAGTGCGTGAACTCCTCTCTTCCTGGCTGCCTGCACCTGAGGGAGCCCCCCGCTCCCGCGTCCATCCCCGTGCTTGGATGCTCATTTTGAAAATCAAACCCAGAAGGTCTGGCCATGCCACGCCGGGCGGACGGCTGTTACCACAGACCACAGCACACCCGAGGCTCCTTGTCAAGGGTTTATTTCATCTGCTAACATTCATTCTTGACCTAGACAAAAACAATTAGATGATTATGACTTGCTTTTCCATCATCAACTCGTTTTTCTTGTATGAATAACCAAAAGATTTCTTCTCAACACTTTTTTCTTTTTTTTTAATAAGAAGCTATAAATAAATAAAGCTTTAAACGCTCCTGGGTTCAAGTGAAACACTTCCAGTTCCCAAAAAGGTCACAGACTCATTGCTCGGACAATTTTGCCGTCCCTGTTTCCTCCTCCAGGAGGAAATGTTGCAGGTCTGTGTGAGGAATGGGTTGTCTGCTCACCGCGTGTTGCCTCTGTTTCCTCAGCCCTATGCAGAGCCGCTGGGTGGGGCACCCCTTCAGTGGAGGCCCGGAAGGTGGTGGTGTTGGAGGAGGCGCTACAGGCATGAGGAGCTTTCACCTCAATGCAGGTGGCCTGAGCAGAAGTGCCGGACTGGAAGCGTGAGGGGCCGAGGGGCACTGGCACCTGGTGCTGTCTCTGGGCGCCTTGGCCTGGGTGCTGGCCCCCCACGGGACCGCTTTCCAGATGCAGCAAAGAAACCAAGGAGAGACCCGTGTTTCCGTGTGAATTGGGACAACGGATCATAAGTTAAAACATTCCAATATGTACAAAACAGATCCTACACTCAAGGGGGCACACACAGGAAGCCCACTTCAGGAGGGCCGGGTGCCCAGGGGTTCAGGCAGAACGGGGCCGAGCTTTCCACCAGGAGGTAGAATTGACCACCTCCTGATGAAAGCCACAGCAAGCCCCGAGCACCCCACGTGCTTGTCCAAGACCCCAGAGGTCTCATGAACACGTCCCACCCTCCTCCCTGGAGCACGACTGCCCCAAAGGATGAATGTCAGAACAGATCCCCCCCCATGCTGACCTTCACTACCCCTTGAAAGAACTACTACACCACTTGGGCACTGGCCTGCTCAGCCTGACGCACCCACTCTGCGGGGTGATCCTGGGTAGGTGTGGTGCCCATCCCAGCCTGCTAACCACTGCCCTTGGACTAGAAGATGAAGTGGTTGGTGTAGGAAGCAGGAGGTATGGGCACCATAACCTTTGCCAGGCAGGCAAAGACTAAAAGCTACTTCTTCCTGGGTACCTCCCATTTGACAACACTGTAGTGTTTCCTGTGCTATTGAAGGTTCCTTGCTTCCACACCTCTGGGGTGGCTGAGGAGAACCTGGGGCAGGGAGGAGGGCTCCTGGTAGAATCTGCCCTCGAGGCTGCTGTCCTCAGCAGGCTGGCCGTGGCCCTCACTGCCCTCGTGAGGGAGGCTTGTAGCCCCCAGGCACGTGTGGGTCTTCACCTGGAGAGAGAGGGTACTCGTCCACCTTGGGTGTGGGACACACATTTTGATCCCAGAACCCAGGGCCTCATGTGGGGAGAGCACCCCCAGAGAAGACAGTGGCCTGGCCTCCTGGAGCACAAGACAGGTAGGGCATGGGGGAAGTGTCTACAATGGATATGGAACATGGCTTCTCCAATCTGCAGGGCTGCCAAGAACAGGGCCTGACCTGCTTGTGGTCAGGGGTTGGGCAAAGGGAAATGCAGGGAGAGGCCGGGGTGGGAAGGGCTGTGTATCTGGATACTAGGGAGCCACTGAGAGCCATTTCTTCCAACTCTGATAATCTGAAAGCCTGAGTCCCCTTCCCTGGCCATAGCAAACCACTGTGGCCCCAAGATATGATTCATGGGCAGCAGGTACAGTTGGCTGTGTTCTAGCCAATGGAGGCTTGATTGTACTTCTGCACATGCGGTTGTGGGAACAGTGGGGCATGAGCCCCAAATAAATGTCTAAGTGATGACCCTGGGGCCAGGGATAGTCTTACCAAATCTCAGAGGGTCAGAATGGTAAATGGAGCAGGGGAAACTTTCTGCCTGAGCTGGTCTGGCTTGGTGGCCCAAAGGCCAGCTTGGGTGGGGAGGTACATAGACACAGGTGGTAGCATCCTTGGACACAGCCTTCCCACTGTTTTCTTACTCTCTATCCACAGAGGGGGACAGTGCATGTGGGCCCATCTCCTTGCAGCCCTTCTTAGCCTGAGGACTGTGGGAAATGGGGGGGAAGGGTCCCAGGAGGTGTGCTTTGATCTCCTGACCCAAAGCAAGAAGCCAGACTGTGTGTTTTGACCTTGGGCCAGAGAGAGAGTGGGCTTCCCAGGGGCAGGCCAGAGTCTTCTCGGCTTCAGGAGGGGTGGGCCCTGACCATGAAGATGGGTGAGCTAGGAGCTCCATTCCTGAGGACACCTCAAGGGGCTACCTTTCTGCCCAGAGAAGGGGCTTCACTCAGGCCCAGGGGCCCTGGGGCCACTGGAGGCCAAGGGGCTGCCTGGGTGGCCTGATCCCGGAAAGGTGCCTGGAGCTGGTGTTGGGCCCCTGCTGGCCTGCAGGGCAGAGAGCCAGCAGGTGTGCACAGTGGGTGTGGGACGCGCTCCTGGCCCAAGAACGATCTGCACTCTCTGCTGTCTGTTTCTTGTTTTTAGACCTTCGGCTGGCCGCTGTGCGTCAGCTGGGGCCAGGAGAGGAGGGACAGTCCTGGCCTGCGCAGGCCTGCCTGCGGCATCCCTCAGGCACGCTTTCCTCTGGCCAGGGGGTGGGGGCGGTGGTTTGCACTGGCGGATTCCTCAGACCCCGCCGGGCCGCCATGTCCCCACTCCCTGACCCTCACTCAGCACATCTACCTTCTGGTGAGCGCATCTGGGACCCTCTTCCCACCAGAGTTCCGGTGGGTCAGTCCGTGTGTCTGACCTCACCCCCTGCGGGGCCACCCCCCACGACCGGCCACCACTACCACTTCTCGATGATGTGGCTCATGTAGTCCTCAGTGGGCACGCGGCCCGGCTCCTCGGCGTCCTCCCGCGGCAGCGCCTCCTTGGCGCGGTGCAGCAGGCGCTCCTCCCGGCTCTTGAGGCGCTGCTCCCTGCGCTCCAGCTGCCGCTTGTACTGGTAGCGCTGCTGGAAGAGGTCCTTGGCATAGTCGTAGAGCTGCACGTCCAGGTCATTAAGCTCCTCGATGCGCCGGATGGTGTCCTCGTCCACCTCCACACCGCCCGCCCGCGTGCTGTTGTACTGCATGAAGGGCCGGATGAACTTGAGGTTGAACGTCCGCTCGAACAGGTACTGGGTCTTGCGCTGGAACTCCGTCAGGCCGAAGAAGGCCATGCCCCGCAGGTTCTTCTTGGCACTCTCCAGCAGCAGCTGGGCCCGCTTGCCCTCGGGGATGAAGGACAGGTTGTAGCAGCCCACCAGGCTCAGGTCGGCCAGCATGCGCACCTGGCGGTTGTTGGCCAGGTTGTAGGGGCAGTCCATGAACTCCTGCAGCGTGCAGCCCGACCAGTCCGTGCCCTCATAGCAGGGTGGCAGCTCTTCGGGCGTGGGCGTGCGCCCATCGCACATGTGCAGCGACGTCTTCCAGGTGGCCCCCCGCTGCACGTGCCGCCACTCGCTCAGGTAGCGGGACACGGGGTCTCGCAGCAGGGTGATGTAGTAGAACTTCCTGTAATGAGATAGGGACGGGGGGTAAGGTGAGGGCACAAGTGCGGGGGGGGGGGGCAGTATCTGGGGGCCATTTGGCGGTGAAGGAGGGAGGAGGCTGGAGCTCCAAATCTGACTGCTTTGGGTCCACAGCGTGGGACCTCAGGCACCTCTGATACCAATCGTTATGTTTAGTTCTCCAAATGGCGATTTCTGAATGGGAAGCCTGGGAGCTGAGATGTGACACAACCTGCAAAGGGCACCACGGTCACCGTCACGTCTGCCAGGTGTGACTATCGCAGGGTCCTGCAGTGCCTGGCCTCAGTGCCTCCTGAATCCTGGCCCAGGGGCTTCCCCTGGACCCCAAGGCCATCCTCCTGTGTGCTCCCTCCTTAGGAAGGACAGCCTGTCTTTGCCCTGCACTGGGGCAACCTGCAGGAGCCCGTGCTCCCAGGAACCAGAGGCGTAAGGAAGTGCTCACAGCGGCAGGCTGCATGTGTGGGCCTGCTCAGGGCCTCCCACAGGCCCACTGCACACCTGCACCCGTGGAGGGTGGGCACCAGTAGACCACTCAACCCGGGACCCCCAGGTGACCCATAATTCATAATTATCTTGTCTCCCAGGAACTGTCTCCACCCCAGGAAGTTAGGCATCCCTCAAGATGCCACCTCCTTGTGCTATATGCAAGGGGTGTCCATACCATTGGAGAAGTGACTCCCCATGTAACAGGCACATCCCTGTCTAGCATGATGACTGGCCTGATGTCACCAAGACATAGCGGGCAGGGGGGCTTCCAGATGTTCCTGTGACAGGCGTGGTGTGTGGCGGTCAGCCCCAGAGAGGTTCTTCCTGGAAGCCTCTCCTCCAGGGCTGGCAGAACCGACAGCCTGTGCCTGGTGGGACGTCCCAGGCCAAGGCAAACCAGGGCTGGGGCAGGCAGCAGGAGCCCCCTGGGCCCCACACACCACTCCAGAGGGAGAAGCTCCAGGAATGCCCACCCCCACCCCCCTCCAGACAGCAGCACGGAAGCACATGCACACGAACCCCTCCTTACTGAGGCCCAATAGGGGCACCCGACTAACCCACCATCCCCCTCACTAACCCCTTGGGGAGCTGCATAGAGCACCTCGGGGGGTCTGCTGGCAGCATGCTGATCTGACTGCACATCTCCCAGGGGGCCCTGGGGTTGGCAGGGCGACTGGCAAAAGCAAAGGCAGTGGGGTACCTCCACATGTCCCCTCAGATGGAGGGAGGGACATCTAGAAAACTGCAGGGTGGCATCTTCATTAGGGAACTTGGGACCCCCAAGCAGAGCCCGGGCAGGGGGATAGTTAGCCAGTGGCTGGGGGGCAGGGGCCAGACGAAGACTGGTCCTGCAAAGCAGACTGCTGAGGAGGAGCAGGGCAGGGACTGTGCCACCGGGAGTGGGGTGGTGGCTAAGGCAGACAGCAGAGAGAGCACCTGGGCAGAGGGAGTCAGGGACTCCTTTCTCAGCAGGGAGTGGAGAGCAGGAAGGGCATCCTGACTCCCACCTGTTCCCTGAAGCCTGGGTTCTAGTCTGTGGTCTCTGCTCAGGTCCTTGTTTGATCTGGAAGCACCCTCTGCCCCTCCCCCCCCCCCCCCCCCGCCTCCAATACTGTGCCCCAGCCTAGGCTTCCAGCCTCTGCAGGCAGCTCATGTTCCAGCACCTGCAGGGGGGAGCCCTGCACCCCCACACTGGACCCCAGCTCCTGTGGAACACACCGTGGTGATTCTTGCTGCCCTTGAAAGATGAACAAAGGGCCACCTGCACCCGCTGTGACCACTGCACCTCCTTCCAACCCTCCTGCTGGCTCCTGGGGAGAAATTGCAGGGCCTTAAGCTGTGTCCTCTTCCCTCTCTGCTTCATCAGCTGACTCTGGCTCATCCTACAGACCTCAGACAGCACCACCTCCCAGGGAAGCCATGAGGTAGACAGGGCTCCCCCTTGGGCCTCTGTCACAGCAGGAACTTAACACTGACCTCTCAGCTCATTTGACCAGAGCCTCCCTCAGGGGCGGGAGTGGGCAGGAAGGAAGCTGGCTCCTGTGTGTGTGTGCTAAGCTGGCTCCCCAGGGTTGAGACCGAGATGAATCCAAGGATCGAAGACAGAATGTGCCTCAAGGAGGTCACCTCACGTAGCACCTTCAGCCCCTAGTGGATGAAACCAAGCCCGGGAGGTTAAGCAGTTGCCTGGAGGTCCCCAATGGCTTTGGCAGTAGGGTGGGGTGAGCGGTCAGGACAAGAAAGGTCAGTTCATTCAGGTGTCAACTTTGTAGGAATGAAGTATAAGACATTTATAAAGCCTGACCATGAGAAGTGCTTCTGAAGAGGACAAGACAGACAAGCAGACACAAAGCAATAAACACAAGGACACACCCGGAAACATGCATATAAAGAAATGCATCCACTGCTCTCACAGGTGTCCCAGAGGGGTCTTGCAGGTGTCCTTAGGCCCCTTTGGGAGGCTGAGGGCTACTTGGACCTCCTCCCATTCTGTGGGACCCTGACTCCTCATATGGAAATGGGCCAGTGTGGTAGTTCCTCCTGGACACAGAAAAGCAGAGTTTGAGGTGTCCACTGACACAGAGGCATGTCCACTTGGCCCCAGCCAAGGCCAGCTGGGGGTTCAACATGGCCCCAAAGATGACCTCTGAGGGCAAGAACACACTGTGCACACAGAGCACCAGTACTGTTCCCTGAGTGTGTCCTCAGCCTTCAGCCTGGGGTCCTGCGTCAGCACTGCCCTCCATCCCACCACAGGGGTGGGCTTGGGGGAGCCCCAGCTCCTTCCAGACCCTCACCGGTCCCTGTGATGGGACCAGGACTCTCAGCCCTGTCACAGCTGGTGCCTGCAGGTCCTGGGGAGGCCGGGTATGGATACCCCTGAAGTCCTTGGCCATTAATCTCTCTGACATGTTAGCCAGAGAGGTAACGTTCACTCAGTGACCTATAGCTGCCACCTGGACAGCCAAGGCTGATGGGAGGCCTGCTCGCCCACCTGTCCAGTCCCTCTGCTCACAGCCCAAGAGGGTGTAGGGCTTGCCCAGGGTCACATAGCAGGTCTTGAGGCAGGACGAGTCCAGGCTGCCTCCTCAGAGCCTGTGGTGTGAACTGCCTGGGCCTGGTTAGACAGCTGGACTTGTTCTGTCTGTCAGAGAGGCCTGGGTATTGGGATCGCTGAGGGGTCTCTAAGGGTACAGTCACTGCTGGTGTATCTGGCAGGCTCCAGGAGATGCAGACGAGTCTTCTGGTCCTCAGAGCTTCCTGTTCATGCTCTGTGGTGAGGCCTGAGAACCGACTCCCCTGGGCCCCTCGAGCTGATGCTGATCTCACAGCTCTGTGTTCCACATGGGTGCTAAGAGGAATGGCTTCTCTCCTGGCCCAGCTGGTACAAGTGGGGCTCACCCATGCTAGGGTGACTGGGAAGGGTATCAGGATGGAACATGTGGTGTCTTCTCTGTGCAGGACATTGCCATGGCCTGGGCACCCCCCGCCCCCATTTCTGTCCCCCAGGCATAGCCAGTGGTGGAGAAAAAGGGCTCAGGCAGATTCTGGAGCCTGTTCGAGGGGCTGGCTACTACCCAGCTCTTGTCTGGACAGTGTGGGAGCCGCTGCAGCAGATACACACACCCGTGGCCTGTCAGCCTCTTCAGGAACTCATGAGCCTGACGCCCACCTCCACCTTGCCCACCCTGGCCCTCACCCTGGCTGCTACCATGACACTGCAGACAGCCCTGCCCATAGGCCTGTATCCTGGCCTGCTCCCAACTCCCCTACTCTGCCCTGTCTGTCCATTACACACACTACCAGACACACTGGCTGTTTATGTTCTGGTTTACTGTCTGATGAAAAGAAGGTATGAAGGCATTGACAAGAAGTGAACAGAAGGCAGGGTGTGGTGTGGGGGTAGAAGAGCCCCCTGATCACCGACCACACCCCACAAGATGTGACCTGATGTACACTCTGTGAAGGTGCCGAGGGGCTCACGGCTCAGGGATATGAGGAACTGGGCAGGGGCCAAACAACACAGTCTGCACCCTCAGTGGTGTCCCCAGCACCTGCCCTTCCGTGCCCAGACAGCTGTCACCAGGCTAACCTAATCCCTGCCCTAGCCCCACCTCATGGGAAACTGGAGGGTCTCTGCCCCAAAGTTCTTCCTGCATGGACATCTGGGGTCCCCCATAAAACAGGGGGCTTTCTGCTTATCACTCTCCAGCAGGAGCTCATCCATTCAGATGGCCCAAGTACCAAGCAACAAGGTTTCCAAAAAAAGGGGAATGAGGAAGCAGAGGAGAGGAGGAAATAATGAGAAGTGCAGTATATGGTTCATTTAGCCTGAAATGGCCAAGTGCCCAGCAAGTGAGTGTGGGGACCAGGGCCAGATTACAGAGACGGCCCATGCAGCACCTGGACAGAAGACCAGAATACCTGCAGAGGACTGGCTGTCAGGAGACCCAACTTCTCCGCAACATCATATGCTAAAAATCAATGGAGCACTGGCTTCTAGATGCTGAGAGAAAATGACCAGCGACATGTCAGACCCCACCAAACTATCCAGCAGATGTGAGGACAGAGTGGAGACAATGTAGACATGCAAAGACTCAGGACATTTATTTTCCATGAATCTTGTTTTAGGAAGATATTGGACTACGAATCTCATTTAGTAAACAACAACAAAAGTGTGGGGGACAGGAGCTCCAACCCAGGAGAGAGGTGGAGGGTGTCGACCGCACATCCCGCTGGGCCTCCAGGAGCAGAGGAGAAGGGGTTCCAGGAAAAACGGGGCCAGAACAGATTACCTGATGCAACAGAGCATTTGTGGAAAAAAACGAATGGTAGGTACACAGCAGATCTTTGGAATCACTTGGAAAAAATTACGTCTATGAACACAGAAAACAATGCAAGTAAAAAAAAAAAAAGATTGGGCAATTATTAATTCCAGGAAAAGCAGGAAGTAATACGAAAAAGAAAGTATTCTACTAAAATCAGAAGTAAACAGTGCTTTTAGAGACATTATAATGTAAATACTGACTACTGATTTAATAAAAACTTGAGATTTTTACTCTACTTGGAGGATGGGGGGGTTATGGAGAAGGATGTGCAAGGGCTTAAGAACATTTAATCTTCATCTACCCAAACAGAAAGCAAATACACAATGTTTAAATCAATAGATCAAGAAATAACACTATAAATTATTTAGAAATACAGAAGTAAATACATGAAGAACACTGAAAAGAGCCGCAAGTGGTAATTTGGGGAGGTTGGAAAGGAAAAGCAGATCTGTTGGTTTTTACTATAAGCCTCTTGGAACTATTTGTCTTGAAGTGTGTATATAAACTGTTTTAACCAAAAACATGAAAAATACAACAATGAGGAAACTGGCCAAAGAAGCATATGGAAGGATGCTCTCCTTCCTTAGTCACGGAGGAAATGACACAGTGAGCCACAATGTGACTTAGACAGGCAACGCAGAGGTGGGGCAATGCCAACTTCCAACTGCTCATGGGACGCGAGTCGGGGACAGTTGTTCCGGAGTGTCTTCACTGGAAAGCTGTGACCCAAGACTCCTCTCACAGGCGTACAACCCAGGGAAACCCTGTTCAAGTGCACTGAAGACATGGACAAGACCACCCACGGCTGCACCGTTGCTGACAGCCTCACACGTCTGCCGCAGTGGCATGTGAACATAAACTGCGATATTCTTTCAACAGAGTGCGGCTCAGTAATAAATGAACAGAACAGACTATAGTTACAACAACTCGGGTGAATTTGAGAAATAAGATGTTGCAGAGAAAAAGCAAATAAAGAAAATGTAATAAAGTATGATGACACTGTTTACAGTTTCCAAATATAAACACAACCAAAGAAAATACCATTGACTGATACATATGTAGCTATCGACGTCAGTTAAAAAAAGAAAAAAGGCAATGAGGGGACACACATGAAAATTCAAGGCAGAAGTCAGCAGTGGTGTGTACTGGGGCAGGAGGGTCGCTGGGGTGGCACCAGTTCATGGTGGCTTCTGTCATGTGGATGGCACCCTCACTCTTAAGGCAGGCGATGGGGGTGTAGGTGTTTATGTTTTATTTCTTATGTACGTTATGCAAATTCTTTTGTAAGTTTAGAAAACACTTTGTGATAAATAAGTTTAAAAAAGTTTTACAAACAAAACCAAGATTCGTGCCAGCAGGCCTTGCAGGTAAACTGGCATTCTTGCCAAACCGGAGTCTTGGTTCCCCAAAGTATGCCAGTCCCCTCCATCTTGCCCCCATGCTCCCTCTGCCTGCAACATCCCCCCCCCTCCCACCGCCAGTGCCTCCAACTCTAGGGGTTTACTGCCCTTCGCCCTTCTTTCGTGCCCCTCTCACTTCCCCTTCCTACAGTGAGTAGGGAGAGGTCTGTGGAGGATCCCCCGTGGACATCACCTCTTGGGATGGTGATGGTGGCTAGTTTTCCAGGCTAGCAGGGGCTGCTTTTGGCTTGTGAACTAAGCACGCATTAATGAGCTGGCTGCTCCATGACCTCTAGGAGGGAACCACCACTTCTACCAAGCTGGAACATCCAGTTGGTGTCTGGCTTCCTATCCAGGGGGGCCTTGAGGTGCAAACAGAGTCAGCACCACTCCTGGGACTCTTCAGTGGGGTCAATCCCAATGTGAAGACTCTAGTGACTTGGCTGGCAAGTTAGGCTCTGTTGGGGTGGCAAGCTTCTGGCACCTTCTCTGAGCAGAGCCCTACACTATATCCTAGCTAAAGTGGGTGGCCCTGGGACCTGACCTCTAAAACAGGTCTCTGCTGTGCCCTAGGACAGGCCCAGGATCACCCAGAGCACGTCCCAACCAGACTGTCCTGCCTGTGGCTACAGAGCAGGGCTGACAGCACCGTTACTCCTGAACAGGGCGCACACAGGGAC
This sequence comes from Felis catus, assembly GCF_018350175.1. Taxonomy (NCBI): domain Eukaryota; kingdom Metazoa; phylum Chordata; class Mammalia; order Carnivora; family Felidae; genus Felis; species Felis catus. The sequence goes on along the minus strand of NC_058375.1, from coordinate 110,560,086 downwards.
CGGAGGGGTGGTGACCAGGCCCTGCTACATCTCCCCTCACCACCAGCGGGTGCTCAGCACCACTCATCCGGTCAGTGCCCTGGCTTGGCAAAGGACACGAACTGGCAACGCCCCCAGGTCCCTCCCAGCAGCGACAGCGGCCAAGGTTACAGGCTCACGGCATGCCAGGCACAGCCTGGGGGCAGGCGCTTCTCGCCTTTCACCGAGAAGAGTCCCAGGCTCGCAGCTATTCAGTGTTCTAGCGCTCTGGGCTGGGTGGGGTGGGGTCAACAAGGGCAGTGGGAGGGGCAGGGAGGCTTCTCAGAGAGGGTGGGGGCACAGACTGTCCCGACCAGAGGGAAGGGCAATGGAGGCTCAAGGGGCAGGCAGGGCCAGACCAAGAAGGGTCTTGTTCATTCCATAAGAGAACGAGTTCCAAAGGGAAAGGGTACACAGTGCAGCGTCCACATGGATTTCAAAAATAAGTCATGGGACTTCAAAGACATTTTGTGCTGTGAAATAATTCTAGTCCGCACGCCTGCGATCACTCCTGACACCCTGCAGGGCTTATCGCCTGTATCATGCATTCTTGAGTTCATCACGTTAGTTGTAATGCTTTCTGTGAACCTAGCTGCTCTGACATTTTTGTGTGCACTGGTTTTAGCACGCCCCACAGTCACGCAAGATCCTAGAGGGCAAGGAATGTGCCTTGTTCTTGGGTCCTAACACTGCTGTCAGGCAGTGGCCAGCTCCAGAGTCTTAAGTGTGAGTTTTTATGGGACAACTGTAGCCCTGGCCTGGGAACCCTGCTTTGTTGACAACACACAGACACTTTGGGAAAGTTCTGCAAAATGCAGCAAATGAGCTTTGAGTTCCTTCCTGGAGGAAGGGGTGGGGGGCAGGTAGGTGGGCAGCTAACAGGAGGCTCCTGCTCTGCTCCTGCGCTGGGTCAGGGAGGTGGCACCCTCTCGCTCTGTCCTCAGGAGCCCCTCTCCCTCCTGCCACCTGCCTGTGGGCATCAGGCAAGTAGTCCACAATCCTGACTCGGTATAGCTCAAACTTTATCACTTATGTGAAACCTGGGTTCATGAGGCAAGGTGACAGGTCCAAGGCCAGAGCCCACACCTGTACTGTGTAACTGGACATTGCTGTCCCAGAAGCACCCACCTCCTGCCCCTCACACCAGTGGCCAGAGGATGCTTCATTTTCCCTTCTCTGCCCCGAGAGTGTGGATCTGATCTGAACACAACCACTCCTGACTCTCCTCTGGCAGCCCAGGGCTCTGACCAGAAACCAGACTTGAAACCTGGCTCAGGCAGAGAGAAGCCTGGAGCTGGGGGCGGGGGTGGGGTGGGGAGGGTGGAGGGGATGCACAGGATTCTGTGGCTGGGGGAAGGGCCAAGTGGGCATCAGCTTGCAAGAGTCTGCCCTAATGAGAAGGGCTGGGAGGCGGGGCAGCAAAGTCGCTGCAGAAAGCTGACGGAGTGTTAGCTCCTGCAGGAGGCATGGAAGCCAGGCAGGGAGGGGATGGTAGACACACAGCAGAGATGCCTATAGGCGAGGATGTGTGGACGAGCCCGTGCCCTCCCACAACAGCACTCTGTGATCACCACTCGGCAGGGAAGAAGAGCACGATTAGGTGGCTGCCTGAGGATGGTGAGATTATGGACTCTAACATTTCAGTGTAAAATTTTCAAACTTACAGCAATGTTGGAAGTCTAGGGAACACCCACAATCCCAAGTAGGTTCCTTTAACACTGTCTTTACACATTTCTGTGTTGTCAGCAATGAGTGCACTGTTATTTAAATAACTGAAATAAAGTAACAACTCTGCTCTCTGGAATGGGGTTCCGTTGCAAAGGGTCAGGTTTGTGCCGTTCGTCCTCTATGACAAAATGCCAGCTGGCTGATGTCTCGGAGTGGCACGCTCACCTCCTTCCTGAGCTGCTGGCTCCCACGGCAGGGCTTTTGTGAACGAGGGCCCAACCCACCAGTCTCTAAACCCAGACCATGAAATAAAGGCAGATTTTTCTAGCCAGTGCCAACAGTGTAGCTCCCTTATGTGGGTGAGGGCACTGTTATTTACGGTCAGAATTACAAAGTCTTAAAAAAAAAAAAAAAAGACCTGCTGTATTACTTCTGGATACATAGTCAAGGGAGAAGACTAATGCTATGGAGGACCGGCCACTTTCTCCCACCTTGGTTGACTCAGGGGGTCCCAGAGTGGCCAGGGAAGCTCCATGAGGGGTACTCACACCCCCTGCTGCCCTACCTGTCACATTAGCCCTCCCAGGGCCCAGGAATTCCCCTTCATGAGGACAGAGGCCACATGATGAGGTCAGGATCTGGAGGATTAGTGCTTCACAACCACACTGAGAGGTACCTGGGAATTCAGAGGGAGGACTCCAAAGAACCTGCCCAGGTGGGTGGGAGCTGACTGCAGCACTCCAGACTTAGCTTGTGGGCTGGCTGGGGCTGGTGTGCCAGGAGCCCCGCTTGCTCGGCTTATGGTCTCACCCCAGGGCCTATGGCTGGCTCCCTCAATGGGGCCTGGGTCCATGTTATGGGTTCAGGGGTGGCCAGAGCCAGGAGCTGTGGCCTGACCTGCTGTGATTAGCTCACTGAGCTAACCCCATCAGAACTGCTCTCTGCCAACACTAAGCCAGGTGCTGGTAACCTCAGGGTGCATGGCCTGGTGGCTCCTGCAGTCTGGTCCTGCTGTTCCCGTTGGCCTGCTGGCCTTGGAAAGGGCTGCATGTGCAGGAGGGCAGCTCTGGGGAATGCAGCTCACGCAGTAAGATGACCCAGCACCGAATCCAGATGGGGGACTGATTGCCTTACAAAATGCAAGTCAGATTTTAGCTCTGATTCTCCATGATTGCCCTATGTGGGGCTGGCTGCCTCCTCCTCCTTCCTGTGACAGGAAGAGGCCTGCAGGTGCGGCTCCCCCGGGTGGGCGCCTGGCTGGCTGTCAGCTGGGTAATCTCTCCTCTCTGAACCAGGATTCTCATGTGCATCATTAACAGGGCCTGGCTGGGTGAGCAGTGCAGACTGAAGGGAGAGGTGGCAGAGTGGGAGGGAGGGAGAGGCGAGTGCTGGCATGGGCTACTGCCCCCAGAGGATGGCCGGGGGAGATGAGCCAGTTCCAGGCAGGACAAGAGTTACCAGGAACCTGCGAGTGAACGGATTCTCCACTGGCTCTGGCCATGATTTCCGTCCCCACACCATACCCAGTGCTGCAAGAGCAGGCCCCACAGGGCCCAAGAGCATGGCACTCCTGCCAAGCCCCTCCAGGAAACACCTAGATCACCAAGTGCTGAGCTGGCAGTGGCAGGCTGGGGAGCCTCCTCTCCAAACGCACTGTAGAAAACGTCTGTGTAAGGCTATCCCCTCTTCGGTAACATGTCCACAGAGCAGCTGTGGTCAACTGACTCTGCTTCTAAAAATATCTGGGTCCAGAGAGTGGCCCCATGGCCTCAGTGATCAGTGGCTGGGTACGCGCAGCTGTGGCCAGGTCCCACCCCTCCCCCCAGCCCCTTGCGCCTTGGGACTCTCAGTGCGGAGCCCATAGCTCATACAGTTCTTGGAAAAACACCAGAATAGGCGCTCTTAGGTGAGCACAGGCTGACCAAGCCCCTCACTGATCACACAGTGACATTTGAGGTCCAGGTGACTGGGCCAGCTGGAGAGGTTGGGTGGGGGGCCTTACGCAGAAAGACAAATGGCTGGCCCAAGACTGGGTCCTGAAGGCTGAGCTGTGCTTGGGAAGGCACTGGCTGGGCTGGCTGGCCTCACAACTGGGCTCCCTGCCCTGCCCACTTCCAACAAAGTGAGGAGGGCCTCAGCTCGCCCGGTGAGCTAAATTCCTACAGTGGGAAGGGCATTCAGCTGCAGGGAGCAGCATTCACCCAGGACCCCAGGTGACTCCTCAGGCTTAGGAAACAGCACGGGAAGTCCCTGAGGAGGAAGAAGCCCAGGAAATGTTTTGTGAGGTGTGGCTGTGTAACTAAGCCTGGCCATTAGGATGTGAGGAGAGACACCTTCTTCCCCCTGTTCTCTGGCTGGCTGGAGTGTAGCTGTGAATGCAGAGTGCCAGCAGTTATTTTGGATCACGAGGCAGAAAGCCCTGCTCTCTGGGGATGGGAGAGCTTAGAAACAGAACCTGGGTTCTCAGTGATTCCTATGGCTGCACCACCTGGCCTGCCTACAGTGGGCTCCTTTTCAAAAGGAGAGGAAAAATGGCTTACTTTAGTCTCTGAAACTAATCCATCTATTCAGGGCCAATGCATAAGGACCTGGGCATGATCAGAGGGTAAGCTCCTGGGGTGGGGCCAGCCTGGGGTGTCAGGGACTCAGTAGTGACTGAATTAATTAATTTGGTGAACCTTAGTGCTTTACCCTGCTCAGCCTGGACACTCACAGACATTCTGTGGAAGGAAATATTCCCATTTTGCAGATGAGAAATAAAACTGGGCCCAGAGAGGTTAAATAGCAAACCTAGCCACAGAACTGGCTGGTGGTAGTGCTGGAGTTGGAGCTCAGGCCCACCTGGACCCAGACTGAAAGTGCCTGATGAGAACCCATGGAGTCCCAGCCCCCAGCAGGCACTTAAATGTCGCTTGGCAAGGCTGGCCCCCAGCCACCTGCTGACCGCTCACCAAACCACAGCCAGAGGCAGTGGTATTTTAAGTCAACTATGAATATAATTTACAATCTATTTCCTTTAAAGTACAGTGAGTTGAGAGTGGTCTCTGTAGAGAAAAAGACACATCCAGATCTGCAGCTAGGACGCAACAATGTGGACCTGAAAACACTTTATACAGCCACTGTGACTGTTCTCCTGACACGGTTTCCCTGGAGCGTCTGTCTTGGGGAGCAGAGAGCTGGAGCCCTGACTTTGGCTCAGCCCAAGCAGTTCCTGGCTGTGGGACACTGAGTGGGCCTCCTGGATGGGCTCTCCTATGGTCATGCACAGCCCTTCAGCTCCTCCTGCCTAACGACACATGGTCACCAACACTGCCGCAGGCACAGAGCTGGGGCAGAGACCTAACAGCCCTCCTGTCCTCTGCTGGGAAGCCCAATGGGCGAGACCTGTCCCTACAGGGCTGCAGGACACATGGCTGGTAAGCCTGACTCTCACAGGGTAGAGGCAGGGAGCAGCAGGGGTGAGAGCAGGGCTGCTATGAGCCCCCACTCCCTCCCCACTGCTGTCCCACAGTCCAGCTCCCAGGGAGGAGCCCGTGCCCCTAATAACCCCCATCTGAACGAGGAAGAGGGCCTGGTCAGAGGCCTAAGTGTGTCCAGGGTACATGAACCACATGGGCCCGCTTCTCCGGACAGGTGTCTCTGATCTCCCCCCAAACAACCAAATTCCAGGTTCTTTGGGACCCAGGGTCTCCAGGATTAGCAGGGTGTGTAGGGGAGGAGTGGTACGGCTCTGGCTCCAGCATGCAGTGCACCTCCTATACCCCCTGGGCTGGTGTGCACACCTGAGCCTGGTGTTGGGCCCTCACTATTGGGAGGGGCTGTCAGAACAAAAGGACACAGAAGCAGAGGTCTTATGTTCTTATGTGAAAGTGCCAGCAGGCCAAGGGGAGGGGACTGTGCGACTTGGGACACTGGAACCTGAGGGTGGGTTCTTCCAGCAAGCTCCTGACAGCAGAGGGACCTTCCCAGGCATCCCCTGCCTGCAGGTTCATGCACTGGCTCATCTACCCACATGGGCATCCCTGCCTGCTGTGGGCTCAGGCTGAGGCTCCACCCACCAGAGGGAGTGGTACTGGGAGCCGGGAGCTCCCACCCCTCCCCTGTGGTCCCAGGAAGCCTTCCTGGTCATGAGGCTGGGAACATAAAGGTGAGAATGGGGTGATATGAGGGAGCTCTCTGCATCCTGTCAATTGGATTTGAGGCATCTTCATGGAGGGGTCCATCCAGTGTCAGACTCTGCCAGCTCTCTCCCTACCAGGGGGCCTGGGGAGAATGATGACCCCCACGAGCCTTACTTCCCACCTCCTGGGCCTCCCAGGTTCCTATAAAGACCTGGTGAAAGCAGTGTGTAAAAGAGCATTACAGCCTGGATGCTGAGGGACCCACAGCCCCAGGCAGATGCGAGGAGCCCAGACAGGTCCAGGAGGTGTGAGCCTGGTGGTCTGTCCCCTCTGCCTCAGGGCTTAGCACCCTGGCCTGGGCTCCACGGTCCCCTCTGTCTGCCTTACCCTTTTCTCCTTAACGGGAGCACCTGCTGCATGCAGGACGCATACTGCTCTGCCCTCCAATAGCACCTGGAAGGGTGGGGAACGTGGCCAGTGCCAGAAGCAGAAAGGGGGGGTGCCTAATTCCAACTCTGGGTCCACTGGGGCCTCGGAGGTGTGACATGTGACCTGACATCTGAAGGACAGGGAGGAGCAGCGTTCCAATAAATCCGCAGAGGAGGAAGTGGAGGGGTGCCAGGGGAGGAGGGGATGTAGGCCAGGGGAGGGCACAGCCAAATGCAGAGGAGCTCGTGACTTCAATAAGGAAAGAACAGTTATCAAACAGTGGGGAAAATGAAGTTTCTGTCTTTGTTTCAAAATTCCCAGGTGACAAAATATGAAGAAAAACAAGTTGATTAGTTTAGGCTTAGAAAATAACCTCCATAGCCTCCCTCCACCTCCTCTGGCAACACGTGCAGTTCTGTGAGCGGATGACAACATCCCATCTACAAACAAGGCTAGCAAAGTTTCAGGACAGCCCTACAGGCTACTCAGCCTCTTGGCCCTGTGGCACAGAGAACTGAGGCACAGCCTGGCTGGACCCCACAGCAGGCGGCTACTTTGTGTGCATTCTAGGGGCTTGAAACCCTCACCTTCCTCTTTGGGCCCTCCTGACCAGGCAGCTTTCCTGGGGGAAGCCCAAGCTTTTTCTCCCAGGACCTCTGACCTTGGTGATCCCACTGGATCACCCACGGGAGACCCATGGGGCAGGAAGTGACTTAATCATCAGGCCAACGTGCTCTATTGGGTGCTGTGGAGGCACACCCACTACACCCAAGCTGGCACAGACTGGGAGAAGATGCTAAGCCAGGGCTGGGGTGCCATGAGGGGCCCTCCTGGCCCAGCCTCTGTGCTGCTCACTCTCGGTTCTTTTTTTTTTTTTTAAAGTTTATTTATTTAGTTTTTGAGAGAGACAGTGCAAGCAGGGGAGGGACACAGAGAGAGGGAGAGAGAAAGAATCCCAAGCAGGCTCCACATTGCCAGCGTGGAGCCCAATGTGGGGCTCAAACCCACGAACCGTGAGGTCATGCCCTGAGCCGAGACCAGAGTTGGATGCTTTAACCGACTGAGCCATCCAGGTACCCTGCTCACTCTCCATTCTTGACCAGGGGTGAACCCTAACAGCATCTCAGGACACCTCTAGGACCTGGGGCTGGGCGTGCTCTAGCACGAAAGTCTGGGTAAGGCTGCTTACCCTGGAAATGCATCTCCCAGCCAAGTGCAGGGACAGGTGCCAGCATGCACAGCCAACGTGCACGAGCCCCCAGCAGGCTTCTTGCTGGGGAGCTGTTTTCCTGATAGCACTGACACTGAGGTACTCAGAGAGCTGCACAGTGAGGGCTGGGCCAGCCAGGCTCACAAAAGCCCCTCCTGGCAGGTGACCACAAAGGCTGTGACTGCTTGGCATTCTGGAAGCCCTGCTCAGGGAGGGGGCCACAGCCTCCCAGTGAGGCCAGGCTTGGGGCTACTCTCCGACGAACCAAGTGAAGGCCTTTCCAAAAGAAAGAGGTGGCTGATGGCATTCTGGGAGACTGCCCGCTGTCCCGAGATCCACCATGGCTGGGGTCAGCTCCCGCCCTGGACTCCCTCCTGAGCAGCACTAACGACATCCTTCTCCGACTGCACCCAGCTCCTGCTGGCTGCTCCCCGGCAGTGCCCTGCCTAAGTGGGTGCTGACCTGCAGGTGAACCCAGCCAGGCCTCCAGGTGCCATCGGGCTGTTCACGCTGCACGACGGCTGCCCGCCTGGCACCTTCTGGCTTCTGACCCCCGGCAGGCGAGACTTCCGCCACACATGCAGACCTCAGGGTGAGGGGAAGGTGAGTGTCTGCTCCTTCCCGGGTAGGGCCGGGTGCTTGCGGACTGACTCAGCCCAAGACCTGCCTCCAGAGTCTTGGCCTCTGCTGGTTGCCAGCTTGAACACCGGCCGATGGCTCGCAGGCCTCTGCTGAGGCTCCTTCCCCGAATCCTCACAGCCTGTACTTGCAGACCTGCCACGGCCACCTGGGCCCAAGGAGGAAGAGGCGAGGGCCCGTGAGTAAGGCGGGAGGTGGTGTCAGGCCCTGCTAGGGTGTGCAGCATGTGTGTCAGGAACGCCCGCTCCTGCCGTTTGCCAGGCAATAGCAGCTTCTGGGTCTGTGCGCCAAGATACACCCTACAGCCAAGACAGAGCACGGAAGGCCCGCGCAGCACGCTGCAGCTCAGTGGACACTGTCCCTGCCAGGCTGCAGACAGCTCAGGGCTTAACCCGAGCTCAGGGCACACGGCTTGATACCTGTGCCCAGCAACTCCATGCCAACTGGACACACAGCCTTTCTGGGGACTCTGCAATGACACAGAAGAAGCAGAAGCATGTGCTGGCTGAGGAGAAGCACCACTTCAGGGCTCGTGTCATGACTTGATGCCATTTTGGAGAAACATGAAGATGGGACAGAAATATAACAGGCCAAACGCAAATGGGGCTTGTCCCAGGGCCTGGAGCTCTCGGTAGCTTTGTCTTTTGCTTTTAATTTTTCTCATATTCTTCCAATTCTATACAAACAAGACACAAAGATTAAAAGCCCTTTATGTACCTGATCTAATAGGATTTTCTCACAGGAGGGGCAGAGTCAGAAGCCTGGCAGGCTCTGGGCCTCCCAGGAGCCACTAGGATGTCTCTGAAACCATGAGGCCACCAGCTGTCTGCTTTTCTGGGGGTCAGGAGGGCCGGAGCTGGTCTGAGGACCACTGGGACTCCCTTTAGGCTCCACCCGCTGACCCCACAGCTGGTGTCCAGTCCCACGGAGCCTCTGAACAGACAGGAGGGGGCTGATCCCCCCTCTCATGCGCACACATTACCTGAACAAGCACACAGCGTGCTGGGGAAGGATGGCTTTATGTGCTCTCTGAACGTAAATTATTTTTCCCCAGACACAGAAAATCAGATGTCAATGGCACACTCTAGACAGAACCATCTGATGCCCAAATTAACTGCAGTGTCCCACTTTCTGCCACCCTGTGGTCCCTGCTGACCCAGCTCTGCTCTCCCAGGTAGGGCGGCTACCTCTGGCCGATGTGCTGGGAGAGCCGCCACCTCAGCAGCAACCCCTGGTCCTAGGGACTGGGGACACCGATGGATCTAGAACCAAGAGACCCTCTACCAAGTGCTTCAGTGGGGGTGGGAGGAGAGAGGCTGATGCTTGCTGTAAGGAGCAGGGCCTAGCAGGCACTCACTCGCTCTATCCTTACGACTTCTGGGGTGAGCACCACTATTCAATTCCCTCTGGCAGATGGGTAAACTGAGGCTCAGGAGAGCTTCCTTAGCCAAAGTCTCCCAGCTACCAGGGGCATCCACCCTGCTGAGCAACCCCAGATGCAGGGTGTCTGAGAGGAGCTGGGCAGGGTGCCCACAGGTACAGTGTGTGGTCTTTCAACTTGTCATAGGCTCTGCCACTTAGCAGCTGCGTGGCCCTGATAGGACCCAAGGAATGCCTCTACTGTGTTTTCTCACTGCACAATATGGATACCATGCCTTCTAGGGCGCATAGCACAGTGCCTCACACAGGGACGCCCATGCCAGGGCCCTTGAACCCAGCCATGAGGGAAGGAGAGAAAAGCTCTAGAGAACAAACGGACAGAGGAACTCACCTGCTCTCGCCAACCGTGGGTGGGGGCACCAGGGGGACATGCAAGAGACAGAGAGAAAAGCCATCAGCCAGATATAAAAGGCATAAGTTGCCCTATCACCTTAACAACAACAACAAAATCAAAGAGGTAGTTAAAAATCCTCCCACAAGTGGTCAAATGTTGAGAAGTGTCTGCAGCTTATTTTCAAATCGTTCTGCTGAAAGAAGAACGAACACACACACACACACACACACACACACACACACACACACACACCTATACGTATACACCCAAGTACCTGCATACACAGATACGCACAGATACGTAGTGCAGGGGAGCACGTGTGCCCAGATGGCAAAAACAATAACAATCCGTGTGTCTGGGTGTAAGGTCTAAGGCTTTACTACTCTGTAGGCTCCACATTTTTCAAAATAAAAAGGTGGGGAGAACTCTTACAAAGACAATGCCAGGCTATCTCTACCAAATTTTTAAAGAACAGAGTATCCAACTATATGCAAATAGTTTTAGACAACAGGAAAGAAGGATACCCCACCCCGACCCATTCTAAGAGGTCAACATAACCCTAGTACCAAAGTCAAACACATGAAAAGACAAGAAAATTACAGCCCTTTCATTCACAGTACAGATGTAAAAAACACACACAAAAATCTTACCAAATCCTATCCAGCAGAACACAGAGGATCCCACACTATGACCAAGTCGGGTTACCCCAGCCAGGTACCCCATGTATGCAAGGATGGTTTAATGTGAGAAAATTTGCTTTAACAATTTTTTTTTAACGTTCATTTATTTCTGAGAGAGACAGAGAGAGAGAGAGAGAGACAGAGCATGAATTGGGGAGGGACAGAGAGAAAGGGAGACACAGAATCTGAAGCAAGCTCCAGGCTCTGAGCTGTCAGCACAGAGCCCAATGTAGGGCTTGAACTCACAAGCCGTGAGATCATGACCTGAGCTGAAGTCGGATGCTTAACCGACTGAGCCACCCAGGTGCCCCTAATGTGAGAAAATTTGTAAACGAGATTCATCGTATCCATAGGTCACAGACCTTGGCAGATGTGTAAGAAACAAAATTTGCTAGGATGTGAGGGCGATCTGGCTGCGACATCTGTCACCCCATTGATTGCCAGGGTTGATTCGGCTATCTGGCTGGCTAGGTGGGTGTCCCCTTCCTCCCTCACCACTCCACGTGCATCCCTCCCAAAGCTGCACGTTTGGTCGAAGAGGACGACCTCCCCTGATAGAGGAGGACCATTGGTCAGTCAAGGGTATACAAGTAGCTGCGCTCCCCTGCTAGAACCTCCAAACAAGCTCTCAAGAAACAAAATTTGCTAAAATTAAACACCTGTTTCTTTTTTTTTTTTAATTTTTTTTTCAACGTTCATTTATTTTTTTGGGGACAGAGAGAGACAGAGCATGAACGGGGGAGGGGCAGAGAGAGAGGGAGACACAGAATCGGAAACAGGCTCCAGGCTCTGAGCCATCAGCCCAGAGCCTGACGTGGGGCTCGAACTCACGGACCGCGAGATCGTGACCTGGCTGAAGTCGGACGCTTAACCGACTGTGCCACCCAGGTGCCCCAAACACCTGTTTCTTATAAAAACTCTCAGTAAAGTAGCAATAGAAAAGAATTTTCTCTCTTTTTTAATGTTTATTTTTATTTTTGAGACAGCCAGAGCAAGCAGGGGAGGGGCAGAGAGAGAGGGAGACACAGAATCTGAAGAAGGCTCCATCCAGGCTCTGAGCTGTCAACACAGGGCTTGAACCCACAAACTGTGAGATCATAGCCTGAGCTGAAGTCGGATGCATAACTGACTGAGTCAGCCAGGTGCCCCTAGAAGAGAATTCTCTTAACCTGATAAAGTATCCTAAGTAAACTAGAAGCAACATGGTCCTCGACGGAAGAGTCAGATGTATTCCCTTTGAGACAAGAACAGGTTGAAGATGCCCACATCCCACCCTGCAACTCTCCATTCACTGGGGAAGCAGGGCAAGGGGTGTTTCTCACCTCACACGATAAAATGACAAGATGGACCTGTCTGTCCACCTCATCTTTGCTACGCACCCACGTGCAAGCACCGGTCTGGGGGCTTCACCTTCAGAACCCCAGCTGCTGGACGGAGCTACTTCCCACATCCAGTGTCCTTGTCCTGAGTCCCAGAGTGTCTGACAGTAAAAGATCTGGGCTGCTCTCAGAGCTCTGCAGGTTCTGGAGGTTTGGGGCAGCCACACCACTGGAAGAGTGGCACGAGGCAGCAGCCTCATCAGCTGGCATCCTCCCTGCTCCCAGCCTCCTGGGGACCAGGTCTCAGGCTGGGAGGGCCCCAGGCACCAGGTGAGCTCAGCAGATGCGTCAGCCAGAGCACCTGCTTCCAAGTGAGCTTAGCAGGCCAGCCTTGGGCCCCGAGGGGGAACCCCTGGCTGCATGGCCTGGGGTCTCTGGAGGCTGACACCCTTCCTGGACAAGGTGGATTGAGAGGACCCACATGTAGGCAAGATGTGGGGTCAGGGCCTCTCCAAGCCTCAGTTTCCCTGTTTCCCTTCTCTATCTGTGGGAGATGTGGGTGTGCTCAGGAAACAGGTGGCAAGCAGGATCCTGAGAAAGGCCTCTGGACAGATCTGGAGGAAAACCATCCCCAAAAGGACATGTGCTAACAGCTCTGCCACAGGGCCCTGAGCATGGACAGAGGCCCTGGGCCCTGCTCACAATTTTATCTGATTTAGCAAAGGGCCCACAGGCTCATCTCCTTGAAAGTGGTTCTTAGTCTGTCCAACTCCCTCACTGCTCAGGGTCCTTCAAATGCACACTCCTCCTATCCACCTGGGTAAGCCTCTGCCAAGCTCCTGGATCCCAGGACAGCTTCAAGGAGAGAGGGTCTAGCCCTGAGATGGCCCCTGCATGCCTGACAGAGGGACCAGAGCTTCCTGGGGTAGAGGAAGCCAGCGGGGGGAGGAAGCTGGGCGAAGAGAGCAGGGACAGGGCCACACCAGCCCTGAGCCCTCTCACTAGCACTGGAACCAGCCTGGGTGAAAGGGGAGGGACAGGGGACCTGAGAGGGACTGTTCCCAGGGGCCTGCCCACCCTTCTGTGAAATCCAAGCCCAGCAGGACACTGGCTAGGACAGGCTCCTGGCCTGGTGTCTGAGGCAGCCTGGCAGCCCATGGAGCAGGGTCACCCATACCATGTGCAGACAAGGAAGCAGTGGGCCCTGGCCCATACCAGCCTAGACACAGACACAAACCTTGAACCAGAAGGGAAAGTATGTTCTGTGTCCAGGAGCTCAGAGACCTTGCTTCCTCAAGCAGCAGCAGAGGGAATCCATCAGCAAGGCTTTCTGGAGCATGTGATGCGGGGTGACAGAGGAGGATGCTGGAGGGTCCAGGGTGGGGGAGATGCCTGCAGGAAGTGGAAGCGGTAGCACGGCAGGGCGAGAGTTCTGGCTGTGGGCACCAGGTCTGGGCTGTCTTGCGCAGGATGGGGCTAGCAGGTGGCTAGCGGCACTGATACAGAAGGAGCAGCATCTGAAGACTTGCAGCCCTCTGAGGGCCGAAGGCCAGGGAATGTGGTGCAAGGAGAAGGGTCAGTGACTCAATGGGCACATGTGGGGGGCGGGCTCAGGGGGCAGATGGGGTGCTGTCAGCTGACGGGCTCCAGCTGGAAAAGATGGCTTGACTTGCACAGGAGGGTGCCTGAGATGCAGGAGATTCTGAAACAGGCAGTGAAAGGGAGGCAGCTTCCCTGTGGGGCTGTGGCCGGGCTTCGGCCTCTCACCAGCGCTCCTCCTCCCTGGTAATGATAGGCCCCTAGTACCCACAGGGTGCCCACCCTGCCTTCCCACTGCTGGCAGCAGTTAGAACTGGGGGGGACCTCCCTCCTTGGCTCAGAGACAGGATGTATGCCAGCATGTGGGAGCCGGGGAAGGAGGGCCACAGCCTGGACCTAGCGAGCAGGATAGTGTAGGGTGGGCCCTGACCACAGAAAGTCACATACCCCTGGGTGTCCACAGGCAAGACCAAGGGGCTTCAGCACAGGGTTGCCATGTACTGGAGGGCAGGCCCTAACAGCCCCCTCCCCACAGCCACACCCTCCCACCAAAGTTCCTGTCTGGATATGTCTGTCTCCCCAAGCTTCAGAGTGGGCAGAACTCATGGCCAAGGCCTGTCTGTAAAATTCCCAGTAGGCCTGGCCAGCTCGGAGCCCAGGTGGGTCCAGGGAGAGCCATCTATGGCCACTGACTCTGTGCAGCTGAATGCAGGCCCTCTCAACGCCTCTGGGGGGCTGCAGGGGGTCCCAGGAGTTATCTGAAGACACATGTTCCTTTCACAAACAAGGTCTCAGACTGGGCCATAGGTACCTACTCAGCCCTGCATCACCACCTTGGAACACGTCAGGATGCAACCATCGGGTGTGGCCAATGATTTCCCTCTGCACGCCAGCCCCTGGGGGAAGGGGCTCCTTAGGGCTCTGAGCCCAGGCTGGTCTCCCTCCCCTGGGCACGTCCCTCCTGTCTAGCCCTGTGTTCTCCACATCTGCCCCCCCGCCCCTCCCATGCCTGTCCTTCCCAACTGCATTCCCTCTCCTGTTGCAAATGAGCCTTAGTGGTCACCCTGGGTGCTCACCCCAGCCCATGTCTTGGGTCCTTTATGTGGCTGCAGGCCCCTCCATTGGGCAAGGCGACTCCTCCATTGGGTTCCGTCTCCATGGGCCTTGGAGGAGCTGCCACCCTGTTCAACCCCTCTCTGAGCTCTCCTCTCTGTCCCTGTCACACCTGCCTCCTGTCAAAGAGCACAGTTTGTCCAAGTCCTGTTTCAGAGAACCTCCTTTCCTCTTAGACCTTCCTGCCCTGGTCTACCTCTCAGCCACGGGTGTATCACACTACACGGTGTTTCTTCCTCTCCTGGTCTGTCTCTCACTGTCTCCAGGGCCAGCCAGCCTGGGGCCTGGACAGAGTGACTCAGACAAAAGCCGAGGCTTTGAATCTTGGAATGAAACTGACAAAAGAGCATTTGTTTGCTCCATAAAACCAAGAGCGAAAGCAGGCAGTTGTGGCTACCTCGGTGGCCATCACACACCTATCAGACCATCTCCTTGCACAGAGTCAGGGAGGTCAGGAGGACAGCTTCTGGATTTCCCAGAAACCACAGCTCCTCCCCCTCCTCTCTGCTGAAGGAGCAGTGGCAGCGGCCCTAAGGGACCTGGAGGTGGGTTCTCTGCTTGCTGAGGTCACAGCTTTAGGGTTCGTGGGTCTGGGCATGGATGGCACCCAGGGGACCCAGGAGAGGAAGGCCTGGAGATATGTGGAATTAGTCAGTGCATGCTGGAGGGCCCACACCTTTTGTACTCCACGGCTAGTCCTGCCTGGGGCTCTGGGGTGAGGGTCCACAAGGAGGGGTGGCCTCACCAAGCCCCAGGGGGACTCAGAAGTGGGCACACACACACATACATACTTCCAAAACTTCTTACAAGGGGGAAATAAAAACGTGGTTCAAATAGTTGGAAGGTTAGCCAAAGTACAGTGGCCTCCACCCCTCCAGGTGCACTGGGGCCCTTCCTAACAGCTGAGAAGGTCCCCTCTGTGCACCCAGGGCCTCATCTGCTGAGCGATGGCCTTGGAGCAAAGGCCCCTGCACTGTCCCCAAGCTGACACCAACCTCGGTGGGAATCAGGAAACACAGGAATGTGAAGGCAGCAGGCCGGCAAGCGGCGCCAGCTGGGTCATAAAAACTCTGCCTGTCGTCCGGAACCCCCACATCCAGGAGACAAGCACTGAGTCCATTACAGCCCAAGACCTCCAGAGTCATAAATGACCCCGTGCAGGCATCCCTCATAAATCCTGGGTCTCTGAGGCTGTGAGAACTCGGCATGCACCCCCAGCCTCCTACAGCATGGCCTGCACAGGGCCTACGGGGACAGACAGGCAGAGAGGACATGAGCCCATTTGTGTGTGCAGCCTCAGGCCACTGGTAAAAGAAGGTACCTTATATACCTGAGCACAGACATGGCTGCTTCAGGACTGCCCATGGGGGCTGAGGAATTAATGATCAACCCTCTGAGGCAGGAAGTTACACAGAGGCGACTGCTGCATGAGCAGGGGTCTGCGGCCATGATGAAGCCCAGCGAGTCCCACTGTGGGCCTCAGACCATAGGATGGCCGTGCTGAGCCAGGCAGAAGCTCAACTGGTCATGTTGGACTTCTCAGGTGGGAAGTGGGGGGGCTTGACCAGGTGGGGGGGTTCTCATTGAGACCACTGTAGGGATAAGCCAATTGTGACAGGGGCCACTCCTCAGCTCAGCCCTATAGCCAGTGGGCCCAAGCTCCATGCTTCTCATGGGTGGGAACCTGCCCAGTCCCTCTGCTTGACACCGTCCCAAACTCTACTAAGTGCTGTCCGGCACCTCTCCCTTCCCAGCCTCTGGGTCCAGAGTCTGAGGCTGGCTTTGTCAGATTCCTCCCGAGACCCCAAGTCTGGACTCTCTGCAGTAGGAACTCCCACCTTGGCATGCTTGCACTGAGATCTGACTGTCCTCCCCTAGGTCGTGACAAGTCACTAACCAGAAAACGAGAAATGCTGCTGGAAAAAATGGACCCCTGATGCATTCCTGGTGGGCAGGTAAAACAGTCAGTAGATCCTCAAAGAATTAGACATCAAATTACCATATAACCCAGAGAGTCCACTTTTGGGTATACACCCAAAAGAACTGGAAGCAGAGGCTTGAACAGATACTGTGCACCAATGTTCGTAGCAGCATTATTCACGACAAGAGAGGAAACAACCTGAGTGTCTATCCACGGTGAACAGGTAAGTGAAATGTGGTATATGCATACACCTGCACATGGTTCAGCCTTAAAAAGGGATGAAGTAGTGACATGCTCTAACATGGATAAATCTTGAAGACGTTATGCTAAGTGAAAGAAGCCAGCCACAAAAAGACAAATACTGTAGACTCTGCTTACGTGAGGTATATAGAATCATCAAATTCACAGAAACAGACAGTAGATGGTGGCTGCCAGGGGCTGGGGACAACAGGGGGGCAGTGTTTCATGGGTAGAGTTTCAGGTGGGGAGAGAGAGAGGATCTGGAGATGCATGGGGTGGGGAATGGCTGCACAGCAATGTGACTGTGCTTAAAGCCACTGCACTTTTTTCTTATTGACTGTTTATCTTATTTTTTTAATATGAAATTTATTGTCAAATTGGTTTCCACACAACACTCAGTGGTCATCCCAACAGGTGCCCTCCTCAATGCCCATCACTCACTTTCCCCTCCCTCCCACCCCCCCATCAACCCTCAGTTTGTTCTCAGTCTTTAAGAGTCTCTTACGGTTTGACTCCCTCCCTCTTTTTTTCTCCTCCCCCTCCCCCATGGTCTTCTGTCAAGTTTCTCAGGATCTACATAAGAGTGAAAACATATGGTATCTTTCTCTGTACGACTTATTTCAATTAGCATTAACACTCTCCAGTTCCAACCACATTGCTACAAAAGGCCAGATTTCATTCTTTCTCATTGCCACGTAGTATTCCATTGTGTATATAAACCACAATTTCTTTATCCATTTATCAGTTGATGGACATTTAGGCTCTTACCATAATTTGAAAGCCATTGCACTTTAAAAAAATGGTAAGAATGGTAAACTTTATGTTATGACCACAATAAAAAAAAAAAAAAAAAAGGCTCTCCTTTTCCATATCTCCATATAATGGGATATCTGCAGCCAGCCCCAGGCCAGGCAAGTCTTCAGGAGCAAAACCATGGCAGGCTTCTAAGGACACAGCCACCCCCAGGGGCCCTCAGTGACTGCATAACAAGGGGAGCCCACCCACTTAAGCCTATCCCCAGTGTGAGTGTGTGTGTGGGGTCCATCCTCAGCTCTCTTGGGGAATGACAGGACCAAAGAAAAGATACAGAGCACCAGGCTTGGCCTTGGATGGGCCAGAAATGCAGGCATACCGGGCTCAGGACTCCAGTGTGAGCTGAGAATCCGTTTCTGTTCTTCAGCTGGACAGAGCACAGGCTCAGTAAGCACCCCTCCCCACTGTGGGCACAGGGAGCACACAGCCTCTTCTTCAGCCCCTGTGCCACACCTCATACCACATGTGATACTGGTGATGCTACCTCCACTGCTGAGGGGCTCTCAACACCCCACCCAACCCTGAGGTGGTGCTCTGCTCTCCCGTCCTATGAACAAGTGAACAGGCTCCAAGAGGCTCTGGTCTGGCCCTCAGCTGCAGGACCACCAGTAGAAACTAGGCCTCTGCTCCAGCTCACAACAAACTGCAAGAAGTCAATACCAACCACAAGAACTGTGAATTCAATCTTATCCCAAACTTGTGATCTTAAGGTAAACACAATGGATAGCCCTCTCATCCAGGACCCTTCCCCTGGGCTCTGTCTCTGGAGGTCACAACCTACGCTGTGCCAGGTGTTCAGCAATGGGTGAAGACCCATACATGAATCATAGTGGCCCAGCCTGTCTTGAGGGGCTCCAGCTGTCAGTGGGACAGAGTCAACAGGGTGGGGGCTGTGGTGGAAAGAAGCTCAGGGCCCCTCATCCACTCTCAGCCCTGCAAATGCTGTCCATCTGCCAGGCAGTGAAACGAAGTCTATGACAGCAAGAACACCAGCCCCCAATAGGCAGAAGGCTGCACCCCATTTTGGGGCTGGGGTCTTACTGGCCCCTTCCTTCCCACACAGAACGAATGTCAGGTTACTCTTTTGAGGCCCAGGCTGGGGCCCCAGTATGGGTGATCTATGCTTGCTCTGTCGACCTGGCTCCCTCCTTCTGCACAATGGGGGATTTCTCCATGGCCCCCAGACTTCAACCCTGAATGTCTGCACAGAACCACAGGCACACATGGCACACGCTGAGGGCAAGGCTGTGACCTTGGTCCCCAGCCCACCTCAGCAGCCCCCCAAGTCCCTCAGGTCTTTGGGCTGATGCTGGGGTCTATCAGGTGGAGAATGCTGCTCAGGGCACAGCCCACAGCCCTGCTGGAACCTGGCAGGGATGGGGGCAGGGATGGAACCTGGAGCAGATGGGGGGTCCACCCTCCCCAAACCGACCTCACGGTAGGGCCCTCTCATCACCATGGGCCATGCCCAGGAGATGTGGCATCCTGGATATGCCTGCCCCCTACCCCTGTACCTCTGGTCTACCTGGGGAGTGGTGTGGGGGGCGATGGGTGTGTCTACCTGGGGTGGGCTGTTGGTATGGGGGTCATCGGTGTGTGCCTACCAAGGGTCTGGTGGCATGGAGTCTATTGGGGGGCAGCAGACATATGTGTACCTGGAGGCTGGTGGTGTGGGGTGTGTCTGGGGCTTCTGGCCCAGCAGCTGAGCAGCTCCTGTATCTGGAGGTCTGCAGCCCCTGTCCCAGACCTGTCCCTTGACACTCCCTATCCCCTTGCTACCACGAGGAAAGGAGAGGCAGCTGGGCCTCCAGGCCCAACTGTCTGGCTGCCTGTTTGTATTAATCTCTTTAAGCAGGCCTGAAAAACACCTGGGGGAGGGGGAAGGAAAGGGGGAGGGGTGGGTCACCTCGAGTGACAGGCTGATTCAGGTGGACAGGGGATGCTCCATGATCGACAGTCACCTAAGCCCTCAGTCGGGCAGCCACACACATGCTCCCAGGCCCCCTGGGTGCCAGATGCTCCCACGGTTACTCCATGAGGCCACCCCAGGGATGAGCCCCAGGCAGCCGCTACAGCACCAGCTTCAGCCCGCCAAAGCTGCACAGTCCCTTACCCTGTCCTGGGGCCCTCGCCTGTGGGAGAGTGACCACTGTGTCTCAGGTGTGGTGAGGACAGCAGTGATGGCAGAGAGCACTCAAGGTACCCTGCTTGGCACGCCTGCCTAAGGAGCAAGGACGGCTGCTGCTGCCATTAGCCAGGGCCCCTTCTCCTGGGAAGGCTGGTGACTGAGGAGTCTGCTCTTTAACCCCCGACAGACCCTGCTGCAAAGCCTGGCCCCCCCCACCTGTTTGGGTGGGGGACCTGAGGGGCCACCTGGCTGGCTTCAGGCTGCCCCTACCGCCGCCCTGCAATGACAGCAAATCTTCCTTGAAAACACACTTCCTTAATGTCCTGGCCTGTTCTAAGGTGATGGGGATGGAGGGGTGGCCTGGCCATGGGGTGGAAAATTGCTCAGCTCTGAAGGGGGCTAAGCAGGAAGGAATTTCAAATGGAAGGAAACGTCCCAAAGTGCCCACTGCTTGTAAGGAAAAAAAGGAATTCTTGTTCCAGGATGTTTCTGAGTCACTGCTGGCTCCACAGCTCGAGCTGTGCTCCCAGCTACTGCTGGGAGTGCGTGTGAGTGTGGCTATGTCAGAGTGTGGGTACCTCGTGCAGCCCGTGGTCAGCCCTGGGAGCCCTCCAGCCTCTCTCCCTCCTGGGGAGGGGGTCCAGTATCCCCAAGGCCCACATGAATCCAGCCCCAGCCTGAGGCTGCTGCTCTGTGAGGTGGAAGATGGCCTGTGGTTGGCAGTGACACACAGCACAGATCATAAAAAAGGCTTTCAAACTGGAGAAGGGGCCACGCCATGTGGTCAGCCCTGGGAAGCCATGGCCTGGAGCCCCCCAGCAGCAGTTGCCAGTTACCTCTTACCCTGGGTGACGTGCACAGCAGGCATGAGGGTGGGAGGGGGCCCGGAGCCCAGTGGAGACACAGTGGCCACCAGACCAGTGGCTGCAAGGTGTGTATACAATCTTTGCATAGGATGGAGGTGAAAGTGCTTGTCCCAACTTCAGGGACACAAGTGTGCAGGCGTAAGGCCTGTGGGCCTGTCCCCCAGAGCCTGGCCTTCCTGGCATCCCCTGGTACTTACGGAAGCAATGGCTGAATGTCCTCGGGGCTCAGATGGCCTGAAGTGCCTGTTTCTCCACCAGCCCACATGGTTGGTAGCTGATGAGCAGTGCTGCTGGCCTGTGCCTCCCCAGCCAGATCCACTCAGGTCCCAGCTTGGCCTGAGGGCAGGGGAGGGCAGAGAGCCAGGCCTTCCATGGTACCTACTGGGCCTTCTCCCTAGATAAAGTCAAGCCCCACTCAATCAACTAGCATTCCTCCTGAGTCACAAAGTCAATCCTGTCCCTCAGGAACACCTGTTGGCACTGGGAACACGGAAGGCTGCCAGGCCTCCTGACCCGTTGCTGCACACTGCACGGCCACAGAGTGGAGGCTTCCGGCCAGGCCCTGCATGCTCAGCGGGCACTGCTGCTTCAGAGAGACTCAGAGAGGCACAGCCAGGGGGAGGGTGCCAGGTCCTGGGCCCGGACTCCCTGGCCAGATCCCGAACTACAGTGTGTATCGCTGTTCCAGGAAAAACCCTGAAAATAAAGACTTAAAACGAGGCTTCCAGGCCAAGCACAAACTTTTCCATAGCCTTGAGCTTCCTCTTTGCCACATGTGAGATGGACCAGGTGAGCTGTGGGTGACATGTGACCCTGCCCAGGAGGCTGGGTGCGTCCCATGGCTGTCTGCTCTCAGCAAGGGGGCAGAACCGGGGCCTACCCTGACCACCATCACCTCTGAGGACTGGCTCTAGAACAACAGCTGCCATGCAGGGGCAGCCTGGGGTGTGGGGAGGGCCCAGATGGGGCTTCAAGGAAAGTCATCTGGGCTCTCGAGGCCTCTGCTCTCCCATCTGTAATGGGACAGCCGAGCCACCTCATAGTGACCTGGGACAGTGCCTGCACCTAGGCCCACTGGTCCCTGAAGGCCAGTGGCACGTCCCCAGCACAGCAAATGGGGGTCCAGGGTGCACCCAGACCAAAGCCAGAGCCAGATGTGTATGAAGGGCCCCCAACTTGATATCACCTGGAGAAGACTTGCATCTGGCCTGGCAGATGGACAGGAGAAACACCACCCCAGGGGTCAAGGCCCTCATAGTACCCCTGTTATGAACTCAAGGGAGCCGACAGTACCACCCGTGGGACCTGCCAGCTGCCGAGACTCCTGGGCACTCCCACCTCTGGGCTGCCTATCAGACACAGCTGGGCAGCCTTGGCACAGAAAGGAGGGGACCACGATCTGATGTTGGTGCCCCTCTCAAGACTCCATGGAATGAAGGCTCAGTAAAAATTTGCAAAGCAAATTAAAATGAGTCACAAGGCTCTATACACAAAGTCCATGCTGGTCAAGGCTGGGGTTTCCTACGATCTCAGCAAGGGTGAGGCCCCTATGCCAGCTGGCTCAGTGGCCCAAGCAGGGATGGGAGCTGAAGCAGGCTGGGGAAGGCCACGTGTAGCTGCAGGCCATCATCCCAGGCTCTCTGGCAACCCACTGACCCCTCTAGGGAGGCTTTCCTGTGGAAATCACCTGTAACAGTTCATATGATGTTCTGAATGGATAGGGGCGTAAATCTGCAGAAGGCCTGCTAAGCCGGGGTACAATGTTACCCCCAAATCTGCCACTGCATTTGTGCACACTGTGAGGACCAGAGTCAACCTTGTCTGCAGCCCTGGGAACATGTCAGGCTGCCTCTGGCCTGGCAGCCAAATGGACACAGTGGCCAGAGACAGCAGGGCTCAGGCTGGGAGAGCATGCATGGTTGGGGGGCGGGCAGAGAGAGGGATTACAGGGGCCT
Organism: Felis catus; assembly: GCF_018350175.1. Lineage (NCBI taxonomy): Eukaryota > Metazoa > Chordata > Mammalia > Carnivora > Felidae > Felis > Felis catus. The sequence continues at coordinate 110,537,653 of NC_058375.1, read as the reverse complement.
GCTCAACCTTGCTGTGCCAAACAAGTCTCACGTGGGGTTCTTTGGTCTGTGGGGAGCCCCTGCCAAATGCAGAACTGCTCTGGGACTCAGACAGGGCCTCATAGAAAGTGCCCCCCCCCCCCCCCCAAAAGATGTGGTGGCATGTGAGGGAGCCCAGGGCCCTGGTTGCTGGTCTCTGCTTCTGGAGTCTTCTGTGCATCTGATGAGCAAATCAAGGGCTCCACGAGGCGAGAGGGCCCATGCTGTGGAATGAGCCAGAAGGACGCATCAGCCCAGCAGGGCCTCCTAAGCTCTCACATTCTGGGATTCTACTGGCCTGATGGGCATTCTGTGCCTCTGAGGGAAGCCCTGCCTGATGCCCATTGGGTCCCCTTTCCCCTCAGTTGCTTGAGGGTGGGGATCTGCTCCTGCTGTGAATAGCCCCTCATCAATCCCATCACCCTCCTTTTATCCGCTTGGCTGAAACCTGACCACCTTTTCCTTGGTAAAAATGGTGTTTTCCGGGGAGCCTTTGTGGTTCAGTCGGTTAAGAGTCCGACTCTTAATTTTCTGTTCAGGTCATGATCTCACAAGCCCCACACTGGGCTCTGTGCTGACAGTGCGAAAGAAGCCTGCTTGGGATTCTCTCTCTCTCTGTCCCTCCCTAGCTTGCACTCTCTCTCAAAATGGATAAACTAAAAAAAAAAAAAATGGTGTTTTCTACTGGGCACACTGTCAGCCCAGCTTCCAGGAAAGCAAAGGAACAAACTTCTGCTCACAGGACTGGGCTTCCTGACTGCTTGGGTAGAATGGAGTTAAAGCTGGACTTGGTAGGCCCTGAACTTACACAGGCTCAGACGGTGGGCCAACAAGCAGTCTTCTGTCTGGACTTGTGCCAGTAAAACATACTGCCCAGACCTGCTTGCCTGTCTGCCTGCCACGAGGGAACAGAAGGGGGGGGGTGGTCTGTGCTCCTCTTTGGGATGAGGGGCCCCAGGCCCAGACCTGCTTGCCTGTCCGCCTGCCATTAGGGAAAAGAAGGGGGGGGGTCTGTGCTCCTCTTTGGGATGAGGGGCCCTGGGGAGGCTCAGTGGGGTGGGCGGGAAGGAGGCTGTGGCCAGGGTTTGAGGCAGGACAGGTGAGGCCTTGGCTCTCCAGGCAGGGCAGGAGACACACTCAAGCAGTGGCCCACCTCCTCCCCTGCTTTGTGCCTGCCTGGGCAGGGCCTCTCCTCACAGGTGACATCAGAAACCTCCATGGGGCGCCTGGGTGGCGCAGTCAGTTAAGCGTCCGGTCAGCCAGGTCATGATCTCGCGGTCCGTGAGTTTGAGCCCCACATCAGGCTCTGGGCTCATGGCTCAGAGCCTGGAGCCTGTTTCCGATTCTGTGTCTCCCTCTCTCTCTGCCCCTCCCCCGTTCATGCTCTGTCTCTCTCTGTCCCAAAAATAAATAAAAAACGTTGAAAAAAAAAAAAAAAGAAACCTCCAGACTCCCCTGGGAAGTTGTCTGCTGTGCCCTCCCTGTTCCACCTGCCCTCAATCCCCACTATACCATCTTGGACTCCTGGGAAAGCCGATCCTCGGAGCAGCCACTCTGCTTCCCCATAGGTAGGCAGCATGTTGGGCTTGAATCCTGTGCCCAGGTGACGCCTGGCTCTCCCTCCTGGGAGGGGATCGTGGGGAGGGGTCAACAGGAAACCCTGTGGCCGCAGACCTGCGTGTGAATGTCACTTCTGCCAGGTGTGATCTTGGGTGACAAGTTATTTAGGCTCTCTGAGCCCCAGTTTCCTCATCTGTGAGTGGAGTCCCTGACAGCGAGGCATAAACAAGGGTGGCCTGGCCACGAGCGAGAATGGAGGTTGCCGCAGTCACTCTGTGCTGTGCCCTCCAGGCTAGGACACCTGCTCGTCGCTCTCCCCAGCACAGCGTATGCCCTGTAAGCAGGCTGCACGCGGCACAGCAACTTCCCCTCCCCCAGCCCTGCTCCATTAGCTGCGATCTGGCTGGAGGACTTCCTCCTGCTGCTGGTGCCAAGTTCCCCCCACGGGGACTGTGAACCAGAGAAAATGCCCCCTGCCTACTACTCCAAGTTGATACCCCATCCTGCCTCATGCTGCTGTAATGCAAACGTGAAACTTGAGTTTGCTGCTCCTCCTTTCCCAAGGACACCGATGCTCCAGAAACGTAAATATTTACACTTAAGGCTTTAAGGCTCATAACTCAGAGGGGAGATGCTCACCCGCTGCCCATGTTTGTTCTTGGGGCCCTAAGAGCCCTGCGGTGGCAGGAGTGAATTCTCAGATGGACGATGATTTATGGGCCACTCCTCCCAGGCCAAATGGGGACGTGGTCCAGAAGCAAATGCTGCACATAAGGGGCTGGGGCCACGTGGGGAACATTCCAAGGCCCCTGGGATGACAAGGGGGGGCGGTGCAGGAAGCTCACCTACAGAGGAGAACCATGTAGAGGTAGCTCTGGTGTGTGGCTACAGCAGATGGGACTAGGCACCAGGCTGGAGGCAGTGATGTCTGGCTCCTCGGCCAGGCTGCGGGGTGACACAGGTAGATCTCACCCCGGGAAAGCCCTGCCTAGATTTCCATCGTGTGGGAAGGAGGCTCCCATGATTTCAGAGCAGGGGGCTCCAGGCTCCGTTTTTGACTGCAGGATCCTTTTTCCAATCCAACCTCACAGGAACCAACAAACCAGGATCAATGGGTGTGAGACGCCAGGCAGGAAGACTGACTACTTGTTTGGCCTTCTGGGCTGGGCTCCCACCACCACTGGCGAGGTGCTGCTGAGGGCTTCCAAGGAAGGCCCTGGGGGTATTCCTGCTGCAGGAAGGATGGCTGGTTAGCCGGCCATCTGTCTATCTACTCAGTCTGCTGGGCTTCTGGCTGAGCTCCAACCACAAGCGGCCCCAGAGGTCACAAGGTACACTCCCTCCTTCCCCTGCAAGTGCACTTGGTGCCACTGGCTGCAGAACAGAGGCCCACCTGGCCCGCACCTGTGCATCAGTAAACCAAATGCCCAGGACCATAGGCAGTGTGGAAGGACAGTTAGAAGGAGAGGTCTGGCCAACACACCATGCACAGGGCTTCAAACTAGGATACACTAAGAAGACAAAGCATCCCTCAGGGCAGAAAACAGCCTGGGGACACAAATAGGTAGATGGCAGGGAGGAAACCTGCCACGTAACAGAATGCCCGTCTCACCAGTCACGGGTACATGTGCTAGGACCACAGCGGTCCAGCTCACAGCTGCTGGCCTGGCAAAGAGGACCGTGTCTTACAGGCCCCATGGTGGGGAACCTCAGGCATGGTGCTGGGGGTCTGAAGAGCCAGTCTGGAGAGCAGCAGTCATCTCTAAGAGGGCTGAGGGCAGACCACCTGCCCTCCAGCCCACTCCTAGGGACATGTGAGGAAGGGTGGCCAGGCCTGGCCACTGCCACCTGGCCTGTGAGACGCTACTCCTGTCTGCAACAAAGCATGGGAGAAAAAGAGATGTGTCTAGACAAACTCGATGTTAAATCCAGCAGTCGATGAATTAAATATGCATGTCATGGACCAACGTGGATAAATCTCAACAACAAGGATGAGATTTCTTCAGAAATCAAGTAGAAAGCAAGTAGCAGAAGGTCAAGTACAGTCTGATGCGGGTTCTGGAAAGTGCGTCAACAGCCCTACGTGCTGTTCAAGGGATACACATCTGCAGTGAAAGTATAAGAAAGCGTGCTGAAAAGCATGAAATGCAGACGGTGGTGACGGGGGTGGGTGGCAGCCGGGAGCCACAGCAGGGCTCCCTTGGGACCCCTGTGTTCAACTCTCAGCCTGCAGTGAGGACAGGGGTGCCGGTGACACAGATCACAGCCACCACCAAGTCAAAACATGAGCCTGCCACATCATACCCGTCAACGCCTGTGGGTCAGCAGCACAGCCCAGGCGCAGGACAGATGGGGGTCCAGTGAGGAGGAAGAACTACCACATCCCTTGGATCCTCCGGGAGGCAGGTAGGCCTCTCTGTGCTTGGCCACAGTCCCCCCGACCCTCATTCCTGCCCTTGTCACTGAGCAAGCAGCTCCAGGCTGCGTGTCGAGGGTTCTCAGAGGAACAGTCAGGCGAGCTGCTGCTGACACAAGCCGCAGACAGCAGGGCCAGCCTGCACTGTTCCCACAGGCCATGATTATAGTGCCACTTGTGTCCGGGCTGTGGAACGGGGGCGGGGGCTTTCTGGACATCCAGGGAGCAAGCTCGGCAAAGCCCTTGATGGGAAGGAACAGGGTGGTCCCCAATGCCACAGCCCGGGGTGAGCAGGGGCCCTTCATGGTTGAGGCACAGCACATCTCAGGTTGTCACATCAGAAGGCCAGTGATACTTGGTGGCTGTCCCAGATACTGGGACCCTAGCTACCTAGACCACAGATGCTGTAAGGAAGCCCCCTGCCGGCCCTCAAGCTGACCCAGACAGGAGCCGAAAACCTAGCTGGTCCTGAAGGACCCCTTCCCTAACCCCAGAGAGAGGGGATGCACCGTGGCCTCTTATAAAAAAAGTCTCCAGCACCAGGCACAGTTCCAAGTACCCACCTCTGAGGCAGGTACTGTCACTATGCCCATTTTACAGAAGGGGGAACCGAGGCACAGAGGTCACATGGCCTGTGAGTGGCAGAACTGGGATTTGACCCAGCTGGTCTGGCTCTAAGCCTGAGCCCCCACCCTTGTTCTGCTGTCCACCCTGGCAGCCTGCTGTTACTGCTCTCCCATCTGCTTTGAGCTGTTTCCTCCCAGCTGGCTTCTTTGCTGCTGGGCTGCCTGTGGACAGCCTCCATCCTTATGTGCCATGGTGGGCGGTGAGAAGCTTCCGGAGCTGGCTATCTGCTGGGGTCTGGCTCGTCCACGGCCTCTTGCCACACCCAGGCAGGCAAGGAAAACGAGGCTCAGAGAGTTCTGGGTGTATGCAGGTTCCAGACTGGTGTCACTCAAGAGGTCAGATGTCCAAGTGTCCACCCTGGTGCATCAGTCTCCAGAGACACCTGGGTCCCCAGCTCCTGCCTAGCCACTGACCTCCTTTGACTCCACAGCTTTATAAACAATTAGCCCCAGAGTTTTAATCTCTCGAGTTACTATCTTTCCAGACAATTATTGATTTGCTGCGATGCCTGCCCCTCCCCCCGCGTTGGGTCTTTTAACGTTGCCTGTGTAAACACGCGGAGGCAGCTGTGCTGCTCACATGTGGCCCTCACAGAAAGGCTGGATGCACGGCTGTCAGGGGCTGCCTCTCCCCAGAGCCCCGCCACCACGGCCCTGACACCACAGCTAGCCTCATGCTGTGCTGTGGCAAGCCACTGGCACTCCACTTTATAGATGAGGAACTGGGCCCCACTCCTGGGCCATGAGGCCTGTGTCCCACCTGGGATCACAGAATCTAAGGGGTTAGAGTGACCACAGCTCCAACAAGACACGAACACAATCTGGGGCTGGATGAACCGTGTGGCCACAGGAGGTCACGGATGACAAGTCCCTGGTTCTTCTACAGAACCAAACAACAAACTCCATACCCCTGTTTTTGAGATGCAGAAACAATCTCACAGAGATGTTTCGCTGTGCCCACGAGACCCACTGGCTCAGACCCAAGGTGAGAGAGGCTGCCCGAAAGGAATCCAAGAGCATGTCCCCACATGTGCCCGTCCTCCCCTGCGGCCTCAGAGACCCATCTACGTAGAGAGGGCCCATAAGGTCCTGCAGTGGCCATGTGGAACTCGGTGTATCAGTCCCCACAGGTGACCCTGGTGAACTGAGGCTGCAGCCCCAGCGTGGCTGGCTGAGTGAATGAATGGACCAACAGCCTGTATGGGGGTGAGGCCTCTGAGCGGTCCGGCCACTCGGGAGGGAGCCTCAAGAGTGGTGGAAAGCAGTCAACACTGCAGGGAAGGGCTGCTGGCTGGCGGGAGTCTGGCCAGAGGCAGCTGTAGCTGTGGGACAGAAAGGATGCCTGGCTGGCTTCTGTTCCCTCATCAAAGCAAACAGGCCCTAGGCCCAGGCCGGGGCAGGACGTGTGTGTGTGTGTGTGTGTGTGTGTGTGTGTGTGTGTGTGTGTGTGTGTGGTCATCAGCGGCTGGACAGCCCATGCCCACCACCCGCCTGCCCGACACAGACATCCTCTAACGTCTGCCCAGGTCCTGCAGCCCGGGATTAGCACAGTAACTCTCTGGTGGATGGGTATGTGCATGCCACACTTCCAGAATAGCAAGCCCTGCCAGCTAGCGACTTGGAACACAGCCACACCAGGGAGGGGGCATTTTACCTAGTGAGGAACGGAGAAATGAGACCACAAGTCCCATAGGCAGAAAGTGAGGCCTACATCCAGGGGCAGATTGGACCCTAATGCCTGGGCCCCTGTCTGTCTTTCTGTAGCTGGGACAGCATCTCACCCCTGGCAACCCAAACAGAGAGCAAAAGCTTAATAGGAAGAGAAGGAGCCAATGGAGTTCCGGAAGAGGCAAGAACGAGAGTCTGGAGAGATAACTTTCCTGCAAACACATCTCCTCAGCTGTGAGTGCTGGCAAGTGAGGCTGACGTGCAGACCTCAAGGAAGAGGAGAGCAGGGCTGCCAATGAGAAGCGTCCACATGGTTATCGGTAATTGCTGAGAAGAAGTACTCAGAAACCATCTTCTTGGGAGGGAGCCTGAGTGCCCTTCCCGCCTCCCATCCTCTCCAAAGACCAGCTGAACTGAATCCTGGCCGGAATCACACCACCTCTCCAGCAGGCCCAGGTGGCGGGCTGCTGGCTGCGGGCCCTCACGACCACCTGGGAACAACCTGCAACGGGCACTGGGTGGGGGTGGGGGCGGGCCCACTGGCCGGGCTGCGCTGGGGGCCCCCCCGAGTGCTGCCAGCAGTGCCAGCATCGGCTCTCCCTTGCTGGAGCCAAGAGGATGCGGCCTGATTCTTGTCTTGCTGCTACTCTGGTGAAGGCCACCAGATGTTTTCCAGTAAACTAACGACACAGGTCTGCCTGTGAAATTGGCTGTGTCTGCTCTGGGTCTGGGGAGCTGCATGTGCTGAACCTGGCTGGTCTGACTGAACTGCTGGCTATTGTTCTCACCCAAAGACAGTCTTCCCGCCTGGGGGTGGGGTGGAGCGGGACACCCAGGCTTCGGAACAGACATCTCAGCATCAGCTCCTGGCTCTGCAGGCTGAGGGACTCTGCAAGTTCCCCAACTTTCTTGGGCCTTGACTTCCTTATGTGGAAAACTGGGACAATCATCAGATACCTGCATTATTGGGGTGGTGGGCCACATAAGATGACCCATTCCAAGAAGCCACCCAGTGCTTGGAGGACAAGAGCTAGCCTATCTGCACCCTTCCCTCTCTGGACTCTGGCTTCCTTGGATTTGGGTCCCCAGAGCCCACCACGCCTTTCCTTCAGACCCCAGATGTCAGAGCTGCACCTGGCTCTCCCAGCAGGGGCTGAAGCCAACAGCTGTGGCCAGATGAGCAGGTGTTTGGGGAGACTGGACATGACCCCTCCCCAACCCCCAAGAGTGCATGCACCAAGCAGGGCTTTTAGATAAAAACCACAGATAGACACATTTTGCTGGTTTAAAAAATAAACTCTTTTCACACCCACAACGATATCCAATACCAACCAAGGTGCTGCTCAAGTGGGCACTCAAATACCACACGCTGCAACATGGTAAGGGCAGACTTTCCGAAAAGTAACCTAGTGTTTATGCTGAGAGCATTTAAACCTGCAGATCATTCAACTCAGAAATTCCACTCCTAGGAATTTACAAAGGAAATCAGAGCTACGCAAAACATTTGCACACAACGACACCCACTACAGCATTACTTATAGTAGCCAGAGACAGGAAATCTGCACATTTAACGACAGAGCAGGACTAACAACACACCCGGCTGGGGGGGGGGGGGGGGGTGTCACCTGCAGCTACTAAAATAGTAAATTTTTAATAACAAAGAACAACATTTATAGAAAATTTATATTATGGTTTCAATTACAGTGTAAAAAAAAAGATGTGCGTGAGGAATACAGTGAGTTTACTTTTCTCTTTTATGTTTTCCTCTCAATTATCACACAGTCATTACAACAACAACAAAACCATGAGATGTGAAAGAAAAAGACTCCAGGTCCTTTAAGGATGACAAAACCAAGCCCCCCAACCACCCTGACCTGATCACCTGCTACTCCTCAAGATCAGCAGCAAACCTCTCAGACCTCCAACGGAGAAAGAAAGAAAAAGACAAGGAGCCTCACAGGCCCAGGGGCGGGAGCTGGGCCACTGTCCCCAGGGCTCTCTGACCCAGGAGCGACAGTCCCCACAGCAGAGCAGGCCCTGCCACAGTACAGTGGGCCAGCCCACTCTACACAGCCCCAGGTTTTACAAGTGAGGTGCCTAAAAGGACAGGAAGCCCTGGTCTTGCAACTCTCAGGTGCTTTAAAGAAAACACGAGTTACAGAGAGAATTCTACAAACTGAAGAACCATTTAAAATAATCATCAGTAAGCTATCTAAAAATTTGCCTTCTCATGCATTTGCCTAAAAAGTTTTGTTTTGAATATGAATGAAAATGTAATTCTGAACATCTTTTCTTTTTTAATGTTTATTAATTTATTTTGAAAGAGAGAAAGATGGAGAGAGGGCGAGCACAGGGGTGCATCCGTGCAGGAGAGGGGCAGGGAGGGAGGGAGAGAATCCTAAGCAGGCTCCATGCTGTCGGCAGAGTCCAATGTGGGGCTCGAACTCACGAACTGTGAGATCATGACCATTAGCTGAGATCAAGAGTAAATCAAAAGTCGACACCTGACTGACTGAACCACCTGGGCACCCCCTAATTCTGAACGTCTTGATCTCAGATTCCCTTCATCTCCAGGCAAGGCCTCCGCAGGTGATTCAGGCCATGATGACAGTCTATCCAGGTCCCCTAGGGGGCTAGGCCCTATATATGGGTCCTAGTCATGGGCTCTGGTTAACATCTGTCCTGCTGTAGGCAAATGTGGGTTTTGTCCCTTGATCGCACGTAAGAAAGTAACTGTGAAGGCAAGTTGGGTGTGGAGTGCCACAGAAAGAAGTGTCACAGAAATGCCCAATCTTAAGTCTGCCCAACCTGGCTGGTCCCACTGAGGGCCCCTGAAGCCCTGTGGGACTGGCACTGTACTCAAGGCTGACTTGAACCTGATTCACTAAAAGACTCATGGAAGGGCAGCTCCTGCAGAGGGTGTGGGACCAGGAAGAGAACATTCTAGTTGGTACCAACACGTGGGCAGTACCCACTCGTCATCTGGCCAGTGCCAATGTGCTGTGGACATGCCAGCATAGCAGATGAAGGACGGCCAGTGGCATCTAAGGCAGCAGGGTGCTGGCAGCGAAGGCTTCCTGGAGGAAGGGACAGCAGAGCTGAGGCTGAAGGGAGAGGAGGACCCAGCAGCAGTGGGCAGAGAGCACAGCATGCTGGGGCCCAAGGTAGCAAAGGCTGAGCTGACAGCAGATTTCTGGAACACAGACAGGAATTCAGGAGAGTGGAGGGTGGGTGACCAGGGCTAAGAGGACACAGGCTACCAATGCTGCTTCTACATGGCAACATTATAGATTGCAGGGAGCCCACCAGGGGCTCCTGGGGTGGGGGTGGGGGACTGCTGCACAGAGGGCCTGGCTGGGCCAGGGAGGCGGCCTGGAAGTCATACTCGGGACCCAAATGCCCAAGGGGGCTCCAAATGAAGCCTCCACAATTTCAGGAACATTTCTGGGGCAATCCAGACAAGGCCCTGACTGTCCCCTTCAGGCACATGGGGAGAGGTAGGAGAGACATTCTGGCTCTTAGGAGCACTTCTGCGAGTCTCTGAAGCGACACAGGAGCATGGGGTGCTGAGACTCTAATCAAAGTGGCCCCTGGCAGCAGTTGAATACCTGTCTGTTGCGCTGCTCCAAGGTCAGTGCTTCCTGGAGTGGGGCTGGGGGTGGGGGTGGCTTTCAAGCACATTGGCTGATGCTAGGTCAGGTGTGGCAGCCCCCTCAGTGGACACAGGACATAAGAGGGACCTACAGACACTTGGCTCATATGCCTTTTCCTCTTTTAACTCAGGAAGCACTGACCACTGTTAGAAATTGAAAACTGTATTCCGGGAAGGTGTGTTTCTTCACCTTGAAGTCTGTCACCTCAACACCTGCCCAGCTTAGAACCCCCGAGGCTGACGCCGTGTGATGGGGTAGTTCTGGAGCCGTAGAAACCCCCACTTCCCTGAGCCACAAGGCCTGCCTCTTCTAGGCCCCTAAATACTGCAGACACTAGCACCAGGAGCTGCAAGAGGCTTGGCGGAGTTTCTAGAAGCACACCTCATGGCAGGGAGGCATTCATCCAAGCCCTGCAACATGCTTGGCCCTGGAACCCAGGGAGAAAGGAAGGGTCCTCACCCTAGGCCCAGACACCCAGGGACCTGTCAGGGCAGCTCTTGGAGGCTCCCCCCCCTCCAGTTAACCAGCCATGTGGTCACTCCAGCACCCTCAGGGCCATGGGGAAGGCAAGCCGTAGCCTGCTGGAAGGAGGGTGAGGGTGAAATCTGGAGCTCCCGAAACCAGAGATCCCACAGAATCTGGGCACTGACGAATTCATCCAGAGAGGTGCTGGGCCGGGGGTCGGGGGGCAGATGGGAGAACTGCATGCTGACCTTCGAAGTACCTTGGTCCAGCTCCAGATGAGGGGAACACTCAGCAAGTGAACCTCAGTTGGATGGGCTTGTAAATGCACAAAGCCAAGATTACCCTGGGCTCTCAGGGAAGCTCATTAAAAAAGCAATCTACCTAGCACCTGGAACAGAAATGAAGGGGGGGAGAGCACACAGAAGATGATGCTCTGTCACCTGCCTCACACCACAGCCCACTCCAGAGTGGACAGCAGAGGGAGGCCTCCTGCGAACCCCGGAAACCCCTCCTCCACTGGGCCAGCATGCTGCTGAGCTCAGCAACTTCTAGGCAGAGGGGCTGGCAGCCCACCACAGCAAGAGGCATCGGCTGACTAGGCACGGCTTTTTCTATTCTTGCTCAGACACCCACCCTGAGTGGGGCGGTGCTGGGCCTCCCTCGTGCAGCACCTGGGGGGCCCCATCTGCTCCACTTGGTCCCCCCACTCTTGTCTGGAAGGGTGGCTGGGCCTCCCGCTCTGGTGGACAGACTCCAGAGAAGGGAGGTCAGGGGCCCTTCATCCTGGTGACCTGAAGGGAAACAGCCTCAGGAGACAGGCTGCAGGAAGGGCGTCCGGTTGTACAAACTGGATTCAGGCCTCTAGGCAGCCCCCAGAACAGGTTCTGCACACTGTCCCCTCTGGGGTTCGCCCAAGCTAATTCCCTCTAGCAGACAGGATGGTGCCCACCCCCATCCTCACTCCTGCAGAAAAGGAGGAGGCCTATGTGGCTTGGTCAGTGCCTAGTTCTTAGAGCCTACAGCTCTGGTGTGTCAACCCCAGACCTGGCTCAGTCTAGTACAGAGTGGCTGGATCACACCAGGAAAGCACACCAAGTGCTGTACAGGAAGCAAGGATTTAAGGCTTTGGAATGGTAGATTTGTAACCACTGGGGCCTTAAGAGACCTGGAACATCACCTCCCAGGTTCCGAGCTGCTAGGAGCAGGGGATGGGGCAGCCAAGGCAAAGTAAGATGACCTGTGCCCTCAGCTCTAGGGCCCTCATTTCCTCACAGTCCGGGAAAGACCACATGAAAAGGACTGAAGAACTGAACAGGAGAGCAATGCCATGGACCACGTTCAGCTCTGGACTCGTGAGATACCCAACCTTTATCCTCCAAACACACCAGGGACCCTGCACCCTCCTGACCCAAAAGTATGCCAACAAACATGATTTACAGAGGTCACAGAAGCTATCCTACCCCCAGCCTGTCTGTAAGTGCAGTCCTGAGGCAAATATGGAAGATAAACAAAAGGCAGGCAACAAGATCTCACTCCCGGCCTTCCCCAGCCCTGACGTCTTGGGGAAAAGGCCCCTAGGGCACTAATATGAGCTGGAGGAAGAGAAGTCAAATTTTAAGCACTGGAAACCCAGCCTAGCCTCCAGGGTTGTGGCTACAGTGTACTCAGCAGGAAAGCTGTCCCCCAGAGGTCAGCCCTGTGCCTCTGACCTCCACAGAAATGGGGGGCTCCCAAGCAAAGTATGTGGCTGTACAGGTCCCCCTGACCAACTCAGCTCCCCTAACCTAGCTGTTCCTTTGCACTCCTCTTTGGGAGGGAGCTGCCAACTGGTTCTGGCCCAACTGTGAGCACAGGCAGCACTGCCTCCTCCCCGCCCCCAGCCCCAGGTCACACTCAGGCCTTTGTTCTACCTGCACACACGGGCAGGCAGAGCCAACCCCCTTCCCTGGCAGCTCCTCCCCAGCTCTCTCAAGGCAGGTTGGGGGGCTGGGGGGCTCACAGGTGCAGGCGGAAAGGCACTTCACTTGTCTCACTTCTGCTTTGGGTATGCGAGCGGCCATGGTAAGCGAACACTGCAGGTGGGCTACACACACCAAGGAACCCACTTTCCCACCCGACCCACGCAAGGCCAGCCTGGACCCGCTGCTGGGGAGAGCCAGATTATACACTGGCCCGCGGTGCAAGGCAAGTGATATCCCCAGGGCAGTGGCCAGTGACCCGAGGGAAACCGAGGCTATGCGCACCCGGCGGGGCGCGAGCGGTGGAGGAAAAAAGTAGAGAGGCGACGCGGAGAAGGTGAGAATAGAGGGCAGGGTGACTACGGGCTGGGCTGCAGAGGACCAACTGGGAGCCTTGGGCTCCCAGCAGGTCGGGAGGGGGTCCACAAGCGGCCCGCGGGGAGGACAGGAGAGGGGGGACGGCGAGGGCAGTGCGGGCCCAGGACAACCCGGCGGGGGCATGGCCCGGGGCTGCAGCCGCAAGCTGGGACCCGGCCGCTCCGGGCGCTCACCTGGGCGTGCGCAGCGCGGCGGGGTCGCGACGGTCCAGCACGCCGGGCACGCAGTTGGTGAGCTCGGTCCAGTCGGCGTGCAGCCCGCAGCTCCAGCCCGTAGAGAAGCGAGAGAAGAGCCAGGTCTCGCGGCGGTTGGGCCGGTAGCAGGTGCACTTCTTCTGGCCGGGCCGGCAGTCGCAGGGCACCTCAAGGCGCACGTTCTGCACGAGGTGGCGGCCGAAGGTGGTGCCACCGGTCTTCTGGATATGCAGGAAGACGATCACGTCGTCGCCCTTCATGTCGAAGCGCAGCGAGCGCTCCAGCTCGCGCACCGGGAAGTAGTACTTCTTCTCGTAGTGCGGGTCGGGCGTGGGGAAGAGGTCCAGGTCGTCGGGCGGCGCGCGGCCGCCGGGCGCGCCCAGGCTCAGCCCCGGGCCCGCGTACTGGTACAGGATGAGCATGAAGCACGCTGAGCCCGCCACCACCAGCACGAACTTGCTGGCGCGCTCAACCATGGTCCTGCCGCCGGCGCGCCGCCGCCGCATGTGTCACCATCGCCGGCGGCCCGGGCGCGGGGCGCGGGGCCTGGGAGGGCGGGGGGGCGCGGGCGCAGCTGCCTCCTCCGCCGCCGCCGCCCGCGCTCCGGCCCGGCCCGGCTACTCGGCGCCCAGGCCGCCCGCAGCGGCGCGGGCCCCGGCCCTGCGCGGCGCCATGGCTGCTCTCCGCCCAGACCCGGCTCCGGCTCCCCGGGCCCGACCCCGGCTCGGCTCCGGCTCTGCTCCGGCCCCGGCCCCAGCCCGCGCCCCCTGCGGCCCGCCGCCGGCCGCTCTGCTCCGCGCCGCGCCGCGCCGAGAACGCTCTGCGCCGCCCCGCGCGCCGCCGCGTCTCCGCAGTCCGCCGCCGCCCCGCCCCGGCCCGCCCCCGGCCCGCCCCCGCGGCGCCTCTTGCCGTCGCCGCCCGCGCCGGTTCTCGGCTCCGCCCCCCGGAGCTCGCGGGGCCTCAGGCCGGTGCTGGGCGCGGGACCCGGTCTCGGGCAGCGGCCAGACGGGGAACTGATTGCTGTCAGGGAGGCCGGCGGGGGGCGGGGGGGGGGGGGGAAGCGACTGGGGAATCGGGGAGCAGGCGCGCGGCGGCCCTTCTGGGCAGGAGCGGGGAGCGCAGCGGCCGGCACCTCTGGCGCTTGGGGCTCCCTCCCTCCACGTTCCGGCCGCGCGGGGACTACCCTTCCGCGCTCCTCCGGAGGAAAGCCACTGACCTTGCACGCTGGGCGCTTCAAAGTTCCAAGTGCGAGAGGGCCGAGGCCGAGCTGCCATTGGTGCGACCTGCGGGCGGTGGGGCCAGAGCGAGAGGAAGAGAAGGGAGGGCTGGGGGCGCAGAATTCTGGGCGCGCGCTCGCGATCGGGACCCCCTCGCCCTCGTGGTTTTGGGACAATGACCCGGGGTCCCTCTTGGAGAGATACTGAGGTGTCCGCAGAGGCCTAAGGCCCAGTTTTATGCGGTCCCTTCTTTGAAAGGAGGTTCAGACAATGTGCATTTCCCCCCTTCATGTTTATTAAACCCCCAACGAAAAAGTTATAAAGTGTTGAGCCCATATTTAAAATTGTGAAAGTCCACAAAACATTCCAACTTTCATCTTTGGGAGGTCGGTCTGTCTGGCAGCCCTGGCCCTGTCCTGTTTTTGGTGGTGCCCTCAGGGACGCCTCGGGCCTCCCTGCCCTGTGGTCCACTCTCCGCTCAAGCCTCCTGGCTTACCCACGTGCGGAGTTCCTCATCAGACCGACCCCTACCTGGCCCACCACATTTAGGGTAGGGCACTGGCCTTGACGTCCTCGGAGCAGGAGGTGAGCTGGGGTGTGAAATGACCTGTCAGAATAGAGCTGGGGTGGGTTGGGACACGCACATCATCGTCCCCTGCCAGGGGCTACCCTGTTTTGCTTCTGTTGGGGCTCCTGAAAGCATGGTGGATTTGGGGGGATGGGAGGGTTGTGTCGATTATACCTCAGTAAACTGTTAAAAAATAAATCACAACAGAAAGCCCTCTTGGAAGCAAACCCAGAGAGCTGGAAAACAACCACCAATGCTCCAAAACCCACCTAACAGAGAAGCATGCGGTTTTCACAAGGGGCTGGAGGGCCATCAGCTCCAGATGGTCTGGTGCAGCACCCTGAACACGATGCAGAGTGAGCTAGAGCAGCTGGGGCGGGGTGGGGGTGGGGGGTCCAGGGCCCAAGTCCCTGCCCAAACTGAAGCTGCTTTAAAACCGACCCTCCCCCTGGGGCCAGGGGCATTTGGGCCAGGCTTCCTCAGTGATGATTCATTTTTGCCAGGAGTGGGGGCTGGCTCTGTGCTGTGCCTGCAGCTGCCTGCCTCTGCCTGCACTCACTGGTCGCTGTTTTGGGCTGAGGCCTAGGGAGTCTCCCTTCATTGGCCTGAAAGCAGCAGCCCAGATACCGAGGGCAGAGCTTCCCTGGGTCAAACTCCTAGGCACCCAGATGACAATCCTCCACCAAGTGGTAAATCATGATTAAGCCTGCTTATTATCCAGAACTACTGAGTAGTAGGCATCATAGGTATGTCATTTCCAATCTAATTGGCAAGCCTGTAGACCAGACTATAATACCCATTTCACAGAATAGGAAAATGAGGTTCAGATGGGTGAAGACCCTGGGCAAGGTCACATGGCTGGCTGGTGGTCTCTCTTCAGTACAACCTCTTCCTGACCCACAGCAGCAGGATGGTTAGAGCCTGAACAAAAGACTGCCGGATATGCCCCCTCATCCCTTGAGGCCTGAGTATCTGGGCCAGGCATGGAGACCACAGGGTGGGCCAACCCTCTCTCAGTCTTAAGAAAGTCAAGGTTCTGATCCTGGGCTGTCTGGCTTCAGAGTCCAGCCCGTATTCACCCCTGTAGTCACCTCAGCTCCCCCAGGCTAGATGCCAAGGCTGAATGGGGGGCCAGTGAGACGGTCTAGAAAGGCCACTCCTCAGCTCCCAAGGACAGTCTCTGTTGCCAGATAGGGAATTGGGTGCAGAATGTTCAAGAGAGAGCTGGAGTATTACTGAAAGGCCACTGAACCCATCTGTGCTTGTCCTGGGTTTCTGTCTTGTGCCTCATGGAATGGGGAAACTGAGGCCTAGAGAGAAAGAAGGAGAAGAAAGGCCTGACACAGGGTCCCCCGTGGGTGGGTGCCCCTCCTGTGAGCTGTGATGGGAACCAGAGCGGCCAGGTCCCTGGATAACAGCCCCTCTCCCCCCCCACCCCCGGAAGCTGTGTAATTCAGCTTCGTACTTGCCAGCATAGCTGACAGGGAAACCCCCTATTTAGCCAGGAAGCCTTTCATTCCTAGAATTCTCCTAGGAGGAGAATCCAAGTTGCCTCCAGGATTTTACTCAATTTTCCCCTCTGACTTAAGTGCCGCACTTGCACTGTGAGACCCCCAAGGCTGTAGATTCTTTCCTCACACCTCCAAGTCAATCCGATGAGCCACTGATCCTAAAAGTCAAGTTGCTTCAATGAATCAGTGGACATCTGGGAGCAGGGTGGACACGACTCTGCCTAACCCTGGGGAGCTGGGTGCTCCATCAACCGACTCCGTGTGTTGGACCCTCCGTCTCATCCCGACAAATTGGCAGAAACACACACATTGAAAGGCAGTTGTGTGTTGGGGCACCGGGTGGCTTAGTCACTTAAGGTCCGACTCTTGATTTCTGCTCAGGTCATGATCAAGACCCGCTAACAGTGGGGGCCTCCTTGGGATTCTCTCTCTCTCCCTCTGCCCCTCCCCCTCTCAAAATAAAGAAATAAGCTTAAAAAAAAAAAAAAAAAGGCAGTTGTGGATTTCAGGTGAAGTCCCAGCACAGCCAAGTGCCTTCCCACTTAGTGGGTCCTGTCACTTGCTGTCTGTGTTCTCCCACTGTTTGACCTGCAGGTACCCAACGTTCCCCACAGTCCTAAGATTGCCAGTGACTACAAGGAGGGCTAATTGTTTGCTGGAGGCAGCGCCCAGCCCTTAGTGTTTTCAGAGTTCAGGGAAAAGCAATTGCAGCTCTTCCGCTCTGTGACTATCTTTGTTCTCTGAATATCCACTTCATAAATTCTTTAATATATGATCTCTGACTTACTGTAGAAGAAAAAGAAAAGAACACGGCTAGTGGTGGGATGCGATGATCAAATAAAGCAAGTCATTGTACTTCTGCTCCGGGAAAGTGCAAGCCGCGATACGATTTCGGGCTTCGGTAATGAAATGGAAATTCTTTTGAATCTAAAATAGCCTCAGAACCCAAACGCAAGCTTTCCTTCCCTACACGCCACGCGTCCTCAGAGTCTGAGAACCAGGAGATCAACCCACGGCGCTCCTCCTTCCCGGGCGTGCAGTCCCACGGAAGGGCGCGCGGGGGCAGCACGGCCGCCGCTGGCCGGCCGGCCGCCCAGCAGTTGACATTGCAAGACTGGGGGATTTTCCACGCTTGGTTCCCTGCTTCTCTTTCGTCCGGTCGCCCATTGTTGTTTCCGAAGGGGTGGAGGAGGGCAGCCGCTCCTGTCCTCAGAGCCTCCGTCGGGGATGGCCCCGATTCTCACGGCGGGGCGGAGAGAGGGGTTTTGTTCCGGGACAAACTTTTAAAGGGGACTTTGGATCGCAGCGGAATCGGCGTCGCCTGCCGTTAGACCCGCTGGAGGGGCCGGCCCACGGCCTCGAGCGGCCTGCGCTGACCCCAGTGGCTGGCCAAGGAGTAGCTGGGGAGGGGGCGCCAGGGCCCTGAGCGGAGCGACTCATGACCACTTTAGTTGAACCTTGGCACCCTCCTCTATGGAGGCCCATCTCTCCTGGGGTGTCCACACTTGACCCTTGGTGCCTCCTGCCTTTGCCCCCGCTCTGTACCCTCTGCCCTGGTCTCCTTGCGAATCCTACCCACTTCAGGCCTCCTCCTCCAGGAAGCCCACCCCTTCCCACAGAAGACCTGTCCCTGTGACCAGGTGCCTGTCCTTCTGTAGTACCACTGAGTGCCAGCACCCTGGGCTCTGCGAGGTACCGGGTTCCCTCCACCCCAGCCCTGCACACAGGTCTGCCTGGTGTCTTCCAGGGTGGCTGTCTTGTGGGTTGAAGGACTCAGGCTTGAATAGGCCACCAGGACAACGGACAGGCCTGCTGCCCCCAAGTTCGCCTGACCTTCAGAAGTGCCTGGGCAGCCCAGCATTGGGGAGGGGCGCCCTAGAGCAGCCATCTCTAATTGTCGGTGGCAGTCCTGAGCCCGGTGGCCTGCCTTGTTAGTGGGCAGTGGCTGGAGGGCAGAGCACAGCCAGCGACAGCAGGACCCTGCAGGTCCCTTCCTTCCAGCTCCTCCTCCTTTGGTGTTGTCCCCTGCTGAATTTTAAGGCCTCCTTAAACCCTTTTGGAAAGAGGGTGAGAGTATAAATAGGTTAGTGAGAAACTGAGCAATTCAGATGGAAATGACGCAGCCCTGGTCTTCTACCTGCCCCCAAGAGCAGAGCTTTATGACCCGGTTGTGGCCCTAGCGTGGCCCTTCCACAGCCCTTGCCCTGCTGGACCTGGATGACTGTCTGATCACTCACACTCAGCCCCGCCCTTTCTAGCTCCCAGGCCTGATAGGGGGTGGGTGGGTCGTGCAGGGGGCCTGTTTGCCTGCTGCCTGGTGGGGACTCCTTGTCCAGCAGTGGGACCCTGTTCTGCATCTCCCTCCCCACTTGGACCACAGAGAAGGCACTGAAGCCCCCCTTCCTCCTCAGCATGTCCCTGCTATTGGGGTTATTGACAGGGCAGTTCCTGAACCCTGCAGTGGCAGGTTCTGCCAGCTTGGCCGGGTGGATGGGCATAATGTTATCCCGAGGCCATCACCCTCATTCTTACACTTGGAACTTCTCCCAAAGGGACACACCTTTAGAAATTCCAGAGCAAAGTCAGCCTGGCAAAGCCTGGGTCACAGGGAGGGGTGGGGTGAAAAATGAGAGGTGTGTCTACATAGAATCCAGCTCCCAGTGGGACCTCATCCCTGATTTATGCTATTGTATTTGCTGCCCAACCCAGCTGGGATGGATGGGCTGCCAGAGAGGGTGGTGGGGGCACTTTGGAAAGATGCACTGCTGGGAATATTCCCTGGGGGGGTGGGGTAGGGGCCCTTCTGAGGGCTTAATGGTGGAGGCTGAGATAAGCCACCAGGACCTGCTGTCTCTGCCCCCAACCCTGGCTCCCTGAAGCCACATGGGGCGGGACATGGGGTGAGAGAGGATCTGTGCAGAGGCCCTGATGCTTTGCAAGGCTGAGGTGGGATGGGGGGGGGTGGGCGTCAGGTCCTTCCAGGCAGCTTCATCTCTGTGTTACTCGAGGGACCAGCTTGTGTCTCTTTCTCTGCCTCCTGCGCTCAGCTGGGCACACCCTCCCTCAGGAGGCCTGCCCCTAGCACCTGCTTCTGTCACACTCACCCTGTGGGTTCTTCCTGGTTGGGCTGCAAGATAGCAGCCTGCCCCCTCCTTTATCTGGCCTGTCTCTTTTTAACTCGATTCATCTTGACTGTTATTAACAATTCGCTGTCCTGATAGATTCAAGTTCACATGACAAGTCAGTTGACTTTTTCTGACGGAAGCTGCTTTCCTGGGCAGAGCCACATGGCCTTTGATGGGGTCTGGGCCCTGAGTATGTGCCCAGAGGCACAGAGGCAGGGGATACAGGCAGCTTTATGGAGAGCACCTGGGTTTCAGAGAGGTCGCTCGTGTGGCCTGCCTGCTCCAGGGCACTGTGAGAAGGGGGCTATCTCTTCTGGAAACCAGGCCTTGGAAGGCACTGCCCTGTGTCCCCCAGTGCCAGCAGCTGTGAACCTGGCTAGCCATGGCACTTTCTCCCAGCTCTGTAGTGACCACCTTTCTTTTTGCTCCAAATGGGAATGTTCTTGCTGTTCATTTCTCTCACTTTCCCTCTTTTTACCACCCTCCTTAAATAGAGGAGCCTTTTGTGGGAATTAGACACTGGCCCAGCCAGGCCCTGGTGGTGCTCTGAGAAGCCAACAGGAGGAGGGAGCCTTTCCCTCTGGGCCACCACCAGGAGGGTGGTGGGCATACAGGGAGTCTGGCCCACGGCCACAGCTTTTGCTTCAGTCCCACCGCCCCCAGGAGTGGGGGGGGCACGCTGTGGCACAGGGTGCACCAGGATGTCCACTGGCCGAAAGCCTGGGCTAGTGACAAGGCCTTGACATGGCTGTCCTGGAAAGAGCAGGTGTGCAGGAGGCATACTTCTGGCAGAAGCAAAAGGGGGGCGGGGCTCACTCCCTGTGGGCAGTAGGGTTGGCGACCACAGCTCAGACCTGCCCACTGCCGGAGGTCAGCTCAGAGCCCCACGCTGTGTCTGTGACAAGACCCATCTATGCCAGTGGTGCTGTACAGACAGCCTCCCGGGCTGGGTCTCCTTTCATCAATTTGCGTGCACAGCAGCGCTGTGAGGGGGTCCTGTGGCCACCCCCTCCTTACAGATGAGGCTGCCAAGACTCAGGGAGGCCAAGTCACTCTCCAAGGCCACAGAACCAGCTGTGAGAC
Organism: Felis catus; assembly: GCF_018350175.1. NCBI lineage: Eukaryota > Metazoa > Chordata > Mammalia > Carnivora > Felidae > Felis > Felis catus. The sequence continues at coordinate 110,517,213 of NC_058375.1, read as the reverse complement.
GAGGCAAGAGGTGAACAGAAGCCTCTGCCCCAGTGCTGAGGTCTGCCAGGCAGGTAAGGAGGGCTGGGGAAGAGAGGGCCTGTGACGCCTGCCTTCCATGTCCTGGCCCACCCTGGGGCTGGGCGATGGCCTCCTTATAGGTGTTTGGCTCCTGACTTTGGCTTTTGGGTCACTGGGGATTGGGATACACCTTCTTCCCATCAGGCTGGTCCCTTGAGGCTCACCTGAGCTGGGAGCCCAAAGAGGACACTTGGCCTTAGCCGTATAAAAAAAGTCAAGTGGGTGTTAGGAGCAAGGGACACTGTGTTCACACCCCAGCTCTGTCTACCTAGCTATGTGACCCAGGGCAAATTACTTAACCTCTCTGAGCCTCGAATTCCTTGTCCATAAAAGGAGGATAATAATAGGACCCATTTTATAGGGTTGTAAGGATAAGTGAGCCTCATGTAAAGGGCTAGATCCTGCTGACCTGTGGTAAGCACTGTGTTAGTGTCAGTGTATTAAATAACAGCTGATCAGATGGCCCTGTGGGACAGGCCCCGTGCTGGTCTCTGTGCACTGATTTATTTGGTTCTCTCAGCTGCCCTGGGGGTATCATTCCCCCATTTCACAGATGCTGAGGCTGAGAAAATATGAGAGGCTTGGCCAAGGGTACTCTGTCTCAAGCCTGGCAAGAGTCTTGGCTGAAGGTTCTCTTCACTGTCTCATTTCTGGGCAGTCCAGACCTTGGGGACCCAGGACCCCGGTTCTCTCAGGTTCTCCCTGGGCTGGCCTGACTCTCCTTGGCCTGGCAGGGTTTGCAACTTCTGTGTTCCTACCTGGGACCCACCTGCTTGTGCCCCTGAGACCCTAGCTCCCCTCACACAGCCTTCCTTACTTCTTTATTGGGACAGTAGTTCTTGAAATATGTTAATATGCCTGTCTCATTTGCATTTCCTGATCCTGACTCTCCCCTCTTCTGCTGGAGGCATCCACTTGCCTCGGGTGGTTTGGGCTTGCAAGAGTGAATATTCAGTTTCAGAATTTCACAGTAAGGCTTTCTGAGTTTGCACTTGGACAGTGAGTGGGCTTGAAAGGCAGACTTTGTTGAGAGACAAGGATTTTCTAAATCTTTCATCTTCTAACGTTTTCAGGATGGAAGTGTGTGTTCTTGACTACAGAGGTGTCTGTAAGGGCCTCTCCCTCTGGAACCGCTGGGTGTGGTCTGCTATGCAGGGCAGCCTCTGCCAATAGGGGGAAACCTCAACAGGATAAAGTAAGGTGGGCTACGTGCTCAGGAGGCCTAGAGGCTCCTGATGCCTCAAGTGGGGAGGTGTAGAATCTGACTGAGACCTGGGCTGGGCAGGGTGGCTCCCCGAGGACCACTGGGAACAAGCTAGTCCTGTGACAGCCGGGACCGGGGGCTGCAGCAAGGCCTCTGCCTGTGCTTGCCCAGTAGGCTCCACCAGCCTTCCCATACCGAGCAGTGACTAACACACCCAGCAGCACCCGGCAGCTGGCTTGCAGCCTGTGAATCTCGCCTGCCCTCTTGCTCTGGGGTCTCTTGAAGAATTTTGAATTCTGAAACCAAATGTTTACTTGAACCAGGCAAGAGGGACCAGGGTGTGCGAGGAGAGGGTTTGAGGATCACTCTTGGTCAGAGATGCAAATGGAGACACTTAGGGAACTTGCTTTAAAATGCCCTGTGGTGAGGGGGTGCACGCCTTGAGGCGTGATGGGCACGGGCTGCTAATTGTAGACGCTAGAGAAGAGCCGGTGCATGTTCATTATGCTACCATTTCTACCGGGTGAATCTAAACTTCTCACAACCAAAAACTAAGAAATAAAACAAAGGCTTAACAATCACTGGATTGGAAAGGAGTGACCAGGTTTTGTCTGTTGCACACTGCGATGGTGCTCCAGCAGGTCAGAGCAGACGGAGAAATACAAAGCAATGGCTTAGCTTCTGGTCTGGACAAGGTGGTAGAGATGTGTGTCTCCATGCTCCTCGCTGTTGAGTATTGCTACAAACCTTGGAAATGGCACAGGAGACAAGCGAAGGAGGACTCTGGAGGGTGGAAGAGGAAGGCGAGCCTGTTGGAGCAGAGCTGCTCACAAGCCTTCCTGACAGGGACCAGGCCTGGTGCTCCCCAGCCCCCAAGCTAGCAACAGAAGGAGGCCTGCTGGGCTCATTCCTCACCCTGGAGGTAATGCTGAAAGCAGGTGAGCAAGAAAGGCCAGCCAGCAGGTCTGACGGACAAGAAGGACAAGAAGTGACTGGGGGAAGTGCTCTCTGTCCCTGCTGGGCCTGACAGTCTCCTCTCCTACCCAGAAACAATGGCAGCAGCAAGGGAACCCTATCACCACTAGTGCCCTAGTTTAGGGAGTTCCTTAACCCCTGTGGGATGGAGAATCCCACCACTACCTACAGGCATCAGGTGGCTGGGCCTGGGCCAATCTCATCTGTCCCTTAAGCACCAGCAGGGACCAGTGGGAGCCCCAGCAGCGACCAGCATGAGCCCCAGCAGCACTAGATGAACTCAAATGGACCAAAAGAGTGCCATAAGCTCTGAAAATTATATTCTCATTGGAAACAGAGCACAAAAGTAGGCCTGCATGCTAACCCTAAACCAGCAACTGACTGCTAAAAGTAAACGTTTAACCATACACTCAGTGTCCAAACATTATAGTCGAGGAATGATAGAAAGTCACCCATTATACCAAGAACCAGGAAGATTGCAACTTGAGTATGAAAAGAAAATTAATTAATGCCAACACAGGGATGAATCAGATGTTGGAATTATCTCACAAGGGTTTTAAAGTAGCTGTGATAAAAATGTTTCTACAAGTAATTACAAATTCTCTCGAAACAAATTAAAAAAATAGAAAATCTCAGCAAATAGTAGTTAAAAAAGTCATATCTGCAAAATACAATAATGGAAGTTTGAAAAAGTCCATTGGATGGGCTCAATAGTAGACTGGAGGTGACAGAGAACAGGAAATTGTGAACTTGACGGCAGAACAATAGAATTGACCCAATCTGAGTCATGTAGAGATAATAGATTGAAAACAAAACCAAAAACACAAACACAAAATCAAAGTCAAAGCCTCAGGGACCTGTGGAACAATAACAAAAAATTGAACGTTTGTGTCATATATCACTGGACTCCAGCTGGAGAAAAGAGAGAGGTACTGATGAAACCTACTATATTTGGCAAAATGCATAAACCTACACAGTCAAGAAAATGAGCAAACCCCAAATATGATAAGTCCAAAGAAATTCATGTTGACACATCATAATTGAACTTATGAAAATGAAAGACAAAGAAAAAATTCTTAATGGCAGTCAAAGAGAACCTTGTCTTCTTTTCTTTTGCTTCTTCCTGAGACCCATCTTTTAAAAACATTTCTGCTTATCAGAGAGAGGTGAACCAAGAAACATACTTTTAACTATAGAGAACAAACTGATAGTTACCAGAGAGGAGGTGGGTAGGGGGATGGGTGAAATTGGCCATGGGGATTAAGGAGTGCACTTGTCATGATGAGTACTGACTAATATATAGAGTTGTTGAATCACTGTGTTGTACACCTGAAGCTAACAAAACACTGTATATTAATTATACTGAAATTAAAATATCCATTATCATTTTGGTGGGTCTTTTGATTTTGAAAACATTATTTCTAAGTTATGTAGATAATACATAGTGACTGCAAGAAAATTAAGCATGTTATTCATTAAAAGGATAAAAATTACTGCAATTCTATACAGGTATACAAATGGCCCACAGACACATGAAAAGATGCTCAACATCACTCATCATCAGGGAAATTAAGTCAAACCATAATGAGATATCACCTCACACAAGTCAGAATGGCTGGTATCATAAAAATAAGAAATAACAAGTATTGGTGAGGATGTGGAGAAAGGGAACCATCGTGCACAAATGGTGGGAATGTAAATTGGTGCAACCACTATGGAAAACAGAATGGAGTTTCCTCAAAAAACTAAAAATACCATATGATACAGTAATTCTACTACATTACTGTAATTACCCAAAGAAAATAAAAGCACTAATTTGAAAAGATGTATGCATTGCTATGTTTGTTGCTGTGTTTATATACAATAGTCAAGATATGGAAGCAACCCCAGTGTCCATTGATAGATGAATGGATAAAGAAGTGGTATATACAGACATAAAGAAGAATGAGATCTTGCCATTTGCAGCCACACGGATGTTGGGTATTTTGCTAAGTGAAACAGGTCAAGCAGAGAAAGACAAATACCATATGATTTCTCTTGTGGAATCTAAACAAACAAAACAAACAAACCAGAGACAGACCCATGAATACAGAGAGGAAACTACTGGTTGCCAGAGGTGAGGGTGGGGGGGGGGGGATGGGTGAAATAGGTGAAGGAGATAAAGATAACAACTTCCAGTTATTACTGCAATCCCACCACCCAGAAGACACTACCATTAATATTTTGATATTTGTATTTCCAGATCTTTTTCTGTGTATATAAATGCATATGAACAAACATTTCAGTTAAAAAGAATCATAGAATGCATATCATTCTATAATCTACTTTTCCATTTCAAAACATGTCACCTTTTCGTGTCAAGAAATGGACAAGTATATCAATTGTTCTTAATGACCATATAGAATTTCATTGGATGAATATGCTATAATTTAAATAACCAAAAATGTTGAAAATTTAGATAACTAATTGTAAATAATTCTGTAATCAACATTTGTGTATGTATATCTTTGTACACTCATCTGATTATTGCATTAAAGTAAATTCAGAAATTTTGAATTTTGGAGTCAAAAGTGTATGTGTGTCAAAGCTTTTGATAAATGTTGTCAAGTTGTCTTTCAAAAAGTTTTACCAATGAATACATCTGCTAGCAGTGTATGAGAATACTAGTTTCCAGGAATACCATCATTGCATGCTCCCCCTAGGTTCCAGACAGGACAGCTCCCCTACTGGTATCCTGAGTGTGCCTCGCATGTTCTCCCCTCAGGAACCTTTGACTTGCTGATCCCTCTGCCTGAGATAATTTTTCCCAGACATCCAAATGGCCTTCATTTTCTTTTCTTTAAAAACATTAAAAAAAATGTTTATTTATTTTTGAGAGAGAGAGCGAGCGAGTGCAAGCAGGGGAGGGGCAGAGAGAAAGGGAGACACAGAATCCAAAGCAGGATCCAGGCTCTGAGCTGTCAGTACAGACCCCGATGCAGAGCTCAAACTCACGAACAGTGAGATCGTGACCTGAGCCAAAGTCTGCTGTTTAATCAATTGAGCCACCCAGACACCCTGGCCTTCATTTTCTTTGGGTCTCTGCTCAGATGCCATTTGGCTGGAATTGCCTTCCCTATCAATCTTATGTAAGAGAGATATCTCTCTTCCCTATTGCTTTCTAGTCCCCTTTCTTTTCCTTATCTTCCTCTTTTACACTTATCACCTTATCTTCTCACACTAGGTCCTAATGTCCTAAAGGCAGAGACTGTCACTTCACTTCTGGATTCTAACTGTCAGGGATATATGAGGATCCTGCATGTAGAAAGTTTGAACAGATATTTAGTGAATGAAGGACTAATATTTTAAAATTGTAGTAAGTTGGTGTTGAAAAATGGTATCTCACTTGTTTCAATTGACATTTATTTAATTACTAATTAAAATGGTTTTCATTTTTTGCCATGTATTGTCTTCTTTTGCAAATTACCCATTCATTTCATTAGTTTATTTTTCTATTGAGGTGTTTATCTTTTTGATTATTTTATTTTGTTTATTTATTTTTTTAAAGTTTATTTTGAGAGAGAGAGAGAGACAGCATGAACAAGGGAGGGGCAGAGAGAGAGAGAGACAGAGAGAGAATCTGAAGCAGGTCCTGCGCCATCAGCACAGAGCCCGATGAGGGGCTTGAACTCACAAACTGTGAGATATGACCTAAGCTGAAGTCAAGAGTTAGATGCTCAACTGACTGAGCCACCCGGGCACCCCTATCTTTTTAGTTTCTAATAGTTCTTTAAATATTAATAGTATTAATCTCCTATGTATCATATGTCTTAGAAATAATTTCTCACAGGTTTTAATTTATCTTTAATTCAATTTTTTTGTCATATATAAGTTCTAATTTTCTGTTTAGTCAAGTCCATCCATTTCTGTTTATGTTTTCTTATCTTAGTGTTTTGTTTAGACCATTTTTCCACACCACTGGACTATATGAAACTCATCTTAAATAAATTCTTTTGGCATCTTTATTGTATCTTTTTAACATTTAAATTTTAAATCCATCTGAATTTATACTGCTATAATGTATGAGATAGAGATAATTTTTAAAAATCATGTGTCAATTTTCCCAATGACATTTGTTGAGAAATTCATTTTAGCTATGAGAACAAGTTGATAAGGTACAAAATTATAGTTTAAAGAAACCTACTGGAGATCCAAGGTTATAAAGAAACTTAACTACCAAATTCTGGAAAGTGGAAGAAGCCATGACTATTTCCATCCCTGCTGAAGTAAGGAAGTGGGAGAAATCTGTTATAAATGGGAGTAAGAAGGAAATATCCAGATGCATAGAAGCAGAATAGAACAATAAATAGAAAATAGAAGACAAATAAGTAGGGTAAAAACAAAACATCAGCTGGGCTTGCAGAGTGGATTAGAATCCTGAGAAGCCCTAACATAGCAAGTCTGCACCCACCTGCCAACTTAAGCTGCACTAAAACCCAAATATAGCGCTACCCTCCACAATAGTGGCTTGTATATGTCCTTCACTGGGAATGAATATCACTAACTTCTCAGTGATTGCTTTACAAAGTCTACTATGCTAAAATCATACCAAACCAAACTAAAAAAAAATGATGAAACATACAGAGAAACAATAACAATACAGAGAAACAATCCATGGTCAAAAGAAGAAGCAATCAATAGAAGTAGACTCAGAGATGGCCCAGAGGTTGGAATTATCAGAAAGGGATTTTAATATAGCTATGGTACATCTTATTAGGAATCCACCAGGAAAGATAGACAGCTTATGAACACACATGGGGAATTTCAACAGAGATATGGGAACAATACTGAAGAACCAAATGGAAATTCTAGAAATAAAAGATACTTTATCAAAGAAAACAATCATGAACTTGAAGACTAAGGTTAAGAGGTTAAGAGAAAATCTCCCAACTGAAATACAAAGAGAAAGGAATATAAAGAATGGAAGAGAGCATCCAAGACCTGGATCAATATCAACTGGTCCAATATATGTGTAAGTGAAGCATCAGAAGGAGAGGTGATAGAATTTGGTGCAGAAGAAATATTCAGCATAGATAACAGAGAATTTAACAATGTTGATGGAAGACATCAATCTATGATGCAAGGATCTCAGTGAATCTGAAGCAGTATAAACACAAATAAAACCATACCTTGACAAGTCATAGGCAAGCTACTGAAACCCAAAGATAAAGATAAAACCTAACAGCAGCCAGAGAAAGAAGACATTTTATACAGAGGAACAATGAATGGAAAGAGTTTACACTCACTTTTCATCAGAATCAATGGATGTCAGATGACAGTGGAACAACGTAAATGCTGAAATAAAAGCACAAAAACAAAAATAAAAAACCTTTCCATTCCAGATCATACAGACATTAAAGTGATAATTAGGGCTATTATGAACAACTTCACTCCAATAAACACAACAACTTAGATGAAATAGACAAATTGCTTGCAAATTGCAAATTCCTAAAACTCAAGCAAGAATAGAAAGTCTAAAGAGCCTGATGTCTATCAAAGATATTAAACTTATAAGTAAAAGCTTTTCTATAAAGAAAACTCCAGGCCCAATGGCTTCTCCAAGAAATCTATTAAACATTTAAGGAAGAACTAGTAGCAATTTGACAAAACTCTTCAGAGAAGATAGAGGAGGAGATAATTTTCAACTCATTTTATGAGGCTCGCTAACAGCCCTGATACCAAAACCTGACAGAAAATTATAGATTAATTAGAGATTAATATCCCTCTTAGACACACATGCAAAATTTCTTAACAAAATACTAGTAAATTGAATTCAGTAATGTATAGAATACACAGAAAGAATAATATATAATACAAAGTGGGATCCCAGAGATGAAAATTTCATCTACTATTCCAATAAATCAATGAAATTTATGGCCATCAGTTGAGGAATAAAGAAAACTAAATGACTAAAGGAGAGAAAGCATATCATTATCTCAGTAAATGCAAAAAAGCATTTGATAAAATTCAACACAAATTAATGATAAAAAACTCAACCAGAAATAGAAGACAATATCTTCATTCTTATAAAGGAGGTATACAAAACCCTACAAAAGTGAGATTAATAGTACTTAAAAATAACATTAAAATTATCTGTGAATAAATCTGATAAAAGAAGAGCAAGACCTCCATACTGAAAATTGCACATTGTCAGGAAAAATTAAGTAAGAGCTGGGGTGCCTGGGTGGCTCAGTCGGTTGAGCATCCGACTTAGGCTCAAGTGATGATCTTGCAGTTCGTGAGTTTGAGCCCCATGTCTGGCTGTGTGCTGACAGCTCAGAGCCTGGAGCCTGCTTCAGATTCTGTGTCTCCCTCTCTCTGCTCCTTTCCCGCTCATGCTCTGTCTCTCTCTGTCTCTCAAAAATGAATAAATGTTAAAAATTTTTTTAAAAAATTAAGAGCCAAGTTAGTGGTGGCTCAGTTGGTTAAGTGTCCAACTTTGGCTAAGGTCATGAACTCGTGGTTCATGAGTTCAAGCCCTGCGTTGGGGTCTGTGCTGGCAGCTCAGAGCCTGGAGCCTGCTTTGGATTCTGTGTCTCTCTCTCTCTCTCTGCTTCTCTCTCTCTCTCTCTTTCTCTCTCTCTCCCTCTCTCCCTCCCTCTCTTTCAAAAATAAATATAGATTAAAAAAAAATGGAGAGACGTAACATGTTCATGGACTGTAGTTCACAGTATTGAGAAAACGTTAGTGTTCTCTAAATTGGCTTATAGATTCAACATAATCCCAAACAAAATTCCAGCAGTCTTTTTGAAGAAAGCTGATTCTAAAATTTACATGGAAAAGTGAAAAATATAGAGGAGACAAAACGCTTTGGAAAAGAACAAAATGGGTGAGGCACACTACCTGGTTTTAAGACTTGCAATAAAGCTACAGTAATCAAAGTGGAAAAGTACTGCCATAAACATAGACAAATGGATGTGTGGGACAGAACAGAGTTGTGAAATAAACCTGCACAATATGGTCAGTTGATTAAAACAAAAATCTCTCCCATCTTCTCATGCCCCAGTCTTGGTAGCCACTTTTCTTCTTGCTGTTGCTATGAGTTTGGCTTTCTTTTTTTTTTTTTTATTTTTTAATTTTTTTATTAAAAAAATTTTTTTAACGTTTATTTATTTTTGAGACAGAGAGAGACAGAGCATGAATGGGGGAGGGGCAGAGAGAGAGGGAGACACAGAATCTGAAACAGGCTCCAGGCTCTGAGCTGTCAGCACAGAGCCCGACGTGGGGTCAAACTCACGGACCATGAGATCATGACCTGAGCCGAAATCGGACACTTAACCAACTAAGCCACCCAGGCGCCCCTCTTTTTTTTTTTTTAAGTATACCACATATAAGTGAGATCATACAGTATTTGTATTTATATGTCTGGCCTATGTCACTTATCATAATGTCCTTCAGGTTCATCCATGTTATCAAAAATGGTAGGATTTCCTTCTTTTTAGGGTTTAATAATATTCCATTGTGTATGTGTATGTTATATATATGTATATAAGTGTGTGTGTGTGTGTGTGTGTGTGTGTGTAACATTTTTGTTACTAATTCATCTGTCAATGGATATTTAGGCTGTTTCCATATCTTGGCTATTGTAAATAAATATGCAATGAACATGGGAGTGTAGATGTATTTTCCTTTCAATTAAGTTAAAAAAATTTTGTTTATTAATTTTGAGAGAGCGAGAGAGAGAGAGAGAGAGACAGAATGTGAGTGGGAGAGGGCAGAGAGAGAGGGAGACACAGAATCTGAAGCAGGCTCCAAGCTCTGAGCTGTCAGCACAGACCCTGAAGTGGGGCTTGAACCCACAAGCCGTGAGATCATGACCTGAGCCGAAGTCAGACGCTTAACCAACTGAACCACCCAGGTGTCCCACTTTTCAATTAATTTTCGATCAAGGAACCAAGTTAATTCAAAGGCAAAAGGGAAGTTTTTAAATAAATGGTGCTTAAATGAACTGGATATCTGTATCAAAAAGAAACTTAACACCACACAGAAAATAATTCAAGATGGATCATTCATCTAAATGTGATTCATGTAAAACCATGAATCTTCTAGAAAAAGACATAGGAGGATATTTGCCATTTTGGGGGAGACAAAGACACTGACAAAATCAGCATGAAAAACACAAACCATAAATCCAAGAATAAGAGCTGGACATCAGAAGCAACATTTCTACTCGTCAAAAGATACTAATAAGACAAAATGAGCAGGAAGCCACAGATAAGGAGAGTATATAATACAGATATCTGACAAGGAACTCATCTTCACAATATGCAAAGAATTCCCAACCATCATTAATAGACAACCCAGTTAAAAATGGGCAAAATAATCTTAGACGATTCACAAAAGAAGGTGTATAAATGGTCAATAAGCATGTAAAGAGATACTCAGCATTAACACTCATCAGTGAAAACCATTAGATACTGACTAGATTAGCTATTAAATTTAATTAACATTAATTAAATTAAAACAACTGACAATATCAGGGGTGGAGCCTCTGGAACTGTCATACATTGTTGGTGGGCTTGTAAAATAGGACGGCAGTTCCTTGTAAAGCTACACATGCACAAATCTTATGCCTTCTCAATTCCACTCCTAGGTATTTACCAGAGTCCTAAAAAAGGCTCATATATGAATATGCACTGTAGCTTTATTCAAATAACCAAACACTGGAAATATCCCCAATCCATGCATAGGTGAGTGAATGAAACAATTTTGATGGATTCAAATAATGGAATTCTACTCAGCAATAAAATGAAGTGTTAATACACAGCTATGTAATTGAATCTCAAAAATATTATGCTGCATGAAAGCAACCAGACACAGGAGTTCATGCGGTATGTTTCACTGATAAGAATTTTTAGAACAAGCAAAACCAATTTCTGGTGATAGAAATCAGAATAGTGATTGATTCTGAATACGTGTGGGGGAATTGACAGAAAAAGAGCATAAGGAAACTTTCTGGGTGATGAAAATATTCTAGATCTTGATTTGGGTGTTTGCAAACTATCAAAATTCTGGAACTGAAAAGTGAAAATCTATGCATTTTGTTGTATGTAAAATATGTCACTTATTTTACAAATATATTTATATCTATAAATTCATTTTAATTGTTGTTATCAATATACTTTTTCTATGGTATTTTTTAATTGGTCAGAGCAATTTTACTTTTTAATTTTTTAAAAATTTTGTTTGTTTATTTTGAGAGAGAGAGAGAGAGAGGGAGAGAGTGTGTGCGCACATGCAGAGGAAGAGGCAGAAAGAGAGGGAGAGAGAGAATCTCCAGCAGACTCTGTGCTGATAGGAGGACCTGGGACTTGACCTCACTAACCATGAGATCATGACCTGAGTGGAAATCAAGAGTCAGATGCTTAAACGAATGAGCCACCCAGGCGTCCTGGTCAAAGCAGTTTTATAGGCAATGTCTGCTAAACTTTTAGTGAGTACTTCCATAGAATTTCCTTGATGTCAAAACTTGATAAAGTCAATATTTACATGTGCACATGCACGCATGAACACACACGCTTGCACGGCCATAGACCAAGTTCACCTCTGAATGTAAATGTAAACACACTAAATAGTAAAAAAAAACTAAGTCCAGTAACACCGTGACGACATAGATCATATTCCAGGAATACAAGGATAAAAAGTATATGATTATCTTAAAACACACAAAACCAACTCAAGAGGATGACAAAGGGTGGGAAGGAGACTTGCTTCACATTTTGGGCCTGAGGGTCTCCTACTGCTGGATGTTGGCTCCAGAGGGTGGGGTCTCTCTGCTCCCGTGGCCCAGGCACTGTGGAGCAGCAACTGTCATTGGTAGATGCTCAATAAGCACTGATTGAACAAAGTAATGGAGTCAGTAATTGTCTTATTGTAACCACCAGACATGTTAGACCTCCACAGCCTTTGTCCTTCCACAAAGTCACCTGAATACTGATATCCACACTCTTCATTTCTTTCTTTTAAGAAACTCTCCTAATGCTAACCAATGATGTTTGAGCTCAGTCACACAGAGCAAGGGCTGAAGCCTCTTAACTCCACAGGCCTCCTGCCAGACAGGTGCTATTGTGTTTCCTTCTCCTGGGCATGGGTGGTTGGGGTTGATGTCTATATGGTCAGGGGTGTTGTGGTCACTCACTCTGGCTATGTCCCCTTCCCTGGCTGCAGGCATGGCTGGAGCCATGGGAATCCCTGGGCAAACCCTGCCCAGAAGAAAATTGGGGAAATACACGTATGCAGTCAGAGGAGAGATGATGGAGGAGACCAGAAGTCACGTCAACTAAGCCCTCGCCTGGGTAGGCTCTATACTATCCTCACAACAGCCTTATGAGATGGAACCCAGCTTACAGAGAAAGCCCATGGAAAGACTGGCCTACATGTGCTGCTGGTGACTTGGGTATTGTCACAGGTGTTGGTGTCTTTGTGCGAGAATGTGGACTGTGGACAATTAAGAACTTCAGTATGAGGGGAACAGAGAGGTCGTGCTGAAGTTGGCGCCTGCTGCTGACCTTCCATAGACCCCCTCCTGGGCCAGCCTCAGAACTTGGCTACAGGTGGACACCAGGGTCTGGATGTCAATATGTGTGGGACCACAGTCACCAAGCCTGCCCTGTTCAACCAGACCTGTGTGCAACTCCCCCTCCGCACTCTCTGCCTTGGACAGAGCCCAGAGGGAGCAGGGACACATCACTCTCAAAGCCCACGATGGGTCCTCACCTGTGCTTCCACCACAGGGAAAGCAGCACGCTGTCTGACTTTTACTGCTGGTTCAACCCCTTGCTAGAGTGTGGTTGATACATCACTTAGTCTGTCTGCCTCGGTTTTCTTCTCTGTAAATGTGGACAGCGCTGGGTAGTGTATTTGGTGCCTTATACATGCCAGGTGTTGTGTCACACAAATGCACTATATGGTGAGGGATGTTTTTACCCTTATTTTACAGATAAGGAAACTGAGGCTCAGAGAAGTCAGGTTCCCTGGCCAAAGTCATCCAGCCACTCTGTGCTAGGATTCTCTGCTTCTGTACTCCATCAGATGTCTGACTGTAGGTCTCCCTCCCCCTCCCTCACCCCCTCCTGCAGATTGCGATGAGAGTGATGGGGAGAACAGGTAGGTCCCCTTCTGTGGAGAAAAAGACAGGCTGACTAGGGAAGGGAGCGGGGCCCTGGGGAGGGGATTCTCCATCCCATTTGCAGGACTCTCCAGGTACTGTGCCATGCTGCTCTTCCCAGGCCCAGGGCAGCTGCTACTGCCAGTTCTGACCTCAGGGAAGCCAATATTCACATTTCCACCCCACCTGGGTCCCTCTCTTCTTGTTGCCTCTGTTTCCCTCTACCTACCCCTCTCTGACCGCACTAACCCTCTCCCGCCTTCAGCCCAGAGCTGCCTCTGTCTCTCCTGTTCCTCCTGCCCTGGGGCAGGGCCCCTTTTCGGGCCAACCCCAGCACCCCACCCTCACCCCCACTGTGAAAGCATAGCCTCCAGCCCTCGGAATTTCCTGGGCACCCAGACTTGTAGCCAAGGCCATGAATAGCTGTCTTAATTGCTCTCAGTTGTTGAAAGTAAATCCAACTCATCACCAACTGAATACCACAAAATTTATATTTAAAAATAGAGATAGTAAGGATTTGGAACATTAGTGGATTGAAGCATGCAAATGTAAAAGTGGTAATGTGTTTTCTAGCACAGATTTTTAGCATTTTCAGCAAGTGAATTTTTCTCCCTGAAGTCCATTTGCTCTGTCCTGCCTGTTGATAGAGTTCGTTCTGAGCTTCGTCCAAAATCAAACTGCTACTTAGGGACCCAATGGCTCATCACTTCATTCCATGCAGGTCTCAGGCTCCCACACGTCTCAAAATAGCCTTGGGTTTTATAGTCAGATTCCACCGAGGGCTGCAGCCTGGACACAAGGTTAGCACGGACAGCTGTTCCCACTGCCAGTGATGCCTGTGGGCCAGCTTCTGGAACTTTCTCATGGTGGTTTTCAATATCATCCCCAGATTCAGCAAACCTTGTGACAAGCCAATTTTGGTGGAATTTTTGACAAGCCTAGAGTATTAACTATTTATAAAATTTTATGACTTCCAAATAAGCACAACTTCACCAGCTAATAGCAGCCAACAGTGGCCATCTTACCAGAAACTTTATCTTAAGTTTGCCTTTGTGTAGCTATTGAATAAATATCTTATGTGGTTCATGCTTCAGTGGTGATCGTGAACATGACTGAAGACTGTGCTTTCTTAAGCTGGTTAAACATTATCTCCTGCTGTTTTACTTTCAATGACACTTTTTATTTCTTTAGCAGGACCCTAATTCACTTTTAGTTAAGGAACTTCTTGCCCAACACCTGTTGCCATGCAAAAGTCTTCTGGAAGGAAGTGTCCTCAAGAGGAGAAGAAAGGTATATCTGGGAGTTAGAGAAGGAGTGAAGTGTGTGGAAGAGATGATGGAGGATAGTGTGCACCTTGGCCTCCGGGGCTGGTTGTTAAAGTGCACAGCTTTAAACTTCTTGCCAACCCTGGCACATCTGAGGGGCACCACCTGCTCAGTGCCTCTGTGATTCCATGTGTAGGCTATAGGGCATGAAGAACACTCCCCAGGGTGGGGGGCACTGTGGAATCTTGGGTATAGTTTGAAAAATTCCTCCTGAAAGATTGACATGGCCATGATACTTTTTCCCGCCACTCCCCTTCCCCCAAATCACCAGAAGGAGCTACTTTCATCAACACCTTTCCTTTTCATCTTTCTTTGCTAAAGGAATCTCAGTGTTATTTGGGTTAAGATATGTCAAGTTTCAGGTGACACACTCTTTTCCAGCCTCCCAGAGGCTGGCGGTAGATATAAATCATAGTTCCTACCAGTGAGACACAAACTAAGACTTCAGCAGTGGTGGTTTGATAATGTTGGTGGAGGAGGTAGTGGTGGTGGTGGTGGTGGTGATGGTGGAGGTGGTGGTGGTGGTGGCGGTGGTAGTGATAGTGATGATGGTGGTGTTGGTGATGGTGGAGGTGGTGGTGGTGGTGGCAGGGGTAGTGATAGTGATGATGGTGGTGTTGGTGATGGTGAGGGTGGTGAGGGTGGTGGTGATGATGGAGGTGGTGGTGGTGGCAGTGGTGGTGGTGATAGTGGTGATGGTGGGGGTGGTGCTGATTTTGATGGTGATGGTGGTTGTGGTGGGTGATTTTGGTAGTAGTGACAGTGGTGGTAGTGATGGTGTTGTTATTAGTGGTGGTGGTGGTGGTGCTGCTGCTGCTGGTGGTGATGATGGAGGTGGTGGTGGTGGTAGTGTTGTTGATGGTGAAGGTGGTGATGGTGGTGGAGATGGTGGTGATTTTGGTGATAGTGATGGTGAGGATGGTGGCTCTGGAGAAGCAGACACAGATGTCAGTTGCTCTTCACTCTTCACATTTCTTTCCCCCCCTTCCTCCTTCAGTCACACAATATCTGGAGTGGCAGTAGCCATCCTGTAATCATGAGACAGTAAGGATGAGAATTAAAAATGGTTTACTAAGGGAAGCCAAGTGGACCCTACATGCCACAGCTGAACAGTTGAACCAGTGCCAACAGAAGCCCTCCTCTGAACTTGTGGTTATATGAGAAAAATCATCCTGATTGAGCAAACCACTGTTGATCAGTTGGGTTTTCTGTTACTTGCAGGCAAACAGTACTGACAGAGGAATCCTGGGAAATGAAAAATGCCTGATGTCAACACATGTAGCATTCTCTCTGAGCACCTGCCTTCTCTGTTTTTGCACAATACTGTGCTCTTTTCCTATAATTTCTATCCCTTCTTTTGTGTGTTTAGTCATTTTATATATTTTTTAGTAATTTTCAGTTAGTTCCATCACTTGAAGTATTTGGAGGCCTGATTCTCCATTGTTTCTTTTACATCTGTCTCCTGATTTCTCACTTCCTCAACTATTTTGTAATTTTGGGAAGTGAGTTTTTTCCATAGTGCTTCTTTGTGACCTGGATTGAGAGAATTGACATTAACCTCTGCCAGATATCCATGGGGTGTGAGCAGCTCATGTTGATTTTTTCGTGTTGATTTTTTGGTATGTGTAGTACCTAGGCCATGAGGTACAATACAGTTGAACACTAAGCCTTTGTGACATGAGTCTTGAGTTTACAAATTCTCAGGGATCATTTCCCCCCACTTTGAGCAAAAACAGATAAGCATCCTTATTATCCCTCTTTGCAAGGTGCAATCTGCTTTTCCAGCGAATATGGAATATTTTGAAGTACCACCACTGTGGGAATCTCAGGCACAACCTGGTGCCCTTTGTGGGCCCACAACCTCTTCTGCAGGTATATAGTCACAAACCCAAGCCGCAAGGTGCCTAAGCAGGCCCCATCGCCCCTCCTACCTGCACCAGGCATCTGAAGTACTACCACTGCTTCGTCTCTGGTTTCCATAACCTTTTCCATTTTGGGTCTCTGGTGTTCATCCTCATTTCTTTTTGAACTTAGCTGTGCATTTAAACAGGTGTTTATTATACTTTACCCAGAATCTAGCACAATCCCAGGTAAGGCTTTTTGGACATCAAGAGTTAGGGTTTAGAATGTCTTCTGGGCCTCTATAACATCCCCACCTGCTTCCCCAGGAGCAAGAACCTCAGGAGCAAGAACTAATGAAGGGTGAGCTCTCCCAAGATTGGACTGGGTCTGAGTTTTTCACCAATTTATCACTAGTGCTAGCTCAATGCATGGCACATAGTGGATGCTCAGTTGAATTTTGAATCAGGACTTGGTAATTTAACTGTTGCACATCCATGTGTGCCTTGTTAAGCCACACTGAAGTTATTTTGTAGAGAAATATTTAATAAAGTGGGAAAATGTTCTTGACATATTTTTAGTAACAAAACAAAACAAAACAAAACAAAACAAAACCGAAAGGCAGCATAGGTTGCCTTGACAGCTATGCACAGTTTAAGTCCCATTTGGAAAAGTGAAATGGCAAAAGGAAAACATAAGAGAAAGATATAATGAAAATATTAAAGAGGTTATCTGCCAGAGCAGGGTTCTAGACAATTTTTGTTTTTCTTTTTGCTCTTTTGTATTTTTTCCAAGTTTTTAAAGAAGAGAATATGCATGACTTTTGTAGGAGAACTTGCTTTGAAGGTGGCAGATAGGCCAATTTCTGTCACAGCAAGACTGTGCCAGGTCTGGATCACTCCACAGCTGACTGCCCTGGGAAGACCTGGCCTCCCCCTGACCTCCACACTGTTAGTCCTGCTGGCAAGTCCCAACACCTCCCCTTATACACCTCTAGTCCTTCTCAGGAATTGGAGCTTATGGAGGAAAAGAAGACATGAGGGCAAGAGCAATAGCATCACCAATGATAGTTAACATATATCATGCATACTCTATGCCAGGCCCATATATGCTCACTTACATATTATTCATTTAGTCCTCATGACATATTATCCCAATTTTATAGATGATATGAGTGAAGCAAATACATGTTACAATAAAGCATTTATCTAGAAAGTATACTGTTTTCATATATATTATTGTATCAGTTAACACAGGTTGAGTTTGCTGCTGTAATGAACATCTCCCAAATCTCAGGAACAAAAGCATCACATTTCCCTCTTATACTGCTTGACCATTGTGGATAGCTGGGTACTGATATTATTTCTTTACCTAAGGACTGAGGCTCCATCTTTTGTCTCTGTTATTGTCAAGGCAAGACAAAAGGGATATGAGACTAATGTGAATTGGCTCTTAAAACTTCCTCTACTGCTTCCTGGCTACAGCAAGTCACATGACCATACCTAACTCTGAGAGGCCAGGGCATGGCCTCCTGCCACGTGCCTGGAAAGGAGAACTAAACTATTTGGGGAATGGCACTAATAACTCCTGTGGTCATCTACACTGACCCTCATAAAATTTCTTCCATTTTAGATTAGAATGGCGAGGGGCTTCCCAAAGGAGCCCATCCAGATGGCAAATAGGGCATGGGATGAGTGCCCAGGATCTAGGATCCCAGAGTTTGAGACTATTCCAGTGCATGAGTCACTATGAGATGGGCCCTACCTTTCCCAAAAGGAGATCCCAAAGGGGCTAACTTCTCTAGTGAGAGAGGGATGATCTTTCACAGCTCAGAGGGGACGAAAGGCTTCAGTAGTACCGTAAACCAAACTGTCACACAGCTCCATTCTCTTGAGGCTGTGTGAGCCAAGTGAGCACCTAGCCCTCAGAGCCTCAGTCTCCCCAGCTGTAAAATGGACCACCATGACCACCTGCATTTTATGGGTTCTTGTGGGGATAAAACTCACAAGATAACAAGTGCAGAGGGCATCCTAGTGCCTGGCACACATGGTCACTCATGAGTATGTTTCTTTTCTTCACCAGCTTACATGGATTATTTGCTTGTGTAGCCCTCAGTTTTTCACTTATGTCACCGAATTGCTAATAGTGGCTGTACTTCTGTCATGACAGTTGTAGTGATATAATGTAATTTTAAGAAGCTAAAAAGCACTAGAGGGGCCTGGGTGGCTCAGTTGGTTAAGCATCTGACTCTTGACTTGGGCTCAGGTCATGATCTCATGGTTTGTGGGATCCAGCCCCATGTTAGGCTTTGCACTAACAGCACAGAGCCTGCTTTGGATTCTCTCTCTCTCTCTCTCTCTCTCTCTCTCTCTCTCTCTTTCTCTCTCACTCTCTCTCTCTGTCCCTCTCCTGCTCCTGCTCTCACTTGCTCTCTCTCTCAAATAAATAAGTAAACATTTTTTAAAAAAAGAAACTAAAAGGACTTTAGAAAATTCAAGTTAAAAAATGTGCTCATGATAAATGTAAACGTGTTGAACTTTTAGAAGATGTGTCTTGGGGCGCCTGGGTGGCGCAGTCGGTTAAGCTTCCGACTTCAGCCAGGTCACGATCTCGTGGTCCGTGAGTTTGAGCCCCGCGTCAGGCTCTGGGCTGATGGCTCGGAGCCTGGAGCCTGTTTCCGATTCTGTGTCTCCCTCTCTCTCTGCCCCTCCCCCGTTCATGCTCTGTCTCTCTCTGTCCCAAAAATAAAAATAAAAACGCTAAAAAAAAAAAAAAATTAAAAAAAAAAAAAAAGAAGATGTGTCTTAATTAGTGAGTCTAACATTTTTAAAAATAGGGACCCACGCTAGGCCAAGTTGGGCTGATATTTTTGCACCAGTACTAAATGTAGCTGGAGATGGTCCCTCCATTCAGTGTGTGTGTGTGTGTGTGTGTGTGTGTGTGTGTGTGAATCCCTGACCCAACCCAAGAAACCACTGTTCTTTCCATGAGGTGAGAAAAGCGCTGGGCTATCGAGTAATAATTATCATTCACCAGCAGCTTCCCCTAATCGGCCAGGCCTTGTAGGAGAGGGAAGAGGAAGCCAGGCTGCCCAAAATGGAGGGCTGTGTTTGTGTGTGTGTGTATGCATGTGTGTGTGTTTGGGGGTGGGGAGTGGTGAGGAGGAGTGAGCCAAATAGGGGTGGGGGGAGTGGGTTGTGTGGCCAGTGAATTTGGGGCTGTGGCCCTTGGCCTCACTTTGCTCCCTCTGGAAGGAAACCGGTGGGGTGATGGGTTGATGGGGGTCCCTGGCCCCTGCCCTGCCCCTGCTCAGTTGCCCAGCTGAGTCCAGTTTCCTGTTGGTGCTCTGGATGGCAAGGTGGCTTCTTATTATCTGAGGATGAGCTGAGTGTACGTGACTGCCATTCTGTCTTCCAGGAGCTCACATTAGGACCTTCCTGCCACCTTATTTCCCTCCTGAACCCCCTCCTGTCCTTGGTACCTGGGAGAGTCTGCATGCAGTTTCTGTGGGCACCTTTGCCTGGGATAATGGAGACTTGGGAACTTCAGGAGGTACCCATGTCACCCAGAGCCTTTCCCTGCTAGTGTCACAGTGTCGAATGTCTATCCACGAAGGTAGATGGGGGACTGACTGGTGGGGTGGGCCCTGGCCATGATGGGTGGACCCCATGTAGAGACTGGGTACCTAAAGCCTCAGCACCTCTGATAGAAGATCAGCCTCAGAGCACAGGAGACAGCCCTTAGGGTCCAGAGCAGTGCCTCCAGCTAGAGTAAACAGTGGGCTGGGATCCCAAGACAAGGTGCAACACTGGTGTTAATGCATTCCAACAATGTGAAGCTGTGTGTAGGATTCTTGCCCTGCGAGGTGGAGAGAGCTAAAACCCCTAAGCTATGAAACCCAGGCTCAGAGATGTAGTCTGCCCAAGCCTGCAGTGGTGCAACCCTGGGTTCTGTGCTCCGTCCATCCATCCATCTATCCATCCATCCAACAAAGCATTTAGGAGAATCTAATCTGAGTGCTGGGGGTCTAATGCTGAATAAAAGAGCTATGGTTCCTGTACTCATAAGCCCTCAGTCTGGGAGGGTGGTGGTGGGGTGGGTGAGCACTTAACTTCCCATGGCAGAAGTATGTGACTGTTTATAATTGGGGTGGTGCTGTGAGGCTGAATGAGAGGGTATAAGAAGTGTGCTTCAGGCATCAGACGTGGCCAGGGTCAGCTCGGAAGGAGGCTGAGCTGCTGGCTGTTGGATGTGGTGTATGGCAGGAGGAGGCTGTGGATACAGGAGGCAGGGCAGGGTCACACGTGAGCAATGGAAAGACGCCCTTGTGGCAGAGTCGGGGGCGGGGGAGCATAGAGGGGGAGGCCTACACATCATGCCCTATGAGGACGGGAAGCCTTCTTGAGAAGCTGTCCCCCTGAAAGTGTCATGCAGACAAGGGGGTTGCCCAGCTTGGCACCCTTCCATTTGTTCTTTACGTGAGGAGGATAATTATAATGCTAACAACTCGCCCTTGCACAGACTGGGCCCTGAGAAGGCTGTCGTGCCATGTGGGGTTGGCATGCACTGAGATCTGCCAAGGGTTGCGTCTAGTAAAGCCCACAGGCCAACAGAGTGCAGGATCCTCATTACTGGGTCCTGCCCATCCATCTGCTGGGACACCACCCACTTGACCAAAGAAGACAGGTGGAGCTGGGCACAGACAGGGTGGGTCTTTCATGGAGGGTGTCAGGGAGACTTCTCTGAAAAGGATATGTTTTAAGAGAGTCCAGAATTATGATGAGGAGCAGAGAGCAGCCTTCCGAAGACCTCCAGTCAGAGGAAGCAGCCAGTACAAAGGTCCTGGGGCACAAACAAACTTGGCACATTGATGTGGAAGACAGTGAGGGAAAGAGGGTAAGGCAGCAGAGGAAGGCAGGGCTCAGACCCTGTGGGCCTTCCTTGTAGGCCATGGTAAGTAGCTTGGGTTTTTTCCAAGTTGGGGGATGCCATTGGAGGATTTAAGCAGAAGGGCAATCAATACCTTCCTTCTCCTCTTGCATTTTGTCTTTTTTTCTCTCTCTCTTTTAAAAGTACATTTTATTTTTTTAATGTTTACTGCAAGAGAGAGAGAGAGAGAGAGACTGTGCATGCATGCTTGCATGTGTTTGGGAGGGGCAGAGAGAGGGGGGGAGAGAGAGAATCCCAAGCAGTCTCCATGCCCTGACTCAGGGCTCAATCCCAAGAGCTGTGAGATCATGACCTGAAATGAAATCAAGTCGGATGCTTAGCAGACTGAGCCACCCAGGCACCGCTTTTTCCCCTTTACAAAAGTCCCTCTGGCTTCTGTGTGGAGACTTGGTGGGGGAGGGGAGGGTGAGCAGATAGGAGTTGTAGCCAGTGATCCCTCAGGTGAAAGGTGGCCATACAGGGTGATGGTGGTTCAGGTGAGGTTGTGATTAAACTGGTGTCTCTGTGGGGTGACGGAAAGAGAGGACGCAAGGGTCTGCTGGCTCATTTATCCGCAGATGTTGACCTGCCAGTCAGTGTTGGGGTCTCAGGTGTGCACACAGCGATGAAGGGAGCCTCATGCCTGGAGGAAACACATGACCAAGTCGATGAGCAGCTGCCTGCGGTGACAGACAGTGGTGGCTGGCCCTGCGTCTGCAGCTCAGGGGCGAGGTCTGGGCTAGTGTGGTGGTTGGAGTCCCGTGGGTAAAGCTTGCCCACTTCAAACCTTATGGGCAGGCACAGGATCACCAGGGGAGGGGCGTCTATGGGTGTCCCCAGATGTGGTGGTCCAGTGCTAGGTGGCTGGCAGAATCAACACCTGGCCTCTCTTTGCCCCATCTGCTGGTGCCTCCCACTGCCTGAAGGTGACAGGAAGCCAGAGGGCAAAGGAGACCACAGAGGCTGTCCGGTGGGTGGAGGAGGCTTGATCAGAAAGGGCAGACTGAAGAAGCTGGCAGCTGGCCGGCCGACATGCTTGGAGTGGGGTCTCTGCACTCAAGTCCCTGCTTGGTCTTCTTTTCCCTGAAGACCCACTTTCTCCTGGATTTCTCTCAGCACAAGACCTGTCGGGTAGATTCTTGACGTCTGTATTTACACATTTCAGGCCGGGGGGAGAGAGAATTTGAGCAAGTGGCTCTGGCTGGGTGTCCAGCTGGGTGTCCAGAGAGCCCCAGCTGGGGGAGGAGGCTGGGCACATGGGTGCCATGTCTGGGTGGGGAACCTGTCAGAGAAAGGCCTTCTGTGGGCTCAGCACAAGCTCTTGCCATCCTCGGTGGGTCTGGGCAAATTCAAATTTATCTGGGCTGCTGACCCTTCACCGGGGGTTTTCCACCTATCCCATGCCAGGCTCTGACCTGAGCCCATCCACAAGTTCTGGGCTCAGCTAGCCTGTGGGGAAAGCTATGTACTTTCAGTACCAGAAAGGCCCATCAGTGGGCTGGGGTGTGGGAGGGGGTGGTGGTCCAGAGGCAAAGCCAGGAGAAGAGGCCAAAAACTCCCAGTACCACATGCAGCCACTGAATTACTGCCTCTTTTCTTGGCATTTTCTGGTTTTGTTTTTCCCCAAGAAAATTTTGCCATGAACCTGTCAAGCATTTGGGTCACCCTTGACCTCTACCTCAAGGACCATTTCCTCTGTCAGGGTGGGCCTTCCAGGAGCCCACGTCCCCTGGCATGGGAGTGAGGTGGGGTCTGAGGCCGACTGAAGCAGTCATCAGCAGGGAGGACAGGTGACAGGGCTGTGTCTGCTGTGTGTCTGCATATAAAATGTGTGGAGCCCTCACACGTCATGTTCCTGCGCTCTCAGTGCTACCCTGTGCTGTAGATAAAGCAAGTAAAATGAGGCCCTGACAGAATTTTCTAGAGGTCCAGCTAGCAA
The DNA here is from genome assembly GCF_018350175.1 of Felis catus. NCBI lineage: Eukaryota > Metazoa > Chordata > Mammalia > Carnivora > Felidae > Felis > Felis catus. Next base: position 110,493,796 of record NC_058375.1, on the reverse strand, counting down.
GTGGTGAGCAGGGGCTGGAATCTCTGGGTGCCCATCCCTGTCCTTGAAGCCCTGAGGGATGGCCCCTGATGCACGCATCCAGATGTGCACACGCACATGCACACTCGCCCACACCCACTCGGACTGCCCATCCGCATGTATGCCCACAACTTTGCATACCTGCCCATCCCTGTCCTTGAAGCCTGGAGGGATGGCCCCTGATGCACGCATCCAGATGCACACACGTGCATGCACACTCGCCCACACCCGCTAGGACTGCCCATCCGCATGTATGCCCACAACTCTGCATACCTGCCCATCCCTGTCCTTGAAGCCTGGAGGGATGGCCCCTGATGCACGCATCCAGATGCACACACGTGCATGCACACTCGCTCACACCCGCTCGGACTGCCCGTCCGCATGTATGCCCACACTCCCCATGCCTGCCTACATCACATGAGACTGCTTTCCCAGCACACATGTCCCTGGGTGCCTGGCTTGGCTGCTGCAGGGAGTGGGGATTTGGAGGGCAGAGGTAAAGAGAGATTTTTCCTAATTCGAACCATTTCCAAGCCATTGTCTGCAGATGCAGCCCTGCGGCCCACCGCATTTTTCACAGGCGCTGCCTTGCCAAGAAAAAGAGGAACCTCTGCCAGCAGCCGAGGGGGAAGCTGTGCAGCATGGCAGGCCTGACTTCCGTGGGCGTCCAGTGGGAGCTCCTGCCATGGCCGCGTCTGGCATCCTGGGCTGGCGGGGCTGGTGGGTGATGGCCTCCCGCCCAGGGTGGGCACAGCCCACTCCTCCCACTCTTGGGTTCACCGTCTTCCTGGCCCAGCTGGCAAGCTGTGCTCCTGCAGGCCTTCCATGTCTCATTCTTTCTTTTTTAAAAAAATTGTTTTGATTTTGTGAACAGGCAGAGTATCCAAGTGCCAAGAGCCGTACCCGGCTCTGCCCCATTCCCACTACCTTATCTACCTTCCTATGGCAGCCAGTATCACACATTTTTGGCATGTCCTTTCAGAGATATTTTCTGCATATTCAAGCAAATGTGTGTGTCAATTCCCGCTTCCCCCAACTTGTGCCAAAAAGGCAGCACACTCTGCACACTGTTCTTCTCATTGCTATTTTCACTCAAGGATGTGATGCTGGAGCCCACTGTGTCCGGGCAGAGGAGGTCCTTCCTAGTCTTTGCAGTTCCGTTATAGCTCCTGGTATGGAGGAATCATAATTTACTTAACCCGTGGTGCATCCAGTTTTCCAAGCTCCTGTGTGCATCTCCCAGCATGTGGCCAGCGCTGTGGCCAGGTCCAGAAGGAGGCAGGAGGCAAAGGCCATCGGTTATTACATTTCGTGAAGGAGAGCAGGGCTCTCTGCTGTCCCTCCACTCTGATGATGCTGTGGGGAAAAGATCCCATGTTCACGTGGACCAGGTCCAATAGGATGCAGACAAAACGGGAACTGATGTGGGTGAGGTTGGAGTGCTGTTCTTGTCCACCTGCATAAGAGCAATTGTTGTCACGATGGCAACAGGACATGATGGCAACCTGATGGCAAAGGAGTGTTATGATAGCGTGTTTGTAATTTTAACAAATTATATCAAAAAATTTAAAAATTTCAGTATGGTTGGCATATGATGTTTTATTAGTTTCATGTATACAACATAGTGATTCAAGTTCTCTGTACTCTAACAAAGTACATTTTAAAATATAAGGCACATGTTTAGTGCCCACCATTGAGACCCTGTCCCTTTGGGGTTGGGACTGTCCTTGCCCTGCCCCTCCATGTGTGGATGCTTCATGGCAGCTGAACAGGCCACACTATGATAGGTTCCCATGTTCAGATTTTAATTCCACCCCTTGTCCCTCTCTCAACAAAGTCGCCAGGTCTTATGGGACAATTTCACCATCCTCCCAGTGCCCCCTCATTGAAAGCCAGCCATCCCATAGCTCAGTTCTAGGGCTTTCTGTTTTCCAAAGCAGGGGAATGGGAGTAAATCAAGATTTAATGAGCATGTACTAGGCGCCAGAGCAAAGGGAAAATAAGGGCTGAATTATAGGGTAAAGTCAGTGGTATATTGGTATTCAACAATCATCTCATAAAGTCTGACACAAGTATTGAAAGTGGAAAGGAAATTTGAAATTGAATTTCTTGGTAGCCAAAGCCAGTCCATTTAGAAAATGCAGACTTGTGGATATATGCATTCTTAATATATGACAAAACTGGCAGAGTGGTAAGAAAGGAAAACTTAAAAAAATTTTTTTAATTTTTTTTTTTTTAATGAACTGTGCTGGGATAAGTGAGTATCTAAGTGGAAAAAAGAAAACAGCCTTGACCCCCATCTCACACCAGGCACAGTCAACTTTGTGTGGGTTCAGATTTAAATGGGAAAGGCAAAATAACACAGTCTTAGAAGGTAATACAGGTGTATCAGCCAGAGTTCAACTAGAGAAGCAGAACTAGTAGCTGATTTTGTGTGTGTGTGTGTGTGTGTGTGTGTGTGTGTGTATGGATTTAATACATGGCTTACACAATTGTGGGGCTTGGCTAAGCAAGGCTGAAGTCTACAGGGCAGGCCACCAGGAAGGAGGACCCATTGGCTGTTGGAATCTGGCTCGAGAAATGGCTAAGCCCTTTGGGAAAGGCCTCACTCAACTGGTTGAGTCAGGCCCATCCAGGATAGTCTCCCTCTTGATTATCTTAAAGTCAACTGACTTGGGACTTTAATCACGTCTGTGAAATCCCTTCCTGGAAGTACCTGGGAGAAGGTATCTGCATGCTCTGTGGCTGCTGACCCCCTCTGTCATCTGGCTCTCAGGAAAGAATGTCCCTTGCCACCCTGTAGGCCCCCTACATGAAACTAGAAAATAGCTTATAACTTTGGGGTAAGAAGAGACTTTTTAAGCAGGATATAAAAAGCACAAACCATAAAGAGAAAGTCTGATACATTGGGCTACATTAAAATTAGGAATGCCTGTTCATCAAAGATATGATGAAAGATGTACAAAAGCAAGCTAAGAGTGGGAGAAGGTATTTGCAGCACATATAACTGGTAGGGGGCTCATATCCATAATACATAAAGAGCTTCTACAAATCAACAAGGAAACACAAACACCACAACAGGAAATTGGGAAAGAGACTTGAAAAGGTACTTCACAAAAGACTTAATCCAAATGACCAGCCAACACATGAAAACTCAATCTTGTTAGAGAAATGCAAATTAAAACCAGAGTGAAATACTTCTAGTGGTTTAAAAATATGCCCACAAATTCTTTAATACTCCTCTTTTCAGTAGGTGGACCTTAATTCCTCCCCCCTTGAGTGTGGGCTGGACTTAAGTAACTCACTTTGAAAGACTAGGATATGGCAAAAGTAATGTGTGTCACCCCCAACACTAGGTCATAAGGGACAGTGTGGCCTCTCTTTCTCTTGGATCACTGGCTGGGGAAGCCTGATGCCATGTCAGGAGGACAGTCCAACAGCCCTGTGGAGAGGTACATGTAGTGAGGAATGGAGGACTTCTGCCATCTCCTGAGCGCACCATTTGAGAAGCATGTCCTCCAGCCCCAGGTAGACCTTTGGATGAGTGCAGCCTTGGCTGACTTCTTTTTTTTTTTTTTTAATTTTTTTTCAACGTTTTTTATTTATTTTTGGGACAGAGAGAGACAGAGCATGAACGGGGGAGGGGCAGAGAGAGAGGGAGACACAGAATCGGAAACAGGCTCCAGGCTCCGAGCCATCAGCCCAGAGCCTGATGCGGGGCTCGAACTCATGGACCGCAAGACCGTGACCTGGCTGAAGTCGGACGCTTAACCGACTGTGCCACCCAGGCGCCCCATCCTTGGCTGACTTCTTGACTGCAACCTTGCGAGGGATCACTAGCCAGAGCTGCCCAGATACCCTCTCCTGGCTTCCTGACCCACAGAAACCTTGACATTTGCTGTTTTAGGGTAATTTGTTATGCAGCAACAGGTAACTAATACAATACCTTTACCACCAGGATGGTGTGCACCTGGCTGGCTTGGTTGGTAACTGTTGATCTTGAGGTTGTGAGTTTGAGCCTCACAATGGGTGTAGAGATTACTTAAAAATAAAATCTTAAAAAAAAAAAAGACCGATAACACCACGTGTTGATGAGAATGTGGAGCAACTAGAACTCATAGTCTGCTGGTAGGAGTGTCAACTGCTACAACCATTTTGGAAAAAAATCTGGTATTTATATTTCTGCTGTTTTCTACATAATTGAAAGTCTCCACTTCCAACGCCCCATCCCCATTGACCCAGGAATTCCACTTACGGGAATAGTACCCAATGGAAATGTATCTAGATATGCATACGAGACAGAATGTTCCTAATAGCATCCGTAATTGCCCTAAACAGGAAGTGGGTCCAAAGTCAACTTGCAGTGTGTTCATACAATAGAATACTGTAAGCTATGAAAATTAATGAATTGTGGCTACAGGCAACAACATGAATGAATCTCATAAGCCTAAGTTCTGATGAAAGAAGGCTGAGACAAAGAGTACTAATTGTATAAATTCACTTACATGGAGCTACCCTTGGTGAGGTGCAGGGGACCCAGGGGCTTCTGGGGGGTTGGCAATGTTTTCTTTAATTGGGTGGTGGTTTTATGGATGTTCACTGCACTATCTGCACATTATTTTTTGTTTTGTTTTGTGCCTTTTTCTGTGTGAATGTGTACCTTAAAAAGGATTTAGGGTCACCTGGGTGGCTCAGTCAGTTAAACATCTGACTCTAGATTTCGTCTCAGGTCATGAGTTCACGGTTTGTGAGATTGAGCCCTGCATTGGGCTCTGTGCTAACAGCATGGAGCCTGCTTGGGATTCTCTCTCTGTTCCTCTCTTTCTCTGCCCCTCCCTTGCTTGTGCTCTTTCTCTCTCTCAAAATAAATAAATATAAACTTAAAAAACATAAAAAAGATTTCAAAACCCCCAACAAGTCAACAACATAACAACAAAACCCTGGTTTTATGGGCCTCTCTTAACAGCCCTCAGTGTGGCTGCAGAGACAATGGGCCAAACCACACAGTCAGACCTGAATCTCTCTGATAGGTGTGATCTCCTGGAATCCATGGAATGTGTATTCACCAGGTAATCCTTTGTGAATAATATTTCTTTGACTAATGCTAGAGAACAGAGTTTGAGATATGTTCTCTGGTGAGAGCCTGAAGCACTGCTGCTCAGCAGGCCTGACCAGAGGCTGATGCTCCCACTTTAGAGACTGAATGGGACCCTGGGAAAGCTGACATCCTCTTAAGATGACTGGGGAGTCTCAGCTTGCTTCTCTGTTGAATCCATATGACCTCCTGCTCTCAATGGGCAAGGGAAACATGGCTGTGGGGGACTTAGGCTGGACAATGTTGAAGCTGGAGTTGCCGATTGCCCCAAGACCAAAGAAACATCTCAACATGTTTGCCCCATCTTGTATTTAAATGGTGTAGTCAGGCCTCTTGTGTGTAAGGCTATGGAATGAGCTGAGGTGACTACACGGTGTGTGCAGTCGTGGCTCCAGTCACCTCCATGTCCTTCTGCTTATGGAAACAGTGTAAGCTGCTCGGGCCCAGGGTGGCTACTGCCTGTGCCACCTGGGCATCTCACCACAGGGCTGGCCAGTGACCTATGGGAGGGGGATGGTGGTTCTTGAGCCAATCTGATGGGTCCCTCTGCAGTCCCTGTCCCTCCAGAGCTAGAGAGGGAGCAGCCAGACCTAGGAAATTTGGACAAAAGCCTCAGACTTTGTTCCTTTCTCAGAAGTTGGGGGCACCTCTGGTCCTTCACATCGCTCTCTCAGGCTGTCCCTGGTCCCTGTGGCCTAGGCCTCAAACCCATCCATGTTTCAAGAGAGAGCCAATTGCTTTCTTGGTAGAAGAAAGAATAAGGCAGAAAGCAGAGGAAGGCAGCCCCACTGAATATCAGAATGGAAGGTTTTGTTTGCAAGAAACAGAAAATCTACCTCAAATTGACTGAAACGATAAAGACTGTTAAGAAAAATTAAGTTACAATTCACCATTTGAAATGTATGGTTCAGTGGTATGTTCACAGAGTTGTGCAATTGTCACCACTTCCTAAGTGCAGAACATCTCCTCACCCCTGAAAGGGATCCTGTACTGTCAATTCCTGATTCCCTTCACACCCGGCCACTGGCAACTATAAGCCTACCTTCTGTATCTTCAGATCACCTATTCTGGATGTTTCATGTAAAATGGAAGATTTCTGTGTCTGGCTTCATTCACTGAGCATTAGATTTTCAAGGTTCACACTTGATGTAGCATGTATCAGTACCTCATTCCTTACATAGATATATGAGTTAATTTCTGAAACATAGATATATGAGTTAACATAGATATATGAGTTAATGAACATAGATATATGAGTTAATTTCTGAAACCTCAGTTCTGTTAAATTTATATATATATATATATATGTATATACATATATATATATACATATATGTATATATATACATATATATTATTTAAAAAATTTTTTTAATCTTTATTTATTTTTGAGAGAGAGAGAGAGAGACAGAGCACAAGCAGGGGAGGAACAGAAAGAGAGGGAGACACAGAATCTGAAGCAAACTTCAAGCTCTGAGCTGTCAGCACAGAGCCCAGTGCAGGGCTCGAACCTATGAACTGTGAGATCATGACCTGAACCAAAGTCAGATGCTTAACCGACTGAGCCAGCCAGGTGCCCCAATATGTATATATATATTTTTTCTTATGCCAGTTTCAGTTTAAAAAGTTTGTTAAATGTTTATTTATTTTTGAGAGACAGAGAGATAGAGCATGAGTGGGGGAGGGGCAGAGAGCGAGGGGAAGACGCAGAATCTGAAGCAAGCTCCCGGTTCTAAACCATCAGCACAGAGCCTGATGCAGGGCTCAAACTCACAAACCAAGAGATCATGACTTGAGCCAAAGTCAGACACTTAACTGACTGAGCCACCCAGGCGCCCCATCATATAGTGTTGATTATTGTAGCTTTTCCATAAGTTTCGAAATTGGGAAGTGGGAGTCATCCAAATTTGTCCTTTACCAAGATTGTCATGGCTATTCTGATTCTTTGCATTTTTTTTTTTAATTTTTTTTTCAACTTTTTTAAAATTTATTTTTGGGACAGAGAGAGACAGAGCATGAACGGGGGAGGGGCAGAGAGAGAGGGAGACACAGAATCGGAAACAGGCTCCAGGTTCCGAGCCATCAGCCCAGAGCCTGACGCGGGGCTGGAACTTACGGACCGCGAGATCGTGACCTGGCTGAAGTCGGACGCTTAACCGACTGCGCCACCCAGGCGCCCCTCTTTGCATTTTTAATATGAGTTTTGGAATCAACTTGTCCATTTCTGTGAAAAGGAAAGTTGGAATTTTGATAGGGATTGCATTAAATCTGTAGAGCGTGTCTTGGGACACATTGACATTTTAATGACATGAAGTCTTCCAATCCATGAATGCCGGATGTCTTTCCACTCACTTAGGTCTTATTTAATTCCTTTCAATGGTGTTTTATAATTTTCAGTGTACAAGTCATATTCATTTGTTAAATTTGTTCCTAAGTATTTTATTTTAATTTTGCTTCTATTGTTATTAGAATTGGTTTCTTACCTTCATTTTTGGATTATTCATTGCTAGTGTAGAAATATAGGTGACTTTTGTAAATCGATCTTGTATTGCCAAACTTTGCTGAACTTAGCTGTAATAGTGTGTGTGTGTGTGTGTGTGTGTGTGTGTGTGTGTTCCTTAGGCTACTGTATGCACAAGATCATGTCATCTGCAAGTAGATAGTTTAACTTCTTCCTTCCCCATATGGATACTTTTTGTTTAATTTTCTTGTCTAGTTGTCCTGGCTAGAACCTTTGTACAGTGTTGATTTGAAGGGCCTCCTTTTGAAAAGCTTTAGTGGAAACCCATCCCAAGAACAACTTCCTATGTAGCACTGGCCACAATTAGTTACATGGTTACTTCTCTCCCAAGGGAGGCTGGGAAATGTAATTTTTCTCATGGGCACATTTCTGTGTAAAAAAAATCAAGGTTCTTTTACTAAGAATAATAGAGGAAAGAATGAATATTTTTGTAGGCATCCAGTGGTCCATGTCACATTGTCTCCTACAAGTAAAATTCAAGAATTCAGCCCTCATTTCTCTGTGATTCTTCTGTATTCAACTCCACAGCCAGTCTCATCTCAGGCTGACTTCTGCATGGTAGGTTGCAAAATGACTTTCACAGTTCCAGGCCTCACTCCTGCACAGTTACATGATCTAGAGATAGAGAAAGTACCTGTGTCTCAGGATTCCTGCCAAAGTATCCGGCGATTTGCTCTAATTGGATCAACTTAGGTCACATGCTCATACCTGAACCAATCACTGAGGCCCACTGGATGGAATGTGCTGTTGAGATTAGCCTATATATACCTCTCACCTCCTGGAGCTGAGGGCAAGTTGAGATGTTGGTTCCCCTATATCCACTCCACTCTGGAGAGTCTGGTATTGGGACTGAGAACCTGTGGGCTGACTGTGTGCATGCGTGTAGCTGGAAGCCATGCTTCATTCCTTACCCCAGCTGTCAGATCTGGTGGGCTTAGGCCCATTGCCAGTGAACTCTCACCTCCACCTCCACCAGAGAGGGGTCTGGCCACCCCTCTCATCATCCCAGCCATTGTACAGCCCTGGGACAGTGATGATGATTCCCATCTTTAATGTTAATGGGATAAGCATTGATGGTAGTACCCTATTTTACTTGATGAGTAAAAATATGCCTGTAAATTGAGGAACTGGAAACCCCATTCTATTTTTCCAACTTCTAGCTTTTTCAGAGGTGCGTTAGTGTTATTTCTGATTGTGTGTCTGGTATTCATGGGTTCTCACACTTGACCTCCAGGTTTTGGTGGCTGAGAACTGTGGAGTTAGGCAGGTAGGAGTGAATCCTGGTTCCACTGTTTACCGGCTGGGTGACCTTGGACACATTATTTAGCCTCTCTACACCTCTGTCTTCTCCACTGTAATATATGTTATGGGTGGGTCCTGGTTATCTTCTGGGGGTTGGGAAAATTGAATAGAAGGTTTGTGTAAAACACATGGCACATTTTAAAGTCAGTAGATAGAGTGACAATGACAAAGACGAAAGTGTGCCGTGTCAAACATTTGCTGTCCACTCATTCACTCTCAGCCCTGAGAGCTGCTAATTCCTCCTGTTCACTGATCTGTTTTCTCATTTCCTCATTGCTGACTATGCTGCAGCAAACGAAAGTAGAACTTTGAACAATGGGTCATAGAAACCAAACCACCTTCACGCTGCTCAGGTAAAGAGGGCATTTGTCCCAGGCATTCACCTGGGACAGCCAGGACTGGGAGGTCAGGTGGGCTCCAGGGATGGAGCCTGGCTTCATTGTAGCCCCTGAGCTTGCTTTTCCTTGGGCTGTTCTCACTTCTCACTTCATCCTTGCAGGGTGGGGAAGATGGCTTTCATCTCTCCAGGCTTACCTCCTCCTGGCTAGCCCTACAAGGAGAGAGTGTCAGGGCAGGGGAGAGTGAAGTACAACAGGGTGGATCTTTCACTCCAGTGGTACTAGAAGTGGGGGATGGGAGAACTTTCTGGGCCAAGCACTAAGACAAACAAAGACCATCTGGTTCCTTTGGGACAGAACACCTGGCAGCTTAGAGTTTCTAGATGAGTGATAGAAAGGAATTTACACTTCATAGCCTGTCATCTCCAGCATAGGATCCCCCTCAGGGCCCGCCTGGCTATAGTTTCATTCTAGGTGCATTTCTTGCCTGACCATGAGCCTGATGCCAGATTCTGGATGCCTGGAGGTCCAGCTTCAGCTGCTGAGGACTGTTTCACACCTTTGTCATTGTTGTTACTTACCCTGGGGTTCTTGTTCATGCTTGTGGGCATGGGACTTTCTTGCTTCTCTCTTGCAGCCTGGCACAAGTTCCTTCCTGAACACAGCTTCCTAGTCCTACTTGACCAATGGAATGACTGGTGCCTCCCTTGGGCCCTGCTATCACCACCCATGCTGTACTCTTGGAGTTTCCGTCTGCCCACCAGCTCAAGGGCAGGGTAGGCTTATTCTTCTCTGGGCTGCCAGCTCCTAGACCAGGGCTGGGCCAGTGGAGATGCTGGGGAAAATCATGGTGGGTAGTGGTAAGATTAAGATGGCCATGGGGCCCATTGGGCCTTGGCTTGACAGCTCCTTTATATGTTAGTTTCAGGGTCACTGCGTAAACTCCCATGTAACCTGTTTGGCTTAGTCTGGCTACCTTCCAGACAGGTCTTTCTCTTATGAATTATTCTTCAAACACCAGACTTTCTGCTGCTCCATTTGTGTCCCTGCTCAGCATTCCCATAGGCAGTGGGGCCTGGAGTCCTCTGTGAGGAATGTGGCTCCATGGTCCAGGGCAGTGTTGCCAATGGGCTCATCTCAGCCAATTTTATCAGAAACCAAGTCTGCCTGACAGTGGAACACAAGACCTCCCCTCTGCACTAGCCCCTAGGGACTGTTCCTCCCTGCCCCTCCAGACCTTATGGTCACCATCCCTTTCTCAGTCTTATAACTGGCCCTTTGCTTGCTGAGTCTTCTACTAGGGACTCCCCAGTTAGGGTGGAGCTTCTGGAATGTGGGTACCAGGAACTTTGCCTCCTGTGTCCTGATCCTGCCTAATGCTGTCCTTGGCACATTGTTTGGTCAGGAGAGACGTTGAGCAGTGGTTCTCAAACATTTTGATCTTTGTGAAAGAGGACTTCAGCTATCTCCATTTTGACCTCAGTCTCTATACTTTCTAATTGATTAAGTTCTTCTTTGCAGCTTATATTTCAAGTCAGGCAAAAGACCTGGGGGACAGAGCAATCCCTGCTGGGAACATTAACTACCCCAAGTCAAAGATCCACCTGAGCTTGACTGCTCACTTGCATGTAAGTACTGACCTTTGTCCCATGTTTTCCTTATATAAACCTGGAAATATTTTGGGCACTTTGGAGACAGTCTTCGGGACACTGTCTGCTGGCTTCCTGGTGTTGGCCTCACTGAAATAAATTCCTCTCTTGTTTCACCTCTGCTCATTTCTCTGTCTTTGGATTTTGTCAGCAGCGAGTGGCTAATCCTGGCCTGTTTGGGGACCCAGAAGCCCCAGTTACATCAGGATCCCTTTGTGTCCTTAAAAATTATCCAGCACCCCAAAGAGCACCTGCTTCTGTGTGGTGTGCTGTGCTGGAGCTCTCTCTCCCCAAAGGGCTTTATTGCTTGGATACCTGGTTGTTTAACATTTACCAGTGCACCGTGGTTATACCTGTCTATGTTCTATTGCACCATGTAAAATTGAGAACCTTGTAAAACAAGAGTACACCGTATAATTCATCAACTATGAGAGTGAGGATGTATTACGCATCACCGGCCTTTGGATAACGCCTGGATATATTCATGACAGAATGAAAGTAAAAAAAGGCAAATGATGTCTTGACATTATTATGAAAATAATTTTGACCTTTCAGACACCCTGGGAGGGTCCTGAGGCCAGGAGTCCCCAAGCCACATCACAAATTTTGTAATACCATCAGTAGCTGTCTCTTTTATGGACTGAACATTTGTGTCCGCCTAAATTCTTATGTTGAAATCCTAATCAGGGTGATGGCATTAGGAGTTGGGGCCTTTGGGAGGTGGTCAGGCTGTGAGGGTGGAGCCTTCGTGAATGCAATTAGCCTGGGAGATGATCTTGCTCACTCTTCCTGGCCACATGAGGACATAGTGAGGAGATAGCCATCAAGGAATCAGGAGGAGGCCTCTCACCAGGCATGGGATCTGTGGGCCCCTTGATCTTGGATGTCCAGCCTCCAGAACTGGGAGAAATGCGGGTTTGTTGTCTAAGCCCACGGTCTGTAGTATTGGGTCATAGCAGCCTGAGCCGACGGACACAGGCCCTACGTGCATACGCTTTACAGCAGCTGTGTAACAGGAGATGAGGATCACAGTGGCTGCTCTAACCCTTCCAGGCAAGTGGAAAAGAAAATTACTGGAGCCTGATTAGGGGAGTGTCCTGGGAGGGAAAGAGGGTTCTCCATGGACTTTAGGTGGCCATGCAGGTACAGCAATGGGCTTCCTAGGGGTTGGTTAAATGGCTTCCTAAGCAGGGAGAGAATTAAAGCAGGGCTGACACCTGGACTGCCTGCCTGGAGTGGCCAAGGGCCCAAGAGCCTGTGAGTTGGCATGCCTACAGGATATGGCTGGACTCGAGCCCTGTAGACCCTCAGCAGGAAAGCTGGTCTCTGGATGGGATACTAAGGGAGCAGTGGGGCCAGGCACTGATGCCTGGATGGCAGGGCCAGGGCCCCTGGGACCACTCCCCTGAAGAGCTCCCACACGCTCAGGAAGGAACCTGTCTGGGCACTTCCTCCAAAGGGGGGCCATGTTTGGCCAGGGAGGGCCTTTCCCTCAGCCCTAATCCTCAGGCCACACTTGTGAGGGGAGCACGGGTAGTAGGCTGCATGTTATCGAGACTAGATGCAAGGATGCTTTTCTTCGGGGTTGGAGTTTTTAATACTTGGACAAATCCAAAGAGAGATTTGACACACATGGCTGAGAGTAGTGATTGGAGGAAAAATAAAAACCATTTTGTATTCGCACCACTGACTTCAGACTCAGAGGCAAGCTCAATGTTCCAGTTTTCCCTCCCCACTGCCCAGGCAAGGGTGAAACATGCAGGGAGGTCTCTAGTACACAGTGAGGTGCCAGAGAGATGGCTGGTGTCCAGTCAGCTGTCCCCTATCTGCTGTGTCCTGACTGCTGGGTCCTATCTTCTGTCTTGTCTGCCATGTTATGTCTGCCGTGTCCTACCTACTGTTTCCCTTGTCTGCTGTGTCCCGTCTGCTGTCCCCTGTCTGCTGTGTCCTGTCTGCTGTCTCCCCCATCTGCCATGCCCTATCTGCTGTGTCCTGTCTGCTGTCCCTTTTCTGCTGTGTCCTGTCTGCTGTCCCCTGTCTGCTGTGTCCTGTCTGCTGTCTCCTATCTGCTGTCTCCTATCTGCTGTCTCCCCTGTCTGCTGTCCTTGTCTGCCATGTCCCGTCTGCTGTGTCCCGTCTGCTGTGTCCTGTCTGATGTCCCCCGTCTGCCGTGTCCTGTCTGCTGTCTCCCCTGTCTGCTGTTTCCTGTCTTCCATGTCCTGTCTGCGGTGTTCTGTCTGCTGTCCCCTGTCTGCCATGTCCTGTCTGCTGTCTCCCCATCTGCTGTGTCCTGTCTGCTGTCCCCTGTCTGCTGTCCCCTGTCTGCCATGTCCTGTCTGCTGTCTCCCTCATCTTCCATGTCCTGTCTTCTGTCTCCCCCCTTTGTGGTGTCCTGTCTGCTGTCCCCTGTATGCTATGTCCTGTCTGCTGTCTCCCCTGTCTGCTGTCCCCTGCCTTTCATGTCCTGTCTGCTCTGTCCTGTCCCCTGTCCCCCTGTCTGCTGTGTCCTGTCTGCTATCCCCTGTCTGCCGTTTCCTGTCTGCTGTCTCCCCCATCTGCCATGTCCTGTCTGCTGTCCCACATCTGCTGCATCCTGTCTGGTGTCCCCTGTCTGCCGCGTCCTGTCTGCTGTCCCCCGTCTGCTGTGTCCTGTCTGCTGTCCTCCATCTACCATGTCCTGTCTGATGTCCCCCGTCTGCCATGTCCTGTCTGCTCTCCCCCATCTGCTGTGTCCTGTCTGCTGTCTCTTGTCTTCCATGTCCTGTCTGCTGTGTCCCATCTGCTGTCCTTGTCTGCCATGTCCTGTCTGCTGTCCCCTGTCTGCTGTGTCCTGTATGTTGTCCCCTGTCTGCCGTGTCCTGTCTGCTGTCCCCTGTCTGCCGTGTCCTGTCTGCTGTCCCCCGTCTGCTGTGTTCTATCTGCTGTCCCCTGTCTGCTGTGTTCTGTCTGCTGTCCCCTGTCTGCTGTGTCCTGTCTGCTGTCCTTGTTTGCCATGTCCTGTCTGCTGTCCCGTCTGCCGTGTCCTGTCTGCTGTCCCCTGTCTGCCATGTCCTATCTGCTGTCCCCTGTCTGCCATGTCCTGTCTGCTGTCCCCCATCTGCTGCATCCTGTCTGGTGTCCCCTGTCTGCCATGTCTTGTCTGCTGTCCCCTGTCTGCTGTGTCCTGTCTGCTCTCTTTGTCTGCTGTGTCCTGTCTGCTGTCCCCTGTCTGCTGTGTCCTGTCTGCTGTCCCCTGTCTGCTGTGTCCTGTCTGCTGTCCTCCGTCTACCGTGTCCTGTCTGATGTCCCTGGTCTGCCATGTCCTGTCTGCTGTCCTGTCTGCCGTGTCCTGTCTGCTGTCCCCTGTCTGCCATGTCCTATCTGCTGTCCCCTGTCTGCCATGTCCTGTCTGCTGTCCCCCATCTGCTGCATCCTGTCTGGTGTCCCCTGTCTGCTGTGTCCTGTCTGCTGTCCCCTGTCTGCCATGTCCTGTCTGCTGTCCTCCGTCTACCGTGTCCTGTCTGCTGTCCCCTGTCTGCTGTGTCCTGTCTGCTGTCCCCTGTCTGCTGTGTCCTGTCTGCTGTCCACTGTCTGCTGTGTCCTGTCTGCTGTCCTCCGTCTACCGTGTCCTGTCTGATGTCCCTGGTCTACCATGTCCTGTCTGCTTTCCCCCATCTACTGTGTCCTGTCTGCTGTCTTGTCTTCCATGTCCTGTCTGCTGTGTCCTGTCTGCTGTCCCCTGTCTGCTGTCCCTGTCTGCTGTGTCCTGTCTGCTGTCCCCTGTCTGCTGTGTCCTGTCTGCTGTCCCCTGTCTGCTGTGTCCTGTCTGCTGTCCTCCATCTACCGTGTCCTGTCTGCTGTCCCCCGTCTGCCATGTCCTGTCTGCTCTCCCCCATCTGCTGTGTCCTCTCTGCTGTCTTTTGTCTTCCATGTCCTGTCTGCTGTGCCCTGTCTGCTGTCCCCTGTCTTCTGTGTCCTGTCCCCTGTCTGCTGTGTCCTGTCTGCTATCCCCCGTCTGCTGTGTCCTGTCTGCTGTCCTTGTCTGCCATGTCCTGTCTGCTGTCCCCTGTCTGCCATGTCCTGTCTGCTGTCCCCCGTCTGCCGTGTTCTGTCTGCTATCCCCTGTCTGCTGTGTCCTGTCTGCTGTCCTTGTCTGCCGTGTCCTGTCTGCTGTCCCCCGTCTGCTGTGTCCTGTCTGCTGTCCCCTGTCTGCTGTGTCCTGTCTGCTGTCCTTGTCTGCCATGTCCTGTCTGCTGTCCCCTGTCTGCCATGTCCTGTCTGCTGTCCCCTGTCTGCTGTGTCCTGTCTGCTGTCCTTGTCTGCCATGTCCTGTCTGCTGTCCCCTATCTGCTGTGTCCTGTCTGATGTCTCCTGTCTTCCATGTCCTGTCTGCTGTGTCTTGCTGTCCTGTCCTGCTGTGTACTGTCTGCCGTGTCCTGTCTGTTGTGTCCTGTTTGCTGTCCCTTGTCTGCTCTGTTTACCGTGTCTTACTTGCCATCCCTTGTCTACTTTTGGGAGGGAGATACCTGCCTGTCAGAGGTAGTCTGGACTGATCTAATGGAATACAATTTATTTTATAGGTTCCTCCTTGCCCTCAATGCCAGACTCATTGCTGGGGGGTTCATCAGAGACATGTGTCTCTAGGTGGATGAGCATTCTTTTCCCACCAGCTTCTGACTTCCTTCTCAGGGCCAGTGTCAGGGAAGGCCTTCTGTGTGAGCTGAATTCAGAGAGAAGCCCTTACCGAAAAGCAGGGGTTTGCCACATGTCAGGAGCTGGGGGCCTGACTGGGGTTCCCTCTGGGTCCCTTTGCATCTGCTTCTTGGGTCAGGGGCTGAGCTGGGTGGGGATCCCTCCTGAAGATCATACCCTGGGGTGGGGTCACTGAAAGCTGTGTGATCAGGGGTGACAGGGGTCAGCATTCTTCCTTGGAGCTGGCCCGCTGGGCACACAGACAGCTTTGGGGGTGTGCAGAGGAAACCTTCGGACTAGACTGGAGTTGGGGCAAGAGTTCCAGCTCATCTGTGGGAGGGGAGCGCCTCCCTTGCTTTCCCAGCCCTGCTCCCTGAATCCCAGGAGGCCTGGAGAAGCAGGCAGAGGCTGAGACAGGGGTGCATTTTTGGAATTCCAAGCATGTCTGCTTCCTTTCCAGGCCGGGCTCTAGAAGCCAGGCCTAGAAGCCAGGAGCTGGTTAGTCCTACCCCAAAGGTCTGGGAGCAGGGTCTTCTCAAAATGTTGCCAGATGAAACCCCTCCTCCCTGTCAGGCCTTCCCAATCCCCCACTAGCCTCTGCTAAGGGGTGGAGGGTGGAGTGTGGGGGGGGGCATCCCCCAGCCTCGTCCCGACTCTGGTGGGGGACTTAGCCCCCAGGACACATGGTGTTAGAAAAGGCCACAGAAAATGACATCACTTAATTTACAGATCAAAATATCGTAGGGAGTTCTTTTAAAAGAGGTTTACATGGGACATTGTGTAACCACTGAAATGTTAAACATTTTTAAAAAGCTCAATTTTATTTTGTTCTTAACTTTTGGCTATAACTCCAAGCAAAGACGTAAGTATGTGTGTGTGATGTTACTGACAAAGCTGGACATTTGGCTCTTGTGACATGACCATAGGAAGTGTCTCTTTTGAAAAGAAAAGTCTGTCAGCTTGTCAGTTTCCCTGTACACCCTGCTGGCCTCGGGGCCTGGGTGGTGGCCTGGTGCTCCCTTTCATCTGGTCACCCGCCCCCTGCTGACCCCTCTTTACGAGGGTTCGGGGTGTTAAGGCAGCAGCTTTCCACGTTCCTTGGCTTTACCACATCCTTCATTTCTCTTGCAAGATTTGGCATTTCTGTCTGCAAAACGTCTGTCAGGTGTGTGTGTTGATGTCTGTTGTCAGGTGTGTGCATCACTGGGCGAGGCAGCAGGGGAGACTGGAGTTAAGACACCATGTACATCTGCATGTGGTCCTAAGAGGTCCTTTGTGAGAGCGCTTTCTTACACCGTGACTTTGGCTTTCCCACCCCCACCTACGGGGAAGCGGATGCTGGAGATCTGGATGAAGAAGGCCTGGGACCTGCCGCTCCTGCAGATGCCATGATCTCCACCCTCCCTGCCTGGCCAGACTGGTGCCCAGGCTGGAAAGTCCTTCTTCAGCACCCCCTCTCCCCCCTCTCTCCAGGCCAGCCAGAGAGGCCCAGTCCCCTCTTGAATGTGACTGCTCTCCACAACAGCTGTCCCTAGGCAGCACCCTTGGTGTGTGAACCTGATGTCCCCCACCAGCCTGTGGGCCTGGCGATGGCTGTCTGCAGCTGAAATTGAGCTTGCATTTTGAGTCAGGTCCTGCCCACTCCAGCTGGGGTGTGGGTCCTCAGGGGAGCTGCTACGAGGGGCCGGCCTGCCTGCTGGGGCCCTCTCTTGGACTTCAGACTGCTGCCTGAGTGGCCCTGCCCTACCACAGCCCTGCATTTCGAGGGCTCCCAGATCACGGATGACATCTCACGCCCTCCTCCTGTGGACTCTCCTGCCTTTGCTGGACCCACAGCTTGGCCACTCCTTCCTGGCCAGCTTCATGAGTTCTTCCTGCCAGTCTTGCTGGGAGTCCTTCAGGTTCACCCCTCCACTGTGAGGGGGACTTTGGCAATGCAATCTGCTACTATTACTTAGTAATAAACCACCCCAAGACTTAGTAGTTTAAAAATAACAATTTGGGGCATTTGGGTGGCTTGGCTGGTTAAATGTCTGACCTTGGCTTGGGTTGTGATCTCATGGTTTGTGAGTTCGAGCCCTGCATCGGGCTCTCTGTACTTTGGATTCTTTGTCTCTCTCTCTCTCTCTCTTTCTGCCCCTCCCTTGCTTTTGTGCACTCTGTCTGTCTCAAAAGTAAATAAACATAAAAAATAACAATAATTTGTCTCCTTTGTGAATCTTCAATTTTGGCTGCTTCTGGCATCAGTGGAGGGGTCCCTTCCAAGATGGTGCACTCGCATGGCATGCTGGTGCTGGCTGTCAGCTGGGATCTTGGCTGGGGCTGGGAGCTTAGGGTCTTGGTTCTCTCTGGGCTGCTTGGGTTTCTTCAGAGCAGGGCAGCTATGTTCCAAAAGTGAGCATCTCTAGAAAAGAAGGTAGAAGCCTGAAAGGTTATATCGCATCACTTCTGCCACGTAATAGGGATTGAAATAGTCACCAAGTCTCACCAAGATTCAAGAAGAGGGGCCATGGGCTCCATCTCTTGATGGGTGAGTGGCACGGTTCTAGAAGAGCATGGGGGTGGGAGATGCTATCACAGCCAGTTTTGGGAAAAAGATCTACTCCAGGAATGAAGATGATAAGTGGCCTCTGAGGTGGCCCCAAGAATCCTCTCCTCCTAGGATTTGTGTCCTTGGGCAATCCTCTCCTCTTGAGTGTGGGCAGGACATGTGGACTCACTTCTCATGAGCAGAATATGGTGGAAGTGATAGGATGTCACTTCTGAGGTTAGATTACAAAAAGGCTATGGTTTCTGTCTTGGGTGCTTTTTGTTGCTATTTATAGGATCACACATTATGGGGGACACCAGCTGTCATAAAACAGCCCCATGGAGAGCCCATGTGACAAGAGTCCAGGGCCTGTCAAAACCATGTGAGAGAGCTCAACGGCAGAGTTCTCCAGTCAAGCCTTCAGAAGAGACTGCAGCTCTGGCTGACAGCTTGACCTCAGTCTCATGAGAGACCCCTCACTGGAGGTCCCCAGCTTAGCCGAATCTAGATCCTGGTCTCCAGAAACTGTGGGATAATGAATGTGTTATTCTCGGGGCACCTGGGTGGCTCAGTTGGTTGAGCATCCGACTTCGGCTCAGGTCATGATCTCACAGCTTGTGAGTTCAAGCCCTGGGTCGGGCTCTGTGCTGACAGCTCAGGGCCTGGAGCCAGCTCCCAATTCTGCATCTCCCTCTCTCTCTGCCCCTAACCCACTCACATTCTATCTCCATCTCTCTCAAAAGTAAATAAATATTAAAAAAAACTTAAAAAAATGAATGTGTTGTTCTTAGGGTAATCTGTTACATAGCAGCAGATAATACAAACAGTTTTGCCATAAAGAGTAGCTTGAACCCATGGTGCACTCCTGTGTCCTTTTAACCCAGAGAAGATAGGGCCATTTCCTCTCCTGATGTCCTGCTTTTGTTGGCCTTTAAGACTACAAATATAGTTTTTTTTTAAAGTTTATTTATTCATTTTGAGATAGAGAGACAAAGGGGGAGGGGCATAGAGAAAGGGAGAGAGAGAGAATCCCAAGTAGGTTCCACACTGTCAATGAAGAGCCTGACTTAGGGCTTGAACCCCCGAACTGTAAGATCATGACCTGAGCCAAAATCAAGAGTCAGACACGTGACTGAGCCACCCAGGGGCCCCTATGGCTCCAAATACACATGGGTCATACTGACAGCTGCTAAAAATGGTTTGAATGAAGGGTGAAGGAAGGAAGAAAAAAAGTGGTTTGGTGAAAAGTTTCCCATATCAGGAAGGAGGTATTTTTGCCAAGCTCTCTGCTCTCCAGTGACTGCCTAGTTCATTCATGCAATCCACACAGCATCTGCTGGGTGCAGGCGTGCAGTGGTGAGGCAGATGGCCAAGCGTCCCTAATGGGACAAGCCACAGTTGTAGGAGGGAGGGCTTAGGGAAAGGTCACAGAAACGAGATGTGTGGGTGGGTCTGCAGAGGCACAGGTGTGTGGAAAGGTAGGGTTGGGGGGGTCAGGACTGGAGGTGGGTAAAGATACCTGGCTGGGGCAGGTGGCTGAGGCTTTTCCTCAGAGCTGCCTTTCCTCAGCAGGGGAGAAGCTGGAGGAGGCAGAAGGTGCACCTGCTAGCCTGCAGTGGAGGTGATGACTTAGGAGAATTTAGGCAACCAGGTCTGGGCTGCACATCAGAGGCTGTCACGGGTGAGCAAGGATGTAGTAAGCGCCAGGACCCCAGCTCCTCTCCAGGGTGTGGACAATGCTCTCGGCACTGGGGAGGGGGGGAGCGGGGGGTCTCTGAGGGGAGGGCCTATCTGGGAACCTCTCTGCTGTAAGGGGAGGTCCTGACTCTCCAGTGCCAGCCCCTCCCCAGCCTCTGTAGCTCTTACTCTCCCATGCAGCTTGTCACCCCGACACCCATGTGGGACTTGGACTGGCCGGGCTGTTCCAGATGCTGTTTGTAGATGTTTCCCCCACTCCCTAGAGTGCTCCTTCCCCACTCGTCCCTGTGACCTGTTCAGGTGTCTCCTCCCTTCCTCCCTGGCCTGCCAATGTCTCCACCTTCCCACCCATTCCCCTCCCCGAGTTTACCTCCCACACTGGTAGGCCTCCTCCCAGACCCCTGGGGCTCACACCCTGGAGCCTATGTCCTGATGTCCCAGCTTTGCTGCACAGACCCCCAGATGCAGAGCTTACCACTGACTCGTTTACACAAACACAGAATGTTCTGGAAACGGAAGCCAGCCGGGACTCAGACAGGCCTCTGGGTGTCCTGACTCCCACCCCACCCTGCCTGCAGTTCATGCTCCTCTCTGCCCTTGGCACCTTTACTTTACTTCTCCCTTTTGTAGTTTGGACCTTGACCTAATGTCCCAAAAGTTCTGTATCTGAGTCTGACAGAATCATCCCTATTCTGCTGACAGAGACTCCAAATTTCGTCAATCACTGAAGTCCACATGCCTGAGACCTCCTGAAGGGACATTAATTAATACTTGTAAAGATTCCAGGAGCCCCTTGTGGAAAGGTGCTACATGTAGAAGATATTCCTTTAAAAACTGATTATAGATCCCCTCCTGAGACCCTGTAATTAGGCAACTGTTGCTGTACTTGAGTAGCTACAACTTTAATATCCAAGTAGATGGTGATTAAGTCGGGCCTCCTGGAATCGGACGGGCCTTGCTTTGCAGTTGGGGAGAGAATTCCACCCACAGCAACTCATTACAGGAATGTGCTTGGATTCCAGGAACTTTGCCAATTATTTTTTTTCTATAATTCAAATGTGGTTTTAATCTCCTTCCTTGCAATTTCCTTTTAGGTGAATGGAAATGTCTTCTCGTCTCTTTACACTTCTCTGGTATTTAATTGATCAAACATCTTGTAGTGAAAGCCACATGTGGGGGTTTCAGTTTGAACAGTCTTGATTCAGCCCCTGTCCCAGAAGCAGACTCAGAGAAGATACGCGTGGGGAAGCCCAACGGCAGGGTGGGTGGTGGGGTGAGGGGAACCAGAGCCGGGGAATCCAAACTGGGGCTGGCAGCACCTGGCCTGATGCCCCCAGTCACATCCTTCTTTCTGGGCACATTTGGACTGCATTTTCCAGCCTGCCTTGCTGGAAAGCTAGATTATGTGACTATGTTATAGCTGATGGGTGTGAGCTGAAATGAGGGGCATGCCAACCTTCAGGCCTGGCAGAACCACAACCTATAGGGCTCTTTCCATTGTCACTTACTGACCAGCACAATGTAGAGGGTCCAGGGGAAGACCCCAAAGACCCTTGAAGACAGTGCCCCTGCTACATGGCAGGAGATGGCCAGCAGAGACACAGACCAGACCATCTGCACTGGGTTTTGCATCAGTAAGAAATAAACTTTCCTTGTGTCAAGCCAGATTTTTTGGTTGTTAGCATGGCCAGCACTGATAGCCCTAACATATGGAGACTCAGTTTTCTCACCTGTAAAATTGGTGAGAATGGCGTTTTCCCCAGACCACTCACAGGGCTGTTGAAAAGGCAGACAACAGAAGTAAAAATACTTTGACATGGGGAAATGTCCTCGAAAGAGGGGCTGTATGGAGCCCTCAGAATTCACAGGTAACACTTACATGCCGAGCTTTATTTTCAAAATGGTGCTGCCTGTGTGGGTTGTAGGCTGGCCATTCAGAGACCTGGGGCCTGAGGTGGGGGTGGGCGGAAGGCATAAAGTCAGGGCAGCTGAAGCCGCAGGATGTGTGGATTCTGCAGTCAGTCATGTGTCCCGCGGTGGTGGAAGGCCTGGGCCCTTGCTCTCCCAGGTGCTGTCCTGCCTCTTGAAGTGCTGGCCATCCCAGCAACTGTGGCCTCAGCTGCTCCGGAAGGCTTGTGACAGGTACTCCTGCAGCGGGCAGCTCAGGGGCACAGGCCCTGGTGAGGGGAGAGCCCAGCCCCGAAGCTTACAGCCTCGGCCCTAACTTGCCAGCTGTATGATGGCCTTGTTGAGGAAAACTTGGCAAGATCCTGGCACCCCAGCTCATCTTGCTTCCCTCCCTGTTCTCCTGCCTGGTCCATGGCCCAGCCCCCTTCCTTGGCCAGGCACCCAGATTCTCTGTAAAAGACTCTGCCCTGTCTGTTGAGGTGGCTGTCATCTCCCCTAATCCTCACTGCCTCCCTTCTTTGTGCCTGTTGGGTCAAGGTGCAGGGTCAAGGCTGTTGATCAAGGTGCAGGGAGGCCAGAGCCCGTGGCTGTTGCCTCCTGCTGCTCCCTGCACCATCCCTGTGCACTGCGCACTGGGCTCTGGAAATGGTTCATTCTTGCTTCTCAGATGGCCTACGTGGCCTTGGCCTCCTGGAGCCCCAGTTTCCTCATTTCTTGGGTTACTGATACCCCTTTGTGGGGATCACACAAGCATTCAATGAGGCTACGTGAGGAAAGTGCCTGGTACAAGAGCAAAACGACAAGAATAACAACACTTTATTTCGTGGAGTGCCCACCTGTGCTGGTACTGCTGTATGTACATACTTTACTCCTCTCACATCCTTGGGAACAGGGCTCACCACCTCCAGCCCCATTTCGCAGATAGGGCATAAACCTCTGAGAGGTGTGGTGGTGAGGGCCATGGGCACACAGGGGCAGTCACAGAGCCAGCATTCAGCATTCTGACTATAGCGGTTGGTGACTCTTGTTGGGTTAAGGAGTGAGTGCCAGTCACAGTGCTCTATGCCCAGTGGCTGATGCATCAAGGACACACAGAGGACTGGGGCCCCCACCGATGCCACTGATCTGCTCTGTCACCCTGAGGAAAGAGAAGGGTGCCCTCTGGATTCTGGGCTGTTCCCAAAGCCTGGATGTGGGTGGTGGGAGATGGGCCTGACTTCAGAAGCCTGTGAGGAGGCTGTGAGGGTGCAGAGGCAAGATGGATGCCATCCAGAAGCTTCTTACCTCCCTCTAGGTTCTCAGTGGCTGTTGAAGGTGTGTGTCCTGCCCAGGAAGGTCATGGGCAAGAGGAAGTACAGGGCAGGGGTGGATCTTCCCTCAGGTCCCACAGAAGACACCACTCACTTTTAGGGGGAGGTCAGAATCATTAGTAGGCACAGAGACCTATGGATACACGGAGTCCATTTCTAGAGTTCTGATTGCCCAGAACCAGTGTCAAAATGCTGTGTTTGTCTACTTAGGTCATCATAACTAAATGACAGAGACTGGGTGTCTTAAACAGCAGACATTTATTTTCTCACAGTTCTAGAGGCTGGAAGTCCCAGATCAGGGCACCAGTGTGGTGAGGTTCTGGTGAGGAGTCTTCCTGGTTTACAGATGGTTGACTTCTCACTGTGTCTTCACATAGTGGGGGAGAGGAAAATAGAGAGAGACAGAGAGGAGGGAGGGAATGAGGAGAGGAGAAAGAGAATAAAGAGGGAGGAGAAACACAAGGGGACAGAGAAGGTTCTTTGGCATCTCTTCTTATCAGATTAGATCCCCACCCTATGACTTCATTTAACCTTAATTAAATTCTTTTTTAAGTTTATTTACTTTTGAGAGAGAGAGAGATAGGGTGTGAGCTAGGGAAGAGGCAGAGAGAGAGGGAGACACAGAATCCAAAGCAGGCTCTAGGCTCTAGGCTCTGAGCTGTCAGCACAGAGCCTGATGCGGGGCTTGAGCTCACAAACCATGAGATCATGACCTGAGCCGAAGTCAGACGCTCAACCAACTGAGCCACCCAGGCACCTCTAACCTTAATTAAATGGCTCTATGCTTAAATACAGTCACCCTGGGGGTTAGGACTTCATCATACAAATTTGGGGGACATATATTTCAGTCAGTAGCAAATAGTGACATTTTCATCAAAATAGAAATATGAAAACTTTACAAGTAATTTCTGGGCATGTTGATGGTCCCATGCCTGCCATCACCACATTGGGGTCAAGAAATGTGGGTTCTAATTCTGGCTCCACCCTAAACAACTATCTGTAACTGCCTACAACCTAGGCCCCTTCTGTGTCTGTGGCAGGCATCACAAATCCATCACAGAGCACTGTCATTTCGAGCTGACAGGCAGCCTCAGAATCCTTCTCAACACACTGTTCTAGGCAGCTTTGATCAACCAGCCACAGGTGGCCTGTGACTTAAACCTGACCTATTTTTCTTGTGTTAAATGAAGTATGAGTTTGCTTAGGGCAGGGCAAAGTCTTCCCTTCCTTGTGCCCTGCAGGCCCAGCCCCGTGCCTGGTGTGGGGCAGGCCCTGCAGAGGGTCTGGTGAATGACAAGGTGGGGCTGGCTGCTCAGCTTTCTCATCTTTCACGTGGTGGCGATAGTGTCTGTCCTGGCCCCCCAGATTGTGGGTAGAATCTCAGGTGGCAATGAGGGAGCAAGCGTTCACCACAGCGGCTGCTTCAAGCACAGGGACTCACGGGACACCACATCTGCCATATCTGAATGCAAACTGTCCATATTAACAGTAGTAACCGTGATTGCATGGGGCACCGGCCATGAGACAGATCCTGCCTGGGCCCTTTCCTCAGTACTCCTCCATACAAGGGGTGGGGGACTGCTATTGCGGTCCCTATTTACAGATTGGGAAACTGAGGCACAGATTGCTGAAGCCACCTGCAAAGGTCCTGAGGGGAGGTAGGAGAAAAAGCAAAGATGTAAGGGGAGCCCAGACTTTTCCAACCAAAATGGCACAGTTGTTGGTTTGTCACCTAGGCCAGAGCGTGAGGGCCAGGCCCAGACCAGCTAGAGCTTGGTGGGGGGTGGAGGGGGAAGAGAGCAAGAGGGCACAGAACTTCTGCTGGGGTGTTAGATGCGGGCAACCAGCCCAGGCTTTCTGGGCTGTGATTGGAATTCTGCTGGGGTCTCTCTAGGGGAGGTTTGTGCCTGCTCTCAGCGCAGCATTGTTCCTGTGACGAGAAGGGCTTTTTATGTGGCTTCCTTGGGAAATCAGACATGACCAGACTCCCTGCTGCGTGTCCGCGTTCGCTGCAGGCTGGTGGGAGATGCCTTTGTGGTTCTTAGCACTTGAGAACAAGTTGCTTAAAAACCAAACCAAACAAAACAGAATAGAGCAGAGCAGAGCACAGCAGAGCAAAGCAAAACAAAGCTCATTGTTTTCTTTTATTCCTTCATTTAAAAAGCAGAGGTTTTGCAGAGACTTCGGACACATGGAGACAAGAATAACAAGTCAGGGAAGCCGTAGGTAAGCCCACCAGCCTGAGCTACCTGCAGGGAAACATCCTCTACTCCGACAGGGTGAGTTCCCCTGAGCCAGCCTTTCTGACCCATCCAGTAGGGATGGCTGGAGCTGACCGTGGGAAAAGGCTGCTGGCGGGGGCCTGGGTGGGGTTGCATTGTCTTGTGTCCCTCCCACCCCGTAAATCCTTCTCAGTCGGAGCCTGGAGTGTCCTGTGGGAAGATTGATGGGGACTCTGGGCCTGTCAGCTGGTCCTGCCCTGGGACACTTGTGATTTAAGTCCCTCAACAGTCTGGGGGAGGCTCTGAAAGTATCCCTTGCAAAAGGGAGGAGGAATGTGGAGGATTTGGGGTCACCCCAAGGCACCATGTGAGGTCAGGGGTGGCAGCGACCAGAGGTGGGAGGCATCTCTGAAAAATGAAACATTTCTCTTCTGACAGCCACCCGGTTGAGAAGGTCACGGGGCCACAGAAGGGCTCCCCATAAACATCTGAGAGGGATGAGCACCATCTTAGTGCGCCACTCCTCGCCCTGGCCTCCTGGCCCCCTGGCCTCCTGTCTGCGCTGTACAGCATTGGAAGAATTTCCCAGAATTTCAAGGAATGAAAATGTGAACATTGGAAATGGCCTGGCTTTTTATCTCTGCCTGGGGAGAGATGTGAGTAAATAGGCTTATGCTAGAGAAGTGGCTGGTGTCTGGAGACTTCTTTCTAGGGAGAGCAGAAATGGGGAGACTGGCACTTCCTAGCCCTGTGGGTTTCCACTAGCTACTTGTCTCTCTGAGCCTCAGTTGTCTCATCCGTAAAATGGGAGTGAGTACCGTGCAGCCTTCGTATGGGAGCCCATCAGAGGCCTGCAGCGACAGGAGTTGCTGTATTATCTATGCCTGTGTCTCATGTGCAGACATGGGATCTCAAATCATCCCACTAGCCCTTCTGAGAGACAGGAATTCTTAGTCCTCCAGAAGGATGAGGAAAACCGGTTGTGGGGAGGTTGAACAGCCTGCCAGAAGTCCCAAGGGCAGGCTGGAACACAAGTCCAGTTACCGAAGGCCCCTCTGGCCTCCTCACGATTTAGTTTTACTTCTCTGCCTTCATGTCCCAGATCGTGCTGGCCTGTGCATGGGGCAGCAGCTGTTCTCGGTGGGCTGGCTGCCTAGATGGCCCTCCAGTGACCCTGGCTTCAGGCTGACCCCGCAAAATGATGAACACCTCTGTCCCTGCTCAGCTGCTCCCAGCTGCCAGGTCCCACCCCCCTGCGCCTCTCCCAGGACAGGCCACTGGGTCCTGTCATCGGGCGGCTGCCCTCCATCAAGCTCACTGTCCTCCTCTCTCCCCCTCTCTATCCCTTCCCTGACCCGACCTTCCTCAGAGAGCAGCTGTCTTGACAGATGGGTGGGCAGGCTGCCCCTTGGGGCATGTTTTTCTTCCCTACCCCAGAGCCTTTCATCCCAGAAGTGACATGGCTCCAGGGCCTGAGTTGTAAGGAAGTAGCCTGTCCACAGATCATAGCTCCTGGAACATTCCCTAGTGGTGGCAGTCTCCACCCTAGGTCCAGGGCCCAGGCACAGTGGCATAGTGTGGGTGTCCTCCACAGTGGCTGCGGTCACTTTGGGGACGGGACCAGCTGATGGTGCTGATGTTGGACAGCTCCCCCAGAATCTGGTGTGCCATGGGCCGCAGACAAGCTCTCAGCCTGGTGGATGGGAGATCCGGACAATTCCCACCCTGCCCTGCTGAGCTTCCTCTTCGGGTGGCTGTCCATCCAGGTGAAGAGTGCAGGGAGAGGAGTGATTCTCTTTCCATTGGCTCTGAGAACTTTAAAAAATTATCTTTTAAGGTGACATATTTGGGGGCGCCTGGGTGGCTCAGTCAGTTAAGCGTCCAACTTCAGTTCAGGTCATGATCTCACAGTTCATGAGTTCGAGCCCCGCATCAGACTCTGTGCTGACAGCTCAGCGCCTGGATTCTGTTTCGGATTCTGTCTCCCTTTCTCTCTGCCCCTCCCCCGCTGGTGCTCTGTCTCTCTCCCAAAAAAAAAAAAAAAAAGAACGTTAAAAAATCTTTTCTAAGTGAAATATTTGGTGCACGTAAAGGAATATATAAGGCATGACCATAACATAAACAGGAACATCTACACTGAACCAATTGCTATTGCCTGATTGTCATCAGCGTAGGGAGAAGCAGCTGGTGGAGAATGTGGGTGTTGGTCCATCAGATATGGCTTTGAACCTTATCTTTACCACTTACCACCTGTTAACCCTTGGAAAGGTCACAGATGCCCAGACCGGTGTGCCCAGCTGAAAAGTGGGTGGACAAAGAGTTCAGGGTGTTGTGGAGAACTGTGTCCTGAGACCCCTGCAGAACTTTTCCTTTATTTCCCCCTCCTGCACTAGGACTGGTGGTTGGTTCTCTGTTGAGGGTTGTCTTGCGCCCCGGCTCCTGCATGTCAGGCTCGGGACCTTCGGATGCTCTGTGAGTGAACACCCATGGGGCATCAGGCGTGGGGGCTGGGGACTGCTGTGAGATTTGTCCCCCAAGTATCCATGCTGCCCTGCCCCATGGTCCTCAGCCCGGCCCTGGTGGTGTCCCTGTGTCAGGGCACCTCAGATGCCTGCTGCAGCAGGAAGGGCCATGTTGAATCTCCAGGGGATCCTGGTGTGCTGGGCAGCTGTCACTCACCCAGGGGGCACTGGAGGACTGCACTGGGGTCCTGCATGGCATTCTGAGGCTGGTCACCTCTGTGGGTGCTTGCTCTGCATCATGTTCACAGATGTCCCAGGCACAGGAACTGCAGGAAGCTCCGCCTTTGCCCGTCTTTGCAGACACTGCTCCTGGGCCCACGTGTCTTTCTGCTGAGTGCCACCGTCCTTCTGAGCCCGCTGGCTCTGCCGCCTTCTCACCATGTTCCGCCCCCTCCCAGCCATCACTCCGCTCCTCAGGGGCTTGGAGCGTCTTGCCTTGGCTATAAATCACACACATCTAGCAATTTTGTGAAAATTTATGAACTCCTCTTTTGGCTGTGAACACACAACTTCTTTTTTCCTCTCTTTGAGCTGTGAGACTGGCAGCCTTCGTTAATTCCCGGGATGATGTCGGCAGAACCTGTTGAGATCATTGACAACCCAAACATGTAGATAAAAAATGGGGGAACTGCCACCAAAGCGTGTCTGTGGCAGTTCTTTTGGGTACAGTGTGTGGGGAGATGGGGGTAAAGTGACTCTGGGGAGGCATGTGTTGTGCAGGCCGCAGTGGGGCGCCAGGCATAGCCAGCCAGGGTCTTCACAGCTGTCCTGTGGTTGAGAGCAGGGCTGGGGGTGCAGAGCGTGGGGCTCAGACCCCGCAGATCCAGCCTGGAACCACCCGCCACTCTCCCGGAGACTATGTGTTCTTACTGGAGGCTCCTCCCCTCTTTGTGCTTCCTTCCCTTGCTTGTGTGGTATCCACACCTATGGTTGCCCTGAGCTTACGTGAGAGAAACGATGGCCACGGGCAGGACACTGGCTGGGGTTGCTATTTGAATGTATTTCTTTGGTCCTTGGGTGGCAGGGTTGGGAGGGCCAGGGCAGGAAGAATCGCTTGTGCATGGGGGCCTCCTTGAGGATCTGGTAATGATTCCGAGACCAGGGGCCCGGGAGGACGCCTCCCTCCTTGCCCTACCTGAATCACTCACCCCCACCATGTCCTTTTGGTTGTGTGGTCCTCTTTGGCTGCACTCCCTGAGTTGTCACTTGAGTTGTGCAATTCTTCCATTCCCATCTTGAGTTGCGCAAGAGGGGCCTCTGGGTGGACGAGGCAGGTGGCGGTTTTTCTGCTCACTATCGTCTCCCCAAGTGCTCGGCAGGGTGCCTACGCACAGCAATTGCTCTGTAAACATTTATTGTCCTGGTGTCAGAGGGCTTACCTGAGCCCATCCCCTTCAATGACACCCATGGAGGGCTCACCAAGTCTGCAGAGCCCCTCCTGAGCTGTGTGGTGCTGGCTGTCTAACTGCCTCCTTGAGACCCTGTCTGTGGGACCACCCAGAATGAAGGAGCAGAGCAGGCCTCTGTCTGGGGAGCATCTTTCAGGCCCTTCCTGAGTCTCATGTTTCCCACTGTCTCCAGCATTTCCTCCTGGGCTGGGTTCCTTCAGCTCTCCATGGCTGTCCCAGGGGGGTCTCAGTTTCAAAAGTGGGGCATGTCCCTCCCCTAGGCTCACAACTTGGCTCCCACGGCCCTTGGGCAGAAGTCTGTGCTTTCTTCCCAGTGTTGACCTCCCTTGTGTTTGCCCTTCTCATGAATTCCGCTCCAGTCCAGAGAGCCGTGTGGGGCCTGCTGTTTCCTCCTCTGACCCTTCGCTCACACCAGCTTCTCTTCCTGAACGCTCTCTAACCTGCAGACTCCTCTCTGGTGCCACTGCCTCTAGGAGCCACTCCTGTCCCGCAAGCAGGCCCCTGACCCCTCCCTGGGCCCTGCTGGGTGGGCACAACCCTGCTATAGCACAGGACACACAGGCGCATCTCCTCGCTTGCTGGTCTCTCCCCATAGGGCTCCAGGAAACTTGAGGCATCTGGCATCCCTGAAGTAAGTTGGGCTGACACACCTGCTTGTGGGATGAGTGAATGGCCTGGGCTCTGATTCCCTTCTGGGCTGCAGCAGGAGCTCAGGGCTAAAGGCCTGGATGCCCCCATTCCCACCCCCCATTTAGCTCTTCCACCGAAGATGCAATCCTGTAGCTGTGCTGTGTGTGGGTGGGAGCGGGGAGGCCACAACAAGAGGCAATTAGGGAGGGGAAGACCAAACGGTTTGGGGCTGCGTGGCTCTGACATGTGCAGAGGAATATTTGTGGCTGCCTTGGCTTGGTGTAAGGGCAGGAAAGGAATTGCAATTATGTGTGCTGAGTAAACACCAGGTACATTTGAACCTCCTGGCAGGTGTGTGGGTGCCTGGCGGGTGTGTGTGTTTTCCCTGTCTCCCTGCCAACCCTGGGGGAAGTCGAACCTGTACCCCTGGCTCAGAGAGCAGTGGCTCACGTGACAGCCTTTCTTCACAGAGATGCTGGGTGTCTGGAGAGAGCAAGGAGTGCTGCCATGGCCTTCTGGGCCCCTGCTTTGGGCAGACATACCCCCAACCCGTGGGGCATCTCATGCTTCTGCTCTAGGAAAGGGGAGTGGTGGGTACAGGAATTGATTTTCTAAAGTTTATTTATTTATTTTCAGGGTGGAGGGGCAGAGAGAGAGGGAGAGAGAGAGGATCCTAAGCAGGCTCTGCACTGTCAGCACAGAGCCCGACACGGCTCGAACTCATGAACCTGAGCTGAAATCAAGAGCCAGATGCTTAAATGACTGACCCACCCAGGCCCTATGTAGGTACAGGATTTGAACCTCGTTTTGCCCCTTGTCACCCCTGAAGCCTTTTCTTCGGACCTTGCTGCACCTGGCTCATGGGGAGCTGCCTCTGAGCAGGGCCACCAGTGTCACCCCCATGCTGAAGCAGACCCTCAGTGGGGAGGCACAGCTGCCAGCCAGCTAGACACTGCCTCTGTGAGGGCCCCGTGTGGGCTGTGCAGCCTGGTGCCCCTGCCCTGTCCAGGCTAGCGGGACAGGAAGAGGGCCCTCTCATTCCATGGGCAGGGCCAGGAGGAGTGGGGGCGAGATGGGGTCAGTGCACCAGGGACATCAGAAGGCCACTGGCATGGGGCAGGCGGTGGGGGACGGTGAGCTTTTACAGTTCACCTGAGATCACTCCATTTCTCCGTGCTGTGCAGATTTTCTCATTTTTACTCCAGACTTTTTCCTTCTTTCCCTCATACTGTGTTGACTGGGTCCAGACCGTGGCATCCGGCAGTCCTGGTCCAGGGCTGAGGGAGGGCTGGGAGCAGACACCACAGGCCGAGGAAGGCCCATAAATAAATCATGGCGGCACACTCTCCATCTTGAGGAATTCGGAGGAAAAACAGATGGTTGTAGCTGGGCGACACTTACTTTACTGTCTGTCAATATTTGAGAGGTTTTATTACTTTGCAGTGCCAGGTTTTAGAATAAATTAAATGGCTAATGGAAATATTAAAATAGAATTAATTTAACTGAACAAATAAAACTTGGAGGGTTGGTATGATTTGTTTAGAAGTTACTAAATACATTTTCAAAATGAAGCCTCAGGAAAGTGAGTAATTCCTTCCTCACTGGGTAGGAGCCCAGCCAGCCAGACTTCACCCAGCACTTTCTGGGTGCCAGGACCTGGGCTGGCAGCGGTGCTGAATCCAGGCTGGCCTGGGCATGTCTGCGCTGGAGAGCTCACAGGCTGGCAGACCGATGTGTGGGAGACAGACGTGTGGGCCACAGCCTTGCCCGGGATTCCTTTGCGTGTGCAAGGCTGGGAGGAAGGAAGGCCCGGGGGAGGGCCTCCATCAGTTACCTCTGTTTCTTCATCAAATCCCTGGGCACCTGCTCAGTGCCTGGCTGGAGGTTAAAAATTCGGAGAATAATGGGTCATACACCTGTTCTCAGCAAGGTCATAATTTCGGGAGAGGAGCAGAAAAGGTAGTGGGTAACAGGTAAGATACTTTTAAATAACATGATGCTAGAGATATCCTCAGGATGTCTGGGGAGAGGAAGGCAAGGTCTCTTAATTTAATTTTGTTTTTTAACAAACATTGATCTGGTGCCCATTGAAAGAACTATGGAAGCAGTTCTTGCCTGACAGCACTCGATTGCCTCATGACCCTGCCTTTTTTTTTTTTTTTTTTCTGGGCCAGAAATCACACCATGAGAAAGTCTTTTCTATGTGTCTTTTACAATGCAGTGGGGAGAGTATCAGTGCTCAACCCTAATGGCTTTTATCAGAAACAGAGAGGTAGGCCTTTGAAGCTGTGGTCCTTGACAGCTGACCTTTATCAAGGACAGTCAACAGAATCTTGTCTGACAAGATCTGACAACTTCCTGGGCTGGGGAGCCAGGCAGGGCCTGGGTCAGGAGGACTTTGAAAAGCCACACATGCCTTTGGATCTCATCCCACATGGTTGGGGAGCCAGGGAAGGATGAGGTCTGATTGGTGTTTAAGACTGGGTGTAGCTGCCATGGGTAGGTGCATGGAGGGGCCTGTGTGGCAGCAGGGAGCCGCTGTGGCCAACCCGGCCCAGGGAACTCAGATCTTGGATGGCAGGGGAGCTGGGATGAGGTAATAGAGTAGGCAGCAGCTTATTGTGCACGGCCCAGGTGGAGGAAGGAAGAGTGTGGACATGTTGACTTGGAGATGGCCGTGAGAGGTGGAGAGATGCTGAGTGAGGAGGAGGAAGAGTCTGGAGGGAGGTCTGGGTGCACATGTATCTGGGAATCCACACACATAGGCCTGGGTGGGGGCAGGGAGGGCTTGGAGAGAAAAGACCGGGGTCTGGAGTAAGCCCTGGTGCTCAGAGGTGGAGACAAGTAGGCCCGTCCAGGGACCTCAGGACCCGACGTGAGCTGAGACAGGCCACACCCTGCTGTGACCAGGGGGCATGTGGCCCCTCCTAGAAGCGGCTCTAACAACCCTACAGGCCTGGGCACTGCCATGTCCCCAGCACGTATGAGTACGAGACTGTAGGAGCCTCTGGGGAAGGTCTGAGGAAGTCTACTGAGGATCCTGCCACAGTGTGTCTGGGGTTTCCTCCTGGGGACTCACCATCCCCTCTGGTCTGTACTTTCTGGATTGAAGATGGGTTTAGGCCTGCCAACGGTCAAGGGGTTGGGGCTTTTTAGTGGAGCCTTTGTCCTCAGTCTTCTGGTCATCCAACCCTCACTCTGTGTAACTAGCAGTCCCTTGTTCTTGGCCCATCTCTCTCCCCTAAGAACTCCACATTCTTTATCTCCACTGGCTGCCACTCAGCCCATTATACTAGCCTGCATCCTCAGCTTGTGATGTTCACAACTGCCCCCCGGCCTCTGTGGGGCGGGCTCCTGTGTGTCCAATGCTACCAGTTCTGTGGCAGCCTCTTCTGCGTCCAGCCTGCATGGACAGCCATCCCTGAGCTCCTTAGGGTCATGGGCCCACTCACCATCACCATCCTCCCCTGTGACAGGCGGCGTGTCCCTCTTGGGGAGCATGGGCACCTGGTGTTGTCCTTCTTACATAGTCTGTCTACTCATGGAGGTCCACTGTTTGGAGACCTTTTGCTGTGCCTCTGCTGTCTGTTGTGGCAACTCTGATACTTGTGTGTCACTGAGCGTGGGCCACCGCTTCCCGCAAGCTTCCAGGAAACATGCGTGGGAGCCCTGCTCTCCTGGGTCCTTGCCAGGGTGCTAAATTCCTGAATTGCAGGAAAACCTTCCTGGGTCAGCACCCCTTCTCTGTCCAAAATCTCTACCCCTTGATGCAGTACCCCAAATTCAGCCCCACTGCTGCATGGAGTGGCTTCTGCTGGAATGTGCTGGCTAGCCCTGCCGTCATGGGGGATGCCACATGTTCCTTCCTCTGGCAGGCCAGCCACCTTCCCTGCCAGGCTGTGTGGAGTGTGATCCTAGTGTGTAGGCTGGCTGCCAGGGGGTGGTGGGCACATTCTCAGGGGGCGGTGCTGTCCTGGTACTTCCATCAGGTGGGGTGCTGTCTTCTCAGACAGGAGTGAGCTGCTCTGCCCTTCCTCTGGCAGTTTCAGGGACCTTGGACCTGCATCCCCAGAGTGCCCCATCCTGAGAATCGGTCCCCTTCTTTGCACACTGGGGCCCTGAACTTGTGGGGGACCGGCCAGGGCTGAACATTCCATCTTCTCTGAAGTTGGCACTCTTACATTAAGTCCTGAACTTGACCCTCACTCTATTCTTAGCTGCAGGACATTAGAGTTTTCTTAAAAGCAGCCGAGGAAGCCCCCTTAGCTTTCATGTTTGCCCTGAGTTGGTAATTAATCACCCTGAGCTGTCATTTTCTTCCTTCAAGTGCCACCCATTCCCTGGTCCTTCTGCTCACTGCTTCTCCCGACTTCTCAAAGGCCGGGGATGCTGCTTGGCCTGTGGTCCCTACACCAGTGCTGGCCCAGCAGTGGGGCCTGGCCAGACGGCTGGCTGCAAATTCCTCTTTAAAGTCTGCCTTCAAGGACTGTGCCTGCCACCAACCATTTTAGGTGGGGGAAGCAGATTCTGAATGGAGAGGCAGGTGCAGGGCGTTTACTGGGAGACAGACCTGCAGGGCAGTTGGAAGTGGAGCTGGGTGGAGGGAGGCACTAATCTGCAATGTGGCTGCTACTGGGGCCTCAGCCCTCAGAGCTGTCCCAATTGGAGGCAAAGGACCGAGCCTCCAGACCCTCTATCAGGTCACTGCCTATAGAACAGCCCCAGAAGAGGGTGCAGGTCGGGGGGTGGGCAGGTGGGTGGGTGGCTCCCCAGGGCTGGGGGCAGCTGCTAGTGAGGGGCACAGCTCTGAGCCCATCTGCCCAGCAGCCGGCTGGGTATGCTGGCTCTAAGGAGGTCTGCTTTCCAGGGGCCAGGACAGCAGTGTACTTCCAGGAGGAGGAAGGGGCCCATCTTGTTTATTGCTGCAGGGAGTCACATGAGATGTGGACAGAGAGCTGTCCCTCGTCCCAGGGGAGTGGTGGGACCAAGCAACGGAGAGGGTGAAGACCCCATCGGAGGTTAGTGGGAGTCACCAGGGGAAGCGGCCTGCCCTGGAAAGAGGTGGGGAGGCTGGCTGTGGTCTGTGTCCCTGTGTGTGATGTAGGGCCTTGCCTGGGCTTGGGCTTCTGTGGACAGGACGTCCATTTTCTTCTGTCTCCATGCTCTTTTTCTCCACCTTACACATTCCAAGAAGGTGAGGGAGGAAAAAAGGAAGAACAAACTGCCAGTGCCAAAGGACATGTTGGCGTTAAGATCTTTGCAGCCTGCAAACAGAAGCAATCTGGGGAGGTGCAGTGGAGTGGCTGTGGCCCGGTCTGTGGGGGCAGGCAGCTCGCTCCTGCTTCACTGAGCTGCATCCCAGCCTGCCTACGAACAGTGGCACAGCTCCAACTTTTATTAAATCAAGAGAGGAAAATATTTTTGAAAGAGGCTAAATAGAACTTAATTTGCCATGTGGTTGGAATTGACAGAGGGCACTTCCCACCAGCCTTTGAAGACTTTCGTGGTTGATGAGGCCTTGCTCTCTCCTCCTTGGGCTCTGGCTTGGTTCAAAGCTGTGTCACCAAGGTCTGTGGATGGTCCCCGGCTGGCCTGGAACCCACACAGCACATCTTCAGTGGCTTCAGCGGCTGTGCTGAGGGCTGGATGGAGCCCTGGAAAGTCTTCCTCTTCACAATCCCTCCCTGAACCCAGAGGTTCACATTCCAGGGGAGGCAGATGTTACCAGGGGTCCAGGGAAAGGGGGTGCTGGCCAGAGGGACTCACTGGGGCTCATCCAGCATCTTTGGTCCCCTCCATGCTATTCAGGTCTTGTCCCCAAACAGCTGGTAGCCGTCTGTTGTAGGGGAAAAGGCATGAGATGCAGAAGGGTACACTGTAGAGAACATTGGTCTGGGTTATTAAAAATTCTTTAAATAACATTTTAAAGTCTGCATAATATTCCCCCTTACAATGACTATAATGCACTGATCAACCCTCATTGTTGGGCGTTCTGGCCGCTTCAGTACCTGAAAGTCTTATGGCCTCTTACAGCCAAGGTCCCTCAATGTGGGCCTGCTGGGCAGGTGTGAGTGTTTTATCTCTAGGACAGTTTGGGGGTCTTTTTTAGCTTAGCAGGGGTCTGACATCTGCAGAAGCTAGAAGGCATCAAGGACCCTAGATGGCAGCTGACATATCAGAGGGAGTGTATGACAGGGAACTCTCCTTTCCTTGGGGAGTGTGTGGTGTGTGTCACAGTTTGGCCTCTCCTGCCTCACCCTGTGTATGGTGCACTGTCTCCCCTGTGGCTCTGAGGTTAGAAGACGGGGGGCCCCTGCCGTCTCCCTCTTCCTCCAGTTCACAAGGCATCTCATTCCATGGGTGTTTGTCCCCAGTGAATGTCCAAGAACTCAGTTGTGGGCCCAGGGCCAGTGCAGACAGGGCCTGGACTGGATGGGCCCCTGGACCTTGACCTGTGATGCTGACCATGGCTCCAGACGGTGTCCCTGCTCAGTCTGAGGAAGTGAGCCAGGAGTGGGGGGCCAGGGGATGAGTGTGGCACAGGGCAGGCACCCAGACCTTCAGACTTGGGGACAGGGAACACGAATACCAGCCTGGATAGGCCTCTGAATCCAGGGAAGCTCTCCTTCAGGGACCCTTTCAGGGCACCTGTGTAGGTAACCTGTTTATCTTCCCCAGTATCTGGGGACCAGGCCTGAGAAGGGGTGGGCAGTACCAGCACAGGGGCTCAGGACTCCAGCTCCATAAAAGCCAGTGAGCAGGGGAGACATTAGCCAGGAGAAGGGGAGGAGCCCCTCTAGGACAGGGGCTTTGTGACCCTGACAGTTCAGTTCCTCATCTATAAAATCCAATGGAAACTTGCAGGGGGACAGGTGTGGGAGTGCCTGTCTCCCACTCCTCCCAGCGGTGACTTCTCAGGGTCCTTGGCAGGCTCCCAGTTCTCTTCCCTCTGTCTGGTACCTGGGGCTCTCACACTGTGGCTGTTCTGTCTTACGGAGACTTAGCTGCCTAATGGCTATGCCTGGGGTCCCCAGTGGCTCTGAGCGTGTGGGCCTTTCTGGGTGGGGCTGAAGGCCTCTCAGACACAGATAACAGCTCCTGTTTGAAAACAGTAAGTACTGTACTAAATAACCTTGCATTCTTTACACACCCACCGTGTGCCAGCACCACACTGACTCATGTCATACATTACACTGTTAGATTCAGTTCCCACGACAATTGACCAGGTGTGTCTCCAACAGAGGGGAGTTGGGAAACGCAGTTCT
Organism: Felis catus; assembly: GCF_018350175.1. Lineage (NCBI taxonomy): Eukaryota > Metazoa > Chordata > Mammalia > Carnivora > Felidae > Felis > Felis catus. The sequence continues at coordinate 110,456,708 of NC_058375.1, read as the reverse complement.
GTCTCTCTGTTATCTGCTCTGCTCTGCTTTGACTTAAGCTAAACCACTATCTGTATGTAGAGTGCAGAGCCTAGGCATGCAGGCACTGAGGGTAAGACATTTAACTGCTCTTCACCTGTTCATACTTCAGGGCCACTTTGGGGTATGTTGAAATTACCTGGGTGTTTACAAAACAGATCCCCCCTCCACCTTACTACCCACCCATCAGACTTTTTGACTCACTCTCTTGGTTCAGGGTGGGCAAAGGGGTTGGCATTTTTAACGAGCCCCAGGCAATTCTAATGTGCAGCCCAGGCTGAGAACCACTGTCGTGGGGAGAGGTGCAGACCTAAGCCACTCTACTTCTGGACAGGTAAGAGGGACTGTTATAATGCCAGGGCTTCTAAAGAGCCCAAAGAGACCAGCAAGATGGCGACAGGGACCCTGCTATCTGCTGGACATCCTCTTTGTGTCAGGATGTTTACACATTATCTACTTAATGGGCATCCCAAGGGGGCTATTTCAGTATATAGATGAAGAAACTGAGGCTCCAAGAAACCTAAGGAAACATCCTGTGGCTCTTGTCCAAGGTGCTAATCCTTGGTTCTGGGTGTTGGGCCCTATTGGTGGAAAATACGAATTTCTAGGCCCTGCTGTGGCTCTGATTCTGAGGGATAGACAGCAAAATGTATTCTGAAGCAGGTGGTGTGCTGACCTGCATGGAGATCTCTGAGATCTCTTTGTGTCTGGAAGACAAGAGCGTATTATGAACAGCCTGAATCTTGTCTTAGGATAAAATCTCCCATTGGCCAAGGCTGACGGAGCACAGTAGTGCAGGACACAAGAATCCTGAGGGGTGGGCAGAGAATGGGGGTGGGGTGCTGGGGGAAGGAGGCCATGCACGTGTGCCTAGCACTTGCAAGGAGGGGGGGCTGGTCTTGCACCTGTCATACTTCACCGTACAGGACCATCCCAGCAACTGCACAAGGAGGATGTTATCTCTCCCCACTTTCCTGATGAGGAATCTATTCTAGTTCTACACTGCTACGTAACAAACCATTTCAAAAGTTAGTGGCCAAAACAGATCTATATATCACAGATCCTACTCAGAAGTCTGCCACTGGGCGGGGCTCAGCTGGGGTGGCTCACCTCTGCTCCACTCAGGGCTGCTTTCCAAGGCTCCCCCCTTGAGGGGATGCCTCTCTATGGGCTGTGCATGTGTCCTCCTGGTCTGGTCTAGTGTCTGGCGTTTTCATGGCACAGCCTTGGCAATCACGTAACATGAGGTCTGCTGTGCTCTGCTGCTGGAGGCAGTCCAAAGGTCTGCCTGCGTTATGGGAGGTGTGCAGACCCACCCCAATCTGACGGGAGCAGTGTCAAGGTCACAAGGCAAGATGAGCATGTGAGACTGGAGACAGTGCTGTGAGCCATTTTGGGAAAATACAACCTGCTGCAGATGTGAACATTTGGAGAAGTTACTGGCTGTCTAAAGCTACCGGCTTAGGGAAGGAAAGCACCAATGAGACGGGGAGCTTTTCCTGCTGGGCTCCTTGGCAGGGAGGCTCTGAATTCATCCCTCGGAATTCACGTTTTATGATCCATTTCTGACCTACAACATGCATGCCTACTTTTTAAAGTTAATATTTTCATTGGGAATATGGGTTGATAATGCCTGTTCTCAAATGTTCAATTTTCCTAGGAAAAGAAAGGCATGGGGGTCGGGGCAGCACAATTGGGGCTGTCCTTCCCCAATGTGCCACCTTTGGCAATTTTTGAATTCAGCCATGACTGATTTCAAGCTAACAATGACTTAACAACAGGCTTGCACAATTCATGAATATTTAACAATTGCTGCCAATAAACTAGTGGCTTTTACTGCCGTAAACGAGGATAAGACAGTAACCTCACACTTCAACCCCCTCCCCCCAACAGTGGGAGATGTCCCTGAACACGCCAGGCTCTTTGGCCTTTGCCCTTCCTGTTCTCTTGGCCTGGAACGCCTCCTCCCCTAGTCCTCCCGTCCATATGGCCCAGCTCACATGCTACCTCTGTGGGAGGCTGGCCAGGGACATCCTCCCTACATCTGTGTGCCCTTTCCTTGGAGAACTGAACACACCCTCCTTGGTGCAGGCAACATTTGGGGTGGAAAGTGTTCTTGTGCTTCCAGTACTACTTGTTAAGGGCTTACTGTGTGCCAGGGGGTGTGCTGGGTTCTGGGAAACAGCTTGCCCTTTGGGTGTTTATTGTGCATGTGTTGTATGCCAGGCATCATCTAGGCCCTGGGTCGGCTGTGTGTGAAATGACAGGTCCTACAGTTATAGCAGAGGAAACTTACTGAGTTGGGGAGGCCTCTGGAGTCCTGAAAGAGAGCCGGCAGAGTGGGGAGCCTCCTTCAGGCCTGAGTGTCTGGAGCACCAAGGGCCCAAGGAGGGCATGGCTGGGTGCCAGGAGAGCCCACACAGAGGGCATGGAGTTAGCTTGAGCAGCAGGGGGCAGACCTTTAGCTCTGAGCAGGGGAGTCTTGAGGTCTGCCCCCTGTGGTGAGAGATCCCCTTGTTCCTGCTCAGGAACCTGAGGGCTGGGGCTGGGGGACAGGCATCAGGCCTCCAGTGCAGAGGCAGATGCAGCTGTCAGGGGAGAGACAGGCCTGGTGAAAGACGTCGTGGCAGGTGTGGCTCCCCAGTATACTTGAGTTCCAGGCCCCTCCCCGTGATTACTCATTCTTGCTTTTCCTAAACTATTAAAACCCACACATTTGTTTAGATGTTGTGGGCCGAGGGAGCCATGCTCCTGATCAGTGTCCTGTCACGTGGTAGAGGCCACCCATCAGGAAGGTCTGGAGCTCCAGGGCTGCCTGCTGGGCCGCCTTGTTCCTGGCTCCCATTAGTGTTCTCTGCTTTTGAGCTTTACTTTACCTGTTCCCACTTTGTCTTATATGATCCCAGGTTGTGTTATTCTATGCATTTTTGTGGCTAAAAGATGGCAAAATCAAATCGGTTAAGTGTCAGCTGTTTGATTCACTGACTTGTAGTGGGAAGGACTGGCGTGTGTGTGTGTGTGTGTGTGTGTGTGTGTGTGTGCGCGCGCGCGCTTATTGGGGAAGTGCTCCTGGCTCTGGAGTGTTAAAAAGCAGAGGAAACAAGACTCTGTCCTCAGCTGCCCCTGGATAGGGTGGTAGTTTCTAGTGAAGTTCATTTGTGTTACTAAGAAACTTGCAGGCAGCTGCCTTCCTGCTGTGAGCTCACATGGCCTTTCCTCTGTGTGTGCGTGGAGAGACAGCAAACTCTCTGGTGTCTCTTCTATAAGAACACTGAACCCATTATGAAGGCCCTACCTCCTGACCTCATCCTGCCCTGATTACCTCATCACTCCAAATATCATTGCTCTGGGGTTAGGGCTTCAACATATGAATTTTGGGGGGAATGCACATGTGGAATCCATAAAACCAAAGTGTGCACAAATCAGGGATAGTTCCAGATCAGTAACCACTGCAGTGTTATGATGCCCCACTGCATTGGTAAAATCACTACCCTTTGGTTGCCCTTTGGTGATGACACTGTCTGGGTGACTGGTTTACTGCACGACCGTGCTCTCCTGCATATGCACAAAGCAAAGTTCTTGCGTGTTCCACACATGCACAATCTTCCTTTAGTGCTAGCTTGGCACCATGGTGTCTGCCACCTCTTAAGCACAGCACATGGAGAGCTCAGGTGTCCCAGTCAGCCTGGCTGTGCATCCTCCGAGGCACAGTATTGCTCAAAGCTGCATCCTGCGCAGGGAGCTTGTGGCTGCTCAGGGTGGGAGGTGCCCCGGCTGAGAACCCCTTTCTAGATTCCCTTGGATGGCTCTGTTGGGGGTCTGTTGGTTAGGGTTGAGGCCAAGCTTACAGAAGACTATCCAGTTTTCACCCCCAGTTTTGTTTGGCGAGTGTGTGTGTGTGAAAATCATGCTGCTTACAATCTTGCGGACTTGGGGCTGGGGAAGAATTTCCTTTCTCAGTTTGTCCAAGCCATGCTGGAGTTTATGAGCCTGGGACTAAAAGCCGAACCCAACTTAAAGTGAGGAGTTTATTCTTGGCAAAAAATGCATTTTCCTCTTCCTTGAGAAAAGAGTGCTAAATGACTTACAAGAGGTTAAAAAAAGAGCTTTGTGGATGTTAAAAATTCTTGTAAAATATGTTTTTAATGATTTGTAAATTAATAAGAAACAAATGCAGAGTATTTTCCTTCCTAGACTATGGAAATTAAAAAGAAAATGTAAGAAGGGTCTGTGGGGAAATCACATGTGGGAAGTTTGGCATTTTCTGTATGGCTGAGGACCCCTGAGGGTGTCTCCCCAACCCTGAATTCTAGTCAGTGGGGACCTGGCCTGACTCCTAAGCTGGCCCCAGACAGTTTCCAGCCCTCTCAGCAGAGGCTGGGTGAATGGGTGCTAAGGCCCTCCCGCCCAGCAGGGTGGTGCACTCCACAGCCTTTGTTGCTTGTCTGTCTGTGCCAGAGACAGCCTGGACACATGGAGATGGGAGATGGGCCGGCCACTTTGGTGTCTCAAGGAACTCACTGGGGAGTCATTTTTCCAAGTACATATGCTATCTTTAAAGGCCCTGAACTTTAAGACTGGATGTAATGTCTGGCGAGGGTCTTCCCAGCAAGATGTTGATGCTCCGAATTGGGAGATGGAGACAATTTAACGTTGCCCCTCTTTGCTTGGCAGTGCGTGACAGTTACTCCATCTTCCCTCAAGGTGGTGACTCCTTCCCTTTGAGACACCTGGTCTCTTCCTCTCAGGGTTCGAAGCCCCCTGTGTCAACTCCCCTCTATTTCTCTGACCTGGTCTTCCCTGTGCCAACCCACCTTGAGATCCTTGACACATGCTGAATGCAGTTTACCTTGGAAAAGGAGACCTGCAGAGGCTGCCTACTTGGACCTCACATCACATCAGTAGTTAGCAAGAGGGATTTACTTTTGACAAGCGGGGATGTTTTCTGTGGCTGGGTTTGCAGGGAGAGAATTTCGGCCACGATGGAGGCAGATGGCCTACCAGAAGCAGCAGCCACGCTGTCACTATGGGCAGTATGACCTTGGACAGCTTATCTACCTCGTCTGAGTCATGATACAGCCACCTGCAGGTGTAGTGTAAAATGAAGTGAGATAATGTATGACAGGCCCACTGCGAGTGGTGCCTCTTGCAACGTATTTTAATGCTGTGATTATCATCTCTGAGAGAGGAGGCCTGTAGTGCGAACAAACTGGCCTTGGATTATTGATCTGAGCAGCTGGCTGTTCATAAACCTTTTCCAGGCAGACACATCACTTTTCAGGACATTACACTTGAACTAGAACTCAGAGCAAGGAAGGGGATTCAGGAGGCCATGTAGTATTGTGGCTAAGGGTACAGGGCTCCTAGTATTATACAATCAGTGTATAATAAATCGGTGATTTATACAATCAGTGTATTATTTAGACAGTCAATGCTTGAACAGTTTGCCAACGATCTTGCGAACTTTCTTTGTTTACCATTGCCTTTTGTGCCATTACCTTCTTCTGGCTTTGGTTTTCTTCTTAAAGTTCTTTCTTTAGTGTTCTTTCAGTGAATCTTTGAGTAGTAAACTCTCTCAGTTGATAAGCTGATTGATATGTTCTCTTGGCACTTTGAATGCATTATTTAATTGTCCTCTGGTCCCTGTCATTACTACTGTGGAGTTGGCTGTCTAATTCTTGCTGCTTTGTGCGTCATCTGCCTCTTTTCCCTGGTTGCTTGTAAGGTGGTATCTTTGTCTTTTGCTTCAGCAATCATACTTTATGTGTCTGCAGTGAATTTATTTTTATTTATTCTATGTGGGGCTCTGATTCACAAATATGTGGATTAATATCATTTTGGAATATTCTCTTTATTTCTCAAATACTGCCTTTCTCTCATTCTATTTTCTCTTTCTGGAGTTGGTATAAGTTGTTGAATTTTCAAATTTGTTTTGGAAACATTTCTATCATAGTTTCTATTTCTTTCTTTTTGCAGCACTTTGCTTAATTTCTTCAGATCTATAAACAAATCAGCCAATAAATAAATTCTTCCTCCAACTGTTTGTAGTCTACTGTTTAATCCACTTGATGAGCTTTTAATTTAAATGTCTTTGCTTGTTTGTAGAGATTCTTTGGTTATCTTCTTTTCCAAATTGATCTGTTCCTTTAAAAATAATCTTTGGTTTCCAAGTGTTCTTTTGCTTCTTGAATAATTATAAATTTGTTTGTAGTCCCTATCAGATTATTTTAAGGTTTGTGCCTCTTGGGTTAAAACTCTAGTTTGTGGTGTTTGCTGATTCTCACCCATGGTAGGTGATCTTTATTTAATGTGTTAGTATTTTTTGTTGTGAGCTGATCTTTGCAGTGACTACATCTTTGAAGCTCTCATGGACTTAAGCTGAGGTCACATCCATCCAGATTCAGTCTTCACTTTTGCCAGTGACCCAGAGACATCGCTGGCCTGGAAATTCATTTTTGTGTTATTTTCTTAGGTTGGTGATTTGTGGATCATGAGGTTAAGGTAATTTTTAAAAGCTGAAATACACGAGTCTCAGGATTGTGTTTCAGATTTTCAGGGGAGGATTTGAAATCTGTATGCAGAGACCAAGAGGAAGAGACAAGCTTCCCAGTCATTGCTCTGTGCCCGTGGGCGGGCTCTCCCTGAGTTTGCCCTTCTCTGGGCCTGCAACCCATTACAGGCTCGACCTGGATCCCACTCACTCAGTGTGGGCCTTCAGTTCTCACTACGTGTTCACTCGCTGCTGTACCTCCAGGCTTCCCTGTGGCACAGCTTTGTTTCCATATTTATGATTGAATCCAGTTCCATTCTGTCAGTGTGTATTAAGTACCCACTTTGTCCCAGGAACTGGAGCGATAGACATGGTCCTTCAGGCTCCTGCAAACATGTGGATGAACCCCCAGCTTTGGCAGCAACACGTTTCTGGCTTTCTCCTCTCTTCGCCTCTGAGGCCATTCTCTTCTTACATCCTAACCAGAACAGTGAGAGCAAAGATTTTGGGCAGACCATGCATCTGTCTGTACTTCAGTGGTGTGACTTCCTCTGGTCATCTCTTTTTGTTCTTAGATTTGGAAGGAACCTCAGAAAAATTGGCCTGGCCATTTCTAGGTTTGTGAAGCGATGAGAGTCCACTGTGTTTTTTATGGCAGTATTCTGTTGTTGGTATAAAGATGGCTATAGAGCCAAAGAGACCTGTTAGTTAACCAGAAACCTGCTTCAGGAGAAAGGTAGGTCATCAGCATGGTGATGAAGCTAACTAGAAGGGAACACTGGATCAAGTAAATGAGCTTCTGATTGGCCCTTTGCAACCCAGAAGAATTGGGGAAATTGAAACCCAGTGTGTAGTTCAGTTTAGCTTTGACTTTTGTTCTCTCTGTGACAGTCAGGGCTCTATTACCTGGTAGAAGGGAGCTGAAGTGCTGGCCAGCCAGTGGCCAACTCAGAAAGAAGTCAGCTGGTGCCGAGGACAGGATGTTAAGCAGCTGTGTGGAGGCAGGTCCGTTTCAATGGGACCAACACCAGGCAGGGGCAGGAGACATTGGTCCTTTGCTGTGTGATCTTGGACACATCCCTTAGCTTCTCTGAGGCTTGGTGTTCTGTCAGGGAGGTTTCACAACTCCTGCCTTGCAGGGTTGTTATGGAGTCAAAGAAGATAACGCACAAGAAAGAGTTTTTGGGGACCCATTTATAGTATTAACAAATGTGAATGAGTCTAAAGGAACCTGATTTAATTTGGGGTTTCAAACAAGAACACTTTCAACAAAGGAACAAGATGACAAATGATCTCCAGTCCGTGTCAGGCTTTTCTCTGGAGCCTGGTACTCATCAGCTTGAGAGTTTCTGTCCTTTTCTGTGGGAGGGACTTTTAAGTTGCTTAATTTCAATTGCAGGTGTACCCAAGTGGCACTGGATACCTCTCAATCCAGTTGAGAGGGTAAACAATCATCTCCTCCCTTTGCTCCTTGGGCACCAGTTTCCAGAAGAAGCTGTGCTAGGTCTGGCTGCACACAGAGTGAGGGTTTCTCTGAGGGTAACAAGCACTGAGGCTTGGTCTGATCCCTCCCGGGAGTCCCCATGCTGGGGCTGCAGCTGAGGGGCAAGACAGAAATCCTTGTTGGGACCACAGCCTTGGCTCACGCAAATTTTGGAGAGGTGGGCACAGTAGTAAGAATTTAAGATGTTGGCTCAAAGCTTAAATGCATTAGAGTAGGACTTTTAATACTGTCAATTATTATTTCATTAAAAGTTTTGGTTAGAAAGTGTCTATTTTCATCTTTTGAATATTCTAAAATTGGGCTCCTTTGAAGGTTGGAGTTGTTAAGAGTTCCTGCAAAGCTGAAGGTGCTGGGGGCATTTTGGGAAACGTGTGAGTGGGTGGGTCCTGAGTGTCCTTACTTTCTTGCTTCCCCCCCCCCCCAGGGCCAACACACCTGACAGGCCTTGGGAGGCTGAGGGTCTTTCCCCAGCCCTGGGATTTGAGCAGGAGACCTAAGTTCTCTCTGGCCTCAGTATTCTCATCTCTAAAGCCATGGGATTAAAATACCAGACAGAGTGGGTGCCTCAGAGCCTGACAAATGCTGCTGAATAAAAGAATGCAGAAGTCCAGTTCCAGGAAGTTATTACTGCCCGTAAGTGACTGCCGCCAGCTTGTTTCCGGGCGCAGCTGAACACTGTGTGTCGTGCAATGGGCATTCTCATCATTGCTGTTTCACCAGATCACCAGGTCACATAGCAACAAAGCATCTCTGCCAGGATCTGGACTCAGATGTCCCTTGCACAGGTGTTCCTGCTCCTCCCACCAGGTTATCCCCCCACTCCCGCCCCAGAGTGGAGAGGGCAGCTCTGGGCCTTACTGTCTGAGCCCCTCCCCATGCGATCAGCTGTTGACCTATGTCCTGTAGCGCAGCTGCTGACTCCTCAGGAGTTCACACATCTGGTCAAGTTCTGGCCCATTTCTCTGTCAACAAATGGTAAGTAGGAAGCACAGCATCTTTTGCCAAGCATTCTTTTTTTTTTTTTTTTTTTTTTTTTTTTTTTTTTTTTTTTTTTTTTTTTTTTTTTTCATTTTATTTTTTTATTTTTTTTTTTTATATGAAATTTATTGACAAATTAGTTTCCATACAACACCCAGTGCTCATCCCAAAAGGTGCCCTCCTCATTACCCATCGCCCACCCTCTCCTCCCTCCCACCCCCCATCAACCCTCAGTTTGTTCTCAGTTTTTAAGAGTCTCTTATGCTTTGGCTCTCTCCCACTCTAACCTGTTTTTTTTTTTTTTTCCTTCCCCTCCCCCATGGGTTCCTGTTAATTTCTCAGGGTCCACATAAGAGTGAAACCATATGGTATCTGTCTTTCTCTGTATGCCAAGCATTCTTAACGAACACATGTTAAGTACCTGCCACTCACTGGTGTTTTTCCAGGGCCAGGTTATTAATCTGCTCGACAGTCATGGAAAAAGGATGGGGAGTGCTCTGGAGACTTGCTGGTGGTCTCAACCCTGTCCCGCCTAGTGCAAGCATGGAAGGGCATGGGCAGTCCTAAGGCTGGGGCTTGCAGTGGTTTTCCTATTCCCCTGGCTTTTCCTTCTGCCCAGCGTGATGGTGCTCACTGAGGGGATCCTCGTTCTCTTCATTTCTAACTCCAGACGGTGAGCAGAACCTCATGGCCAGGGGTACGGAGCAAGTGGTGGTGAGGAGTCCTGGTCTTAATTGTGTATGCAAGACTTCCCCAGTGGTTGGCGGATTAAACACCTTTTCATGTGCTTATTTGGTGCCTGTATATCCTCTTCTGTGAAATGTCTCTTCATGCTTTTTTTTTTTTGCCCATTTTCTAGTTGGATTGTTTGTTATTTTTAATAAATTACATTTACTGTTCTTTTACCCTGATTTATTCCTTCATACCCATCACCACTCTTTCAGATTTTTATCTACTTATTTACTTGAGTTTTGTCCAGATCCCTCCCAACCCCCACCTTACCATCACTGAGAAAAGATAAACAGTGTTCACCATACATTCTAAAAGCAAGTCGTTTGTCACGTGTGTGGTTTGCAAATATTTGCCCCCAGTCTGGCTTTTTTCATGAGGGTCATTCACAGAGCAAAAGTTTTAAATTTTGATCAAGTACAGTTTATCAATTTTTTTTCTTTAGCGGGTGTGCTTTTGGTGTTAAGTCTAACTGGTCAGCAAGTCCTAGGTCCTGAAGACTTTCTCCTATGTCTCTTTTGAAGGGTTTTATAGTCTTATGTTTGCTTTTAAATCCATTTTAAGTTTAATATAAGTTAGGAAATTTAGGTTGACAATTTTTTTTGCCCATAGATAAAGAACAGCTCCAGCTTCACCTGTTGAAGGCTCTTCCTCCATTACTTCTGCGTGCCAGTCTCTGATTTCCCTGTTCTGTTCCACCTATGTACTTCTGCCCCTCTGCTCACACCCTGCAGGGTGACCCCTGCAGCTATGTAAGTCCTAACAATGAGTACAGTGATTCCTCTCACATTATTTTTCTTTTCAAAATTGTTTTAGCTATTAGTTATTTAGTCCTACTTCCTTTGATTCTTCCATATAAATTTTAGAATAATCTTGACTATATGTCTTCAAAATTCTTGCTGGGATTTTGGTAGAAGTTGCATTAAGCCTATAGATCAATTTGGGGAGAACTGATATCTTTGCTAAAGTGAGTCTTTCAATCTATGAACATTATATGTCTCTTCATTTCAGACTGTGATTTCTTTTATCAGCACTTTGTAGGTTTCAGCTCTAACTTAAATTTTATTAGATTTATACGTACTTCATTTTTTTTTTTTTGCACAGCTATAAACAGTACTGTATTTTTAGTTTTGGTCCATGTGTTAATTACTAGTATATAAGAATACAATTGATTTGTGTGTGTTCAGCTTATATTCTACAACCTCCCCTCCCCTCCCCTTCCCTTCCCTTCCCTTTCCTTCCCTTCCCTTCCCTTCCCTTTCATGTTGTTGCCTTGTTGCACTGGCTAGAATTTCCAGTATCATGTTGAATAGCCGTGGTGAATGACCATCCTTGCTTTGTTCCAATCTCAGTAGGAAAACATTTACTCTTTCACTATTAAGTCTAATGTTAGCAATAGGGTTTTTGTAGATGATCTTTATCAAGTTGAAAATGTTTCCTTTTATTCCTGGTTGTTTGAGAGATTTTATCATTAATGGGTACTGGATTTTGACAAGTGCTTTTTTGCATCAACTAATAAATGGTCATATGATTTTTCTTTAGTTTTTCTTTTTAGAATTTTTTTAAAGTTTATTTATTAATTTATTTATTTTGAGAGAGAGAGAGAGAGAGAGAGAGAACACGGGGGAGGGGCAGAGAGAAGGAGAGACAGAATCTCAAGCAGGCTCCATGCCATCAGCGCAGAGCCTGCTGCACGGCTTGAACTCACAAACTGTGATATCATGACCTGAGCCGAGATTAAGAATTGGATGCTCAACTGACTGCGCCACCCAAGTTCCCCTTCTTTGGTTTATTAATATATCAATTACACTGATTTTCAAATATTGAACCAGGCTTGCATACCTGGTTCAATAAATCCATGTGATAATGATGTATGATTCTTTTTATTGGGTTTGTTTATGGATTGTATTAGTTAATGCGGTGGTAAAGATTTTTGCATCTATGTTCATGAGGGATATTGGACTATTGTTTTCTTTCTTTGTGCTCTTTTTGTCTTATTTTGTTATCAAGGTAATACTGGCAACATCAAATTAGTTGGGAAGTATTCCCTCTTTTATTTTCCAGGAAAGGTAGTGTAAAATTGGTGTTAATTATTTTTTAGATGTCTCGTACAATTTTCCAGTGAAACCATCTGGGCCTAGAGATTTCGTTTTTGGAAGTTTTTGATTTACAAATTCAATTTCTTTAAGAGTTACAGAGTTATTCAAATGATCTATTTCATATTAAGTGAGTTGTGGTAATTTGTGCACTTTGAGGAAGTGGTCTGTCTCAGCTAAATTGTATATTTACATGTGAGAGATTGTTCATCGTATTTTCTTATCCTTGTGCTGGCTGCAGGTTTTAGACCTGTGGTGAGAGCCCTGTCACATTCCTGATATTGATAATTTTTCTCTTTTCTCTCTTTCTCTCTCTTTTTGTCAGTTGATAGAGGTTTATCAATTTTAGTGATCTTTTCAAAACAACTGGCTTTTGCTTCATTGATTTTCTCTATTTTCTGTTTTCAATTTCATTGACTTCTGCTCTTACCTTTAGTATTTCCTTCCTTCTGGTTACTTTGGGTTTATTTGCTCTATTTTATTTTGTATAGTTTCTGAAGGTGAGAGCTTCGTTTACTGATTGAGTCTTTCTCTTTTTTCTAATGTAAGCGTTTAGTGCTATAAATTACTGTCACTGGTATCAACATTTTACTAGTTTAAATGAAAAGTAGAACACTTTCTTCTTTAAATTCCTTTATCCTTGTCCATTTATAATATAATTCTTATATACTTCTGCTTCATACATACATTGAGAACCACCTCAGACCATAATGTAAGTCTTGCTTTAGCCATCAAACATAATTTAGGAAACTCAAGAGAAGGAAAGTTTATTGTATTTACCTACATTTTTACTTTTTCCTCTTGTTTTTTACTTTTCTGATTGTCCAAGATTCTTTCATCATTTTTTTCTGTTTCCATAACTTTCTTTAGCCTTTTTCTTTTGGATGAGTCTCTGGCTCAAATTCTCTTGTGTTTCCATCACTTAAGAATGTTTTGCTTTCCCCTCAAGTATTTGCTGGGTATAGAATTCTGGTTGACAGTTCTTTTCTCTTATCCCGTGAACCAGGTTGTGTCACCTCTTTCTGGCTTCCATGGTCTCTGAGGAGAAATCTGCTCTCATTCAGAGCAGTTATTCCTCAGGGTAGGGTGTCGTTTCAGTCTTGATGCTTTCAAGATTTTTTATTTGTTGTTAGTTTTCAGAAGTTTGACTATGATATGATTGACATGGTTCCTTTGGGTTTTTCCTGTTTGTTTAGCTTCTTGAACCTGGAAGTTTATGCATTTTGCCAAATTTGTGGAAATTTGAGCCATTATTTATTTTAATACTGTTTAATTCCCCCCCCCCGCCCCATTTCTCTTCTCCTTCTGGGGCTCAGATGACACAAATGTTAGATCTTGTGTTGCAGTCCCATAGATCCCTGAGTGATCATTTTTTTCACTGTCCTTTCTCCCTGTTGTTAAGATTGGACAATTTCTTTTCTATCTTCAAGTTCACCAACACTTTCTCTGCTGTTGCTACTCTACTTTCAAGCCCACCCATTGAGATTTTTTTTCCCAGTGATTGTGGTTTTCAGTTCTAAAATTCCCATTTGGTTCTTTTTTTGTATATTCTATTTGTTTGTTGAGATTTTCTGCTTTTCATTTATTTCAAATGTGTTCAAAACTGCATTTCTGTAGCATCCTTGCAGAATTGTTATTGTGGCTACTTTAAAATCCTTGTCAGACAATTCCAACATCTGTCATGTCAGGGTTGACATCTGTTGATTGTCTTTTCTCATTCAAGTTGAGATTTCCTTGGTTCTTGATATAATGAGTGATTTTCATGTGAACTCTGGGTATTGTGGGTATTTTAAGAGACTCTGGATCTTATTTCAAACTTTTGTCTCAGCAGGACTCATTTGACTGTATGCTGGTGTGGTGGGAGGATACTGCCTTGTTGCTGTTGGGTGGGGGTGGAATCCAGGTTCTCCATGTGGTCCCCATGGATACTCTGTGTGGGGAGGAGGGCCTCATAATTGCTGACAGGGGAGGGACACCTTCTTATGTGATTTCCTCTGACAGGGGTGAGGGGTGAGTTCCTCACTGCCAGCTTCCTGCTAGGCCCCTTCTGACACACTCCAGAATAGAAGGGAGAGATACCTCAATACTACTCAATACCTGGGTGGGGGTAGAAATCCAGGATCCCTACATGGACTCTGAGGACCCTGTAGGAGTAAAGTGGGTGACTCATTACTGCAGGTGAGCATGGAAGTCTTGAGTCAGCCTTTGCTGTTGGGAGTGGAGCCACAGTTTTTTCTCTTTGGTCGGAGTAGGGCAATTACAATTTCAAAGTTTTCTGTTTTGGTAGGTTGCCCTTTCCTGGTCCTTTGGCTAGAGAAAGCAGGCTTTCCTTAGGGCCTTGTTTGTCTGTGCCCATTGGTACTGTGTGTGGCCACTTCCTCCAGCACCCAGTCTCAGATATATGTGGCAAAAAGAAAATCCTGGGAAATCACTGCCATGTTTTTCCTCAAGTTCCCCAGCTGGGCAGGCTTCTTCTCTCTCTCTTCCAGCGTATTCTTTCAGAGTATTCTCATGTTTGGTTTAAGGTTGGGTGTGAGAACTCACTCAGGAGGGTACTCTGCTGGCCAAAGACTGGGGCACCCCCGTCTCTTCCTATTGCCTGGCACAGGGCATCCTGAGGTAGGAACAGCTTGTATCCTCCCCCAGAATATTTGCTGCAGGGAGGAGAGGGTTTCTCTGTTGTGGACCTCTCTTTCACACCTGGCCCAACACCCTCGACTCCCACAGGGTTTCCTGTTTTTGGCAGCCCAAAGTCGAGATACTTTCTCCCCTATGCTGCCTGCCCTTGGACATACACCACACATCTCCCTGTTTGCCCATCCATGTGCCCATGACTAGGGAGATTTATTTCCTTTTATGACCCAAGCCCAGCCCAGCTATGTTACCCAGGAGCCACAAACTGAGCTGAGTAGAGCCAGACAGGCTGAGAGGATGCCTGGGGCTCTGACTAGGTGTGTGTGTGGACAGTGTTTCTGTAACAGAGACTTGGAGGCTCATGGTTGGGAAGGGCATGTGTGAGGTCATTTGGCTTCCTAAGAGTGACCTGTGGGATCCCCCAAAACCCCAAATGACAGAGATCTAGAGAGATGTTTATCATGGTTGAGACAGTTAAAGCTTCTATCCTTCACCCACGTCTCAAATCCAGGAGATGCTAAATAAAATAGAACAGAATTCAGGATTAAAGTAAATAAATGAAAGATCAGCTTCTGTTTGAACTACCTGGATGATTTGAATATTCAGCTCTTCTCCGTGGAATGTCAGAGGATTTTAAAGAAAAACAAATGAAGATTATCCAAATTTGTAGAAGATCTTAAGATAAGTTTGTTAAACAATTATGATCATCTGTCAGGAGTTGGAGTGGCATAAGTGAAGTAGGGTAGGGTAGTTCTTTTCACTAAGCAGTGTGGGCTAGGGGGTAGGAGGTCTGGGTCTGAGGTTTGCCTTTTCCCTGAGTCCTTCTGCTGTGTGATTTAGGGTGATTTTCTGCCCTCTCTGGGCTTTGGTCTCATCATTGGTCATCTGAGGCAGTTGGACATGTAGTCCTCAAACCTAATGATTTGAAAGCCTTAACACTGACTGCCTTAAAATTCTTCAGTGGATCCCCACGAACACTTGAATCAAGTCCAGACTATAAAGGGCTGCTTGGTAATTCAGAAATACACTCATGCATATATGTCAACTAGTCTTTGATGGGAATGGAGAGAGGACAGTCTCTTCAATAAATGGTTCTGGGAAAACCAGATATGCACATGCAAAAGAATGAAACTGGACCATATCTTACATCACTAACAAAAACAAACTTGAAATGGATTAAAGGCTTAAGTATAAGACTTGAAACCATAAAACTCCTACAAGAAAACAGAGAAAAATCTCATTGACATTGGTCTTAGCAATGATTTTTTTTTTAAATCAAGACATCAAAAGTATAGACAAGAGAAGCAAAAATAAACAAGCGGGACTACATGAGACTAGAAAGCTTCACGGTAAAGGAATCCATCGACAAAATGAAAAGACAGCTGATGGAATGGGAGAAAATATTTGCAAACCACATTTTGGATAAGGGGTTAATATGTAAAGTACATAAGGAACTCAACTCAATAGCAAAGAGAAACCAAAACCAAAACCAAATAAATAATCTGATTAAAAAATAAGCAAAGGCCTGAAATAGACATTTTCCCAAAGAAGACATACAAGTGATACAGCAGCACTATTCACAATAGCCAAAAGGTGGAAACAACCCAAGGTGAATCAACAGGTGAATGAATAAACTAAATGTGATGTACCATACAATGGAATATTATTTAGCCATGAAAAAGAATGAAGTATGTATACATGTTATAGTATGCATGCACTTTGAAAAAAATTATGCTGAGTGAAAGGAGCCACACACAAAAGGCTACTCTTCGTCCACTTATATGAAATGTCCAGGACAGACAAATCCGTGAACACAGGAAGTACATGAGTGGTGGCCAAAGGCTAAGGCTCAAAGAATGACTGTATGAGGCTGGCATTTCCTTTAGGGTGAGGAAAATGTTCTGGAATGAGAGGTGGTGATGAAACAACATTCTACAGGTAATTAAATGTCATTGAATTGTACTATTTATCTAGTTATTTATTTATTTAATTTTGGAGAGAGAAAGAATGAGTGGGGGAGAGGGACAGAGGGAGAGGGAGAGACAGACTCTTAAGCAGGCTCCACACTCAGCGCAGAGCCAGATGCGAGGCTAAATCCCATGACCCTAGAATCATGACCTCTTATGGCGAAATCAAGAGCCAGACACTCTACTGACTGAGTCACTCAGTCAGCCCTCTGAGTTGTACACTTTAAAATGGTTTATTTGATGAATTTTACATCATGTAAATTTTACCCAGATATTTTGATTTCTGGAGCTCACCAGAAACCTCTGGAATCTGTCTCTGGAGCCAAAGTCCAGGTGCCACAATTCAAAGCTCTCTGGGTGATTCCAATGTGCCACCAGAGCTGAGATTCCTGGGGGTCTAGAGTCCAGTTAAAGCAGGTAGATTTGTCAGGGTTGATAACATTTTGTACAGTTGGGGGGCCAGATAACACTTACAGCAATTGAAAAAACATTATTTATAACATACAAAGAGCCCCTGTAAAAACAAACAATTGAAATGTGTCCAAATATGCAAATAGTATTTGAATTGGGCAATCACAGGAAATCTTGTAAAAAATCAGAGGAAATCTTAAAAAAAAATTAAACAAGTGAAAAGAGGTTCAACTTCACTAATAGGTAAATAAAAATGAAAGTAACAATGGCTAGTTATTTTTCATTCATCAGAGTGGCAGTAATGAAAACAAAACAAAACAAAGCAAAACAAAACAAAACATATCACACAGTGTTTGCAAAGATGCACTGGAAGGGCACTTCTGCATATTGTTAGTGGGAATGTGACTTCTTATTGCATTTTTGGAAGTTAACTTCCTGTTGAAATCCCATATCTGGGACTCTACCATAATACAAAAATGTTTACTGAGGAATTTCTTATAGATCACAAAGTATAAACCAGAAATAACCTGCAAGCTGTCAAAAGTGGAATGGTTGAATAATCAGAATACACTCACATCATAAGATATTATGCAACTATTAAAAATAGTGAGTTAGATGTCTATCTATTCATTTGGAGAAATTCCATGTTGTAAACAGTGCCAAGTTAAAAAAAATGCCAATTTTAGAGAAAAAAGTCCTCCTGTGTATGGCCTATTTATCTGTCTTTGCTTCCTCCCTCTCCTCCATGTTGCTGTGGTCTGCAGTCCTACTTGTGATTCTTAGAGTGGGCCTGGCTTGGCCACACCTCTGGGCCTTGACCACACTGTTCCAATTGTCTAGGATGCACTCCCCAACTTGTCACCTTGCTAATACCTACCTGTGGCTCATGTTAAACAGGTGTCTCCTATTCTAGGAAGCCCTTTCTTTCCTCCCCTCCCTCCGACATGTCCCCCAGTCCTCCAGGCTTCTCTCTGTCCTGCCCTTACTATGTTGCTACTCATCCTTTGCCTCTGGCCTCTTTGTGGGGTGAAGGGCTATGTCTTGGTCACCCTTGAATTCTCCATGCACAGCACCAGGCCTGGGGAGGGGCCACGGTAGGGGCTCAGTGGTGTTGAAATGGGCCTGTAGGGGTGGGCTGACCATTGGAAGTCAGATGAGGAGATGGTCAGAGAGTTTCTTATCCGTTTCTCTAGTCTAAGACTAAAGTCTTAGGAAACATTGATCATTTAAAAGGAATGGACCTAATGTTATGCTCTCTGTTATCAAAATACTTGAATGAATCGGTATGCATTTTCCAGCTTTTTAAAGGTGGTTGGAAGTAGGGTCATCAGCTTGCCCTGGTTTGCCTGGGGCTTTCCCATCTCTGGTGCCAGAAAGTCTTGTGTCCTACATAAACCCTGATGGCTGGTCGCTGACAGTATGAGTTACCTGGTGAGGTCTCTTAACCTTCCTCTCCTAGAGCCCAGCTTGTTGTGTGAAGAGTGGGGTCAGCAGGAAGGTGCTTTCTAGGGGACAGTCAGTAGTACTCGGTACTGGCATGGCCAGTCTGGCCTGGTTCCTGCCACTTTTAGAGAATGCAGTTAACCCTTGAACAACACTTCTTTGTAGATTTTTTTTCAAAAAGTTGCAGTGCAGTCATGTAGATTTGTTTTCTCTTCCTTGTGATTTTCTTAATAACGTTTTCATTTTTCTGGCTTACTTTATTGTGAGAATATAGGGAAAAAATACATGTAACATACAAAGTATGTGTTAGTCGGCTGTTACCAGTAAAGCTTCTAGTCAACAGTAGGCTATTAGTAGTTAAGTTTTGGCAAGTCAGAGTTATATGGGGAATTTTGACTGTGGGGACAGTGACCCTAATCCCTGGTGTTGTTCAAGGCTCAGCTGTAATCTCAATTTAACTCCAAGGAACCTCAGTTTCCTAGTACTCAAAATGGGCATAAAAATCCTAAATCAGTTTGGTGGGAATTTTCAGCATGATATAAATAGAGCCACTGGAGCGACGTGGTCATGTGTACCTCTAGTACATAATGGGGGCTAGACACTATAGTTTCAACTCTCAACAGTCTTAGAGATGGGAGCCAATATGACTCTGACAGACCAGAAGCCTGGTTACAGACACGCAGGTGGCAGGGCTAGGCAATTACTCAAATGTCCTGGGGCCCTTGTCTGTTTCTTGACTCCAGGCTCTGGGGGCTGGCCAGGTGTACACATATGGTTGCTTTCTCTTGGACCACTGTTGGGCCATCCTGCTGGGAAGGCTTTGGCTTGATCTTCTGGCCTAGGGCAGTGGGAACAGCTAGCAAAGCCAGCAGCCCCTCTGGGTGCCTGTGCTACATTGCCCAGGGCTTCTTCAGAGATGGGGAAAAAGGGACCCAGCAAGGCGATTAGGGCAGTGATGCATTCATTCATTCGCGCAATCATTCCTGCATGCATTAATTCACTCAGGTAAGCACTCACCAACCACCTGAAGAGGCGGAGACCCCCCACCAGTGAACACACTGGTGCTCCCAGGGAGAGAGGAGCACCCAGGATTGTCTGCCTGGGGCAGTCAGTGAAGGCTTCCTGGAGGAGGTATATTTGAACTATGCCTGGAGACAGTGACTCTTCTGCTGGGTGAACAAGCTGCTGGCAGTGTTCTAGCAGAAAGGTCGGAGCCATTGTACAAGTGCAGGAGGCAAGGGGCAGTTTGATAATGTTGGAGTTGAGGAAGTGTGGCAGGGGTGTGGTGGGGAGGAAGCCACACCAGCTCTGTGGCCTCAGGAGGGGGTTTTGGTCATTCTGAGGCCGTGAGCGGGTCACAGGAGAGTTCTGAAGAGTGGCAGCTTCGTGGGCTAGGAAGGAGCAGCTGGGATTACTGGGGGACTGAAGTATACAGGTGAGGGATGGTGAAGACTGAGAGGGAGCGGGGCAGGGGCCAATCTCTCTAGTCCCTGCTCACTGCACCATGTTCTTGCTGGCCCTGGAGGGTCTGGCCTGAGGGGTTGGTGGGCAGTGGAGGAGCCAGGAAGAGAGGTGGTGGCTGCTTTCGGGGGTAAGGGAGTGATGAGGACTTGGTCTGAATTTGGAAAGACATTCCCTCCCTACCTTCCACAGAAGGAGCAAGTGCCTTTCAGCTGCCCTGACAGCTCCTCATCCGCTGTTTTGCACAATATACAATTTCTTTGCATAACAGACAGAATAATCTCATTTTCTCACTGGCTACACAGCTTAGCTTTCAATCAATTATTCCAAATACATTAGAAAAAAGTCTCCATGTCACTTCTCCGCCTGCTCAGTGCTCCGTTTTCCCTGTCAAGGAATTTGCAAATCAATTGCTTTAACAATACTTTCCACAAATTACCTTCTAATGCCTGTGATGTCACCCGCGGTTAATGCGCTCCTGATAAATAATGCATCAGGAAGTGGTGAGGCTTTTTTGCCCCCACTCCATGCCCTCCCCGCCCCTCCCTGAGATGCAATAAAGGAACCAGCTTGTTTTGTGTTGAGGAGCCTGGCTTCATTCAGCCTTGGGGATAAGGCTGTGGTTGGGTGCTGGGAGGCAGTTGGTGGGTGGAAAGCCAGTCGGCTGGACATGGGGTGGCTCTGCACCCACTGTGTGGGCTGGCCTGCGAGAGACCCCGTACCTCCCTGCACCCCAGTCTCTGTGCCTGTGCTGGAACAAGGGGATGGTCACCCATACATCCTTACAGCCTCATCTGGAGTCCAGATAATTCTGTCCAGCAGCTTGCTCGCAGGAGGGCTGCACTCACTGTGCTTTGTCCACTGGAGAGGGGGCAACTTTTGGTTCCTAGTTCCTGAGAACCTAGAGAGTGGCTGGGGAGCAGAGGGCATTCCCCTGAGCTGGCTGAGATCCCAGCCCGAGGAACCCCATCTGTCTATATCTTTATACTCACCATCCCACGTGCAGGGCTACTTCCCAGAGGCCTCCATGCTTTGAGTGGGGCTTCGGACCCTGAATGCAGGGCTCAGGAGTGCCCAGAGGGGCTATGGCCTGGGGGAAGAGATGTGTGTCCTGGGGGTTCAGGCAGCACCTGAGCTGGCCTTGGCTGGGGGCTGGGTGAGATAGCAGGAGGGTCTGGGCCTCTGGCTGGGGTTTATGCAGCTCCTTCGTAATATGCTGTGTGCAATGTATGCCTGTGTGTGTGTGGCGGGGGAGGCATGTTGTGTGTGCAATCACTCCTGAGCTACATGGGGTAGGCACTCTGTAAGGCCTTTCACAATAGGACCCTTGCAAGGCCATCCTTTGGGGCTGTAGAGTTTGCTTGCAGGAATAAAGTTCATTATCCCCCTGTACGACCTTTACTACTCTTGTTGTCTTCATAGCTGTGAGTGTATTTTGATGCTGCAAGCTAAAATTGTAGAGTTTCAGCACAGTTAAACAGCAGCAACCACAAAGCAAAGGTTTGGAAGAGGCCTGAGCCCCCAAGCACACGGAACCAGTACTACCCACGTCACCCCCACTGGTGACACTTGGGCCCACGCCGCCTCCGCATTTCACTGGGCCCTATGTGCAATATACACTGCGTCTCTTAATCAATCTATCGCACTGTGTCTAATTCATGTCTCAGGAGTGTACACCACAGGAAGAAAGCCTATCTGTTTGCAGGGTTGCCGAGGTGAGGAGTCAGAAGGCACTGACCCTGCCTAGGGAAGTCCGAGAGGATTCCAAAGGGAGAGGACTCTGGGTTGAGTGTGAAGGACAAGTGGGGTGTGTGGAAGTTCCTGGGGTCCTGGGACCTGGAGAGAACCTGGCATTTGGGGAAGTGTTATCTGGAGCACCCTGGGTGGAGCCATGGGAGACCAAGAAGGTTATCTGGTGACAGGCGGTTGGGTCTGTGTCTTGAGAGGCTGACTCCAAACAGTGCACTATGGGTGGGCAGCTCCCGGGGCTCCGTGGTTTGCGTAGTCTGAGAAGCACAGCCCTCTGGGGGCGGGGGTGGTGCCAATGCAAAACGGGCAAACCTTTTTATAGAAATTTAAGGGGAAAGGAAGAGGGTTTTACTGGAGCCCAAGTTAGGACAGCTGCCTGGGATACATAGTCCTCACCAAGAAGAGAGTAGTTCGAGAAAGGAACATTTGGTGCAGTGTTATATACATTTTTTTACATAAAGAGTTACGAATCATCAAGACAAAGGACATTCCAGAAAGTTATAGACTTTATCTTCTATCTTTAGTACATCAAGGCTGTTGGACCTTAAGCTTGTGGGAACCAGGGGGGTTTCTTTCTTTTTCTTATCTTGTGCTTAGAATGCTCCTTTTTGGTTATCTATCTATCTATCTATCTATCTATCATCTATCTATTCAACGAAGCAGACATACAATGTGTTCTCCAGGCAGAAATAGACCCCATGCTCTGAGGTTTTGCCAAGTCATTTTGACCTTTGTAAATGTTAAAGGACAGCTTTCCTGGGAGCCCAGGAACAGGACCCCCAAACTCTAAAGGTTGAAAATTTCCTGGCAGACCCAGGGCTGACAGGCCACTTTTAGTTTGTAATTTGTATTAATGTAACACAGAAATGGGTTTTGTGGAACATACTCTGGGAAATACTGTGGGCAGTGAGGAGCCATTGAGCTGTTTCTTGTTTCTTGTTTGCTCCTCTGGCTGGACTCTGGCCCTGTGAAGGACTGGATGCCTGACACCAGGGTGACAGGCTGACTCAGGGTGACCCAGCACCTCTGGGCTCCTACGGTGAGATTTTTGAGGACCAGCAGTGTTTGGGGTCAGGTACACATGGGGTCATTTGTGGCTATAACGTCCTGGTCTTGAGGCCTTCACACAGATGCACCTGATCTGTTATTCCTGAACTAGAGAATAAGGTGGGGAATGTGGAAGAAATAAAACTTGAAATGTGTTGAGTCAAGATTCTTTTTAGACCCCATGAAACCTGAACTTCCCCTGGAGGACTTGGGGTCACTCCCCAGGGGGGCACTTGGGGAGGAGTTAGGTCCAATGGGCTCTGTGTCCTGATGTGCACCCTCCTTCTCCTTCCTAAGCTCTGGAAACTCACTCTGAGGGTGACCAGTCGGGGTGGCCAATACTGTTGGGGCAATATGAGCTCAAAGGGAAAACTCGAGGAAGCAGCGATGAATCTTAGATGGCTGATGAGTAGAAGAAAAGCTGCTAACCTGACCAGGAATAAGATACACAGGGAGGTCCTGCTTCCTGTCCAATCATACTGAACTTAGAACATCAGATAATGGCAAGCTTTGGCTAAGATGTGGGGAAGTGAGCCCCTGTGTTCTGCTGGTGTGAGAGAAGTCTTAGACTGCGTGAAGCATGGGACCAGTGATCCTCCTCCCAGATCTGCTCTGAGAGACATGCCAACGTGGTGGGGAGTGGGTAAGTGAACTGCAGCCATGCCGTGGGCACCATGCAGCAGTGGATGCCATTGCTGAGCATAGGTAACCACTGCAAGTGGTCTGAGAACCAGGGGTAAGTGCAAAAGTCAAGGACAGGAATGAAATTTGTGGTACAATTTCATTTATGTAAATTACAACACAAACCTTCAAAAGACAGATTGGAGGAAGACTCCACATTCCAGGAAGTCCCTCCACATAGGGGAGTAGACGCCTCTAGCAGAAAGGAGGATGGAGGGCAGGGTTGGGGACAAAGGAAAGTAGAGGCAAACACCAAGGCAGTGTCTCAGCCTGGGTTCCCTAGAAAGCAGAGCCTGAGGCAAGGATTACAAACTAATGCTTTCTTGGGAAGATGAGTGGAAAGACTGAAGAGGAGCCTGGGCAGAAATCCCCTGTGCAGGGTTACATTGCTGGTGTTTGACAGCACCTCATCTGTGAGTCTGGATGTGGTGGGAGGAGCCAGAAACTCTGGGAGTGTGACCTGTTGGAGGTAAGCATTGGAATCACAGTATGGTTGGATGCACTGGTGTCCAAGGGGTCAGGAGTTGATGATTAGGAGAACCAGAGGCCAAGAGAGTCCGAGAAGATGCTCAGGAGGGGGCAGTTGCCTGATGACTGAGCAGTGCCATGGACTCGTGGGCTGAGAAGGAGGAGCCCAGTTCTCCTTGCCAGAGTGTGTATATATGTGCATGTCTTAGATCTAGATAGACTTGGGTCTGAACCCTTGAGCAAATTATGTGCCTAGTTAACCTCGGTATCCACATTGACAGAATGCACATAATAAGAGTGTTACTTTCCGAGAGTTTTGTGAGTGTAAAGTGCTTGGCATGGTTGGCACTCAGCAGACATACACTGTGTTACTACCTGGGGCTGGCAGGCCGGCCACGTGGTGCTCGGCTGCTCAGCCACCCGTCTGGAGAGGGACTGCTACATTTCTCAGCTGCCTTTGTTCCCATTGTAACAAGCTGGAATCTGCAGCAAGATGCCTCTCTTCCAGAGAGAAAACACCCAGAGAAGTTGCCCCTTCATAACCAAGCACATGATTTATTTTTCTCTTTAGGTTTCTGTGTTTTGACACCTGATTACATCCAGCTTCACACTCAGAGTTCTCTGTGTACCAAGCACTAATTATTTCATGTGTCCTGAAGTAGAGACAACAAAATGCCACTTATTGCGTTAATTGGGACTCGTTTTACCCCCGGGACTCTTGTTCTGCATATAGGTTTTATTCTGTATTTGTTCATTAATTCAGCCATCCAGTCACCAGACATTGAGAGCTTGCTACATGCCAGGCACAGCGTGGGCACTTGGGTTCCAGAGGTAAGACCCCAACTCTGCCATGGCCTACAGGCCCTGGGGGACAGATAGGTGGCATCCCATGGGATAGCACCTCTTGAGGGGCTGAGGGAGCAGATGAAGTGCTGAGGGGCCCCTGGGAGGCAGCTGCCCCTGGAGAGCCATCTGGCCTGAATTATAGGGCATGAGTGGGATTTCTCAAGGTGGCAAAGTGGGAGCCCATTTGGTGGTATGTGCTGATGAGGTGCTTGGATTTGGAGTGAATCTTCCCTGGGGTAAGAGGAGTAGCAGAAGGTGAAATGGGGGCTGGATGAGGTGGGCTCTGAATGCCAGGCCCAGGTGTCATTCTGTAGGATATCAAGCAGCAGTGGGAAAGCCGGGAGGTGAGACCAGGTAAGGGGTAGCAACCCTGGGTGTGGAGATACCCATGGGAGGCAGGGATCACAGACTGTACCAGGTCTAAGGAGGGCCTGGCTGCAAACATATTAGATGTCCCTGAGTGATCATGGCAGGGACACCCATGACACCTGGCACCTTGGAGGGCTCCCTGTCTTCTCCCACTCTCACTGGGGGCAGTGTGTTCATTGTGAGGATCTGGCTTTGCTGCTATTATTGTGGTGTTCAGGATGGTAAGATTTGCCTCTGTAAATCCAGCTTCTCAGTCCTTCAAAATTTGATCTCCCTTTATTTTAAAGAATATACTTATTTTACAAAACAGGACAGATTTTATGTGTTAACACAGTATACTCAATATAAAGAATAAAGTTTTTAACCAGGAACAACATGAATCACTGCTGTAGGCTGGGGTGGTGTGATGGCATTTCCCAGGAAGTGTCGTGGTCCTTTGCAAGGAAGTGTCCACTTTGGGTTGGAGCCCTCCTGCCCAAGAGACAAAGCTGGGCAGGAGCTTTGCTGGAGCAGCCGAGAGAGATGGTGTGAGGGATCCTGCACGGGGGACAGAGACTGCACATCTGATGTGAATGAGCAAGGGTTGTGCTAGAATTGGCTTATGGATGGCCTAGAGAAGGGGGAGACCCTTTCTCCATGGACAGCCCAGCAGTCATGCTCCACTGTGCGTTTTCTAATCTAGAGAGTAGGTCAGGAGCCAATAGCCCACAATCTCTGTGGGCTAAACAAGAGTAGTGCTGAGGTGTGTGAGGTGGCAGATTCACCTGGGGATTTCCTGGTGCTCATTGCTGTACACTGTGCATCATGCAGTAAGGGGGCAGGTGAGATTAGCACATGTGTCCTCAGGATGAGGGGCTTTGGGTTATCCTTTTCAATAAGGGCCCTGGGTTGTGATGGTGAAAGGAGGGGATGGGCAGTGTGTACAGGCTATGAACTCCTCAGCACTGAGCAGAGGGATCACGTCTCCTTCTCCTACAATGCTGATGGGCAGCAGGAAATCAAGACCATGTTCTGAGATTCTACACATCAGACTCCTGTCTATTTCTGGCCCAATGTTGACCTAGGGACTTCAGAGAAGCCACGGCTCTTGGTGGGGTAGGAGTGGCCAGAAGCTGTAGCACACCAAGGGTTTGCCAAAGCACAATACAGGAAGCAAAGCCTTATCTAAACCAACTGAGAAAAACTGGTGTCTTGAAGTAAATTTTGGGCAAAAGCATGGAGTGAGCTTGAGAATTACTTGCAAATTGTTACTGGGGCTCACTGAGATCACACAAACAGAGCACAGGCTGATAACTGCAAGGGACCTGGAGAGAATCCAGAGAATCTGGTATGAGAGGAGCACAGACTGGCCACGGATTCTAGATGTTGGTTTTGGAATCTTTTGTCTATCCTTCATGTTGCTGCCATTAATGTAGGTGAATAGATCTTCTCAGGTAGTATGTGTCCAAGCAATGCCAATTAATCCCTTGGTTAGCTGCATCTAGTCCTGAGTTAAAAAGCCCTCTAGATGGACAGTTTTTCACCCACAGTCAAGATTATGGTACCTAGAGCAGGCAAAGCCTAGGGAGCTACTCTCTTATTCATGGAGATGACATATTCTCTCTAAGCATTGAGGTCTGCTCATGAGAAAGCCCTGCAGTTAGAGCACTGCGTGGGCAGTCAAGCATTTGCTTTTGTGCTCAGCCATTCAGGAGCTGAGGTCCCTTGGACAGGTTACTGTCCCTCTCTGGGTGACTGTTCACTCACCCATAAAATGGGGGCTGGAATGGACTCAATGAGCTGCCTGGTCCTTACAGTTTTGAAACACTTTGATTCTAGACTTTGACTTCTTCCCTTTGGCCTAGCTTAGGTGCTTAGGACACTCTTAGCAGACCCAAGACACCTGCTGGTTCTCTCCTGTGGGGGTCCGTGTGGGAGACAGTGTCTAAGTCTACTTTCTTGGAGGGACATGAGTCTTTGGCAGATAATAGATGATTGTGTGGGCAGTTCCATATATTCTGGGGTGTATATCTTGTGGCTATGCTGTCTATTAGATGTAGAATGACTGGCTTGGCCCAGGTGTTCAGACTCCAAACCCCATGCTCTTCTGGCAGAAGAGCCTACCCCTAGGGAGAAGTGAGGTCTTGTGTAGGTCAGAGTGAAGTAGACAAACTTGTGCAGTGGCTAAGTGAGGTAGGCCATCCAGGGTCAGTGCAGAGAGTTCTTGAGTTCTGGTTAATCATTTAATTCACCATTGACATCTGGGGAATGGCTGGTGGGCCTGCCATGAGCCGTGTTTGCTGCAATTCCAGTGTGATTAGGAAGAGTCATTTTCTGTGCCTCCTGGCACAGGGTCTGGTCCACAGGTGGTGGAGATAAAACTCCCCTGGAAGGATGCTGTAATGGCCAATGTAGATGGTGGCAGATTATGCATCTCAAAATGTGATTGCAAAATCAATAAGCCAGTTACAGCAGTTAAATCTTTGCCTTTTCAGAGCCGCCTGTGGAGCTGAGCTGCTTGCTGTGGCATCAGGTGGCTGTGTGGCCCTGACTGCAGGGATGGAAGGGTGAGAAGGCTGCATGTGGGGCTCTTCTCTCTCCTTTGGGAGCCCTGCCCTCATTGTGTGGACTCCTCAGTGGAAAAAACAGTTGCCAGGAACTCTTTTGCACTTATGCATTGGAGATGGGGGCAAGAGGTAAGGGATATTTTTTTTTTTTGAGTGCTTATGGTGACTTCATATATCACCATTACATCTTAACAACCCTGTGAGCTAAGTGTTGGCATCATCATTTCACACGGAAGGTGCATTGGTTTTCCTTGCTACACAGCAAACCTGCTCAAAACTCTGTGGCTTAAAAGAGCACATCACTGTCTATTTAGCTCACAATTCTACTGGCTGGTTCCTTCTGGTCTGGGCTGGGTCAGACTGATGCTGGTGGGTTGACTGGAGGCCTCTTGGTCCTGAGTGGCCTCATTCTGAAGTCTGGAAGTGAGCTGGCAGTTGGCTAGGATGTGGGGGTGACTCTATCTCTCACTGTGGCAGGAAAGCCCGGGCACATTCCCATGCCAGTGGAGGGTTCTAAGAGCATCAAAGATAGAAGCTGAAAGGCTTCATTTTAGGTCTAGACTCAGAGTGGGCACAATGTCACTTTTGTCACTTGCTATTGGTCAAAGCAAATGACTGGGGCTGCCCAGAATAGCGGGAGGGGCTGTCAAGGATGGTGGCCATTTTTGTAACCCACCACACAGAGAAGCTGAGGTTCTAAGACTTGAAGCAGCCTGCCCAGGGCATGCAGCTAGAATGGGAACCCACCTGGGGCACCTGGGTGGCTCAGTTGGTTAGGTGTCTTACTCTTGATTTCAGCTCGGTCATGGCCTCATGAACCATGAGATAGAGCCCTGTGTTGGGCTCTGTGCTGATAGCCTGGGGCCTTCTTGGGATTCACTCTCCCTCTCTCTCTCTGCCCCTCCCCCACTCATGCTTCCTAAACATACAAACAAACTTTAGAACGGGAACCCAGCCTGTGCTTTTCTAATACTGAATGTGGTGTGCAAGGAAACACAACTCTTAAAGAGAGAGCAATGCTCAACTCAGATAACTGAGAGTCTGCATTGTGGAATTTGAGGCAGCCATGGCTGATGGTGGGTAAGAGTTTTCAGATAGAGGGTGAGTTTTTAAATTGCTGAGTATGGAGAGCATCCAGAGTTGTGTGACTGCTGAGTCTTCCTTGGCTGTGACCCTGGTGGACTCCTGAGTAGAGGGCTTCTGTGTGTGTTCTGTCCCCCATCACCCCTCTCTATCTCCTTCCTCCATGGCTCTGTTCTTAGTCTTTTTTTGTGGTATGGGAGGCATGTGTGTGTATATATACCTTCCATCAGAAGCTATGCTTCATCTTTTTGGAAGTAATGGGATTTAAAAAGCAAATTCATAACAAATAGATTTCTGTTTGCAATGCACACAGCTGGTATTTACTTCCATATTTCGAAATAATATGCTGACACTGCTATTTCTTGACTAATCAATTTTAAACATTGTCTATGGACTGCAGTGGAAGATGGCAATTTAGCTCTGCATGGACTTCCTTGCATTGGCCCTTCCGCCATCCTTCGGTGTACTTTTTGTCACAACTTTTGGTTAAATCAATGGTCAGTGTTTCTGTTACTATGACAGTACATTTTGCTTACCGCTAAGTGAAGTAGACAATGATGATGTTTCCTGGACTTAACATGGGCATGTTTTCCTTTTATTTGGTTTTCCATGTACCTATGTTTATTTTTCCTAACCACTTTGCCAGATCAGTTCTATGTGAACCAGTTTTATATTCCAAATAGTCAAACTGACATTCTATCAATTTCCTTTTCTCCCAGACCCTCCCACACGGGGTTTCTGGAACTTGGTTGCTCTCCAGATTCCCAAGCAGCCTGTCATCCTGGGGCTTACTTTGCATCATGCTCTAGATGGACTCCTGGGTCTCGTGGCTTCCTTGCCTGCTTCACATCATCATTTTGCTGAAGCATGTCCTCTTAATAGTTCCCTAAGTTATGAAAAGTTATGAAAAGAGTCCCTATGTGTCTGAAAATATTTCCTCCAAGCAGACTCTGGGACATGGGTCTGTGTGAAGATGACTCATTAAGAAGATACTTCTAGGAGAAAGGGGGAGGGGGTGGGGAAGCAGGGCAAGGAGGAGGAAGCCAGGCCAAGTTTGATTTCAGCAGGAGTGCCAGTCACAGCCTTCCCAAGGAGCCCTGGGGTGAATACCACATCCCAGAGTTTGCCCTGCAAAAGGCAGCAGTGGGGTGTAGGGGAACCCTAGCTCTAGGCACTCTGTCTGGGCCTGAGGGTCGTCATCTGGAGACCACTGTGGTGCACGCCACTGGGAGCCCAACACACAACAGTTGGTGGCATAGACCAGGAGAGGTTGGCTGAGGGATCAGGCCCAACGTCATCAGGGCAGCTCGGCAGCTGTGTGGGCAGGGTCCAACATTCAATGCAGGAAATAGGGATCATTACAGGTGTTCACACCAGTGTTGAAAGGGCTAAAGAGACAATTTCTAGGTGAGTCTCCTTGGGATGATTTTCAGAATGATACAGAATGCTCACAAGGGAGCCATTCCCCCTAAGGAAGCCTCTGGTCTCCTGCAAGCTGAGGCATAGACCCTCAATTCTTCCAGGCAGCCTGAGTCATACAGAAAGAAACCACCTCTACCACTGCCATAGCTTGGTGTCCACACCTTCTTAACCAGGATTTCGTGAAAATTGCCTCCCCCTAACACAAAACCCACTTAATATACAGGACAGTGGCTGTAAACAAGTCTCAGAAATAGAGTTTTATCTATCTAATCTTTACGAATAGAAGGAGGGAAAACTGGAGGTTTAGAGAGCAATACGAATGCCATACAACTGGATATACACTTCTAGATTAAACAATTTTTTTTCCCTGAGAATTTTGAGAGCATTGCTCCATTATATTTGAATTTGTGGTTTCATTGTTGGAAAGTCTAATGCCATTCTAGTTCCCTTATGAGCAACTTTCTTTCTTTCTTTTTTTCCTCTCTATGGAAGCTTTGAGGATCTTCTCTTTCCCCCTGGCACCATAAGATGTTATGATGATGTATGTTGATGTGGGGTGTTTTTCTTTCATTTTGTGGGGTGCTCAGTGGACCCCTTCAATCTGAACCTTATGACCTGTGCTATGGACTAAAATTTGTGTCCCCTTCTCTGCATATTCCTATGTTAAACCTGACCCCCAATGGGATGGTATTAGGAGGTGGGACCTTTGGTTGGTGCTTTGCTCATGAAAGGGAGTAGTCCTTAGAAAAGAGGCCCCAGAGATCTCTGTCAGTCCTCCACCATGTGGGGACACAGCGAGAGAGAAGACAGATGTCAGTGAATCAGGAAAAGGGTCCTTATGAGTTGTGGACCCTGTTGGTGCCGTGGTCTTGGACTTAGCCTCCAGCACTGCAAAGGATAAGTATTTGGTGTTCATGGTATTCTTGTTCCAGTCACCTGAGTGGACTAAGATGACCTGTGAAATAGTTAATATCATCTCATTGATAGTTTCCCTCTCCTATGTTTTCATTTTCTAGATTGCAGATTTTCTGAATTGACCTTTTCAGTTTCTTGTCTTTCTTTGCTTTCCATCTCTTTCTGCACTAATTTTTGTCTTTTTGTTCTACTTATTTCAGCCATTACATTATTATTTGAATTTCTAAGAGTTCTTCATGCATCTGTTACTTTTCCCACAGAACCCTATTCTTGTTTTGTGCCTGCAGGATCTTTCTGATTTAAATTTTTTCCTCCTTTTTTTCTATTTTGGTTTCATTTTCCCCATGTTAGAAGATTGCCTCAAATGTTTGGTGGTTGCTGGCTGCCAGTTCAGATTTAACAATGAAGCACTCAAAGCGAGTGGGGAGCCCTTGGGGTATGGGAGGGCCAGTCAACCAGAGGCTACGTGAGCAGCTGGCAATGAGAACTTATCAGTGGGGATCCCCAGATGTTGGACCTTGGGGTCTCTTTTCTGCACAATAATCCTGTCTTCTCTCTTGGGGCCAGAGCCAGGAGTGGGTTAGGTGGTGGTTGTTCTGCTGTTTGAGTACAGACTTTCTCTTCTCCTCTGTTTCTCTTCTGCATCTCACGCCTATCCTCCATTGTGCTTGGGTCCCCCAGGCTGGAGCCTTCTGGCTTAGTTTCTCCAGAAGCAAACGTTTGATGTCCTGACTCACAGGCTTTCAGAAGTACAGGAGGGCCCCTGAGCTTCTGGGGCCCTTGGGGTTTCCTCCCCAGGCCAGCAGGGGTTATGTTTGCTGCACAATTAGTGATGGTGCCCCGCTCACATTGTCCCATTGTGGCCCTCTCCCCACACTTCCTTCCAGCCTCCCGGTGTGCCCTGGGGGTTCCTATCCTGGGCCCCACGGGCTTGTTTGGGGCCAGCCAACTCCTTCCCTGGGCACTGCCTCTGTGCTTCCCTGAGGGCAGCTTCCTGGGTCCTCCTGGGGCTGGTACTCTCCTCCAGCTTTTTCCTAGATTCCAAAATGTTACTGCCATTTTGCATCTGCGTCTGTGCCCTCAGTTCTTATGGATTTATATATTTAAAAAAAATCCACTGATGTCATTTTAGTGGAGTGTTGTGAGGGAGAGCCAATGGTGGGTGTGATCAGACTCCACATTTACCTGCAGTCTGGAAGGGACTCCAGGGAAATGCACAGCCATTAGGAAGAAACATGGTGGCTGCCATACCTTTGGGTAAGCTCTTTCCCCTGCCTCCTGTGGCAGCTTACATGTTTCCTGTGGAATTATTTTACACGTGGGGCTTGCTGGGTCTCTAGGCATTTGCAGTGCACAGGATGTTTATTGGTACCTTCCAGGGCCTGGCCTTGGGCTGGGGATGGGGCAGGACCATGGGAAAGTTCCTGCCCATGTGGGCTGACACTGGTGGGAAGATAGTCTCGGGTAGCAGGTGCCAGAGCAGGTCATACACTGGCTTAAGGGGAGAGCCATCTGAGAGCCTGTGTGGCATCTATGGCTCCTGGATAGACATGAATAGAGGTGTGAGGCCTAGAGCGTGCCTTCAACAGTGTGATGTTTGAAGCTTTGTAAAAGACAAAGTGAAAAGAACATGCAAAGAAGCAAGCAAGCCCTCCCTTCCTTCTCCCCTCCCACCCACACTCCACAAAGACACTGTGGAGTACTTCCTACCTCCTCAGAAAACTCTGCAGCAGCACTGGGTGAACTCCTCAGGGCCAGTTCTAGTTCACGTGGTCCTGGAGTGCAATGAGGACTTTCTCTCACGGGGTCAGATTTGCATAAGTTATGACAAGCACATGCTGGTAGATCCTGTGTCTTTCTCCCCAGCGTCTAATAAAGAAAAATTCAATTCAAGGTAGATCTTTCTCTGCCCCAACCAGACCAAGTGTGGTTCAATTGATTACTTGCACATTTGTGGTACATCCTCCCTGTGTTAGCTTTCTGTGCTGTGTAACCATTACCATGGACTGCGTGGCTGTACCAGCTCCCAGCTTTGTAAGTCAGAGGTTCAGCATGGTGTGACTGTGTTCTCTGCTCAGGGAATCACGAGGCTGACGTACAAGATTTGGCCAGGCTGAGTTTGCTTCTGGAGACTCTGGGGAAAAATCGCTCTCTTGTTCATTCTTTTTTTTTTTCTTGGGCATATAAAAATTATATATATTTAAGATGTACAACATGATGGTTTGGTATATTCATACATTGTGAAATGATCGCCACAATCAAGTTAACACATCCATTACATCATATAGTTATCGTGTGTGTGTGTGTATGTGTGTGTGTGCGCGCACACGTGTTTAGTTTTTTTTAATGAAAAATTTTTAAAATTTTATTCAAATCCAGGTTAGTTAACATATACTGTAACGATGGTTTCAAAAGTAGAATTTAGTGATTCATCACCTACATATAATACCCAGTGTTCATCCCAATAAGTGCCCTCCTCAGTGCCCATCCCCCATCTAGCCCATCCTCCCATCCCCCCACCTACCTCTCCTCCAGCAACCTTCAGTTTGTTCTCTGTGTTTAAGAGTCTTTTATGGTTTGCTTCCCTCTCTGTTTTTATCTTATTTTCCCCTCCCTTCCCCTATGTTCATCTGTTTTGTTTCTTAAATTCCACATATAAGATAAGACATGATATTTGTTTTTCTATGACTGACTTATTTTACTTAGCATAATGGAACCCTCCAGTTCCATCTATGTTGTTGCAAATGGCAAGATTTCATTCTTTTTGATTGTCAAGTAATATTCCATTGTATATGTGTATGTATGTATGTATGTATGTGTATGTGTGTGTATATATATATATATATATATATATATATATATACACATTGTGTATATGTGGGAGAGCCATTTGAGAGCCTGCATGGCATCTATGGCCCCCCATATACATATGTATATATGGTATGTACACACACACACACACACACACACACACAGTGTGGTTAGGTTTAATTTGAGATCTATCCTCTTAGCAAATTTCAAATTTACAACACAGTATTGTTAACTATGGTCATCGGGCTACACGTTTCATCTCTAGGACTTACTGATCCTGCCCGCATAACTTAAACTTTGTACCCTTGACCAGCATATCTCCATTTCCACCCACCGCTAGCCCATGACAACCTCCATTCTATTCTCTGCTTCTATGAGTCTGACTGTTTTAGATTCCATATATAAGTGAGATAATGCAGTATTTGTCTTCATGTATCTGGCTTATTTCACTTAGTGTAATGTCTTCCAGCTCCATCCATGTTGTAACAAAGGTTATTTCCTTCTTTTTAAAGGCTGAATGATATTTCATTATATGTATGTACCACATTTCCCTTATCCATTTATCTAAGGACACATTAGATTGTTTCCATGTCTTAGTTATTGTGAATAATGCTGCAATGAATATGGGAGTGCAAATATCTTTTTGAAATCCTGATTTCAAGTCCTTTGAATATATGCCCAGAAGTGGGGTTGCTGGATCATATTGTAGCTCATACTGTTTTCCATAATGGCTGTACTAATTTGTACACCAGTGTACAGAATTTCCTTTTCCCCGCCTCCTCACCAACACTTATCTTTTGTCCTTTTGGTAACAGCCATTGTAGCAGGGGCAAGCTGATAGCTCATTGATTTTGACTTGCATTTCCTGGTGATGAGTGATGCTGAACACTTTTTCACATACCTGTTGACCATTTGGATGGCTTCATTCCAGAAGTGCCTATTTGGGGCTTTGCTTGCTAATTCATTTTGTTGGCAGCACTCAGCTCCTTGTGGTTGGAGGACTACATGCTCTGCTGGGGACTGCTCTTGGTTTCTAAAGGCCACCCGTAGTCTTGTCACATGCCTCCTTCCATCTTTAGGCCAGCAAAGGTGCATTAAGTCCTTCTTATACTTGGAATCTCCGACTTCCTCTGCTGGTCACCAGCTGGAGAAAACTCTCCTTTTAAAGGGCTCATGTGATTAGGTTAGGTCCTAATAATTCCCCAATATTTTTAAAAAACAAATCTTAATGTTTATTTTTGAGGGAGAAAGTGACAGAGCTCAAGCGGGTGAGGGGCAGAGAGAGAGGGAGACACAGAGTCTGTAGCAGGCTCCAGGCTCTGAGATGTTAGCACAGAACCTGATGCGGGGCTGGAACTCATGAATTGTGAGATCATGACCCAAGCCAAAGTTGGATGCGTAACTGACTGAGCCACCCAGGTGCCCCAATAATTTCCCAGTCTTGAAGTCTGTTGTGCCAAGTGACATACCTAATTATGGAAGTAGCACCCATCACATACACAGGGTGTGTATGCACTGGGCTCCGTGTGGGGAAGGAACCTGGGCTTGTCTCTTCATAACTGCACTCTGTCCAGGGACACGCAGCTGACACACACAAACTCAGTCTGTGTGTGGAGAGTGTTAGGAGAACCACGCTCTGCTCCTGTCACTGTCAGTAACTAGCTGCCTCTCCCTGGGGCTCAGTTTGTAAGTGGCTATATTGGGATTGAGTGATGGGCTTTATCTTGTATGCCAAATCTGGCTGGTTGGCCATGGTGCTTGGGGTGCTTCTTGAGAGGCTTGTGAGGCTGGTCTTGACCCTGGCGGGGAAGAGGGTGGTGATTGGTGTCTCTCAAGGATACCCACGGGCCCTCCTGCCATCTCCTGACTGATCTTCACACGCTTCCAGCTCATTTGTTCAGCACACATTTACTGACGCTCTCTTTCCCCAGCATTTCAGGCTGCCAAGTTCACACTGAGCTATCTGAGAGGATTTTTTTTGCAGAAGAGAATAACGGGAACCCAAGACTGGGGCACTAGGGGATAAATGGAAGGCATGAACTTGTGTAAAACCTTCGAGCACGAAGGACTCTATTCTGGGGACTAAAGCTTCATCCTGTTTTGTTTTGTTTTTTCCTGAAACAGAAACTGCGTTGAACTATTGAACTGGGCAAAAGCATATGACTGAACACAGGACTGCTGCACCCACATTCTTGATAAAAATTGGACACTCTGCAAAAAATATTTTCCTAGTAACTGTCACAATGTACTCAGATAATTTTGTACATTGTAAAATGTAATTATGTCTTCCAGTCAGAATTTTTGGAAGACAACCGGTGCAAATTTCTGGAGACTTCTGCAGTTTGCTAATAAAGACCCTGGGTGTTTACTGCTCCTCGACAGGATGAAGTTTGGGTTGCTGCCTGAATCTACGCTTCCCAAGTGGCGATTCTAAGACCCCAGATAAACTCTTTTGTCTTATTTGGGTAACTTCCTGTTTTTTTAGCCAAGAAAGGGAAGGAAGAAAATCGACATTCTGCCTGTTATCCCTCGACGTCTATTGCATGGGCCACCGAGTCACCTGCACCATGTCATGGGCTTCCTTTGCCAGGTTTGTGCCATGTCCTCCTGTAATAAATAAGAAAGCTGAGGTGCATTCAAATCACTTACACACACCGGAGCAGAGAGAGAAGAAACCCTCACCCTTCTGACAGTTCTAAGTACTGGGGTGCTGCATCGACGGCAAGAGCAAGGACAGCAAGAGGAAGAGAGGAGCAAGCAGAGCAAGAGGAAGCCTCTCACAGCCAGGTCCCCCTCCCCCACCTCCAGCCTCCCTTCTTGACATTTTCCTACCAACTTGGCCATCCCACCTCAGGGGGCATGTAGCCTGGATGCTGCGATAAAACACCCTCTTTGCACCAAGGAAATTGAGAGCAGGGGGTCAGGGGCTGGTTGCTCCTGGGTTTGATTCCTAATCACTTTTTAAATCCCTCGTGCCTTGTGAAATAAACGTGATGGACTTTGGGGGCTGGTTTCTGAAGCCTTGTGAAGAGGAGAGGCCCAGGCAGCCTGCGGACAGCTAATTTGATCAGAGGTTGTGATTTCCTCCTCTTGCCTCTGTGTCCAGGGCAGATAAAATGGAAGGAGGGCAGACATGCTTAATTAACCCTGTAATTCTTGCATGGGCTAATTAGCATATAGATGAGGGTGGCTCTCCAAGCCTGTCTCAGAGCTGTCTCCTGTCTGTGTGCAGAGCGCTGGGCTAGCCCCCACATTAACCAGTCACAGTCCTTCCCAAGTTCTGCCTAAAGGAGGCCCATGACTGTGGGGTGGTACAGGGAGATTGGGGGCCTCTTATGGACTTAGGAATTTTTAACACAATCTCTCAGCCAGTGCTTTGAGGACACTATGACCGGGGCTACTTGGGCTTCTCATTAGTTTGGCCTGGTTCTGGCATTCTGGACCCTCTGTGGTCGACTTCTACCCACCCTGGGGTCTCTGCCCTCTGACCTTGTCTTCCCAAGCTGAGAGTGTGGAGCCCGGCTGTGGCAGTTGCCCAGGAGGAGGGGTTGGACTCAACCATTTGCCCTGTCTTTCCCAGAGCTGTGTTGGTTATCTGTCCCCTCCCTTATCCAGTTGGTAGATTCAAGGCTTGGAGAGCCTTAGAAGCCCTCCTGGAATTTCCTCCCCACTAACTAGGCGTAGGCATGCCAAGCACAGCTATTCCCTTGGTTGGGGTGGGGTGGGGGTGGAGGGTTCCAGTCAGGGGTCTGACAAATGTGCTGTGTGGCTTAGTGTGCTGGGGGAGTGGGTGGGCCCAGGCAGAGTGGAAGTAGGACCATGGGCAAGCCCCTCTGGCCCTCCAACCCTTCCTGTGCCCACTCCTTGAGGGTCTGCCCCTGAAGCTCTCCAGTGTACCCTCACTCCCCACCTTGCAGCTCCAGAAGTCTACCTGCTGTAGCATGTGGGGCTGGAGGTTTGAAGAAAGAAAACATTTGCTTAACAAAGTCCAGGTTTGAATTTGATCTGGGCCAAGCCTGTGTCCTGATGCACACAGGTTCCACCGGGGTTCCTGATGACCCAGTCACATGGAGGGAGAAGGCACACAGGACAAAACGGCCAGGGCAGGGATGCAGGCCCAGCCTTGTCCCAACCGTCCCCATCCGTGAAATGGGGATGATGATACACACTTCACAGATTCAATTTCTGGTCTCACAAGAAGCACCTTGGAGGGTGGAGCCATATCCGCATTTTACAGATAAGACTGTTGGGGCTCAGAGTGGCCATCTTTAGCTCAAGAGGCCAGAATTGGGAATAGAGCCTAGGGTAGCATGCAGACCAGTGGGACTCTGAGCTTCTGTTCCCCCCAGCGGGAGAGGGCAGAGGGCCTCCGTGTAGGGCATGTCAGGGTGTGCATATGTGTGCACATGTGTGTGCACGTGAGTGTGCATGTGTGTGTGTGTGCCTGTGTTAGCATGCATGGGGTCTGCTCAGCAGTTCTGTGGGGCTGCTGTGGTGGAACCAACACACAGGCCTGAGGAAAGGTCTGTTCATTCTATCACTTATCTTAGTGAGAGTGGTGTGGGCAGAACTTGCGAGTAGCCAGAAATATTTTAAGAGAAAACATTTTTAAAGTTTATTTATTTATTTTGAGAGAGTGAGCGAGCGGGAAGAGGGGCAGGGAGAGGGGGAGAGAGAAAATCCCAAGCAGACCCCGGGCTGTCAGTGCAGAGCCCAATGCTGGGCTCGAACTCATAAACAGTGAGATCATGACCTGAGTTGAAACCAAGAGTTAAATGCTCAACTGACTGAGCCACCCAGGGGCCATAAGAGAAATTAAAAAAAATTTTTTTTAATGTTTATTCATTTTGGAGAGACAGAGAGTATGAGTGGGGAGGGGCAGAGAGAGAGAGGGAAACACAGAATCTGAAGCTGGCTTCAGGCTCTGAGCTGTCATCACAGAGCCCGACGCAGGGCTTGAACTCATGGCAGCATCATGAGATCATGACCTGAGCCAAAGTCAGACGCTTAACTGACTAATCCACCCAGGTACCCCACTAATAAATTTTTTATTGAGATAATTGTAAATTCACTTGAAGTTGTAAGAAATAATAAGGTTCACTTGTACCCTTTACAGGGTTTCCTTTAATGGTAACATTACAAAATTATAGTATAATATCACACAGTACATGCTGATGTTGATACAACCCTCTGATCTTATTTAGGTTTCCCCAGTTTTACTTTCATTCATTTGTGCATGTGTTTGTACATGGATGTGTATGTGGGAGGAGTGGTTTGAGGGATGGGGCTGACCAAGGGGAGGATATGACCATGTGGGGCAGTAACACACCACAGGCTCAATGAGGTCGTGTTGAGACAGGGTTGCATGTGGGGGAACCCTTCCCAGCAGAAATCTGTGCAGAGGCTATGAGGTCCAGAGAGGGGTGTCACTACTCAGAAGGAGAGGAGGGCAGGACACCTTCTGGGAGAGAAGCAGGTGGGGCAGAGGGCTCATGTGTCCAGGTGGTGTCACTTAGCCGCACCCCAGGTGTGTCCGGGTCACAGAGTTGGGAAGTGCAGCAGGGGCATCGGGCTTTATGTTATAATTTTTTAAATGTTTATTTTTTAAAGAGAGAGACACAGTGCGAGCGGTGGAGGGGCAGAGAGAGAGGGAGACACAGAATCCAAAGTAGGGTCCAGGTTTGGTGCTGTCAGCACAGAGCCCAATGAGGGGCTCCAACCCATGAAACAAACTGTGATATTGTGACCTGAGTGGAAGTCAGAAGCTTAATTGACTGAGC
This sequence comes from Felis catus, assembly GCF_018350175.1. Taxonomy (NCBI): domain Eukaryota; kingdom Metazoa; phylum Chordata; class Mammalia; order Carnivora; family Felidae; genus Felis; species Felis catus. The sequence goes on along the minus strand of NC_058375.1, from coordinate 110,417,260 downwards.
CACCCAGGTGCCCCTGGGCTTTATCTTATAAATAAAGAACAGCTATTGGGAGAGTTTCCATGAGATATGTAAAGCAGGCAGTCTCTAAATGGCTAAAACTTTGCTTGTTTGGGCTGCTTTTTTAAATAATTGGATGTGTGTAAATTGGAATTTGGTGCCTGAGGGTCTCAGCCACAGCTGGAGAAATAAACAACTCAGGGGCAATACATACTGGCCATCTTTGGCTTATTTATGAGTGTGTGTGTGTGTGTGTATGTGTGTGTAGGCCTGTGTTTATATAATTCTATCACTTGTGTAGTTTTATGTATCCACCAGCACAGTCAGGTTACTGAGCCATGTTAACACTCCAAAGTTCCCTCCTGTTAGCATTTTCTAATCCACTGCTAGCCACCACCTGCCCCACCCCCCAATCCCTGGCAACCACTAGTTTGTCCCCCATTTCTTAAGTGTTACTATTTCAAAAAAGTTATATGAAAGAAATCATATAATCCCTTTGAGACTGGCTTTTTTTTTCTCTCAGCATAATTCCCTGGAGATTGGGCTATTACAAATAAAGCTGCTGTGAACATTTGTGTAATTGTTTTTGTGAGAACACAAATTTTCATTTCTCTAGGATAGTGTCCAGAGTCCTATGGCAATTGCATGTTTGCTTTTGCGAAGAAATTGCCAAACTGCTTTTCTGAGAGGCTCTATCGTTTGATGTGCCTGAAAGTGTGAGACATCTGGTGTCCCTGCATGCTCCCCTAGTATTTGGTGGTGTTACTATTTTTACCATACCCTCATTCTCATAGGTATATGATGATACCTCTTGTGGTTTCAATTTGCATTTCTCTAGTGGCTGCTGATGCTGTCTTTTCGTGGACTTTTTTCCCATCTGTATATCCTATTGAGTGAAATGTGTTCTCACGTCTTTTGCTCATCTTCAGACTGGATATATATATTTTTTAATGTTGAGTTTTGATTATTCTTTATGTATTCTAGATACTAGTCCTTTTTTTCAGATATGTTGTTTGCAAATATATTCTCCAAGTCTGTAGCTTGTCATTTTTATCTTTTTTATGTGAGTATTCGCAGAACCAAAGTTTTACATTTTAATAAGGTCCAGTTTAGGAGCACCTGGGTGGCTCAGTTGAGCTTCTGACTTCGGCTCAGGTCATGATCTCACAGCTTGTGGGTTCAAGCCCCGTGTTGGGCTCTGTGCTGACAGCTCAGAGTGTGGAGCCTGCTTGGGATCTGTGTCTCCTTCTCTTTCTTCCCCTCCCCTGTTCACATACTCTTTCTCTCTCTCTCTCTCTCTCAAAAATAAGTAAACATTAAAAAAAAAATAAGGTCCAGCTTATTAAAATTTCCTCTTAAAGATGATGCTTTTGGTATCAAGTCAAAGAACTCTTTGCCTAGCACTGATCCTGAAGATTTTTCCTTATTTGTTTATTTTTTCCTGAAAGTTTTATAGTACTATGTTTTGCATTTAAGTCTATGATTCATCTTGGATGAACTTTTTTTTGTGTGTGTGTAAGATATGAGGTTTTAGGTTTTGTTTTTTATTTTTGAAAAGGCTATTCTTCTATCTAATTGGTTTTGCACTTTTGTTGAAAATTACTTGGACATATTTAGTTCTATTCTGTGTTCTCTATTCTATTCCATTGATCTATGTATTCATTTCTCTACCAATGCCACATTTACTGTAGCCTTAATATTAGATAGATTATTCCCACTTAATTTTTTTTTATCTCAATGTTGTTTAGTATGCTAGTTCCTGTGCCTTTCCCTATACATTTTAGAATAAGTTTCTCTATGTCTATAAAAAACCTTATGGGCATCACATTAAATCTATCAGTCAATTTGGAGGAGAGTTGATATTTCACTATTTTGAGTCTTCAAATCCATGGAGTATCCAAGAAGTGGAATATCTCTCCTTTCATTTAAGTCTTCCTTGATTGTTTTCATCAGCATTTTGTAAATTTCAACATATAGATCCTATATGTTTTGTTAAATGTATATCTAACTATTTCACTTTCTTTGGAGCAATTGTGAACGGTATTGTGTTTTATTTTATTTTATTTTTAAAGTTTATTTATTTTGAGAGACAGAGACAGAGAGAGAGAGAAGGGGAGGGCAGAAAGAGAGGGAGAGAGAGAATCCAAGCAGGGTCTGTGCTGTCAGTGCAGAGTCCAATGTGGGGCTTGATCCCATGAACCATGAGATCATGACCTGAGCCCAAATCAGACTCTTAACAGACTGAGCCACCGGGGCTACTGAGCCCCGGTATTGTGTTTTAAAATTTGTTTTCTGTATTTCATTTCAGAAATGTGATTGATTTTTTGTGTGTTAATCTTGTATCCTACGACCTTGCTGAGCTCACTTATTATAGGAGGATTTTTTTTTTTGTAGATTCCTTAAGGTTTTCTATGTAGTTAATCATGTCATCTTCAATACAGATAGTTTTGTGTTTTGTTCCTTCTTGATGTCTTTCATTTACTTTTCTTGCCTTATTGTAGTGACTAGAACTGCTTGGGGGAAATATTCAGGTTTTTTTTCTACCATTGAGTATAAATATTACTGTTATAATTTTTTGGGGAGAGGAAGGTATTCTTTAAAAAGTTGAGGTAATTTGTCTCTATTCCTAGCTTCCTGAGAGTTTTTATTTCTAAATTATGAATGGGTGTTAGATTTTGTTAAAAGCTTTTTCTGCATCAACTGATAATAATGTATGGATTTTATTCTTTAGTTTGTTGACATGGTGTATTATACAGATAGATTTTCAAATGTTGAGTCAGTCTTGCATTCTTGCAATAAATTTCACTTGATCATGATGTATAATTCTTGTTACATATTGTTGGAATTCTTTTAAATTTCATTGAGGGTTTTGCATTTGAAGTCCATAAGAGAGATTGGAGCACAGTTTTGTCTTTGGTTTTGGGATGAGAGTATTCCCCTCTCTTATGTTTTATGGATGAGATTTTGTAAAATTGGTGTTGATTTTTCTTTCAAATATTTGATGGAACTCTTCAGTAAAACCATCTGGTTCTGGACATTTCATTCTTGGAAGCTTTTAAATTATGAATTCAATTTCATTGATGATTATAGGGCTACTCAGATGTCTATTTCATCTTGGTTGAGTTTTGGTACATTATAGTTTTCAATGAATTGGTACACTTCTAAGTTGTCAAATTAATGAATTTAAAGCTGTTCACAGTATTCCCTTATTACCTTTTTAATGACTGTGGAATCTGGAGTGATATTGGTGATCTGTGTCTTTTATCTTTTGTTTTTGTTAGTATTGCTAAAGGTTTATCAATTTCACTGATTTTTTTAAAGAACCAATTTATTATTTCATTGATTTTTCTATATTGTTTTTCTATCTTCAATTTCATTGACTTCTCTTTTTATTATTTTATTCCTTGTGCTTGCTTTTCATGTATTTTGCTCTGTCTTTGCTAGTTTCTTGAGGTAGGAACTTAGGTTGATTTTATATTTGATTTGAGATTGGTTAGGCTGTTAATATCTAATGTAACTATAAATAATAAATACAAATATAAATTGTGCTATAAGTTCCCCCCTTAGCCCTGCTTTAGCTGCATCACAAAAATGTTGTGTCTTCAATTTCATTGTATACCATGTATTTTTAAATTGCCTTTGAGGCTTCCTTCTTGACTTATGGATTATTTAAAAGTGTGTTGTTTAGTTTCACTGTGTCTGTTGTTTTTGATTTCTGGTTTCATTCCATTATGGTCCAAGAACTCAGTCTGTATTGTTTCAATTCTTCTAAATTTGTTGAGACTTAAAACTTTTTTTTATTTGAGTATAGTTAATACACAATATTACATTAGTTTCAGTTGTTGAGAGTGGGTTTTTTAAAGTTTTTATTTAAATTCCAGTTAGTTAACATACAGCGTAATATTAGTTTCAGGTGTACAATTTAGTGATTCATTGCTTACATACAACATCTGGTGTTCACCACAATAAGTGCCCTCCCCTCTAGTGATTATCAGCCTATTCAGGAGTGGTTTTATAAACCAGGATATGGTCTGTCTTGGTGAATGTTCCATAGCCACTTTTAAAATGTGTATTCTGCTATTCTGGGGTGGAGTGCTCTATGTATGTTAATTAGAGCTCCTTGGGTGGTTGTGTTGTTAGCAATCCCTCTATATCCTTGCTGATTTTCTGCTTAGTGGTTCTGCAGGTTGCTGAAAGGAGAGTGTTGGAGTCTCAACTATAATTTTAGCTTTATCTGTTTCTCTTTTCAGCTCTGTTTTTGCTTCATGTGTTTTGAGGCTCTGTTGTTTGGTGCATACACATTTAGGATTGTTATGTATTCCTGGTAATTTGGTCCTTTTATCATTATGTAATATCCCTCTTTGTCTCTAGTAATTCCTCTTCTCAGAAGTCTATTTTATCTGATATTAACATATCCACTCCTGTTTTAAAATGTTTTGTATGGCCTCGGACAATGAATTCCCTTCTCAGCTTTGGGTCTCAGTTTCTTCATCTATAAAATGGAAGGGGAGGTTTGGGGTCAAACAAGGTGGCCTTGAAGACCCTCCTAGTAGTGATATTCTGTGGCTCACATCTCCCACATGATCTCTGTGTAGGTGATGCTGTGTACTGCTTTTGTGCAAAGGATGTTTTCCTTGGTGAGTGCAAACCCAGGGAGCAGGCATGAGGACCAGGGCAGTGGAGGAGGGCAGAAGGGGGAACGTGGAAAGATTATCACTGAGTTAGACTTTATTAAGAGAACAGAGTTCCTAAGAAGCTGTACCCTGGGTCTCAGGGTATCCCTTGAGCCGCAGGGAAGGAACTTGCCCACTGGTTTGTATATACCACTGGATAAAGGTTTGTCCTTGGGGTATTAACCCTTGGCTCCTCCAGACACATGTGTGTAGATGTGATGGCCTCCCTGGGGATGTCAGCAGGGATGCTCAGGTCGCAGGGGTGGCAGGGGCAAAGGCAGGGGCCAGGAACTTCATTTCATCTGTGTGAAGTTGGTCAGAGACCAAAGGAGCAGGAACAGAGATGGGAGGCCAAGAGGACCTGAAGTGGCTCATCTCCCTTCTCACCATCAGTGGTGCTCTTTCCTATCTTCCCTCATTGACTCAGCTGAACACATGAAAATCATTGTGCCATGTGTGGCTAGCTTGATTATTCTTGGTCCACTTATTCAACATTCAGGCATATATGGCTCTGTTTCTTACTGTGACCATTCTGAGCAACTGGCTCACAGCTCCGGGCAGGTACCCCTGCCTTCTGTGATGCAGGGTGAGACCGTGTGTCACGCCATGGCATCCTCTACCCAGCTGGTCCATGAGCTTCATGACCTCACAGTTGCAGGGGCTCCAGCACCTCCGTCATGTTGGGGTGTTCTGCCAGGGGTGCCCTAACAAGGCGCCCCCATCTTCTCTGAGCTGCCTGGAGTGGGGACATGGTCTGGCTTAGTGTGATGGGCCCATCACCATCTGTCTGAAAGTTGTTTTGTGAAGATTTGCTCAATAAATTTCCTTGTATGCATTGTCTGAAAGATCACCATTAATGCATAGTTTTTGCTGGGTTTCAAAGATGCTCCTTTGGGTCCCTAGCCTGTGGGATGATTGCAGAGATGAAAACCAGTGCAGGCAGATGATGGAGATGTTGGGAAAATCCCAGAGTCAGGGGGAAGACATTTGCCTGATAACTGCTCTAGTCTGTAGGAAGTCAAGAAAAACCTTTTTTTTTTTTTTGGCTTGCCTTTCTCTTTTTTATTCTGGCAAGTGGCAGTGATTCAAGCTATGTTTCCAATTAGGACATATGGTAGAATTAACGAATCTCTTCCACTGTACATTGCAGGCCATATTTAGTATGGAGAGGATGTGAAGTTTTCCTTGGTGATAATAATGCCAGCAGCTGTCATCTTCCAAGCACCTATTCGGTGTCAGATCATGGCATGCGTTGTCTCATTTTGTCTTCATGACAGCCCCGAGGGTAGGTGTCATTACCCGATGTCACCCGATGTCCTGGGTGGGGGTTTTGGAACTTCCTGTGTTCATGTAGGAGGTGGGGCCTGGGTCTTCTCGGTTGCTCAGAACTCAGACTGTGGATGAGGCCTGTGTGAGCAGTGGGTGCTATCAAGGAGGGTCATGGAGGGGTGAGGATGGGAGACTGGTGCTCCAGGGAGTGGGAGCCCCAGCCGGGGGGGGGGTTGGACAGGGCCCCTGGGACACAGAAGGGGCAAGACACTGGCATCAGGCTGGGCCCCACACAGACCCACAATCTGGACCCCTAAAGGGACTTGGGGACAGTCATCCTTCTGGGGGCAGAACTTCTGTCTTAGGCTGTCCAGCTTCTGGAACCATGAAGCTCCTTTGGAAGTGGAGTTTGAAGAACCTGGCCCGCATTTTCTCCCACGATTGCATTCCTGGGACTTCACTGGGCCTGAGGCTGTCCGAGGTACTGGAGAGAGAAAAGGAGAAGACAGGGAGTGCCACCCTGGTCCTGCTGCAGGTGGTTTGAGCCAAGTGGCCCTGGGCTGCCCCACATGTGGCCTCATACAGGGCCTCCTCCTCTCCAGACCCTGAATCTGCAGCAGGAAATTACAAGTTTGAGGTAGATGATTTCTAAGAGCTGCCCTTTTATGACATGGAGACCACCATTCCAGGCACTGGGGGCTGGACAGGCACCCTGAGCTGTGAGGTGGGCAGACCCAGCGCTCAGGCTCACATGAGTTCCAAGCTTTTCCAGTTTTTCTAGAGAAGCCAGAATTTAGATTTTATGTGATAACTCCTGAGTTTCAAAAACTGATAACTGGTTTAAAACAAAACAAAACAAAACATTGAAGGCTAGACAAGGTCCCTTTGCTAGCTGAATGTCCTGTGGGAGCCACTGCGTACCTCTAGGCTGGGGCCTTGAGTCCATGAATTATGAAGCCAAATCTGTACAAGGAAACAGGAGGAATCAGCATCTGAATCAGCACTGTGTCTCCTTCCGACTCTGCTGCTTCCCAGCACCTGTCATAGGCTTGGTGCCTGGTAGACTATTAGTAATTTCTGAGAAGGTTATCTCTTTCATGTATCCTCCATGACTTTCCATCAGGGGTCCATACCTTTGTGCTTCAGTGTCAGGTGTGAGCATGTGTGAGAGTCTGTGAGAGTGACTGCATGTGTGTGTGTGTGTGTGTGTGAGAGAGAGAGAGAGAGAGCGCGATGTGCATGTGATCATGTGTTTGTGTGAGAATGTGCATGAGTGTGCGTGCCTATGAGTGTGTATGTAAGAGAGCGTGTGTGTAGGAGCAGGTGTGAGTGTGGGTGAGTGTGCATGGGAAACTGGCCATAGGAGCAGGTGTGAGTGTGGGTATGTATGAGTGACTGGCTGTAGGAACAGTGTGGTGAGTGTGTATGAGAGACTGGTTATAGGAGCAGGTGTGAGTGTGGGTGAGTGTGCGTGAGAGACTGGCCATAGGAGCAGGTGTGAGTGTGGGTGAGTGTGTATGAGTGACTGGCCATAAGAGCAGTGTGAGTGTGGGTGAGTGTGCGTGAGAGACTGGCCATAGGAGCAGGTGTGAGTGTGGGTGAGTATGTATGAGTTACTGGCTGTAGAGGAGTGTGGGTGAGTGTGCATGGGAAACTGGCCATAGGAGCAGGTGTGAGTGTGGGTATGTATGAGTGACTGGCTGTAGGAGCAGTGTGGTGAGTGTGTATGAGAGACTGGTTATAGGAGCAGGTGTGAGTGTGGGTGAGTGTGCGTGAGAGACTGGCCGTAGGAGCAGGTGTGAGTGTGGGTGAGTGTGTATGAGTGACTGGCCATAAGAGCAGTGTGAGTGTGGGTGAGTGTGCGTGAGAGACTGGCCGTAGGAGCAGGTGTGAGTGTGGGTGAGTGTGTATGAGTGACTGGACATAAGAGCAGTGTGAGTGTGGGTGAGTGTGCGTGAGAGACTGGCCATAGGAGCAGGTGTGAGTGTGGGTGAGTATGTATGAGTGACTGGCCGTAGGAGCAGTGTGAGTGTGGGTGAGTGTGTATGAGAGACTGGCCATAGGAGCAGGTGTGAGTGTGGGTGAGTGTGTATGAGAGACTAGCAGTTCAAGCAGTGTGAGTGTGGGTAAGGGTGGTGCCGTCTCCTTTGGAGTCTGGGGTTGCTTTGTAAGCTGAGCATTTTGCTCCAGACTCCTGCTAGTTGCTGACAAGAACATAACTAGTCCCTGCTGCCCATTCCCTTGGCTCCTGTCCAAGATGTTTTCCCCACAACAAAAGAGACTAAGCACTTTCTCACCTGTGGTGTCCACTGTGGGCTTGGGTCCCAGCACCTCTGCATAGACTATTGCTGCTGGGCCCTGCCGGAGAGGCCATGTGGGGAGCCCAGAGACCATGATGGGAGGGATTTGGCATGTAACTCGGGATGTCCTGGACCTGCCATGCTGCCAGCTGAGCACCATGGAGCAGCCTAGTTGATGTCACACAGAGCAGAAGAATGACCAGCCAAGTCCTACCTCAATTCCCAACCCACGAAATAGTGAGATGTTACAAAATGGTATTGTGCGAAGCCACTAAATCTTGGGATGGTTTGTAGAACAGCAGCAGATAAGCAGAATAATCAATTCCTTTAATATTTCCCAAATGGTAACGTGTCATATTTTGTAAAAGACTTCTTTCATGTCGCTTCAGTTTAGGAAGAACTATGTCAGCAAACTGTGACAATTAAAAAAAAGAAGAAGAAGATGAAGAAGCCCAAATCCCAGTGAGACCCAGGCTAGCTCATTCATTTGGATTCAGTTCTAATGATGATTACTTATTTCCCCCTGTTAGCAGCATCACTGGTAACTAAAGTTAGCTTTGGCTCAAAAATCAATGTGTTATTTTAGAGCCCAAAGTAGGCAGCGAAGTGTCTGATGATTGACGACAGGATTGCTGGAGCTCTAGCTGGCTCCGGGCCTCGCTTCCTTCCCTCTTGTCGTCTCCTGGGTGGCAACAGGGAGCAGCCAGCCCACTGCCCAGGTGGCCCGCAGCGGGTAAGGATGTGCAAAAGCCTCCAGCAGGTTTCCTGCCGTCCTTGGGCCAGGCCTCCCTTGGTGAGGCAATGCAATCCACCGATGCTGCTGTGGCTGAATTGAGTTTTCCCCCATTCTTGTGTTGCAGTCTGAACCCCCAGAACCGCAGCATGTGGCCTTATTTGCACATCCGGTGTGGTTGGAGTCCTCCTGAGAAGGGGCGGCCAGGACACAGATGCACACAGAGAAGATGATGTGAAGACAGAGAAGACGAGCATCCAGGCCAGGAGACAGGCCTGGGACCCATGCTTCTCCCATGGCCTTTGGATGGAGCCCGCCTTGCTGACATCTCAGTTTTGCACTCCATCTTGCCACAGGCTTGGACTGGCCCACGCTCCTGGGCATCCTGTGTGGTTACCCATGCACTCCACCCCCACCCTCCGACCCCGTCCATGGCTCTTCCCATGCTCTGGAGCCCCTCCCCAGCTAGGCCCTACTCCTTTCCAGGATGATGCTCTCAGGACCATGCTTCGCCCATCCCTGTGACCCCTTACGTCCCTTGTGGGGTTTTGCTCTTTCATTCATGTGACAAGCAGAAGTGACACTGCAGCTGGGTTCTTGGTCCCTCCATTTCTGTGTCTTATGGCTGAGAAATCCCCAGGGTGGGACAACCCAGTAATTCCGAATCAAAGCTCTGCTGGCAAGCATTACTCATGTTGTCTCTGACCGCACACTTTGGGACCCACTGGACCCGCTCTTGGTCTCTTCCCATCTAGGCTCCTCGTGGCACAGTTGTCCTGTGCATGAAGGCTGAAGCCAAGGCTGAGGCAGGATGGGGCAAACTCAGAGTGCTGTGGGGTGGGGCCTGGTAGGCCTGCTAGTGGGGCTTGAGAGGCCATAGCAGTGGGCAGCAGTCATCAGATGGCACAGGCTGCCGGAAGGACAGGGTCAGGGAAGGAAAGCATAGTGTAGGTCAAGAGCAAGGAAAGCAAAGTCTGGAGGTGCTGAAATGTTCACAGAGTCCCAGAGGGGTAGGCGGTGAGCTGTGGTAGAAGAGGGGGGCAGGCTGAAGGCTCGGGAGGGAGAGGCCTGATGCCAGCCTGGCGGTGGCCCTGCTTCCTCAGCTTTCCTGGGATTCACACGTGATGTTCGTACAGTGGCTTCCTGTACTTTTGGGGAGGAATCTTGGGATGAAGCAAGAGTGGGCGGGGAGAAGTGGATGGCTGCCATGCAGGCCAGCTGTACGGGGAGCGCTGGGCCAGAGTGGCCTTCAGAGATGTCCCTGGCTAGGTGAGGCGGAGAGATGGCCTTGCCTCCACCAGCCGCAGGAGGGCGGGACCTCAGGCCAGGCTGCTGTCTGCAGCTGTGTCCACCTTGTAGTAGCTGACAGCACCCAGCAGCCTAGAGACCATTTGGGGTGTCCTGCCTCTGCCCCTGATCCTGCTGTCCCCTTCTCTGCTGTGCCCTCCACATTCCAGCCCCCAGTACACAGGGGTCCCCAGGGATACTTGTCTGGCATCTTACACTTCCCCTTGGGCCCTGCCTCTCTCCAGAGGTGCCCCAGGCAGAGGCCTCTGGTGCCTGCTTAGCTGTGTGGGACCAGTAATCTGCTGATGGCAGTGCTTGGTGCTGTGACAGCTTCTGTGGGCTCTGCTGGTCCTGCCTTGCTTACCCAGGAGCACAGTCCCTTCTGCTGGGCACCACCATGAGTAAGACATACTCCTTGCTCTGGTCATTGCTCAGCGTGTCCTCCCAGCCCTTGGTGCCACCGCCATCGAGACCCGTGTCTTCTGCCTATCATACCTGTGGTGACTGCATTCTTTCCCTTGCCCCTTCCTCAGGGTGTCCACTGCCCTAGGTCGCTGGGGTCAGGGCTGCTTCTCTCCCTCCACCTGAGATAAGTGACCAGTGGAGGGTGCTTGAACCAGGAACCTATCCATGGCCGACCAGAGACTTAGGCCCCAGGGAAAGCTACCAAGGGCTTGGGCTGGGCCACTCAGGTTCCAGAGTGGACACTGAACTGAAGAAGCCAACAGAGCCTGTGCAGAGAAAGGGACTGAGAGTGGGCTGTTGTGGTTCTGGTAGGTGGCTTGGCAGGAGAGGAGATGCACAGAGAGGGAGAGACACCCAGGGGCCGGAGAGTGCCCACCTCAGGGAGCCCCCCTCCCAGGGCCTGTATGTACTTTCCAGAAGGGCATTCCAGACCTTTCTCCAAGGCAGCCTTGGTTTTCTCTCAAATCGGTAACCAGCTCTTTGTCAGGTACGGCTTTTGCACAGTCCCTGCATGGCTGGCCTGGGCCAGCCCTCTGTGGAGGGAGTGAAAAGAGTAGGGGAGAGGGGGGCCGAGGGAGAGCTCAGGCTGGGGAGACACTGCCTCTGAACACCCAGCCCTCTTCAGGCTGGAGGTGGGAGCAGGCCCGGAGCAGTTGGGAGGTCCTACAGAGGAGGGATTCCTGAGCCTCCTCTTGGGACAGGGCCAGCGGGATGCTGGGTGACAGGCTTTAACAAAGGCAGGGCTTCGAGCAAGGAGGCCAGGTGGGAATGTGCCTTGGGCATGCTTGGACAAGCAGACCACGATTCTCGCCCAGAAAGAGGCCCTGCAGCCTTTTCTATGTGGCCTGAAATTGGCAACTACCTCACGTCCACATTAGGGGAATGACCATCTAAATTATGGAGCGATTAGAATGAATGCCATGCAGCCATTACATGGTTTACTCAACACATGAATTAACACTATAAAGTGCTTGCAATGTGACCCTGAGTATGAAAACCAGGCTACAAAATCATACCCCATCCTGGCAATTTTGCTTTGTGAACAAACAGAAGCTAAGCACAGAGAAAAGCCTGGAAGGAAATATATGAATATGTCAACGGTGAGTTTATGGGTTTTAAATTTTTTGGTGTTTTACATATTTTCTATTAAGACAAAAGTTATTTAAAAAAAGAGAATGTGAAATGCTGTTACTGTGTTGGTATAAGGTGGATATAAATGAATTCATGCTTCCCGTCCTACGAATGTCCTGATCACATCAAAGCAGAGCCTGTGCTGGACTCAGAGGCCAAAGGGGATGATGGTGGGGCCTGGCCCTTGGGAACCCACTGTGTGCTGGGGGCAGCTGGCCAAAGACAAGGCCTTCCAGCTGTGGTGAGGGGAGCAGAGGTGGCATGGGGGGTGCAGAGAAAGCTTCTTGGGGAAGAGGTGCCAGCAGGACCTGACCCAGGGGCAAACCAAAGATTTCATCAGCTTGCTGGGATTGAGGCCAGCGTGGGCCCTCCCACGCATGCCATTGTCCCGCTTCCCTGAAGGAGGTGCATGGAGTTGCTGGCTGCTGTGCACTCACTTTTCTCCTGAGGCAGGCCAGCTGGGTCTAGTCCTCGCTGGGCAACTCTTGGAGGCCTCTGTTGCCTCATCTGTATAATCGGAGTGGTAACATACCTGCTGCCACAGGCCTGAGCCTGGTGCCATTGTGCAGAGGCCTGTGGAGATGCCATGTCACGCCAGGCTGGTGGGCAGCAGCTCAGTGCAGGCTCCAACCGCGTCTCTTCCCAAGGCCTGGTCCTGGAAGGTCCTGGAAAACATAGGATGATGCTCCCTTCAGGGCCACAGGGTCAAGGATGTCCTGGGTAAGTAAGAGCTTGGTCCCCACTCCAAGCCCAAGTGTCTGAGGGAAGGGGCTGGGTATTGCTCATGTCTGACACCTATTTTGCCGAATGAGTGAAGGGTGAATGAATAAACAGTCTTTGACAGACATTGGGTTTTGCCTGTGGCTGACATGCTAGAAGGTGCAGTAAATGCAGCCCTAGGATGGTCACTCTAACTGCCTGGAGCCATCTCTCCTGCACCTGTGCATTCTTGCCGTTCTGTCAGGAAGGACCTCCCCAGACAGGGTTGGGGTATCTAGTCCTGGCATGTGAGGAGGAAGCTACATGAACAGCACTAATTTCTAAGGTTTAATTCTGACCTCACTGGTCCCTCTGATCCTCCCCACCCCCACACCACTGCATTTCTGGGATTCCCAGGGCTCCCAGGTGTCTGCCAGCATGGTCTTCCCACTCCTGCTCCCCCATGAAGCTGCCCTTTGTATAGAGTCCTTGTGGGAATGCTTAGATGCACGAGGGGGGACCCAAGATGCCAGGCCCAGAGTACTCCTCACACTCCAGGCCCGTGTAGCCAAGCCTCTCCCTCCCCTCCGCCCAGGGCTCAGACCTGATGCTATCCAAGGGCCATACAGCACCCATCTGCTCCCCTCGTCCCTGGGAGACTCAGGCGTGGTTGGTGGTCAGTGGGCTATTCCTCATATGCCTGGCTTTCCACCTTCCAGCACACGGCAGTGGAAACTCCTTGGTTCCCTTGTGGTTTGCCAGGGAAGGCCCAGTGCCTGGTTCTGGCTTAACTGAAGGCCAAAGTGATGAGTGTCATGCCCAGGCTGGGCGTTTCATTTCTGATGTCAGGCCCTTCAGAGTTCTTTACCTCTTCCTGTGGCCAGCTAAATTCCAGAAAGTAGCTCTACACCTCCACCTGGGTCTCTGCGTGAGGGAAGCCCTCCTGTGGGTTTCACAGTGTGAGCAGTGCTACATCTCTCTGATTTGTAAGTTGCTAAATGTGGGTCATCACCTGTGCCAGGACAGGCACTATCCGGAGTGAAACAGGCCCTGTAGAAACTGCATCTTTCCCAGAAAGGAGGAGCCACGGCCACTGAAGGGGCCCTGGTGACTTAGCTAGTTCAACCCTTTCATTTTATAGAGGGGGAAACTGAGGCTGGAGATGGAAGGACAGCATCTCAGGTCACAGCCTGTCGGTGACATAGCTGGGATCCAGTCTCTGCAAGTTGTGGTGGCCCCCCCTCTTTTTTTTTTTTTTTTTTTTTTTAGCTGAATCATGTTGCCTCCACAGTGGATTTGTGGAAATGCTTCCAAAGCAAAACAGGAAAATGAATGGCCTGACTTTGGGGTGAGGGAGAGTTAATAAAGTAAAAGGAATCCTCACTGAACACTCATTATTAAAGTTAGCCTGAGGCCAAGAGATGTGTACAGCTGTTGCCACACAGGCTGCAGGCTTCTTGGAAAGAGGGACAGCCAGGTGAGGCCAGGATGGATTCGTACCCAGGGTGTAGAGCACAGACAGGCCTGAGGTCCGTGAGGAGGGGAGGTGGCAGAGGCCAGCAGCCGACAGCCTGGAGGGGTGGGCTCTGGACTGCCTTGCTCGTGGTTCGTGTTGGCTGGGCCCTTCCTGGACAGCCTCCCAGCACCACCTCAAGGAGGTTGTATCAGCCCTGTTTTAGAGGAGGCTTACAGACGTTAAGTGACTTGTCCAGGTTTCGGGTGGCAGAGCTGGGGTTTGACCCTTGGCGGTGTGGCCCCAGGACCTGTGCATTCCTGGAGCCAGCCCATGGAGCTATTGCAGAAAGCCTGCTTTAGCATCCAGAGTTTGCCACATTTGAGCTGTGTGTCCTTGGGCACTGCTTTGCTTCTCTGAGCCTGCTTCTTGCCAGCCCATCAGATGGAGGTGCTAGGGCGGATCCTGGGACTGTTTCTTGGTGTTCCCCGAGGTTTTGCAAACATTGTGTGGGAATGCCAGGCACTGTCCAGCATGTGGTAGGCCCATGCTTGGTTGTGATTTCAGAGTCCCCAGGCTGCGGCAGTGCATTCACCGGGGTCCGTGGAGGTTCCTCAAGCACAGACTATCCCTGGAGATCAAGTGCTTCTACCCCAGTGTCCCTTGTGGGTGCCTGCACCCAGCACTTACCCTAGAAGAGAAGCCTGTTTTCCTGAGGCTCTGTGGGTGGTTTGGAGAAAGGAATGGCCCCTTCTGGGAAGGAAGGAAGAGAGAGGGTGGTGGGAAGAGCCGCTGGGGCCTGAGCACAGAGGTCAGGTGAGGGGAGCCGACGATGCCGGGAAGAGCATATTGATTTCCTCCTTTTAAAAATGGACTCAAGTGGAATCATTCATAATGTGCTCTCCCCACCACTGACAATACCCATTCCCATCACTGTCGGGCAAATGGATTTGCAGCACTCTCGGAAAAAGAAAACACATTGCCCAAGATGTGCAAAGAGGGCTTGGTTCCATCCCCAGATGCTTTCTGCACAGCTTGCTGGTGGCTGTCTGGGTACAGAGGGCACCGGGATGCACTGTCAGGGGCTGCTTCCAGGACAAGGTCAACACTGGGTACTGTGGTCATAACGTGTGGTCAACCCATGGTGGGCAGAGCCCCCAAGGGGATGTTGATGGAGCTTGGGGGTCAGGGGGCCACCTAGGGGAGGCAGCATTTGAGCTGAGTCTCAGAAGTAAGAGTGCTCATGCAGAGCATGTTAGGCAGAGGGATGCCACACCCAGTGCCTGGCTGAGTGGCCTTTTGCAGGGAACCAGCAGAAGCCTTGTGTGGCTGGGACCCAAAGGGTGAAGGAAGGAGATGGGATGACTAGAGAGGTGGGCAGGGGTGGCCCTAGGGGTTCTGATTCTTTTCCTTGCTGCCACTCTTCAAGGACTGCGGTACAAGGTGGATCAGAACAACTTGGGAGACAAGAGTGGGTGTCTGTGTGTAGCCCCTGCTGGTCAACCCAATATGCCTATCCTGGGCCTGGAGCTGGGCAAAGGGGAGTGACCTGGGGTCACTGTTTTGCTTCTGTAGGTTTGGCCTGAGGCTATGGGGCAGCAGGCTGGACTCCAGGCTCAGCCGGCCATGGCCCCAGAGCCAATCTCCTGCCCAGCCAGGCTGCTTCTCCTGCCAGCAGGGGTCAGGAGACCGCCGCATGGAAGGGGTATCTTGGTGTTGGTTAGTTCATTCACTCATTTATTCATTCATTCCCCAGGAGGAACATCAAAGCCGAGGCCTGCTGGATGAGCCCGTGGCAAGCTGGACCCTTGGCATTCAGGAGGGCATGTGGACAGACACAAGCTTTGGAACCAGGCAGACCAGTGATCAAGTCATACACACTAGTGAATGACCTTTAGAAAGCCATATGAGGTCTCTGAGTCTCAGTTTTCTTAAGAGCAAAATGGTTGTCAGATGGTTGTGGATAACTCTAAAAGTAGCTGGCAAGTGCCAGGCCACCATCTGACCGCCAGGAGATCAACAAGATGTCTTCCATTTACCTGTACATAGTGAGAAGGTTGAGCCTCAAGGCCTTGGCACGTGCTGTGTCCTTGTCTGGATCACTCTTATTTCCTGATGCCCCATGGTCAGCTCCTAGACACCCTTCAGATGCTTGCTTAGCTATTACCTTCTTAGTGAGGACCCCCTTCTTCCACCCCCTCCCCAGTCCTGAGCACAATGCCATTGGTGTAGATTTGTGGACTTCATGAGGGCTGGGGTTTGTTTTGTTCCCTGGGTCTCCTCCATGCCTGGGACAGTGCCTGGGACATTGCAAGGGGAGAAGGGACCCTGCTGAGATGAACTTTGCTGTGCAAGGGCACGAGCACTCTACTTGTTAATGCCCAGAGCTACAGGAATAAGGGCCTAGTGTCTTCGTGGCAGGGGCTCTGCTAATCTTTCTGAGCCTTAGTAAAGTGGGCCCAGAAGACTCTGGGCTTGGTATCAGATGAAGATGAAGCTGGTTTGACTCTGTGTGTGTGTTTTGGGGGAGAGGTGTGGTGTGGTCCAGGCCTCAAATGAATAAGGCTCTGTCCCTGCCTATGAGGAGCTCCTGGTCTGAGGGGGAAACACAAAGCCTAACTGAGGTGAACCATCCAGGATGACACCAGGCTCAGGCCCTGGTATGACTTCCCAGGGAAGGGATGCCCTGGGGACTTCGGATGGCTGCTTGGTGGCAGCTCCTGGGGCGGGCTCCTCCCTGACCTTCTCTGTTTGTGTCTGTGAGACCCAGGCTCCTTACTGATGTTACCCCGGGAGGCCTGAGAGCTGAGAGCTGTTCTCCCCTGGATATTACAGGGCACACAGTTAAAAGAGAGCTCTATAAAACTTCTAGGGAGGTGCGGTGCAAAGGGGCAAAGTAAGGACACTTGCCCCCACCCATCTCTGCACAAAGAGCCCTTGCCGCAATGATGAGCAATGTGGTTAAGAATACAAGTTTCCCAGGAGAGGGGAACATGCTGGGTCTGAATCCTGTCCCTGATGACATGCTCTGTGACTGTGAACTAATGACTGAGCTCACTGAGCCCCAGTTTCCTCATCTGTGAAATGGGCATAGTTAACACCAGCTGCCTCAAGGGGCTCTCGGGTTCAGGAGAGCACGCTTTGCACGCACTGTACTCACTAAATACTACTGGCTCTTGTTATTATCATAGGGATTAAATTCATAGCACAGTATAAATGACAGGTAGTGGAGCTCTTCTGTCCTTTTGGAAGGGGGAGACCTTGAGAGGAGACCACAGCCAAGAAAGGAGGGCAGTGGCTCAGGACACATCCCGCCATCTTCCCAGGTGCCCATGGTATTGCAGTTGTTGGGGAGAGGAAGCCCTCAGGGTTGACTTGTATGTCTGTTGTCTGTCTGTGCCTGGCCCACAGGGACTGAACCGAGCTAGCTCGGGAAAGGCCGTCGACAGTAGGCAGAGGTGGGGAGTGTGGGCAATACTGGATTCACTAAGTACTCACTGTGCATCTGGCTCAAAGCTGGGGCTTCCAGTCCCTCCCTTCAGGGAACCAGGCCTTTGGTATCAGACTTCCCTCAGGCTTCCCTCAGGCATCCCCCAGCTCCAAATTGGGCAGTGACCTGTTTCTATTTCTGGGCTCAGAGAGTTGTAGCCAAGATTCACTTCCAAGCTGGACAGGAAGAGAGCATGAAGGAGAGACTGCTGGTCCCTGTCCCCAGGGCCTCTGCTATGGAGGGCCACTCAGGGTGGACACAGCTCCTGGAAGGGGTGACCCAGACTGGGATGGCCTAGAGGGTGAGGATGACGGGCTGCATGAGGGAGGGTTGGGAGATGTGGTTGGAATTGTAGCTTCAGTGCTTCTGCATCGTGGCCCAGTTCATGTGGCTGCCCCCGCTCCTGTGGAACAGTGAACTGGAGAGCCGACAACATGTAGAGAACTTTGCTGACTCGGTTCTGAGACCTGGAGCCCCTCTGTGCACCACAGGGGTGGGCGACCCCATTCCCTCAGGGGTCACTGGTGAAGGAGGCCAGTGCCTCATTCCTGTCCTTGAATCATTCCAACAATCCTGGGTCACCCTCCTGCCCCCAACCACCCCCACCTTATGTGAGAGGCAACTGGAAAGTTAGGGAAGTTGCTTGTGAGTGGTAGAGGAGGGTCAAACCCACAGGACTTCTGCACTCAGAGATGCCACCACAGCTCTGGGCTCCAGCAGTGGCTGTTGCTTTCAGGAAGATTGTATTGGGATCTCTGTCCCACCTCTGCTTCCAACTTAGCCTCCTACCCAAACTTCCCAGTTCCCCTGCCTTGTCTAAAGGAAGGCGTGCTGTAGAGAGCCAGGCGTGGGCTCTGGGGAGCCATTTCTAATGGGAAAACATGCCCATTTGCCTAAATGAATCAAATCCATTTCTCTCCCATACATATTTCATGGGCTTCCTCTCTGTGTAATTTAATTATCACTGTTGTTAGTGTTAATGTCCTGGCTGGTGTAGCTCTGCTCTCCAGACCCTTGGAGCCTAATGCTGCAGCAGGGCTCCAAGGAGGAGCCAGGAGAATGGAACCATCTCTATGGCAACAGGATGCGATAATATTTCCTGGTGATCTATTGCTTTAATCTTAAGGGCTCTGAGTATATTGCCAGCATTAATAAATAAGTCTAAATAACACCCTGGTGAGATTGATATTATTCTATCCATTTTACTGATGGATAAACAGCAACTCAGGGGGGTTAAATGCCTAGCCTGGGGGAAGAGGCGAGAAAGATGGTGATGTGGAAATGTATGCTGAGTATGACCCTGGCTCCTGGGAGGCCCAGCATCCCTTCATCGGGTGCACAGAAGTGTTTGGGGAGCCAGTGGGACCATGATGGACAAGTGCACTCTGGATGTACTCTCTGTTGCTCTCTGGCTGGGCGGGAGCCAGGCTTGCTCCTGTGGGCAGACGGAAGGACCCTGTAGCCCCCAGCATTGCTCCCTTGTCTTCTCACTGTGGACAGGCCACTGTAAGAGCTCCCATCCTCTGGTCTCAGTATGTTCAACAATACATTTCCTGGAGGAAATAGCCTTTCATCTAATACCAGTCTTGTCTGCCACTGTGAGAGCTAACAGGATGATTCTTGAGACTGGGTTTCCATAGTGGAGAAGCTGGAGTGAGCAAGGGAACAGGGTGCCTCAGGGACAGGAGTTGGGCAAGCTGTCACATGCCCACCTCTCCAGCAAAGACATGCAAACAGGTGTTCCCACTTTTATTTGTCCAGCTATGGGCTTGAGCCTCCATATACCTTTTTGGGAGGAGACCTCCCTGCTTTTGGCTGCCCCCAGGCATACTCAACCTGTGGAGTTTGTCCTGTGTCCAAGTGTACCACATGCTTCCTGGTCCTGCCACACCGTGTCACAGGTCCTGCAACAGTGCTCTGTAAGTCTGCTGGCTGGGTCCCAGTGCGCTGCCTCTGCGCTCTGGCTCTCCTCCTCCCTCTCCCTAAAGAACATCAGTGCCCCCCACCCCATATGCACACAGGCCAAAGAAAATGCTCCTGGCATCTAGTCTCATGGCCATGGCCAGCACAGGCCCTTGCCTGCCTCATTACCCAGCCTCCTTCTTCCTGCAAGGTGAGGATCTTCCGGGGGCGGGGGACGGTGATCACTGGTGTCCTTTTTGTTCCATGAAGCACAGACAGAGTCACCTCTGAGGGGTCCTAGTAATGCGGGATCAAAAGACAAGGGGTCTGCAGCCCTGTCTCTTTTGCTAAGGTGCCTCCTTTGCTCCTGTCCCCTTTCTCCGAGACCAGTTATGTCTACCTAGGGGTCTTAGCTGCAGCATCAGCTCAACACATTTCTTATTTGGCAATGAGGCCAAATCATTTTAGATTGAGATTATTTTAGGCTTCTTCAGGCCTTTCTTAAAAAGACCAGTTCCAGGGTGCTGTGCTGATGGCTTGTCTGGCTACAAAGGGCAGTATGGCCTCCCCAGGCTCTTCTTTCCACATGTGCATTTTCTCTCTACTAGCTGTGTGAGCCCCAGTGTCTCACCTTCCACTGTGGGTGCAGAGCACTGCACCTGTGGAGTGGATGGATGTGAGGAGTCCTCCCAGCCCACATCACTTTTCTCTGTACCCCACCTCTCTGGCTGTGGCTGACTGGAGCAGGTGTGAGCACCTGGCTCAAGCTGGACCAGTCAGATTTCTTTCCCCATCCCTTGGAACTGAGCTCCAGAAGACTGTGACTGTACTTGAACCAAGAGAGCATGTAGGGCAGGTGGCCTGGGGCAACTACCTTTGGCTCATACACCTGTAGAAGAGGAAGGTGTTGGGAGGGGCTGGGGAGAGAGAAAAAGAGAGAGAATGGAGGGGAGAGGATGGAGGAAGAGAAGAGAAGGAAGACAAAGAAACAGAGGTAGGAAGAAGCAGGAAAAGAGACCAGGAGGCCTCTGCAAGAGGGAGGAGAGAACCTCGATGCCTGAGAACTTTCCTGTTCTGTTCTGCTTCCCTGGAGGCCCAGCTGGCAGCCCAGCCAGCAGCCTAGCCCTGAGCTCTGTGAAGTACTTTACCCTTATTCTGCTTTTGTAAAAGTTTATTTATTTCTTTATTTTGAGAGAGAGGGATAGAGAGAATCCCAAGCAGGCTCCTCACTGTCAGCGCAGAGCCCGATGTGGGACTTGATCTCACGAACTGTGAGATCATGACCTCAGTGGAAATCAAGAGTCTGATTCTTAACCAACTGAGTCCCTCAGGTGCCCCTCCTTACTCTGCTTTGTGGCTGGGTAGGAAAGGGTTAAGTCAGCAGGTCTGGGTCGCTCAAACCCTACCCATTCCAAATAAAGGCCTGTCTCCAGAGATTTTAGAATATTCTGTCTGGTAAGAGTGTTTTGCATGCCTGAGGCCTTGGGCCATGCTTTACCGGTTGGGCAAGATAAGTTTATGCAGACAGTGTGATTCATAGCCAGTGCCTGGGTTTCCTCCAGGAGGGGGCTGGAGTCAGTCATGTACGCGTTGCAGACTTATGTGACTGACCCCCAGTCAAACTCTGGACACAGGGGTCAGGTGAACTTCCATGGTTGGAACTTTGCACGTATTTCTGCATTGTTGCTGGGGGAGTTCAGCGTGTCCCTGTGTGACACTGTTGGGAGAAGACCCCTGGAAGCTTGTGCCTGGTTTCTCCTGAGCTTCTCCTGGGTGTCTTTTCCCTCTGCTGGTTTTTGTCTATGTCCTTTCACTGTGATAGACCATACCTGTGTGTATAACAGCTTGTCCTCTCAGTAAGTCATCGATCTGAGGATGGTGGGGGGACCTCTGACATAGCACTCAAGGGGACTTATGCATATTTCTCTACCTTTCCAATAAAGAGCCTTGTCTGAGCCAGCTTTGAATGAAAAGGATGTTCAGGAAAGGGTCCAGACAGGTAATGACCCACTGATCCTGACTGACCAGGGAGCATAAAGAGCATAGGAACTGTCACCATGGAGGCCTGAGTTGGGGGCCATGCAGAACCTGGGGAAGGCTCTGGTTGTAGGAAAGGGCTGCTCACACAGGCCATGGTTGCAGGTAGAGGTCATAGCCCTGCCTACTGTGGCCCGGCAGGGAGAGAGCCAGAGGACACCAGCCTGGTCTGACCTGCTTCCTTCTGTCTCCAGCCTCTGGCAAAGTCCTCAGGTCCAACAGGAAGCTGCAGGGCAAGTGGGTCTGCCGGGGCAAATGGAGGCCATGCCTGCCCTGACTATAGTGCTGGGGAGGGACCAATGTACGGGCTGTCCCCGTGGTCCCTGATGGTGGCTGAGGCTTAGGATGCCAAGGAGTGTGCCCTGTGCCTGCTGATCTCGGCCCAACTACACAACCTCTGTGGGCCCAGGTGCCATGATGACCATGGGGTGGGGCATGTTGTTTGGGAAGAAGTGGAGGGGGGAAGTGGGACTGTCCTGCTGATAGGGCACAGAGCAGGTGGGGGACACTCAGGGAACAAGGATGACCTGAGGGTGGTACCCAGTTCCACAGCTCCAGGCTGTCTTCTGCCCACAGGCCTCAGGGAGAGGCCCTGTAAGGCAGGATGGCCGCCAGGGTCTCCAAGTGGGGCTGCCCTGCCTGTCTGCACATGGCCTTCTCCCTAAAGCTGCCCCCTCCCCACCTGTAGGGTGCCCACGGTGGGTGCTGTGCCAACGGGCAGGCCCAGGTATAAGAATGGATGGAAAGGACTTGCTAATGAATTTGTTAATTAATGAATGCCATTCTTCTTCCCACAAAGGATTCAAGGCTATTTACAAGACCTCAGACAATACAGTAATTACAAAATGGAGACCGACTCACTGGGCCTGGGACAAGGTCAATAAGAATGTGGAGTGGGTGCAGGCGGGCTGCCCTATGGCCCATGCTCACACTTCCTGCCCCACGCTCTCAGCCTGGGCCTGCCCTCCCTCCTCAGGTTCTGGGCTCTGGGGCATGCTCACCTTCCACAGAGTCCTCCTCATTTCTGTGCATGACACAGAGAGCTGGTTTTACCCCAGGAACACTCTCTGTCCTGCCTGAGCTGGCTGGCCAGTGTGGTCATCCCTGAGGTCTCTGTGCCCCATGCTGTGCCCTGCTCCTTGACTGCAGACCTGGCCAGTCTTGGTCCTTCCACACCCATCTGCCGGCCCTGGCCTTCATGGTACTTCTCCCCAGCCGGGTCTGTGAAAGGACGGCTCTGGGGCCACCCTCCCCAGGTTGCCCTAGTCCTGGTTACTTCACTGCATGTTACCACACTCGATGCTGTTGACGTTATTGACACCTGCTGGGACGTTGTGTGACTAAGTGTACAATGGTACTACTGGACACCCCAATGCACCTTCAGGGAAGCCTTGGGACCTGTAGTGGGCCACATGACCAGATCCTGGCCCAGACCTTCCCCACGGCTGGTTGTGATGCCCCAAGGGCAAGGAAGTTCAGGGAAAGGTGAAGTTCATCTGGCGGGACTCCCTGGGGCCTGGCTCTGCCCCTCTACACAGGTGCCTCAGCCACCAGCCACCAGCCTTCCACGTGAGATCTGAGAGAGAGGCCGTGCAGACACCCTTGTGGAAAGTGAGGGGGTCCAAGAAGAATCATTCACCTCGTTTTGGGTACAGTATCAGATTCCTGCTGTCCATGGAGGAATATGCAAAAAAAATGGGAAATCATGGCCTGAATGTGCTAGCAGTATGCAATCAAGCCTGACTTTACAAACCATTAAACCATGCGCTGAGTTATGTTAATTATTATAAATAAGAGCACAAAACAGAATAAAACATCTATAAAAATAATGTAAGATAGAATATATAATGTAAAAGAATGACTAAAAATAAGTGACTCCACTAATTTATTACATGTTACAGTGGTATTCCAGATCAGCTGGGGAAGGTAGAATTCATTTCGGTAAATATAGTGAGTGCTCTACCAGGCCCAGTTTCTTCATCCCACGTGGTTGGCTTGGGCTGAGATCTGCCTGGACTTGGCCACTTGCCTTGCTTCCTGGCTGGAATGGTCCTAGTGATGGCTCTTAGACTTTCTGTGGTAGTAAGGCCACTATCATGGGGCACAGAACCACTGTGGTGACCCATCTCCTCATACTGTGTGGGCCTCCTTGGGGCTGAGGGCGAGTCACCCCTGGATCCTACCTACATCTCTCTGCCCAGATCTGACTCAGTGGACCCGCAGGGGCTGTTTGGAGAGGGAGGGGGAAGAAGGCAAATCAGTGCTCCAAGGGATGGATGTTGGCCAATGAGAGAGGCAGGCAGGTGATGTGCTGTGCCTCCCCTTCCTGGGGCCACTCTGTGTTCTCTAGCTGTGTCCTACTTGGCTGTGTGCTGACAGGCTTTGCTCTCCCTCCTTCCCTGGCTCACTTTTTCCCCTTACTATTGCTCCCTTCAAGTATTAGCACATATGTGTGACCGCAGGCTCTGATTCCTAGGGACCCTGTGCTAAAGTAAGTGCATACTGTTTGCCAGGCAGTGTTTTGGGCATGTTAGACATAACAATGCAGAAAACAGAAAAACATCCTTGTCATCATGGAGTTAATGTTCTAGAAATGGTAGTGGGTTGGGGAAGACAGTAAACAGTAAGTGACAGAAAATGTCAGAAACTGGTGAGTGCCCCAGGGGTGGGAATGCCAAGGGGAAGATGAATAGAGAAGTTTTATATAAGGTGTTCCCCAAAGGCCTCAACCTTCCAAAGAGGTTGAAACATGCACACAGACTGAAGAAAGCAGTGGGGAGAAACACATGGGGAAGACTGTTCCAAGTGGAGGGAACAGAGGTGTAAAAGCCCTGTGGCAAGACTGCTTGGCATGTTGAAGGCCTAGGAAGGAAGCCAGAGGGCTAGAGCAGGGTGAGCAAGGAGCAGAATAGAAATCACCAGAACATGTTGGGCCGATGAGTCTTGCCAGTGTTGGGGGAAGCAGGGATACCCAAAGGCACTGTTGCATTGGCACAGTAAGAGATGGTGGTAGCCTGGACCAGCATTCAGTAGAGGACTTGATGGCTGGATTCTGGACAGAATTTTAAGTGGATCCAGTAGACATTAGATTTAGACATTAAAAAGCAGAAAGGAAGCAAGGATGACTCCAAGGTATTTGTCCCGAGCACTGGAACTGTGGAATTGCCAAAAACCACGGTGGTGGGCAGGACAGGCTTTGAGGGGAAAGGTTAAGAATTCAGATTGTGTGCATTGAATATGAAATGCAATGGAAATGGTGGGTAGGTAGTTGGACATAGGAGACTGGAGTTTGGAGGTGGGGATTTGAATTGGAGATTGTGTACAGTGCTACCTATATTCTTTAAAAATTTTTTTTTGAAGTTTATTCATTTTGAGAGAGACAGAGAGAGCAAGTGGAGTAGGGGCAGACAGAGAGGGAGAGATAGAGTGAATCCCAAGCCGGCTCCACACTGCCAGCACGGGGCTGGATGTGGGGCTCGAACCCATGAAACATGAGATCATGACCTGAGCTGAAATGAAGAGTCAGATGCTCAACTGACTGAGCCACCCAGGTGCCCCATATTCTTTTATATCCTTCTACCTGGCATTATGTTTCTGAAAGTTGCATAGGCTGCAGTTAATTTATTTTGAGGCATTCCATTGTGTGAATATATCTGAATTCACTTATCCATTTCACTTTTGATGGTCATATGGATTATGTCCAATATTTGAGTAGTATGTATATTTCTGCTTTGATTATTCTTGTATGTGTACGCATGGGCTCACATTCCTCTGGGATATATACCTAGAAATGGAATTTCTAGGTCATAGATAAACATATTTTTAATTTCATTAGATAAAGCCAAACTGTTTTTCAAAGTGGTTACACTATTTTGTGCTCCAACTAGTATGCTGGTGTCTGACGCGTCTGAGAGTTCCCGTGTCTCCACATGCTTGCTGAGTTAATGTTTGCCAGCATGTTGGAAGCATAGGGGTATTCCATCATGCTCCTAATTTGTGTTTTCCTGTTTTATTTGTGATGCATGCATTACTGGTTCAATACAAGTCTCTAAAAGATACTAGTGGTAATGAAAACAAACAGAAATTGACTCAAGAATTACAAAACTAGAAGAAAGGAGGAAGGAGGAGTGGAGGGAATAAAGATGTAAAGCTCTTTTTCATCTTACGCCGGATTAGTCAGTGGACTCTGTCTAGAGCTAGAGTAATTTACTGAGCCCTATATGACAGAAATGTGAGAAAAACCAGAAGGTCTTTGAAAGTCACAATGGAAACTTCCTCTTCAACCTCCTTAGTTCTGCTTCTAAGCAACACAGAAGCTAAAGCCGTAAAAGGGCAGAATGGAGGGAAGATGGGTTTTAAGCAGGGGTTAGTCATATAATTCGATTTCTTTAACTTGGTGTCATACTTCTGTACAACTTCCCGAACAGTTCCTGTGGACTGGTTGTCCAAAACAATGGAAACTGTAAAATCTGCTAACATGCTGGCCATGACCCAGAATTGGAACACAAAGCAGCCTAAGGATGTCCTGTGAATAGCAGATGGCAGGCTAAAGTGTCCCTTGGATGGGCAGGTTGGGCTCCACAGGGCACACAGGGGCTCCTGCCACCGTCCCTGGATGTGCTGCCTTTCCTTTGCTTAGTGACCTTTTCCCACTGTATTTCTTTGTAACAAAAGCATTCCAGAGTACCGTCAGGCCCCTTGGCTGACAACAGCCCCTGCAGACGCACCCATGGATGCACAGAAAATGTGGAAAAAACACAATAATAGTGAAAAACTGTAACACAGCTCTCTGAGTGCGGGATACATCAATAAGGACATGGAGACACTAGTGGTACAATCAGTGGCATGACATGAGTTCTACATATCAAACCTGTGTCCTGCAGACCGAGAAGCCGTGTTCTTTTCTTGTGCTCACAGGACACTTACAAAAACATTTCACTCGTTAGGCAACAGGCAAGGAAAATTTTCCAGTAACTGCCTCCTAATAGAAATTGTACAGGTCAGTACTTTGACCCAGCGCATTGAAAATGGAAAGTAATAAGAAAGTAAAAACAAAACAGAACAAAACAAACCCCATCCTTGAGAAAACTAAACAAACATAAAAATAGTGCAATCATTTCCTAAGTAACTTTTGAATCAAAGAGTAATTTGAAACTACAATTGCTAAATACTAAGAAAACAGCAATTTGAAAACCCTATATATCAAGACTTAGGATATCTGTCAAGGTTATAATGAAGAAATTCATGACCTTAAATGCCTTCAATGTTAGGCAGAAAAGAGAAATAAATAAAGTAAGTTTTCAGTTCAACTTAAAAAGAGAAGAATAAACTTTAAAAAGACAGGACAAAGGAATTAATAGATAGGAACAGAAATTAGTGAATTAAAAACCCTGAGCCATAAATAAGTGCCAGAACTAATTCTTTGGGAAACTCTCAACAAAAGAGATAAATTGCTAGCTGGTCCTGCTGGCCCCCATGTGTTTTACAAGGATACACATGATGGATGGCATTGCAGGCAGTATGGCTCCCTGTAGGCAGACCCCAGGTTAATGTGAAGTCCGCACTCCCCCACACAGGAGCTCCTTTCCTCAAACACCCAGGAAACTCTCCTGGAATGCAAGTGAGTGGAGTGTGATCAACTCAGGGATATATTTGGATTTGGTCTAGTTAATAAAAAGGAGTCTGCAAGATTTTGGAAATCGAAATATAATTAGAAAACAAAACCTTTTACTGTATGTTTAATCTGATTCTCCTAAAGAAAGCATTGCATCTTTATGATGGAGAAGAAGGAGGAACCTAAAGCAGAGGGGACTAGGAAGGAGGAAGTATATCAGATGTGGAGGAGATTGAAAGGGGTTAAGAAATTAATACAACTCAATAGATGATTTCTCAAGTGAGTATAAATGATAAAAATTTACACCAAAATAGAGAAGACAGAACATAGTAACATCCATGGAAAAAGTAGAAAAGTGATCCACAAAATGGTAGATAAACAACTAGTTCAATGTTATACAAGATGGCAGAATGGAAAGTTCCAGGAATTGGTCCTTCCAACAAAACAATCATTGAACTAGCATGAATCGTCAGAATCAACTATTTTGGAACTCTGGAATAGAGTCAAATCCTTGTTGAATCCAGGGAAGTGCTTGGAAAAAAAAGGGTCTGGTAAATTTTGGTGTTTGTGTAGCAACTACCTTTCCCCATTCCCTAGCTTCAAGGCATGTAGCCATAGAGAAGATGGTCTGCCTTTCTGGGGTGCTTGCTGGTGCCAGAGAAGGCAATAAATTTTGCCCTCAAAAATAGGGTTGTGTGTTTTGTTTTGTCTTGATGAGTAACCGAGGGGCCAACATAAATGCTGGCCATTGTTTCAATTCCTTTGGCTGAAGCAGCATTCTGGGTAGCATCTGTTGAAATAAAAAGACAGAACAACTTCTTTTTTGTTTATTTGTTTCTTTTCTTATTGGACTCAGGTATTCAAGGAAGCCTCTAGGTGACTGTCTGACCGTGAGATAACAGAACAGAGACTTCACTGACCACACTCAACAAAGAATATAGATTTTGCAAAAATAGTTTAGAAATGTCACCTAACAAATAGATGGCTTCATCCCCAGCAAACAAAAACAGCAATCCCTGGGGAGGTAGGAGAATCTGACTTCCAGATTTATACTACATTAAAATATTCAAAATGTCTAATTCTCAACAGGAAAAACAATTGTTAGAAACCATCCCTATGAAAGCTCAGACATTGAGCTTATGAGGCAAAGACTTTAACTATCTTATATATACTAAAAGAGTTGAAGAAAACCGTGGTCAAAAAATTAAAGGAATGAGAAGAATGTTGTATGAACAATTGGGGAATATCAATAAAGAGAGAAATTACAAGAAGGAACCAAATAGAAACTCTGGAGCTGAAAAGTACAATTACTAGAGTAAACATTCCACTAGAGAATTTCCACAGAAGATCAGAGTGGCAGAAGAAAGTATCAGTAAACTTAGAGACAGGCCAATTGAAATTACCCAGTCTGAGGAGCAGAAAGAAAAAAGACAATAAATAAATAGAGCCTGAAGAACCAATAAGACATCACCAGACAGGCCAATATGCACATTATGGGAATCCCAGAAGAAGAAAGCAAGAGCAGGAGTGAGAGCAAGAGTGAGAGTGAGAGTGAGAGTGAGAGCATGAGAGAGAGACAGAAAGGGGCAAAATGATATTTGAGGAAATAATAGCTGAAAATTCCTCCTATTTGAGGAAACACATAAATCTGCACATGCAAAAAATTTAAGGAAATTCAAGCAGGAGAAACTTAAAGAGAGCCACACTGAGACACATTATAATCAATCTGTCAAAAGGTAAAGGCAAAGAGAAAAGCATCAAGAGAGAAGCAAGTTGTCAGGTACAAAGAATAATCAATAAGATTAACATCTATCTTCTTATCAGAAACTACAGTGACCAGAAGGCAGTGGGGTTATATAACTGAAAGAGAAAAACTGTTACCCAAGAATTCTATATCTGGTAAAATGATCCTTCAAAAATGAAAAAGCAAGACATTCTTAGATAAACAAAATATAATAAAGTTTGCTGCTAGTAGACCTGACCTCTAAGAAATGCTAAAAAAGAGTACTGCAGGTTGAAATGAAAGCACACACAAGGTGACTCGAAGCTGTGTGAAGAAGTAACAATTCCAGTAAACATAACCAGATTGGTAAATACAAGAGTTAATACTGTTGCTTTTTTTTTTTTTTTTGCTTTCAATATGGTTTAAAAGACAAGTGCATAAAACAATGAGTATAAATCTGTCTTAATAAGCACACAATGTATAAAGGTGTAATTTTTGACAATATTAATGCAAAGGGTGATAGAGTAAGCTAGGATCAGAATTAAGATGTACTATTGAAAGTAAGCTGGTATCAATTAAAAATAGTGTTATAAATGTAGAATATTAACTTAATCTCCATGCTAGCCACTAAGAAAATAAATAAAAAGTATGTAAGAAGTAAATGAAGAGAGTCATGGAGTTACACTGGAAAAAAAACATCAAACACAAAAGGAGGTGAAATTGAGAAAAAAATTATATAAGACACAAACGTAGCAAAATGGCAGAAGTAAGTCCTTCACTATCATAATCACTTTAAGTGTAAATGTATTAAGCTCATCAATTAAAAGAGATTTGCAGAATAGATTAAAACACACACACGCACACACACACACACACACACACACACACACACACACAAAGTCCAATTGTATGCTGCTTACAATAGACTCCCTTTAAACTCAAAGACAAATAAGTTGAAAGTAAAAGGAAAGAAAAAGAGAGCTGGAGTGGCTATACTAATGTCAGACATCAACAGATTTTAAGTAAAAAATTATTACAAAGAGACAAGGAAGAACATTAGATGGAAGAATTATAAACATGTACACACCAAACAACAAAGCCCTGAGTATATGAAGCAAATATTGACAAAATTGAAGAGAAAAACAGATAGCTCTATAATAATAATAGGAGACTTCAATACTTGACTTTCAATAATAGAACATCTAGACAGAAGATCAATAAGGAAACCAGAGGACTTGAATAATACCATAAGCCAACCAGACCTTTATATGAGACATATAAAGACTCTCCACCCAACAAAAGAATACACATTCTTCTCAAGTGCCTTTGAAACTCTCTCTAAGATAGACCACATTTGGGCCATAAAACAATTAATTATCAATACATATTAAAATATTGACATCATAGGAGTATAATGGAATGGAGCTAAAAATTGATAACAGAAGGAAAATTGGAAAAGAAGCACATTCCTGGAAATTACACAACACACCCTTAAATAACCAATGTGTGAAAGAAGATATAACTAGAGAAATTATATAGCATTTTGAGATGAATGAAAACAGGAGTACAACACATCAAAACATATGGGATGCAGTTAAAGCAGTGCTCAGAGGGAAATTTATAGCTGTAAATGCATATTAAAGAAGAAGAAAGTTTTCAAATCACCAAGATAACTTTACACCTTAAATAACTAGCAAAATAAAATTAAACTAACCCAAAGCTAGCAGAAGAAAAGGAATAATAAAAGTTAGAGTGGAGATAAATGAAGGAGAGAGTAGAAGAACATTAGAAAAGATCAAAGCCAAAGGTTGGTTCATTGAAAAGATCAACAAAATTGGCAGACCTTTAGTGAGACTGACTGAGAACAAAGAAGACATAAATAACTAAAATCAGAAATTAAAGGGGGGACATTATACCAACCATACATAAACTAAAAGGATTATAAGGGAATACCATAAATAATTATACCCTAACATCATCATCATCATCATCGTCATCATCATCATCATAATTGTCCTAGGTAATCTAGATGAAAGGGACTCATTTTTTTAGAAACACACAAATTGTCAAAACTGACTAAAGATGAAATATAAAATCTTACCAGACTTATAATGAGTAAATAAATTGAATCAATAATAAAAAACCTCTCAACAAAGAAAAGTCCATGATCAGATACCTTCAGTGGTGAATTTTACTAAGTATTTTTTAAAAAAATTCACACCACTTCTGGGGCACCTGGGTTGGCTCCATTTGTTAAGTGCCCAACTCTTGATTTTGGCTCAGGTCATGATCTCATGGTTTGTGGGATGGAGCCCTGTGTCAAGCTCTGAGCTGACAGCGCAGAGCCTCCTTGGGATTCTCTCTCTCTGTTCATTCTCTCTTTCTCTCTTTCTCTCAAAATAAATAAATAAATATTTAAAAAGTTAATAAGCTAACACAACTTCTACTCAAACTCAAAAATTAGAAAAACAGAAAACACTTCTGTATTAGTCAGATCCAGCTGCCATAATATGATGCCACGGATTTGGTGGCTTATATAATAGCTATTTATTTTGCCACAGTTCTACAGGCTAGAAATGCAAGATTAAAACACCAGAAGGCATGATTTCTGGTAAGACCTTTCTTCTTGGTTTGTAGACAGCTGCCTTCCTGTGTCCTCATGTGGGCTTTCCTCTCTCTGGTGTCTCCTCCTCTTCTTATAAGGACACCAGTCCTATTGGATTAGGGCCCCATCCTTATGACTTCATATAAACTTAATCATATTCTTAAAGTCCCTATATCCAAATACAGTTACATTAGGGGTTAAGTCTTAAACATATGAATTTGGGGGTGGGGAGGGACACAATTCAATCCTTAACAACTTTCTAACATATTCTATAAGGCCCTGATACCAAAGCTAGACAAAAATACCACAAGAAAACTATAGACCTATATGTCTTATGAGTGTAGACACAAACTTTCCCTGCCAAAATACAAGAAAACAAAATCCAACAGTACATTAAAAGGATTATCTATCAGACCAAGTGAGATTTATCCCCAGAATGCAGTGGCGACTCAACATAAGAAAATCAATCAATGTAATATACTACATTAATAGAATGAAGAGAAAAAAAAACCCACATGCATCTCAATAGATGCAAAAAAGGCACTTGAAAAAATTCAAAACCCTTTCATGATAAAAATACTCAACAAAGTAGGGATAGAAGGGAATTTCCTTCACATGATAAAAGGCATTTGTGAAAAACCCACAGTCAACATCATACCCAATGATGAAAGATGGAAAGCTTTTCCTCTAAGATTAGGAGCAGGATAAGAATGTCTGCTTTTGCCAATTCTATTCAACACTGTACTGCAAGTCCTAGCCAGAGCATTTAAACAAGACAAAGAAATAAAAGGCATCCAAATTGCAAAAGAGAAAAGTATCTCTATTTGCAGATGACATAATTCTATATATTGAAAATACCAAAGAATCTACAAAATAACTACTAGAGCTCTAAATTCTGCAGTTACTGGGTACAAGATCAACACACAAAAATCAGTTGTGATTTTACATACTAGCCATGAACAATTTGAAAAGAAATTAAGAGAGAAGTTCCATTTACAATAACATCCAAAAGAATAAAATACCTAAGAATAAATTTAACCAAGGAGGTAGAAAGACTTGCACACTTGTACAATGAAACTATAAAACATTGCTTAAAAAAATTTAAGAGGGTCTCATTAAATGGGAAGACATCCATATCCATGGATTGGAAGACAATATTACTAAGCTGGCAATGGTCCCCAAAGCCATCTACAGATTGAGTGTAATCCCTGTCAAAATTCCAGTAACTGTTTTTGCACAAATGGAAAAGTCAATCCTCAAATTCATATGTAATTACCATTAGCTAAAAACAAAAACAAAAACAAAACGTTGAAAAAGAAAAATAAAGTGGGAGGTCTGACACTTCCTGATTTCAAAGCTCACTATAAAACTACAGTAGTCAAAACAGTGCAAAGATCATGCTGTTGTCTAGACACTAAGTGAAAGAGACCTCGTGTCTCCTCCCTCTTTCACTGCTGTTATGGGAATCCCCATCCCACACCCTCTGCTGATCCACTGGCTGAAGAGTGACCTGCTGGGAGGATTCCTTTGTGGGTGCCTCCCTGCCCAGGGGGTAGCTCTTTTGGGCTCACTCTCTCATGCTCAGCCACTGCTTCTCAAAGTTGCACTGGGCCAGGGCAGCTTCTGCGATGAGGTTCAGGTTGAACCTCTGGGCTCTCACCACTGGCATTGAGTCCAGATCACTAGTAGAGATGGGCCTTTCCCCAGGGTAATGTAGTTCAGGGGCCAAGAAAGTGACCCTCATTTCACATCTCAGGAGGCAGAGGTAGGTGTCTCTTCCACCCTCTCCCAAAGGCCTGGGTCTGTGTGCTGATTGATCCATCATCAACCTGCAAATCAGAGGTTCCAAAGAGTCCCAAAGTGTCTGCTATGCCTTCCTGTCCCACTGCTCTGTACTGCAAAATAGTGATGCTACTTTGAGGGGGAGAAAAACCAGCTTCTACAGATGAAGACAAACACAGAAGCAAAACACTGTGAGTATGTATTTCTGTCCATCTATATACTTAGGAAAACACTGAAATACTGTGAAGTAGGATTATGTACACTTTTTCTGTGTTTTTTTTTGTTGTGTTTCCTACATTTTCTGATTTTTCAAAATTGAGACTTATCCTTTTGGTAAAGGAAAGATATCTTATAAAAATGTCAAGACAGTCTTCCTCTGATGGCACTCAGCATGGGGCTGGTGTAGGCCAAGGGTCTGCTGATGCATTTTAGATTAAATCTGTGAATCACTGAAGGATGACTCCAAGGCTTGGGCCACTGAACAAAGAGGGACCTTACCAAAGGAAAGAGAAACCCCAGAGGAATCCTGTCCCTTCAAGGCCTCCCCCGTGGGCCCCCACCCATCCCAGATGTCCAAGCAGACATGAGGAGCAGACACAGTGGAGTCCCAGGGAAGAAGGAGCAGCCCCACTTCTCAGTGAGAAGCCCTGGAAAGACCCAGAAGTGCCCAAGCTCTGTTTTCTCCAGTGGGGTCAGATGGTCCTCAGGGCCTGAGTTATGGCAGGTGGGCCTGAGTGTGCTCCTTTACTCTGGCCTCTCTTCTTCAACCAACCTCCCTCTTACCTGCCCTGGGGTCCTCCAGAGCACACCAAGCCTTTGCCCATGCTGGTTTCTCCTCTGGGAGCACGTCTTCCCCCTAAAGTCACTTGGGTCATGCTTTTATGCCCTCAAGTGCCTTCTCACTCTAATCTTCTCTAAGAAAACACTCAAGGTCACTCCATCTGAAATAGCACCTTCCCAGGGTGTGTGTCACATTGGCCTGCTGATTTTGCTCCTTGTCTGTGGGTCCCATGAAGGCAGACCTCCTCTGCCCTGATGCTTGCTGAATCCTGCTGGGTGCTCATGGTGCTAGATGAGGAAAGGCCCACCTGTGCCTCAGACATTGTGTCCCATGGGGATGGTCACTCGGTCCCACCTTTCATGGGACTCTCACAATACCCATGCCAGCCGCTACTTCTAGGACCCATGCACACACACCTACAGGGCCTCCCAGGCCTTCTGTGACTGGCCTCTGTCCCTGTTACCCCAATGACATTGCTCTGACCACACCTAGCGTCCCCAGGATCCCCTGGGGATTCCTTGCCCTCACACTAGTAGTTTTTCCTTCCTTTGCTCATCTCACAAACCCTTACTCAGGCTTCAAGGCCAGGCGTAAATGTCTCCAACCTGGGAAGACTTCCCAGCCTGCTCAGCCAGCTATCCATCCTGCTGGGAGCTCTCTGAGCACCTGGTGCTCACTTGCACGGAGACTCCATAAGCTGAACTGTTAGCCTCTGACTGGCAGGGGATCCCTGGGATCCCTTACCCTGGGCAGGGCCTGGCTCAGAGAAGGCAGGCCACTGGTGCTCAAGCAGTGAGTGCCTTTGCACAGTGAATCTGTTCATGGGCATTCCTGCTAATCCCTCGCCCTTCTCCTCCTCTCTCTCTTGTTCCCCTTTTGTTCATTGCCTCTCCTATTTGGCCAGAGCCAATCTAACTTATGAAAAACAAGCTGTCATCTTAGTGTTTTTTATACCTCGTTCCTCCAACAGCTGCTGTGTTTCCAGATGTTCATTACTGCTGTATTAGCAGAAGTTGTTAATGATACTCAGGCTGACAGAATACAAATTGATTTTCTAAAGTTATGCTGATTGCTTAGGCATGTTTCTTGCACCAGCTAAGCAAAATGGGGGTAGGGTGGGGAGGAAGAGCCATGCCATGTAGCACATATGGTCTTTGATCCACATGTGAACCAAACGTGACTGGAGAAGGTGCGGATAAGGACGGGTTTCCAGGGAAGTTTTAACCAGACTAAACCCAAAGGGTAATAGTGCCTGAAAGCAATGCACCCTGAGATGCTTTGTGTTTTCTGGCTTCTGCTGTGGGCAAGAGGGGCCTTGTGGAGGGCAGGAGTGTGGACCCTGCAGTCACACAAGCTTGGTTGAGATCCCAGCATTGCCATATATTTGGGACATGTGATTTGGGGGAAATTGTTAACCCCTAAATATCCTTATCTGCAAAATTCAGACAGTGTGGGTATGTTAGTGATCATCAAACAAGACAGAGCATGCAAAAGTGGAATGGCCTCCTTGATAGCTTGGTAGAGATAGGGAGGTATGATTAACTGTTAGTGAGCTACTAGAGTGTTCAGCAGTCTTCACTGGTAGGAAGAGCAGAAACTGCCTCAATGATTGAAGAACCTGGAGCTGGTTCTGCTTCCAGACACCAGGGGAGAGAAAAAGCTCGAGAATCCAAGCCAGAGCACTGTTGTTTCTGTTGCTGCCATGTGGTGTCACTGTTGCAAACGAGCCCTGCACAGCCTGGTGGACGCTGGTATGGTGGGGGTCTCGTTCCAGGTCTCTGAGAAGGCTGCATTGTGCCTCACCCTGGGGCTGCAGAGCTGTGATGCTATTCCTTTCCCTTCAAGAGGTTCCCTGGGATCCTGTGCTGGAGACTGTGTGACACAGAAAACTAAAGATCCTCTTACAGTCTTTCCTGGGGCATGGGTACCTCAGTGATGTCACAACTGGAGAGGGACCATTCCTGTGATTTCCCCAGAAACAAAAGTGGACTTTGAGGTGACTCATCCTCTATCTACTCCTAGATACAGAAGGAGCTGTCTTGGTTTTTAAATTCCAGTTCAGCAGCAGCACCTCACATGTGTAGGTCATGAAGCTCAAGTGATTTGTTCATGCTACTCTATCAACTAACAGGAGTGAACTCCCTTTTCTTTCCACCCAGGTGAGCCAGCAGGTCACAGGTTGTGTCAGAGGCTCTGGCAAGGCGTCTTGGTAACCAGGATATTTATCTATCAATCATTCTGAAGCCCTGACTCCACTGGGAGCTGTGGGGGTAGCACATGGAACAGATCAGACCTGGACAAGATGGCTCTTTCCCCTTTCCTCAGAGCCTGCCCCAGTAGGTCCAAATGTAAATGGTCCTGGAGCTGAGTGTGTGGGTCTGCTGTCTGGATGCAATGCTCAGAGCACTTTTTTTGAAGTTCCCAAACAGAGGGCTCCCTGTGACCTGGCATGGAGAAACTCAAGCTGATGTGGGCGGGGCCCTGACATGCTTCTTGAACAGTTACTAGGAAAGTGAGATGATGGTCCCAGAACTGAGGCCACAGCCAGAGCCTCAGCCCTGCCACAGGTAAGCTGGAGGGTCTGGGGCACGTCACTGTCCCTGCTGAGGGCTGTGTCTTCCTGACCACTAAGTGCCTGGGAGTGCTGGAATGTTGGAGGGGAAGGCCCTCAGAGATCCTTCCAGCCAATCCCTTCCTGCCCTGAGCACTCTCTAACACACCCCTAGGGTGGACACCAAAGGCTCAAAGTAATTTCCTTTCTCATGAGCTGTGATGAAAGGAAGGGATGGAAATAAGAATTTCACCAAGCTTTAAGGGATGAACAAACAAGAGGAGGGCATTCCAATGAGGCAATGTTTTGGACCACTGAACGGAGAAGTGCCTTGAGGTAACAGGCTCCAGGATGGCTGTTTGTCATGTGGAGAAGGGTCTGTACACTTGTTCAGGTCTCAGGAGCACATCTACTGTGCTGGGTGCAGTAGGCTGCTTGCCAGCGGAAACAGGGATCTCAGAGTTTCCCTCAAGTTGCCACACCTTATGGGTGCATTATTCAATTCATTCATTTGTTCATGCATTGCTGAAAGCCCTGTGACTGGTGTGGGGTAGGGTCTGAGACTCTATAGCAGGAGGAACCCACATCTCATGCAGTGAGGGGTTTGGATGAGGCTGGGACCCTTGGGGGTGGGGACAGGGCCCAAAATGCTGGGTGAGAGGAAGAGACAATGACTGTGTGAAGCTTGGCCATGGTGTGTAATGGCTGTACTGGGCATGGAGGCCAGAAATGTAGTCAGCTGGTTTGCAGCAATAAGTTTGGTCAGAGAAGGAGGGAGAGGAGACAAGAGGTAGGGAGCAGGGAGGGAGGAAGAAGGGAGGGGGTCCCTGCTTCCTGGAAACTCTCTGCCCACCTTTTGTTGGGTTAACCCTTCCAATGTCAAGTTAAATGTCCCCTCCTTAGGTAAGTTCTCCCTGTCTCCCAGTCCCAGATTGAGTCAGGTCCCTGATTATAAGTGTCAGCCCCACACGTGTTTTAGCACAATTCATATTAAATAGCGATTTGTGTGATTATATGTTTGTCCTCTGCTATCTGTCCAGGCACCTAGTATGGGGTCTTGACCACATATGATTACATGATGTTTACTGAATATTTCATTTGCCCCTGGGTGGAGAATTGGAGTTCTGTCTGTCTGAGAAGGTGTTGGCAAGGGACCTGAATTTCTCTTGCAGGTTGTCACTTAGTGAACCATTAAAGTCATTTCCCTTTCGGTCTCAGGGTTTTTGTTTTGTTTTGTTTTGCTTTGTTTTGTTTTGTTTTTAGGAAACAGAACAAATTATTAATAAACTATCTCTGAGTTTCCTTCCAGCTCTGAACTGCTGTGCATCACAGAAAAGTGACCTTTGTAAGAGTTGGCAAAGCCTCCTTGGCCCTGGCTGGGCTGCCTCTTCTTTTGTCTCTCTGTTCTGTCTGCTTCCCTCCTCCAGTCTCTATAGGACCCGGCTTTGCTGGAAAGCACCTGTGGTTTCATGGGAACATCTGTCAGCCTCTGCACACTTGTGACAAGTTTTCAGTTGAGCTGATCTTGAGATGTCAGATTGCTTCCTGATTTGTGTGCCAAATTTCCTCTTCATGTGACTGCCCCTAGACCTTCCAGTTCTTCATTCTGGATGCGATGACCATTGGGGGAAGAATGTGGTTGAGAAGGCCAGTGGCTGGGTGATCACACTGTTCACAGACATGCTCCCTAGTCTCCAGCCATTATGGGAGATTAACAATGTGGTGCTAGAAGTTGGAAAGAGAGGTCTCTCTTGATCATGCACCATGCACATGACAGATTGTTGGGCTTCCTGAAAACAGAGTGGGTGATCTCCATTGACATTGCCCGATTGTGCAGATTGTTCTATTTGTCTATGTGGAATGCTCGGCCTCACTGATGCTCGCAGGGCTATTCTTTTCTTGCAGCTGTTGTCTTGGCAAAGTGCTACGTGAGAGAGATGACCACGGGGAGAAGGGGGGCATCCTCTCATCATCATACTGGCTGCACCCAGTCAGGAGAGAACAGCTCCCTTATGTGTTTGCACCTGGGTAGATACGCCTTGGGGAGTCCAGCCCATCATCTTACCTCTGTCTGCAGGGCCCTAAAATAGTGCAAGGAAAAGTTGGTGTGGCCC
This sequence comes from Felis catus, assembly GCF_018350175.1. Lineage (NCBI taxonomy): Eukaryota > Metazoa > Chordata > Mammalia > Carnivora > Felidae > Felis > Felis catus. Next base: position 110,378,654 of record NC_058375.1, on the reverse strand, counting down.
TGTGCAGAGGCTGGCTGTGCTTTTAGACGTGTCTGGTGCTGGCTTGAGTACAGAGTGGGCCAATTAATTCCCATGTTGTCTGGACACCTGTTGGGGAGGGACACACCCTATCTCACAAAGCTCCCTAGGCCACACCAGCTGGAGGGGGCGCCAGGAAGAAAGGATGACATACATGGTACAAGTCTTGTTTGCTACCTAGCCCAGTGTCCCTTCTCCTGGCTGCTCTGCAGTGGGTCCTGGCTCCTGGAAGGGGCTCTGAATGAGCTCTCATGGCACACGCTTATCTCCAAGATATGCCCTCTGCCAGGGTGGAAAGGCACTGGTCATATGAGGGAAGGGCACAAACATTCATAGGGATCTGTTTTGGGTTGGGCAGCAGATATACATTATCAAAGTGCAGCAGGTCCCTACATTTAAAAAGAGGCAGGGGTGGGGTCCTCTGTGTTCTCTGGCCTAGAGAGCTGGACTGGACCACAGATAGGATCTCAGGGTGCCTCCACTTTTTCCCCTTAAAGCCCAGGCAACTCCATCCTGCACCCCATCCGCCTTCCTCTCAGCCTTCCGGGGCCAAGGCCACCTCAACTTCCCAGGTTCCCATCCAGGTAGGAGGGAGGGGTTTTATTACTGCTGCCCTCCATCCCCTCGAGGCTGTGCCAGGAGAGGTGGTAGGGACACTGGGCACCCCAACCTTGGCATGCTTGTCCCCTCCTCTCATCCTGGGGTCTCTGCTGTGGCTCTGGGTGTCCCCACTGTTTCCTGTATGGAGTGCATAAGAGCATGGACTTTGGGTGGAGTTCAATCCTTCACTTAGAAGCTACTGCTTTTAGCTAAGTTTCTCAAGCTCTTTTTTTTCTTCTTATTTTAATCTGAAAAATGGAGATACTAATGGTATTTGAATTTTAGGGTGCTCTGAGTAGTGAGGTTAGGACTCAGCGCAGCTGGAAACCTATGAGCCGCTGTCACCAAAAAGCTCCTTGCCAAGGCCCTCTTCTCTCGGGAGGCTGGAATCCAGGAAAGGACTGAGCAGCCATTGGAATGGGGTCCTGAGAGAGGTGGAAAGTACCTTCACTGTGCTGTGGCCCAGAGCCCCAGTTCTTCTGTAAAATAATGTTCTCTGGTTAAGAGAGTAGATTGCAGGGGCACCTGGGTGGCTCAGTCAGCTAAGCAGCTGACTAAGTGCTTTCCACTCAGGTCATGATCTCCAGGTTGGTGAGATGCAGCCCTGCGTCAGCTCTGGTGCTGACGGTGCAGAGCCTGCTTGGGATTCTCTCTCTTCCCCTCTCTCTCGTCCTCCCGTGTGTGCTCTCTTTCTCTCTCTCAAAATAAATACACATTAAAAAAAGAGAGAGGAAAGTGGTTTGCAAACTGTTTCTGAAACTATTTTTCAAATTATGCCCATAAGGATGCCACAGAGACTGCCTTGGGAGGCAAAAGGGAGGCTGTGGGCTCTGTACCCTGGCCTCAGAGGGGTCTGCTTTGCTCTGCAAACACTTTTAAATACTGGGTTCCACACCAGATTTCATTAAAATATGGGACACACTGTTAAAAAAAGTTTGAATATTCCATAATGAATATTTTTAGAAGTTTGGACACCACTGTATTAAAATGGCATCATCATCATCATCATCATCACCACCACCACCATTTAAAAAATAAAATCCTATAGAATGCTGACACAGGACAGGCATAAAAACATGCCCTACCCCCTGCAGCCCCAAGAATAATCAGCAAGTCCTCACAAACTGTGTTTTCATCAAAGCCCAAAGGGACTGCAGATGAGGAAACTGAGGCTGAGCCTCTGGAAAGTGCCCACCAGCAGAACTCAGCTCTGCGGCGCCCCCCTCCGCCCCGCTCCACGCCTTCTTCCGGCCTGGAGTCCTTCAACCACACCTACCGGTTTATAGATCAGCAGATGCTCAAGCACGCTCACGTGGACATACACCTCCTCCTCTCACCCTCCCTGGTTTCCCTGAATCCTGTCACCTAGAGCAGGGAGAATGCACATCAGCTCTGAGACAGTGTCCCTGGTGTTCAAGCCCCTCCCCTAACCAGAATGTCTTCTGGCTGAAAGGGGGAGAATTTCAGGCAGACAAAGCACGCTGCAATTTTGTGTGCTGTGTCCATGCCTGCCATTATGGAATGACTTCATCGTGTGGTGCTGAATGAGGGTTGCTTCAGAGGTTTTGGAGCACTGGGCAGTCAGCTGCTAAGCATGCAAAAAGCCTGAGCTGTGGGTCAGGGAAGGCACCCAGCTCCAGAGCAGACAGAGCAGAGTTCTCAGCACCAGCCAGCCCATGACTTGGGTGAATCCCAGCAGCTCAGTTCTGCCCAGGCCTGGAGCCCTGGGCAGGATTCCTTGGGAAAAGTAACAGAAACTGTGTGGCCAACTCAAAGAAAAGGGAAAGTTTTCAAAGGCTTTGCAGCAGCCACCAGAACTGATGGATGATTTGAGTTGAGCCAGGACAGGAGCAGGAGTCCCAGGACAGTCCCCTCCTGGGGACCTGGCAAGATGAGTGACTGCCAGCCTATTCTGGGCTCTGTGTGCCTGCACTGATTCGTGTCCCAGAGACAGTGTTTGAGGCTCCTTCCCATCTGGGGGAGGATGGGCTCTTTAGCTGCTCTTCCACCAAGACTGGATGTAGTGAGGAATGGTTTACCCAAGAGACATTGGGATCCTGCCACCTGGAGGAGAGGAGTGGACATGGGCAGGCCCTAACCAGTCCACTCCTATGTGGTCTACACTTCCAGTAATCAGTCGTGCACACAGCTGCTTAATCAATTGTCCTTAATTGCTACTTGCATCTTGATATTCTCCTTAAACATATCTTTGGAGGGATGTGGAGGGGCCAGATGTCCTTGGGGAGGACTTGAACACTGCTCATTGCTCTCAGCTGCTCACACTTGTCCACTCCTCTTCCAACTCTCCTTGCCTGTCTCCACCCTGAACCCCCTTGGCACAGCTGGTGGCCCCTGCCTCACCCCGCTCTCCATCACAGTCCAGTTCAGAGCAGATGGCTTTGGGGAGTGTCCGGGATTTTACTCTGTCCAGACCTGAGCCCCGTGTCTGAGAGCCCCCATGATGGAGTTATCAGTGGTATCTTTTCTCCTGGGTTTGTTTTTTCTCTTTGATTTTGAGTTGCAACCTTGCTAGCTCCATGTCTTCCAAATTCTAAGTCCACTCCTTTGAGGCCATCAACTTCTGGGACAGGAACCACATCTTAGTGACAGAAAGGAGACTTTCTGTCACTGGCCTATCACCAGTGCCAGGAGGAGGTCCTGTAATTGTGTTAAAGTGTAAATCTGTGCAATGAGGATGCTGCAGAACATGAAGTGTCATCATATGATGAAAAATCAGGCAGCCGTTACATTAACATATATGAAGAAATTTTAATGACATGGATTAAGGCCATGGAATGTTAAATGAGAGAAGTAGGACCTTACATACAATACACACACAGAAGACTTGAAAAACAAACAAACATATGGGCCAAAATATTAATACTGGTTGTTTTTGAATGGAGGAATTTTGTGTGATTTATATTTTCTTCATACTTTTCTGCGTTCTCAAATTTCCTCTGAGAATTATATATTATTTCCATTTTAATGCTTCCATTGTTTTTATAATGAGAACAAAAGTCTTTAAAAACTATTGAAAAGTAACAGAATCATTTGTATTCTGAGGTGATGCTGCCCAGCTTGATGGAACATGGATGTGATTCAATTTCTCCCCCTTTAGACAAGTGTTTTATTATTTCATGAGAAGGTAAAGGGAGTTGTAATTTAAACCAACATCAACATACATTTCCCCTCCTGACAATTGTATTCTATCAGAGAAACAAAGTAAAGCCAAGTGGATTTGTCAGAGTACCTCCTGGAGATGCCCTTTGCCTTCATTCAAAGAATGTCTTGAATGCAGATAAAATATGCACTCCTTCCCATGTCCTGGGAAGCTAATCTGATTCTGGCACTGTAATCAGACACACGTGTGAAAATCTGGTATCAGCTGTGGTTTTAGGAAGTCATTTAACCTTTGTCATGTGCAAAATGGGAATGATATCTTCCTGGTCAGGTTGTCCTGACCATAATGATCTTATATGTGGCATGCTTCATCTGGTCCTGGCACAAGGTAGGGGCTCAATCAACTATGATGCATTTTTTGGTGTGTGTGATTACCTTTAGGCAAGCTCCAAAGACAGATCTCACCAGGACCTTCATTGTTCCTCCTGGTCTTGTGGGGCTCCCCCTATAGGACAGTTCCCACAGCATGGGGAGGAGTCACCCAGATACTCCTAGTCCTAAATGTCACAAGAAGGTTTGAAGATTCCTGATAAGGGACCGAGGGAGGGAAGTCAGAGTGAGGGAAAAGGAAGGGTAGAAAGAGACATAGGCGTGAAAAAGGAAAAAAAAAGGCAATTGCATAACTATAAAAGGTAGTATAAATGCATGCTTTTCTCTTTTTTAACTGATTTAGAAAGCAATTCTATAAAATAGTATGTTTATAATGTATTATAGAGTGTGTAACATATAGAAAAATATGTATTGCCAAGAACAGCACAAAGGAAGTGGGTGGAAGCAAAGATGCACTGGGCTAAGGAAATGACTACAGATAGTAAAGTAATAATTATCACAATGTACTGTTGGGTCTATAACATTAATAGATATAATATATATGACAATAATACCACAAAAAAGAGGGAAAGCGAACAGAGCTACATAGGAGTATCATTTCTATATATCATTGGAATTAAACTAGTATGAATCTGAAGCTGATTCTGATAATTTAAAATACACACAGTAAACCTTACAGCAATCACTAAAAAGAAAAAAAAAGTGAAAAAATAATCAAAGAAATTAAATGTTACATCAGAAAATGCTCTTTAATACAAAAGAAAGCAGTAGACAAGGAACAGAGGAACAAAAGACACTTGAGACATAGAAAACAAAAAGTAAAATAGCAGATGTCAATCCAGGTATATCAATAATAACATTAAATGTGAGTGGATTAAACAGCCCAATCAAAATGCAGAAATTTTCAGATGGATAAGAAAACATGATCAGTCATATGCTGTCTACAGGGGACACACTTTAAATACACAAATAGACTGAAAGTAAAAGGATAGAAAGAGATATATTATGCAAACAGAAACCACAAGGAAGCTAGAATGGCTATATTGATATCAGACAAAATAGACTTTACAACAAAAATTTTTTTTACTAGAGACAAAGAGGGACACTTTATGATAAAAGGGACAGTCCATTAGAATGGTATAAAATTATAAATACATATGCACCTAATAAAAGAGGATCAAAACACAGGTGGCAAAAAGTGACAGAAATGAAGAAAGAAATTCAATAACAATAGACACTTCAATTATCCACTTTCAATAGTGGGTTGAACTAGTCTTAAGATTAACAAGGAAATAGAAAACTTGAACAACACTGTAAACCAAGTAGACTTAACAGAGCCAACAATAGAATACATATTCTTCTTAAGTACACAGGAAACCTTCTTTGGCATAGACCACAGGTCATAAACAAACATCAATACACTTAAAAGGATAGATATAATATAAAGTGTGGTCTCCAATTACACTGGAACAAAATTAGAGATCAATATCAGGGAAAAAAAAAACTTGAGAAAATAACAACACAGTCCTAAAGAACCAGTGGATAAGAGAGGGAATCAAAAGGGAAATTAGAAAATACTTTAAGATGAGTGAAAATGAAGATACAACATATCAAAATTTATAAGATGCAGCAAAAGTGGTCCTTAGAGGAAAATATATAGCTGTAAATGCTTGTATTAAGAAAGAAGAGGGGCACCTGGGTGGCTCAGTTGGTTGAGCATCTGACTTCAGCTCAGTTCATGATCTCATGGTTGTGAGTTCAAGCTCCATGTCAGGCTCTCTGCTGTCAGTGCAGACCCTGCTTCAGATGATCTGTCCCCCTTTCTCTCTGCCCCTCCCCCCCTCTCAAAAATAAATGAACATTTTTTAAAAAAGAAAGACTTCAAATCAATAGCCTAAACTTCCACTGAAAAAAGAAGAGCAATCTAACATAAAGCAAAAGAAGGAAATAATAAAGATTAGAGGAGAAATTAATGAAATAGAGAATTGAAAAACAACAAAAATTCAATGAGTCCAAAAGCTGGTTCTTTAAACAGATCAACAAAATTGATAATCCTTTAGCTAGCCTAATCATGCGAAAAAGAGAGAAGATAATAACTAGAATCAGAAATTAAAGAGTGGATGTTCACAAGACTACCTACAGAGAAAAGCTAAGGTTCATGTGACTTCACTAGGGAATGCTGCCAAACTGAAAAAATTAATACCAATCTTTCACAAACTCTTCCAAAAAATAGAAGAGAGGGAAACAATTATGAACTCATTTTGAGGCCACCATTACTCTGACACCAAAACCAGAGAGAGATGTCCTAAGAAAACTAAAGATCAATATCTCTTATGAACTTGGAGGCAAATATCCTCAACAGAACACTAGCAAACTGAATCCAACAACATGTAAAAGAATATATACCAGGTCAAGTGGGATTTATCCCAGGAAGGCAAGGTTGGTTAAACATAAGAAAATCAATTACTGTAATAGGTCATACCAGTAGAGTAAAAAATAAAAACCACATAATCACCTCAATAGATATAGAAAAAGCATTTGACAAAATCCAACAGTCTTTCATCATAAAAACACTCAACAAATTAGGAATAAAATAGAAGTTCCTCAACCTGATAAAGAGCATTTATGAAAACTCCACAGCTAATATCACACTTAATGGTTAAAGACTAGATGCTTTGTTCTTTTTTTAAATTTTTTATGTTTATTTATTTTGAGAGAGAGAGAGAATGAACACGAGCAGGGGAAGGACAGAGAGAGAGGGAGGCACAGAATCTGAAGCAGGGTCCAGGCCCTGTGCTGACAGCTCAGCACAGAGCCAGATGTGGGGCTCCAACTCACCAACTGTGAGACCATGAGCTAAGCTGAAGTTGGACACTAACCGACTGAGCCACCCAGGTGCCCCAACTTTGTCCTTAAGATCAGGGGCATGATAAGGAAGTCTGCACTTGCCAATTCTGCTCAACATTGTACTGGAGGTTCTATCCAGGGCAACTGGGCAAGGAAAAAAAAATCCAGGTTTGAAAAGAAGAAACAAAAGTATCTCTCTTCAGAGATAACATGACTTTGTATATAGAAAATACTAAAAAATTTAGGATGTCCAACTTAAAAACTCTAAGAACTAATAAATGAGCTTAACAAGGTTTTAGAACACAAGGTCAAAATAAAAAATCAATTGTTTTTCTTTATGATTGCAATGAACAATCCAAAAATGAAATTAAGAAATAAATTTCATTTACACTTTCATTTACAATGATTTACAATCATTTCAATTACAAGATAAATAACACACTTAGAAATAAATTTAATAAAATAAGTGCAAAACTTATACTCTTAAAACTAAAACATTGAAAGAAATGAAAGGAGATTTAAATAAACAGAAAACATCTCATGTTTATGGCTCAGAAGACTTAATACTGGTAAGATGGCAATACTTCTTCAATTGATCTACAGGTACAATACAATCCCTGCCAGAACACCAGCTGTTTTCCTTTCCTTTCCTTTCCTTTCCTTTCCTTTCCTTTCCTTTCCTTTCCTTTCCTTTCCTTTCCTTTCCTCTCCCTTCCCTCTCCCTTCCCTCTCCCTTCCCTCTCCCTTCCCTCTCCCTTCCCTCTCCCTTCCCTTTCCTTTCCTTTTCTTTTCCTTTTTTTGGAATTGACAAGGTGATTCTAAAATTCACATGTAATTACAAGGAGTCCCAAATAGCTAAAACAATTTTGAGAAAGAAGAAAAAATACAAGGATTCACGCTTCCCACCTTCAAAACTTAAGTACAAAGTGATGGTAATGAAGACAGTGTGGTACTGGTGTAAGGATAGACACATAGATCAATCAAATAGAAATGAGAGTCAAGAATTAAACCTACCCATCTATGGACAACTGATTTTTTGACAAGGGTGTCAAGGCCATTCAATGGGGAAACTAGGCTTTTCAAAAAGTGGTGCTAAGACAGTTAGACAGCCACATACAAAAGATGAAGTTGGACCCAGACTCAAACTTTATATAAAAACTCAAACATCATTTTTACATCTCAAAATGGATCAAAGGTCTAAATGTAAGAGCTAAAACCATAAAACTGTTAGAATAAAATGTACAGATAAATCTTCAATTCTGTCACTTCAGCACTTGACAAAGGATTCTAGTAAAAACATGATCAACAGAAGAAAAAAAACACATAAATTGGATTTCATAAAAATTAAAAATTGTTTGCTTCAAAATCACTGTCAAGAGGGTAAAAAGACAACTTACAGAATGGGAGAATATATTTGAAAGTCATACATATGATAAGAGATTTGTATCTAGAGTACATAAAGAACTCTTATAACTCAATAATGCAATGACAAATAACCCAACTAGAAAATGGGCAAAGGATCTGAAGAGATATTTCTCCAAGGAACATATACAAATTACCAATGAACATATGAAAAGATGCTCAATAGAATTAGCCATTAGGGAAATGCAAATCAAAGCCACAATGAGATGCCACTTCACATACACTAGGATGGCTAGAATAAAAGGTCAGATAATAAATACTGATAAGAATGTGGACAAATAGGAACCCGCATGCACTATTGGTGTAAAATGGTGCAGCCACTTTGGAAAACCCTGACAGTTCTTCAAATAATTAAACATAGTATCATATGGCCCAGCAGTTCCACTCCTAGGTATATACCTAAAAGGAATGATAACATATCATGCACATGAATCTTTATAGTTACATCATCTTAATAGCCAGAAGTAGAAACAACTCAAGTGTCCATCAACTGATAAATAAAATGTGGCCTACTATACAAAGGAATATTCTGCCATAATAAGAAATTAAGCACTAACACATGGGTGAACTTTGAAAACATGCTCAGTGAAAAAAGCCAGTCACAAGTGATCACACATTACATGATTCCATATGACATAGAAGGTCCAGAATAGGGAAATCTACTGAAGTTGAAGGTAAGTGAGCAATTACTTAGGTCTGAAAGGAGAGTGGGGAGAGAGGTGAGGGTTTCTTTTAGGGGTGATGAAAATGTTTTAAAACTCGTAAGTGATGACTGTGGGGTTGGTTGTATGTACCTGTGAACATGCTAAAAAACATTGAACTGTATGCTTTAAATTGATGTCTTGCAAGATATGTGAGGTATATCACAATAAAGCTGTTAAAAACAATTGTTAGTGAAATGAATTAGGAAAAGAGAAATGGAGAGAGAGAAACAAGGAGAGAGGGAACAAAGGAGTTTATTCAATGTCAGTAAATAGATCTTTGACTTTAACTGGGGAGAGATACAAGAAGATATGAGAAATTCATGCGGAACAGCATATAGACTGACATCAAATGAAATGTCATCAATTGCCAAAAGAATCAGATCAGCCCCAAAGGTTGTGAAGGGGTGGGGGATAGATCAGAGGGGATGGGGAGAGTGTGGGGTGGTGGTAAATGAGCTAGTATCATATGTCCCAGGAATCAGGGTGACCTCCCTAACCCGGGAGGAAACAGACAGTAGAATTCCCTCACCATGTTAAAACAATGAACTTGACCACTGTGTACTGACATGGAAAGATGTCCATGATTGTTAGTTTATAAAAGCAGGATCTACACCAAGCAGTAGTTAATTTTAGAGAGAGGGATTGAGGAGGAAGTTTATGCTTTTTCTGGATCATTTGATTTTTTTTTTTTTGCAAGCATATTTTTTTTTTTGTAATCAGAAAAAAAAACCCATAAAGGTATTTCACAAAGAACAAATAAGACAGACCTGATTAACATTTGTGATTTGCAAATATTCTTTGATGAGAGATGATGTGTAAACAAGAAGGATTATTACCATAGGCCTAGCCAGCTTGGAATGGCCACTTCTGCCATTGTCTCCTCCCGGACAATGCCACAGCTTCTTCCACAGGGCACTCACAGCCGCAGGGAGGGCCCCCAGCCTCCCTGAAGCCTCACTTCCCACGATTTCCCAATGGGCTGCCTCTTCTTCCATCCATCCTCCTCACGCAACATCCCACCATAATTATCCTTCTTCCCACCACTTCCTTGAAACCAAACCTGTCACAGACACCAATGACCTCCAAGTTTCCACTGAACTTCTGTACCCCTCTCTACTTCTCAGTGTTTGGCAGTCTGGCTCCTACCCGTTCCTGGAATGCTTTCTTTGCCTGGCATCTGGGATTCCTGACTCCTCTGCAGGCTCCCCTCCCCTCTCCCTGGCTGCCCCTTCTCAGCAGTCCTCCTGTTTCACATAGTTTGGGATGGCGTGTGCTGGGCTCTGACCCACCCTGAACTTTCTCTTCCTTAATCTCTGCTCCTCCATGGGTAACTCATCTGGGCCCTGCCGCCCTCTGTCTTAAAGGTTGTTTTCCTTCCCTTGTTTAATACTGAAGGGAAGAAAGAGGCAGAAATGGAGTTTCAGAGAGAAGATTCTGCAAAGATGAGCAAGCTTGTAGGGCTGGACTGTCCTCTCCCCCTGACTAGATAAGACCAGGCAAGGGGAAAGGAAAGAGGGAAGATGAAGCTAGTCAGGCCAGGGAGAGAGAGAGCGGCAGAGGAACAGGTGCAAGCCCTCTGGTGTCTCTTATCAGGACACTAATCCCATCATGAGGGCCCCACCCTCCTGACCTCCTCCAACCCTTATTACGACTGTCAAGGCCCTGTCTCCAAATAGTCATAGTGGGGTTTCAACATGAGTTTTGGGGGGGACCCAAACATTCAGTCTATAACAGATGGGCTCAGTGCTGAGTGTTCCTCACCAGAAAGCTTGCTGTCTCTCTCTCTCTTTCCTTGCCACCCCCACCCCCCCAAATGTGAGAAGGCGACGACAGACAAGGAAAAGTCTGCACATTAGGAAGAAAGCTCTCACCGAAAGCCGACCACACTGGCATCATCATCTTGGGCGTCCAGACTCCAGAACTGTGTAATCAATGCCTGCTGTTGGAGCTGCCCAGTCTGTGGTATTTTGTTGTGGCGCCCGAGTGAGACTGCATGTCTGTCAGGGGACTCTGCTCTTCTCCACTGCTCCGCCTGCTCCTTCTTTCTGTCCTTCCCTCTCATCCTCACTCACAGCTGTCCCTCAGCACTGTCCAGAAGAATGGCTCAGGATGGCTAATCAGTGCTCCAGCTGCGCCCTAGCCGAAAGGTACTTTCTTCCGGGCCTCTGGTTAAATCCTGAGAGGGGAGTGTGCTCACTGTGGCTCATCTGGTCTTTGTCTGTGGCCCTGCTTGCTGGGGGTGTGTGCTTCTGGATGGCCCACCCTGTTCTGGCCCAAGCAGACCCTCTGCAAGGGGGACTGGGTGCTAGACCTTCGGCTAGGGGCTCAGCATGGCAGTGACAGCACCGTGAAAGCCCAAGCCTGTGGGAAGCAGGTGGGGTATGTGTCGCATGGGGGCCAAGGGAGCAATGAACACTCGTGATTGTTTGCTCTGCAAGTATTATTCGTGTGCATGTATTTGCCTAACCTCCACCGTAGTCCGTAGGCGGGCAGATGTACCACCTTGGAATAGAAGGAATGGGGCTCCCTGAGCTCAAGCTCTTTCCCAGGCGCCAGGCAGGAAGGGGGCGGGGCGGGAGTGTGGCTCTGCGGGAGCTCCGCCCCAGGGCGTGGCTGGTCCACTCAGGCCCCGCCCATGTCCTTGTGTCGGAGCGAGCCCATTGAGCGCCCAGGAAATCCAGCTAAACCCTTGGTCCAGGCAGTCTGGGAGGCAAGGTCCTGCCTTGTTTCCAGGCACTTCCTTGCTGTTGGAAGGGGGCGGCGCCACCGAGATTCTTTTGATGGGCACTGACCCTCTGCCTGTCCTGTCGGATTAAGCTCTTTGAATTAAACATGGTCCCTTCAGACTTTGATTTGGATGCGAACACCTGGCACGGGTTATACACTGAGCCCTTATCAGCAGCAACACCTTGGTGTGACTTCTTTATCAGATCTTCTTTTCCCTAGACTGAGAATTGTCCTAGAGAACAGACCTTTGGGAGGATTCGAAGGGAGGGGGAGGTCTGTTACAAAGGCACCATCACCCCGGACAGTCTTTAGCATAGGAAAATCATCCGAGATAACCATCGCTGTGTTTAGGCTGCACTGGAGCCAGCTGCGGAGGTCCAGTGACGACTTCACCTCCTCCTGGCTGTGTGAGCAAGGCCTTCCTGCCCGGACTTTCTCAGCTGTAAGAGACCTGGTGAGCAGCAACGCCTCGAATGTACTAAATGCTCAATTACAAGTATAGCAACAAAACAACCAGTATCTACGCATCAATTTGCAGATCACAAAGCCTTTTTGCATGATTTCCTTTGAGTCACAAACAGCTCTGGAGATTTTTTAAATTTAAAACAAAAAAAAATTTTTTAAAATGTTTATTTATTTTTGGAGAGACAGAGACAGAGCACAAGCATGGGAAAGGCAGAAAGGGAGGAAGACACAGAATCTGAAGCAGGCTCCAGGCTCTGAGCTGTCAGCACAGAGCCTAACGCGGGGGGTTGAACTCATGAACCCGCGAGATCATGATCTGACTCGAGGTTGGACGCTTACCTGACTGAGCCACCCAGGCGCCCCACCCTGGGAGTATTGACACCCATTTTACAGATGAAGGAATGGAGGCTGAGAGAGATTAAGAGCCTGGTTCTACATGGCACAGCTTTAAGTGCTGGAGACAGCAGTCAAGCCCAGACTTTTTGATTCCACTTCTGCAGAGTCCTGAAAGACCTCCAGGTTTGGATGTAGCTGGACTTTGGGTCGAGTACCGGCCCTTCACAAAATGTTGTGGCCTCTGAGACTCGGTTTCCTCACCTGCTAAATGGGAAGGCAGAGTTGCAGGCAGATGTCTGCGGTGGGGGTCATTACCATCATTACCCAGCCACCCAGGTCCAACAGGCCTGATGGACTTTTCTGCTATTGCCGTTGATGTCTGGGCTTAGCCTGTCTGTCTACAAAATGATAGCAGAGACTTTGAAGGCTGGGAGTGGGTCAACAAAAGATAAAACACAGTACCAGCCTATTATCTCAGCTTCACATATCGACATTGGCAGACTTTTCCGTGCTTGTGGAGGGAAAGCATTGGAACTCCTGCCAAGAGCAAAAACTGATTTGCCCACATGCAGTCCAGCCCTCTGATCTGTCCCTGGAGACAAAATAAGGAAACTACCTCTTTGATCCAAAACTATTTTTATCTGCCTCTGAGCAGTGCTTATGGTGCATTATGTGTTTTTCAGGGAAGGGTGCTATCAGCAGTGGAGATAACCATTACCCTGGACCAGCCCTGCAAATGGGCCCCTTTTGTCTTCTCTGGCAGTGCCAGAGGGGCCAGGCTTGGGTCACGTGCTGGTGGCAGCTGACAAATATGTCTCCTTGCCTCGGCTGGTTGGTGCTGACCAGATGGTGAAGGAGACAAAGTTGTCTTCAGTGCATCTTGTCCCCAGAGGTGTGTGCTGTAAAATGAGGAAGGCCTGAGTGGGTGTCCATGACTACTCTGTGGGCTCTCCTCTCCTGCCCTCCCATCGCTGGGCTGGCCCCCAGCTTTTCGTGTCTGTTGGCCCACCCCTCTTCCATTAGGATGCAGTTGGACGCTGGCTTCTGCTGGCCAGCGCCCACCCACAGCTTTGGGCAGAGAGTACCCTGCATTAACCCTGCCTGCTACCTTTTCTGGGAGGGGGGATTCAGACAGAAAGGGGTACACATTTTGCTGGGCCTTCAGGGATCAGGAGGAGTAGAATGAGCCACAGGGAGAAAGGAGAGAAGAAGGGAATTTATGGCTGGGAGAAGCCTGCTAGTAAAAACCTGCAGATGGAAATCAGTGCAGCAGGAAAATATTAGAGATGTTACATGAGATCTTTTCATCTTTCCCCAGAAAAGGTTACTTTTCCTGTGCCCTGCCCCCAGTGCGTAGAGGTGGATACAGCCTGGAACCAAGTGTATGGTTGGTTTTGTATCAGCCACAGGGTGCTCAGACATTTGGTCAACCAGTATTCTGTGTGTGTCTGTGAGGGAGCTGATGATATCATGTGAATGCATAGACTACGTATAGCAGATTGTTCTCCCCAATGTGGGTGGGTCTCTTCCTATCAGTTGAAGACCTGAATAGCACAAAAACCTTCTGCCTGACTGGTTTGAGCTGGGACATCAGATATTGCCTGCCTTCGGACTCAAACTGAAGCATTGGCTCTTTCTGGGTTTTGAGCATGTTGGCATTTGGACCAGAGCTACACCATCAGTTCTTCTGGGTCTCCAGCTTGCTGACTTCAGATCTTGGGACTTGTCAGCCTCCATAATCACCAATGGAACAATTCCTTATAATAAATCTCTTTACACACACACACACACACACACACACACACACACACACCCTATTGGCTCTTTTTCTGGAGAACATGGACAAATGTACCAAGTGTCATAGTTTGACTTTGATTCCACACTTGATCTTAGCCAAAAGGCCAAGAAGTGATTGACTTTGATTCCAAAATATGCCCCAAAACACATAGTAGAGACATAGTCGCAAAAGTCTTGGTTTTTAATGGTAAGAGCCTGGCTTTTTGAAAGAGAAGGACTTAGTACACACAGTTTAATAGCATAAAGACAGGCTTGGGAAGCTTGCATGGAGATGTAGCAACAGATTTCCCATCTTGAGGGGTTGTGTTTTGGTGGGAGGAAGATGACCAGAGGGCTGTGGATGCAGCCTAGAGAGTGGGGGTCCCTGAGAGGAGCCAGTGCCCTGTCCCCTCCAATATCTGAACTGGGAGGGGAGTGTTTATAGAATGCATTGGATTGTTGAGTGTGGGGGTCGAGGGCTGAGTGAACTTGTGCTTGACCCTTCCCAGGAGAAGAGGGCAGGATCCTAAAGTGAATGAATATTTACCCAATTGTTCAGATCAAATTTGCATACTCCACACTTTTTTCCTAGGGCCAAGAGAGTTGTGCCTGCCAATGTTGACTTTTGCAGTTCTTAAATAAAAATCAATTAGCTTATAAAATTCCTCTCTGTTCCTCTCCCTGCCTCCACCTTCCATCCTGAGTTACGTCAGGGGGCTGTACCACACGTGGCCTGCCACCCTTGAAAAATGTGTGATAATCTATTCGTTAGGTTGCTTTTGATCACAAGCAATGGGAAATGCAGTTCAAACCAGCTGAAGCCATAGAGAGATTCTGACTAACTCAACTGAAAAGCCCAGATGGGTACAGGCTTCAGGTGAGGCTTGCTTCAGCGGCTTGGTAGTGACGTGGGCCCCATTTCTCCACAATGCTTTCTGCAGTGTCAGGTTAACTAATGAGTGCTTCCTACCAGGTCCCAAGATGGCTGGCTGCATCTTCTTGAGCCACCTGATTCTTCTCTCATGTCCAGACAGACATGTGCCCATCTGCAGCCCGGTGACTGGGGGCAGGAATGTCCTCAGTGCAGGATGCCAGCTCTGTGCTTGAAGTCTGAGGTCCCTGGGTGGTGTTCTGGGACCTAGGCTGTTGGAAAGGGCAAGGGGGTATAGATGCTGAGGAGGGAACAACACAGCTCCTTTACAAATGGAACCTTACATTTTCATGTTTTATTACATTGCCCTTTTGCCACCATCCTCCCACAGTTTTCCTGCTAACTGGTAAAGAATCTTTAATCTGAGCAGAAATTGCTGAATTCTTACCAGCCAAGTGGGGATTAGTAGCGCTGTCTCCTTACCTTGGGTAGGGCAGGCCCCGAGCCATGTGTCCCGGACCACCACCCTGGCCTTGCTCTGCTCACCTGTGAAATGATTCGGTCCCTGCTTGGTGAGGTCCTTGTGAGGATAAAGCGGTGTGTCTCCCAGTGTGCATCCTGCCCCAGGTTGAGGGTGAATGGGTAGCTGATGCACTATTGGTTCATGTAAATGCCCCCTGAGGCTGCTCCCGGCAGAGTGCTCTGGAGGTCTTGGGCATAGACAGAAGGTGGAGGGGAGGAGTCGCCTGAGGAACAGAGCCCCACAGTCATTTGCTAACCCTCCCTGCTGCTCCTGATGAGGACTTGCTGACCCATCACTTATTCACCATCCAACTGAACAGGAGTTACTGCTCCTAAGTGGTCACTCCAGGCCTGATGTGGCCATGAGGCCTGATGTTGATAGTGTCCTGGTAGCTGGAGGAGGGTACTGTGCAGTGCCCAGTCCAGTGCTGGCCTCGGAGTCACCTGTGCATGAACCCTCAGTGCAAATGCGCACTGGAAGCTGCAGGGCCCTCAGGCACTCAGAGCCACTGTGGTGTGGAAGGGACAAGCTTAGTCCCCACCACCCCCAAAGATGGGTCTGAGGTTGGCTTTGCTATATGGTCTTGACCAAGATGTTTCAGTTTACCTGGCCTCCATTTTCAGACTCCAGAATGCAGAGGACAAGTGGATGGTGACTGTCCCATCCACTGTGAAAGTGGCGATTACCTGCATATTGGAGGGGGCTTGTATAGTCAGTGGCAAACCCCTCCTGGGCTTTGGGCCTCCTCCTCAGCCTCCCTGCTGGGGGTCCAGCTCAGTCTCGGGCCTGTTTCCTCTGCCCCTTGGTGCTCCTCTGTGCCCGTGGCTGCAGCCCTGTGTATGTCTGCAGCTCTGGCTTCTCTCCTTGGCTGCAGGAACACACCCCACCCCCGCCCCGGCCCAGAGATGGCTCCTGAACTCTGCCACAGTGGCACATCCAACCTCCACCCCTAACCTGCAGGGCTGCTGTCTTCCCCAGCCCAGGTGACCTGAGCAGTCCTACACCTGCTCCAGCCAAAAGCCCTGGGGTTGTCCTAGCCTCTTTCCTTTCTCTTTCACATCACTTTGAATGAAGTGGGGGAGGGGGGGTGAAAGAAAGTAAGAAAATCCACTTGGCTCCATTGTGGAACATGTCCTGACTGTGACCTCTTCTCACTGCTTCAGTTTCCTCTTCTGGGGCCCAAAGTTCACCTGGATTATGGTGCCGGGTCCCACTTACCCTCCATATCCACATTCCCTACCCCCCCTGCCCTAGACTATCTGCCCCTGACAACAGACAAAGTGATCCTTAAAAACATTTTTTTAATGTTTATTTATTTTTGAGAAAGAGGGGTGGGGGCAGGGGCAGAGAGAGGGGAAGACACAGAATCTGAAGCAGGTTCCAGGTTGACATGGGGCTCAAATCCGCAAACTGCAAGATCATGACCTGAGCCAAAGTTGGATGCTTAACTGACTGAGCCGCCCAGGTGTTCCCAGAGTGATCCTTCTAAAACACAAGACTTCAGATGCCACCCCTCTGCTCTGGCTTCTCCTCTCCCTGAGGCCCTGTGTGCTCTGGCCTCCCCTTACCTGGTTAACCTCATCACCTACCACTTTCCTCTGCTCCACTCTGTCCTGTCTGCATTGGCCTTCTTGTTGTTCTCTGAAAAAATATGCCAGTCCTGATCTTTCCCCAGGGCCTTTGCACTGCCCTATTCCTCTGCCCAGAATGCTTTCCTTCCATGCTCCACTCTCTCCCCTTCCCCAGGTCCTTGCTTGGACATCACTTTCTGCCTGAGGTCCACCTGGAGCCTCACATTTAAAGTTGCAGCACACTTTCTGCTGCACCCTCACTGCCTGCCCTGCTCTCTGGTTCTTTTTCCACAGAACAAGTAGTGTTCTAAAACTGTGCCATCTGCTGGACTATTGTGTTTCTTTCTGTCTCCTCCCATTAAAGGGCAGCCCCATGAAGGCAGGGATTCTTGTCTGTTCCCTCTGGCCCCAGAACAGTGCCTGGCACATAGTAAATGCTCAATAAATATTTGGCAAAGGAATGGGCACCCCCTTGATTTTATTAAGGGGCTGAGCATGAAGGTGCAGGGAGAGGATGTTTCTTTGGGGAGAACTGCTGGAGTGATGGAGGGGAAGGGGTGCTCCCCATCTCCTCAGCAGATGAGAGGGGCTTTAAGAAGACCTCTGAGCAGCTGACACAAGTCCCTGGGAGGGGCACAGTGACTCTTGGCTGAATCAGGCCCAAACTGACACCAAGTAAGAGAGAGCCTGGCTTGGGGTGGAGGGCAGGCACGGCCATACTGCACACTGTGTTTCCTGAGGATTAGCGGTGCATGTGCCCAAGACAGTAGGCAGCAGGAGTGGGACAAGAGCCTGGGATGAGGGGCAGTTAGGAGGTAAGCCAGAGCAGGATGTCTCTGGTAAGGAGGAACTGGGTTCAGCTATGCCTGGAGACAGCTCTGCAAGGACATCAGAGGTTCCCATGGGAACACCCTTCTAGTGAGATGGGACTCTGACCATCACAGTTTCTGTGCAGAAGGGACATCTGCAGGGGGATCCTGCCCCCCACCCACTGAGCTCCCAGATGGAGAAGAGGTACTTCTTAGCTAAACGTGGGTCACCAATTATGATGTAAGATGGGGAATGTTAATGGTGGAAGCAATGCTATTTTGGACTAAAAGTGACAGGAAAACATTTTTATTTTATGAGCAAGGCCAGGAAACTCATAGGACCTGTGTGGGATCCCATTCAGGGAAGCCGAGCTTGGGGCAGAAGAAACAGGTCTGAGGGTGGATTTAAAGATTCAGTGAGAGCAAAGAGTAAAGATGTTGATTCTGTGACACATGGAGTCAGGGTTCTTCCTGGTCCTGTTTACAGCTGGGGACAAATCTGTGCATCTCCCTGAAGTGAGACCTAGAACACCTATCGGGGACACCCTAAGAGGCAATGAGGCTGGCTATGTCTGCAGTCCGCCTCTGGCAGTGTAGGAAGTTGAGGACCTCAGTGCTGAGGGTCATTGTGTGCTGAGCCCCTCCCTCCTAAAGGGGAGGGGAGGAGGGTGCCTCCCTCTTCCCCAAACAAGTGAGAGATGACTTTAAGGGAGCACAAAATGGAGTCTGATGTTAGTTGGTGCATCAGTCAGGACATCAGTAACAAACACCCCCAAAACTCATAGACATAACGTCATGGTACTTCTCCATCCACATTAATTGCCCACATGGGCTGGTGGAGATTTCTGCTCACATGGTCACTCAGGGACCCTCCGTCAGCTTCTGTGTGCTTCTGTTATTGCCTCAGCTGAGGGAGGAGGATTTGGAGAGTTGTGGCCCTGAGAGATTTCTCCTGGAAGTGACACAGCCCACAGTTGTCCCCATATCATGGTTCGAACAATTTGTGTGACCACACCTTTGAAGAGGGGCATGGAGACAGGCACAGAGAATTTTACATGTGCCTGGAAAGCAGGGACCTGGACATATTGGGACCAGCACTAGTGGCCACCACTGCTGGGAGGGCCCTGGCCAGCAAAGGGGTGGGGCCAGGTAGAAATGTGCTCCCTTACACCAACAGTGGGATGAAGGGTGTGTATCCAACACTGTGAGGATTGTCACAGTGGGATCCTAGGAGATCCCAGCAGAGGGATGGGCCCCAAAAGCCGAGGTGAGAGCAGGAGTTGAGAGCAGCAAGTCTAGAAGAGCCTTGCCCATGTCAGGGATCTCAGCCAGGGGCCACTGCGGAGCCTGCAGACTGCTTACAAGAGTGTCACCTTGCCCATTTGGGCCCATTAAGCAGACTTTCCCTATCACTGTGTTCCCCACTCTGTCTTCCTCTGTTACTCTGGAGCTGCCCTAAAACTGCAGCCACCAGCAGGGGCAGGGTGGAGTGAGAAGGGGTGAGGAGCAGGCCAGGCTCTCACCTCAATGGCAGGTGTCCAAAGAGAAGCTTTACCTGGATGAGAGCTCGGGGTTCAATATCAAACTGGATTCAACTGGAGTTATGGGATTACTAGCTTGGGCTGGACCTTCCCTTATCCTGGGGAGGCTGAGAAGCTACAGCAGCTGGCTGGGAGCCTCTACTCTGGGCAGGGGGACAAACTAGTGAGGTGGCTTGAAGTGGAGCAGGAGCGTGCTGCCTACCATCTTGGAGAAGGCCGGTTCCATCTAAAACAGGGGAAACACTGCCCCCACGTGACCCACCTCTCGGGACACCCTGGCTCAAGTGGCACCGTGTCTGAGTGAGGAAGGGCTTCAGCACCGTGTGCTAGATATGACGTCAAGGCTGCAGCTCCTGAGGGCCTGGTGGCTCTTGTGAGGGGCACCCTTGGGTCCTGGGGAACAAGCCTGTCTCAGGACAGCCTCCCACTCTCAGCCCAAAGCACCACCAGAGATCCTCAGGCCTCCCTCCTTCCCTTCCTTCTTCCCTGCCTTGGGCCTTGCCTGTGGAGAACTGAAGGTCACACATTCTGAGGCTGTGCAGGGGGAGAACTGGAGATGGGGGCAGTTGAGGTGTGGGGGTGGTCCAGGAGGGAACAAGCTAGAGAAGGGAGAGGGGAACCTGGCAGGAGAAGGGCTGCAGCTGCTCATGCTGGTGTCATGTCTGCTGCGGGGGCAGGGGCGGGCGGCACTGGAGGAGGGGTCCTGAACCTGTTCCTGCAGCACCCCCCCTGGGCCAGATGCTGTTCTGTGTACAGATCCCTGCCCTCAGGGGCTCCCAGGGAGGCTGGGAGGTTCCAGTGAGGGAGACAGACTGTAAGCAAGTGCCAGAGGGTGAGTAGGGCAAGGGGGAGTCAGGAGACTGGGAAGACCGTGGAGGTCAGAGATGGGAGGAGGCCTCACTGACAAGTGGGAATTTGAGCCAAGACCCCAAGGCATGAGGGGGTGGCCAGGGACAGCGGGCACTGCCTGTAGGTGGAGGGCACGGCTGGAGCTGCTGTGGCATGACAGAGGGGGGACTGGATCCCGGGGTCCTGTCATTGGCTGCCACCCTGTGTGAAGCAGGTTTTGGGCAGAGGGTGATAGGACTTGGTGTAGATTTTAACAGGTTCATTCTAATTCTAGGTCAAGAATATCCTTGGGGTGGGCAAGGGTGAGGGAGGAAAAGTGGGGAGGCCCCTGCAATCCTGCAGCAGAGGTCACGGTGACTGGGACTAGGGTGGAGGGACAGAGACTGTGAGAGTCAGCTACATTCTAGATAGAAATTGAGGGCTGAGTTGAGAGGATATGCTCTGTGGCGGGGGGGGGGGGGGGGGAATGAACAAAAGGAAGTAGATGAGATTAAACCCAAGGTTTCTGGCCTGAACGGATGCAAGGATGGAAATGCCACTAATTGAATGGGAACGCTGGGATGGCACAGGTTTCAGGGACAGGCCACCTAGGGTTAGCTTGGGATGGCCACTAGGCCTCCAAGTCACCATGTGTTGTATGCGGGTGTGAGTCTGAGCCCTTGCGTTTAGGGGAGAGGTCTGCAGCATGGTATGAGGCTGGGAGTCCTCACTGTGCCAGTGGTATTTAAAGCCCTGATGAGGGAAGAATCCCCAGGGGGGTGAGTGTAGACAGGAGGAGACAAATCCAGACCTGGAGCTCTGGGCATCTGTCACCGGCAGGGCTGGGAGGAGTGCTGAGAGAGCAGGAAGGGAGCCTGAGAAGCAGGCTGGAGCCGGGGGCAGACAGGTCGGAAGCTGGCCCAGGTCCAGGAGAACAGGCGTCCATCCTTGGGAGGGAGGTTTGAGCCCCCTCAGCACCAAAGTGCTGGAGAAATCCCAGGTCAGTGCAAGACAAAGACCCCAGTTAGAGCAGGCCTTACTCTTCTACGGAAGCAGTGATGGGGGCAGAGTGAGTGAGACCCTGCAGGCCCTGGCCGTGGTCTGCTGCGAGGCAAGGCCAAGAGGGTGGGCTGTCCTTTGAGCTGGCTCTGGGCTGGGAAAGGGGTGCTGGAGGCTGGGAGGCTACAGTGGGCACTGGAGCAGAGCAGGTGGGGGAAGGCCTGCATCTGGGCCACGCATAGCCTACTGCCTCTCCCCCAGGGGGAGGATCTCTGCTCTGCAGATGAAGAAACTGAGGCTGCCAGGCTATGTGAGTTGGTGTAGGTCACACTGCCGAGTGCAGGCTTGGGTTCCAAGGCCAGAGGCCTTCTCACCGCTGGCCACCTGTCTCCTTAGAAAAGCTTTATGAAAACAAACTGCAAAGCAAGTCGGAATGTCGCATATGGTCTGAGGCCTTTTAGATAAGGTTTAGAATATGCAAAAACAGTGCTCAATGTTGCTTAAGGATAGGACTGCACAGGCCCGCAGCGAGATGATAAATCCCGGTGCAGGAGAGTGGATGGAGAGAGCTGTTCCCTCTGGTGCACCTTGTGGCCTTTTGAGTTCTAAGCGGGGTGGTGCACACCGATGCTGTCATGCTATTCTTCCTGCTTTTCCTATGTCTGAACTGGGTCTGAGTGAGTGAAGGAGGTTGGCTGCAGGCCTTCCTGTGACCTGCCTCCTTGACAGCCTGGCCAGAGACCAGGACCCCAGGAGGAGAAGGAGCTGAGGGCAGCTGGCCCTCCTGGCTGCATGCTGGGGGTAGGGGGTGGGTAGGTGGGAGGGTTGAGCCTCCTCAGAGGTGCCCTCATCATGGTTCAGGGGCTGGGCCTTTCACCAGGGGCACAGTCAGACACGTGTCACCTTGTTCACACCCTCTCTGTCCACAGGACCGCTGTCCCTTCCCCACAGAGGTCTCTTCCCTTCTCATGACAAAGGAGAGATCCAGCAAAGTCTTCCTGTGTGGGCCCCTCTTCCCTTTGAGGTCCCTGGTACTCCTTTATCTCCCACAAGTGGCCTTGGTGCCCCATTGTGTGCAAGCCCTGCCCCCTCTGTGGGACATGCTGTGTGTTTGTCTGGCTGTGTCACAGGGGGCTGGGGCTGCACTGGAGTTGTCTTGGAATGACTCAGTCGAGCCAATGGTCACATTTTTAGTGCTGTGAGCTGGGCATCAAAGCGTTGGTAGCTGGAAATGGACTGTGGGAGGATATTTACACCACAGAAGTCAGCCGGTGCTCCACATCTGGGCTTTTCCTCCTTTACTCTAGAGTTCACTCCGGTGCTCTGTGGAGCACCCCCAGTGAGCCTTCCTGAATGTGCCCAGCTGAGTCTCTGGGCTCAGGCCTCAGAGGGTCCCTGTCTGCTCCCACTCTCGCTCAGCTGTGTCCTGCGGAGCCCCAGGCCTGCCCAGCTGTGGTGTGTGTTGTGTGGGGCCGCCTCTTCTGCCCTGCCACGCTCCACACTCTGAGCGCATGTTGGGGGCTGCCTGGTAGAAGGAGCTGGGTCCCTGTGTCTCACATGCCAGAGTTTATTCTGACTGTGCCCGTGTCGGTGTGGAAAAGTGACAGCCTGTGGAGCTTCAGTTTTCTCCCCGGTCATGCAATGTGGAAGCCGCCTAGACATAGATTCCACTGCTGAGAGGTATGTGTGGCTCTAGGAACACGATGGTGTCCATCAGTGACAACCTCCGTTGGTGGGCAGGAGTGGTTTGACGGGGGACTTCTAGAAGAGCTACTTTGAGACATTTCCTCTCTGTTCTCTGCACAGTGTCGCTGGTCTGCAAACAGGTATGTGAAATACAGGGGTGGTCCCCCTGCCCAGACCCCTTGCTGCTGTAGTGTCATCCTGGGACTGTGCAGGGCTGGGGGGCAGGTGTCCTCTCAGGGGTCCTAGCAGCATTGGCCTAGAGCAAGGGCGTGGGCTGGAGGCTGCAAGGGCTCTGTGGGTGCTGCCCGTGTGTGTGTCTAGGGGTGCAAGGATCTCCTAGCCACGTGTGGACATGGATTCCCACGTAATGGATGTGTTGAATCCCTGCCCCACTTGCAAGTGGAGGATAAACACTGTGCTCATGATTGGGTTCAGTAGATCCTAAACCCAAAGATACCACTCTCTCCTGTCCAGTCCTCACAGTGGCTTGGTGCTGGACGCCCAGTGGGGAGCCCCACATTGGTTACTTTGGTGAGCGACTGTCTTTGGATTCCTGTTGTTGTGGACTGAATTGTGGCTCCCATGTCTGTGTTGAAGCCCTAAACCTCAATATGGCTGTATTTTGGGATAGGGAACAGTGGTAGGGCCTTGATCTCATAGGACTGGCGTCCTTGTAAGAAGACACTAGTCTCTTCCCTTCTGTGTGTGTGTGTGTGTGTGTGTGTGTGTGCATGTGCACACACAGAGAAAAGGCCATGTGAGGACACTGCAAGAAGCAGCCATCTGCAAGCCAGGAAGAGGGTCTCACTGGACAAGAACCCTGACGGCACCTTGATCTTGGAATTCCAGCCTCCAAAACTGTGAGGAAATAGTCTGGTTAAGCCACCCCATCTGTGGTCTTTGCTGTGGCAGCCAAGTAGACAAAGACACCAGAGATTACTCTCTTTAACTGAGTGCCATGGGCTTTCTGGACATTATCCACACACATTATTTATCTTTGCATGATTTACATGCATTATTTCACTTAGATTGTGCTCATATAACAAATGAGTTTCCTGAAGCATGGTGAGGTGGAGTGATTTGCCCAGGATCACAGCTATCAGAGCCAGAATGCAAGCAAAAGAGGGGGTCACCTCGTAACCTGTGGTTCTGACACCATACCACCCTTGGGGTCCCTACATGAAGCTCTTAGCCCCCATAGCCTGCAACACTGTGACCTGAAGTGACCTGGCCTGTGAATGGGGCCAGAGACACTTGGAATTTCCCTTGCATACTGGAAATGAGGCTCAGGACTAAACCCCAAGAAAGTGAGGCTGATGCCAGGCCCATGGCAACAGGGCTCCCTGTGTAGCACCCTGGCATTTTGATGGATGAAAAACATTTCAAGTTTTCCTGTAAAAATGTCTGTTGTGGAAAGATAAGGTAATTCTGGCATATGCAGTGGTGGCTTCTTAACTAGTTCGTGCAAGAACTGTTATACTTATTTTTAGCCTTAGGGCCGGGTACATCATGGCCCTAATCAGCAGCGACGGTGATGCCAGCCAAGCCAGCACCACACCAGACCCAAAAGGCATTACTAACAGGGCTCCTCTGCCAAGGAGTGTGACCCTGGGACCCACCCTCATGTGCCCACCTGGTGTCACTTGCACTGGCCATGGGAGCAATTGAAGAACCCTGCAGAGATCCTGTCTCAGGACCCAGGGTGGGGGGCACTCTAGGCCATGAGAGGGGTTCAGGCTGACCTCTGCGGTTGTTAGTTGGGCATGACGCAGTCTTGGGGCCTGGCGGGGCCTCAGGCAGCTCCCTTCATGCATACAATGGGAAGAGGCATTTGGGGGGCTCTGGGGTCCCGTCTTGCTGCCAGCTGGGGGGTCTGTCCTTTGAGTGGTCACAGACGGGGCATGTGCTGGGGGCAGCATCTTTACCTGTCACCTGCACAGGCACTCCTTCATGTGGAGCCCTCAGAGCTCTGCCCACATGTCCTAGCACAGCTGGGGTGGTGGGGAAGCCATCCCCTTTTTGGCCAGTGCAGTACCCCAGCTTCTGGGACCACCCATCTGGAAGAGAAGGTCAGATGGGGAACCTATGCTTAGTCCCTGGTATGGCCCCCTTTGAAAATGCCACTGGGCATTGTCCCTCACTCTGCCCTGGACAGACCACACCTGTCCCCATCTCCTTTGCTGCAGTTTTTAGCTGTGTTACTCTCCACCCCAGACAGGGAGCCCTGAGGGCTGATGATGACAGGTTACCTCATCAGCTGGACCCAGAAGAGAATGCAGTCCCCAGTGATCCCCCTCCCTCTTCTAGCCCCGACACTTTGGGTTTTCTAGCTCCAAAAGGCTGTGAGGGACTGGCCCCAGCTCTGGGCTCAGGTTTCTCTAGAAGCTGGCTTTTGGAGACCCCTCACTCTCTACTGTGCAATTAGAGGGGACCTCATGCCCTCATGCCCTCACCCCGGTCTGTAAAGCATCCTCCTCCGTTTCCAGGGTCAGAAAGCCCAGAAACTTCTCTGCTTCTGTGTCAGTCACATCTGCTGGCATTCTGGCCGGACCTGGCCCTGCCGGCTGTCCAGGAGGCTATTTGCTTGGGTGCTCCCTGCTGGAGACCTTCCTCCCCAGTCACCCTGAAGACCAGAGTACTCCGGAGGGATTTGGCCAGAGCAATTTGGGTGGTCCCCTCTCTCTGACAGAGGGCTGTGTAGTTAGAGAAAGCTGGGGTTGCATCTCATCTCAGATGCTGATCAGCTGAGTGACCGAGACTGTTGCTTCACCTCTCCGGGCACCTGTGTCCTTCTGTGACAGATGGGTGATAGGGTCATTGTGAAATCTGGGGAGATCCATTGCAGTGCCCTCTGGGCACAGTGCTTGCTCACTGTGGGGTCCCTGAACAGAGGCTGCCTCCATTCAGGCCAACTGCAAAGCCATTGTTAGGCTCAGATGTGCTGGGGAGATGGGCCATGGTTTGCTCCAGAAAGTAGTTTCTTTCTCTGTCTGGGGTGGGGGAAGGGGGCAGTTGCCTCCATGATCTCTGGATGACCCAGCTCAGTTTGGAATGGTGGTGAAATCTTCAGGCCCAACCCAGACAGGGCCTTAGCACCTCCCCTAAGGCCAGCACAAGCCCACTTTATGATTCTTGGAAATCTGTCTCTGAGAAAATGTAAAATTCATTCACCCTTGGGGAGCTCTTGGCAGCGCTGGGTTACATTTCAGCCCATTTGTGCAAGAACCCAATATTCTAGCTAGAAACCTCAGCCCACCCTGAATGTGGTCATGACAAATAGGAGGGGGAAGTGGATTGGAGATACGACTTCTGATTAGCACAGTTACGGGGAGCAGTTGCTCTGGCTCCTGGTGCGGAAGACAATAAATTAATTGCACGCTGATGTGGGAGAGAGGACGCCCCGATTCTATGCAGTGCCTGGCCCTGCTGCAATCCATGTGTGGAACGTGTAATTGCATCGTATTGCCAGGAGAGTTGTGGCAGGGATTCAATTACTCTGCAGAGTGACTGTAAACATCCCCCACACCCTTTCTCGTCTGATCTCTAGTGTTAGAGAAGATGCTGCATCATTAGGCTCTGAGCTCAGCAGAGGAAGCACCAATAGCCAGGTCATGGGTCCATGGTCCTTTGTCCAGTGAGGGAACTTCGTACCTCTGCGCAGAAACCCACGGAGCAAGTGTTAGGAACTGAATATGTGTGTCCCCTAAAGTTTAAATGATGAAGCCCTAATCCCCAATTCTCTGGTATTTGGAGGTAGGGCCTTTAGGTGGAAATTAGGTTTGGATGAGGTCAGGAGGCATCCCTTGATGGATCCCCTAATGGATTGATGTCCTTTCAAGAAGAGAAATGGAGACCAGAGCTTGCTCTCTGTCAGCCATGTGAAGACACAGCAGGAAGGCAGCAATCTACAAGCCAGGAAGAGAGCCCTCACCAGATGCTGAATCAGCTGGCACCTTGATCTTGGACTTCCCAGCTTCAGAACTGTGGTAAATAAAATTTTAAGCTGCCCAGTCTGTGGTATTTTGTTATAGCAGCCTGAACAAGTAAGAGTTCAACAAAATGCAGTCAGTGCCTGTAGGTGAAGTGTGCACTGGACACAGGGACTGGAGGTCTGTCACTGTTGTCCTGTGGCTGCCCAAGATCCCACTTAGGTCACGCACAAGTCCCTGTGGGCTCAGTGAGGGCTCTCTTTAGCTTTTCCTAAAAAGCTGTTTAAAAAGAGAAACTGGGATTCTTCCTACCTGTTTCTTGCATGGTGTTAGATTTTTAAAAGTGTTTTCCTTTGATCCTGGAAGTAATAAGCACTTCTGAGGCAGGATTAGGATATCATGCTTTAAGGAAAGGAGAAGCTGAGTGTGCCCTGGTGCCCACTATGTGCCAGCTACTGTCCCAGGCCCCGGGCAAAATAAGCAAAAATCCCCACCCTTGCAGACCTGCATTCCAGCAGAGACACACAATAAACCATGGATATTACATAGTATGTTAGAAGGAGGCAGTGCTTGAACAGATTAGAGCTGCATCAGTGGAATTAGGAGGCCTGGAGTGGGTGAGGGCAAGAGGTGGGATACAATTTATCTAAAGTAGTCAGAGCAAATCTCAATGACACGGTGATGTTGAGCAAAGATTTGCAGGAGGTGAGGGTGTTAGCCATGTGGATATCTGGGTGAAGTATGTTCCGGGCAGAGGGAACAGCCATGCCAAAGCCCTATCATGGGACATGCTGGAGTGCTCAGGGGACAGCCAGATGGCCAGTGTGGATGGAGCAGGGTGAGTGTAGGGGAAACAGGAGCTGAAGTTAGAGGGGCCACATCAGGGAGGGCCTTGCAGGTTACTGTGAAGGCTTGGGTTTTTACTCTGAAGCAGGAGACACGGGTCAAAAGGAACAGAAAAATAACATGACTAAACCTTTATTTTAAGAAGGTCATTGTGAGTTTGTGGGTGGGGGCAAGGCTGGAGCTGGTGGAGCCCTTGGGAGGCTACTGAAATAATCCTGGCAAGGGGTTGTGGTGGCTCACACCGGGGCAATAGTAGTAGAGGGAAGTGGTCAGATTCTAGATGCATTTTGAAGAGTGAGCCACCAAGATTTCCTGATTAGTTGGTGGTGGGATGCAACAGAGTGGATGAGGCACTGAGGACCCCAAAGTTCTTCACCTGAGGGGTTGGGAGGATGGAGGAGGGTTCTCAAGGTGCAGGCCATCAAGTTGGGGAAGGGATCATGAGCTCAGTTCTGGATGGCTGAGTTTGAGGTATCTAAGTGGGACTGCCAAGTAGGTGGCAGCCCAAGATCCCAGAGGTGGGAGGAGCTCAGATTTTCCAGGTGTGTCTGTTATTCCAGATGGTTTTCTCTCTTTCAGCAGTTTTGGAAGTGGACAGTAGAAAGGGGCTTGTGCAGCAGAGGTCATGTTTGCTTTGGGATGTGAAGGCCAGAGCTTTCCCAATCCCAAAGGCCTTTTCCCTGAATGCCCCGGGTGGGACCAGCAGGTTCCAGCATGGTGCAGCACAGCCCTCTGTGCAAACATCCGCTTAGCCTGCTCTATGATGGTGCGATTGTTCATGCCACCCTTTCTCCCTTTAGACTGTGAGGCTCTAGAAGACAGGACGAGATTGCCCGTCGCTGGCTTCTCTGTGCCCAGCTCTTGAGGTGACCTATGGCAAAAACTCAGAGAATGACTGCTTGATATCACCCACCTGACCCCAAGTACAGGAAGCAAGCGTTTGAAGTGGCCCTCTTTAAAGGAAAATCAATGATTGCAAAGTCTTTGGATGGTATTTCTGACTGGAGCTATAGAATTTAGTGTGGGCTGTGGAGCTGGACAGCCTCTCAGGGACACCTGCCTTTCCTTGAGAAATCCTGAACCTCTCTTCCACATTTGTTATTCTTTTAGTTTCTTCTTTTTCCAAATTGCTCATTCATATTCTTTATTAATTTTTTTTCCTATTGGGTTGTCTGCCTTTTGCTTTTGATCTGTAGAAATTTGTTTCTGTTTTGTTTTGTCTTTATATTTTATTTTTTATTTAAAAAATTTAATGTTTATTTATTTTTGAGAGAGAGAGAGAGAGAGAGAGCACAAGCAGGGGAGGAGCAGAGAGAGAGAGGAAGACACAGAATCTGAAGCAGACTCTAGGCTCTGAGCTGTCAGCACAGAGCCCAATGTGGGGGCTCGAACCCACAGACTGTGAGATCACGATCTGAGCCAAAGTCAGATGCTTAACTGAATGAGCCACCCAGGTGCCCCTATTTTTTTTTTAAAGATTTAATTTTTTTAAATGTAATCTCTATCCCCCAATGCAGGACTTGAACTCATGACCCTGTGATCAAGAATTGCTTGTTCCACCAACTAAGCCAGCCAGGTGCCCCTATAGAAATTCTTTATATACAGTGGCTACTGGTCTTTTGTTAAGTTGCAAATATCTGCTCCCAGTAGTGGCTGTCTTTTCATTTTGTTTCTGATGTCTTTTGATCATAGAATTTAAAAATCTTATTACAGTCTACTTTATGATCTTTTCCTTTTCGGTATGTTCTTTTTGTGTCCTTTGACACATCTCTTTATAATGGGACCATGAAAGGTATTTCTTAATATATTCTAAAAGTTTTACAAGTTTTACTTTTCATGTTTAGATTTTAATTGACTTGGCATTGATTTGTGTATGTATAACATATGTATATGCTACAAAGTAAAGATCTGCTTTTATATTTTCTCCTATGGATAATACTGTCTTTCCATCATTTGTAGAAAAATCTATCTCCACTTATTTTAATGCCAACTGTCTCATACATTGTTTTCTATAGACATGGATCTTTAAATGCTTTTTAACACATGAACTCTCCCCCCCATTTTATTGAAATAAAATTACACCTAGCACTGTATAAATTTAAAGTATACAGCATAATTATTTGACTTACATATATTGTGAAATAATCACCGCATTAAGTTTAGTTAACATTCATCATCTCATATAGATACAAAAAAAAAGAAGAAAAAATGTTTTTTCCTTGTGATGACAACTCTTAAGATCTACTCTTTTAAATTACTTTCAAATATATCATACATTAATGTTAGCTGTAATCATTGTACGTTGCATCCCTAGCGCTTATGTATCTTATAACTGGAAGTTTGTAATTTTTGACAACTTTAACCCAGTTAACCCCTAAACCCTGTCACCTCACCTCTGGTAACAAGTCTGATCTCCTTTTCTATGAGCTTTTTGTTTATTGTTTTTAGATTCCTCATGTAAGTGAGATCATATAGTGTTTGTCTTTCTCTGTCTGATTTATTCCCACTTGGTATAATGCCCTGGAGGTCTATCCATGTTGTTGCAAATGGCAGGATTTCCTTCTCTTTGAGGACGAATAATATTCCATTGCATTTATCTATACTACAAATTCTTTATCCATTCACCTGTCCTTGGACACTTAATGCTGTTTCCATGTCTTGGCTATTGTAAATAATGCTTCTACGAACATAGGGGCGCTGATTTCTCTCTGACATAGTGTTTTTGTTTCCTTCAGATATGTTCCTAGAAGTGGAATTGTGGGATCATATGATAGTTCTATTTTTATTTTTTGGGGGATTCTCCATAATGTTTTCCACAGTGGTGGTACCAATTTATATTCTCACCAATAGTGCAGAGGTTCCCTTTTCTCCACATCCTCACCAACACTTGTTGTCTCTTGACTTTTTGATACTAGACATTCTGACAGGTGTGAGGTGATATCTCATTGTGGTTTTGAGTTGCATGTCATTGATGATGGGTGATGGTGAGCCTCTTTTCATGTACCTGTTGGCCATTTGTATAACTTCTTTGGAAAAATGTCTACCTGGATTGTTTGCTCATTTTAAACATTGGATTATTTGTGTTTCTTGCTATTGAGTTGTATGAGTTATTTTATACATTTTGGATATTAACCCTTATCAGATCTATGATTTACAAATATTTTTTCCCATTCCCTAGGTTCTCTTTTCATTTTCTTGATGATTTCCTTTGCTGTGCAGAAGCTTTGCAGTTTGGTTTAGTCCCACTTAGGATTTGGATATGGTATCACATTCAAAAGATCATTGCCAAGACCCATTCAGGGAGGTTTTTGCTGTTTTATTCTAGGAATTTTATGGTTTCTGGTCTTACATTTAAGAACAGTCAATGGAGGAAAGACAATCTCTTCAGTAAATGGTCCTTGGAAAATTGGATATTCACATGCAAAAGAATGAATTTAGACCCCTATCTTATAGCATGCACAAATATCAACTTGAAATGGATTAAACACATAAATTTCAACATGTCAACTTAACAAGTCTAAAAGTGGTCAGCCCTGCACCCTGTCCCCAGATACTATGAGGGCCCCAAAAGTGCCTTAGCTCTGATCATACCCCGTCTGCATGCCTTATTATCTATTGTCTTGTCAGCTCTCATTCTGGTAGGCTTCCTGGTAGTAGGCACTTTGTCTCTGGTTCTCTGTTGTGATCATGGTGCCTAGAGCAATTCCTGACACATGGTAGGAGCTCAGCAGATGCTGAATAATTGGACTTTGTTGTTATTCATCCTTTAAGTGCATTTAGGTTATACTGCCCACATTAGTCATCATTGTTATTATTACTTTATATCTTTGTTGAGTAGCTGCCACTTTTTCTCTTTGTTGAGCAAAACCTATTTCAATGAGAAAAAATGTATTCTCTCCCAAACTAGGGTAAGCCTTATGCTTGATGAGTCATGCTGCCAGGTCCCAAAGATACTATATCTTCCAGTTGTGGTTTCTTCACCTCACAAAGCACCTGCTGTTCAGGGTCCTTCAAGAAGTCTACAGGCAAAGAATGTCTACAATAGTGTGTGGTGCCACTGATTCACGTGTCTGCCAGGGAGAATGAATCTTTAACATATGTGCCAGAGATTTTAGGACAGGGGGACCCATTCCTCCCCCTCTTTCTCACATCATTATTTCCCTTCTCACTATTGGATCATTCCCATGAGCATACAAATGTGTGTCATTTCTCCCTTCTGGGAAGCAACCCTTTCTGACACTACTTCCTCCTCCAGATACTGCCAGAGATGGGGTATGCTTTGAGTTGGAGCTGGCAGGGCTACAGATGGGTTGGCTGCATCAGAAAGGATGGTGTTGAGGCTGACACTGGGTGTTTGGTTTTCTCTCTTTGCAGAGATTTGCAGGCAGTTCCATGTAAAGTTTGCATCCCTGAGATGTGGGAAGAATCACAGCTGGGAAAGGGCTCACAGTCCTTGGGCCACTGGTCATCTTTGAAAGAATCTGGGGAGCCTGGAGCATGTTCTTACCTGGTCTCCAGACAAGACCTACTTTCCCTGCTGTTGCCAGACTTCTGGGGTCTGCAGGTGTGTGGGCTTACCTCCTAGGCACAATAGTACTTGTTGGGCCCTAGAGGAAGTATGGAGTGTAACCCAGAGAGCTTTTATGAGACATTCCTTTGATGGGGAGAAGCCCTGCCTTTGAGACACGTCAAATCCTAGGGGGCCTAAGATGGGCCGAGTGGTAAAGGGAGTGGGACTGGCCCAGTGAGAGGGATGTTAGCCTCCAGAGGCAGGTATAAAAGGCCCTTCCAATGGGCTGTGGACAGCTGTTGTTCTTGCTTCAAGTTTGGCTCTGTCTGGATAGCACCAAGCTCCAGGCATCTCCAGACTGCTAGAGTGTCACCTTGGTCCTCCTCAGCTGATCAGGCTCTAGAAGCTCTGGGCCTTCCTTCTCAGCTGGGGGTGGCACACAGTAGGACAGCTTCCCCAGATCCCACTTGAGCTCTACTCAACGGCCCACTGAATTAGCCTCTGCCCTCACCATGTGTGCCCGGTGAGCAGTGCCAACCTCACTGAGTCCGATCCCCTCCCTATCTCGAGGGGGGGTCTCCTTGGCCAAGACAGGAGAACAAATAAGGCCACGTGCACCATGTGTCTCTTGCAGAGCCTGGAGTACATTGAGCAGTTTCTAAGGACCCTTGTCTCCTGTTCCCAGCTTTCCTTGTGATCTTAGCTGAGTCAGGCTCTGGGCCTCCACGTAATCATCTGCTAAACAGAGTATATAATCCCCATTGTCTAGCCTCCCAGGACAGCTGAAAGAAGCAAGTCAAGGTGTGGACTTGGAAAATGCTTAGTCCAAGCCCTATCCCTGACTTGACCCCCACCCACTAGGCTGAGCCAGATTTCTCTCGTCTACTTTCTGGCCTTTGCATCCACTGTGTTCTTTACTCCAACAACTGCATTTGGCTACTAAAAGCCCTGCACATGTCACCTCCCCTGAGGACCTCTGACCCATCTCCTCCAACAAGACTAGGTGCCTCCACCCACTACAGAGCTCACCACTCTCTGCTTTGCCTCTTGAGCAAGATCAGGGTTCACTTTAGACCCAGGTCCTTGGATACAGCACAGCTCTGGCAAAAGACCCATGATGGCTTTTTAAACAAATGGTGCATGAATGGGTAGGTGAACTAGCAGGTGAGCTGTGAGTGATGGCCTGCTCAGGGAAGGAAGAGTGAGCTGTGGCTTACAGCTGGTGGATCCCCTTTGGGTGTGACAACACCCTGGGGTTTCCAAGTTTCCAGTCAGCCTGGTGCTCAGCTCAGGGCAACCCTGAAACAAAGCTGGCCTTGACTGGGAGGTGGGCTTCTGGGCTCACGCTCAAGTTCTTTCCTGTGCCGGACCACTCACTGCTCTTACCTGTCTTGTGTATTCTCTTTGCAAGTGGCAGCCTTTTGCACAGACTGGGAATTGAATGTTGAAAATAAAAAGGGCTCCATATCATTATCAGAGATGTTTCTGGTACTGTCTCTAATCCTTCTGCACTGATTCAGCCTGTATCCCACTCATTTGCCTGCTTCCTTTGCCATCCCCACCAGACTTGGCCTTGAGCCGCAAGTTGTCAGACCCAGGCTTCCTGTTCTCTGAGCAGCATCATCTTCCTGGAATCCCTCCCTTTCTCTTGGCTCCTGGGACCCCGTTCTGCCTAACTTTCCTTCTTTACCATTTCAGATGTGCTCACCTTCCAGAGCTCCACCCTGAGCTCGCCCAACCCCATGGCCTTGGGCACCACTGCACATGTGTATGCGTGGGCTGAGCCCTTCAAGGATTACATCTCAGGGGCTGTCTGATTCCTTCATTTCTCAAACTGAAATGCCCTTTTCCCCAAACTCAACTGATAATTCTTCTATTGTAGTCTCCTCTCCTGGTGTCTGTCAGTTCTATAGTTGGCACTTCTGTCTACCATGTGGTTAATTACCCTGATTGTTCTCACCCTCTCATAAGGTGTAAGTCCCATCTGTCAAGTGAATGACTGACTTTCATTTAATCTGCTGAAGAACTCCATGAAGTAGGAAGAATAGGGGTTAAGACCCTCATTTTGGAAATTGGGGTACAGAAAGACCTGGCCTGCCCCAGGCCAGAGCCCTTCTGTTCCTTCTCTGTGTCTCCCAGTCATGAGTTTAGCATGGGGATTGAGAGCACAACACAGGCTTAATCCAAATCCGAGGTTCAAATTCAGACACCATCCTCCCCAACATTCCTAAGGACTGTGAGGTCTTAACTGTTTGTGCCTCAGTTTCCCTCATGGTATGTCAGGAAGAATCAAGCTACTATGCTGTAGAGCTATTGTGAGGGTTTGGTGGACAGATGCATGGCATGTGGTCAGCATTGTGCCGGCACAGCTGGTGCTCAGGGCAGCTTGGTGTCTATAACTGTTATCACTGGATAAGTGATAAGCTGTTATCACTGGAGAGCTCAGCACCAGGCTTCTCAACAGAGCTGTCGACATGCTCTGGCCTTCCTCACTTCCCTTCCCCTCCTTGGTGTACTCTCACTGGTCCTCCCACCCTGGCACTAGAACCTGCTCCCCAGGGTCATCAGGGATGCCTGCAGCTGTGTGTCCTGCACACTTGTCCCTGCATCTTACTGGGGCTCATGGTGTGCCTGGCTCCCTCCCTCTTGAGGCAATCCCTCCTCTTGGCAGCTGGGAACTCCCAGTCTTCCCCTAGTTCTCAAATTTCTCTCTCTTTTTCTCCTTTGCTGGCTCCCCCTCCTCCACAGGACCCTAAGGACTGGCATCTGGCCCCAAGGCTCTCAACCTTCCTTGCTCAGGGTCACCTCTTCTGGGAGACCTTGTCTGTCTTTGTATCATCATCTGCCAGCCACTCACTGTGGACCACCCCATCCCCAGCCAACCCTTGCCTCCTGCCCAGACTTCCCCTCTAAGCTCCCAATCCAGATACCTACAGCTGTTTGATGCTGCCTCCTGGGGTCTCCAGGGCACTGGCACTGAATATGTTTAAACTAAGCTGTGCTTTCCCCCAAAACCTGACTCACCTTTGACTTCCTGCCAGGGCATGACCCTCCATCCCAAACCTGGGAATCCTGCTTAGCCTGTCTCCTCTCCATCCATCGTCCATCACCTCCTGTGTCATTCACCTGCTGCCTGTTTCTCGGGTCCATCTCCTTCCCCATCACTGCAGGTATGACTCACTGTAGTCCAAACGTGTAGTTTCTCACCTGGAAGGATCACTTTGCCTCTCTAATCCATTCTGTGCCAAGCGGCTTATGTGATCCTTTAAAAACTCAAATCCGATCATGTCACTTTGCTGTTAAAAACTCTTCAATCTTTGCCCGGGCCTCTGCTGGTAACATTCCTAGGCACCCCTCACTCTCCTGAGCTCAGTCTCCTCATGGCCTTTTCCTGCTCCTTGAATGTGCCGTGCTGTCCTCCATCCTGGCCTGGCCAGCTCACCCTGGTGTCACCTTCACATCACTTCCCCAAGGACACCTTGATCAGCCTCAGTCCTGGGTCAGGACTTGTTGCTCTCCAGGCTCAGAGAAGCCACCTCTCTGAAGCACGTTCTGTGACTGCCTCCAAGACCTGTTCATGTGTGTGTAGCTGTGATTTTGTGTTATTCATCTGAAGTGATGCCATCCAGACTCTTGGTTTTAAATTCAATGGAAATACTGGTGCTTCCCCAGTTCCTGTCTCCCCTGGACACCCGACCACCCACTTGAAACCTGCGTGGGGATGTCCAGCAGGCACTCCCCATGGAACATGCCTGAAAACCAGATTTCTGATCCCACTGTGGCCAGATCGGGCTCCTCCGTAGCTGCTGCTGGTGTGCATTCATGTGTGGAAGATGCAGTCCCAGCCCTACCCTGTATGGCCCTCTTGCTCTCATACCTGTACTCAGCTCTCACCTTTTGGCTCTAGCTCAAAACACTCCCAAATCCCAGTGGCATCCTGAGCACATGGGCATCCAGAGGTGATTTTTTTTTTTTTAACACTCCCCCCTTGCTATGGGCTGAATGTTTGTGTCTCCTCAAAGACAGTATTTGCAGGCAGGACTTTGGGAAGATCATGATGATGGAGTCCCTATGATAGGATTAGTGCCCTTTTAAAAGAGGAAGAAACACAATTCTCTCTACTACACAAATTCACCAGAAATGGCTATGTGAATACATAACTTTATCAATAACCCCACCATGCTGGCACCCTGATCTTGGACTTCTGGTCTCTAGAACCATGAAGAATAAATGTTTGTTTGATTTTTAAGCTGCTGGTCTGGGGTATTTTGTTAGGGCAGTCTGAACTAACTGATACCCCTCCCCTCTTCTATGTGACAAAATTATTTTCAGTAATAATCATGCAATGAAACAAGGGATAGAGTCCAGAAAAGAAATGCAGAGCACACATTTTCTCAAATTGACTTCGTGTATACAATCATGCCAATAAAAAATAAATGAATTTTAATGAAACAGAATCAGCCACAAGACATACAGCTGGGACACAGAGGCAGCCACTGAAAGACAGCACTGATGTAACATTTTATTTACTTGATTAGTTCTTTAGTTTTTTAAAACAATCACTTAACAATTATGACAGGCTAAATGTCAAGGATATTATTTACAATCAGTAACAGTTCAGATAGGAACTGAAATGTACACTTATCAAACAAAAATGTTACACTTTCCAGTTTGTACTGTTTCACTGTTTCAAATTTTAAATACAAAGAAACGTCCCAAGTGGTCACATAGAAGCCATGCAGTAACTCACATTCTGCTTCCTTGTCTTCCTAACTGCTGTGATATCAACATTTATTTCAGATCCACCAGTTGAATGCAGGGGCTGGAGAAACGAGGTGAGCAAGGTGTGACCTGGTCCCTGCTAGGGGTCAACTGTGTAACTGAGAGTTCTCTGAATTAATGTCTAGGTAGAACACAATATTGACTAAAGGAGCCATTATAAAATGTGCTCATTTGAAGTTTACAGATGTATTAAAACTCAATAGTAACCACAGCAATTGTTTAGAAATTAGGTAAACAAAAAGTTCTTTTGAGGGGGGAGTATTTTATCAAGGATTCTATTTATCACTGGCCATTACATCCCCTCTGGATGATGCACCCTTTATTACCTTCGCTTGGAGCAGACCACTCCCACACCCTTAGCACCCACCTACAGGCTCAGACCCCTTTTCACCATCTTCTCTGCCACCTCAGTGGTCCCTGTCTTGCTCTCTCATCTGGATTCCTGTCATTGTCACTGGTAGGGGCTGAGTTGCGTCACCCTCGGACTCCACTTGCAGAATTCCATGTGGAATCCCTGACCCCCAGCACCTCAGAATGTGACTGTGTTCAAAGACAGGACCTTTAGAGAGGTGATTAAGGCGAAGTGAGTTCATTGGGGTGGGCCCTAATGCAATGTGTCTGGTGTCCTTATAAGAAGAGGAGATTAGGACACAGACACAAGCAGAGGAAAAGACCACAAGACCCCAGGAAGACCACCAGCTGTGCTGTTTGTTAGGATGGCCCAAGCTACTGATGTGGTCAAGTAACAGGTTCACGTGTTTCTGCCCTTGCCCCGACTCCATCTTTCCTCAGCACAGGAGCCCAGTGATTGTTCACGTCAGAGTCCTGCCCCTGTCACACCCCTCCAAGGGTCCCCATCACCCTTGCTTTAGGCCATGGGCCCTGCTGGAAGGCCTTCCAACCTCATCCTTGCTCCCTCCTGTCCCCCTGCTCCTCTGCAGGCCCCAGGCCTCCTGGCTGCTACTCCTCTAGCACCCCAGACCCTTCCAGCGTGGGGCAGGGGGCCTTTGTCCTTCCCTGCAGTTACTCTGCAGGAGTGCTTCTCCCTCAGTGTTCAAACTGCCAGGGCCACATGGACTTCCTTTCTAAAAAGCTGCCTTTTCTGTGAAGCCTGGCAAAACTCATGGCCCCACCTCAGCCCTTCCCAACTCTTCTCCCTGCTTCATCCTTCCTACCTAGCGTACAAGCTCATATTCTGGGAGGCTGTATCTCTGCTGCTTCTCTTGGTGGAAAGAAGCATCTCTGCCCTGCATCTCAGTGCCTAGGACAGTGCTTGGCACAGAGTAGGTGACCGACTATTCGTAGAAAGAAAGAATGAGTGTGTGAACGACTGCCAGACTCCCTGCACCTCTGTCCACCAGAGCAGGGAGCAGGTCTGTCTTATTAACAGCTCCCTCCCCAGGGCCTGGGCTAACATCTGGCACATCTAAATTCTGAATTCAAATGTGCCGATTCCCTTGGATTTCACCACACTCTCTGAGCAGGTTTACAAATAGAGGTAAGGTTGCAAAATTAGTCCCCCAAGACTTGGTTTTTTCAACTAGGAAGTGAAATGGTATTTCAGAAAAGGCTGTGGATGGATGGAAGAGGTTCAAGGGGCTTCAGTAGGGATGCAGGGTTAGAGGAAATCTCTGGAAGTTAGTTTACCAGCAAAGCCATCTACTGACGCCTAAAATCTAGACAGAAGGATAGAAGTAGCCTGTGCATTTCATCCAGGACACACAGCCCAGAGAAGAGCTGCACACCCTTTAGTGGTTCACCAGTCACGTTTTGACACCCCTTCCCCAGCCTGGTGTCCGGATGGGATTATATCAAGAGCCTTGTCTTCTTTCCCAGTCCAATGCTTTTTTCTGTAGTTGGAAGCTTGCTCTCCTCATGAGGACCCCTCCTCTCCTGGGAGGGGCTCAGGACCTTCAAGCCCAGGCCAGGCTAAGTTGCCAGTGGCTGGAAAGGTCACTTGGAGAAAGTGCACTTTCAAAGTTGTCATTTCAGGCTTCCTGGGAAGGGCTATGTATTCGGACCTACCAGCTCTTCCTGCAGGCAAGGAAAGGGAGTGCTTTCCTTCTGCCCCTCGGTTTGCTCAGCTATAGCCAGAGGAGAACCACAGTCACCTGCAGGTGCTTGTGGGGGTCAAGGATAGTGTAGGGAAGCAGTTGTTCTGAGGCTTAAATTCTGTTGATGCTGAGAACTAACACCACCCACTATAGCAATGAGGAGGAGGAAAGCTAAGTCACCAGTCCTGGAGTTCAGGCGGGACACTGGACAAAGGGAAAGAGGCATCGGGTGCCCAGCCTTGCTGTCTCTTCCTACCTGCCCAGTAGCTGTGCCTGAGGCCTGCTAGGTTGGTGACAGCTCTGGGGCTCCCAGGTCCCCATGGTGATGGGACTGCTAGGCACATGGGCCATTAGGCTTGCCCTCAGGGTTTGAGAACAGCTATCCTGAGGCAGCCTTTCAGGCCGAGGACACATTGTGGAAGCATATTTCATGCAGACTGTCAGGTGTGTGTGATTTATCTAGTACCTGGCTTCTTTTAAAATGTTATCAAGGTCTCCTTGTATTAATTGCAGATCCATTACTGAGCAACGGGAGAAGCGCAAACATTCCTTTTCTAGGGGCAAAGCCCATTAGAAATGGAGATATGCTCTCTTGCTGGTGATGGGACACTCAGAGGAATGGGGAGTCTTAAGGGGACCCCAAATAGTTCTGTATCCCTTTGGCTGACACCTGACTGAGGAACCCTAATGACGTCTGATCCAGGCCACAGTGACGTGGTGGAGCCCTCTGGGGCCGGGACCTCAGAGGCCAGGAGGGTGATATGCATCAGCCTGTCCAAGGGTTAGCATGGAATTCTAGGCAGTCTGACACAGTCTGGGCCTGCATCCAGACTCCACATCCACCATCCCCACTGCTGCCACACTGAGACCCCCACACAATGTCCCCTGTGTCCCCCTCTTACCTCTGGTCTTCCTTGCCATGAATGAGGTGGGGTGGGTAGGGCTGCAAAGGTCAGCTAGGTCAGTGGTGAGGCCACTGTGTCCTCTACCCTGAAGTGCTGCCTGGGGGTGGGGAGCTGTCCCTCCAGGATTAAATGACTTCTGCATCTACCAGAAAGCAGTAGGTGCTGCCCTCCAGAGAGATTAGCCCCTCCTCCTGGGGTCTTTGGGACAGGAGTCCCTTCCAGAGTCTTGGGATGAAAGCTGTCATGTCATTTCCTCCTGGGCTAAGGAATTTAGTCCACTTCTTCCTTTATGGGTCAGGGCCTGTGTTGGGGGTTGGGAAACACTGATACAAAAATACTATTCTTGTCCTCAGTGGGGCAGGTCAGTGGGAGTGACACACACTTAAACAAACAAGTACACCGAGAGGGGCTACAGCCCTTGAGGGAGAAGGGAGGTGCTGGATGAGTGTGTGTGTGTGTGTGTGTGTGTGTGTGTGTGTACCTGTGTAAGGCATCTGACTACAGGCATGATCTTGACTGAGTGCAGCACTGGAAGAGCCCTGATGGCCTCAAGAAGCCACATAAGCCTAAGAAGCTTACAGTCCACTGGGAGCGAGGCCTGGAGATGCCTCTCTGTCCTTCTCTATCTCACCGTGGTGGTGTCTTGAGGCAGGACCCAAAGATTTTCCTCCACTTTAGATGTCACAGTGAGGTGGGGGATGCTAAAAATAGAGAAATTCTGTGGTTGGGGTAAGCGAGGGTGCATTCTTCATTTGTTAACAATGAAGAGACTGTACATGAGGTACAAAAATCTTGCTATCTGCTTGGAGAGGCTGGAAACAGAACTCTTTTATCCCCCCCTACCCACAGTAACATTTTAGTATGTATTTTGAAAACTTTGAGGTGAAACATTTCTAAAAAGTATTAAAAAAAAGTCTATCAAAATTATGAATGTATGGGGTTTAAAGAGTCTAACAACACAAGTTTTGTTAGGCAAAACAGCAGTCTCCTTGCCCTACCCCATAGATTCCTGCTTCCCGGGGAAACCAGTTTTTAACAGTTCTTTTGATATTATATTCACAACTCTAAATAAAATGCTATAACATTGCTAACTTTCAATTTTCCAGTCTTGGGCATTATCCTTTTACTTCCTACCATGGAAGGTGGGGAATTATTTTTTGTTCACCTCATTCTGGCAGCACCACACACGTTGGAACACTTCCCATCCCCCACTATCAGCAACATAGTTACCTCCTAATTCTGCATGGACTGAGAATACAAAAGTTCCCACACTCCTAGCCAAAGGCCGATTGTTCTGTAGCCATGGTAACAAATAACAGCAGAACCAGTTTTAAACCTTTTCAATGGATAGACACCAGCTGACCTCAATGAACGTGCTGTGCAGCCAACCAACCGGTGTCGGTCCCTAGCTGAAACTCAGCCAATCAGAGACAGACACCCGAATAAGCAGCTTCTGAGTGCCAGCCAAGCAACCATTCTCTTTCATCCAGTCACCTTCAAGGGATGACAGATGACATCAACCCTATTCCAGATGGCTGGCCAATCCCTGCACTCCCCGCTCCGAGCTCTGGGAGACAGCCTGAGCAGCAAAGCTGGTGCTTGCTCAAGGGAGCAGTAAGTTCAGCTTTGTGTTTTGTTTTGGAGTTGAACGTGGGCCTCATTACCTTTGACAAGATTAACATTTGGTGTCTACAGTGTGATTATGTTAAGGCTTTTCACAGACGATCCCTTTCCTGCATAACTTTTTTGTTTTAACTGGAGTTAATGATTGCTCTGTATTTTAACTTTCTTAATTTTATTTTCCCTTCTTTCATAACTTTTTTGTTTTATGCGGAGTTAATAATCGTTCTGTATGCTACATTTGTTTGACTTTTTTTCTGCACTTGTCCCTAATTTATACCCAAACTCCTTCCAATTGCCATGCTCATTCTCTGTTGGTATAAATTTCCTCTCACAGTGTTCCAATGCACTGGTGCTGTCAATTTCATCTTCCTGCCAAGTGTTTCTTTCAGGCCCTGATTTCCTCAAGCTGCCCTGGCTGTTCTGGCCCTGCTGCTCAGCCATCTTGGGGTCTACCTTCATTGCCCACTTGGGACCCCCTTCAGCTGTCTGTCCTGTTGGACTTGTGTTTCCTGCAGCCCTGGCAGGGTGAGGCCCTCATTGGGAGAAGCCCTCTCCTGAGACTTTCTTGAAGAAAGGTGC
This sequence comes from Felis catus, assembly GCF_018350175.1. Classification (NCBI taxonomy): domain Eukaryota; kingdom Metazoa; phylum Chordata; class Mammalia; order Carnivora; family Felidae; genus Felis; species Felis catus. Next base: position 110,336,193 of record NC_058375.1, on the reverse strand, counting down.
AGTGGAGGATAATCTGAGAAATTGCATGTCTGAAAATGCCTAAACGTCTTACTCCTGACAGTTTGGCTGGTATAGAATTCTGTGATCAAAATCATTTTCCTTTGGAATTTTGAAGGTATTGCTCTTTTTCCCTCTGATTTTCAGAATCATTAACAAGAGTCTTCTGGACCATTGCATCTAACCCATATTCACTTACTTTTATGTCCTTTCTGAAGGCTTGTAGGATCTTCTGTTTGTCCTCAGTATTTTGAAATCTGAAATGTGGTGACTACAAGTTCATTTATCCCAACAAGCATTCTCAATTACTTGAGGTTGTCCTACTACAAGTTTAAACTCATTCACCACTTTCTGTGTCCCCACCACCCCCACACTCTGAAGTGGGGTTTTGGAGCTGGAAGGGAGGGAGTGTTGTAGCAGGGCCCCTCTGTTAAGTGTGTCTGGCCCAGTATGGGCCCTAGTGATTGCCATCTAACTTCACTGGGAACTGATGGGACACCTGGGTCCTGCTTTGATCTGTGGTCACCTGATACCTGACGCTTCCTCTTTGTCTCCTTATATGAACTCTGAAGCAGCAAGGGCTCACCAAGCCCCTTAGCCTTGCTGTCAGACACAGGACACTGGGGCAGGAGGTGGTGACCCAGGACTCTCTGCTGCCTCCTGGGGTTACCACAGCCAATGGAACACATGTACTCACAGCTTTAGGGATACTCTAAGTTTGCAGGGATGATAGAATTATCATCCCTGCTTTGTGAGCTGATCTGGGGTGGGGGCTGAGGGGCAAAGGAATTTTAGCATCACCCAGCTTCTTCCCTGACCCTCTCCTCCCCTAGGCTGGGGACCCCCATTTGTTCTCTGTGGGTGAAATAGCTGTTGAGGTTGTACTTTTCCATCCTACTGCTCATGCAAGGACTCAGTCTCTTTGTGGTCAGACCCTGTTTCTCCTGGAGTGCTGTCTCTGTCCTGGGTTCAGGTGTCTATATGTGGTACTACAGGAGGCTGCCACATCATTTCTCTGCTGTCCCATCTCTGACAGCCTCAACTCCTGGAGTGGACCCAGGGGGCTTTTTACATTTTTAACTTGTAGCTCAGGTTCCTTCCTCCCTTGCTCACTGTCTTCCAATGACTTCGCTCTGGTGTCTGATGTCCACTGGCTTCTCTCACTTCCTCTGCTCATTCCTTTGTTCCCTTCCTCCCATTCACTGGCTACTTGGATGCTCCTTGAAACTGCCTGTCTGGCCTGGGAGCCTTTGCACTGCTTTCCCTACCTGCAGGTTCCTTACTTCATTCAGATCCCTGCCTGAGTCTTCATCGGAGTGGCATCCTTCTTGATCCCGAAGAGTGTGTCTTCCTCTTACTTTGCAAGGAAACACATGGTATTGGAGGTACGTGATTATCTGTGTTTTACTTCACGAGTGGCTTGTGGCTTTACAATGCCTGGATGTGGGCTGTGAGGGCTGGGACTTCCCTGGTTCGTCTTGCCATCGCCAGCTCTGCTGGAGCCGGTGGGGAGCAGGCACATGGTAAATTGTTGGATGAGTATGAATGGCACTTGACTTGATGAACTCTGGAGCTGAGTGTGGGCTCATGTCACCATCTTTCTTCTGCAGCGAAAACACTTCCTGAGTGTGGGGCGCACACCGAGCCCTTCAGGTTGCATGCTCAGCCCACCACAAAGACAACGGTCAGCAGAACAGCATTTCCCTACTGGAGCAGCCTGACCTCAGCGTGTGCTAATTACACCTCTTGATGTCACTCTATGCTTGAACCTCTGAGCCAGGAGGGTTCCCAGGCACCAGCCCCTCTTGCTGCTAGCCAGGCTCTGCCTTTCTGTAACCTGTTTGCCCAGGGTTCTGCTGTGGAAGAGCAGGTAATTAGCAAAGTGCCACGCACCACTCCATGCCCTGAGAACGTCCAGCCCCAGTGAGCCCTCCTGTTCCTGGCCCACCCAGCCTGCCTACCTGCACTTTGACTCTATGGGTTTAAGAAGCATCTGGAGAACGTAGTGGGTGTCATCAGATCTTGCCCACATCCCTGATGCTCCGTCCCATGTGTGGGATGCTGTGAGAATATTAGGAATTAACATTCCGCAGAGAAGGTCCCAACCAGTCTCAGGACGTTTGTGCAAGTGCTCCGGCGTCCTTCCCCTGGGTAAGGATGGGATGACTGTGGGGCTTGTGTTTTGCACCATTTCCCCAAAGAGTTAAGCTGGTGGTGTGCTAGTGAATGTTTACCAGCCAGTTCTCCAGGGGAAATGAGCCCGATCTGTAACGCTTGCGATTTCCACGGTGTGAAGACTCCTGCCAGGGCAAATTTCAGCTACCACGTGAATGCCATTTAAAGAGGAGCTCGCCAGGCACAGGTTTAAGTTGGCTCCAGCTGGCCTGGGGCCTCGCTTTTGTAAGCACATCTCCCTTCCTTCCCTTCTCTGTCTCACTCTACCTCCTTCATGCTGGGATCCCACACCCCCCCCAAACAATTCTACACTGCTACTTGAACCCAGGCCTCAGGACCTGTTTCTGGGGCAATCCAGTCTAAACAGTGAAAGTCAATTCTGGAAGGGATGTGGAGATCACCCATTTGTCAGAAAAGGAAATGGAGTCCCAGGCAGAAGTGACTCCCCAGCCCCTGCAGCTGGGTAGCAGCAGATCCAGCTCCAGAAGCTGTCCCCTCACCCCTAGTGATTGAGGGCCCATCCTCAATCCTGCCACCTCTGTAGTTCCAGGTTTGAACTGCATCTCAGCCGTGTGGATTTTGGGGTCATGCACCTGACTAGAAGGCAGGAGCATATTGCCCTTACCTGTCTACATGCCTGCAGATGGGCCCTTTGCAGGTGAGCTGAGGAGCCTTGCAGCCCGGGGTGCCAGTAGGACAGCACAAGGACGAGAGTGAGCTGGAGGGGGCGCAGGTTCAGAATCTCACAGTCTCCAGGCTGAGCCTGGGTGTGTCACTCCCTCCATCAGTAAGGTGGTGATGGTGGTTTCCTACCCTGGGAGCCTTCTGGAGAGCCATGCTTACTGTCTAGCATGGAGTGAGCCCTCAGCAAGTGGACGTGAGGAGAACGGTGCACAGAATGCCAGGCGACAGCAGTCTGGGGCATGCCCTCCCCAGACCCCAGGCTCCTCATCTGCAAAGTGGGAGGCAGCCTGTGTGAGAAGCTGACTGATGGTTTGAAGGTAGGCTCTGTACTGGCAGTCATCCCCACAAAGCCTGCCGGGCCTTACATGCTCCCCGTGGCCAGGGCTGTCCTGGGCCACGGTGGAAGTGATGAGTGTGTTATCATGTCCATGGTCCTAGGATCTCAACCACACCACTCCTGCCAGGAGAAATGGGCTCAAGCACAGTCACCGGAGCCACAGAGATGTCACAGCTAGAGAGGTGGGCTGATGATGCCTGCATGGATTTGTGAGGAAGGGGACAGGGTGTGTGGGGTGGGGGTTAGAATGGGTTTTTGCACTGCACATTTGCAGATAAGAAAATTATATTTTTAGAAAGCATTTTCATGCAATTTCCATGGCTAATTCTTCTCTGTTCTTCTATTTTCAGATGAAATATTACACAATGATTGGCTAATTTGAACTTTTAAACTTTTATCAAAAATAATTATCAAATGTTTGCCATTAGAATTAGTAGGATTTTTGTTTAATCAGATGGAACGACTTTTGAGATTAGGCCATCCTGGGCAGGGAGGCAAGCTCTCCTGGGAGCCCTGTGCTGAGGTGAGAAGGACTCAGGCTCCCTGTATCACCAGGGGCCTCCCATCACAGAGACTGTCCCCAAGTTCTGGGGACTCTACTTGCCCAGCCTGCTCTACAGGCTACCACATGCTGGCAGGAAGCAGCCCAGGGTGGGAAGCAGGTAGCCTCTGTCTCCTACTTTGCCCTTCCTTTCACTGACATGTAACTTGAAGGCATTCATCTTCTCTGAGCTTGTCCCCTAGTCTGATGGGCGGGCTGTATCATCCACTTGAGTGCTTATAAGAACTTGGGGAATCACATGGTAAATCTCCAAGCTCAATGCCCGACACAGGGGTGGGCATGTGGTGTTCATTCGTCTCCTTCTTCTCTTGTCAAACCACCCACTGTTTTTGTGGAGCACCTACTGTGTGCACATCGGTTTCCAGGCCTGCTCCCTGCCCTCCGGGGACTTGAATTTCTCCTGCCTTTGTGAAAAAGAATGAAGGGTGATGCTGAAAATAACCCACCTGCAGGAGTGATTCCTACCTGCCAGTCACTGTTCTAAGTGTCTACATGAATTACTCCATTTAATCTTTCTAATAATCTTCTCCCCATTTGATAAGTGAGGAAATTGGACACAGGAACTTTAAGTAACTCACGCAAGGCCCCAAACCAGAGTGGAAGAGTCAGGATTTGAAACCTGGACCTATTCCCTTTGTGGCTCCAGGCATCAAAGCAACTGGTCCAAGCGTGTGTGCTGCTTATGCCCAGAGAAGGGACAGGATGGGCGTGAAGCTCTCCTGAGGATGGGTGGCTTGTAGATAGGCTTTGGGGAGTGACTTCAAAGGGGGCTGAGCTGGGGACTAAGGGGGCAAAGGGTGAAGTGAGAGTAGAGGAGAATCACAGCTTCCCCAAGTACGTCTGCAGCAGGAAGACTTCCTCCAACACAGATGCCCTTTCTTCTGCATTCAGTGAGATTTTTCTATATCACTTATTGGCTCAGTAAATATCCCTGAACCTCATTCTGACATGGAGGTGGCAGGACTGGATCCAGTGAGGGCTCCTCCTATCTGTGGGAGGGACAGACCTAAGCAGATGGACACAGTATGATGTGTTGCAAACTATGACCCAGGGGAATAGGGATCTGAGGTAGGGTTGGGGGTAAGGTGGTGGTGGGGCATAAGATGAGGAGCAGCCTGAGATGTGTGCATACTGTGAGGGTTTTGCTCTGTGTGAGATAAAGAAAAGCTTGGGGGTCCCAACCTTATTGAAGGACAGAACAAAGTTAGAGATTGACACTTCCTATTTTTAAGACTTACTGTAAAGCTACAGTAATCAGGATAGTGTGGTTTCAGTGAAAGAATACACAAATGGATCAATAAAACAAAAGAGAGAGCCCAGAAATAAACCCACAGTCCACTGATATTTGACAAAAGCAAAGGAGATACAACAGAGAAGAGATGGCCTTTTCAACAATGGTGCTGAAACAATTGGACATCTACATTACAAGAACAATGCCTTATCCCTTTCACAAAAATGAACACAAAATGGATCACAGACCTAAATATAAAATGCAAAACTATAAAACTCCTAGAAGCTAACAAAGGAGAAAATCTAGATGACCTTGGGTTTAGCTCTAACTTTTTAGATACAACACCAAAAGCATGATTCATGAAAGCAAGAATGGATAATCTGGACTTCATTAAAATTAAGAATTTCTGCTCTGCAAAAGACACTGTCAAAAAAATGATAAGATAAGCCACAGACTAGAAGAAAGTATTTGCAAAAGACATCTCTGATAAAAGACTGTTCTCCAAAATATGTAATGAACTCTTAAAACTCAGCAAAGAGAAAACAAACAACCTGATTTAAAAATGGGCCAAAGAAGGGACACTTCACTAAAGAAGATACACAGATGGCAAAGGCACATGAGGAGACGCTTTGCATGGTAAGTCAGCAGGGAAATGTAAATTAAGACAGCAATGAGAAACTGCTACACACCTATTAGAATGGTCAAAATTCAGGGCACTGATGACAGAAAATGCTGGGAAGGATGCAGAACAGAAACTCTCTTTTGTTGCTGGCGCGAATGCATAATGGAATTGCATTGATGGCTTCTCACAAAACTAAGCAAACTCTTAACATACAATACAGGAATCACACGCCTTGGCATTTACCCAAAGGGGCTGAAAACTTATATCTGTACAAAAACCTGCACATGAATGTTTATAGCAACTTTATTTCCATTTGCCAAAATTTGGAAGCAACCAAGATATCTTTCACTAGGTGAATGTATAAATAAATTGTGGTGATCCAGACAATGGGATATTATTCACCACTAAAAAGAAATGAGCTTCAAGCCATGAAGAGACATGGAGAAAGCTTAAATGCATCATACTAAGTGAAAGAAGCCAATATGAGAATCTACGTAGCGTATGATTTCAACTATATCACATTCTAGAAATGGCAAAACTATGGAGGCAGTAAAAAGATCAGTTGTCAAGAGTTGAGGGGAGGGAGGAAGGAGTAGATAGAGCACAGGGGGTCTTTAAGGAAGTGTAACTACACTGTCTGATACTACAATGGTGGGTACATGTCGTAATGAATCCTTGTCTGAATCCATAGAATGTACAACACTAAGATGGAACTAGTGTAAACTATGGGCTTTGGGTGATTAGGATGTGCCAGTGTAGGTTTATAAATTGCAACAAATGTACCACTGTGGTGGGGAATGTTGATAACAGAGAAAGCTATGAATTTGTAGGGGCAGAGGGCATATGGGAAATCTTTGTACCTGCTTCACAAAATTGCTGTGAACCAAAAACCGCTCTAAAAAATAAAGGCTATTTTAAAAAATCAGATTCTAGAGGTAAAAACTAAAATGTCTGAGATGAAAAATATGCTGAATGTGATTAATGACAGATTAATGCTGAAAAGACTAAAGAATTTAAAGAAAGAACAATGAAAACTATCCAAAGTGAAACATATGAACAATAAACTGTAGGAAAACTTCAGTGCTAAATACGTATAATTGGAGCCTCCAAGAGAGGGAGGAAAGGGGGAAGGGCAGAAAAAATATTTCCAAGAATAACAGTTGAAATTTCCAAATTAGTTAAAAACTGTAAACCCACAAGAAACATAAAGAAAACTATGTCAAGGGGCATCAAAATCAATTTGCTTGAAACCAGTGATAAAAAATTATAAGGCAGCTGGAGCAAAAAGTTGTGTTCTGTACAAAGGAACAAATATGAGGAGGAAAGCGGACTTCTTATTGGAAACCATGCAAGTCAGAAGACAGGGGAGTGACACCTGTAAAGTACTGAAACAAAACCAACCTGTCAACCTAGAATTCTATGTTTGGTGAAAATATCTCCCCAAATTAAGGTGAAATAAAGATTTTCTTAGACTGTCAAAGGATGTAAGAACTCAGCACCACAAGACCTACACCATAAGACAGGTTAAAGAAAGCCCTCTGGGCAAGGAAAATGATTCCAGAGAGAAATGTGGATCCACACAAAGGGATGTAGAGCATCAGATACTGTAAAGGTGTGGGTATATATAAAAAACTCTGAAAAATCTTTTAAAAGGAAAATTGTGAAATATATGACAAAAACAACAAAAAGGCTGGTAGAGGGGATGTACAGAAATATACTGTTGTAAGGATCTTATACCATGTGGGTTGTACAATAATATTACTTAAAGGTAGATAGTCTAGTATAAACTCTAATAAAACCACACACACACACACACACACACACACACACACACATGCACACACAGAGTTATGTGGCCAATAAACCAAAAATGGAGGTGAAATGGAATCATTAAAAATATTCAATCCAAAGGGGGACAAAGGCAGGGAAAAAAAAGGAAAAGAGGAAAAAAGAAAAGATGGGACAACTGGAAAACAAAAAGCAAGATGGTAGATTAAGTCCCACCATATGTAATCACATTAAATGTAAATGATGTAAATAGTCAAGACTGATTTTTTTTCTAGTGTCCTGTATATTTCACAGAAGGTCAAGGCATTCTAAGTCTTAATCCATTGTATGTGGCCTAGTTTTTCCTTTCTGAAACATGTAGAAGCTGATTTTCTTCCTTTGTTCTAAACTTCTGCAATAAAGTGATTTGGGTTTTGGGGTTTTGGGGTGTTTTTTTTTGTTTTTGTTTTTGTTTTTTTTTTTTTTTTTTTTTGCTCACATAGAGCAAAACCATTATAGGTTTTGCTGGGTCCTCCATAGACCTCTCAGTCTGGAGATTTGTGTCTTTGGGTTCAAGGGTTTTCTTGTTTTTTTTCATTTCTTCATTCCTGTTTTCTATGTTCTCTTCTTCACAAACTTATTATTTGGATATACACATTGTCTTGGGTCATTGTCATTGACACATGGGTTTGTATGCAAGTGACTTCCAAGAGAAACTGTCCAGGGAGTGGGGAGCAGGAGGAGGAAGTGAAGCAGCTAAGGGAGAGCAGGATGAGACTTCAGGCCAGGTCCCCTGAGGGGCTCTTTGGCTGTCCAGCAGGGGACTCCAGGGTGCAACTTGCACTTCAGGACTTCCTGCCCTAAGGCAAGGGACCTGGTCTTTCATTCTCTTGTGCTCCACTGACCCAGGGCCATCAGGAGTCTAGACTTCCAGCACTCTGTCCCCTGCCGATGCAAGTAAAGTGTCTCTTCATATGTGGATCCTGAGAAACTTAACAGAAGACCAGGGGGAAGGGGAAGTGGAGGGAAGTTACAGAGGGAGGGAGGCAAACCATAAGAGACTCTTAAATACTAAGAACAAACTGAGGGTTGATGGGGGGTGGTGGATAGGGGAAAGTGCCCATCGCCTGATGGGCATTGAGGAGGGCACCTGTTGGGATGAGCACTGGGTGTTGTATGGAAACCAATTTGACAATAAATTATAATTAATATATAAAAAAAACAAGTAAAGTGTCTCTGCCCTTGAGCAAAAGCCCCACAATAATGAGGGAGGGGAGCAAATGAGGCCTGGGATATCAGGACAGGACATTGACAGGGCTTGCTACATGGTCTCCTGAGCAGGTCTTCTATTTTTCTTTCTTTTTGTGTCCTATTTTCTAGCTCTTTGCCTTTTTCTCTTCTTTCTGACAGATGTCTTCAACTTTTTATTCCAGTACTTCTATACATTTTGAGATGTTTACTATCATATTTTTAGTTTTCAAGAGCTTGTGTTTGTTTTTTGAATATTATTTTTTTATATTCTTTCACATTTCATGGATATATCTTCCATCTCTCAGAGGCTATTAATGATAGTTTTATTGGAATGTATGTGTGGGTTTCCTCTGAGTGGCTCATTCTGTCTGTTATGATGGAAGCCTTCCTCAGGGGTCTGCTACTCCTTGGCTTAAGAGCCAGGGCTAATATCCTGCTTGGGACAGGTGAACAGGTCGGCGGCTCCTGGGGAGCCCTGGTGGGGAGCTTTGTGGGAGAGGGATGTATAGTCCACCTCCCCTGGTGGGACATCCTCCTGTCCTCTGGGGCTAGTAGGTTTCCCTGGAGGTTGAATACACTTCTCATCTCCTGCTTGGAGGACAAAATATCTGAGTGCAGTGTTCTGGGGGCCAAGAAGGGGAGACTGAATGCTGTTGGTTACCACCTTGGTCTCTGGAATGGCACTCACAGCCCTACTGTGCTGTCTCCACCTCCTGTCTTCCTCTGGGAGAGTGGGAGTGCAGGGGTGGGGGAGGGCAGCCTTTCCATGAAGGGTGAGTGTGGAAGAGGGGCCTAGGAATCTAGCTATTTCTCAAACAGCCTCTGGCCAGTTCTCCTTATTTTAGCCCCATTGTAGTTATTTATTATTCCGAGTTCCCGGTGCTGCCAGTTCCTGAGCATTTTGAGAATTATGTCGTGTGAATTGGGGTGATTCTTTGCATTCCCTGCTGCTGGCTCAGGATTTGCTTTTTTCCACTTTATTTTACACCTTTTAAAATTTTGTTGGTGTTGCATCTCTCCTGTTCTCAGTGTCCTTGTGGATTTATGCCTTTTAAAAGATTTCTTCACAGTGTTTTTTTTTGGGGGGGGTTGCTTTTGTTTTGGAGGTGAGCAGTGGATTTTGGGGGGAGTGAAATTAGGTATGTACACTCAATTAATCACCTTGAGTTTGAAGTCTTTCTGTCTCTTTATCCTCCATGGGCCACCTACCCACTGGGAGAACAAGGGGCTGAGTGTCTCTGGAGTGGCTGATTTCAATGCACTGTTCTTTCTCTAGGAGCCAAGCAAATCCTGGCTGCGGCCTGGGTCTACCAGGTACACGAAAGAGTACATGGCTGTGTGGGTGCTTTTGGAATATATCTGTGGTTGACATGTGTAGAGGCATCCTTCTGTCCAGGGGGTGGGCACTGGGGTGTGAGGCTGCTCCAAGTAGGAATAGTTATGAGACTCCTGGGAGCCGGATTGTAGCACCCAGCCCTTGCAGACCAATTGCCCATGTTTGTCGGTTGGTGTCTTGTGGTCAGCACATGCTATGGTCATGGTTTCTTGCTTAGTTTTCACAATAACCTTGTCAGATGGTAACTATGACTCCCATTCTACAATCAGGAAGTTCAGGCCCAGCCGGGTGGGCCAGCGTGTGTCTAATGTTACAAAGGTTACAGAGCAAGGAGGTGAGAAGTACATTGAGTCCTAACCTCACAGTCAGTCTTTGAAGCATCTTGGGAACAACTAAGAGGCAGACGCCGCACAACAGCAGCTGGGTGTGGGTGCTCATGTTGGAACTGTAATAAATTGTTTGGTTATCTACACGATTTTAAACACTTTCCCCAACTCTCCTTGTTTATCCCCATGGTCAGCATTTGTTCTCTGGCAAAAGAAACACTCAGAGAGGAAATATTTTTTAAAAGAAATAGTCATTGCTGGGAGCCTGCATGGGTTCATTAAAAACAAATCATGGCTTAATGGCATTCAGTTTCATTGAACAGATACACTAAGCCGTAAGACTCGGTGCTTTTAAATAAAGTGCATGGTGAGTTCTGTAAAATATTTGACAACATTTCTAATTATGTTGCTGTGGACAAAATAGGGCCTGAATGAGGGTCACTGCAATTAGTCAGACACAAAGAGGGCGGAGCTCTGTGCCCATAGCTTGAGTGATGAGCCTTGTTTCCTTCAGATGCATTTTCTATATTGTGGCTGTAGGCTCTGTTTGTGGTTGTAACAGTTCATTCTGATCAATGACCTAAATCGTGGAAGGTTACTTACATTGTGCAGATGGAAGGAAAGCTGGGAGAGGGCTGCTGTTTTGGACGAGCAGTTCCAAGAAGTGCTGGAATGGTGAGTAAACCAGGAAGGTGGGGCTCAAAGGCATGATCGAAGGCTTGCTGCACCTCCATGGAAGCTAAGTCATGGTGGGTCATGGGGCTTGGACACAAGGGGATTTAAGCTTTGCCAGAAGATTCACTGTATTTTGTAATCAGCCCTACTAGTTAGACTACAGACAGCCTCCTCAGGGTCTCAGAGGAGTTAATCCTCAGAGCCCCAATGGGTCTTTCTTTTTTCACACTTACCACCTACTCCCTTTCTCACCAGCCCGCTCATGTATCCCTATCGTCATCTACCTGTCTACTGGCATCAACCAGTCCACCCACCCATCACCTATCCATCCAAGTACCCATCCATCCATCTATGTACCCAACCATCCATTCACCCACATATCCATTTACCCATCCAACAGCTACCCACCCATTCATCATCCCATTATCTATCCATCCATCTATCCATCCATCCATCCTTCTGGATATAGCATCCACCAAGTGCCCATCCCAGGCACTGTATCAGGTGCTGGAGAGCTAACAGATGAATTAGATGCAGCTCCTAGTTTCAAAGAGCTCATGACCCATTTTCAGGTGGGCATGTGTGTGAATAGGAAAACAAAGGAAAGAGTCAGAGAAGGCCTTACATTGGGAGAAAAGGAATGTTTCTATTTAAGGTTTCTGGAGTCAAGTGAAGAGTGGAAAAGGAAAAACACTGAGGAACTAAACAGAAAGTGCCATGTCAAGATTTACATTTTAGGACCATGTCTTTGGCAGTTCCAGGCAGGATGGATTACAGGGGAGAGATGAAAGGGTGAGTAGTTGGCAGGTTGTCCTAACATTCTTCATGAAGAATGAGGTGGCCCTAGGGAATCAAAGGAGAAAGGTCAAAGAAGGCCATAGGGTGAGATGCTTTGCTGGTGTAATTTCAGGCTGGGACTAGCATGTTTGATGTTTGGATTGGATGGATATTTTAAAGTGTAGGAGCAGAGATCAGGTTGGGGCTCTGGGCAGCCTAGGGGCTGTGAAGGCCAAGACATCATCATTGCCTGGTCTTCTCTTATTCCTCAGGCTTGGTGCCCTCCAATACTTCCTCCTCCTACCATCCTTGCTTCCCCTGACCCACCCCTCCCCTCCCATTTCTAGAATTATGAGAGCTGACAACAGCCAAGGGTCAGGGGAGAATAAGTGAATTTCCTGCTTGTAAATCACTGCAGGAGCACAGACTGTTCTTTGCAGTTGCACCCTGACCAGCAGCCATTTATCTGGATAATGCATTTATTTATTGCCGCTTGACCGTTTTGCATTGAGATATACGTGCAAACTTAAAGTGCCAATGATTTGCTTGCAGACATCAAAGGTAGGGAAAGAAAATGCAGTTGGGCATATTAGATTATTTGGTATTGAATTCAGAGTCTGCAGCCTCCCATTTTTCTCCATCTTTGCCTTTTCTACAAATCAATTTACATGACTTTTGCTGGAAATATTCATTGGGATCCAAATCTGTGGGCAAAATCCAGCCTTAGTGATCATTTTCCTAGCAGAAGGCAGTGAGACACTGAGCAGGGTGGCTGCTGGGCTCGTGTCAGGGTGGCTGTGCTGAGCAGGTCTCCTGCCTCCATCCTTCGCACCCCACAGCCACAGCGTGGGAGCAGGGGCACACTCACACGTGTGCATGCATACACTCACGTGCACACTCACAGGATGAACTAGTCACTGAACTGTAGGGAGGTATTAAAAGAACGGGTCACTGATAGCTGGAGGAAATCGGGCTTGTCCTAAAGCTGCTGGGGCTTGGTGAAATCATAAGGAGGTCTCTGGGTTCTTTCTTCGGAGAGACTCAGGGGTGAGCATGCCTCATCTGGGGTGTGTGAGGATTAGGGCTCCCATGTGAAGATGCAGCAATGTCCAGCATTGAGGCTCTCCTCACTCTTATCTTCTTCTTGCTGGAGGTATGGGTGGGCCTTGCGGTCAGTGATGTGGCTGGGAAGGTGGTCACCATCCAGGCAACCTGGCTGGCAGCGCCCAGCTCTCCTTCTTCTCTGTAGAGCCTCCCACCCACTCCCGGCAGCTCCCTGCCCTTCTCCAAGTCCAGACCTCTCAGCCTCCTGACCTCTCCTCACACCCCTTCCTCTACCCAAATGATGTCTCTCCTACCCCAGGATCCATCCAGTCACAGCATCACATTACCAATAATATTTTTTTTAATTTTTTTTAAGGTTTTATTTATTTTTGAGACAGAGAGAGACAGAGCATGAACGGGGGAGGGGCAGAGAGAGGGAGACACAGAATCGGAAGCAGGCTCCAGGCTCTGAGCCATCAGCCCAGAGCCTGACGCGGGGCTCGAACTCACGGACTGCGAGATCGTGACCCGAGCTGAAGTCGGACGCTTAACAGACTGAGCCACCCAGGCGCCCCGACCAATAATATTCTTCAACAATCGCTTCCAGAGCGAAGTTTACTTGGCAAGGTAGAATGACATGTAGGCTAAGGCACGGAACACTTAGGCTCTAGCTGGCTTTATCTCACTGACTCCATAGCTTCCTGCAAGGCCCTTTGTGGGTCTCCATTTCCGTATCTGTTAAACGGGGTAATTCTTGCTTGCTTACTTCATCATGTTTTATAAAAATCAACAAGACAGAGAATGTGGAAATACTCTAAGGTAGGAACTTGCTGTGGAGCAGTGACTGAACGTGAGCCCCAAGTCCATGGCTTCTGCTGCATTCGCTGTGTGACTCCAGGAGTCCCTCACGTCTCTCATCTTGGGGTCCCTCCTCTGTAACACCTCAGACGGCTGTTGGGTGGTTCTGATG